>NC_073647.1:96459631-97709631 GCF_029407905.1 Bubalus kerabau | reverse complement strand
CTACCCCTTGTGCCTCAGACTGAAGTATGGAAGTTCAGTTCAGTAGCTCAGTCGTGTCTGACTCTTTGTGACCCCATGGACTACAGCACGCCAGGCTTCCCTGTCCATCACTAACTCCCAGAGCTTGCTCAAACTCATGTACATCGAGTTGGTGATGCCATCCAAACATCTCATCCTCTGTCGTCCCCTTTTCTTCCTGCCTTCAATCTTTCCCAGCATCAGGGTCTTTTCCAATGAGTCAGTTCTTCGCATCATGTGGCCAAAGTATTGGAGTTTCAGCTTCAGCATCACTCCTTCCAATGAATATTCAGGATTGATTTCCTTCAGGATTGACTGGTTTGATCTCCTAGCAGCCCAAGGAACTCTTGGCAAAACTAATACAATTATGTAAAGTTTAAAAATAAAATAAAATGAAAAAAAAAATGAAAAAAAAAAGAGTCTCCTCCAACACCACAGTTCAAAAGCATCAATTCTTTGGCACTCAGCTTTCTTTATAGTCCTTATAGTATAGAGGTATTTCTTATAGTATAAAAGTATGGAAATCTTATATACTTTTATGGAAAGTATATAAGAATTTTGTATAGTATAGAAGTATGGAAATTTCAACTGAATCATGACTGTGTCTCATACCTCTACCACTGTGTTTGGCCTGCCTGACTGCACATCAGGAATTGGCCACTATTTTTCTTACCAGATGGGAATCATGCTGAGTACCTATGCCCTCTTCTGCATTGTTGCCAGAACTCATCATTTCTTTGATTTAAAAATATTATTTTCTTATGTTGGATTTTAAGTAAATAATTTTTAACTTTCTTTTTTATTTTTCAAATTACAAAAATATGATAACACATTTACAGGAGATTTGGAATATACAGAACACAGCTATATATAGTTCCACTATATATTACAATTGTTTGTTTTAGGTAGATAAATTAAGATTTTTAGTAAGAGTTTAAGTATCAAAGTCTCATAAATTAATAGAATTAATGTACAGAGAAGTAGAAGAATATAGTAGACCTGAAAAGCATTATGAACCAATTTGACATAATTAAGATTTTGCAGTTTTCACACAACAGTAGGATAAAACTTCTATTCAAATTCACATAGACTATAAAATAGGAGACACTGGAAAATATCCAGAGACATAAGTTCAGATGCAGAAATTTCAAGGTCTAAACATATTGAAATCATGCAGTGTCTATTCTCTTATTACTGTGGAATTCTGTTAGAGATCAATATCAAAAGATATTTGAAAATAACCCACATGTTTTCAAGTGTGACATTCACAAAGAGAGATTTTTGACGTAGCCATTGAAATCCTCAATAAAGTTAGAAGACAGAAAAAAAAAAAAAAAAAAAACAGAGGGTGACAGCAGAGAGAAAAGCATTTAAATGAGAAATTAATATCAAAGATTTTTTTTAAATCCCATGTATTTGGAAATTAAATGTGTGCTTCTAAGTGATAAATAAGATGCTTCTAAGAAGCCATAACAGGATTTTTAGAAAATACTTGTAATAGAACAAAACTGAAAAGAGAATTTACCAGAATTTGCTTCATGTAATAGAAGCTGCTCAATGCAATTAAATATAATATGAAGCCTTGAATAAGATATGGAAACAAATAATGGACACTAGCATAAAATTTTGTGAGTGTTGAACAAAATTTATACTTTAGTTAATAATATGATAACATGTTAATTTCCTGTTTTCTTACAACATAATATTTCTTTATATACTCAGAATTGGATTAGAAGCTTCATTCATTTCATTTCAGTCGCTCAGTCGTGTCTGACTCTTTGCGACCCCATGAATAGCAGCACGCCAGGCCTCCCTGTCCATCACCAACTCCCGGAGTTCACTCAGACTCACATCCATCGAGTCAGTGATGCCATCCAGTCATCTCATCCTCTGTCGTCCCCTTCTCCTCCTGCCCTCAATCCCTCCCAGGATCAGAGTCTTTTCCAATGAGTCAACCCTTTGCATGAGGTGGCCAAAGTACTGGAGTTTCAGATTTAGCACCATTCCTTCCAAAGAACACCCAGGACTGATCTCCTTTAGAATGGACTGGTTGGATCACCTTGCAGTCCAAGGGACCCTCAAGAGTCTTCTCCAACACCACAGCACTCAGCTTTCTTCACAGTCCAACTCTCACATCCATACATGACTACAGGAAAAACCATAGCCTTGACTAGACGGACCTTTGTTGGTAAAGTAATGTCTCTGCTTTTGGATATGCTATCTAGGTTGGTCATAACTTTTCTTCCAAGGAGTAAGCATCTTTTAATTTCATGGCTACAGTCACCATCTACAGTGATTTTGGAGCCCCCAAATAAAGTCTGACACTGTTTCCACATCTATTTGCCATGAAGTGATGGGAGCAGATGCCATGATCTTTGTTTTCTGAATGTTGAGCTTTAAGCCAACTTTTTCACTCTCCACTTTCACTTTCATCAAGAGGCTTTTTAGTTCCTCTTCACTTTCTGCCATAAGAGTGGTGTCATCTGCATATCTGAGGTTATTGATATTTCTCCCAGCAATCTTGATTCCAGCTTGTGCTTCTTCCAGCCCAGCATTTCTCATGATGTACTCTGCATATAAGTTCAATAAGCAGGGTGACAATATACAGCCTTGGCATACACCTTTTCCTATTTGGAACCAGTCTGTTTTTGCATGTCCAGTTCTAACTGTCGCTTCCTGACCTGCATATAGGTTTCTCAAGAGACAGGTCAGGTGGTCTGGTATTCCCATCTCTTTCAGAATTTTCCACAGTTTATTGTGATCCACACAGTCAAAGGCTTTGGCATAGTCAATAAAGCAGAAATAGATGTTTTTCTGGAACTCTCTTGCTTTTTCGATGATCCAGTGGATGTTCGCAATTTGATCTCTGGTTCCTCTGCCTTTTCTAAAATCAGCTTAAAGATCTGGAAGTTTACGATTCACATATTGCTGAAGCCTGGCTTGGAGAATTTTGAGCATTACTTTACTAGTGTGTGAGATGAGTGCAGTTGTGCGGTAGTTTGAGCATTCTTTGGCATTGACTTTCTTTGGGATTAAAATGAAAACTGACCTTTTCCAGTCCTGTGGCCACTGCTGAGTTTTCCAAATTTGCTAGCATATGGAGTGCAGCACTTTCACAGCATCATCTTTCAGGATTTGAAATAGCTCAACTGGAATGCCATCACCTCCACTAGCTTTATTCATAGTGATGCTTTCTAAGGCCCACTTGACTTCACATTCCAGGATGTCTGGCTCTAGGAGAGTGATCACACCATCATGATTATCTTGGTCGTGAAGATCTTTTTTGTATAGTTCTTCTGTGTATTCCTGCCACCTCTTCTTAATATTGTCTGCTTCTGTTAGTTCCCTACAATTTCTGTCCTTTATTGAGCCCATCTTTGCATGAAATGTTCCCTTGGTATCTCTAATTTTCTTGAAGAGCTCTCTGGTCTTTCCCATTCTGTTGTTTTCCTCTATTTCTTGCATTTATCACTGAGGAAGGCTTTCTTATCTCTTCTTGCTATTCTTTGGAACTCTGCATTCAGATGCTTATATCTTTCCTTTTCTCCTTTGCCTTTTGCTTCTCTTCTTTTCACAGCTATTTGTAAGGCCTCTCCAGATAGCCATTTTGCTTTTTTGCATTTCTTTTCCATGGGGATGGTCTTGATCCCTGTCTCCTGTACAATGTCATGAACCTCCAACCATAGTTCATCAAGCACTCTATCTTTCAGATCTAGGCCCTTAAATCTATTTCTTACTTCCACTGTATAACCATAAGGGATTTGTTTTAGGTCATACCTGAATGGTCTAGTGGTTTTCCCTACTTTCTTCAACTGAAGTCTGAATTTGGCAATAAGGAGTTCATGATCTGAGCCACAGTCAGCTCCCAGTCTTGCTTTTGCTGACTGTATAGAGCTTCTCCATCTTTGGCTGAAAAGAATATAATCAATCTGATTTCGGTGTTGACCATCTGGTGATGTCCATGTGTAGAATCTTCTCTTGTGTTGTTGGAAGAGGGTGTTTGCTATGACCAGTGCATTTTCTTGCCAAAACTCTTAGTCTTTGCCCTGCTTCATTCCATATCCAAAGGCCAACTTTTCCTGTTACTCCAGGTTTTTCTTGACTTCCTACTTTTGCATTCCAGTCCCCTATAATGAAATGGACATCTTTTTTGGGTGTTAGTTCTAAAAGATCTTGGAGGTCTTCATAGAACCGTTCAACTTCAGCTTCTTCAGCATTACTGGTTGGGGAATAGACTTGGATTACTGTGATATTGAATGGTTTGCCTTGGAAACGAACAGAGATCAGTCTGTCGTTTTTGAGATTGCATCCAAGTACTGCATTTCGGACTCTTTTGTTGACCATGATGGCTACTCCATTTCTTCTGAGGGATTCCTGCCCACAATAGTAGATATAATGGTCATCTGAGTTAAATTCACCCATTCCAGTCCACTTTAGTTCGCTGATTCCTAGAAAGTTGACATTCACTCTTGCCATCTCCTGTTTGACCACTTCTAATTTGCCTTGATTCATGGACCTGACAGTCCAGGTTCCTCTGCAATATTGCTTTTTACAGCATCGGACCTTGCTTCTATCACCAGTCACATCCACAACTGGGTATTATTTTTGCTTTAGCTCCGTCCCTTCATTCTTTCTGGAGTTATTTCTCCACTGATCTCCAGTAGCATATTGGGCACCTACTGACCTGGGGAGTTCCTCTTTCAGTATCCTATCATTTCGCTTTTTCATACTGTTCATGGGGCTCGCAAGGCAAGAATACTGAAGTAGTTTACCATTCCCTTCTCCAGTGGACCACATTCTGTCAGACCTCTCCACCATGACCTGCCTGTCTTGGGTGGCCCCACGGGCATGGCTTAGTTTCACTGAGTTAGACAAGGCTGTGGTCCTAGTGTGTTTAGATTGACTAGTTTTCTGTGATTATGGTTTCAGTGTGTCTGCCCTCTGATACCCTCTTGCAATACCTACCATCTTACTTGGGTTTCTCTTACCTTGGACGTAGGGTATCTCTTCATGGCTGCTCCAGCAAAGCGCAGCCACTGCTCCTTACCTTGGACGAGGGGTATCTCCTCACTGCCGCCCCTCCTGACCTTGACATGGAAAAGCTCCTCTAGGCCCTCCTGTGCCCGCACAGCCACTGCTCCTTGGACGTGGGGTTGTTCCTCCCAGCTGCCGCCCCTGACCTTGGACGTGGGATAGCTCCTCTCGGCTGCTCCTGTGCCGTCGCAGCCTGGCACTCTCGGCCACTGCCCCTGACCTCGGACATGGGGGTAACTCCTCTTGGCTGCCGCCCCTCAGGCATGAGGCCCTCCTGGCTTCTGCCCCTGACCTCGGACTTGGGGTAGCTCCTCTTCAAGCCTCATTCAAATTTTGTTTTTAATCACTAAGATAATAAACTTTCTAGACTTTTAGCAGTAATGGGCTGTGCTGTGCTTAGTCATTCAGCCATGTCAAACTCTTTGCAACCCCATGGACTGTAACCTGCCAGGCTCCTCTGTCCATGGGAATTTGCCAGGCAAGAATACTCGAGTGGGCAGCATATCCCTTCTCCAGGGGATCTGCCTGACCCAGGTATTGAAATGGGGTCTCCTGCATTGCAGGTGGATTCTTTACCAGCTGAGTTACCAGGGAAGCCCTTAGCAGTAATACCAGATGCCAAAATACATGGAACTATATCAAAATTTTAAGTGACTGTAAATTAGAATTCTAGCATTCTATTCATACAAAGTCAAACAAGTGGAATCAAGATGTCATAATATTTTTAGCTAGGCAACAATTTGTAAGTTTTCTAAAATATATATATTATACATCCATTTTTTTTAAGTCAAGAACTTCTTTTATTTTAAAATAAACATTGAAGATTCCCCCCTTCCCCACCACCCTACAAACTTTTGAATGTGGAATGTTCAACAGCCTATCCATTTTAGAAAGTTACAAAACCATCAAAAACTACAATTGTCTAATGATGAATGTTTGAGAATAGTTTTATGGGTTTAAGTAGCTGAGCACCTACTGAAAAAGTCCTTAGCTAAAGGCTGAAAACTAAATTCAATTTCTGCACAGAAAATAACATTAACTTAGTAACCTTTACTTAATATAATGAAGTGAAGTGAAGTCACTCAGTCGTGTCTGACTCTTTGCGACCCCATGGACTGTAGCCTACCAGGCTCCTCCATCCATGGGATTTTCCAGACAAGAGTACTGGAGTGGGTTGGCATTTCCTTCTCCAGAGGATCTTCCTGACCTAGGGATTGAACCCAGGTCTCCCGCATTGTGGGTAGACGCTTTACTGTATGAGCCACCGGGGAAGTTTCCCTTGCTTAATATTAAGTGGGGTTAATTCCGCATGAAGTCAAAGTCGGCTACAACAAGCAGCATTAAGTTCATAGGCACACAGAACTAGTGTTCCAACTGCTGGCACAAATTTCAACACCGTACATAAATTACTAAACTGTCCATTGTCATCAGATTTGGGACTCTCCCTATACATCTATGGGAAGGAATCACCATTTTGAATATAAATACCTCCATGTGAAACAGATAATTCAGTTAGGGTTAGACAAAAGATAAGGGCAAGTACTGTAGAAATAGCTGCTGGAGATAACCATAAAATTGGTAACACTAAACTGCATGGGGTGAACCACATAAGCTGCTAACTGTTGAACCCAGTGTTTCAAGATACAACTTTTATAAACATGTTTTATTTGTTTGCTTATACTATCAGAAGTGAAAACTATTTCCCCAAAATAGGGAATTCAGTCTAAAACACATACTGGTGCTTTCCAAAAGAGAGCAATTTAAAAGAGTGGCAGCAGCAGGCATTTGATATCTTTTTCTTTTAAAAGCTTTCAGGCTGCAGGAAAAACATGTGACCAAGAGTGTTATGATTATCCATTAGATTTAGATCAGTATCTGTAGAAATTTAAGTGACAATACAGCAAAATACAAGGATTATATACTATCAATCCTTATAAAAGCCATTGTCAAAGAAACTGTTAAGTGTTTGAAAGGTATCTAAATATTTCACATTAAGTACAGAAGTGGCCATCCAGATTATATCCCTTAATTGTTGCATATTTTTCAAAAAGTGCCAATTAAAGCCTAATTTTGCATTCTGGCTTTGTCTTATACAGTATCAGCTGTTAAAAAATATGTGTCTTACACGTGTACCCAAATATTCATTACAGCACTGTTTATAATAGCCAGGACATGGAAGCAACCTAGATGTCCATCAGCAGATGAATGGATAAGAAAGCTATGGTACATATACACAATGAAATATTACTCAGCCATTAAAAAAATACATCTGCATCAGCTCTAATGAGGTGGATAAAACTGGAGCCTATTATACAGAATGAAGTAAGCCAGAAAAAAAAAAAAAAACACCAATACAGTATACTAATGCATATATATGGAATTTAGAAAGATGGTAACAATAACCCTGTATGCGAGACAGCAAAAAAGACACAGATGTGTAGAACAGTCTTTTGGACTCTGTGGGAGAGGGCGAGGATGGAATGATTTGGGAGAATTGCATTGAAACATGTATATTATCATATGTGAAATGGATAGCCAGTCCAGGTTCGATGCACGAGACAGGGTGCTCAGGGCTGGTGCACTGGGATGACTCAGAGGTATGGGATGGGGAGGGAGGTAGGAGGGGGGTTCAGGATGGGAAACACATGTACACCCATGGCTGATTCATGTCAATGTATGGCATAACCACTACAATATTGTAAAGTAATCAGCCTCCAATTAAAATGAATAAATTTATTTAAAAAATAAATAAAAGGCAAAGCCAAACCCTAAAAAACAAGTATGTGTCTTAAACCACATGTATCTTAAACCACAGCCGTCTGGCTAGAGGATGAATAGTGCCATGTCAAAGCCTAAGGTTGATGCCCAGACATGTATATACATACATTTTTAATATATATATATACAAAAGCTTTTCTACTATGTTTGATAAAGGCCTGAGAAAGAACATTTTTTAAAAAGATGAGTAAATTGGAAAATGTAAACATGAATGAACTAAAATAAGAGCACTGATTGTGAAATAGAAAAAATGAAACCAACTAGATAAAAGTAAAAGAGCATCATAATCCAGTTGTTTTTAAACATGGCTGCTCATTAGAGACAAATCTGTAGCTTTGGAGAGAAAAAAAAAAAAAAACAGGAACACCTGGGTGTTTGTATTTTTCAAAAAATTCCAAGATAATTCTGATATGCATCTGGATTTTGAAAAGGGATTATTGGTTTTTCTATCAAATGGTAATTATAGTGATATAGAATTCTATAATTTTCTATTTAATTCTATAAAATTCTATAATTTTCTATTGCATTAAGCAATAATTTTATTATTGTATTGTATTAATACAATAATTGTATCATGATACAATTATTGTATTAAGCAAAAATCACAATAGTAAAAGATGTTTATCAGTTTTCACAATCAATAGACAGACAAAAAATGAAAGATCACAATTGCAAGCCATGATTAACCTAACAATATAAAATAATTACATACAATTTGAGAGATTAGGTAGAATGATGTGGTAAGTAGAAGTGGATACAAGCACAGATTCTCATCTGCCCAAGCAGTCTATGTCTTTTGGTTCATGCATTTGATCCATTTACATTTAAGGTAATTATTGATATGCATGGTCCTATTACCATTTTCTTAATTGTTTTGGGTTTATTTTCTGTATGTCTTTTCCTTCTCTTATGTTTCCTGCCTAAAAATGTTCCTTTAGCATTTGTTGTAAAGCTGACTTGGGGGTGCTAAATTTTCTTAACTTTTGCTTGTCTGGAAAGCTTTTGATTTCTCCATCAAATCTAAATGAGAGTCTTGCTGGTAGAGTATTCTTGGTTGCAGGTTTTTCTTTTTCGTCACTTTAAATATATCATGACATTCCCTTCTAGCTTGCAGAGTTTCCGTTGAGAAATCAGCTGATAATCTTATGGGAGTTCCCTTGAATATTATTTGTTGTTTTTCCATTGTTACTTTTAATATTTATCTTTGTCTTTAATTTTTGTCAGTTTGATTACTATGTGTCTCAGTGTGTTCCTCCTTGGGTATATCTTGCCTGGGATTTTGTTGCCTGTTTCTTTTTCCATGTTAGGGAAGTTTTCAGCTATTATCTCTTCAAATATTTTCTCAGGTCCTATCTCTCTCTCTTCTCCTTCTGGGACCCATATACTGTGAATGTTGGTGCATTTAATGTTGTGCCAGAGGTCTCTTAGGTTGTTCTCGTTCTTTTTCTATATTCTGTCCTGCAGCAGTGATTTCCACTAATTTGTCCTCCAAGTCATTTATCTGGTCTTCTGCCTCAGTTATTCTGCTATTGATTCCTTCCAGTGTATTGTTCATGTCTTTTTTTTTTTTTTAGCTCTTCTAGGTCTTTGGTAAACGTATTTTGCATATTCTCTCTTGTTTTCCTGAGATCCTGGATCATCTTCACTATCACTATTCTGAATTCTTTTTCTGGACGTTAGCTTATCTCCACTTCATTTAGCTGTTTTTCTGGGGTTTCATGTTGTCCCTTCTTCTGGGACATAACTTTCTGCTTTTTTATCCTGATTAACTTTCTTTAATGTGTTTTTTGTTCGAGCTGCTGTGGGATTGTGGTTCTTCTTAGTTCTGCCTCCATCTGGTGGAGAAGGCTAAGAGGTTTGTGTAAGCTTCCTAAGGGGGGTGACTGGTGGTGGCAAAAACTGGATCTTGCCCTAGTGATCAGGGCTGGGCTCAGTAAAGTTTTAATTCAATTGTCTGCTGATGGGTGGGGTTGGTTCCCACTGTTAGTTGTTTAGCCTGAGGCAACCCAGCCCTGGGATCTATGGGTTCTATGGTAGGATTAGTGGTAACCTCCAAGAGGACTTATGCCAAGGAATCCCTTCCAGGACTACTCCTGCCCCGGCCCTCATGCTGAGCCACTGCTGACCAATGCCACCCTAGGAGACCTTCCAACACTAGCAAATAGGCCTGGTTCAGTCTCCTGTGGATCACTGCTCCTTTCCCCTGGGTCTTGGTGCACACAGAGTTTCTTTGTGTCCTCCAAGGTGGAGTCTGTTTTCCCCAGTCCTGTGGAAGTCCTGTAATCAAATCATGACGGCCTTCAAAGTCAGATTCCCTGGGAATTCCCAGTCCCTTTCAAGCCTGGATCCCCAGGCTTCAAACCCTGGCATGGTCGTCAGAATCTTCACAAGAGTGGGAGGATTTCTTTAGTATATTGCTGTCCAGTTAGTAGGTCACCCACCCAACAGGTACAGTATTTGATTTTATCATGATTGAGTACCTACAACCTTCTCATTGTAGCTTCCAGTCTTTGGACGTGTGGTATCATTTTTTGATGGGTTTTTCAAAAGCTAGTTGCAGTTTTGGTGTTCTTGCAGGAGGAGATTAGCACACATCTTTCTACTCTGCCATCTTGAACCCAAAGTCTTAAGTAAATATTTTAAGAAATTAACATTGAATATTTTTTATGCACCTAGATTTGTGCTTGGGACATAACGTGTGTTATCCAAATAGCTATCTATCCTCTTGTAGCTAGGACTGATGATTACTTCTTCTTTTTTTTTTAATATTTTTTATTTTATTTTATTTTTAAACCTGAAACACTGTATTAGTTTTGCCAAACATCAAAACGAATCCGCCACAGGTATACATATGCTCCCCATCCTGAACCCTCCTCCCTCCTCCCTCCCCACACCATCCCTCTGGGTCGTCCCAGTGCACCAGCCCCAAGCATCCAGTATCGTGCATTGAATCTGGACTGGCAACTCGTTTCATACATGATATTACACATGTTTCAATGCTTCTATACTAGAAATATCCTTCTCTTAGTTGCTGTTCTATCTCTAATGGGCTGAGTGTTAAGTACTGATTTGTCTAAGTTTAAAATGGTGTCTCATTGTCCTTGTCAGTGAGTGTTTTAAAGATGGGCTTGTAACCCAATTTTGAAACATGAACAGTCTTCTCAGAAGCATAAGAGAAAGTATAACTCCTTTTCTTTTGCTGAATCAGGTTTATCAACAGCTGGATTACCCAGTGATATATGAGACTAGATAATTCTTTGTTGTGTGGAGCTTTCCTTTGTGTTAGAGGCTAGTTAGCAACATTCATTGTTTCTAACTTCAAGATGACTGTAGCAACCTTTCTGACTTGTGACAATTCACTAATGTCTCCAAACATTTTCAAATGTCCCTTGGGAGGTAAAGTTACCACTAGGTGAGAACCAATCGGCTATGTGTCATTAGCTCTAAATGTGATGCCTGAAAGTGTGGCATCAACTTGATTACTGAAGGGAGCTGACCTCAAGAAGAGCTGACATACTGAGAATATGATAGCAGAAAGGTGGAAAGAACCTGGGATCTTGTATTTGTATAACCACTGAATTACCAACCCTTGAGCTGCCTTACTTAGGACTTCTTTCTAAGAAAAATTGTAGAATTAGTACTATTTGCGGTTGAGTTGAGATTTTATGGTTCCTTGCAGATATTCCTTTCATCTTCCTCTTTAAGCTCCCTCTTTCCAACAGAAATTTATTGAACAAAGGAATTGTTAAATAATACATATCTTGACTAAAAGAGGTAGAGGAGATGAAGGGATGAATTTATATCACACACTCCTCAGCAAAGGAATTCAAAAGTTACCAACAATGACCATATTTAATATCTCAAATTCATCCTTTGTCTACTTAGTCATACATTGTTTCCATATCTCCCTCATTTTTTCCTTTATGAACATTATGCTCAGTGTTCAAATGCTCCTTCCTTATGAAATATGCAAAGAAATTCTGCTCTACCTTAAACTTGGAAACTATCCTCATCTCATTACTGAGAAAAAGTACTCTTGAGATTAGATACATCATCCTCAGATGGATAGATCATTTCTTTTCATATCAGCATACAATCAGGGGCCTCAGATAATGAGTAGAACAGTTTGTAAGGAGAGTGTTGAAAGGAAAAGCAAATTTTCATCAGTACGGGAGCTGATACCCTGATACAGACTTCCATTTTGTCTCAAAACTCTCGTCTTCTGTTTCTTTATCCACATGGTTTAGTGGAAAATAGGAAAATAGATTGAGACTCAGGAAATGTTACAGTTCCAGGTCCATCACCAATTATGTGCTTGCCTTTAGGAAAGTTACATAACTGCTCTAGAGTCCCAGTTTAATAACTTGTAGGATTATCTGATGGAGAAGGCAATGGCACCTCACTCCAGTACTCTTGCCTGAAGAATCCCATGGGTGGAGGAGCCTGGTAGGCTGCAGTCCATGGGATCACTAAGAGTCGGACACGACTGAGCGACTTCACTTTCACTTTTCACTTTCATGCATTGGAGAAGGAAATAGCAACCCACTCCAGTGTTCTTGCCTGGAGAATCCCAGGGACAGGGGAGCCTGGTGGGCTGCTGTCTATGGGGTCACACAGAGTCAAACACGACTGAAGCAACTTAGCAGCAGTAGCAGCAGCAGAAGGATTATCTGAGTAATTGATAAGAACAATGGCACTGACATTCTTTAATCTTATAATGCAAGATATCTAGTTCCTAGTTGACCTATGAGTTCAGTTCAGTCACTCAGTCATGTCCGACTCTTTGTGACCCCATGGACTGCAGCAGGCCAGGATTCTCTGTCCAAAACCAACTCCTGGAGCTTGCGCAAACTCATGGCCATCAAGTTGGTGATGTCATCCAACAATTTCGTCCTGTAATCACCTTTTCCTCCTGCCTTCAATCTTTCCCAGTATTGGAATATTTTCCAGTGATTCAGTTCTTCAAACCAGGTGGTCAAAGTATTGGAGCTTCAGCTTCAGCATCAGTCCTTCCAATGAATAATCAGGACTGATTTCCTTTTGGACTGGCAGGTTTGATCTCCTTGCAGTTCAAGGAACTCTCAAAAGTCTTCTCCAACACCACAATCCAAAAGCAGCAATTCTTCAGTGCTCATCTTTCTTTATGGTCGACCTCTCACATCCATACATGACTACTGGAAAAACCAGAGCTATAACTATACAGACCTTTGCTTTTTAATATGCTGTCTATGTTGGTCAAAGCATTTCTTACAAGGAGCAAGTGTGTTTTAGTTTTGTGGCTGCTTTCACCATCTGCAGTGATTTTGGAGCCCAAGAAAATAAAGTCTGTTACTGTTTCCACTGTTTCTCCATCTATTTTCGATGAAGTGATAGGACCAGATGCCATGATCTTCGTTTTCTGAATGTTGAGTTTTAAGCCAACTTTTTCACTCTCCTCTTTCACATTCATCAAAAGGCTCTTTAGTTCCTCTTAGCTTTCTGCCATAAGGCTGGAGTCATCTACATATCTGAGGTTATTGATATTTCTCCAGGCAATCTTGATTCCAACTTGTGCTTCATCCAACCTGGCATTTTGCATGATGTACTCTGCATAAAAGTAAATAAGCAGGGTACATACTGCCTTGATGTACTCCTTTTCCAATTTGGAACCAGTCTATTGTTCCATGTCCAATTCTAACTGTGGCTTCTTGACCTGCATACAGATTTCTCAGGAAGCAGGTAAGGTGGTCTGGTATTCCCTTTTCTTCAAGAATTTTCCAGTTTGTTATGATTCACACAGTCAAAGACTTTGGCGTAGTCAATGAAGCAGAAGTAGATGTTCTGCAATTCTCTTCCTTTTTTCTATGATCCAATGGTTGTTTTCAATTTGATCTGTGGTCCCTCTGCCTTTTCTAAATCCAGCTTGAACATATGGATGTTCTCAGTTCATGTACTGTTGAAGCCTGTCTTGGAGAATTTTGAACAGTACTTTGCTAGCTTGTGAAGTGAGTGCAATTGTGCGGTAGTTTGAGCATTCTTTGGCATTGCCTTTCTTTGGGATTGGAATGAAAACTGACCTTTTTTAGTTCTGTGGCTCCTGCTGAGTCTTCCAAATTTGCTGGCATATTAAGTGCAGCACTTTCACAGGATCATCTTTTAGGATTTGAAATAGCTCAGCTGAAATTCCATCAACTCCATTAACTTTATTCATAGTGATGCTTCCTAAGGCCCATCTGACCTCACACTCCAGGATGTCTGCCTCTACATAAGTGATCACACCATCATGGTTATCTAGGTCATTAAGATCTTTTTTAATGTACTTCTTCTGTGTATTATTATCACCTCTTCTTTATAACTTCTGCTTCTGTTAGGTCCATACTGTTTCTGTCTTGTATTGTGCCCATCTTTGCATGAAATGTTCCCTTGATATCTCTAATTTTTTGAAGAGATCTCTAGTCTTTGCCATTTGGTTGTTTTCCTTTATTTCTTTCCATTGATCACTTAGGAAGGCTTTCTCATCTCTCCTTGCTATTCTTTAGAACTCTGCATTCAGATGGATATAGCTTTCCTTTTCTCCTTTGTCTTTTTCTTCTCTTCTTTTCTCAGCTATTTGTAAGGCCTCCTCAGACAACCATTTTGCCTTTTTGCATTTATTTCTCTTGGTGATGGTTTTGATCACTGCCTCCTGTACACTATTTTGAACCTCTGTCCATAGTTCTTCAGGCACTCTGTCTATCATATCTAATCTCTTGAATCTATTTGTCACTTTCACTTTATAATCACAAGGAATTTGATTTAGGTTACACTTGAATGGTCTAGTGATTTTCCCTACTTTCTTTAATTTAAGGTTGAATTTTTAAATAGGGAGCTGATGATCTGAGCCACAGACAGCTCCCAGTCTTGTTTTTGCTGACTGTATAGAGCTTCTCCATCTTTGGCTGCAAAGAATATAATCAATCTGATTTCAGTATTGACCATCTGGTGATATCCATGTGTAGAGTTGTCTCTTGTGTTGTTGGAAGAGGGTGTTTACTCTGAGTGTGTTCTCTTGACAAAATGCTGTTAGCCTTTGCCCTGCTTCATTTTGTACTCCAAGGCCAAA
Source organism: Bubalus kerabau (assembly GCF_029407905.1). Classification (NCBI taxonomy): domain Eukaryota; kingdom Metazoa; phylum Chordata; class Mammalia; order Artiodactyla; family Bovidae; genus Bubalus; species Bubalus kerabau. Next base: position 97,694,720 of record NC_073647.1, on the reverse strand, counting down.
CTGGCCTGTTACTCAGGTATCTCTTGACTTCCTACTTTTGCATTCCAGTCCCCTATGTTGAAAAGGACATATTTTTTTGGTGTTCGCTCTACAAGATGTTGTAGGTATTCATAGAACCATTCAACTTCAGCTTCTTTGGCATTAGTGGTTGGGGCATAAACTTTGATTACTGTGATATTGAATGATTTGCCTTGGAAATGACCACAACTGGGTATTGTTTTTACTTTGCCTCGGCCTGTACATTCTTTCCTGAGCTATTTCTCTGCTCTTCTCCAATAACATATTGGGCACCTATAGACCTGGGGAGTTCATCTTTCCATGTCCTATATTGTTGCCTTTTCATAATGTTCATGGGGTTCTCAAGGCAAGAATACTGATGTAGTTTGCCATTCCCTTCTCCAGTGGGCCTCATTTTTTTTTTTCAGAATGCTCCACCATGACCTGTCTGTCTTTGGTGGCCCTAAATGGCATGGCTTATAGTTTCACTGAGTTAGACAAGGCTGTGATCCATGTGATCAGTTTGGTTAGTTTTGTGTGATTATGGTTTTCATTCTTATGGGTAGGGATAAGAGGCTTGTGGAAGCTGCCTGATGGGAAGGACTGGCTGTTGGGGAATCTGGATCTTGCTGTGATGGGTGGGGCCATGCTCAGTAAATTTTTAATCCAATTTTCTTTTGATGGGTTGAGCTATAAGCCAAGATATTGTTCTATAATGTGAAAGATGATGGGAGAGAGCAAGAATTAGAAGGAAGGAGTGAGGAAGGAGATCCAACTTAGCAGTAGGCTGAGCAGTTGAGGAGTCATACCAAGCAGCAAATAACATCTCTTTGGAGAAAACTAAGTCAATATCGCCTTGGAATTCCAAAAAGGCCTACTACTAGAACTCCAGCTCAAGGCTTTTGTCAGGACTAACAATACAGCTGAAATACTTATGAATTATTTGATCTCCTCTCCCATCAATATGGATTTTTACATTGCTGAACCAATCTCTGCGATTGAGGCAACATAATGTATAACAGTCATCTTAATGGTAATGCTTGAATACAGAACTCTCTGGCTAGTATGCTGGGGAGAGTTCTAGTGCCAAAGTTGTTTGTATAATTACCATAGAACCCTTGAAAGACCTCAAGGGTGCCCCATGGCTCTATCCTTTTTCTCTGGCATATTCAATCCATTTGATTACTTCTCAGCATCAGCTAATCTTTAATAAGCTGCATTTTGTCACTTTGCCATTATGCAATTCAATGACTGTTGTGGAAATAAGAACACTTACATTCTAGCTCTGAAGATTCTTGAAATGAACAGGGAATGATTTCTAGCTTAGGGATAGAGGCAGAGAAAGAAAGGTGTTAGAAAGAATTGGGACTTAGGCTTGACTCTGCCACTGAATCTCTGAAGAGCTTTGGCTGGTCAAGATCTTCCCCTCCTTGAGTTCCAATTACCTTAACAATAAAATATGAGTGATGGCCTGGATTAGTAGACTTGATAATGTATTTTTAAAATCCTATAACTATGTGGAGTGCTTCAAGGAACACATGGAAAAAATAATGTCCATGTGTGTCTGTGTGTTTATGTTCTTTATGAGACTTCCTTTTTACACACACACACACACACACACACATATATATATATATATATATATATATATATACTTTTCTTCTTCTTCTTTAAAAGTTACCAAAAAAAAAGAAAAGTCAGCCAGATAGTCTTTAAGAATTTTGGCTGCTTTGACATTCTAGAATTATCATTTTCTAGCACTGAGCCTCATCTCTCCCAACTAGCCTCAGAAAACTATCATTAATGGAGGGAGTGGTAGTGGTGAAAGAAAGAGAGTTTATACAATACCTTGGATTATGTTGTAATTAGGGGGAAATCATTTTTAAATCCAAAATAGAAGAAAATCAAAAGAGAGAAAAAGAGGTGGAGACAAGCATATATTCCCTTAACTGTGCATAATACGTTATGAGATTACTTATTAGGCTATCACAATGAACCAAGAAACCTCTTTCTTTGTACCACCAGTGTCCTCCATACTTCTTTATAATAGAGCTTGACTACTCAAGAAAAGTTCTTTTAGAGGTACTCTATAAGGCTATCCCATTGTTTACATTTTCTGTTTGTTTAAACTGGAAAGAAATGTTTTCTTTTATTATTAAAAAGTAATACAAAGAAGTGATGTCAGCAAAAATGACAAGGGCTGGGAAATTCAGAGCTTGTCCTTCCACAGGAACATGGGGAAAATTGTCATAATAAACTTTTTGGCTGAAACCTAGTAGGAATTCTTTGCTATATCTTACCTTACACTTTCCATATCTCCCCTGTCTGACTTGTCGGCAGTCTTGAAGATGGCATCCTGCCTTTCTGGTGTTGCTTCCTGGTGCTAGAGGGAACAAATTCAAACTTATTCTCAAATAACCGTTTTGATGTGTTTGGTAGCTCCCTGGAAGGCTTACCTTTATTTCACCTGACTTGAATGCTCTTGGTGTGACAAACACAAAAAGTGTTTGTCAAAAATATTTAGACAAATAAATCAGCCATTGCTGCTCGGGACTAAGGATATCAATTAGGGCAAAGAGTAGACACACCCAAAGCCAGAAAGGAAATATGTGGAGAAGTAAAATGCTATGGGGAATAAGAGCTTTGGAAGCTTCAACATATCCTTGAGAATCTCTAAGTCCACATGCATGCCCAGGGCAGGGCATACACTGAAAAAAGACCTAGGAAACTCCTAAGATTTTTTTTTTTTCCCCCAGGCAAGAATGCTGGAGTGGGTTGTTATTTCCTTCTGCATGGGGATCTTCCCTAACCAGAGACTGAACCTACATCTCCTGCTGAGCAGGTGGATTCTTCTACCACTGAGCCATCTGGGAAGCCCTATACAAATAAAACTGTATTGCTATAAATTTAAGCTGTTATATCTAATCCTTGGGGTAACCAAAAATTAGTAAATATATAGAAAAATATTTCAGAAAAGAATTGAAATAATACACTATAAAAACCTACTACAAAAGAAAGCATTGAGAGAAATTGGAAAAGCAAAAATTATGAGACATACAGAAAATAAACAGCAATATGGCGGGAATCTGTCCCTTCTTATTAGTAACTAAACTGTAAATGGATTAAACTCTTAAAAAGAAAACACTGGAGAAATGGGGTTCACTTGCTCTGGTGGTAATCCCTCTCAGTGCCTGCAGAACCAGGAGTTGGCATATGGGTGTTTTGGCAGCCTTGCCCCACCATGTGGAGTTGGGGCATGTCAGAGTCTGAGCTAGCCTGACAAGGTCCACAGTAGATCCAGAAACATATTTAGAAGCAGTGGATGGCCTCCTGGGGAGGTGGGGTTTTTGTGGTTCACTGTGGGTGTAATGACACATGGTGGAGAATGCCTAGAAACATATTCCTATTACTATAATTCTTTGTTTCATTTTGTTCTGATGTTGATGTTCTTGATTTTATTTTAATATATTCTTTTCTTATTTTTATATATTTTTACTTTTTTTTGGTCATTTTGTCTGGTTTTTGTTCTTTAGTTTTTTTTTAAATTATTTAAAAATATTTTTTATTATTTTCATTTATGATTAGTTTTATGTGTTTGTATATACCTCCTTTTTTCCCCCAACTTTACTTTCTGTTGTTCTTTATTTTTCATTTTTTTCTTTTTGTTAATTTAATCCTTATTAACTGTTCTCATTGTTGAGTTCTTCTGTTTGTGCTCCTGATTTTTTGTTTTGTTTTTCTTTTTTCCTTCTTCTTTATCTGCTTTTTGTTTGTTTCAGTGAGCTTGATTTTGTTTTAATTTGCCTTGGATTTGGTGTATCTGTTTTCTTTCTTCTTTGTGTGTGTGTGTGTGTTATGTTGTTGTTGTTGCTGTTTGTTCTCATTTTGTTATTTGTCTTGAATATTTTTTGGCTGTTTGCTTTCTTTTCTATTTTGTCTTTATTTTCCTTCTTTTTTCTCTGGCCACAGTTTATGGCTTGTGGGCCCTTGTGTCCTGTGAGCGGTCAGCCCTGGGCCTCCAGGGTGAGAACACCAAGTCCAGGAAACTAAACAGCCAAAGTATTCACAGACACAGAATAGTAATCAGCATGCACTCTGTTGAAGACATCCATCTCAAAACCAAAACCTGGCATCACCCAAATGCCTTCAGGCTCCAGTTCTGGACTTCTCACACAAAACAACCAGCAAGACAGGATCACAGACACACCACCTGATGTGGCTTTGTCCATCAGGGGGAAGTGACTTAGCTATACCCACCAGAGCAAAGGCATCAGTCCCTTGCACCAATAAGTCCACACAAGCCCCTGGACAAACAGCATCCATCAAAGGTCAGACAAAAGAGCCAAGAGAAAATATGCCCTGCAGGAAGGAGAATATAATCAAAGCAAGCCAGAGGAAAAAAATCACATGACAAAGAAACACATTGTGGAGGAGCAAGGATAAACCAAGGAGACCAAATGAATGAACAGGAAATAAGCAATATACCTAATAAAAGAATTCAGATTAATGATAGTAAAGATGATCTGAGATGATGGAAATAAAATGGAAGCATGGATTGAGAAAATATAAGAAAAGCTTAGCAAGCACCTAGAATAACTAAATAAAAGAAAAAACAAATATTAACAATACAATAACTGAAATGAAAAATACACTACAAGGAATCAGTAGCAGACTAACTGAGGCAGAAGGACAGATAAGTGAGCTAGAAGTTAGTGGGGAAATAACTGTCAAGGAACAAATTTTTTTAAAAAAGCATGAAAAGAAACGAGGACACTCAGAGAAATGTGGGACAACATTAAATGCCCCAACATTAGAATTAAAATGGTGTAGGGAGAAAAGAGAGGGACAGCGAAAAAACTTGAAGAGATATTAGTTGAAAACTTTCCTGACAGAGGAAAGGAAATAATCAATCAAGTCTATGAAGCACAAAGATTCCCATACAGGATAAACACAAGGAGAAACACTGAGACACATATTAACCAAACTAACAGAAACTACAAAAAATAATAATAATGATAAGTAAACGCAGGAGGGAAAAGCAACAAATTTGGGTTGGTCAAAAAGTTTATTAGGGATTTTCTTTAACATCCTATAGAATTATCTAAATGAACTTTTCAGCCAAACCAACTACATACAAGGGAATCCCCGTAAGTTTATCAGCTAATTTTTCAGCAGAAACACTACTGGCCAGAAGAGAATGACAGGGCATATTTTACTCTATCCAGCAAGGATCTGCTTCAGATTCAAAGGGGAAATCAAAAGCTTCACAGACAAGCAGAAGCTAAGAGAATTAAGCACAATCAAATCAGCTTTATGACAAATAATTTAAAAAACTTTTCTAGGTGGAAAAAAACAACAGAATAAAAAGACTTACAAATAGAAACACCAAACAGGGACTTCTTTAGTAGTCCAATGGTTAGAATCTGCACTGACAATGGAGGGGGTTCAGATCGAAGGCAATTCAGAAAATGCTAATAAGAATATCAGTTCAGTTACTCAGTCGTGTCTGACTCTTTGCGACCCCATGAATTGCAGCACGCCAGGCCTCCCTGTCCATCACCAACTCCCAGAGTTCACTCAGACTCACGTCCATCGAGTCAGTGATGACATCTAGCCATCCCATCCTCTGTCGTCCCCTTCTCCTCCTGCCCCCAATCCCTCCCAGCATCACAGAGTCTTTTCCAATGAGTCAACTCTTCGCATGAGGTGGCCAAAGTACTGGAGTTTCAGCTTTAGCATCATACCTTCTAAAGAAATACCAGGGTGGATCTCCTTCAGAATGGACTGGTTGGATCTCCTTGCAGTCCAAGGAACTCTCAAGAGTCTTCTCCCACACCACAGTTCAAAAGCATCAATTCTTCGGCACTCAACCTTCTTCACAGTCCAACTCTCACATCCATACATGACCACAGGAAAAACCAGAGCCTTTACTAGACGGACCTTTGTTGGCAAAGTAATGTCTTTGCTTTTCAATATGCTATCTAGGTTGGTCATAACTTTTCTTTCAAGGAGTAAGCATCTTTTAATTCCATGGCTGCAGTCACCATCTGCAGTGATTTTGGAGCCCAAAAAAATAAAGTCTGACACTGTTTCCACTGTTTCCCCATCTATTTCCCATGAAGTGATGGGAGCAGATGCCATGATCTTTGTTTTCTGAATGTTGAGCTTTAAGCCAACTTTTTCACTCTCCACTTTCACTTTCATCAAGATGTTTTTTAGTTCCTCTTCACTTTCTGCCAAAAGGGTGGTGTCATCTGCATATCTGAGGTTATTGATATTTCTCCCGGCAATCTGGATTCCAGATTGTGCTTGATTCCAGCCCAGCGTTTCTCATGATGTACTCTGCATATAAGTTCAATAAGCAGGGTGACAATATACAGCCTTGACATACTCCTTTTCCTAATTGGAACCAGTCTGTTGTTGCATGTCCAGTTCTAACTGTTGCTTCCTGACCTGCATACAATTTTCTCAACAGGCAAGTCAGGTGCTCTGGTATTCTCATCTCTTTCAGAATTTTCCACAGTTTATTGTGACCCACACAGTCAAAGGCTTTGGCATAGTCAATAAAGCAGAAATAGATGTTTTTCTGGAACTCTCTTGCTTTTTCAATGATCCAGTGGATGTTGGCAATTTGATCTCTGGTTCCTCTGCCTTTTCTAAAACCAGCTTGAACATCAGGAAGTTCACGGTTCACATATTGCTGAAGCCTGGCTTGGAGAATTTTGAGCATTACTTTACTAGCGTGTGAGATGAGTGCAATTGTGTGGTAGTTTGAGCATTCTTTGGCATTGCCTTTCTTTGGGATTGGAATGAAAACTGACCCTTTCCAGTCCTGTGGCCACTGCTGAGTTTTCCAAATTTGCTGGCATATTGAGTGCAGCACTTTCACAGCATCATCTTTCAGGATTTGAAATGGCTCAACTGGAATTCCATCACCTCCACTAGCTTTGTTCCTAGTGATGCTTTCTAAGGCCCACTTGACTTCACATTCCAGGATATCTGGCTCTAAGTGAGTGATCACACCCTCGTGATTATCTGGGTCGTGAATATCTTTTTTGTACAGTTCTTCCGTGTATTCTTGCCACCTCTACTTAATATCTTCTGCTTATGTTAGGTCCCTACATTTTCTGTCCTTTATCGAGCCCATCTTTGCATGAAATGTTCCCTTGGTATCTCTAATTTTCTTGAAGAGCTCTCTAGTCTTTTCCATTCTGTTGTTTTCCTCTATTTCTTGCATTGATCGCTGAGGAAGGCTTTCTTATCTCTTCTTGCTATTCTTTGGAACTCTGCATTCAGATGCTTATATCTTTCCTTTTCTCCTTTGCTTTTCACTTCTCTTCTTTTCACAGCTATTTGTAAGGCCTCTCCAGACAGCCATTTTGCTTCTTTGCATTTCTTTTCCTTGGGAATGGTCTTGATCCCTGTCTCCTGTACAATGTCATGAACCTCCAACCATAGTTCATCAGGCACTCTATCTATCAGATCTAGACCCTTAAATCTATTTCTCACTTCCACTGTATAACAATAAGGTATTTGTTTTAGGTCACACCTGAATGGTCTAGTGGTTTTCCCTGCTGCTGCTGCTCCTGCTGCTAAGTCGCTTCAGTCATGTCCGACTCTGTGTGACCCCATAGAAGGCAGCCCATCAGGCTCCACCATCCCTGGAATTCTCCAGGCAAGAACAATGGAGTGGGTTGCCATTTCCTTCTCCAGTGCATGAAATTGAAAAGTGAAAGTGAAGTCGCTCAGTCGTGTCCAACTCTTGGCGACCCCATGGACTGCAGTCTACCAGGCTCCTCCGTCCATGGGATTTTCCAGGCGAGAGTACTGGAGTGGGGTGCCATTGCCTTCTCTGGTGGTTTTCCCTATTTTCTTCAATTTAAGTCTGAATTTGGCAATAAGGAGTTCATGATCTGAGCCTCAGTCAGCTCCTAGTCTTGTTTTTGTTGACTGTATAAAGCTTCTCCATCTTTGGCTGCAAAGAATATAATCAATCTGATTTTGGTGTTGACCATCTGGTGATGTCCATGTGTAGGTCTTCTCTTGTGTTGTTGGAAGAGGCTATGTTTGCTATGACCAGTGTGTTTGTTTCTTTAGGTAGAGTTATTCCTAAGTATTTTATTCTTTTTCTTGCAGTGGTGATTGGTATTGTATCCTTAATTTCCCTGTTTTCTCATTGTTAGTGTATAGGAATGAAAGGGATTTCTGTGTGTTAATTTTATATCCTACAACTTTACTATATTCATTGATTAGCTCTAGTAATAATCTGGTGGAGTCTGGCTAACAAACACATGAAAAGATGCTCAACATCACTCATTATCAGAGAAATGCAAATCAAAACCGCAATGAGGTACCATTTCATGCCAGTCAGAATGGCTGGTATCCAAAAGTCTACAAGTAATAAATGCCGGAGAGGTTGGAGAAAAGGGAACCCTCTTACACTGTTGGTGGGAATGCAAACTAGTACAGCCATTATGGAGAACAGTGCAGAGATTCCTTAAAAAACTGGAAATGGGACTGCCTTATGACCCAGCAATCCCACTGTTGGGCATACAAACCGAGGAAACCAGAATTGAAAGAGCCAGGTGTACCCCAATGTTCAATGCAACACTATTTATAATAGCCAGGACATGCAAGCAAACTAGATGTTCATCAGAGACGAATGGATAAGAAAGCTGTGGTACATATACACAGTGGAGTATTGCTCAGCCATTTAAATGAGTACATTTGAATCAATTCTAATGAGGTGGATGAAACTGGAGCCTATTATACAGAGTGAAGTAAATCAGAAAGAAAAACACCAATACAGTATATTAACACATATATATGGAATTTAGAAAGATGGTAACGATGACCCTATGTGTGAGACAGCAAAAGAGACACAGATGTATAGAACAGTCTTTTGAACTCTGTGGGAGAAGGTGAGGGTGGGATGATTTGAGAGAATAGCATTGAAACATGTATATTATCATATGTGAAACAGATCGACAGTCCAGGTTCGATGAATGAGACAGGGTGCTCAGGGCTGATGCACTGGGATGACCCTGAGAGATGGGGTGGGGAGAGAGGTGGGAGGGGTGTTTGGCATGAGGAACACATGTACAGCCATGGCTGATTCATGTCAATGTATGGCAAAAAAACACTATAATATTGTAAAGTAATTCGCATCCAGTTAAAATAAATAAATAAAAAATAAACACGGTTCCACTTTTTACTAAAAAAAAAATAATCAAATAAAAGTGATGAGATGGTTAGATAGCATCACTGACTCAATGGATATGAATTTGAGCAAACTGGGAGATAGTAAAGGACATGGAATCCTGGTGTGCTGCAGTCAGTGGGGTTGTGAAGAGTGGGACATGGCTTATCAACTGAATAACAATTTAATTGTCAAATACATGGGATTTTGTTTAAAGTATCTTTAATATTATTTTTGATATTAATTTTCATTTTGATATTAATTTCTCATTTAAATGTTCTCTTCTCTGCAATTACCCACTATGTTATTTTCAGTCTTCTAACTTTATTGAAGGTTTCCATGGCTAAGTCAAAGATTTCTCTTGGTAAGTGTTATATATCACTTGAAAATATGTGGTTTATTTTCAAATATCTTTTGATAATGGTTTCTAACATATTTCCACAGTGATAAGCAAACAGACTCTGTGTGATTTCAATACCTTTAGACCATGAAATTTTTGCACCTTGTTTATGTCCCTGGATATTTTCCAGTGTCTCCTAGTTTATAGTCTATGGAAACTTGAATAGAACTTGTACCCTACTGTTGTATCTTAAATGTGTTGAATTGGCTCATGGTACTTTCCAGGTTGACTGTATCTTTCCAATTTTCTGTGTATATATTCTATTAATTTTTAGGAGTTTGATATTGAAATTTCAACTTGCTTTTGTTCAGTCACTCAGTCATCTCCAACTCTGCAACCCATGGGCTACAGCTTTGCTTGGACCCAAGGACATCATATACTGCAGCCATGGACTCCAGGCTTCCTTGTCCTTGACTAACTTCTGGTGTTTGCTCAAACTCATGTCCCTTGAGTTGATGATGCCATCCAACCATCTCATTGCCTGTTGACCCCATCTCTTCTTGCCTTCAATCTTTGCCAACATCAGGGTCTTATCCAGTGAGTCAGCTCTTCAGGTGGCCAAACTTTGGAGCTTCAGCTTCAGCATCAGTCCTTCCAATGAATATTCAGGGTTTATTTCCTTTAGGACTGACTGATTTGATCTCCTTTCTGTCCAAGGGACTCACTGGGACAACCCAGAGGGATGGTATGGGGAGGGAGGAGGGAGGAGGGTTCAGCATGGGGAACACATGTATACCTGTGGTGGATTCATTTTGATATTTGACAAAACTAATACAATTATGTAAAGTTTAAAAATAAAATAAAATTAAAAAAAAAACTTAAGAGCACATATGAATAAAACTTAAAAAAAAAAAAAAGAGTCTTCTTCAACACCACAATACAAAAACATCAATTCTTCAGTGCTTAGCCTTCTTACTGGTCCAACTGTCACTCCGTACATGACTACTGGAAAAATCATTGCTTTGACTAGATGGACTTTTGCCATCCAGTTGATGACTCTGCTTTTTAATATGCTGTCTAGGTTTGTCATGGAGAACAAAATGCCAACCCATTCCAGTATTCTTGCCTAGGAAATCCCATGGACAGAGTTGTTTGGTGGGCTACAGTCCATGGGGTCTCAAGAGTCAGACACAACTTAGTGAGTAAACAAAGAAACAAACAAAGGTCTCTCAAAGCTTTTCTTTCAAGGAGAGAGTGTCTTTTAATTTCATGGCTACAGTCACTGTCCACAGTGATTTTGGAGACCAAGAAAATTAAGTCTGCCACTGTTTCCATTTTTTCCCCATCTATTTGCCATGAAGTGACGGGGCTGGATGGTATGATCTTAGTTTTTTTGAATGTTTAATTTTCAACCAGCTTTTCCACTCTCCTCTTTCACCTTCATCAAGAGGCTCTGTTTTTCCTCTTTTCTTTCTGCTGTTAGGGTGATGTCATCTTCATATCTGAAGTTATTGATATTTTTCCTGGCAACCTTGATTCCAGCTTGTGCTTCCAGCCTGGAATTTCACATGATGTACTCTATCTATAAGCTAAATAAGCAAGGTGACAATATACAACCTTGACATACTCCTTTTCCTATTTTGAATTAGTCCATTGTTCCATGTCTGGTTCTAACGGTTGCTTCTTGACCTGCATACAGGTTTCTCAAGAGGCACGTAATATGGTCGGGTATTCCCATCTCTTTAAGAATTTCCCACTGTTGTGATCCACATAGTCAAATGCTTTCATGTAGTCAATGAAGCAGAAGTAGATATTTTTCTGGAGTTCCCTTGTTTTTTCTATGATCAAACAGATGTTGGCAATTTGATCTCTGATTCCTCTGCCTTTTCTAAATCCAGCTTGTACATGTGGAAGTTATCAGTTCATGTACTGTTGAAGCCTCACTTGAAGGATTTTGAGCACCTTGCTGCTGCTGCTGCTGCTGCTAAGTCGCTTCAGTCATGTCATAGATGGCAGCCCACGAGGCTCCCCCGTCCTTGGGATTCTCCAGGCAAGAACACTGGAGTGGGTTGCCATTTCCTTCTCCAATGCATGAAAGTGAAAAGTGAAAGTGAAGTCGCTCGGTCGTGTCCGACTCTTAGCGACCCCATGGACTGCAGCCCACCAGGCTCCTCCATCCATGGGATTTTCCAGGCAAGAGTACTGGAGTAGAGTGCCATTGCCTTCTCCCTTTGAGCACCTTACTAGCATGTAAAATGAATGCAGTTGTGCAGTAGTTTCAACATTATTTGGCATTGCCCTTCTTTGGGATTGAAATGAAAACTGACCTTTTCCAGTCCTTTGACCACTGCTGAGTTTTTCAAATTAGCTGACATATTGAATATAGTGCTTTAACACTGTCATCTTTTAGGATTTGAAATAGCTCTGCTGGAATTCCATCATATCTACTAGTTTTGTTTGCTGTAATGCTTCCTAAGGCCCACTTGACTTCACATTCCAGGATGTCTGACTCTTGGTGAGAGCCAGAAACTCCAAATAAAAACCTAAATTCATCTACTTAAGAAAATAATTTCAACATATAGTGGAAATGTATGCAACTTTGATCTTTATTTTTGAAGTCTCCTTTAAATGTGTTATCATATCTTCATAATCTAAAAAAATAAAAAAGAAAGAGAATATATACATATATGTAAAAGAAAATAAATCAGTTGCATTTTTTACACTAACAATGAAATATCAGAAAGGGAATGTTAAAAAAAAATCCCTGATAATGAATGATGTTGAGCATCTTTTCATGTGTTTGTTAGCCATCTTGTATGTCTTCTTTGGAGAAATGTCTATTTAGTTCTTCGGCCCATTTTTTTATTGGGTCAGTTATTTTTCTGGAATTGAGCTGTAGGAGTTGCTTGTATATTTTTGAGATTAGTTGTTTGTCAATTGCTTCATTTGCTATTATTTTCTCCCATTCTGAAGGCTGTCTTTTCACCTTGCTTACAGTTTCCTTTGTTGTGCAGAAGCTTTTAAGTTTAATTAGGTCCCATTTATTTTTGCTTTTATTTCCAATAGTCCAGGTTCGATGCACGATACTGGATGCTTGGGGCTGGTGCACTGGGACGACCCAGAGGGATGGTACAGGGAGGGAGGTGGGAGGAGGGTTCAGGATGGGGAACATGTGTATACCTGTGGCAGATTCATGTTGATATGTGGCAAAATTAATACAATATTGTAAAGTTTAAAAATAAAATAAAAAATAATTTTAAAAATTCATTTTAAAATTGAATCAAAAAATACCTAGGAATATACCTGAATAAAGAAATGAAAGACTTATATACTTAAACTATGAAAATAAGAAAATTTAAAAAGATTTGGTCTTCCCAGGTGGCACTAGTGGTAAAGAACCCACCTGCCAGTGCAAGAGAGATGTAAGACATGTGAGTTTGATCCCTCAGTTAGGAAGATCCCCTGGAGGAGGGAATGGCAGTCCACTCCAGTATCCTTGCTAGGAGAATCCCATGGACAGAGAAGCCTGGAGGCCACAGTCTATAGGGTCGCAAAGAGTCAGACATGACTGAAGTGACTTAGTATGCAAAAGGATTTGAAGAAATTGAAAGATATCCTATTTTTTGGTTTGGAAGAATTAATTTTGTTAAAATGGAAATACTACCAAAGTATTCTGTTAAATTAAAATTTTCCATCATTTCAAAAATTCTCTCTTTGGTGAGACATCACTCTTCAGACATATTTTTCTTGATTTAATATATTTAAAATAGATGATTGACAGTCTTTATCTAGTAAGTTCAATATCTGGGCCTTCACAGGGAAAGTTTGTATTGATTTCTCCATATATAGGTCATATTATCTTGTTTGTCTTGTAATTTTTATTGTTGAAAGCTGACATTTTGAATATATATTGACAACTCTGGAAATCAGATTTTCCATCTCATAATGATTTATTCTTGTTTATGTCTATTGTGATGGATTTTTCTGCTTATTGACTTTTTTAATTAATTCTGCATTCTTTGTTCTTATGGTCATTGACATCTCTGCTTGGCTAGATTAGTAGTCAGGTAATGATTGAACAGAAATTTTCTTAAATGTCTGGAATTAGCAAGCCTTCAAGTCTTTGGCAAGGGGGGTCTGTGTATGTATTGGGATATGACTTAAACACTCAGCCATGTAGCTGACAGCTATGCCTTAGCCTTCACTTATTTGTGCAGACCTTCAAGGTTAGCCAGAGGTGAGAAATTGGGGTCTTGCCATGTTTTTCCTAAGCATGCACACTGCTCCTTGTACATGCACACAGCCTTAGAGATGTATCTGGTTTTATAAATTCTTAGAACTATGTCACAGCTTTTCAAAGCCCTTATGGATATCTCATTGATCATCTTTTCCTTGAAGAATTTTGTTTAACCTATTGTTTGCCCCAGTTGTTATCCATCTCCTCAGGCAACAGTGAAGTTAGATTACCTCTAAATATTTTCAGCTGATGCCCCCAGTGAAAAATCTTTTCACACAGGGCATGCTTGAGTCAATTCAAAGAAAGATGTCCTTGCAGGTGGCATCTTCAACCCATATACAGGTTAATAATGACAGTTCTCTGGGAATGAGGCTTTGAAGGAGCACATACCCCATTCTGGTGCCTCCAGTGGTTGCCAGCCTGAATTGGTTTTCACTGTGATTGTAGACTCAAGTTTTCAAGGCTACCAGAGCTGAAAATAGAGGAATGGGAATAGGTCAACTTGAACTGCTGCAAATCTCACTGTTTACTGTTACTAAGATTCATCCATTTTTCTTGAATAAATACTCCCCAGACTGCTGTCTCTGTGTGTGTTCAGTGCTCAGTCGTGTCAGACTCTTTGTGATTTATGAAATTGTATCCCACCAGGCTCCTCTGTCCATGGTATTTTTCAGGCAAGAATCCTGGAGTGGTTTGCCATGCCCTCCTCCAGGGCATCTTCCTGACCCAGGGATCGAACCCACGTCTCTTATGTCTGCTGCATTGGCAGGTGGGTTCTTTACCACTGAACCACCTTCAAAGTCCATCCCCAGACTATACAAACATTTAATTTCCGGAATTCTGGAAAACATGAAGTTGAACATTTTGACAGTTTTCTTATTGATTTTTTTTTTTTTTTTAGCAAAGAGTTTTTGGAGATACCTAATCTTTAACTTTTCTCAACATCCAAGAAATAGCTTTTACACTTTAAAACTTTAATTATTTATGTATTTGCATTTGTATTGTTTATGCCCCCTCTCTCTTATCTTAATGGCAGTTACCTTGAAGCTATCTGAAACAACCTGATCTTTGGTGCTAGGCTGGCTATCACTGTCTGACTGAAATTTTTCAAGAGGGCTGGCTTGAGAAAGTTTGAGGGCCACTTGGTTATCTCCTGCTGAAGCTGCTTCTTCAAAGTTACCACTTAAATCAGCTTAAGTGTGTCTCTTGCACAACACTTTGCTGAAAGTGGCAAGAAGCAGCTAACACATTATAACATGATATTTTGCAACCAGTACCACTAGGCAGCTAGAGACTCTGTTAAAATGTAATTTGTTTTACAAGAATCAGTTGTAATATAATTCATAAGTGTTTTGCCATGATATGACTAGGGTTATCAGCTTTATAACTTGCACTGTTTGTGTTTTCTATGCATGCTACTCATGCTTAATACTGACAGTATCTCAATTCTGGCAACAAATTCTGTTAGTGAGTATACATGGTTAGTGAGATTTAACAGAAAGTCACCCTAAAATATAATGCCTTAAAATAGAATCTTAATTCTTATAAATTCAGGTCAGGAGTTCAGGGTTAGTATGGATACTTATTAGTGTTGAGCACTTGAATCATGGACATTTGAAAACTGAGGCCCTTTCTATATAATTATTATGCTATTCTTAAAAATGCCCAGATATTCAATGATTGTTCCAGCTTCCATCATCACTCCTGCATTTTAACCATCAGGAAGGGGAAAGAGAAAGAAGGAGGAGAATATTCTTTACCTTTAAGAGAGGAACTGGTGGTTGCACATATTGATTTGGATCATAGTCCGTTGGCCAAAGATCTACACACAGCTGAAAAGAAGCCTGGAAAATATATTATTTATATTGGGTGGCCGTTTGCCCAGCTGAAATTTGGGGATTCTATTAATAAAAGGAAAATGAAAGAATTGATATTGAAGATTAGCTACAGTCTGAATACCCTCCAAGAAGTATCATGATCGTGTGTTCGCTTGTGTCAAAGAAGTTTGTGTTCCTGAACAAAAAGAAATTGTCTGCAGAGAACTCACTTTTCTGGTTTTCATCATCCTAAATGTTTTGAGGTGGGGAAGGATTTGGGTAGAGGAAGTGAGGAGTGAGATAAGTGACTTCTGTGTGAGAGTAAAAGCACTAAGAAAGAGAAATTTTCATAGGTTAGGAAAGGGATTAAATCTGTTTTCCCATAGGTAGAAAGCATCCATACCTTGATCACTGGCTGATCCTTACAATTATTGCAGAATGTGAGGGGTGGCATGGAGCACTCTGGAAATATGGACCTTATACATAAGGATGCTCAGCCTCAGTAAGGTTTGACACACTCTATCTGGCATAGGAACTTTGTGAGCTTAGAGCAAGAAGATTTGCCAGCAATGATAGATTGAAGACTGAAATGTTTTCTCCCATTTTATAGATACCACCAAAACTTCCTGGATTTTTGTGAGACCTTCGGGAGGAGAAGGGATCTTTCTAGCATTGAGGGTGAATTTCCCATCACCCCAGAGGGGTTTCATTTCAAGTATATATAATAGTTCTTATACAGTCAAGTATGTGGTATAAGATTCATATACTTCTGAATGAGTAGAAACTTTGGAGTATATGGGCCCAGCACACATTTCCAAGGTAAGGGATCATTTCTCTTTGGAAACTCAAAACACAACAGAACGGTTGATAGATCCAGTAACAAGGCCCAAATTAGATCATAAAAAACAGAGTGGGAGTAGTAAAATTCTCAATTATTATCTCAACTAGAAGGGTCCTCCTGCATCCCACAGTACTTGAAGGAGCTGGAGGCTGGCTATACAGCTGAGGAGGACTAGTTGCTCTCCATTTCTAAAGAGCAAGACACAGAGGGAATAGACTGGAGCAATTGATGAAATGGAGGCCAGACACAGGGAAATATTGCTTTTTCATAAGCACCCAAATGGGTAAATGAGAAAGTCCAGGAGGACTGCAAAAAGCTTTCCAGTGGATTTCCATTTTATTCAGAGGGAAAACCAAATGACTTACTATGGTTGTTAAGGATCTACATAATCTTGTTCCTCTCCTATTCTCTCTCCCTGGCTCACTTTGCTTCAGTCACACTGATCTCCTTGCCATCTTTCAGACACATCAGTCATATTGTAGCTTTTAGATCTCAGCATGGACTATTCCCTGTGTCTGGAAGTCTCTTCCTTTAGAAAACAGCATGTCCGCCTTCCATACTTCCTTCTCATTCCTCAAATTTCATTTACTTAGTGAGGTCTATATCAAACATCTTATTTAAATTACAATCCTCCTTCTCTCAGAACTCCTGATATCCCTTACCCTGTTCTATGTTTTTCATTGCATATAAGCATATGTGATTGTTTGACTGATTGATTCAGTTTATTGTTTTCATTTCTTTTCACACAATAGAATGCAAGCTCTATAAAGGCAGAGATTATTTTGTTTTATACACTGATGAATTTGAGCTCTTGGAATAGTGAGTAGCACATACCATACAATAAATATTTGTTGAATGAATTATTATTTTATTTTTATTTTTTAAAATGTATTTATTTTAATTGGAGGCTAATCACAATATTGTAGTGGATTTTGCCATACATTGACATTAATCAGCCATGGGTGTACGTGTGTTCCCCATCCTGAACCCCTCTCCCACCTCCCTCCCCATCCCATTCCTCAGGGTCATCCCAGTGCATCAGCCCTGAGCACCCTGTCTCATGCATCGAATCTGGACTGCCGATCTGTTTCACATATGATGATATACATGTTTCAATACCATTCTCTCAAATCATCCCACTCTCACCTCCCACAGGGTCCAAAAGTCTGTTCTATACATCTGTGTCTCTTTTGCTGTCTCACGCATAGGGTCATTGCTACCATCTTTCTAAATTCCATATATATGCATTAGTATACTGTATTTGTGTTTTTCTTGCTGGCTTACTTCACTCTGTGTAATAGGCTCCAGTTTCATCCACCTCATTAAACCAATTCAAATACATTCTTTTTAATACCTGAGTAATATTCCATTGTGTATATGTACCACAGCTTTCTTATCCATTCGTCTCTGACGAACATCTAGGTTACTTCCATGTCCTGGCTATTGTAAGCAGTGCTGTAATGAACATTGGGATACATGTGTCTCTTTCAATTTTGGTTTCCTCAGTGTGTATGCCCAGCAGTGGGATTGCTGAGTCATATGGCAGTTCCATTTCCAGTTTTTTAGGGAATCTCCACGCTGTTCTCCATAGTGACTGTACTAGTGTGCATTCCCACCAACAGTGTAAGAGGATTCCCTTTTCTCCACATCCTCTCCAGCATTTATTGCTTGTAGACTTTTGGATAGCAGCCATTCTGACTGGCATGAAATGGTACCTCATTGTGGTTTTGATTTGCATTTCTCTGATAATGAGTGATGTTGAGTATCTTTTCATGTGTTTGTGAGCCATCTGTATGTCTTCTTTGGAGAAATGTCTGTTTAGTTCTTTGGCCCATTTTTTTTTTTTATTGGGTCATTTATTTTTCTGGAATTGAGCTTCAGGAGCTGCTTGTATATTTTTGAGACTAATTCTTTGTCAGTTGCTTCATTTGCTATTATTTTCTCCCCATTCTGAAGGCCATCTTTTCACCTTGCCTGTAGTTTCCTTCCTTGTGCAAAAGCTTTTAAGTTTAATTAAATCCCATTTGGTTATTTTTGCTTTTATTTCCATTAGTCTGGGATGTGGGTGATAGAGGATTCTGCTATGATTTACGTCAGAGAGTGTTTTGCCTATGTTTTCCTCTAGGAGTTTTATAGTATCTGGTCTTACGTTTAGATCTTTAATCCGTTTTGAGTTTATTTTTCTGTATGGTGTTAGAAAGTGTTCTAGTTTCATTCTTTTACAAGTGGTTGACCAGTTTTCCAAGCACCACTTGTTAAGTAGATTTTCTTTTCCCCATTATATAATTATTAAGTCCTTTGTCAAAGATAAGGTGTCCATAGATGCATGGATTTATCTCTGGGCTTTCTATTTTGTTCCATTGATCTATATTTCTGTCTTTGTGCCAATACCATACTGTCTTGATGAATGTAGCTTTGTAGTAGAGACTGAAGTCAGGCAGGTAGATTCCTCCAGTTCCATTCTTCTTTCTCAAGATTGCTTTGGCTATTCGAGGTTTTTTGAAAAACCCATACAAATTGTGAAATTATTTGTTCTAGATCTCTGAAAAATACCATTGGTAGCTTGATAGGGATTTCATTGAATCTATACATTGCTTTGGGTAGTATACACATAGATCTTTTGTTTCTTTAGGTAGATTTATTCCTAAGTATTTTATTCTTTTCATTGCAGTGGTGAATGGATTGTTTCCTTAATTTCTCTTTCTGTTTTCTCATTGTTAGTGTATAGGAATGCAAGGGATTTCTGTGTGTTGGTTTTATATCCTGCAAATTTACTATATTCATTGATTAGCTCTAGTAATTTTCTGGTAGTGTCTTTAGGATTTTATATGTAGATGATCATGTCATCTGCAAACAGTGAGAGTTGTACTTCTTTTCCAATCTGGATTCCTTTTATTTCTTCTTCTTCTCTGATTGCTGTGGATAAAATTTCCAAAACTATGTTGAATAGTAGTAGTGAGAGTGGGCACCCTTGTCTTGTTCCTGACTTTAGGGGAAATGCTTTCAATTTTTCACCATTGAAGATAATGTTTGCTGTGGGTTTATCATATATGGCTTTTATTATGTTGAAGTATTTTCCTTCTATGCCTGCTTTCTGCAGGGTTTTTGTCATAAATGGATGTTGAATTCTGTCAAAGGCTTTCTCTGCATCTATTGAGATAATCATATGGTTTTCATCTTTCAATTTGTTAATGTGGTGTATCACATTGATTGATTTGTGAATATTGAAGAATCCTTGCATCCTCGGGATAAAGCCCAGTTGGTCATGATGTATGATCTTTTTAATATGTTGTTGGATTCTGTTTGCTAGAATTTTGTTAAGGATTTTTGCATCAATGTTCATCAGTGA
This sequence comes from Bubalus kerabau, assembly GCF_029407905.1. Lineage (NCBI taxonomy): Eukaryota > Metazoa > Chordata > Mammalia > Artiodactyla > Bovidae > Bubalus > Bubalus kerabau. The sequence continues at coordinate 97,674,940 of NC_073647.1, read as the reverse complement.
TATTGGCCTGTAGTTTTCTTTTTTTGTGTCATCTTTATCTGGTTTTGGTATGAGGGTGATAGTGGCCTCATCGAATGAGTTTGGAAGTTTACCTTCCTCTGCAATTTTCTGGAAGAGTTTGAGTAGGATAGGTGTTCAGTTCAGTTCAGTTCAGTCACTCAGTCATGTCCAACTCTTTGCGACCCCATGAATCGCAGCACGCCAGGCCTCCCTGTCCATCACCAACTCCCAGAGTCCACCCAAACCCATGTCCATCGAGTCGGTGATGCCATCCAACCATCTTATCCTCTGTCGACCCCTTGTCCTCTTGCCCTCAATCTTTCCCAGCATCAGGGTCTTTTTCAATGAGTCAGTTCTTTGCATCAGGTGGCCAAAGTATTCAGTATCAATCCTTCCAATGAATATTCAGAGATGATTTCCTTTAGAACTGCCTGGTTGGACCTCCTTGCAGTCCAAGGGACTCTCAAGAGTCTTATTCAACACCACAGTTGAAAAGCGTCAGTTTTTCAGCGCTTAGCCTTCTAAATGATTCAACTCTCATATCCATACATGGCTACTGGAAAAACCACAGTTTTAACTCTAGGGACCTTTGTTGGCAAAGTAATGTCTACCCCTTTAAATATGCTCTCTAGGGTTTCTTATAGTTTTTCTTTCAAGGAGCAAGCATCTCTTAATTTCATGACTGCAGTCACTGTCTGCAGCAATTTTGGAGTCCAAGAAAATAAAATCTGTCACTGTTTCCATTGTTTCCCCACCTATTTGCCATGAAGTGATGGGACCAGATGTCATGATCTTCATTTTTTGAATGTTGAGTTTTAAGTCAGCTTTTTCACCTTCATCAAGTGGCTTTTTAGTTCCTCTCTACTTTCTGCCAATAGAGTGATGTCATCTTCATATCTGAGGTTATTGATATTTCTCCTGGCAGTCTTGATTCCACTTGGGCTTCATCTAGCCCAGCATTTCACACTACATACTCTGCATAGAAGTTAAATAAGGAGGGTGACAATATACAGCCTTGTCATGCTCCTTTCCCAGTTTTGAACAAATCCATTGTTCCATGCCTGGTTCTAATTATTGCTTCTTGACCTACAGGTTTCTCAAAAGGCAGGTGAGGTGGTCTCATATCCCCATCTCTTTTAGAATTGTCCACAGTTTGCTGTGATCCACACTCTGGTCACTCATTATCAACACCTTTTCTGACTCTTTCCTCGCCTGGGTTCCTTGGCACTTAATTTCCTACTAGGGCATCTTCTATTTTATTTTCACATGTTCTTTCCAGTTGCTCTCATTCATCCAATGGCCTTATAAATGCCATCTGTAGGTAAACAACGCCTGTATTTAAATATTTAGCCCATACTTCTTTTCTGGCATTATATATCCAGTTGCCTATCTAACATCTCAAATTGAAAATTTTGCAAATGTTTTAATCTTAATATATTCCAAAAGGATTTCTTGATTTCCACTACCCCTTCAAAACTCCATTATCTTATGAATCTCAGTAAATGATACAACTATCCATCAGTTACTCAAAGCAGCAATTTGGGAATACTCGTTGACTTCTCCCTGTCTGTGCTTTAAATTTTCTTGAGTAATTTATTTTTATTCTATTTACAAAACGTATGCTATATCCATGCTTTTGTCTTCATTTCCATCACTACTACCTTATTCCAAGCTACCATCATTTCTTGCTGAACTCGTTGGTCCTATTGCCTTTATTGCTCTCTCCACTTAATTTCTACAAGATAGACAGAGTAAACTTTTACAAATGTAAATTGGATATCACTCCTCTGCTTTAACTTCACAATTATTTCCCACTGCACTGGGAATAAAATCCAAATTCTACATCTTGGCTTACAAGGTCTTTCATCATTTAACCTATGCTTACCTCTCCAACTTAATTTTATACTTCCCCCTAATTTTTTTCTGCTCCACTGGTCTTTAGCTCTTGGAATACTTCCTAGCTTTAGCAGTTTTGAACATGATGTTACCCTTTTATTGATGCTCTTTCTCAAAAGGTTTACTACTTTTTGTCCTTCAAGTCTCAGCTTAAAAGTTAAATCTACTCTGAGGTTTCTCCTGAACAAACAATCTACAAACAAGGTTAATAAATTTCCTGTCTTCCACCACATGATTATTCTCTCAGTACTTGTTTATTTTTATAGCATTTCAAGTTGTGTGTATATGTTTTTATTTATTCATTTATTTACTTTTATATTCTCTGTCCTCCATACTGGGCTACTAAAATCCATAAAGGGAGAGATATTTTGTACTCACAAATATACACCAAATTTCTGCACATTCCTGTCACATTCTAAGGATACAACAGATGCTTCTGGAGGAACTGAGCTAAAAGATCAGTTCAAATATCACTATGGTTCATCTACCCAGATAAGAGATAGAATTTTCTAATTTTTTAGTATAAGTGTCCTTCCTACTCTGACATGCTATAACTCTGTAATTTCATTATTCCATTAAATTAAAATTTTCAGGCTCCTTGGTGTGAATCTCTGTAGTTATATTCATTCCAAAAAGAACTTATTCAAAAGCTGTGGTTTCATAAATATGTCTGCTAGATAACACAGCAAGAGACTCTCTGCTCTTAGGTCTTAGCATCCAAGATGGAATAACTTATGTTACTCTCCTTTATCACATAAAAAATGAGAAGAAAAGAAAAGAAATCATTATGTAGTATTTTTCAGCCATGTGCTCACTATTCTCACATCCAAAATCTTGTTCACTCTCCTGAAGTTTTTGATTGTCTGAAAAGGGGGGATTTGTCTCTGCCTTCCTCAAATCAGCATATATATATATATATATATATATATATATATACACACACACACACACACACACACATACAACTTCTTTATACATTCATCCATCCATTCACACATAATTAGTTTCCATGTCTCAGCTACTACAAATAATGCTTATATGATTCTATCAATATGCTTCAATTCATAAAATAGCTCTTCAATACTGTTTTTGTATCCATTAGATATATTCCCAGAAGTGGAATTGGTGAATCATATGGTAGTTCTATTTTTAATTTTTTGAAGAACCACTGTACAGATTTCTACAGTTGATGTACCAATTTACAATCTTGCTAATAATTCAGAGGATTCCCTTTCCTTTACAACCTTGCCGACATTATCTTTGGTCTTTTTGATTATAGCCATTCCAACAGACATGAGGTGATATCTCATTGTGTATTTGATTTGCATTTCCTTAATGATACTAGGAGAGTGAAAAAGTTGGCTTAAAGCTCAACATTCAGAAAACTAAGATCATGGCATCTAGTCCCATCACTTCATGGCAAATAGATGGGGAAACAGTGGAAACAGTTTCAGACTTTATTTTTGGGGGCTCCAAAATCACTGCAAATGGTGATTGCAGCCATGAAATTAAAAGACTCTTACTCCTTGGAAAGAAAGTTATGACCAACCTAGATAGCATATTAAAAAGCAGAGACATTACTCTGCCAACAAAGGTCCGTCTAGTCAAGGCTCTGGTTTTTCCAGTGGTCATGTATGGATGTGAGAGTTGGACTGTGAAGAAAGCTGAGAGCTGAAGAATTGATGCTTTTGAACTGTGGTGTTGGAGAAGACTCTTGAGAGTCCCTTGGACTGCTAGGAGATCCAACCAGTCCATTCTGAAGGAGATCAGCCCTGGGATTTCTTTGGAAGGAATGATGCTCAAGCTGAAACTCCAGTACTTTGGCCACCTCATGCGAAGAGTTGATTCATTGGAAAAGACTCTGGTGCTGGGAGGGATTGGGGGCAGGAGGAAAAGGGGACGACAGAGGATAAGATGGCTGGATGGCATCACCGACTCGATGTACATGAGTTTGGGTGAACTCCGAGAGTTGGTGATGGACAGGGAGGCCTGGCGTGCTGCGATTCATGGGGTCACAAAGACTCGGACATGACTGAGCGACTGAACTGAATGATTAGTTGAACCATGTCAAGGAGATTTTTCCTGTCTTTTCTTTAGGAGTCCTGTGGTTTAATATATTACATTTATGTCTTTAAAGGATTTTGGGTTAATTTATGTGAGTGGCATAAGATGGGGTCTAGTTTCATTCCTTTTCATGTGACTATCCAATTTTTCCAGCACTATTTATTGAAGAGACTGTCTTTTCTCCATTGAGTATTATGGGCTCCCCCATCAATTATTGATTGACCAGATGTGAATAGGTTTATTTCTGAGCTCTCTATTCTGTTCTATGGGTCTATGTGTTTGCTTTTATGCCAGGACCATACTGTTTCAACTGCTATAGTTTTTTAACAAAGCTTGAAATCAGAAAGTATATGTAATCCCACTTTGCTCTTCTTTTTCAAGATTGTTTTGAGCATATGGATTCTTTTGTGGTTCAATCTAAATTTTAGAATTTTTTCTATTTCTGTAAAAAATACTGTTGGTATCTTTATTGCATTGAAATGAATCTGTATGTTGCTTTTGTCAATACTGACTTTTTTAAAATATTAATTTTTCGACCCATGAACATAAGATACCTTTCATTTGTTTGTGTCTTCTTGGATTTATTTCATCAGTATCTTGTAGTTCTCTTTTGGTTAAATTTATCCCTAAATATTTTATTGTTTTTGGTGATACTGCAAATGGATTGTTTCCTTTATCTTTCGAATAATTTATTATACACTACTGATTTTTGTGTGTTCATTTCGTTTGCTGTGAATTCACTAAATTTGCTGATCAGATCTAACAGCTTTTTTTTTTTTGGTGGAGTCTTCAAGATTTTATATATGTAAAATTATATCATTCACAAATAGCCAATTTTACTTCCTCCTTTCTAATTGTGATGTCTTTTATTTCATTTTCTTGCCTGATTGCTGTGACTAGGTCTTCCAGAACTATGGTGAGTAGGAGAAATGGAAGTGGGCACTCTTGTCTTTTTCTTGATCTCAAAGGAAAAGCTTTCAACCTTTCACCATGGAATATGATATTATCTGTGGGCTTGTGATATATGGCCTTTATTACACTGAGTTATGTTCCCTCTCTAATTTTGTTCTATCATGAACTGATTGAATTTCACCACATTGTTTTTTTCGATCTTTTGAAATGATCATGTGATTTTTCTTTCATTCTATGCATACAATGTATCACATTTATTGATTTGCACATGCTGAACCATTCTTAGTGAAGTGAAAGTGAAGTCGCTCAGTCATGTCCAACTCTTAGCGACCCCATGGACTGCGGCCTACCAGGCTTCTCCGTCCATGGGATTTTCCAGGCAAGAGTACTGGAGTGGGGTGCCATTGCCTTCTCCAGAACCATTCTTACATCCCAGTAATAAATCCTACTTGATGGTAGTAAATTATCCTTTTAATGTTCAGCTAAATTCATTTGCTAGTATTTTATACATAATTTTTACATCTATATTAATCATGAATATTGTCCTGTAGTGGAGAAGGCAATGGCACCCCACTCCAGTACTCTTGCCTGGAAAATCCCATGGACGGAGTGGCCTGGTAGGCTGCAGTCCATGGGGTCACTAAGAGTCGGGCATGACTAAACGACTTCACTTTCACTTTCATGCTTTGGAGAAGGAAATGGCAACCAACTCCAGTGTTCTTGCCTGTGAGAGAGTCATTTCCTAGGCAGGTTGATAGGAAATCTAGGGGTCCCCAAGGAGAGAGGGGTCTCCAAATGGAGGAAATAGCCTGCAAGTGTCAGACATTTTTATCTCAAGCGGCAGGAGGAAACAAACTAGCAATATTTTTTTCCTTCTCTATACAAATTTAAAGGGAGGTTTCTCTTAAAATACTGTGTTGTCATAATGACACCTGGTTTCGCCTGAAGTTAGCTATTTTTGAGCCTAGAGATAACCAATGCCTTTTTCTTATGGAAATGTTTGTCTTAAGCCATGCTAATGTACTATGCCTTTACCCCAAACTCTGTCTCCCAGTCGATTCCGCCTCTTGGCCCAAAACCTACTTGACAAACCAGTATGTTATACTCAGAGATTGTTCCCCTAATCTATGTAAATGAAACTATTTGTATGGTGGTCTGCCTTTCTTTAAGATTCAAGTTAATTATTTTATGGCCCAGGATAAACCATTTGGTGCCATTCTAAATTTTAAGACATTCCTTTCTTTCATTAACAGACTGCTAGTGACTATATAACATCCAGCTGAAGACTAGCAAGGGGGTACTCTTTCTGCCCCCTTCTGATGCCTATGTCAGAAGCTTTCTCTATCTCCTTTATACTTTAATAAAACTTTATTACACAAAAGCTCTGAGCGATCAAGCCTCATCTCTGGCCCCGGATTGAATTCTTCTCCTCCGGGGGCTAAGAATCCCGGTGTATTCACGTGATTCAACAACAACCTTTCACCTGGAGAATCCCAGGGATGGGGGAGCCTGGTGGGCTGCCGTCTATGGGGTCGCACAGAGTCGGACACGACTGAAGCGACTTAGCAGCAGCGGTAGCATTGTCCTGTAGATCTCTGTTCTTGTGCCCTTTTCTGGCTTTGGTATCAGGATAATGTTTGCCTTGTAAAATGAGTTGGGAAGTGTTACCCATGTTCAACTTTTATGAAGAGCGTGAGAAGGATTGATATTGATTCTTTAAAAATTTGGTTAAAATTCACTGGTGAAGCCATCTGGTCCAGGGTTTTTCTTCACTGGGATATTTTTGATTACTGATTTACTCTCCTTGCTATTCAGACTTTTCTATTTCTTTCTAATTCAGTCTTGGTACATTTTATGTTTCTAAGAATGATTCCGTTTCTTCTAGGCTGTCTAGGTTGTTACTGTATATATATTGATAGTATCCTCATAGGCTCCCTTTTATTTCTGTGGTGTCATGTATAATGTCTCCTTTTTCATTTATAGTTTTTTTTGACTTGAGTCCTCTTTCTTTTTTCCTTGGTAAGTCTAGCTAAGGGTTTTCAAATTTGTTCATGTTTTTAATCTTAGTTTTGTTCATCTTTTCTATTGTTTATTGTTTTCTTGTTGAGTAATTCTTCTCTTATTGTTGTTCAGTCACTCAGTCATGTCTGAGTGACTTCTATATTCTGCATAGAAGTTAAATAAACAGGGTGACAATATACAGACTTGACGTACTCCTTTCCCAATTTGGAACCATGTTCCCAATTTGGAACCATGTTCCATGGACATTCTTCCATGTCTGGTTCTAACTGTTGCTTCTTGACCTGCATACAGATTTTTCAGGAGAAATCTTTCAAACATTCCAACTCACTTGTAGCTAAGATAAAGGGAAAAGGATTTGGTCACACTTCAACTGACCTAAAGAGATGGGTGAGATCAAATGTGGACAAAGTTTTCTAAGTTTAGCATCTTAAAAAATTTGGTGAACTTGGGCAGAAAAGGAGATGAAAATCCAGAAGAGGTAAAGTTTGGCACAGCTATTAAAATATGTTCCATTCTATCCAGTGTTTGCTTTCCAATTAGTTGTCATTGTCCCTCAAAGAATTGTGGGATCTCAACTATCAAACTTGGGAGGATCTATCTGTAGAAGTTAGCTAGTTGAATGGCTCTCAATCATGGCTATTAACATCAGAATGAGAGAGGTGAACCTTTACAAAAATATCAGTCCTTTCAGCTTTATCCCTAGAAATTCATATTTAATTAGTCATGACTGGGGCTTCAGGCATCAGCATTTTTAAAAATTCATAAATAATTCTAATGTGCAGTCAAGGTTGAGAAGCACTGATACAGTCCAATCTTTTCATTGCATGTCAGCAAACTGAGGCTCACAAAAGTGAAAAGAAATGTCAAAGATATCATAACAAGTGAGTGAAATAAACTCGGGTATAAGTCTTCTTATTCCTAATCCTGTACTCTTTCTAGTGTTCCACACTGCTTCCCCATGTAGAAAGCAAGTACAATTCTGAGTTCCCTCAAAGCATTACACTTATCTGGTTCTATATGACATGATGCCTACTACTACCACTTCACTTAAACTTCTTAACATACACCTCATGTAACCTTACACTCAAAGAATGAAAGGTAAAGTGTGGAAGAATGACTTCTTATGTGAAGTGAAATACCCTTGTGTCTGACCACTCCCAACCCCAAGGAGCCCTTAACACTAGCAAATGGGAAAGTTGTGTTTTTTTTTTTTAATGAGATAATTCTGGACATTTTTATTTGTTTTTTTTAAATATATTATTTACTTTTTAATTGAAGATAATTGCCTTACAGAATTTTGTTGTTTTCTGTCAAACCTAAACATGAATCAGCCATAGGTATACATATACCCCCTCCCTTTTGAACCTCCCTTCCACCTCCATCCCCACCCCACCCCTCTAAGTTGATACAGAGCCCATGTTTGGGTTTTCTGAGACATACAGCAAATTCCCATTGGCTATCTATTTTACATATGGCAATGTAAGTTTCCATGTTACTCTCTCCATACATTTCACCCTCTCGTCTCCTCTCCCCATGTCCATAAGTCTATTCTCTACACCTGTTTCTCCATTGCTACCCTGCAGATAAATTCTTCAGTACCATTTTATTTGCCTTTTATGAAGATTTCCCTCAGTAATTAAATATGGTTGCAAAGTCTATTTGAAGATCTGATTTAATTAACTAATCCCACTTTATTGTTACACTTAGGTGCTTTCTAATTGCTTTGCTATTACAAAGATGGCTTCAATGAATTTCAAACTATAAAAATATGAGTAATAATATTTTTAATCTTCAAGCTGATCTTATGAAAGATTCTCTCTCTCTCTCTTCATCACTTTGTTGTGTCCAACTTTCTGTGACCCTTTGGACTGTAGCATGCCAGGTTCCTGTGGCCATGGGATTTCCCAGGCCCACTGGAGTGGGAAGCCATTTCCTTCTCCAGGGGGTCTTCCTGGACCAGGGATTGAACCTGTGTCTCCTGCATTGCAGGTGGATTCTTTACCTGCTGACCCATCAAGGATGTAAGCTGTCATGTCAGTAGGTAAAAATGGCAAATTCTTCGCATCCTGCTCAATACTGAGCTATTGGTCTTTTTAACTCTTTACCAATCTGACAAAGGGGAAAGTGGCAACATTTTAATTGCACTTATTTTATTACTATTATTTTCCAGGTCTTTAATGGTAATTTCTATTTCTTGTGGTTTCCCTATTCATGTCTATTGCCCTTTATGATAGGAAAATTTCTAAAATTAAAACTTTCAAGATTCTCAGTACTTGGTGAGCATGTCCTTCACTAGAGTGTGGGTGGGACTTATGAATACAATGGGATAGTTGATATTAGGTTACATTATATTATAAATGTGATGAGATAGTCAATGTCACAATTACGTATAAGCCCTTGAAATTGCATACTGAAAAAGGATTCTTTGCAGAAGTAAACTGTCATGTTATCAGAGGGCCACATGGCTTAGGCCTGAGGGTGGAATCTAGGAGTTCAGAAAAATCCTTCCCTCTCCAGTTGGCAGCAAGAATATGGATACTCAGTTCTACAACCACAAGGAATAAATTCTGCCAATATCCTCCATGAGCTTGGAAGAAGTTCTTGAGCTCCAGTTGAAGTGGTATTCTGAGACCTCAAAAGCTAAATTATAAGAAGCCTTTCAACTTCATCTGGTTCTTTTGTTCTCTAAGATCCAGGCTCTAAGCTGTGAGAAAGCCAAACCACATAATTAGACAAAATATAGGCATCCCCAAAGACAACCTCATCTGTAGCATCAACTGCCAGTCATACAAGTGAGACATCTTGGACATTCCAGCCCCGTTAAGCTCCCAGCTGATTGACACCTTAGTAATCCCAGATAATTACAAGACGTAATAAGAATAATCATTGTCTTAAGCCACTATATTTGTTTATTTGTTATGTAACAGAAGAACAGGAACAGAAATTGTCATTTGAAATAGATTTTAACCAATGCAGACAAATACTCATTGCATCTTTTATACAGTAAAAGATACCTAGAATGTATATGAATACATTTAATCATTTTAACAACCATAGAGAATAATGCAATTATTATCCCTATTTTACAAATGGTGAAAGGAAATAAGTAATTTGTCTAAGATCACAGGGCTAATAAATGATTAAGCCATAATTCAAATTCAGATATTTTCACTACAGAGTCCATATTTCTAACCAATATGCAACAATGCTGCTTATTAGCACAAGTGAAAAAATCTAAATAAAATATTGACAAATTAAGTCCAGTAGCATATTAGGAGAATAATAAAGCATAGCTAAGTGAAGTTTGTCTCAGAAATTCAAAGACAGAAAATCAGGAAGTCTATCTTTAACAGATTAAAGGACAAAATATCACATGGTCATCTCAACAGATGTGGAAAAAGTAGTTGGTAAAAATCTCACATCCATTATTTCACAGAAAAAAACCTTGGCAAGCTAACATATAACATAACTCCCTTAAGTTGAAAATATGTCCTTCAAGAAACTTGCAGGACATATGAAGCATAAAGTTGAAATAAAATCATTTTCATCAAAACCAGAAAAATATCCAGATAAACCTACAACAAAGAATAAAGATGTTTTCAAAGAGGAACAATTATTATATTAAGGAAATTGTTGTTCAGTTGCTAAGTTATGTTTGGTTTAATGCAACCCCATAGACTGCAGCACACCAGGCTTCCCTGTCCTTCACTATCTCTCGGAGTTTGCTCACACTCATGTGCAGTCAGTGATGACATCCAACCATCTCATCCCTGTCACCCCCTCCTCCTACTGCCCTCAATTTTTCCCAGCATCGGAGTGTTTTCCAATGAGTTAGCACTTTGCATCAGTTGGCCAAAGTACTGGAGTTTCAGCTTCAGCATCAGTCCTTCCAATGAATATTCAGAGTGATTTCCTTTAGGATTGACTAGTTTGATCTCCTTGCAGTCCAAGGGACTCTTAAGAGTCTTCTCCAGCACCACAATTTGGAAGCATTAATTTTTCAGCACTCAGCCTTCTTTATGGTCCAACTCTCACATCCATACATGACTACTGGAAAAACCATACCTTTGACTATAGGGACATTTATTGGCAAAGTGACATCTCTGCTTTTTAATACACTGTCTAGTTTTGTCATAACATTTCTTCAAAGGAGCGAGGATCTTTTAATTTTATATTACATATATTAAGAAACATTGTAGCCACAAAATATAAAATATAATAGCTTTCATACAAATCATTTATTGTCAATTAAAAATGTAAGAGTTATATAACATAATCACAATAACAACATAAAAATAAAGAACTTAGAAATAAGCATAAGAAGAAATACTCATGGCCATTGTAGAGAAAAATATGAAATTTCACTGATCATCTAAAGATGACCTAAATAAACAGAGAGCTAAACTATGTTCATGAATGGTAAACTACTATATGGGTAAAGACTCTTTAAAAAGTACAATATGTACATGTATAAGTCATTCACTTTGCTTTACAGAAGGAATATAGCACTATAAACCAATTATACACAAACAATTTTTTAAGAAAATGAATGCTAAACTAGGTATTGTAAAGTTATTCTATATTTAAATTATATAATATTTGTTAGTTGTTTCAAACCATTTCATACATAGACTACTTGCTCTGAAAATTTTGAAACTTGATAAAATTTTGTAAATGTTTAATGAACACTGGAAAGTAAGATTTAATCTCTGTTTTATAGGGTAAAAAGTTCAATATAGTTATTAATAATTACATGTTTCAAAAGCCTTGTAGCCTTAATAATATTTGGCTACTTGACTCTTCAAAAACTGTATTATATTAAAATTTCACACTACAGGTGTATTTCTGTAAGTTTGTGCCTCTACAGAAATTCCATTTTATGTATTCAAGTACCTTATTAGCACATAAATATGCCTTATAGTTATCTATTAATTGGAAAATTAATTTAAAATGCCTTCACACTATATGGCAAAATACAATGCAATAGCTAGCTAACAAAAGAACAAAGCCATTTTAATCTGCCTCCTAAAGTAATGAAAATAAAAATAAACAAATGAGACCTAATTAAATTTAAATAAAAAGCAAAAGAAACATTTACACAGCAAAGGAAACCATAGACAAAAAGAAAAGACAACCCACACAATGGGAGAAAATATTTGCAAACAAAGCTACTGACAAGGGATTAGCCTCCAATTTATACAAAGAGCTCATGCAGCTCAATATTAAAAATAAAATCCAATCAAAAAATGGGCAGATCTAGATATTTCTCCAATGAACACGTATAGATGGTCAGTAGGCATATGAAAAGATGCTCAATATCACTAATTGTCAAAGAAATGCAGATCAAAACTACAATCAGGTATCATCTCACACTGGTCAGAATGGCCACCATAAAAAAATCTACAAACCATACATACTGGAGAAGATGCGGAGAAAAGGGAACTGTCCTACAGCGTTGGTGGGAGTGAAAACTTGTAGAGCCATTATGGAAAACAAACAGTATGAAGGTTCCTTAAAAACTAAAATGGAGCTAATATATGATCCAGCAATCCCACCCTTAGGCATATATCAGGATAAAAACCATAATTCAAAAAGACGCATGTATCCAAATGTTCATTGCAGCACTATTCACAATAGCCAGGACATGGAAGCAACCTAGCTGCCCATTGACAGAGGAATGGATAAAGAAGATGTGGTACATATATACTACTAAATATATATTTGGTACATATATACTACTCAGCCATAAGAAAGAAGGAAATAATACCATTTTCAGCAACATGGATAAATCTAAGAGATTGTTATACTGAGTGAAATGTCAGACAGAGAAAGACAAATATCAAATGATATTGCTTATATGTGGAATTTAAACAATGGTACAAATGAATCTATTTACAAAACAGAAACAGAAGCACAGATGTAAAAAACAAACTTATGGTTACCAAAGGGGAGAAAGGAGGATGGGATAAATTGGGAGGATTGGGAAGGATATATACTACTATGTATACTACTATATATGAAATAGATAACTAATAGGAAACTATTGTATAGCATAGGGAACTCTACTCAATACTCTGTGATGATTTATATTGGAACAGAATCTTAAAAAGGGTGAATATATGTATATGTATAACTGATTCACTCTGCTGTACAGCAGAAACTAACACAACATTGTAAATCAACTATAATAATAATATGCATCCTCAGTCATGTCTGACTCTCTATGACCCCATGAACTGTAGCCTGTCAGGCTCCTCTGTCCATGGGAATTTTCAGCAAGAATACTGGAGTGGGTTGTCATTTCCTTTTCCAGGGGATCTTCTCAACCCAAGGATTGAACCCGTGTCTCTTGTGTCTCCTGCATGGCAGACAGATTCTTTACCAAGTGCACCACCTGGGAAAACAACTACTCTCCAATAAAAATTAATTTAAAAATATAAAATTAATCTAAAAACATAAAATTAAATTTATAAAAAAATAAGTCAGCACTACATGGAAAGGGTTTCAACACATTAAGTTAAAGTTACAAGGTGTAGAAAAGTGCAAAATTAATATTTGTGAAGAAAAACTATTGTGTGTATGAATACATAGATCTCTGAAAAGATAAACAAAATTGGAAAACAGTTGCATTAAGAAAGGGGAACTGGGTGACTGGGATCAGAGGAAGAAAGTCAGAATTACTAATTGTATATCATTTTATGTCATGTGATTTTCCTTTACTCTGTTCATCTACTTTTCAAAAAGTGAAGTAAATTAAAATTTTTAAATTATATCCAATAGTAAAACAAAATATTTTAAGTAGGAAAGAAGTCACCAAAGGAAATGAATCACCAATTTACAGAACAGAAATCTGTATGTCTAATGAACATATGAGAAAATACTCAACCTCATTAGTAGTCAGGAATATGCAAATTAAACAATTAAAACAATAAGTTTTACTTCTCACCCATTAGATTGACAAATATTATGAAAGATATCATTTTACATCTTGGCAAGAAGGTGAGTAAATAGAAACCTTCTTACACTGCTGGTGGAGATGAGAAATCCTCTAATCACTTAAGAAATCTATTTGACTGTAAATGGAAAAATCGAAAGCTCACATACCCTAGGATCCAGCAAATGTATTTCTTTAATCTCTAGTTAAATTATTGTACATATAGGGACACATGTAGAAGGATGTTTATTGCAGTAACATTCATATTAGAAAACAGTTGGGGAAAACCTAAACATTCAATCTATAGCTGTGGTATATGTACGATATATATATATATATATATATATATACACACACACACACACACACACATATATCGTGTGTATATATATATATATATATATATATATATGATGTAAAGGTGCATGATATATATGTACTCTTGAGAAACCTGTATGCAGGTCAAAAAGCAACAGTTAGAACCAGACATGGAACAACGTGGACTGGTTTCAAATTGGGAAAAGAATATGTCAAGGCTGTATATTGTCACCCTGTTTGTTTAACTTCTATGCAGAGTATATCATGTGACATGCCAGGCTGGATGAAGCAAAAGCTGGAATCAAGATTGCTGGGAGAGATATCAATAACCTCAGATATGCAGATGACACCACCCTTATGGCAGAAAGCAAAGAACTAAAGAGCCTCTTGATGAAAATGAAAGAGGAGAGTGAAAAAGCTGGCTTAAAACTCAACATTCAAAAAACGAAGCTCATGGCATCCAGTCCCATCAGTTCATGGCAAATAGATGGGGAAACAATGGAAACAGTTAGAAACTCTATTTTGTTTTTCTCCATAATCACTGGAGATGGTGACTGAAGCCACGAAATTAAAAAACACTTGCTCCTTGGAAGAAAAGCTATGACCAACCTTGACAGCATATTAAAAAGCAGAGACATTACTTTGCTGACAAAGGTCCATATAGTCAAAGCTATGGTTTTTCCAGTAGTCACGTATGGATGTGAGATTTGGACCACAAACAAGGCTGAGCTTTCTTTCATCAATTGAAGAATTGATGCTTTTGAAATGTGGTGTTGGAGAAGACTCTTGAGAGTCCGTTGGACTGCAAGGAGATCAAACCAGTCAAGCCTAAAGGAAATAAATCCTGAATATTCATTGGAAGGACTGATGCTAAAGCTGAAGCTCCATTACTTTGGCCATTTGATGCAAAGAGCCACCTTATTAGAAAAGACCCTGATGCTGGGAAAGATTGAAGGCAGGAGGAGAAGGGAAGACAGAGAACAAGATGGTTGGATAGCATCACCGACTCGAAGGACATGAGTTTGAGCAAGTTCTGGGACATGGTGAACGACAGGGAAGCCTGGAGTGCGGCAGTCCATGGGGTCACAAAGAGTCAGACACTACTGAATGACTGCACAGCAACATATGTACATGATAGACTATATAGAAAAAGTAATGCATTATATGTTTGTAAAAACATATAACCAGTCAACATAGAAACTTATAAATATCAATTGATCCCTATAATATAATATCAAATAATACTACTGATGTACATTTTTAAGGCACACACAAAACATTACTATATATTGTTCATGGATATAGGAATATGTAAAAAAGAGGAAAGCATGCATTAAATTAATGATCACAACTGCTTAGAAGGAAAAAAAGAGCGAAATGGGAATGAGGATAGGAAAAAAGGGAGATTTAGCTTTACCTATAATAATGTACTTAGATTAAAAATACTTGAAACAAATATGATAAAATGGAAAATAGCAGCATTAATTATTTCAATATTAATTGCCAATTCTGCATGATTAATAGAGATGTTTGTTCTATTTTTCCTGAAATTTCTGTTCTTAAAACATTTCCCATATAGTAAATATATCCAAAAGTCATAATATATGTATTTTTGAACTAACAGAACAAATAATTAAACTGAGGTCTATCTAACTCTCAGTCTATACTTTTTTTTTTTCTTTCTCCCTCTCTGTTTCAAGTACTAACAGAATCTAATTCTTCAGAGTACATGATACCCAGAAAATACAGAGAACAGCAACAGGTGATGATCCAAATGATCAATAGATTCCAAAAGATCCCACAGTTACCAATGGAGGGGTTACTGGACATATGGAGTACAGTGATGGAGAGGCCTGGAATAGAATTTACTGAGCGATCCAGGCAACATCTTGAATGTCTGTCCATGGGCAGTGGAGAAACACAGGTTAGAGCAAGTGTGAGGTTGGGAAACATATTATGAACTGGACTAGGATCTGAAGAACTGAGTTCTCAATATCTGTTACACTTTCCAAGCTATAGTGAACACATTTCACATTTCAGAACTTCAAGTTAAACACTAAAATAAAATGAATGTCTGCTCACATCTGCCAACAATTAGAAGAGATACTGGCTGTGACTCTAGTTGTGTCTCTTATGGGAAGAGACGTTGGCTAGGACCCTAAAACTCTGATTCTTTACCAGCTGTAGACCGTCATACTAAATCCTCAAAGAACATAATGCTTAGATGACAAGCTGACACTCTTGGCCAACATAGAGACAGAGTTTTTATTCCATGTCAGGGGTCTAGATCCAAACCCCAAGGTTGTTTCCTATCACTAAGATCAGGGTTTATCAGGTTGGGCTGACAGGGACCAGATACAGGGCTAAGCAGCTTGTCCTATGCCCTCCTTCCTCAAAAAGCCCTCAGAATTTTACAGAGATCATGGTTTTCTGGATTTAATTGCCATAATTGCCAGTGGCGCCCCTGAACAGTGAACCCAAAGAAAAAGCCTCTGTTTAATTCTTGATTTCATGAATCCAGCGACCTCATTTTTATATTTTAAATGAGTCTGTTTTGCTGTTGTCTCTTTGGTTAAAAAGAGAGAGAGACAGAGAGAGGAGAATAGGAGAAACTTTGGACTCCCCCAAGGGGTTAGAGAATGCCACTATTGCTGTTCACATAATGTAGAGGTCTTATAAGACAGGAATGTTGGGAATCTGCTTCATTTGGATATTTGAGTGTCCTTTAGGATTATATTTTACTTTATTTTTTGGCATAAATAGAACAAACATTTCCAGAGCATCTATTTTGTGTCAAGAACTTTAGACATACAGCATGATGGAATGAGCTGAGAGTATTTCAGGTAAGGATGAGACAGAGAACATAATACCATAGCAGCAGTAGCCATATCTACTTCCCAGAAAAAGAACAGTATTGAACAATTCAAGACAGTAAACTTCCATTAAATACAATAGGCATTGGGATCTAAAAGGATCCAGTGAGGGTAAAATGCTAAATGAATGAGGGTATAAAGAGGATATTATTGGCCATTGATCATTCCCAGAATAAATTAAATTTAGTTTAATTTACACAAGAAAGAGAACTGGATTCAGCCAACTAAAGAAGAGGGCTAAAAGGAACTCAGTCAGGATTTTGGCCTGCCAGTTGACTAATAGAACATCACTCACCCAAGTATGTGAGGTGTATGTGAGGACTTAAAAATTAAGTAACATAGATCTGATCAGCCACTGTGTAGTAACAAGGCTCAGATACAAAATAAACATACATTGGTAGTTATTAATTAGGAAATGTTACAGACAAAAATATAATGATTATAATGCCAACCAGAACTACAAAATATCTAGGAATAAAGTGAGTGAGTGAGTGAAGTTGCTCAGTCATGTCCGACTCTTTGTGACCCCATGGACTGTAGCATACCAGGCTCCTCTGTCCATGGGATTTTCCAGGCAAGGGTACTGGAGTGGGTTGCCATTTCCTTCTCCAATCTAGGAATAAAAATAACAAGAAATGTGTAAGACATATATGAAATAAAAACCAATAAAACATTACTTAACAATATAAAAACCACAAATAAGTAGAGAGACACGTCCATTTCAAAGACAGAAAGAAAATATTAAAGAGATGATGATTCTCTCAAAATTGCTCTGTAAATTTAAAGAGATCTCAGTAAAATCTAATGTGTCTTATTTAAGTGGAAATTAATAAACTCCTTTTAAAATTTGTTCTGAAGAAGAAATGTACATATATATATATATATATAAAATTTTTGAAAATAAAAGTAACATAAAAAATTTCCCCATCAGATATCAAAACATGAAGCTTTAATTATTGAAAAAATATAATCAGCACAAGAATAGACAAATCAATAGAACAAAATGGAGTCTAGGAACAGACTATAGGTTTATAGTCATAAACATAGATAAAGATGTGAATTGATATGTAACAAATATGGTATTTTACATTAGTGTTGAAAGAATGGTTGAATTTACTAAATAGATTGGGAACAATTGGTCATATTATTTTTTTAAAAAAAAAAGAAAGAAATCCCCATCTGATACTAGTTACAAAAGTAAATAATTTCACATTAATTAAACAGTTAAATGTGGAAAACAGTTATTAATTTTAGTAAATATTTGTAAATTTGGAGTATTAAATTCTTATATAAGATTAAAAATCCAAATTTTAAAGGAAGAGATTTATAAATTTGACATCAAAATGCAAAAACTTTCTAAAACAAAAAGCAAACATAAAATAAAACTAATATATTTAGAAAATTATTTTCATGAAATTAATATCTGGGATATAAAAAGAACACTTACAAACCAAGACAGAAAAGAGAAACAATTCAATTGGAAATGGAGAAATAAGAAAAACAATTCACATAATAGGGAATCCAAAAGGCTAAAAAACAAATTAAATGATGCTCAAAGATCACTTATAATATTGGTGATTCTAATCTAATTAAAATGCGACCTGTTCACCCATCAAACTGACAAGAATTTTAAATGATGATAATATAAAATACTGATGAAGGTGAAGGGAAAAACATTCTCATACATTGTTGATGAAAATATAAATTCATACAGAACTTTGTGGAAGGCAGGTAGTGTTTTAAAATAAAAAAATTATGTTTACCATTCAATGAAGTAATGGCATTTGTGAAAGACTAAAAGATAAATATTTGTACATAAAAAAGCATGTGTAAGAAGCATTTTCAAAAATTTTTGATGTAAGGTTGCAGTTCAAGCAGAGTAGAAGAATGTGTGTTCATCTCCTCCTGCAAGAATACCAAAATTCCAACTAGCTATTGAACAACCATCAACAGGAGGACATTGGAACCCACCGAAAACAGATACCCAATGTCCAAAGACAAAGAAACTGAAGCAAGATGGTAGGAGGGATGCAATCATGATAAAATCAAATCCTATAACCTTCTGGTGGGTGAGTCACAAACTGGAGAATAATAATACTAAAGAGGCTCCCCCACTGTTGTGAAGGCTCTGAACCCCATGCCAGTCTTTCAAGTCTGGGGATCTGACAAAGGGACTGGGAATAGCCATGGAATCTGACCCAAAGGAATTTGATTACAGGACTTCCAAAGGACTGTAGGAAACAGAGACTCCAGTATTGGAGGGATTGGAGGGACAAACAAAATATTTCAAACACTAAAACCCAGAGGAAAGAAGTAGTGACCCCAAAGGAGACTGAAACAAAACTACCTGCTAGTGTCAGAGTGTCTCCTGTGGAGGTGCAGGTCACCAGGGTCTCACTGAGGTAGAAATTACTAGGCAGTCAGTGTAGAATTCTGAAACCTGGGTCTTGTTTGCAGTAAATATTCTGCTCCATTCTCCTAAATTCCTGGAATGTGTCTTTAGTCTAATAAATTATCAGCACTCAGATCCAGGGAAGAGCAGTAATTAAATTATGTTCCATATGCTTGAGGGAAAAATAATTGGAGATCATTAATCTTAAGCCCATACATCTGATCCATGGTAAAATGGCCAGAGGGCATGAAAAAGGGTGGCAACTTAATCCAAGAATCAAGAGATCAGTCTCTCAGTCCTGTCCGACTGTTTGCGACCCCATGAAACGCAGCACGCCAGGCCTCCCTGTCCATCACCAACTCCCGGAGTTCACTCAGACTCATGTCCATCGAGTCAGTGATGCCATCCAGCCATCTCATCCTCTGTCGTCCCCTTCTCCTCTTGCCCCCAATCCCTCCCAGCATCAGAGTCTTTTCCAATGAGTCAACTCTTCGCATGAGGTGGCCAAAGTAATGGAGTTTCAGCTTTAGCATCATTCCTTCCAAAGAAATCCCAGGGCTGATCTCCTTCAGAATGGACTGGTTGAATCTCCTAGCAGTCCAAGGGACTCTCAAGAGTCTTCTCCAACACCACAGTTCAAAAGCATCAATTTTTCGGCACTCAGCCTTCTTCACAGTACAACTCTCACATTCATACATGACCACAGGAAAAACCATAGCCTTGACTAGACGAACCTTTGTTGGCAAAGCAATGTCTCTGCTTTAGAACATGCTATCTAGGTTGATTATAACTTTCCTTCCAAGGAGTAAGCGTCTTTCAATTTCATGGCTTCAGTCACCATCTGCAGTGATTTTGGAGCCCAGAAAAATTAAGTCTGACACTGTTTCCACTGTTTCCCCATCTCTTTGCCATGAAGTGATGGGACCGGATGCCATGATCTTCGTTTTCTGAATGTTGAGCTTTAAGCCAACTTTTTCACTCTCCACTTTCACCTTCATCAAGAGGCTTTTCAGTTCCTCTTCACTTTCTGCCATAAGGGTGGTGTCATCTGCATATCTGAGGTTATTGATATTTCTCCCGGCAATCTTGATTCCAGCTTGTGTTTCTTCCAGTCCAGTGTTTCTCATGATGTACTCTGCATAGAAGTTAAATAAACAGGGTGACAATATACAGCCTTGATGTACCCCTTTTCCTATTTGGAACCAGTCTGTTATTCCACGTTCAGTTCTAACTGTTGCTTCCTGACCTGCATACAAATTTCTCAAGAAGCAGATCAGGTGGTCTGGTATTACCATCTCTTTCAGAATTTTCCACAGTTTATTGTGATCCACACAGTCAAAGGCTTTGGCATAGTCAATAAAGCAGAAATAGATGTTTTTCTGGAACTCTCTTGCTTTTTCCATGATCCAGCAGATATTGGCAATTTGATCTCTGGTTCCTCTGCCTTTTCTAAAAGCAGCTTAAACATCAGGAAGTTCACGGTTCACATATTGCTGAAGCCTGGCTTGGAGAATTTTGAGCATTACTTTACTAGCGTGTGAGATCAGTGCAATTGTGTGGTAGTTTGAGCATTCTTTGGGATTGCCTTTCTTTGGGATTGGAATGAAAACTGACCTTTTCCAGTCCTGTGGCCACTGCTGTGTTTTCCAAATTTGCTGGCATATTGAGTGCAGCACTTTCACAGCATCATCTTTCAGGATTTGGAATAGCTCAACTGGAATTCTATCACCTCCACTAGCTTTGTTTGTAGTGATGCTTTTTAAGGCCCACTTGACTTCACATTTCAGGATGTCTGGCTCTAGGTCAGTGATCACACCATTGTGATTATCTGGGTCATGAAGATCTTTTTTGTACAGTTCTTCTGTGTATTCTTGCCATCTCTTCTTAATATCTTCTGCTTCTGTTAGGTCCCTACCATTTCTGTCCTTTATCGAGCCCATCTTTGCATGAAATGTTCCTTTGGTATCTCTAATTTTCTTGAAGAGATTTCTAGTCTTTCCCATTCTGTTGTTTTCCTCTACTTCTTTGCATTGATCGCTGAAGAAGGCTTTCTTATCTCTTCTTGCTATTCTTTGGAACTCTGCATTCAGATGTTTATATCTTTCCTTTTCTCCTTTGCTTTTTGCTTCTCTTCTTTTCACAGCTATTTGTAAGGCCTCCCCAGACAGCCATTTTGCTTTTTTGCCTTTCTTTTCCATGGGAATGGTCTTGATCCCTGTCTCCTGTACAATGTCAAGAACCTCATTCCATAGTTCATCAGGCACTCTATGTATCAAATCTAGGCCCTTAAATGTATTTCTCACTTCCACTGTATAATCATAAGGGATTTGATTTAGGTCATACCTGAATGGCCTAGTGGTTTTCCCTACTTTCCTCAATTTCAGTCTGAATTTGGCAATAAGGAGTTCATGGTCTGAGCCACAGTCAGCTCCTGGTCTTGTTTTTGCTGACTGTATAGAACTTCTCCATCTTTGGCTGCAAAGAATATAATCAGTCTGATTTCAGTGTCGACCATCTGGTGATGTCCATGTATGGAGTCTTCTCTTGTGTTGTTGGAAGAGGGTGCTTGTTATGACCAGTGCATTTTCTTGGCAAAACTCTATTAGTCTTTGCCCTGCTTCATTCCGTATTCCAAGGTCAAATTTGCCTGTTACTCCAGGTGTTTCTTGACTTCCTACTTTTGCATTCCAGTCCCCTATAATGAAAAGGACATCTTTTTTGGGTGTTAGTTCTAAAAGGTATTGTAGGTCTTCATAGAACCGTTCAACTTCAGCTTCTTCAGCGTTACTGGTTGGGGCATAGACTTGGATTACTGTGATATTGAATGGTTTTCCTTGGAAACGAACAGAGATCATTCTGTTATTTTTGAGATTGCATCCATGTACTGCATTTCAAACTCTTTTGTTGACCATGATGGCTACTCTATTTCTTCTGAGGGATTCCTGCCCACAGTAGTAGATATAATGGCCATGTGAGTTAAATTCACCCATTCCAGTCCATTTCAGTTCGCTGATTCCTGGAATGTAGACATTCACTCTTGCCATCTCTTGTTTGACCACGTCCAATTTGCCTTGATTCATGGACCTGACATTCCAGGTTCTTATGCAATATTGCTCTTTAAAGCATCAGACCTTGCTTCTATCCCCAGTCACATCCACAGCTGGGTATTCTTTTTGCTTTGGCTCCATCCCTTCATTGTTTCTGGAGTTATTTCTCCACTGATCTCCAGTAGCATATTGGTCACCTACTGACCTGGGGAGTTTCTCTTTCAGTATCCTATCATTTTTCCTTTTCATACTGTTCATGAGGTTCTCAAGGCAAGAATACTGAAGTGGTTTGCCATTCCCTTCTCCAGTGAACCACATTCTGTCAGATCTCTCCACCATGACCCGCCCATCTTGGGTGGCCCCATGGGCATGGCTTAATTTCATTGAGTTAGACAAGGCTGTGGTCCTAGTGTGATTAGATTGACTAGTTTTCTGTGAGTATGGTTTCAGTGTGTCTGCCCTCTGAGACTCTCAAGAAGCCATAAAGTTGTTAAGTATCTTGACCTTAAATTTATTGGTTAGAAATAATGTGATTTAAGGAAGGACATAAAAACTGCTTTAAGTCCCACCTTGAGGGCACTCTTTACCCTTTCCCAGTGTCTATGCTAAGAGCTTTGTACTTGCCTCATCTTTAATAAATCCTGTTTGCTTGCTACCATGAGTGTTTGCATGTTCATGGATTCCATTCTTCAGCTCCATGGACAAGAACTCGGGATTCCTGTCTCATCTTTTGGGGGCTCATCCAGGATTCTTCAATGCCTACTCAAGGTAAGCACAGACACTCACTCTCAACACTGTTATTCACTTCTTGTTACCTAATCTAACTGCAGGTCTCTTGAGCCACTCTATTTCACAAGCCTTGCTTGAGTTCTGAAGGCAGACAGAGTTAGTAGACAGTGGCCTCAGGTCTTGGTATTGGCCAGGCAACTGACCTGGAGGTGCTGAGCAAAACCTCTGCTAGGCTGCTGCCTCAGTGAGAACTGCAGGACATCTACCATTTCTCTTTCCTAACATTTAGAGGTCATGAGATTTTTCACTTAAGGTAGGATCATTTTGGAGTGTGAGTAAATGCTACAAACCTTGTGCACTGCATAGCTTGCTTAAGGGGAACTCCACTTCAGGCATACCCAATGTTCAAGAGTATAGGAAGTCCACCTATGCTATAAAAACATAACATGTGGAAGTCTCACTCTACCTATCTCTAGGTGAAAGGGAAGATAGAGACAGGAAGAGGACAAAGGCCCAGGGCACCTGGATAAGGGTAGTCAAGCCCGGGTGCAAACCAAAGTTGAGGGAAGCATGCGTTATTGGTGATTCTTTGCTCCCACTCCTCAAGCAGGAGACACCCTCTATCAGAGGAACCAGAGAAAAGACAAAGAGTGCTGTATGCTGGTCTTCTCTCGTTCAGACGGATGCCTTTGGCATGTATACTGAAGAACTGGAAGAAGTTTGACCCTCAGACCCTGTTAAAGATGTGTATGATCTTTTTCTGCACTGAGGCATGGCCTCAATATGATCTACCTGATGGTGAAAAATGGCCCCCTGAAGGCTCACTTAACTATAGTACCATCCTCCATCACTCTAATACCAAAACCTGACAAAGATCCCACAAAAAAAAAGAAAACTACAGGCCAATATCACTGATGAACATAGATGCAAAAATCCTTAACAAAATTCTAGCAATCAGAATCCAACAACACATGAAAAAGATCATACACCATGACCAAGTGGGCTTTATCCCAGGGATACAAGGATTCTTCAATATCCACAAATCAATCAATGTAATACACCACATTAACAAATTGAAAAATAAAAACCATATGATTATCTCAATAGATGCAGAGAAAGCCTTTGACAAAATTCAACATCCATTTATGATAAAAACTCTCCAGAAAGCAGGAATAGAAGGAACATACCTCAACATAATAAAAGCTATATATGACAAACCCACAGCAAACATTATCCTCAATGGTGAAAAATTGAAAGCATTTCCTCTAAAGTCAGGAACAAGACAAGGGTGCCCACTTTCACCACTACTATTCAACATAGTTTTGGAAGTTTAGGCCAAAGCAATCAGAGCAGAAAAAGAAATAAAAGGAGTCCAAATAGGAAATGAAGAAGTAAAACTCTCACTGTTTGCAGATGACATGATCCTCTACATAGAAAACCCTAAAGACTCCACCAGAAAATTACTAGAACTAATCAATGAATATAGTAAAGTTGCAGGATATAAAATCAACACACAGAAATCCCTTGCATTCCTATACACTAATAATGAGAAAAGAGAAAGAGAAATTAAGGAAACAATTCCATTCACCATTGCAATGGAAAGAATAAAATACTTAGGAATATATCTACCTAAAGAAACTAAAGACCTATATATAGAAAACTATAAAACACTGGTGAAAGAAATCAAAGAGAACACTAATAGATGGAGAAATATACCATGTTCATGGATTGGAAGAATCAATATAGTGAAAATGAGTATATTACCCAAAGCAATCTATAGATTCAATGTAATCCCTATCAAGCTACCAACGGTATTCTTCACAGAGCTAGAACAAATAATTTCACAATTTGTATGGAAATACAAAAAACCTCAAATAGCCAAAGCGATCTTGAGAAAGAAGAATGGAACTGGAGGAATCAACCTACCTGACTTCAGGCTCTACTACAAAGCCACAGTTATCAAGACAGTATGGTACTGGCACAAAGACAGAAATATAGATCAATGGAACAAAATAGAAAGCCCAGAGATAAATCCACGCACATATGGACACCTTATCTTTGACAAAGGAGGCAAGACTATACAATGGATTAGAGACAATCTCTTTAACAAGTGGTGCTGGGAAAACTGGTCAACCACTTGTAAAAGAATGAAACTAGAGCACTTTCTAACACCATACACAAAAATAAACTCAAAATGGATTAAAAATCTAAACATAAGACCAGAAACTATAAAACTCCTAGAGGAGAACATAGGCAAAACACTCTCCGACATACATCACAGCAGGATCCTCTATGACCCACCGCCCAGAATATTGGAAATAAAAACAAAAATAAACAAATGGGACCTAATTAAACTTAAAAGCTTCTGCACAACAAAGGAAACTATAAGCAAGGTGAAAAGACAGCCTTCAGAATGGGAGAAAATAATAGCAAATGAAGCAACTGACAAACAACTAATCTCGAGAATATACAAGCAACTCCTACAGCTCAATTCCAGAAAAATAAATGACCCAATCAAAAAATGGGCCAAAGAACTAAATAGACATTTCTCCAAAGAAGACATACAGATGGCTAACAAACACATGAAAAGATGCTCAACATCACTCATTATCAGAGAAATGCAAATCAAAACCACTATGAGGTACCATTTCACACCAGTCAGAATGGCAGCTATCCAAAAGTCT
Source organism: Bubalus kerabau (assembly GCF_029407905.1). Classification (NCBI taxonomy): domain Eukaryota; kingdom Metazoa; phylum Chordata; class Mammalia; order Artiodactyla; family Bovidae; genus Bubalus; species Bubalus kerabau. The sequence goes on along the minus strand of NC_073647.1, from coordinate 97,649,069 downwards.
ACAAGTAATAAATGCTGGAGAGGGTGTGGAGAAAAGGGAACCCTCTTACACTGTTGGTGGGAATGCAAACTAGTACAGCCACTATGGAGAACAGTGTGGAGATTCCTTAAAAAACTGGAAACAGAACTGCCTTATGATCCAGCAATCCCACTGCTGGGCATACACACTGAGGAAACCAGAAGGGAAAGAGACACGAGTACCCCAATGTTCATCGCAGTACTGTTTATAATAGCCAGGACATGGAAGCAACCTAGATGTCCATCAGCAGATGAATGGATAAGAAAGCAGTGGTACATATACACAATGGAGTATTACTCAGCCATTAAAAAGAATACATTTGAATCAGTTCTAATGAGGTGGATGAAACTGGAGCCTATTATACAGAGTGAAGTAAGCCAGAAAGAAAAACACCAATACAGTATACTAACGCATATATATGGAATTTAGAAAGATGGTAACAATAACCCTGTATACGAGACAGCAAAAGAGACACTGATGTATAGAACAGTCTTTTGGACCATGTGGGAGAGGGAGAGGGTGAGATGATTTGGGAGAATGGCATTGAAACATGTAAAATATCATGTATGAAACGAGTTGCCAGTCCAGGTTCGATGCAAGATACTGGATGCTTGGGGCTGGTGCACTGGGACGACCCAGAGGGATGGTATGGGGAGGGAGGAGGGAGGAGGGTTCAGGATGGGGAACACATGTATACCTGTGGCGGATTCATTTTGATATTTGGCAAAACTAATACAATTATGTAAAGTTTAAAAATAAAATACAATTAAAAAAAAAAAAGAAAAGCACAGAAAAAAAAATAAAATAAAAGATGCTTGTTCCTTGGAAGAAAAGCTATGACCAACCTAGACAGCATATTAAAATGCCCACAAAGGTCCATATAGCAAAAACTATGGTTTTTCCAGTAGTCATGTACGGGTGTGTGAGTTGGACCATAAAGAAAGCTAATGCTGAAGAATTGATGCTTTTGAACTGTGGTGCTGGAGAAGACTCTTGAGAGTCCCTTGGACTGCAAGGAGATCAAACGAGTCAACCCTAAATGAAATCAGTCCTGAATATTCATCAGAAGGACTGATGCCAAAGCTGAATCTCCAATACTTTGGTTATCTGATGCAAAGAGCCAACTCATTGGAGAAGACCCTGATGCTGGGATTGAAAGCAAAAGGAGAGGAGAGCAGCAGAAGATGAGATGGTTAGATAGGATCACTGACTCAATGAACATGAATCTGAGCAAACTTCAGGAGATACTGAAGGACAGAGGAGCCCAGCATGCTGGAGTCCATGGGGGTCACAAAAAGTTGGACATGACTTAGCTACTGAACAATAACAAGAAAACTTACTTAAGGAGATAAAAGACCTGTACTCAGAAAACTGTAAGACACTGATGAAAGAAATCAAAGATGACACAAAGAGATGGAGAGATATACCATATTCTTGGATAGGAAGAATCAATATGGTAAAAATTACAATAATCCCCGAAGCAGTCTACAAATTCAATGCAATCACTGTCAAATTACCAATGGCATTTTTCACAGACTTAGGACAAAAATTTTTACAATTTGTGCATGTGTGCTAAATCACTTCATTTGTATCCGACTCTTTGTGACCCTATGGACTTCAGCCCGCCAGGGGGGATTCTCCAGGCAAGAATACTGGAGTGGATTGCCATGCCCGCCTCCAGGGAATCTTCCTGACCCAGGGATTGAATCTCTGTCTCCTATGTTTCCTGAAATAGCAGGCGTGGTTTTTGCTTGCTTGTTTGTTTTTACCACTATCGCCACCTGGGAAGCCACCAAGAAGCAACCTACAAATTCAATACAATTTCTATCAAATTACCAATGGCAGATTTCACAGATTAGAACAAAAAACAATTACAATTTGTATGGAAACACAAAAGAATTTGAATGACCAAAGAAATCTTAAGAGACATGGAAGTGATGGAATCAGACTCCCTACTTCAGAGTAAGCTACAAAGGTAGTCATCAAGACAGTATTGTCCTGACACATAAACAGAAACATAGATCAATGGAACAGGATAAAAAGCCCAGGGATAAACCCATAAACCTATGGTCACCTAATTTATGTCAAAACGAGCACTAATATACAGTGGAGAAAAGACAGTCTCTTCAATAAGTGGTACTGGGAAAACTGGACAGCTACATGTAAAAGAATGGAATTAGAATACTCTATAACACCATACCAGAGAAGGCAATGGCACCCCAATCCAGTACTCTTGCCTGGAAAATCCCATGGACAGAGGAGCCTGGTAGGCTGCAGTCTGTGGGGTCCCGAAGAGTCGGACATGACTGAGCGACTTCACTTTCACTTTTCACTTTCATGCATTGGAGAAGGAAATGGCAACTCACTCCAGTGTTCTTGTCTGGAGAATCCCAGGGATGGGGGAGCCTGGTGGGCTTCCATCTATGGGTTCCCACAGAGTCGGACACGACTGCAGCAACTTAGCAGCACCAGCAGCATAACACCATACACAAAAATAAATTCAAAATGGATTAAAGACCTAAATTTAAGGTCAGACACTATAAACTCAGAGAAAACATATGCAGAGTACTCTTTGACATAAATCACAAGAATTTTTTTTGACCCACCTCCCAGATTAATGAATAGATATTCATATGTAATGAACATAAAAGCAAATATAAATAAGCAGGACCCATTTAAATTTAAAATATTTTGCACAGGAAAGAAAACCATAAACATAACAAATAGAAAACCCTCAGAATGGGATAAAATATTTGCAAATAAGGCATCTGATGAGGGATTAATCTCCAAAATATACAACAGCTCATGTAGCTCGAATGAAAAAAATAAGCAACCCAATCAAAAATTGGGTGGAAGACCTAAATAGACATATCTCCTAAGAAGATATATAAATGGCCAACAAATACAGGAAAATACGCTCAGCATCATTCATTATTAAAGAAATTCAAATAAAAGCTACGGTGAGATATCACCTCACAACGATCAGAGTGGCCATCATCAAATAATCTACAAACAATAAATTCTGGAGAGAGTATGGAGAAAAGGGAACCCTCTTGTAATGTTGGTGGGAGTATAAATTGAAATAACCAGTATGGAGAGCAGTATAGAGTAAAAAAAAAAAAAACTAAAAATAGAACTACCATATAACCCAGCAATCCCACTACTGAGAAAACCATAATTTTAAATGATACATACACCCCAAGGTTCATAGCAACACTATTTATAATAGCCAGGACAAGGAAGCAACCTTAAATGTCCATCAACAGAGGAATAGATACAGATATGGTACATATATAATGGAATATTGCTTGGACATAAAAAGGGACAAAATTGGGTCATATGTAGAGACATGGATGGACCTAAAGTCTGTCGTACATTGTGAAATAAATCAAAAAGAAAAACAAATATCATATATTAACACATATATATGGAATCTAGAAAAATGGTACAAATGAACTTATATGCAGGGCAGGAATAGAGACACTGGCATAAATGGACATGTGGACATGGTGGAGGAAGAGGGTGGGATGAATTGGGAGATTGGGGCTGCCATATGTGCACTGCCATGTGTAAAAGAGACAGCTAGTGCAAATGCTGTATAGTACAGAAAGCACATCTCAGTGCTATGTATTGACCTAGATGGGTGGAACTGGGGTGGGGTGTGAGGGAAGTTCAAGAGGGAGAGGATTTATGTATACATATAGCTGATTAATTGTTTTGTTGTACAGCAAAAAGTAACACAACTTGTAAAGCAATTATATCCCATATTTAAAAAAAATTATTCTGTTATTTGCATTGTCACAGAAATTTTAGAATCTTCTTGACAATTATTTCAAAAATGTGATAAAATTTCTATTTAAATTATGTTGACTCTGTAAAACAGTTTAGCAAGACTTGACATATTAATAATATTGAGGCCGTCAATTCATAAACATAATGTATCTCCACATTTATTTAGTCCTTCATTTATTAATCTCAGCAACATTGCACAGTTTTAGTAAGTGTTTAATCCTAAGTGTACTGTGGTTTTAAAGCTATTTTAATTTTTTAATAATTCATTTCCAAATTGTTTAACACACTTATATAAAAATGTGAGATTTACTTCTTCCTTTCTAAAGTTTATGCCTTTTTGTCCACTTCACTATTGTGATGAGTAGGATCACCAGTACAATCTTGAATAGAAGTGGTGAGGGTGGGAATTGTTTTATTTTTCTGATATTGAGGGAAGTCCTCAATATTTCATCATTATAAATAATTTAAACTGTAGTTTTACTCACAGTTTCCTCATTTTGGCGAAGTTGTACCTATTCCTATTTTCCTGAGGGATTTTAATCATGAATTGTTTTTCATTTGCTAAGTCATGTCTGACTCTTTGTGACCCCATGGACTGCAGCACGCCAGGCTTCCTTGTCCTTCACTATCTTCTGGTGTTTGCTGAAACTCGTGTCCATTGAGTTGATGCCATCCAATCATCTCATCCTCTGTTGCCCCCTTCTCTTTCTGCCCTCAATTTTTCCCCACATCAGGGTCTTTACCAATGAGTCGGCTCCTTGCATCAGGTGGCCAAAGTATTAGAGCTTCAGCTTCAGACGGATTTTAATCATGAATGAGCCTTGAATTTCATCAAATAGTATTTCTGCACTTATTAAAATGATATTTGTTTGTTTCTCGTTATTCTGCCAATATGGTGAATTACACTGAATTTTCAAATGCAAAATGAACCTTGCACTTCTGGGATAAGCCCCACTTGGTCACTGTGTATTGCCTTTATGTATATTGTTTGACTTGACTTGCTAATATTTTGTTAAGGATGTTGGATCTATATTCATGAATTTGACTGATCTGTAATCTTATTTCCCCCACCCCTTTTTTTCTACCCCTCCTCCTTCTCTTTTTTCTTTTATATTTATTTATTTTAAATTAAACAAAGATAAATATCTTTAATGACAAAAGGTACAATTCACAAAGAATATACACATCATAAAACATTAGACACTTAACAACAAAGAAAAAAGATATATAAAGCAAAAATATGAAGATATATAAGGAAAAATAAAAAATATATAATCATAGTGAGACATTAATATTTTTCTGAATATTTTTTCAAGTGCAGAAAAAATAAGAGTATATTAAATGTCATATTAATAATTTTAAAATAATAGATTTATATTTAACTTTATTAATCATATAACCTACACAACTATATTTAAAATTTTGTATCTCATACATTGTTATTAGATGTCCATAGGACATTTAGAAAAACTGGCAAAAAGATAAACTTAATAAAATTTTAAAAAGTAGAATTATTTTTTCTGTGTGATTCAGTTATAAATAGACACATATATTATATTTGAAATTATTTTGCATTATAGGTTATTACAAGATATTGAGTATAATTTCTGTGCTATACAATAAACTTTTGTTGGTTGTTGCACATCTATCTTTTTAAATTAGAAATCTAGCATTCTATTTACATTAACTCAAACAAATAGAATCAAAATTTCATAAATTTCAGTTAGGCAAAAATTCATAAGTTTTGGAGAGAACAAGATGGCAGAGGAGTAGGTGGATGTGGAGTACATCTCTCTCCATGGATACATCAGGAATACAGCTTCAGACACAGAAGTGCATGCAGAACACCAGCTGAGAGCGAACAGGAGTACCTGACCAGTGGAAAAGAATATATAGAACCACGCAAAACTCCGTAGGACAAAGGAACTAGGGGAAAAAAACAGGAGGGTTAGTAGGGCTGGACCTGCCCTCAGTTGGTGGGGGAACTGAAGCAGGGGTCCAATCCCCACATTGGGGCAATTGTCTGAGTCAGAGGAGAAACATTTAAAGCTATGAGTGAAACAGCTGATTTGGGGCAGCCTAAATGGAATGAGAATCAGACAGTCCTTGAGCCGTCATACATACCCTGGATAGGGATGCAGGTCCCCTGGAAGGTACAGCAGCTGGGATCTGGAGTTTAGGAATTATGGAGCAATCCCAGGGTGAGGGCTGCTGTTGACTGTGGAGAGACGGATCGAGGGGATGTGAGGGAGGAGATTGTGGTGGGAAACGCCTGTGGAGGAAAGCCGGGTGATACTGCTAAGTCATGCACGGGGTGGAGCCATCACAATAGCCTCTCTCTCCCCACAGGCCAGCATCAGCAGCTTAACAATAGAGAGGCTAGCCCATCAAATGCCTGATACACTGAACTACAGAATAGGACCCCACCCAAGGTGCCCCTTTAAGTGTCTGATGAGCCAATCTACAGAGTAGGACCCCAGCCAGGGGGGCCCCTCTATGTGCCTGATGCATCAAATTACAGAGAAGGACCCCAGGCAAGGGAGCCCTCTAAGTACCTGAATGGAGGGAGCTACAGAGAAAGACTGACCAAAGAGGCCTTCACCAGCTACAAGAGGCTTGAAAAAAGCCTCTGATAGGGCCCTAACTCCTGCCACGGAGGCAATTCATGTCCTTGAACACTTGACGCCACCAGAGTCCCGGCAAGCCAAGCAGCTGCACCACCTTCATGCTCAACTCTTACTGGGCCAGGGCTGCCACAGGCCAAAAAAAAGTCTTGTGTCTATGCGTGCAGGATTGCTTTTGTAGTGTGACTTTGTGCGACCCTGTAGACTGTGGCCTGCCAGCCTTCTCTGTCAGTGAGGGGGGTTCTCAAGGCAAGCATAGTGGAGCATATTGGCCAATACTGGTTGCCCTACCTTTTTCAGTTCAGTTCAGTTCAGTCACTCAGTCGTGTCCAACTCTTCGCAACCCCATGAATCGCAGCATGCCAGGCCTCCCTGTCCATCACCAACTCCTGGAGTTTACCCAAACTCATGTGCATCGAGTTGGTGATGCCAGCCAGCCATCTCATCCTCTGTCATCCCCTTCTCCTCCTGCCCCCAATCCCTCCCAGCATCAGAGTCTTTTCCAATGAGTCAACTCTTCGCATGAGCTGGCCAAAGTACTGGAGTTTCAGCTTTAGCATCAAATGAACACCCAGGACTGATCTCCCTTAGGATGGACTGGTTGGATCTCCTAGCAGTCTGTAGTCCAAGGGACTCTCAAGAGTCTTCTCCAATACCACAGTTCAAAAGCATCAATTCTTCGGCACTCAGCTTTCTTCACAGTCCAACTCTCACATCCATACATGACCACTGGAAAAGCCATAGCCAGAGCACTATATTTCCTGCTTCCCTGGCCACCAACCCCCCCCCCAGTACCTGATGCTACCAGAACCCCTACACCCCAAGCAGCTGCACCACCTCCACACCTGGCCCTCACAGGGGCAAACCCAAGTCCTCCAGGGCAACCTCAGGAGCAAATCCCAGTGGATGAAGCACATGCAGAGGTCGAAATAAAACCATAATTGGAAACCCAGGGGCAGCGTGGCTAAGGAAGAAGACCCAAAACATTCTTGCCAGCTGTACAAGGTGAAGATTAAATCCACATGATCAACTAGGCAAACTCTGCATCTATGGAATATATAAAAGGTCATTGAGAGCTCCCACAAAAGAAAACACAGTTCTGATAGTTCTGATAACTGTGTACATTGGAGGCAAGAACACACAAGAATAGGGCCAGATTAGAATCTGAGCTTCACACACAGCAAAGGTCAGCACAGTGTTGGAGGGCATTCTAGGGAGGTGAGGTTGACTGTGACTCCCAGCGAGGGAAAGGGCTCTGACAGCAGCGACTCAAGAAAAACATTTATTACTCTTATGTTTTAACTTGTTTTGTAGATTCTTTTGAATATTTTTCTTTTTCTTTCCTTTTCCCTCACTCTGTTGTAGTTGTTGATTTTATTGGCACTATGAAATCCAATTAAGTTTTTTAGCTTTTTTTTTCTCAGTCACATTTTTTGCTGTTGTTATAAACCTCTGCCTCTACATTGGGCTTTTGCAGTTCTGTGGAGTTTTCCTTTTGTTCTTTTTTCTCTTTTTTAATTTTTTAAACCTATTATTATTTTTCTACATTTATTCATTTGTTTGATTTTCCTTCTGTTATTTCCCCCTTGCAGTTAATCTTTAATGTATATAAATCTTTATCTACCTCTATTTAACTTTGTATATCTATTACTTCTTTCTTTTATTTCTTTCCTTTCCTCTTAACATATTTGTTAGTTATATTTTCATTGCTTTATTCCCCAATTGGCACCTTGCTTTAGTTCTATTTTCCTATTTGTGCTTTAGTGAGTTTTCTTCTGGTAGATATAATTTTTTCTTTCCTTTGTTAGCCAGTTAAATCTATTGTACTTTATTTTTGTTGGACTGTTTTGATTTTGCTTATGGGTGTATATGTATATGTGTATATTCAGTCACACTTTTTTATTGTCATTGTAAACTTCTGCCTCTATTTTGGGGTTTTGCAGTTCTGTGGAGTTTTCTTTCCCCCTCCCCACCTTTTTTTTTTCCTTCCTCTATTTTTTTCTTCTTTTCTCTTTTTTATAATTTTTTAATTTTTTAAACCTTTTATACTTTTTCTACATTTATTCCTTTGTATAGCTTTCCTACTGTTTTTTTCACCTTACAGTTAATCTTAATGTATATAAGTCTTCTTCATCTACCTCTATTTAACTTTGCATATCTATTCTTTCTTTCTTTCCTTTCCTATCAACATATTTGTTAGTTATGTTTTCATTGCTTTATTCCCCACTTGGCACCTTACTTTAATTTTGTTTTCCAGTTTGTGCTTTAGTTAGTTTTGTTCTTAACTCATAAGTATAATTTTTTATTTCCTTCATTCTCCAGGTCAATCTTTATTTTTGTTGGACTGTTTTGACTTTACTCATGGGTGTATATGTATATGTGGATATTCCATTATTTTAATTATTATTTGCCTGATTTTGTAACCACTATTTGTCTTGGGTTAATTTTTGGTTTCTTGTTTTCTGGATATTTGTTTTAATCTCACTTAATGCCATAACAAACCACTTGGGGAATCTTTATTCCTGACTAGAGATCAAGCTCTGAGCCTTTGGAATGGGAGCACTGACCCCAAGCCCCTAGACTACTGGAGAACTAACCCTAAGGAGTATCAAATAGTGAGAACTCACACAAAGGAAACCACTTGAACTCAAGACCCAGCATCACCCAACCACCAGTAACACCCTGTGCAGGATGCCTCATCTAAACAACAAGCAAAACAAAAATACAAACCAGATCATCAGCAGACAGGAGTACCACCTCACTCAGCCTTGCCCATCAGAGGAAAAATAAACAAACAAACAAAAACTCAGCACAAATCTCACCTTATATGAAGCTCACACAAACCACTGGACCAACCTTAGGAGGGAAGAAACCAAAAGGAAGAGAGAATTCAACGTTCTTCAAGGAAAGAATTCAACTTTCCTTGAAGCCTGGGAAAAACAGACCTCAAACTCAATAAGTTAAAAAAATAATGAAAAGGCAGAGAAATACTACACAAATGAAGGAACAAACTAGAAACACAGAAATCCAAATAAATGAAGAGGAAATAGGAAAAAGAATTCAGAATAAGGATAGTAAAGATGATCCAAAACCTTGAAAACAAAATGGATAAGATGCAAGAATCAATTAACAGAGACCTAGAAGAATTAAAGAATAAACATACAGAGATAAACAGCACAATTACTGAAATTAAAAATACTCTAGAAGGAATCAATAGCAGAATATCTGAAGCAGAAGAACGAATCGGTGAGTTGAAAGATAAAATGGTGGAAATAACTTCTGAGGAGCAGAATAAAGTAAAAAGAATGAAAAGAACTGAGGATAGTCTCAGAGACTTCTGGAACAACATCAAATGCACCAATATTCGAATTATAGGGGTCTCAGAAGAAGAAGAGAAAAAGAAAGGGTATGAGAAAATTTTTGAAGAGATAATAGTTGAAAATTTCCCAAACATGGAAAGGAAATCAGTCAATGAAGTCCAAAAGGCACAAAGAGTCCCATACAGGATAAACCGAAGGAGAAAAGTGCCAAGACACATACTAATCAAACTAACAAAGACTAAAGACAAAGACTATTAAAAGCAGCAAGGGAGAAGCAACAAGTAACGTACAATGGAAACTCCATAGTCTTCACAGCCTATCTTTCAGCAGAAACTCTGCAGGCCAGAAGGGAATGGCATGATATATTTGAAGTACTGAAAGGGAAAAATCTACAATGAAGATTACTGTACCCACCAAGGATCTCATTCAAAATTGATGGAGAAATAAAAAGCTTTTCAGATAAGCAAAAGTTGAGAATTCAGTACCACCAAACCAGTTTTACATCAAATGTTAAAGGGACTTATATAGTCATGAAATACAAGAGAAGAAAAAAGATCTACAAAATCAACTGCAAACAATTAAGAAAATGGCAATAGGAACATATATATTGATAATTACTTTAAATGTAAGTGGATTAAATGTCCAACCAAAAGAAAAAACAGGCTGAATGGATACAAAAACAAGAGCCACATATATGCTGTCTACAAAAATCCCATTTCAGACATAAAGACACATATAGACCGAAAGTGAGAGGATGGAAAAATATTTTCCATGCAAATGGGAAGCAAAAGAAAGCTGGAGTCACAATCCTTATATCAGACAAAATAGACCTTAAAATAAAGAAGATTGCAAGAGATAAGGAAGGATACTACATAATGATCAAGGGATCAACCCAAGAATAAGACATAAAAATTGCCAATATCTATGCACCCAAAATAGGAGCACCTCACTACATAAGACAACACAGACTTAAAAGGAGAAAATGATAGTAAGCAACACAATAATAGTAGGAGATTTTAACACTTCACTTAAGCCAATGGACAGATTATTAAAAACAGAAAATTAATAGTGAAACACAAGTCTTAAATGATACATTAGATGAGAGGAATCTCATTGATACCTTCAGAACATTCCATCCAAATGCAGAAGTATACACCTTGTTTTCAAGTGCACATGGAACATTCTCCAGGATAGACCACATCTTGGGTCATAAAACAAACCTCAGTAAATTTAAGAAAATTGAAATTATATCAAGCATCTTCTCTGACCACAATGCTTTGAGACTAGATATCAATTACAAGAAAAAAAAACTGTAAGAAACACAAACACATGGAGATTAAACAATACGTTTCTAAATAGCCAACAGGTTACTCAAGAAATCAAAAGAGAAATCAAAAAATTTCTAGAAACAAATGACTATGAAAACATGAAAACTCAAAACCTATGGGATGTGGCAAAAGCAGTTCCAAGAGGGAAGTTTATAGCAATATAATCCTACCTCAAGAAACAAGAAAAACATCAAATAGACAACCTAACTTTACACCTAACACAACTGGAAAAAGAAAAAAAAAAACACCAAAATTAGTAGAAGGAAAAAAATTATAAGGATCCAAGCAGAAAGAAATGAAAGAAACAATAGTAAAGATTAATAGAACTAAAAGCTGGTTCTTTGAGAAGATAAAATTGACAAATATTTGGACAGACTCATCAAGAAAAAAAGAGAGAAGAATCAAATTAAAAGATGAGAAATGTAAAAGGAAAGGTTACAAAAGGCAATGCACAAATAAAAAGGATTATAAGAGACTATTATGAACAACTACATGGCAAAAATAAATAAATAAATAACCTGGAAGAAATGGACAGATTCTTAGAAAAGTTTAATCTTCCAAGACTGAACTAGGAAGAAATAGAAACTACAGACAACCCAATTACAAGCACTGAAATTGAAGCTGTGATCAAAAATCTCCACAAAATCAAAAGCCCAGGACGAGATGGCTTCACAGGAGAATTCTATCAAACATTCAGAGAAGAGCTAATGCCTGTCCTTCTAAAACTGTTTCAAAAAATTGCAGAGGAAGAAACACTTTCAAACTCATTCTACGAGGCTACCATCACCCTGATACCAAAACCAGACAAAGACAACACAAAAAAGAAAACTACAGGCCAATATCACTGATGAACATAGATGCAAAAATCCTCAACAAAATTTTAGCAAACAGAATTCAGCAACACATCTCAAAAAGCTTATGCACCATGATCAAGTTGGTTTTATTCCAGGAATTCAGGGATTCTTCAATACATACAAAGCAATCAGTGGGATACACCTTATTAACAAATTGAAAGATAAAAATCATATGATAATCTCAATAGATGCAGAAAAAAGCCTTTGAGAAATTTCAGCACCCATTTATGATTATAACTCTTCAAAAATAGGCATAGAAGGAACCTACCTCAAAATAGTAAAGGCCATATATGACCAGCCTAGAGCAAACTTTATTCTCAATGGTGAAAAACTGAAAGCATTCCCCTTAAGATCAGAAACAAGACAATGGTGTTTACTTTCACCACTATTGTTCAACATAGTTCTGGAAGTCCTAGCTATAGCAATCAGAGAAGAAAAGGAAATAAAAGTTATTCAGATCAGAAAAAAGAAGTAAAGCTCTCACTGTTTGAAGATGACATGATACTGTATGTAGAAAACTCTAAAGATAGTATCAGAAAATTACTAGAGCTAATCAGTGAATTTAGCAAAGTTTTAGGATACAAAATCAATACACATAAATCACTTGCATTTCTGTATACTAACAATGAAAAATCAGAAAGAGCAATTAAGGAATCAATCCCATTCACCATTGCAACAAAAAGAATTAAATATCTAGGAATAAGCTTACATAAGGGGACAAAAGAATTGTACAAGGAAAATTATAAGACACTAATGAAAGAAATCAAAGATGACATAAACAGATGGAGAGATACTCCATGTTCCTGGTTAGGAAGAATCAATATTGTGAAAATGACGATACAACTAAATACAATCTACAGATTCAATGTGATCCCTATCAAAATACCAAAGGCATTTTTCACAGAACTAGAACAAAAAAACTTCACAATTCATATGGAAACGCAAAAGACCCAGACTAGCCAAAGCAGCCTTGAGAAAGAAGAATGGAGCTGGAGGAATCAACCTTCCTGACTTCAGATTATACTACAAAGCTACGGTCATCAAGACAGGATGGTACTGGCACAAAAACAGAAATATAGATAAGCTAAACAAGATAGAAACCCCAGAAATTAACCCATGCACCTATGGGTACCTTATTTTTGACAAAGGAGGCAAGAATATGCAATAGGGCAAAAACAGCCTCTTCAATAAATGGTTCTGTGAAAACTGAACAGCTACATATAAAAGAATGAAATTAGAATACTTTCTAACACCATACACAAAGATAAACTCAAAATGGATTAAAGACCTACATGTAAGGCTAGCAACTATAAAACTCTTAGAGGAAAACATAGGCAGAACACTTGATGATATAAATCAAAGCAAGATCCTCTATGACCCACCTCCTAGAGTAATGGAAATAAAAACAAAAGTAAACAAGTGGGACCTGACTAACTTACAAGCTTTTGCACAGCAAAGGAAACTATAAGCAAGATGAAAAGACAACCCTCAGAATGGGAGAAAATAATAGCAAATGAAACAACTGAGAAAGGATTAATTTCCTAGATATACAAGCAGCTCATACAACTCAATACCAGAAAAACAAACAACCCAATCAAAAAGTAGGAAAAAGACCTAAACAGACATTTCTCCATAGAAGACACACAGATGGCTAACAAACACATGAAAAGATGCTCAACACTGCTCATTATTAAAGAAATGAAAATCAAAACTACAATGAGATATTACCTCACACAGGTCAGAATGGCCATCATCAAAAAGTCTACAAATGATAAATGCTGGAGAAGATGTGGAGAAAAGGGAATGCTTTTGCACTGCCGGTGGGAATGTAAATTGATATAGCCACTAGGGAAGATGGTATGAAGATTCATTAAAAAACTACGAATAAAAGCACCATATGACCCAGCTATCCCACTGCTAGGCATATACCCTGAGGAAACCAAAATTTAAAAAGACATATGTATCCCATTGTTCTTTGCAGCACCATTAACAATAGCTAGAACATGGAAGCAACCTAGACGTCCATCAACAGATGAATGGATAAAGAAGTTGTGATACATATACATAATGGAATATTACTTGGCCATAAAAAGGAACACATTTGAGTCAGTTCTGATGAGGTGCATGAAACTAGAACCTATGATACAGAGTAAACTGTGTCAGAAAGAGAAAGATAAATATCATATTCTAACACATATATTCGGAATCTAGAAGAATGGTACTGAAGAAGTTATTTAAAGGGCAGCAGTGGAGAAACAGACATAGATAATAGATTTATGGACATGGGGAGTGGGGAGGAGAGGGTGAGATGGATGGAAAGAGTAACACGGAAACTTACATTACCATATGTAAAACAGATAGCCAGCTGGAATTTGTTGTATGGCTCAGGAAACTCAAACAGGGCTCTGTATCAACCTAGAGGGGTGGGATGGGGAGGGAGATGGGAGGGAGGTTCAAAAGGGAGGGGATATATGTATACCATGCAAAGATGGGCTTGATAAAGGACAGAAATGGTATGGACCTAACAGAAGCAGAAGATATTAAGAAGAGATGGCAAGAATACACAGAAGAACTGTACAAAAAAGATCTTCATGACCCAGATAATCACGATGGTGTGATCACTGACCTAGAGCCAGATATCCTGGAATGTGAAGTCAAGTGGGCCTTAGAAAGCATCACTATGAACAAAGCTAGTGGAGGTGATGGAATTCCAGTTGAGTTATTCCAAATCCTGAAAGATGATGCTGTGAAAGTGCTGCACTCAATATGCCAGCAAATTTGGAAAACTCAGCAGTGGCCACAGGACTGGAAAAGGTCAGTTTTCATTCCAATCCCAAAGAAAGGCAATGCCAAAGAATGCTCAAACTATCGCACAATTGCACTCATCTCACATGCTAATAAAGTAATGCTCAAAATTCTCCAAGCCAGGCTTCAGCAATATGTGAACCATGAACTTCCTGATGTTCAAGCTGGTTTTAGAAAAGGCAGAGGAACCAGAGATCAAATTGCCAATATCCACTGGATCATGGAAAAAGCAAGAGAGTTCCAGAAAAGCATCTATTTCTGCTTTATTGACTATGGCAAAGCCTTTGAATGTGTGGATCACAATAAACTGTGGACAATTCTGAAAGAGATGGGAATACCAGACCACCTGACCTGGTTCTTGAGAAAATTGTATGCAGGTCAGGAAGCAACAGTTAGAACTGGACATGGACCAACAGACTGGTTCCAAATAGGAAAAGGAGTACGTCAAGGCTGTATATTGTCACCCTGTTTATTTAACTTCTATGCAGAGTACATCATGAGAAACACTGGACTGGAAGAAACACAAGCTGGAATCAAGATTGCTGGGAAACATATCAATAACCTCAGATATGCAGATGACACCACCCTTATGGCAGAAAGTGAAGAGGAACTCAAAAGCCTCTTGATGAAAGTGAAAGTGGAGAGTGAAAACGTTGGCTTAAAGCTCAACATTCAGAAAACGAAGATCATGGCATCCGGTCCCATCACTTCATGGCAAATAGATGAGGAAACAGTGGAAACAGTGTCAGACTTTATTTCCGGGGGCTCCAAAATCACTACAGATGGTGACTGCAGCCATGAAATTAAAAGACACTTACTCCTTGGAAGGAAAGTTATGACCAACCTAGATAGCATATTCAAAAGCAGAGACATTACTTTGCCAACAAAGGTCCGTCTAGTCAAGGCTATGGTTTTTCCTGTGGTCATGTATGGATGTGAGAGTTGGACTGTGAAGAAGGCTGAGCACCGAAGAATTGATGCTTTTGAACTGTGGTGTTGGAGAAGACTCTTGAGAGTCCCTTGGACTGCAAGGAGATCCAATCAGTCCATTCTGAAGGAGATCAGCCCTGGGATTTCTTTGGAAGGAATGATGCTAAAGCTGAAAGTCCAGTACTTTGGCCACCTCATGTGAAGAGCTGACTCACTGGAAAAGACTCTGATGCTGGGAGGGATTGGGGGCAAGAGGAGAAGGGGATGACAGAGGATGAGATGGCTGGATGGCATCACTGACTCAATGGACGTGAGTCTGAGTGAACTCCGGGAGTTGGTGATAGACAGGGAGGCCTGGCGTGCTGCGATTCATGGGGTCGCAAAGAGTCGGACACGACTGAGCGACTGATCTGATCTGATCTGATCTGATGGCTGTTTCATGTTGAGGTTTGACAGAAAACAACAAAATTCTGTAAAGCAATTGTCCTTCAATTAAAAAAAAAAAATCAAAAAGAAAAAAAAAAAATCCGGTTGGCCTCAAGGTCAGATTCCCTGGGGATTTCTTGTCCCTTTGTTGACTCCTCAGGCTGGGAAGCCTGATGTGTGGTTCAGAACCTTCACAACAGTGGGATAACTTCATGGTATTATTTTCTCCAGTTTGTGGGTCACCCACCTGGCAGGTATGGGATTTTATTTTATTGTGATTGTGCCCCTCCTACTGTCTCACTGTGGCTTGTCTTTTGATGTGAGGTATCTTTATTTTGTTTTTGTAGGTTCCAGTGTCCTCTTGTCAAAGGTTATTCAACAGCTGGTGCTCTGGCAGGAGGAGATGAGTGCATATCCTTCTTCCTCACCATCTTGAACTGGATGTCTTTTTTGTTTGTTTGTTTTTCTTTTTTAATGCTTTTATCAGCTTTTGGTATTATGGTTATACTGGTCTATTAAAATGAATTGGGAAATCTTCCTTCATCTTCTATTCTCTGAAAATTGTTCATGTTATAAATTCATATTATTCATTCTTTTAATGTTTGATAGAATTCAACAGTAAAAATATATGAATGGCCTTGCAATTTTTCTTTATGAAAGAGCTATTAATGATAACTGCAATTTCTTTAATAGATGTAAAACTATTCAGATTTTCTGTTTAATGTTGAGTCAATTTTGGTAAATTTTTAAAAAAATAAATTTCTTCATTTCATTTAAATTACTGAAATTTTGGAACAGAGTTGTCTGTATTATTGTATACTAGTGTTTGTAAGAAATGTAGTGGTAATGCTGCTTTCATTGCTGATTTGTTTTCCTTGTTCAGTCTTGCTAGAGTATTATCAGTTTGTTGAATTTTTTTATTTGTTGAACTCTTTAAAAATATTATTTATTTATTTGGCTGTGCTGGGTCTTAGTCATGGCATGCAGGATCTTCAACCTTCATTGCTGTATGTGGGATCTTTACTTGCAGCATGTGGAATCTTTAGTTGTGCAATGTGAACACTCAGTTGTGAGATGTGGGAACTAGTTTTCTGACCAGAGTTCAGACCTGGCCTCCCTGCATTGGAAGCTTGGAGTCTTAGCCACTGGAGCACCAAGGAAGTCCTTATTATTGAACTTTTTAAAGGAACTAAATTGTGGCCTTCTTAATTTGTTCTATCATTTGCCTTTTTTTATATATTTCATTTATGTCTGCCTCTATGTTTATTTTTGTATGTCTTTTTCTTAGTTTAGTCATACTTTGTTTCTTTTTCCTAGATTCTCAAAATTAAGCTTTAGTTCATTAGTTTAAAACATTTCTTATTTTCTAATTTAAACATATAAAGTTATAAATTGCCATACAAGCACTGCTTTTAGCTGGATCCCACACATTTTGATATGTTGTATTTTCATTGTTCCATTCAAACTATGCTCTAATTTTGTTTGTGATTTCTTCTTTATTTAGAAGTTTATTGATTAATTTCTAACTACTTATTGTTTTTCTAGCTAACTTGCAACATTTGCAGTTTAACACTATTATGGTCATAGAACATTCTCAATATGATTTCATTCTCTATATGATTTAAATTTCTCAATTTATTGCGACTTGTTTTATGAACCAGTCTCTTGGGCAACTTGTTTTATGGTCTCTCGGTGAATGTAAAATGAACACTTAAACAGAGTATGCAGTCAGAAGATTTTGCATAGTCTTTTCTATAAATTTAAATGTCAATGTGTTTGTATTGTTTAGATCCTCTATATCTTTACTGACTTTTTGTTTTCTTTTTCTATAAATTTCTGAGAGAAAGATGTTAAAACCTCTTATTACAATGGTTCAATTGCCTATTTGTCCAATTAGCTCTGCTAGTTTCTTCTGCTTTATTTACTTTGAGGCTTTTTTATTAATCATATTCATGTTTATGATTTTTATCCCTGATGAATATGTCATTTTGCATTTATGAAATAGCAATCTTTGAGGGTAATATTTCTTATTATGGAGTCTATTTTATCAGATATTAATATAGCCATTTCAGACTTATTGAAATGTCTTAATCAAATATGATTATTTGCCAGGCATAGCCATTTGAATCCATTTTCTTTCAACCTCTGAGTCTTTACATTTATAGTGGGCTTCTTGTAGATAACATATAGTTTGGTTTGCTTTTTTAATGCATTTTGATAATCCCTACCTTTCAGTTAGAGCACTTAGTCTATTAACATTTAATGCAATTAATTGAAATGGTTGGATTTAAGAATATTATTTTATTCTTCTTTTTCCTATTTGTCTCTTCTAGCTTTTGTCCTACTATTTCTTTTTCCTGTCTTTTTTTGGATTTGCTAATTTTTTTCACTGTAAACATCTTTTAGATATTCATTTTATCTATTAATGGCAACCCACTCCAGTACTCTTGCCTGGAAAATCCCAAGGATGGAGGAGCCTGGTAGGCTGCAGTCTGTGGGGTCACGAAGAGTCGGACAGGACAGAACACCTTCACTTTCACTTTTCACTTTCATGCATTGGAGAAGGAAATGGCAACCACTCCAGTGTTCTTGCCTGGATAATCCCAGGGATGGTGGAGCCTGATGGGCTGCCATCTATGGGGTTGCACAGAGTCAGACACGACTGAAGCAACTTAGCAGCAGTAGCAGCATTTTTTTAAGTTGTTATCCTACAGATTGTAGTATACATACCTAACTTTTCACCATGTGTTTGGAGTTAATAGTTTTCCACTTCATAGAATACATAAAACTGGCAACATATACATTTATTATTACAGCAATCCTTAGTCTTTTATACAATATTTAATACATATAACTATATATACTAATCTACATACATTATAAACTTAAGTCAATCTTACTCACACACATATACAGTAAGTTGTGTTTTACAGAAAGAGAAAAAATACTTTTTTATATTCACCCAGATATTTATATTTTTTATGCTTTTCATTTAGCCCCAAAGATCTGGGTTTCCCTCTGGCATGATTTTTCTACAACCTGAAGAATCCTATTCAGTTTTTGTATAGTCTAGATCTAGTGGCAATGAGTTATTTCAGAATTCCTTTATCTGAGAATATCTTAATTTTACCTCCATTCTTGAAGGTTATTTTTACTAGAGGTAGAATTCTAAACTGAGTTTTTCTTTCAGCACTTTAATGATACTCCTCCACTCTCCTCTGGACTTCATGAATTCTGAATATTATGATTTGAATTGTTTCATATATTTAAATTGTTCCATATATAATTGTCCCATATATAAGCTGTCATTTTGCATGGGCTATTTTCTAGATTTCTTTTTATCTTTCATTTCTAGAAGATTGCCTTTTATGTATTCAAGTGTAGTTTCTTCATATTTATCTTCTTTGGGTTCTGATGTGATGAATGAATCTGTAACTTGATTTCCTTTGCCAAATTGTGTGAGTTGTCAGCCATTTGTTCTTCACATAGGGGCTTCCTGAGTAGCTCAGCCGATAAAGAATCTGCCTGCAATGTGGGAGACCTGGGTTCAATTCCTGGCTTGGAAAGATCACCTGGAGGAGAGCATGGCAACCCACTCCAGTGTTCTGGCTTGGAGAATCCCCATGGACAGAGGAGCCTGGCAGACTACATTCCATGGGGTTGCAAAGAGTCAGACACGACTGAGCAACTAAGCACACAAGGGGTTGGTAATGCGGAAAAGTTTGACAGTGGCTACTAGGCTTCAAATAACTTTTCTGTTCCATAATTCTCTTCCTTCTCTTTGTAGGCCTCCCATTATCCATATGTTAAGAATTTTGTATTGTTCCCCCGGTCAAGCCATGGCTGAACTGACCCTAAGCTACTTTACATTTGAATAGCTCATTCCGTTTTGAGAGATCCCATTTAAAACTTACAGATTAATAAGCACCATTACAACAGTTTTCCTGAGGATGAATTGGACCCCAAGAAACTGATTTATGCTCACTGAGCCACCAAAGACTAATTTATAAATCAGATTCTATTTATTAATTTTCAGTGAGTAATATCACTCCTGAGCAAGCTGAGTATTCATGTCAGCTTATTCTCTTCTCAGTGGGAAAACACACTTGGGAAAACAATCAAGATCAAAGTCCCAGAGTAAATGCAGTCAGAGTATACAGCATGAATGCTTTGAGGGAGAACATCAAATCTTGGTAGCTGTGAGCTTCTGCCCTTCCCCAGCCACTTCTAGCTGAAGCCATGAATTCCTTCTGCCTACTCACCTAATTCTGGAACAGGGGTGGAAAATTCGATAAACAGTTTGGAGTGTGGGATTACTCTTCCTTCCTGCTTTGGTTTTGACAGTTTTTAATCCAGTTACTTGTTGAATCTGAGACTCTGCTCTGATCCACGTGAAAGTGATTTTCTCTCCAAATGTGATAGGTATTTCAACTGACTAGTTCTATCATCCAAGGCCTTGGTTTCATTGCTAATCTAGAGAAATTTCTATTTCCCCCACAGAATCAAAAATGTGAGAGACTTCAAGTACATGTCATCATTTTAAGGAGAAACTGCAGATCAGCTGTTGAGAAATATTGCTTGAAATGCCCATCAAGCTTGACTCTTTCAGCTTTGCAGCTTCCTGTTTCAAAAAACATGTAGCAGTTTACTTTGAGGATCAGTTGCTCTTCCTATCTTTTATAAAGCCAGATGGGAACTAGCAAAGAGGCCTTAGATTTGCCTACTAGGGAAAAAAATAGAGCCCTCCTGGCTCTATGAGGTCTATCCTATGTCAACAGGACTAGAGCTCCACAGTAAGATTTGGTCATCAAGTCTTCCTTTTTTCACACTGCTCCCTCTGCAATTTACTTCTGGACCTCATAGACTGATTGAGGACAGGATTTTAGAGTCTTGTGTCTGGACTCTCTTATCCTTTTATCCTCTCTCTTTTCCTCTCCTCTCTTGTCTCTCACTCACGTTCTCTCTCTCTCACAACAGAAACATGTTAAGAAAAAAAAAAAAAAAACACTCCGGTCTTGAATAGAAATTTCTGCCTTTCTGGGACCATCTCAAGAATTAGAACAAATGCTAAGATTCTATCTCTCCCTTCCTATTTAGTGCCTTAGCCTGCATATCTAACCTTACCCCTAAAAGTCAGTCCTCTAGTGGCAGATATCTGCTTTCTGGAGCTCAGAGAGGAAGCTGGCTAAACTAAGGGCCAAGCTAAGCTTTATGTTAATGAGAAATAGTAAGCTAGTAGAGGAGTAAATGAATAGATTTGACTATATCGCTTTCTAGATCTATGATCTTAGCTAATTAAGTCACTTAACGTCTCTGGAACTTACCTTCCTTAAATGATAAATAGAGAAGAGGGATTTATTAATAGCAACAAGGTCTGATTAAATGGTTTTCTAATTGTGATCTATAGTTGTTTGGGCCCATCACACTTCACTTCAACCAGAGCAATTCTGCTGTTGTCTGTAGTATAAAGAGGCTCCAAACTAAAGCTTCATTGGAAAAAAGGGATTAACTAGTAAAAAACGTTTTTAACAACTTACTTAAAGATTTTTGAGGGTCAATCTAATCCTAACATGTTTTTATTAGGTAGCAGAGGCTCTCTATAACCACCTTTCTATGAGCACACCTGTGGTTGGCTTATCCAAAGGATAAATATACTAGGAAAGGATTTCAGTCTTCAAGTCCCAATCAAGCAATATCATGAAAGGTTGATAAGGGACACATATGAGGGACAGCTCATAGTCATTAAATAATCGTCCCAAATGCATGACCTGCCCTTCGCCTTGTGTTATGTATCCCATAGACACTGAGCTCCTCATAAGTTGTCTGCATAAGCCTGCCTCACAATGGATAGGCATTTATGAGTGTCTGCTATGTATGAGGCTCATAGGTGGGGGACAAAGAGGACATTACAAAAGATTTTTCAACTATATGTTGCCTACAAGAGGCTCACTTTATTTTTTTTCAGTTCATTCAGTTCAGTTCAGTCACTCAGTCATGTCCGACTCTTTTCAACCCCATGAATCGCAGCACGCCAGAACTCCCTGTCCATCACCAACTCCCAGATCATAGATAAATTTAATTCTCATAACAACAGATTGATGTAGCATATCCTTACTTTACAGGTAGAAAACTAAGGCAAGAGAGGTAAAGTTTTCCTGAAATCATAATTATTCCTTCATCATTTATTCAACACATAGATTCACACAACTGGTAATTGGTGGATCTGGAACTCAAACCGTTTTCTGCCTTACTCAGCAACCGCTTATCATTGCGTGCTAAGTTGCTTCAGTTGTGTCTGACTCTTTGAGACCCTATGGGCTGTAGCCCACCAGGCTCTTCTGTCCATGGGATTCTCCAGGCAAGAATATTGGAGTGGATTGTCATACCCTCTTCCAGGGCATCTTCCTGACACAGATATCAAACCCACGTCTCTTACGTCTCTTGCATTGGCAGGCAGATTCTTTACCACTAGTGCCACCCGAGAAGCCCCCTATCATTAGTCTTCTGGTTTCCACTTGGCTAGGAGATATCCAATGAATCCCTTTCTCTAATTCCATAGCCACTGTCTTTTTTTAAAATTTTTAATTTTTTTTTTTTTTACTTTACAATATTGTATTGGTTCTGCCTCACATCAACATGAATCCACCACAGACGTACACGTGTTCCCCATCCTGAACCCCCCTCCCACCTCGCTCCCTGCACCATCCCTCCGAGTCATCCCAGTGCACCAATTCAGATTCATAATTTATCTTCTGGACTATTGCAATTGTATATTGCATATGCCAGACAAGAGTTCTTGGCTTCTAGTCTCTTGCCTCTTCAATCCATTCTTCACTTAGTTGCAATAGCTGTTCTATAACACAAATCTAACTGTATTGTTTCCTTTTTTTAACATCAAAACTCCTACTGTCGTTAGAATGAAGTCCAAATTCAACATGGGGTACTTCATTATACCACACAGTTGCTTAGGCCAAAACCTTATAGTCATCCTTGCTTTCTCTCTTTCCTTTATTCTTTGTCCATTAGCAACTTCTGTCTACATGGACCTCTAAAACACATCTTGAATCTGTATACTTTACATTTTCACTACATTTATAGCTATCACACTTGGCTGATCCACCATAACCTCTGTCATTTAGAGAATCTCTGTTACAATAACCTTCTAACTGCTTCACTCTTGCTCCCCTACAGCCTACTCTCCACATGACAGCCATGTGTGCATACGTGCTCAGTCCCTTCAGTCATGTTCAACTCTTTCTGATCTTATTGACTGTAGCCCATCAAGCTCCTCTGTCCATGGGATTCTCTAGGCAAGAGTACTGGAATAAGTTTCCATACCCTCCTCCAGGGAATCTTCCTGACCCAAGGATTGAACCTATATCTCCTGCACTGCTAGGCAGAATCTTTACCCACTAAGCGACCTGGGAAACCCACATGACAGCAATGGTAGTCCTTTAAAAATCCAAATTAAACCATGGTGTTCATCTGCTCAGTATCTCCAATGAGATAATATCTCATTCAAAGAAAATGACGTATAAGACTCTAAATAATATGCTCCTACCCCCTGCTAAACCTTCACCTCTGTTTTCTGTTCTTCAAACATATCAAGTTCATTCCCATCTTAGGGAATTCCTGAAGCAGTTTCCTCTGCCCAAAATGCTCTTCTTTCCTAATGTCTCATGCATAGTTTCTTCTCATCATTTAGATCTCAGCTTAAATGCCATCTCCTTAGAGGGGTCTTCCTGGACCACTCAAGTTAAGATCCACCCAGTGAGTCTATCATACCACCTTATTTTATTTTTTGTACAGCACTTATAACTATCTGGTATTTTCTTGTTTGTTGATTGTTTGTCTTCTTATACTAGACAGTAAGCACCATAGCATTAGGGACTTTGCCTAATGGACTATTTGCCTATGGACTTTGCCTATGGACTCACTAATGCCTAGTGAGTAGTCTTGCTCACTATTCCTAGTGCTCACAATAGTGTGTGGAACACAATAAATATTCTATAAATATTTGTAGGGTGGATAAATTATCCTTTTCTACATCTCCAATTTATTCTCTTATCACTCCCTTCCCATCCTGCTCTCAATTTTGTTAAAATCCCAGAAATGTCCATGTTCTTTTTTGTCTTTGCCTCCTCTTTCTAGGATTCTCTTAGACAAAATTACTTTCCTGATAAGTTCCTAGTTATCATTCAAGACTCACTTCAAATATTACTTCCTCTGAGAAGCCTTTTTCTGATACCTCCAGGAAGAATACAGACTTTGCCTCTGTGTTGCTAGGGTGCCTGGTCCATATAGTCATTATACTCTTCCCTGAAGCCATTTTTCAGTTTGTCTGTCCCCTGAAGCCATTCCCAGCACTTTTCATAATGATTTACATTTAATGAATATTTACTAAATGAATAGATGATATCAAAGCTAAAGCCTTCCAAACTACCAGACCACCTCCTTAGCCCTTTTGAGCTACTGGAGAGACAGCATGGATATAGCACTGTGAAACTGAAAGATTTGGCTGTTGGAGTTTGTAGTCTTTTCTATGTTTCTTGCTAGTTTCATGGCATTGAATGAGTTATTCACCTTTATAAGACTCATGGTCTTCATTTGTAAAGTGAGCTAACAAAATGACAGTCTAGGTTTGCCTGAGGCTGAGGGGTTTCTTGGACATAGGAATTTTAGCACTAAAAGCAGATAAATCCTAGGCACATCAGAAGAGTTAGTTATCCTAGCTAACAACTACCTTGTTGTGTTGCAATAAAACTTAAAAATAACATATGTAACCCCCTTAGTAACTTTCAGACTGTTTTCTGGTCTGATAATCTCTTCCCCTCCCCTTACTGATCTAACTGCAAATCTTGGCTGTCCACTGGATTTCTCAGCACTTGCCTTTTTTATCTGACACCCTCAGTCCCATTAAAAGAAATATAGCATTGTATTAAAGACTGGTGTAGAATAACACAGACCTATGTTTGACAACTAGCTATGCCTAAAAACTGTTCTTAGAAACTTATATAATTTCTCTGAACACTGGTATGCTTAAGCATTGAGTAGTGACAAGAGTGCATATGTAGAGGAAGAGTTTCTTCCACCCTTGTCTTACCCCTCTGCTCCCTCTCTTCCTCTAAGAGGAGGTAAAACTAATATCAATGAAAGAAGCCTATGACATTGATTGTCATATTCACTAGTGGGAGTTGTTGCTATACATATAAAGGTCATATGCATCTCTATGTAGTCTCCTCAAAACTAGCTTCAAGTGTGCATATATCTTTGTTGTCATCATTGTGATTATCTCTCTGTTATTGTGGTCCCTGTTCTACTCAAGTCCTCCTCTCGAAATACATGCAAAACACACACTTTCATCGCCCTTGCAACTGAATGAGCCAGAGCACTCAGGACAAGCCCTTGGCGGATGCATTTACTTTCTCTTAACTTTCTGATTTCATGCAAATGGTCAGAGGAACAAAGTCCCAAAATTCTTATTTTGAGCCCCAAGTGCTCTCAAATAGGCTCCTAATTGTCCCAGGATTCCAAAAGATATATGCAAAAGGTCCTGGGTTTAAGACCCCAGCCTCCTGAAGTACCTGCTTTCCAGAATAATAAGCTCAGGATACTCCTCACTCATTTGAGAAACTCACTCATAGTTTGTGTTGGATATGTTCCCAGGTAGTGCAGTGGTAAAGAATCCATCTGCCAATGCAGGAGACAAAAGAGATGCGGGTTCAATCCCTGGGTTTAGAAGATCCCCTGGAGTAAGAAATGGCAACTTGTTCTAGTATTCTTGCCTGGAAAATTGCATGGACAGAGGAGCCTAGCAGGCTACAGTCCATGGGGGTCACAAAGAATTGGACATGACTGAGCAACTAAGCACACACACAGTCTGTATTGGGTTTACAAATATCCAACTTTTGAAGGTATAGAAAGGAGCACTGGGTTAACTTCACAACAGACTTTACTATCTCTGAATAAATGTAGACTTTTCCAGATTCCTAACATCTGGGCCCACTGATCTTTCCTACCCAGTTTCCCAAGCTCCCCCTTGAGACTGGGATCTTTTCGCATAATGGTGGGCACCAGGCTCCTACATAGTCCCCAAATACCAACCTCCAGCTAGACCTGGAGCTCCTGGGATATATCCCAAAGCCAGTCATGGGTGCCTACATTAGGCTCTTCCTTTTTTATCTTTGGGCTCTGTCTGTGCTTCCCCGGTGGCTCGGCAGCAAAGAATCTGCCTGCAGTGCAGGAGCTGCAGGAGCCATGGGTTTGATCCCTGGGTAGGGAAGCTCCTCTGGAGGAGGGCATGACAACCCACTCCAGTATTCTTACCTGGAGAACCCCATGGACAAAGGAGCCTGGTGGGCTACAGTCCATAGGCTCACAGAGTCAGACATGACTGAAGAGACTTGGCATGCACATGGCCTCTGTCTTCTGCTTTTACACTTATGATGCATTTCTGCCTGTTCAACTTAACTTTTTCAATGTCCCCTAAATTAGTCCAACTTAGTGACTATTATAGTTTAGAAATTAATTAGGTCAAATAACCCAGTTGCTATGTCTCAGTCAATCAATAAAATACATTAATGGACATTGTTCCTGCCTCCTTTGTGCATAATTACATCATACTAGCCCTGATTTCCCAGTTGCAAACTTTGTCTCTCATGTATACTTTCAGTTTGAGAACATTCCTGGCTTTCTGGACTTTGGTTTTCCCACATAAATTTTTATTCTGCCTTTGCCTTTGTTTTGACATTCCTGTTACCACAAAAGAAAACACAAATTAATTGGGAAATTCGGACAGCCCAGAATTTAATATATATTCTACTTTGGTCTTTGCAGGGCACAGGGCACAGAAACAGAACCATCTTCTCCTTGGCTGTAGATTTTGTTTTTCTACTAATGCAGCTTAGGTTGGCATTAGCCCTTTTGGCAAACTTTCCCACAGAACACTCAATGAGCTTATAAGTTAAAGAAACTATAACTATAGTCAAAGAAAGCTCAAAGTCTCTCACATCTGCTACTACTGAACCAGGTCTCTTACACATCCTGGTCCTTGAGCAATTGATTATTTGAATTTAAATGCTGTTATTTACATTCCTATAAAATGTAATTTAGTTGAATCTCATTGCTCTGCTTTATTAACAAAGTTGGGAGATTAAAATTTCTAGTCCACTCCTTCAAAGCCCTAACTATAGTTCAAATGTGACTATTGGAGTCTCATTCACTCACCACTGGCAACATCTGACATACTCAAAGGTTTATTACTCTGGCCCCTGAAACTCAAGCTTTTGAAAGCCTTGAGACAAACTTAAATATGAATTTACTACCTGCCTAAAGTCATGATGGACTTCCCAGGTGGTGCTAGTGGTAAAGAACCTGCCTGTGAATGCAGGAAACATAAGAGACACAGGTTTGATCCCTGGGTTGGGAAGACCCCCTGGAGAAGGAAATGGCAACCCATCCCAGTATTCTTGCATGGAGAATTCCATGGACAGAGGAGTCTGGCAGGCTACAGTCCATGGGGTCACAAAGAGTCAGACATGACTGAAGCAACTTAGCACACACAAAGGTCATGATACCATCCTGATGGTGGTGGACATCTTATCCTAATTATTCTTTTTAGCTCCTGCAGTAGACTCCCATTTGCTTGTGCCAGCATCATTCTCTTCTAAAAATTTAATTCTCCTACATATCCTAGTGTTTGAGATTTCTCTTCACTTACACTCATCCTCACCACTTCTTGTTCCACATGTCCAGAGCTCACCATGTGGAAATTGACAGCTAGCCGCATATAAATGAATATCTGCTACACCCCCTACGGACATAATCTTGAACTCATCTGCTTTTCCACTGAAGAATTTACCTAGGGTAGTTGGCTATTCTCCTTTAATCAAAATTCCTTCTCAAGGCAACCATGGAGACTCACTATTTAGGGTTGTGATGTGAAGAGCTGACTTGTTGGAAAAGACCCTAATGCTGGGAAAGGTTGAAAGCAAAAGGACAAAGGAGGACAGAGGATAAGATGGTTAGATAGCATCACTGACATCATCATGGACATGAATTTGAGCAAACTCCAGGAGATAGTGGAGAACGGAAGAGCTTGGTGTGCTACAGTCCATGAGGTCACAAACAGTCAAGCATGACTAGTGACTGAACAATAGCAACAAAGTTTTCAGAAGTCCTCAAACATGTAGTTCTCAGATCCAGGTATCCAACAAATTTATCCCATCTTCCATCACTTTCTCCTTTGCCTAACCCAACAAGGGCTTGGTTTTTACTCCATATTGCCACACACAACCCCATAAACATAATAGCAGACGCTGGACCATGTTGTGGAAGGACTTAACTTCTGTGAGCATCATGGTCTGCACCAAATCTCCAGTTTCATGTATATGAGTAGGAGAGTCAAGTTGCCAATTCCCAACTCAGTAACTCCCAGAAAAATGTTAAAACTTCCTACTAAGCAAAGTTAGTGATACCCCAAATATGATCTCCAGAAGAATGGAGTGAAAGTGAAGGGTAGGATGGGAATACATCTTTTCTTCTCTGAGCCCTTTAATCTGAGCCAACCTATCTACACATCATATATCCCTACAAGGTCATAAAGCAAGGAATCACCCCAATTTTGTTCTAAGGAATCACTCAATTCCTAGTAGTGCCTCCTCTCCATTGCTTTTTACTTTGTTCCATATTTTGATGACCCCAGCACTTGCTCTGGCCCTTTTCACCATTGGCAATCAATTTCTGCAAGGTGAGAAACCATACTTCTTGTCAGACTAGTTTCCTTTTACTTTTCAGATGAATTGTGTTATAAGGGTTTAACTTTAGATAAGTATGCCTGGGGCCTGGCCCACTTATAAAGTGACCAGTGATCTGTAAAACTGACTAGACTTCTGAATCTTTCCTACCTCACATTCCCTGGTACAGTTTAGCAGTGTCTGTATACCCTTAGAGTCAGAAAGAGCTGAGTTAAAAATCTGGCTATGCCATTAACAAGTTGTATGCCTATGAGCAAGTGATTTAACTACTCTGAGCCTCAGTTTACTCATATATAAAATATAAATATAATGGAAAAGCAAAGTTGAACAAGTATCATTGATATGTATTTCAGTTTTCCTTCCTGTAACCACTTGACAGCACCTCTACGCCTAATAGCTACAACTGGGTCCAGTAACTCTTGTTCTATCCCCAGGAGGCTGGTTTTTAACAGATTCTAACTCAATGTACCACACCCACCTACTCTCCACCAATTAGGTTTGTGAATGCTGAGTTCTAAAGACAATAGCTCTGAAGGGGAAAAACTGAAAGCAGTGACAGATTTTATTTTCTTGAGCTCCAAATTCTCTGTGGATGGTGACTGCAGCCATGAAAAGATGCTTGCCCCCAAAAGGAAAGCTATGACAAACCTAGACAGCGTATTAAAAAGTAGAGATATCACTTTGCTGACGAAAGTCCATATTGTCAAAGCTATGATTTGGCAAAAGGCAAGGGAGAAAAAGAAAGATACACCCATCTGAACACAGAGTTCCAAAGAATAGCAAGGAGAGATAAGAAAGCCTTCCTAAGTGAACAATGCAAAGATATAGGGGAAAAAAATAGAATGGGAGATCTAGAGATCTCTTCAAGAAAATTAGAGATTCTCAGGGAACATTTCATGTAAAGATAGGCACAATAAAGGACAGATCCATATGGACCTAACAGAAGCAGAAGATATTAAGAAGACGTGGCAAAAATACATAGAAGTTTAGAGGGATGGTATGGGGAGGGAGGAGGGAGGAGGGTTCAAGATGGGGAACATATGTATACCTGTGGCAGATTCATTTTGATATATGGCAAAACCAATACAATATTGTAAAGTTAAAAAATAAAATTAAATTTAAAAAAATAATATGTAAAAAAAAAAGAATACATAGAAGTTTACAAAAAAAGATCCTAATGACCCAGATAATCACGATGGTGTGATCATTCACCTACAGCCAGACATTTCAGAATGTGAAGTCAAGTGGACCTTAGGAAGCATCACTAATAATGAAGCTAACAGAGGTGATGGAATTCTGGTTGAGCTATTTCAAATCTTAAATGATGATGCTGTTAAAGTGCAGCACTCAATATGCCAGGAAATTTGGAAAACTCAGCAGTGGCCACAGGACTGGAAAAGGTCAATTATCATTTCAATTCCAAAGAAAGGCAATCACAAAGAATGTTCAAACTGTCGCACAATTGCACTCATCTCGCACCCTAGCAAAGAATGATCAAAATTCTCCAAGCAAGGCTCCAAAAGTATGTGAATTGAGATTGTACAGGTGTTCAAGCTGGATTTAGTAAAGGCAGCGGAACCAGAGATCAAATGCCAACATCTGTTGGATCATAGAAAAAACAAGAGAATTCCAGAAAAACATCTACTTCTGCTTCATTGACTATGCCAAAGCCTTTGACTGCGTGGATCACAACAAACTGGAAAATTCTGAAGAAATGGAAATGCCAGACACCTTACCTGCCTCCTGTGAAACGTGTATGCAGGTCAAGAAGCAACAGTTAGAACTGGACATGGAACAACAGACTGGTTCCAATTTGGAGTATGTCAAAGCTGTATATTGCCACCATGCTTATTTAAAGTATATGCAGAGTACATCATGCTAAATGCCGGGATGGATGAGGCATAGGTTGGAATCAAGATTGCTTACAGAAATATCAATAAACTCAGATATGCAGATGATACCACCTTAATGGCAGAAAGCGAAGGGGAGCTAAAGAGCCACTTGATGAAGGTGAAAGAGGAGAGTGAAAAAGCTGGCTTAAAACTCAACATTCAGAAATTGAAGATCATGGCATCCGGTCTCATCACTTCACAGCAAATAGATGGGGAAACAATGGGAACAATGACAGACTTTATTTTCTTGGGCTCCAAAATCACTGCAGATGGCAACTGCAGCCATGACATTAAAAGACACTTGTTCCTTGGAAGAAAAGCTATGAGAAACCTAGAACACCTCATTAAAAAGCAAAGACATTACTTTGCCAACAAAGGTCCATATAGTCAAAGCTATGGTTTTTCCAGTAGTCATGTATGGATATGAGAGTTGGACCATAAAGAAGGCTGAGCACCAAAGTATTGATGCTTTTGAACTGTGGTGTTGGAGAAGACTCTTGAGAGTCCCTTGGACTGCAAGGTGATCGAACCAGTCAATCCTAAAAGAAATCAGTCCTGAATATTCATTGGAAAGACTGATGCTGAAGCTGAAACTCCAATACTTTGGCCACCTGATGTAAAGAGCCATCTCATTAAAAAAGACCCTGATACTGGGAAAGATTGAGGGCAGGAGGAGAGGAGGATGACAGAGAATGAGATGGTTGGATGGCATCATCATTTCAATGAACATGAGTTTGAGTAAGCTCTGGGAGATAGTGAAGGACAGGGGCTCCTGGCATGCTGCAGTCCATGGGGTCACAAAGAGTCAGACATGACTAAGCGACTGAACAGCAACATGATTTTTGCAGTAGTCATGTATGGATATGAGAGTTGGACCATATAGAGGCTGAGTGCCAAGGAATTGATGCTTTCAAGTTGTGGTGATGAAGACTCCTGAGAGTCCCTCAGACAGCAAGGAGATCAAACCAGTCACTCCTAAAGAAAATCAATCCTGAATATTCATTTGAAAGACTGATGCTGAAGCTCCAGTACTTTGGCTACCTGACATAAAGACCTGACTCATTAGAAAAGATCCTAATGCTGGGAATGATTGAAAGCAAAAGTAGAAGTATCAGAGGATGAGATGATTAGATAGCATCCTTGATGCAATAGACATGATTTTGAGCAAACTCCAGGAGATAGTGGAGGATAGAGGAACCTGGCGTGTTGCAGCCTATGGGGTCACAAAGATTCAGGCACGACTTAGTGACTGAACAGCAGCCAAAACAATACATATAGGGACCAGAAGTTTGTCTCCTCACTCTCCAAATAAGACCAGTGAGATCACTCATATCTCACACAAGGTGTGAGAAATTGTTGTATGGTGGCTATTTCTATCATCTAGTTGACAATCTTCCTTCTAGTCTGTATGTATTTGGAGGTCTAAATGCTGAGACTTGTGGCACTCTAGGAAGACAGTCAAGACTTTAAAGTAAGAAAGTCCTGAATCAAAATCCTGACTATATCACTTACTAGCTACAGGATATTCAGTTCAGTTCAGTTCAGTTCAGTCGCTCAGTCATGTCCGACTCTTTGTGACCCCATGAAGCACAGCACGCCAGGCCTCCCTGTCCATCACCAACTCCCGGAGTTCACTGAGAATCACTTCCATCGAGTCAGTGATGCCATCCAGCCATCTCATCCTCTGTCGTCCCCTTCTCCTCCTGCCCCCAATCCCTCCCAGCATCACAGAGTCTTTTCCAATGAGTCAACTCTTTGCATCCAGTGGCCAAAGTACTGGAGTTTCAGCTTGAGCATCATTCCTTCCAAAGAAATCCCAGGGCTGATCTCCTTCAGAATGGACTGGTTGGATCTCCTTGCAGTCCAAGGGACTCTCAAGAGTCTTCTCCAACACCACAGTTCAAAAGCATCAATTCTTTGGCGCTCAGCCTTCTTCACAGTCCAACTCTCACATTCATACATGACCACAGGAAAAACCATAGCCTTGACTAGATGGACCTTTGTTGGCAAAGTAATGTCTCTGCTTTTCAATATGCTATCTAGGTTGGTCATAACTTTCCTTCCAAGGAGTAATTAGGAAAGTTTAATTCTTTGAGCTTTAATTTCCTCTAATAGAATCAAACGACTGTGCACATGACATAATCTCAATAAATACTGGTTCTCTTTCATCCATTCTCTTTTTTTTCATGGAGAAGGAGGTTGACATTAACCTACATTTTGGAAGATGGAAGTAATGGGATGGTGAACTAGCCCTCAGAGATACTTTTTTAAAAGTGCTTGAATGCAAAGAGGCACCCATGCAAAGGAGTCAAGGAGAATAAAGCAGAGCTCCCAGTTAAGGTAATTAGATTCTTGAAGCTGTGGTCCTCTTTACATTTCCCTTCTAGTTTCCTTGCAGTGTTCTTTCTTTCCTCACCTCATGGTGTTCTCCCATTTTGAGCCTCTATTTCCAACCACACACACACACACACACACACACACACACTTGAGATGAATACCTGTAAAATTCTACAACCACAAAGGGTTTCTCTAAGGGAGAGCAGCAAAGGAGAGGAAAGCTCACTTCAATCCCAACTCTGTGGAGAGTGGGGTCTTGAGGAACAGAATAGTAGGGGCAGTTTAGAGGAGAGAAAAGCAAGCCAAGTCCTTAGGGCCTGTGGGAAGGAAGTGAAAGGGAACTTGTGGCTGAGAGCAGTCAATGTGATTCAGAATATTTTGTGCCTTCCCTACATACATCCTGTGGCCATAGAGAAACAGACCAAAAGATCCTCCTTTTATTGGCCTAAAAATATAGCTTAAGCACATCTGTGTATATTCATGATGCAAAAACCACTTCACAACACATCCCATCCTTTTCGTTTTCAAAATAATTAGCACCTATCCTTTTCCATCCTGTCCTCTTGATAAACTCAACTAATTCTAATACATGCTTCAATTCAATTTAGAAAGTTTTAATTCTCAGTGTCTCTCAGGTAAAATGACAGCTAGAGAAGATAGCACTGCTTAGTGAAAAGAGGAAGATTGGCTTTTTTTTTTTAATTTTTTACTTGATACTTTTACTTAGCTTTTTATAAATTCTTATTAAATAATAACCAACTACCTGAAAACAAATTGTTGGTTGATGTTTAGGAAGTAGAAACCTTGGATCATAGCATAACCAAATTATACACAGTATTTTTTAAATAGAACAATCAACTATCACTTAGTAAATATTTCTGTATTATTTATTAAATTTTTCTCACAAAAGTGGATCAATTTTATTAGTTTAATTCAATGGAATAAGTACTTACTGAGAGTCAACTCAATATATTTCCATTATTTCTCTAATATGGAAGATAAATCTACTTATAAAGAGGACAGTGTGATATTAACCTGTAGAATTTTTTTAACCTTTTTAAGATTTTTTACAATGATATGACTACTATATCATTTCAGGAACAGAGTTTGCCCTTATTGTTAGCATACGTTGAGGTCATACCTATTATGGGTTAATACAAGGCAGATGGAAATGAAATTACAACTCAGTCATCAAACAGGTTTTCTAAAGCAACAGGATTAATTCAAGAAATTATCAAGAGATTACATTGTTTCCTGAGTTTAGGTGCATCTTTGGATATCAGTTTTGAGTCTAAATGAATAGTAATTCTCATTCTCAAATGTTTTACTTGACATCATAAATGGTACCTGCTTAGTATTATGCTGTGTTTGATTATATGAGTATTTATGACTCATTATTTAATTGATGTAATTCCTGGCTTTTGAATAATAGGACTTCAGCTCAAATCTAAATTCTGTCCCTTACTAGCTTGTGTGATCTTGGGCCAGACATTAAGCCTTCATCTCTAGGTTTATACAATTAGAATTACAGTACATTCCTCGGAGTTGTTGTGGGAGCCAAATGAAATGGGGCTTATAAACATTTGGCAAATAATGACTGAAAAAATAAATACATATTATCTACCTCTCCATCATAGACAAGACTTGGGGAACTTCTAGATACAAGATTTTCTAATTTATGATTCAGCCAGTTGAGCCTTGTGCTTAAGGAAGAGCATCTGTAGCCACCACATCTGAGTGTCAATTCTAATCCTGCTGCTTACTGTTTTTTTTTTTTTTCTCAACTCTAAAACTGGGATAATAATTATGATGATAACACTAGTAGCTATCCAATGATAGACTTAAATGAATTAATATGTGTACATACTTATGATAACAAATACATAGTAAGTGCTCAACAATTGTTACTGTTCTCATTCTCCATATGTACTTTTGAAGTTTATAATGGAATATAAACTCTATAAGTATAGAAAAATTTGGTCTGCTTTATTCACTGTTGTTTCCCAGCACATGAACAGTTCTTGGAACACAGTAGGTGCTTAGTAGGTGTTTGTTGAATGAATAAAATAATCATGTTTATCTTCTTTCCTCACCCACACAAGTCTGGTGACTGAGCATTAGTATTTGACATGACCAGTAATCTGACAGTCAAGAGCAACAGAAGACAGCTTAGTCTCTAGCCTTTCTCCCACATCTAGCCCAGCCTACACAGAGTTGTTAGCATCCCTGCAACTCGATCCTCTTGTTGACATGGCAGCTGCCCTGTAGTCTTGGTATCAGGATACTTCAAAAGGAAAATTATGGTGCTTCCTTTTCTCTGGATATTGGTATCTAGAATGAATTGGCAAGCTAGGGCTCTGTCCTAGACATGTCAACTGTGATATCTGTCACATATGTACAGTGTTTTCTAAGGGAAGATGCCCTTCC
Organism: Bubalus kerabau; assembly: GCF_029407905.1. Classification (NCBI taxonomy): domain Eukaryota; kingdom Metazoa; phylum Chordata; class Mammalia; order Artiodactyla; family Bovidae; genus Bubalus; species Bubalus kerabau. The sequence goes on along the minus strand of NC_073647.1, from coordinate 97,613,561 downwards.
AAAGCCCTATTAGGGCCATCCTTAGGTAGCCATGCTTTGGGTTACATGATGTGCCCCCTCCCCAACTTAGCCATCACTAACTGAACCAAGGTGACCACCTAACTAAGGGAAAAAAACCTATACATAGGCTATCCAATTACAGGTGTAATCTGACATCAAACGTTGACCTAAGCCAATTAAGCTCTCTCACAGAAATTTGAATTAGGATGTTCCAAGGAAAGAAATCAGTTAACAGCAGGCACTAAAGCTGAAAGATTATGACGAAGAAAGACTGGAAGAATCATGAAGGGTTATTACAGGCTAGCTGTGCTAGTCACTTACTCATGTCCAACTCTTTGCAACCCCATGGGCTATAGCCCAGCAGGCTCCTCTGTCCATGGAATTTTCTTGGCAAGAATACTGGAGTGGGTTGCCGTTCCCTTCACCAAGGGATCATTCTGACTCAAGGATTGAATTTGGGTCTCCTGTATTGAAGTCAGCTTCTTTAGTGTCTGAGCCACCAGGGAAGCCCATTATAAGGTAACTACAAGCCAAAGTTAGGAGAGAGTAGAGTATATTAGGGAGCAAAAGTTAGCAGTGAAGAAAAGATACAGAGAAAAGAATGGAGCAGATACTGGGTCATGTTCATAACTGCATACAACAAATGATAGAATCTAGTAATTCTATCTAGAATGACCAGAAAAGCTGGATAAAACAAAATATTATATTTGAATGTAATAGAGAACTATTGAGACAACAGGAACTAGAGAAGATAACAATACAGAGATAATATTACCTTAAAGAGGTGAGCAAAGTTTTGTAGCCACTTCTACCTTGGTAAAATTTGCCTGTTCTAGGTATGGGTAGGGACCTGATAATCCAGTATTGTCAGTAATGTGGGCTGCTGCTGCGGGTCATAGAACCAGCAGAGCTTTTGGTGGAGGTGGAGACACTTCAAATGTATGGCTTGTATCCCCTCATATAATTGGTAGATACTAGGAATACTTGAAGTAAGAGACAAATCCTATGAGATCCTGAAAATTAGAGCACTTAAGTTATGACACTAACATTAATCAAAAATTAAAGATCCACTAGAAGACTGGCTATACAAATTGCACTAGGACTAAGTTGAAAGCCTTGAAAGTCCTACAGCAAAAGAGATAAATATTGAGCCTTACCAGGAGAAGTGCAACCCAGAGATAACTTAGCACAGTTCTTGAATGGAATAAGGTCATCACCCACAATGCTATCTACCTAATGTCTACCTAATAGAGTGAAGACTGAAGCTTTTCTGAAGGAAGATAATCCTAATTTGACTTAGCAGAATTGTTACACCATATCTGACATTCACTGAAAAAGAATTGTATTGAGCTAAAACAAAGACCACCTGATGAAAAGTGGAGAGAATAGGCATTAAAGATATGCCCAAAGATGGTCTAAATATTAGGGTTGATTGACAAGAAGCCTAAAATGATTACAATCATTAAGTTCAAAACAAGTGATAGGTAAATAAAATAGATAAAAGAGAGAGAATTTCTTCAGAAATTTGAAATTCACAAAAGAGTCATAAGAAAATTTTAAAATGAAAAATATAATACCTAAATTTAAGAATGAATTTGATGAGCTTAACTGAGGGTCCTTTGAACATGATGTCAAAGATAGATATCCATATGTAAAAGAAGACTTCATTATAAAATACAGTTTTCTCTTGCTGCTCTTAAGATTATCTTCTTGGTTCTTACTTTCAGCATTTTTACTATGGTGTGTCTACTTGTGGGTATCTTTATGTTTATCCTACTTGGAGCCGTTGAGCTTCCCAAATGTGTAGGGAATCTCAGTAAGGTTAGCAGCTGATTTCCCAGCAGAAACAACAGAAGCCAAAATGCAGTGGCATAACACATTCAAAGTAGAAAAGGGAAAATAAAAAACTGGTCAATCAAGAAATCTACCCAGGCAAAACTACCCTCTGAAACTGAAGGCAAAATACAGGCACTCCCAGATAAACAAAAAGCTGATAATTTTTTGCTAATAATCTGCTTTTCAAAAATTACTGAATCAAATTCTTTAGGCTAAAAATGAGTGATCCCAGATAGTAATTGAAATTCACAAACAAAAAATGAAAAGCACTGGTAAAGGAAATTTTATAATTATAAAAGATAATATAAATTAACATAATTTCCCCTCTTTTCTTTACTGATTTAAGAAACAGCTCCCAGAGATAAATCCATGCACCTGTGGACACCTTATTTTAACAAAGGAGTCAAGAATATACAATGGAGAAAAGACAATCTCTTTAACAAGTGGTGCTGGGAAAACTGGTCAACCACTTGTAAAACAATGAAACTAGAACACTTTCTAACACCATACACAAAAATAAACTCAAAACTCTAAATGTAAGACCAGAAACTAAAAAAACTCCTAGAGGAAAACATAGGCAAAACACTCTCCGACATAAACCACAGCAGGATCCTCTATGACCCACCTCCCAGAATATTGGAAATAAAAGCAAAAATAAACAAATTTGACCTAATTAAAATTAAAAGCTTCTGCACAACAAAGGAAACTATAAGTAAGGTGAAAGACAGCCTTCAGAATGGGAGAAAACTATAGCAACCGAAGCAACAGACAAAGAATTAATCTCAAAAATATACAAGCAACTCCTGCAGCTCAATTCCAGAAAAATAAATGACCCAATCAAAAAGTGGACCAAAGAACTAAACAGACATTTCTCCAAAGAAGTCATACAGATGGCTAACAAACATAGGAAAGATGTTCAACATCACTCATTATCAGAGAAATGCAAATCCAAACCACAATGAGGTACCATTTCACGCCAGTCAGAATGGCTGCTATTCAAAAGTCTACAAGCAATAAATGCTGGAGAGGGTGTGAAGAAAAGGGAACCCTCTTACACTGTTGGTGGGAATGCAAACTAGTACAGCCATTATGAAGGACAGTGTGGAGATTCCTTAAAAAACTGGAAATAGAACTGCCATACGACCCAGCAATCCCACTGCTGGGCATACACACCAAGGAGACCAGAATTGAAAGAGAAACGTGTACCCCAATGTTCATCACAGTACTGTTTATAATAGCCAGGACATGGAAGCAACCTAGATGTCCATCAGCAGACGAATGGATAAGAAAGCTGTGGTACATATACACAATGGAGTATTACTCAGCCATTAAAAAGAATGCATTTGAATCAGTTCTAATGAGGTGGATGAAACTGGAGCCTATTATACAGAGTGAAGTAAGCCAGAAAGAAAAACACCAATACAGTATATTAACACATATATATGGAAATTAGAAAGATGGTAACGATAACCCCGTATGCGAGACAGCAAAAGAGACATAGATGTATAGAACAGTCTTTTGGACTCTGGGAGAGGGCGAGGACGGGATGATATGGGAGAATGGCATTGAAACATGTAAATTATCACATGTGAAATGAACTGCCAGTCCAGGTTCGAACCATGATACAGGGTGCTTAGGGCTGGTACACTGGGATGACCCAGAGGGATGGGATGGGGAGGGAGGTAGGAGGTTGGTTCAGGATGGGGAACACAGGTAAACCCATGGCTGATTCATGCCAATGTATGGCAAAACCAATGCATATTGTAAAGTAAAAAAAAATAAATAAATAAAACTGAGACCAAAAAAAAGAAATAGCTGTGTAAAATAGTATGTATATATTGTATTTGAGGGGCCTATAATATAACAAAATATAGCATATTTGCCAACTGCAGCACAAAGAAGTTTGGGTGTGAAGAAAAAGGTACATTCTGCTAATTAAATGAGCCTATATGACAACTCAAACACAAGAATAAGTGAAACAAAAATAGTAAATAAGAGTATTAAGACAGATAAAAATATATTCTTGTTCTCTGTTCTTCTTTCAATTTCTTAAAAGACATAAAATTATATAAAGTAATAATTGTTGTACTGTATTATTGAATTTGAAACATTTATACATGTTATATGTATAATAATAATAATACCATAAAAGAAGGAGAATGGGGAATATGTGTGTGTGTGTGTGTATATGTGTGTGTATGTATTTCTATATCACACTGGAATGGAGATATTAGTAACATAAATCTGAAGCTGATTCTGATCAGTATGTACATGATAAACTCTAATGCAACCACTAGGGAAATAATTCAAAAATATAAATATCATTAAAGAAATTCAAATGATACATTAGGGAATATTCACTTAATTCAAAAGAAAGCAGTAAAGGAGGAAAAGAGGAAGAAAAAAGATATATGACATAGAAACAACAAGTAAAATGACAGATGTAAATCCATGTATATTAATAATATCATTAAATGGGAATGGATTAAATAATCCATTCAAAACACTAAAATTATTAGAATTTATTAAGAAAAGATCCAATTTATGCTGTTTACCAAAAAAACACTAGAGGTTTAAAAATGAAATATAGTGAAAGTCAAAGACTAGAGAAAGAAATATCACACAAATGGCCATCACAAGAAAACTGATGTGACTACAGTAATATCAGACAAAATAGACTTTAAAACAAAAAAAACTTAAAAATATAAAGGGTGAAATTTTCTAATGATAAAATGTTAAACCAGTAAGAATATATAACAATTATAAGTATGTATATATCTAACAATAGAACACAAAAATGCATGTAGTAAACACTAATAGAAATGAAATGAAAATATACAATTCAACAGTAATAGTTGGAGATTTCAATACTTCACTTTCAATAATGGATGGAACAACTAGGCAGAAGATCAACAAGGAAATAGAAAACTTGAGTAATACTATAATCCAGCTACATCAGATATCGATAGAACACTCCATTCAACAACAGACTATATTCTCGGCAAGTTGACATGGATCATTCTCCATGATAGACCATATGCTAGGCCATAAAATATACCTTAATAAATTTAAAAGAATAGAAATAATACAAAGTACATTATCTAATCACAATGGTGTGAAATTAGAAATCAATAACAAAAAGAAATATAGGAAAGTCAGAAATATGTGAAAATTAAATAACATCTTCCTAAATATCCAATGAGTCAAAGAAAAAACCAAAAGGGAAATTAGAAAATATTTTCAGATAAATAAAAGTGAAGATACAAGATACTCAAACTTATAGGATACAACTAAAGCAGAGCTTTGAGGGAAATTTATAGCTATAGATGCCTATTTTAAGAAATAAAGTTTATTTCAAATCAAGAACCTCATTTTCCACCATAAGACACTGGAAAAATAATGGTAAAAATTAAGCCTAAGGCAAGGAGATGGACAAAATAATACAGATTAGAAATTAATGAAATAGAACATGCAAAAATATAGAGAAAATTAATGAAATAAAACTGTTTCTTTGAAAATAATTAAAAAATTGACAAACCTTTAGTTAAATTGATAAAGAAAATAGTGAGAAGACTCAAGTTACTGGAACCAGAAATTAAAGAGATTTAATTTAAGGCCGTTAGATTACTAATGACCTTACAGAAATTAAAGGTAAGAATGCTATGAAAAAATGTGTGCCAATAAATTTGAAAATAAATGAAACAGATAAATTACTAAAAAGACACAAACTAGCAACATTCATTCAAGAAGAAATGAAAATTATGAATAGATCTATAACAAGTAAAGAGACTGAATTGGTAATCAAAAATTACCTACAAAGGAAAGCCTGGGCCTAGAAAGCTTCACCATTCAGTTTTATCAAAAGTTTTAAAATAATATATATACATTTCCAGAAAATAGACATAGCAGGAAAACTTTCCAATTTCTATGAGCCCAGTATTACCTGATATCAAAGCAAAGACATCACAAGATAAGAAAACTAAGATCAATATGTCATTCAAATATAAATGCAAAAATACTAATAATCCCAATCGAGAAACATTAAAAAAAAAAACTACCAAATGACCAAATGGGATTTATCTCAGGGATGCAAGGTTGTTTCAACATCTCCCCAAAATCAGTTAACGTAATATATATACCATATCAATAGAATAATAAACAAAAACTACATTATCACCTCCAAACATGCAGAGAAAACATTTGACGAAATCTGTCAGGTTATTATGGTAGAAACATTCAATACACTAGGAATATAAAGAAACATCCTCACCTGGAAAAAAAGTATCTATGAAAATTCTACAACCTCTCACTTTTTCTCTCCCATTCTCTCCATCTCTTCTTTATCCCCAATCTTTCTCTCCATTTATTCCTTTCCCTCACCCTATAAAAAAAATCAAGTGCCTTCCATTCTTTTACACACAAAAGTCATGCCACTCCTCTGCTCAGAAACATGAATGGCTTCCAAACTCAATGAGAAAAGTCAAAGTCATTTAAATGTACATAAGAACTCTTTGACCTCATCTCTTAATATTTCCCCCCTCACTGTGCTCCAATCACATTGGCATGCTTTCTCTTCCTCACCAAGCATGTGTCCTTAGAACCTTTGCCTTGATCATTCCCTTTTCCTTCTGCCTGGAATCATCTTTAATATATATGTCTCATTCTTTCAATTACTTCACATCTCTGCTCAAATGTAGCCTTGTCAAATAGTCCATTCTTGACTACCTTGTTTAACATAGCACACCAACCTTATCATTCTCTCTTCCCTTTACCCAGCATTATTTTTCTCCCTATCCCCACAACTAGAATTAGGGCTCCAAGAAAATAGAACTTTGGGGTTTGTTTGTTTGTTTGTTTTTAACCTCTGTACACCAGCACATTGAATAATACTTGGCACTGATCAAGACAAAAACCGCCCCTGATGTCCACAACTGATCTTGCATTTATGATTCAAACTCGGTGTTATTACACACTGGTCAGACACTCACAGCCAGGCTATTTTCTTCTCCTGTTGGACAGAAAATATCTCATAGAATACCACCCCAGGCAATATTACTCTGAAACCAAGTCAAAGTGAAGCAAAACAAGGTTTCTTCATAATTTGGTCTAAGCAGACACAAAAGAGTTCATTGGAAAAGACTCTGATACTGGGAAAGATTGAGGGCAGGAGAAGTGGGTGACAGAGGATGAGATGGTTAGATAGCATTACCAACTAAATGGACATGAGTTTGAGCGAACTCCAGGAGATAGTGGAGGACAGGAAAGCCTGGTGTGCTGCAGTCCATGGGGTTGCAAAGAGTTGGAGATGACCTGTAGACTAAACAGCAACAACAGAGACAAAATCAAGGTGACTGTGTCACCTATAGCATATCCAATCTTATTTTCAACATATTTCCATATTTCCAACAGCTCCTAAAGCAAACCTCCACTCTCTTAGACCCTCTCTAAAATCACACAAAAGCCCAAATCTTAACAACAGTTTCTTTCTAACTTTTTTTTTTTTTTTTTTTTTTACTGAGATACCCCATGGTTCTACATGATGTGTGTTCTCTCTTGCTGCAATGAGTAACAAACGCAACTTGTTTAATTACAAGATGTCCCTGGTGGTCTTTGGTTGACTTGTATTGACAGAATTTGAGGTAACAATAAAGATTTCCCAGAGAAACTGAGAACTTTAGTATATAACACTGTGCACATTTGAGATCCCTTGGGTCTCTATCTGAACAAAGTTTCACATGTTATTGACTGAGCAATAAATCCATGCTGAATTGGCTCCACCATTTTACAGAAGCCTTTTATCATTGAGTTAAATTTTTGCTTTCCTAAGAATAAATCCCTCTTTAAGATTTTGGTTATTGATCAGATTTGCATTGTTGTTTGATGAAATATTTTCTAGCATCTAACACCCACTCTCTAATGCCTTTTGTGTCTATATTCTTGTATAACATCTTGATTGTTACTTGTTTATCAGAGGAAAAGTCTATAGAGAGAGGAGGAGCACTTGTCCAATAAGTCTGTCCTCATACTAAACTTAGGAGCTGCGAAATTAATTTTTTTTTTTCCTTAGGACAAACTTTGTCCTAGGTCACCATAACAAAACCTAATAAGGACTTTTTCAGTCTTGTTTTTGTGTTCTTGAGAATTTCTGATATTTAGTTCAGTCTGCCCAGAACTGGGAAGTTTTGTCCACCTCTTGATCAATGACTACTGGTCATTGACCAAGCTCTGGATACATGGGTCATAGAAATACCTTCTTATGGACATGGTGTAGTTTTGTGGAGTCTTTTCCATCTAAAACTGCTTCCTTCAGGTCAAACACCTGCTTCTTTTGCTTTCTAACTAGAATGTTAATATGCATAACTTTCAAACTGTCATAATCTCACCACGGAAAATTTGAAATTACATGGTAACTTTGGGGAACTCTGATATGGACAGATCATTTTTTAAAATGTCTTAAAACAAAAGGAGATAAACCTCATCAAATAATTTACTTTCTTTAATTGGTATGAAGATGCTTCTAAATACAATTCAGACTTAAAAATTGCTTTACCAAAACTAAAATGTTACTATAATATTTTGGTTTGTTCAGAACCAACAGTAAATTTCTCATGATTTAAACTTCCAAATAGGCTGAAACTACTTGTATGAGTTAAATAATATTTCACTGTTTCCATAAGTTTTCTAATTTAAAAATTATATTTAATTAAAAATAATTACAGTGAATGTCTTTTTAAGGGTTTAGTTTTTACATGCTACAATACAGAAAGATTTAGTGTGATAACTAAATTGTAATTTCTAAATGTAGATTAATTAACCTTACTAAGTTAATAAATTGTAAGGATTTGATTTAGGGCATACCTGAAAGATCTAGTGGATTTCCCTATGTTCTTCGATTTAAGTCTGAATTTTGCAATAAGTTCATGATCTGAGCCACAGTCAGCTCCTGGTCTTGTTTTTGCTGAATGTATAGAGCATCTCCATCTTTGGCTGAAAAGAATATAATCAATCTGATTATGGTATTAGTCACCTGGTGATGTCCATGTGTATAGTCGTCTCTTGTGTTGTTGAAAGCAGGTGTTTGCTATGACCAGTGCATTCTCGTGGCAAAACTCTGTTAGCCTTTTACCTGCTTCATTCAAATAGATTCAAAGGATTATATCTGATAGAGAGAGTGCCTGAAGATCTATGGATGGAGGTTCGTGTCATTGTTCAGGAGGCAGTGATCAAAACCATCCCCAAGAAAAAGAAATGCAAAAAGACCAAATGGTTGTCAGAGGAGTTCTTACAAATAGCTGAGAAAAGAAGAAAAGTGAAAGGCAACGGAGAAAAGGAAAAATATATCCATGTGAATGCAGCATCAAAAGAATAGCAAGGAGAGATAAGAAAGACTTCCTACATGAACAATGCAAAGAAATAGAGGAAAATAATAGAATGGGAAAGACTAGCGCTCTCTTCAATAAAATTAGAGATTCCAAAGGAACATTTCATGCAAAAATGGGCACAATAAAGGACAGAAATGGTGTGGACCTAACAGAAGCAGAAGAAATTAAGAAGAGTTGGCAAGAATGCACAGAAGAACTGTACAAAAAGATCTTCATGACCCACATAATCACGATAGAGCCAGACATTCTGGAATGCGAAGTCAAGTGGGCCTTTGGAAACACTACTATGAACAAAGCTAGTGGAGATGATGGAATTTCAGCTGAGCTATTTCAAATCCTAAATGATGATGCTGTTAAGGTGCTGCATTCAACATTCCAGCAAATTTGGAAAACTCAGCAGTAACCACAGGACCGGAAAAAGTCAGTTTTCAGCTCAATCCCAAAGAAAGGCAATGCCAAAGAATGTTCACACTACTGCACAATTGTGCTCATCTCACACGTTAACAAAGTAATGCTCAAAATTCTCCAAGCTAAGCTTCAAAAGTACATGAACCCAGAACTTGCAGATGTTCAAACTGGATTTAGAAAAGGCAGAGGAACCAGAGATCACATTGCCAACATCCATGGGATCCAAGAAAAAGCAAAACAATTTCAGAAAAAAAAATATACTTCTGCTTTATTGACTATGCCAAAGCCTTTGACTGTGTGGATCACAGCAAACTGTGGAAAATTATTAAAGATATGGAAATACCTGACCACCTTATCTGCCTCCTGAGAAACCAGTATGCAAGTCCAGAGCAACAGTTAAAACCAGACATGGAACAACAGATTTCCAAATTGGGAAAGGAGTATGTCAAGTCTGTATATTGTCACCCTACTTATTTAACTTATATGCATCATGCAAAATTCCAGGCTGGATGAAACACAAGCTAGAATCTGTTTTGCCAGGATGGGGACAGTACTAAGATGACAGAGGAATAGGACAGGGAGACCACTTTATCCCCCACAGTTTCACCAAAAGATCCTTTGAATGTTGAGCAACTTCAACAAAATAACTTCTGAACCCTGGTGGAAGACACCAGTCACCCAGAAAAGGCATCCCAATCTCTTCAAAAGGATGTAGGACAAAATATAAAAGACAAAAGCAGGGACAAAAGATTTAGGGATGGAGACCCATCCTGGGGATGGAGTTGTGAAGGAGGAGAAGTTTCTACACAGTAGGAAACCCTCTCACGGGCATATCTGTGGGGAGGTTTGGAATCTTAGAGGGCAACATAGCTGGGAGAAAAAAAAAATAAACACAGAATAAGCCCCTAACCACAACTGCTAGTTGTGAACAAGTGTCCCAGATGCTTCCATCTGCCACTAGTGAGTGCGGGCTTGGCAGGGAGACGTGGGCTGCATCATCAGTCCTTAAGGTAAGGACTGAACCTGAGTGCCCTGAGGACAATCTGAGGGAGCTAATGTGAGATAACTAATGTGGGATCACCAGAGAGACAAAAAAAAAGAGAGAGAGAGAGACTTTTCCTGCAAAAGGCTCTAATGCCTCGCTGTGACCCCTGGCATGCTCACAGAACAATGGACTGAGCAAATAGCAAAGGAGAGCAAGCTTGCTGCCATATAGGGCCCTCTCTCACTGGAAGCAGAGATGCAGGTGTATTACAGCCAGAGCCTGAAGGCAAGGGGCTGCTGCAGTCTCGGGCCCAGAGGCTGCATCTTCCACCAAACTGTGAGCATGTTCTCCATTGCTACCCCAATCTTCCTGGCATCCTGGATAGTTGACATCTTCCAGGTATGTCACAGCCTGAGATCAGCTCCCCAGAGGAGACACATGGCACACCTGGGACTGTATGCTCATGATGCACCTGGGAAATCCAGCTGCTGGGACTGGGGAGGTAAATAAGACACATGGCCCACCTGGGAGAGTGTACTTGTCAGGCTCCTGGTCACCTGAGTGACTTGGACCTAGGAAGAGCACAAAATGCACAGTCCATATGAGTCTGTGTGCACAGCCCATATGAGTCTGTGCCCCTGCAGAGCACCTGAGAACCTGAGTGCCCTAGTCCTGGGAACTCCATGAAACACAGGGCCTACTTGGGACAGTGCCCCTGCAGAACACCCTGAAGCCTGAGCAGTGTAGACCTAGGAAGTACATGCCACTTTGTGTTGTTGCAAACCCAGTGTGGTCCATCCACTGTGAGCACTCCCCACACATGCCAGTGGTATTTGTTTGCAGTGTCCCTCCCTCCCAACAACACAACTGAACAAGTGAGCCTAAATCAGTGGCCACCTTCACCCCCTTGTGTCAGGGCAGAAAGTAGACACTGAAGAGATCTGTAAACAGAGGAAGACAGAATAAACAAAGAAGGGGGAAACTGCACCTGTTGACAAGTACAACAGATTAAAACCCTGCATTTAATACTGGAGACTGTGCATTTGAGGGGCACCTATAAACCTTGAGAGCAAGTACAAGCCAGAACAAGGGACTATCTGACACTGAACTGACCCCACATTGCCCACAACAGCTCCAGAGAAATTCCTAGATACATTTTTACTACTATGAATTTTTAATTTTTAAAAAAATATTTTAGTTCTTTATTACTCCTTAAACTAATGGTTTATCTATTTTATTTATCTTCTCAAAGAATCAGCTTTTAGTTTTGTTTATTTTTGCTATAGTCTGCCGGCTCATAGTCTCCCTTGTTTCTTTTTATTAACTTCTGCTCTTATTTTTATGATTTCTTTCCTTCTACTAACTTTGGGGTTCTTCTTTTCTTCTTTAGTTTCTTTAGGTGTAAAGTTAGGTTGTTTATTTTATGTTTCTCTAGTTTCTTGAGGTAGGTTTGTATTGCTATGAACCCTCCCTCTTAGCACAGGTTTTACTGGTTTTGGGTTGTTGTGTTTTCATTTTCATTTGTTTATATGCATTTTTTTATTTCTTCTGTGATCTGTTGATTATTCAGAAGTGTGTTGTTTAGCCTCTGTATGTTTGTCTTTTAATATCTTTTCCCCTGTAGTTGACATCTAATCTTACCACATCATTATTGGGAAGGATGCTGGAAATGATTTAAATTTTTTAAAATTTACCAAGGCTAGAATTATGGCCCATGATGTGATCTATCCTGGAGAATGTTCCATATGCACTTGAGAAAAAGGTGAATTACTAGGGCTAATCAGTGAATATAGCAAAGTTGCAGGACATAAAATTAATACACAGAAATCCCTTGTATTCCTATACAATAACAATAAAAAAACAGAGAAATTAAGGAAACAATTTCATTCACCATTGCATCAAAAAGAATAAAATACTTAGGAATATATTTACCTAAAGAAACAAAATACCTATTTATAGAAAACTATAAAACACTGATGAAAGAAATCAAAGATGACACAAAGAGATGGACAAATATACCATGTTCGTGATTAGAAGAATCAATACAGTGAAAATGAGTATACTACCCAAAGCAATCTATACATTCATAGAAATCCCTATCAAGCTACCAATGGTATTTTTCACAAAACTGGAACAAATAATTTCACAATTTGTATGGAAGCACAAAAAAACCTCCAATAGCCAAAGCAATATTGAGAAAGAAGAATGGAAGTGGAGGAATCAACCTGCCTGACTTCAGATTATACTCCAAACAGTCATCAAGACAGTATGGTACTAGCACATGACAGAAATATAGATCAATGGAACAAAGTAGAAAGCCCAGAGATAAATCCATGCTCCTGTGGACACCTTATCTTTGACAAAGAAGACAAAAATATACAATGGAAAAAAGACAATCTCTTTAAAAAGTGGTACTGGGAAAACTTGTCAACCACCTGTAAAAGAATGAAACTAGAACACTTTCTAACACCATACACAAAAATAAACTCAAAATGGATTAACAATCTAAAATGTAAGACCAGAAACTTCAGAACACTTAGAGGAAATCATAGGCAGAACACCCTCAGACATAATTCGCAGCAAGATCCTCTATGACCCACCTCCCAGAGTAATGGAAACAAAATTAAAAAAAAATAACCAAATGAGACCTAATTAAACTTAAAAGTTTTTGCACAACAAAGGAAACTATAAGCAAGGTGAAAGACAGCCTTCAGAAAGAGAGAAAATAATAGCAAATGAAACAACTGATAAAGAATCAATCTCTAAAATATATAAGTAGCTCATGCAGCCCAATACCAGAAAAATAAATGACTCAATCAAAAAATGGGCCAAAGAATTTACAGACATTTCCAAAAAAAGACCTATAGATGGCTAACAAACAAATGAAAAAATGCTCAACATCACTCATTATCAGAGAAATGCAAATCAAAACCATAATGAGGTACCATCTCACACTAGTCAGAATGGCTGCCATCAAAATGTCTACAAAGAGTAAATGCTGGAGAGGGTGTGGAGAAAAGGGAACCTTTGTACACTGTTGGTGGGAATGCAAACTAGTACAGCCATTACGGAGAACAGTGTGGAGATTCCTATAAAAACTGGAAATAGAATTGCCATACGATCCAGCAATCCCACTGCTGGGTATACACACCGAGGAAACCAGAATTGAAAGAGACACATGTACCCAAAAGTTCATTGCAGCACTGTTTACAATAGCTAGGGCATAGAAGCCACCTAGATGTCCATCGGCAGACAAATGGGTAATTAATTGTGGTACATATACACAATGGAATATTGCTCAGCTATAAAAAAGAATACATTTCAGTCAGTTCTAATGAGGTGGATGAGACTGGAGTTTATTTTACATAGTGAAGTGAGTCAGAAAGGAAACACCAATACAGTATATGAACACATATATTTGGAATTTAGAAAGACAGTAACGATGATCCTTTATGTAAGACAGAAAAAGAGATAAAGATGTAAACAATAGAGTTTTGGGCTATATGGGAGAAGATGAGGGTGGGACAATTTGAGAGAATAGCATTGAGACATGTATATTAACATATGTAATATATATGACCAGTGCAAGTTTGATGGATGAAGCAGGGCACTCAAAGCTGGTGCTCTTGGACAAGCCAGAGGGATGAGGTGTGGAGGGAGGTGGGAGGGGTGTTCAAGATGGGGGGGACACGTGTGCACCCATGGTTGATTAATGTCAACATATGACAAACGCTACCACAATATTGTAAAGTAATTAGCCTCCAATTAAAAAAATAAAATAAAATAAATCAATTAATTAAAAAAAAAAGATTGCCAGGAGAAGTATCAATAATGTCAGATTTGCAGATGACACCACCCTTATGGCAGAAAGTGAAGAGGAACTAAAAAGCCTCTTGATGAAATTGAAAGAGGAGAGTGAAAAACATGGCTTAAAACTCAACATTCAAAAAGTGAAGATCATGGCATCAGGTCCCATCATTTCATGGCAAATCAATGGGGAAACGATAGAAACAGTAATACTTTATTTTCCTGGGCTCCAAAATCACTGCAAATGGTGAGTGCAACCATGAAATTAAAAGACACTTGTTCCTTGGAAGAAAAGCTATGACCAACATAGACAGCATATTAAAAAGCAGAGACATTACTTTGCTGACAAAAGTTCCATCTAGTCAAAGCTATGGTTTTTCCAGTAGGCGTGTATGGATGTGAGTGTTGGACCATAAAGAAGGCACCGAAGAATTGATGCTTTTGAACTGTGGTGTTGGGGAAGACGCTGGATAGTCCCTTGGACTGTAAGGAGTTCAGACCAGTAATTCTAAAGAAAATCAGTCCTGAATATTCTTCGGAAGGACTGATGCTGAAGCTGAAGCTCCAATACTTTGGCCACTTGATGCAAAGTACTGACCCATTGGAACAGACCCCGAGGCTTGGACAAATTGAAGGCAGGAGAAGAAAGGGTTGACAGAGAATGAGATTGTTGGATGGCATCACCAACTTGATGGACATGAGTCTGAGCAAGCTCCAGGTGTTGGTGATGGACAGGGATGCCTGGCATGCTGCAGTCCATGCAGTTGCAAAGAGTCAGATATGACTGAGTGACTGAAATGAACTGATCTGAACTGAAGTTCATAAATAAATAGTCTCTGAGTGTTTGAACAATTTCTAAAAAGAAAATAATTACAAAATACTGGTTGCTGCTGCTGCTGCTGCTAAGTCACTTCAGTCGTGTCCGACTCTGTGCGACCCCATAGACGGCAGCCCACCAGACTCCCCCATCCCTGGGATTCTCCAGGCAAGAACACTGGAGTGGGTTGCCATTTCCTTCTCCAATGCATGAAAGTGAAGTCACTCAGTTGTGTCCTACTCTTTGCGATCCCATGGACTGCAGCCTACGAGGCTCCTTCATCCATGGGATTTTCCAGGCAAGAGTACTGGAGTGGGGTGCCATTGCCTTTTCTGAAAATACTGGTTACTAAGCTTAAATTTTATTTTTTCTCATTTTTTATTATGTCAGGAGATTAACAAAATATGCAAATAGTTTTGATTAATGTGTCTATGTCTGTTTTTGACCTTCAAATTGTTTAAATAATATAAATGAAGCTGAAAAAAAAATAACTGAATGGCTATTAACTTTCTCTCCTTAGGAAGTTTTGTGCCTTGAGAAAAAAAAGAGCAAATTGTTTACCTTAATTAAAGATATTAATGAATGTAGACAATTCTGCTAGGTACAGTAATTGCAAAGTCAGACGTATGTGAACAGAACAATAAATTTGATTTTATGTTTGTTTATTTTAAAAGTTACTAAAGTTCATGCCAATATGGCAAAACCAATACGATATTGTAAAGTAAAAAATAATAATAAAAAAAATGTTTTTAAAAATAAAAATAAAAAATAAATAAATAAATAAAAGTTACTAAATTTCATTGAGGAGCAACCAAGATAGTGTAGGAATATGTGGACATGGAGTACATCTCTCTCCATGGATGCATAAATAGTTCATCTACAGATGCTTCAGCTCTTACAGAACACAACACACATAACTAGGTAAAGCAAAAGAAAGAGGGGGAAAGCGGGGAGGAGAACTAGCAGAACTGGACCTGCCCCTAGGTGGTGGGGACAGCCAAAAAAGATGAGAGATCCCACAACTAGGGAAATCAGTTGGGACATGGGGGGAGAATTTGGGTCTGTCAGATGGTATGACAATCTGAAAAGAGTGAAAACCACACTGACAATCAATGCCACGGCCCTACATACCTCAGACAGGGACCCATCTCCACTGGTGTGGATGGAGCTAGGAGCTGGAATATGGAGATTAGAGAGCAACCCCTGGGTGATGACTATTGTTGACTGTCAGGAGATGGCCTGAGGGAATGGGAGGGAGAAAATGTGCAGCAGGGAATGCTTTTGAAGGAAAACTGGACTGGCAATGAAACAGGACACTACTGATGATTCATACACAGTGGGTACCACTTTAGCTTCTCTCTTCCTATACACCTGCTGCTGACAGCTAAACAGTAGTAAGGACCTCAGCAAGGATGTCCCTTTGACTGCTTGGTGTGCCTAGCAATAGAGAAGCACCACGCAGGGCGGCCCTTTGATTGCCAGCTGCCAGAGGATAGAAAAGGCTCCTAATAGAGCCATATCTCCTGCATCCAAGGCCACTGGCTTCCTTGAATATCTGGTATTGCCAGGGTCCCTGAAATCCAAGTAGCCACGCCACCTCCATGCCCTTTCCTCACTGGAACAGACCCAAGTCCTAAAGGGCAGCCTTGAGATCAGGCTCCTGTGGATGGTCCATATGCAGAGGTGGGGATAAAATCACAATTGAGCTCCAGGGGCAGAGCAAATAAGGAAGAGGAACAAAAACCTTTCCATCAGCTGCAAATGTTGCAGATTAAATCTACAAAATCAAATAGGTAGAATCTGTATCTATGGAATGGGCTTCCCCAGTGGCTTAGTGGTAAAGTATCCACCTGCAATGCTGGAGATGCAGTAGACTCAGTTTCGATCCCTGGGTCGGGAAGATTCCTTGAAGAAGGGAATGGTAACGCACTCCAGTGGAGAATCCCATGGACAGAGGAGCCTGGTGGGCTACAGTCCATGGGGTCAAAAAGAGCCAGACATGAATGAAGCGACTTAGCACACATGCATGTATCTATGGAATATATTAAAGGACAATGAGTGTTCCCACAAAAGAAAATGCTCTACCTCTGACAGCTGTGGACATTGGAAGCAAGCACACACAAGAATATGATCAAACTAGAGTCTGAGCTCTCTCCTGACAACAGGTTCAGAGACAAGCTCTCCCCTACATTGGAAAGCCTACTTGGGAGGCAGAGGTTGTGCTGTGTGGCTCAGCAGCGGCAAAGATGCTGACAGCTGAGATTCTAAAAAAAAAAAAGGTATTATGATTT
This sequence comes from Bubalus kerabau, assembly GCF_029407905.1. Taxonomy (NCBI): domain Eukaryota; kingdom Metazoa; phylum Chordata; class Mammalia; order Artiodactyla; family Bovidae; genus Bubalus; species Bubalus kerabau. The sequence goes on along the minus strand of NC_073647.1, from coordinate 97,596,035 downwards.
TATATTTTGATTGGTTCTGTTGTTGGTTCCGTTTTTGTTTGTTTGTTTGCTTGTTTTGGCTTTGTTTTTCTCTACTGTTGTGATTGCTGTTATTATTATTATTATTACTTCTATTTAAACTTTTGGGATTTTTAAAAATGGTGCATTTTAATTCTTTTAAATATTTATAATTCTACTTTGGCTTTCTGCTGTTGTATTTTTGTTTTTTATAAATCTCCTTAGTTTTTCATTGTTTTACTTTGTTTTTTTTTAATATACATAGACAACTTTTATATACTTATATTTATACTTGATATTCTATTTTTCTACCATTTTTGTTTCTTTTGTGTTTCTGTGCTTTATTTCTCAGTTGGGACTCTGCTTTGGTTTTGTTTTCTGTTTTAGTTGATTTTGTTTTTAATTAGTTGATTTCATTTTTGGTTTCTTTTGTGCACCAGGTCACTCTGTTGTACCTTGCTTTCTTTGCTCTGTTTTGGTTTCTCGTGTGTGTGCATGTGTGTGTATTTGTGTGTTACTTTGTTTTTGTTTCTGTTTGTCTGATTTTGCTTTTATCATTTGTCTGTTTTTCATTTTTTTGCTTTTTAGTGGTTTTTTTTGGTTTTGTTTTTTTAAATCCATTTTATTGCCATGATACATGGCTTGTGAGGTCTTGGTTCCCTGAAGAGGAGATGGATCTGAGCCTCTGGGGTGGAAGCATAGAGTCCAGGGCACTAGTCTGTGACAGAACCCCTGACCCAAGGGAGTATTAATCAGTAAATACACCCATGAAGGCCTCGACCTGAACCCAAGACCTGGCACCACCTAACAACATACAGGACCACAGCACTGAACACTTCAACCAAACAACAAACAAGACAGGAACACAAGCACAGCCATCAGCAGATAGACAGCCCACAGATACCCCAAAATACATTACCTCGCACAGCTCTGTCCATCAGAAGGAAAAAAAACTCACCTTCTCCCACCAGAACACAGGCAAAAGTCCCTTCCACCATGAAGCCTACACAAGCCATTGAACCAACCTCACTCACTGAGCACAGAGACCAGATTAGGGTCAAGTAGAACTATGACGCTATAGGCTGGGAAAAGGAGAACTCAAACACAGTTAGTTATATAAAATGAAAAGATAGAGAAACATCATGCAGATAAATGAATAATATTAAAACCCATAAGACCAAATAAACAAAGAGGAAATAGGAAATTACCTTAAAAAGAACTTGGAGTAATGATAGTAAAGATCATCCAAAATCTCAAAAATAGAATGGAGATAATGCAACAATCATCTAATACCTTTAGCTAGGACCTAGAATAAATGAATAAACAGTGACAAACTATACAATTACTGAAATTAAAAATACTCTAGAATTTGGGAGAATGGCATTGAAACTTGTTTATTATCATATGTGAAATGAAGTGCCAGTCCAGGTTCGATGCATGATACAGGATGCTCGGGACTGGTGCACAGGGATGACCCAGAGGGGTGGTATGGGGAGGGAGGTGGGAGGGGGGTTCAGGATAAGGAACACATGTATACCCATGGTGGATTCATGTCAATGTATGGCAAAACCAATACAATATTGTAAATTAATTAGCCTCCAGTTAAAATAAATAAATTTATATTTAAAAAATCTTTAAACTATGGTTTACAACTTTCTCTGCTCTTTTATTTTTTAATTTATCTTCTAATTGGCAGAAAATTGCTTTACAATGTTGTGTTGGTTTCTACCGTGCAACAATGCAAGTTAACCATAATTATACATATATCATCTCCCTCTCCTCCCCCTGTCTCACTCCTCTAGGTCCTCACAGAGCATCATTGCAAAAACCAAACTGGTAATCATTGGAATATACTGAAAAGATGTTGAGAAACCAAATAAAACCATTTCTAACAGGAAAAAAAAAGACATTTTATATGGAATAAAATTATTCCAACAAATTAATAAGTAAACATCAGTATGGTGATGGCAGCAATGTTTCATTAAGAAGGAGAGATATACTGCAGAAAACTTGAGAGAGCTCTGGTATTCATTCTTTTTATTCAACATAACAATTTAGCATCAACCATGGGGCAATAGTGTATATAATGGTGAGAAATAGAAACCCACTCATACTTTCCTAGAGCTTACAATCTAGTTAAAGAAACAGTGTAAATGATTAAGATGGTCATGAAAGGTCACTTTGGTAGTAACTAGAAATTATTTTGCTCCATTTCTTATAAGAAACAACTCTTAAACTACAAATAAAGTATGCACACAGACAAAAAATAATGATCAGTTAGTGTACATCCAAAAATTCTCCACATTTTTTCTGCCAATGGAATAAAAATATTACTGCCTCCAATCCCACTTTTATATGTCCTTTAATACCTTAGTTTCTGGATGACAAAATAGTTAGCTAAATGCATTCTGGTCCAGGTGTTCAAGATATTGGTCAAAAAAATCACGAATCTACAGTCCATGCACATTCAAAGTCCTTAACTACTCAATCCCTAGATATTTGTACTATTGAACTGAATATTTTTAAAAATATGAAATATATCCCAAGGGGATATTGCAAAATGCTCAAGACACAGATGCTGCTATAGAAATTAAGCTAATCCCTATTGGAGAAGAAAGAGTTGAAGCTTCCATTCTTACAGACTATAAGACAACTCATGGACAGTAAATTTATCTACATGAATCTAATCTGTGTGCTTTAATGTAAGTAATATATATGGGGGAATGAGAATTAACACAATTTTAATAAGTATTAGACATTTTAATGCTAAAAAAAGAGTTAAGAGAATTTAGCACCACCAAAGTGGCTTTACAACAAATGCTAAAAGGACTGCTCTAGGTGGAAAATACATGAGAATAAAAAGAACCACAAAAATAAACCCAAAGCTATTGAGGGAATGCCAGCAGAAACACACACAAATACACACATGCATGCGCATGTGTGCGTGCACACACACACACACACACACACACATATATATATATATATATATATATATATAATTACTTTAAGCATAAATGGATTAAATACTCCAAACTAAAGACATAGACTGGCTGAATGGATACAAAAATAAGACTCCTATATATGCTATCTACAAGAGACCCACTGCAGACCTAGGGACATATACAGACTGAAACAATGAGAATGGAAATCCAAAGAAAACCAGAGTAGCAATTCTCATGTCAGACAAAACAGACTTTCAAATAAAGAATATTACAAGACACAAGGAAGGACAACACACAATACATAATGATCAAGGGAAGATATGACAAATAAATATATATGTACCCAACATAGGAACACCTCAATATGTAAGGCAAATATTAACAACCATAAAGGGAGAAATCAACAGTAATGCAATAACAATGGAGGAATTTAATACTCCACTTTCATCAATGAACAGATCATCTTGACAAAATTTAATAAGGAAACACAGGCCTTAAATGACATTTTAAACCTGGTGGACTTAATTGATACTTATAGAACATTCCACCCCAAAGCAGCAGATTACACATTCTTTTCAAGTGCACACAGAACCTTATCCAGGATTGACCACATGCTGGTCCACAAGGCGAGCCTTGGTAAATTATATCAAACATCTTTTCTGATCACAATGCTATGCAATTAGAAACAAACTAGAAGGAAAAAAACCTTTAAAAACCACAAATACATGGCAGTAAAACAAAATGCTACTCAACAACCATTGAATCACTGAAGAAATCAAAGAGGAAATTAAAAAATATCTAGAGACAAATGAAAGTGAAAGCACAATGGTCCAGAATATATGGGATGCAACAAAGGCATTTCTAAGAGAGAATACAAGCGTACTTCAAAAAACACGAAAAATTGCTTCCCTGGTGGCTCAGTCAGTAAAGAATCTGCCTGCAATGAAGGGAGCCACCTTCAATGCAGGAGACACAGGTTTGATCCCTGGGTTGGGAAGATCCACTGGGGAAAGAAACAACCTAACCTTGCACCTAAAGCAACTAGAGAAAGAAAAACAAACAAAACCTAAAGTTAGTAGAAAGAAGGAAATCATAAAATAAAGACAAAGAAGACAATTGCAAAGATCAAGGAAACTAAAAGCTAATTCTTTGAAAAGATTAAAAAACGATAAACCTTTAGCCAGACTCACCAAGAAAGAAAACTCAAATCAATAAAATTAAAAATGAAAAAGAAGCTACAACTGACTCCACAGAAATACCAAGGATCATAAGAAACTACTATGAACAATTGTATGCCAATAAAATGAACAACCTGGAAGATATGGACAAATTCTTAAAAAGGTAGTCTCCCTAGACAGAACCAAGAAGAAATAGAGTACTGAAATTGAATCTGTGATTTAAACCTCCAACAAACAAAAGTCCAGGACCTGACAGCTTCAAAGGTGAATTTTAGCAAACGTTTAGAGAATAGTCAACACCTATCCTTCTGAAACTGTTCCAAAAAATTGGAGAGGAAGGAAATCTTCCAAACTTGTTTTATAAGGTCACCATCACTCTGATAACAAAAAGATACCACACAAAAAAAGAAAATTACTGGCTAATATCACTGATGAACATAGATGCAAAAATTCTCAACAAAATGCTAGTAATCTCTATCAAACAGCACATTAAAAAGATCATATAAAAATGATCAAGTGGGATTCATCCCAGGGATGCAAGTATTTTCAACATCCACAAATCAATTAATGCTACAAACCACATCAACAAATTGAAGAATAAAAACCATATGATCTCAATAGATGCAGAAAAAGCTTTTGACAAAATTCAGTACCCATTTATGATTAAAAACCCTCTATAAAGTGGGAATAGAGGGTACATACCTCAACATAACAAGGGCCGTATATAGCAAACTTATAGCTAGCATCATACTCAATGGTGAAAAGCTGAAAGCATTCCCTCTATGAGCAGGAACAACACAAGTATGTCCACTCTCACCACTTTTACTCAACATAGTTTTAGAAGTCCTAAATACAGCAATCAGAGAAGAAAAAGAAGTAAAGAGAATACAAATTGGGAAAAAAAAAAAAAAAACTAAACTGTCTCTGTTTGCAGATGACATGATACTATACATAGAGAACCCTAAAGATGCCACAAGAAAACTACTAGAGTGAATCAATGAATTTGGTAAAGTTGAACATTACAAAATTAATTTACAGAAACCTGTTGCATTTCTATACAATAATAACAAAAGATCAGAAAAATAAATTCAAGAAATTCACTATGGAGAACAGTATGAAGGTGCCTTTAAAAATTAAAAATAGAGTTACTATAAAAGTGAAAGTGGCTCAGTCATGTCTGACTGTTTGCAACCCCATGGACCTATACAGTCCACGGAATTCTCCAGGCCAGAATACTGAAGTGGGTAGCTGTTCCCTTCTCCAGGGGATCTGCCTGATCTAGGAATTGAACTGGGTCTCCTGCATTGCAGGCAGATTCTTTACCAACTGAGTTATCAGGGAAGCCCAGAGCTACCATATGGCCCTGCAATCCCACACCTGGGCATATATCCAGAGAAAAAACATGATCCAAAAGTATTACATGCACCCCAATATTCATTTCAGCACTGTTCACAATAGACAATACATGGAAGCAACCTAAATTTCCATCAACAGAGGAATGGATAAAGAAGATGTGTTACACATATATAATGGAATATTACTCAACCATTAAAAAGAATGAAATAATGCCAATCTGCAGCAACATGCATGTGTCCAACCCTTGTGATGCCATGGACTGTAGCCCTCCAGGCTCCTCTGTCCATGGGATTTTCCAGGCAATAATACTGGAGTGGATTGCAGTTTCCTTCTCCAGGGGATCTTCCCGACCCAGGAATCGAACCTGGATCTCCTGCATTGCTGGCAGATTCTTTACTGACTAAGTTATGAGGGAAAACCAAAAGGGTGTTATGCCTCCCCGTTTGGGAATCAAACCCTGGTTTCCCATGTGACAGGCGGGGATACTCACCACTATACTAACAAGGACAGCATACTCTGAGAAAAGCATAATTCAAAAAGATACATGTATCCCAGTGTTTAATGCAGCAGTATTTACAATAGCCCAGACATGAAAGCAACCTAGATGTCCATCAACAGATGAATAGATAAAGAAACTATGGTACATATATACAGTGGCATATCACTCAGCCATACAAAAGAATAAATGTGAGTCAGTTGAACTGATGCGGGTGAACCTGGAGCTTGTTTTACAGGATGAAGTATATCAGAATGAGAAAAACAAATACCGTGGGTAAACACATATATATGTTATCTAGTAAAATAGTACTGATTAATCTATTTACAGGGCAGAAATAGAGACACAGAATGATCTCTGTTTGTTTCCAAGGCAAACCTTTCAATACCACAGTAATACAAGTCTACTAATGCTGAAGAATCCAAAGTTGAACAGTTCTATGAAGACCTACAAGACTGTCTAAAGCTACAACCAAAAGAAAGAGTCCTTTTCATGATAGGGGACTGGAATGCAAAAGTAGGAAGTCAAGAGATACCTGGAGTACTAGACACGTGGGACCTAGGAGTACAAAACGAAGCAGGACAAAGGCTAACAGAGTCTTGCCAAGAGAATACATTGGCCATAGCAAACACCCTCTTTCAACAACACAAGAGATGACTCTACACATGGACCTCACCAGATGGTCAACACCAAAATCAGATTGATTATATTCTTTGCATTCGAAGATAGTGAAGCTCTATATAGTCAGCCAAAAAAAAAAGACTGGGAGCAGACTGTGGCTCAGATCATGAACTCCTTATTGCAAAATTCAGACTTAAATTGAAGAAAGTAGAGAAAACCACTAGACAATTCAGGTATGACCTAGATCAAATCCCTTATGATTGTACAATGGAAGTGACAACTAGATTCAAGGGATTAGATCTGATTGATGGAGTGCCTGAAGAACTATGGACAGATGTTCGTGACATTGTTCAGGAGGCAGTGATCAAAACCATCCCCAAGAAAAAGAAATGCAAAAAGGCAAAATGGTTGTCTGAGAAGGCCTTACAAATAGCTGAGAAAAGAAGAGAAGAAAAAAAACAAGGGGGAAAAGGAAAGATATATCCATCTGAATGCAGAGCTCAAAAGGATAGCAAGGAGACAAAGAGAAACAAGCCTTCCTAAGTGATCAATGCAAAGAAATAGAGGAAAACAATAGAATGCAAAAGACTAGAGATCTCTTCAAGAAAATTAGAGATACCAAGGGAACATTTCATGCAGAGATGGGCACAATAAAGGATAGAAATTATATGGACCTAACAGAAGCAGAAGATTTTAAGAAGAGGTATCAAGAATACACAGAGTACATCATATGGAATGCTGGGCTGGATGAATAAAAAGCTGGAATCAAGATTTCAGGGAGAAATATAAATAACCTCATATATGCAGATGACACCACCTTTATGGAAGAAAGCTAAGAGGAACTAAAGAGTCTCTTGATGAAAGTGAAAGAGGAAAGTGAAAAAACTGGCTGAAAACTCAACATTCAAAAAATGAAGATCATGGCATCTGGTCCCATCAGTTCATTGCAAACAGATGGGGAAACAATGGAAAGAGTGACAGACTTTATTTTGGGGGGCTTCAAAATCACTGCAGAGGGTGACTGCAGCCATGAAATTAAAAGATGATTTACTCCTTGGAAGAAAATCTAAGACAAATCTAGACAGCATATTGAAAAGGAGGGACATTACTTTACCGACAAAGGTCTGTATAGTCAAAGCTATGATTTTTCCAGTAGTCATGTATGGATGTCAAAGTTGGACCATAAAGAAAGCTGAGTGCTGAGGAATTGATGCTTTCGAACTGTGGTTTTGCAGAAGACACTGAACTCCAAGGAGATCAAACCAGTCAATCCTAAAGAAAATCAGTCCTGATTATCCATTGGAAGGATGGATGCTGAAGCTGAAGCTCCAAAACTTTGGCCATCTGATGCTAAAAACTGACTCATTGGAAAAGACCCTCATGCTTGGAAAGATTGAAGACAGGAGGAGAATGGGATGACAGAGGATGAGATATTTGGATGGCATCACCAAATCGATGGACCTGAGTTTGAGCAAGCTCCAGGAGTTGATGATGGACAGGGATACCTGGCTTGCTGCAGTCCATGGAGTCACAAAGAGTTGGATGCGGCTGATCAACTGAACTGAACTGAACTGAACTGAATAATTGTCACTCTCAGGATTGCCAACTGATAGCATCAAACAATTTAAAATGGAATTTAGTAAAAATGTTTCATGTCATTATTAACAATTGCAGACATAAACTGGCAACAATATTAAACCATCATTGGTGGGGTAATTTTAGAGGTATTGCCAAAGATGACCCAAAACATGTCCTACTTGCCAACAAATCAATCCTGGAAAAACTGGGAAGATAAGATGTGGGCAGAAACCAAAGCCTCAAAAGCCCTTTAAGCACCTCCAAATGGATGTCATACAAATGCTTTATGCTACAGGCTATGATATTTTCCAGTTATTTTTTGTTTATTCTTAGAATGGGTTAAAGCTTTCCTTACTGGAGAGCTACAACACTGTAAACAGCCCCCCAACCCCAATGATTCCTTTATCCAACCCAGGGAATTCCTACTTATCTATCAACATAGATTCTCATTTTACCAGTATATTATCAGGGAAATATGTAAAATTTTAACTTTTACCCAAAATAGTCAAGGGCATTTTTTTTCTGCAGTCATTAGGGAGAAAAGAAAACTAACAGAATTCTAAAACTAAAATTAAAGACATTCTTAGAAATTCTTGAACTTTCATATCCTAAAGTATTGCTATTACATTTAATGTATAGAAGATCAACTCTCTCTAGGATCTGAAGGTTATCTCCTTATAAAATAGCAATAGGCCACCCCAAGAATTTTATATTGCAAGCAAATATGATTAATTGCCTCAAGAGACTCATGTGACTCATGTGACACTCAAGACAATCCATTTCTAAAATATGCACAAAAATAAATCTTTATGTGATCTTCAAACCTGAGATTTAATCTTTTGGAAAAAACACTGCCCTTTAGGCTTAATGAAAAGGACCTTATCAGATACTGCTAACAACTGACACAGAAATAAAACTTGAAGTTATAGACCCTTACATGCATATTTCCCAGCTCAAAATAGCTACATTCCTCCTTCCTGACTACTGAATATCTATTCCAACTAAAATCTAAACAGGATTCTTACAAATCCCCTGGAACCTATCAAATCCAATAGGGACAGCTTCCCTCTGTTCCCTGGTTCAAGACAGTGGAACAGTTTAGTTTTCTGATTCTTCAACACTGTTTCCTGTCCCTTTACCGTCCCTTTACTCTACTACTAATCTGCCTATTAATCCACTTTGAGGGATTAACTAAACCACTAAGATGATCTCCTGATCTCCCTTTTCATTATCCTATTATTTCTGATCCTTATGGTCTCCTATCATTGAAGAGGACTCAAAATTCTCTTATATATTTTCCCCAGATGATAGCTACTAAACACTTCTCACCTGAATTCTATAACAAACATTTAATAGCTTTTCCTTTAAATCTTTCAAAGGACAAGAGGGTTCAGGATGGGGAACACATGTATACCTGTGGCGGATTCATTTTGATATTTGGCAAAACTAATACAATTATGTAAAGTTTAAAAATAAAATAAAATTAAAAAAAATAAAAGTCTCTTTAGTACTTAACTTTCTCTAACAACACTAGTACAAACCTTCAGTCTTATAAAAATTAAACTTTGACTTCATGTCAGCAAAATGTGGAGGTCATTATAATCCTATCAGCAAGGCCTAGTCAATCAGAAATAGGCTTATATATTAGAGCAGTATCTTGGCTATGATAGTCATTTTGTTCTCTTCAGAGGCACTTCAGTTTGCTTTAAATAAATGATTTGATTCCACTCAAAGTATCTGTGCATTTTAAGGAACAAAAATTCATCACCCTTATGATAATAAATTATATTTATGCTCTCAATACAAACTGTGCTCTACTAGGATACTATTTCTTATATGGATAGCAGGCTCATACCTGTCCACAGCACTCTAACATAACTCTTGTTAGAGATTTCCAGATATTTCAGAATGTCAGCCCTCCTATTCATATTGTTCATACTGGGGTTTTCAAGCCAAGAATACTGCAGTGGTTTGTCATTCCATTCTCCAGTGGACAACGTTTTGTCAGAACTCTCCACCATGACCCATCTGTCTTGTGTGGCCCTGCATGACATAGCTCATAGCTTCATTGAATTACACAAGATTGTGATCCATGTGTTAATTTTCTTTAGCTTTCTGTTATAGTGTTTTTCATTCTGGAGGCTGTGGGAAAAAGCAAGGGAATTCCAGAAAAACATGTACTTCTACTTTATTGACTGTGCTAAAGCCTTTCACTGTGTGGATTGCAATAAGCCGTGGAAGATTCTTAAAGAGATGGGAACACAAGACCACCTTACCTGTCTACTGAGAAACCTGTATGTGAGTCAATAAGCAATGGTTAAAACTTGACATAGAACAATGGACTGGTTCAAAATTGGGAAAGAAGTATGTTAAGGCTATACGTCATCACCCTGGTTATTTAACCTATATGCAGAGAACATCATGTGAAATGCCAGGCTGGATGAATTGCAAACTGGAATCAAGATTGCCAGGAGAAATATCAACAAACCCTGATATGTAGATGATACCACTCTAATGGCAGAAAGCAAAAAAAAAAAAAAAAAAAAAAAAAAAAAACTAAAAAGCCTCTTGATGAAGGTGAAAGAGGAGAATGAAGAAGCTGGCTTAAAACTCAACATTCAAAAAACTAAGATAATGGAATCTGGTCCCATCACTTCATGACAAATAAATGGGGAAAAGGTGGAAATTGTGGCAGATTTTATTTTCTTGGGCTCCAAAATTACTGCAGACAGTGACTGCAGCCATGAAATTAAAAGATGCTTGCTCCTTGGAAGAAAAGCTATGACAAACCTAGACAGAAAATTTAAAAATAGAGACATCACTTTACTTTGACTAAAGTTCCATATAGTCAAAGCTATGGTTTTTCCAGTAGTCATATATGGATGTGAGAGTTGGACCATAAAAAAGGCTGAGGACCAAAGCGTTGATGCTTTTTAAATGTGGTGCTGGAGAAGACTCTTGAGAGTCCCTTGGAATGCAAGGAGATCAAACCAGTCAGTCCTTAAAGAATCAACCCTGAATATTCATTGAAAGGATTGATGCTGAAGTTGAAGCTCGAATACTTTGGCCACCTCATGTGTAGAGCCAATTCATTGGAAAACACTCTGATGCTGGGAAAGACTGAGGACAAGAGGAAAAGGGGGTGACAGAGGATGAGATGGTTGGATGGCATCATCAACTCAATGTACATGAGTTTGAGCAAATTCTGGGATATAGTAAAGGACAGAGGAGCCTGGTGTGCTTCAGTCCAAGGGGCTCCAATGAGTCAGACATGACTTAGCAACTGAACAACAGCAACGACTGATGTACCTGGGTGATGAGTGAGAGAAAGGAGCCACTAAAATTATGCCCAGTTATCTTTGACATGAGCAATTGTATTAATAGATGGAGCTTACTATTTATTAATAGAAGGAAGAACATATTTAGACTGAGATAGGAAACAAATCAAGTGCTTGGTTTTAAACATGTTTATTTTGAGATGCCAGAGTCTTTCAGATGGAGGTGTTAAATGGATAGTTGGATTAGTAAATCTGAAGCTCAGAATAAATGTATGGGCTGAAGAGAGAGATTTCAAATTTTTTGACAAAAAGATGCTGTTTAAAGCCATGAGCATGTATGAATCTCCAAGGAAGAACATGTATAAAAGAGACGGAAAGGGCTTAAGACTGATCTCTAAGGAAAGTCAAGTAATAATCAAAAGAGGAGATGAAGAACAAATAGCCAAGAGACAGAAGGAGAACTAAGATATTGTCCTGGGAAGAATTTCAATGAGTAAAGACTGGACACTGGCATAAAATGTAACAGAAGGGAAAAATAGAATCAGCACTGAAAAGTGTTATTGGTTTTAGTATCACTGAGGTACTTAGTGACCTTGGCAAGAGCAATTTTTGTTAAGTGGTAGGAAGGGAAGCCAGATTATAGTGGATTGAGGTGTGAGAGAAGTTAAGAAATTTGAGACTTTGAGAATAATCAAGTCTCTCAAAAGCCTTCCTGTGTGGCTCAGATGGTAAAAGCGTCTGCCTACAATGCGGGAGAGCTGGGTTCCATCTCTGGGTTGGGAAGATCTCCTGGAAAAGGAAATGGCAACCCACTCCAGTATTCTTGCCTGGAAAATCCTGTGGATGGAGGAACCTGGTAGGCTGCAGTCCATGGGGTCGCAAAGAGGCGGACAAGACTGAGCAACTTCACTTTCTTTCAAAAGCCTTGGTTGGCTATGTACAGAACAATAGAGCAGCAACTAGAAGTGGCTAGAGAGAGAAGAGGATGAGAAGGAAATATTGGTTGAGGGAGAATTTTTTTAAGATAGAAGATATGTGAAGGGAGGAGGGTTCAGAATGAGGAACACGTGTATACCTCTGGCAGATTCATGTTGATATATGGCTAAACCAACATAATATTGTAAAGTTAAAAAATAAAATAAAGAATAATAATAATAAAAAGAAGATATTTGAGTATGTTTATAGGACTTCAGATGGGGGAGCCTCGTGGGCTGCCGTCTATGGGGTCGCGCAGAGTCGGACACGACTGAAGCGACTTAGCAGCAGCAGCATAGGACTTCAGAGAAGCGGTCAGTTTAGAGAGAGCTACTGAAAGTAGGAACACAGGCACACTGATTGCTGCTGCTGCTAAGTCGCTTCAGTCGTGTCCGACTCTGTGCGACCCCATAGACGGCAGCCCACCAGGCTTCCCCATCCCTGGGATTCTCCAGCCAAAAACACTGGAGTGGGTTGCCATTTCCTTCGCCAATGCATGAAAGTGAAAAGTGAAAGTGAAGTGGCTCAGTCGTGTCCGACTCTAGCAACCCCATGGACTGCAGCCTTCCAGGCCCCTCCTTCCATGGGATTTTCTAGGCAAAAGTACTGGAGTGGGGTGCCATTGCTTTCTCCGGTCACACTGATTAAATATTTTAATTTTTTTTTCATAAATACCTGCCGCCCCATTCTTATTGAGTTTGCCTTAGTTGAAGTTCTTATAATTTCTCACTTGTATTATCTGCAACCATCTCCTAACTGGTCTTCTTGTTTCCAATAATCCATTCTTTCAAAACACCTCTCTATAAGGAGTTCTCAGAGAAGAGAACTGTGGTCTCATGGAGGTCCCTGAGATAATTTTAGGGTGTCCGTTCTTCTCTGGTGGCTCAGTTGATGAAGGATCTGCTTGAAATGTAGGAGACTCAGGTTCAGTCTCTAGGTTGAGACGATTCCCTGGAGAAGGGAATGGCAACCCACTCCAGTATTCTTGCCTAGATAATTCTATGGACAGAGGAGCCTGGCAGGCTACTGTCCATGGGGTCAAAAAGAGTAGGACATGACTGAGCGACTAACACTTTCACTTTCACTTTGAGGTCAAAACTATTTTTATAATGATACTAAGATTTTAGTATTTTGTATTAAAGTCATTTATCTTTTTCATTGTGTGTATATTTGCATGGCTGGCACCATAAAAATTTTGGCATGCATAAAAATTTCATAAAACTAAATGGTCACTAGATTCTTCTCTACCACTAACTTCCAGAAAAAATAAGACATTTTCATTTTTAAAATTTCCTTGATTAAGCAGCAAAAATATTAATTTTATTAAATCTCAATCCTAGAGTATGTAACTTTCTAATGTTCTATGCGACAAAATGGAAATTAATCATAAAACATCTCTGCTGTACAACAAAGTATGATGGTTGTCTCAGGGAAAGCACTTGTGAGTAGTGGGCTGAACTAGCTGCTTTTTTCACAGAACATCATTTTTAATTGACAGAGCAACTGAAAGATAAACTATGCTTATTCAGATTTGGGTATTTGGCAGATATTTTCTTTAAAATGAATGATGTGAACTTGTCACTTTATGGAAAACAAGTGACAATATTTGTTGTCAATGATGACATTTGAGTTTTCAAGTTAAAATTGGAATTTTTGAAAAATTTTATCTTCCACCATGAGCTTGAGAGTTTCCCACAATATTTTGATAAGATCAATGGTATTATTAACACAGTCTTTTAAAATCAGTGTATAATGAAATGTACATGCAGGATTTGTGTTACTAAGTGTACTAAAAGTTTTCCAAATGACCAAGGCATGGTGCTACAAAATCATTCCTGGGTAAATGATTCATTCAAAGTGCAATATAGATCAATGGATTGTAATGTCATAGAATATACAAAGTTCATTAAGATAGTTTTTGGATCCACAATGTAACTAAAGTTTAAAAAACTATACTTGTGCAGTTTTGGTGTAGTATTTTGACAGTCTATAGTCCATAGGGTCGCAAAGAGCTGGACATGACTGAGCATGCATGCACAAAGATTATCCACATAACTGAGTGAGGCCAGATTTTCTTTATTTCCTTCAAATAAAATGACATCATAATAGATTGAATGCAGACACAGCCACTAGAATCTGGCTGTCTTCTACTAAACCATAGAGAAAGAGTTTTGGGGAAAATCTGAAATGATACCATTCTTCTCAGTATGTTTTATTTTTGGAAAATATATGAAGCTTTTGCACAGCAAAGGATACTATAAACAAAACAAAAAGACAACCCTAAGAATGGGAGAAAATATTTGCAAATGAAGCAACTGACAAGGGATTAATCTCTAAAATATAAAAATAGCTCATGCAGCTCAATATGAAAAAAAAAATAACTGAATCAAAAATGGGCAGAAGATTTAAATAGACATTTCCCCAAAGAAGACATACAGATGACCAAAAAGCACATGAAAAGATGCTCAACATCATTAATTATTAGAGAAATGCAAGTCAAAACTATAATAAGGTATCATCTCACTCCTGGCAGAGTGGCTATCATCAAAAAATCTACCAACTATAAATGTTTATGAAAGGGTGGAGAAAAGGAAATCTTCCTATTAATATATTGTTGGTAGGAATGAAGAGAATATTATGGAGGTTCCTTAAAAAGCTAACAATACAGCGACCATATGAGCCAGCAATCCCACTCCTGGGCATAAACCCGAGAAAACCATAATTCAAAAAGATACATACTCTGAAATTTATCAGAAATGTATACTTGTCTAATAGTCCTTTCTATGAATCTTCTTTTTTATCATTAAGGCTTACAACAATTTAGTAAATTATATTTTTAAGTAGATTTTTTAAAAAAGATACATACACACCAGTGTTCATTGAATCACTATTTACAATAGCCAAGACATGGAAGCAACCTAAATGTGCATTAAACAGAGGAATGGATAAAGAAGATGTGGTACATATATACAGTGGAATAGTACTCATCCATTTAAAATAATGAAATAATACCATTTACAGCAACATGGGTGGACTTAGAGATTGTCATACTGAGTGAAGTAAAACAAAAACAAACATCATAGGATATCACTTACATGCAGAATCTAAAAAAAAATGGTACAAATCAACTTATTTATAAAACAGAAGTAGAGTTACGGATGTAGAAAAAAAACTTATAGTTACCAGGAGGTAAGAGAAGGAGGGATAAATTGGGATGTTGGGATTGACATATACACACTACTATACATAAAATACTAATAAGAACCTGCTGTATTGCACACAGAACTCTCTACTCAATACTCAGTAATGGCCTATATGGGAAAAGAATCTGTAAAAGAGTGGCTATATGTATCTGCATAACAGAGTCATTTTGCTGTACACCTGAAACTAATACAACATTGTCAATCAAATATATTCCAATAAAATTTTTTAAATGAAACAAGAAAATATATTTTTAAATAAAAATATGTTAATATACTGAGAGGGTAACAGGCAGGAAGGCCAGGGGTCTCCAAATGGAGGAAATAGCCTGCAAGTGTCAGACATTTTTCTCTCTCTTAAGCGACAGGAGGAAACAAACTAGCAATATTTTTTTTCCTTCTCTATACAAATTTAAAGAGAGGTTTCTCTTAAAATACTGTGTTGCCATAATGACACCTGGTTTCGCCTGAAGTTAGCTATCCTTGAGCCTAGAGATAACCAATGCCTTTTTCTTATGGAAATGTTTGTCTTAAGCCATGCTAATGTACTACACCTTTACCCCAAACTCTGTCTCCAAGTCGGTTCTGCCTCTTGGCCCAAAACCTACTTGACAAACCAGTATGTTATACTCAGATATTGTTCCCCTAATCTATGTAAATGAAACTATTTGTATGGTGGTCTGCCCTTCTTTAAGATTCAAGTTAATTATTTTATGGCCCAGGATAAACCATTTGGTGCCATTCTAAATTTTAAGACATTCCTTTCTTTCTTTAACAGACTGCTAGTGACTATATAACATCCAGCTGAAGACTAGCAGGGGGGTACTCTTTCTGCCCCCTTCTGATGCCTATGTCAGAAGCTTTCTCTATCTCCTTTATACTTTAATAAAACTTTATTACACAAAAGCTCTGAGCGATCAAGCCTCATCTCTGGCCCCGGATTGAATTCTTCTCCTCCGGGGGCCAAGAATCCCGGTGTATTCACGTGATTCAACAACAACCTTTCAGTACATTGGTTTAATATTGTTTTTATTGGAGTATAATTGTATTATTATTTTTTCAATGAAGCAATAAAAATTTTTTAATTTCCCAGTTTTAATTTGCAATATGGTAAACATTAATAGATATCAACCATAACATCAAAGCCTCTTTGAAGTCCTCAGTAATTTTTAAGAGTATAAGTGTGATACTGAGATCAAAACATTTGAGAACAATTCCTATATTCTACCCATATCATCTACCTGGTTCTTAAGTTTTAATGGCCTTCAAGAATTTAAGGCCCTTTATAGACAGGCTTAAAGCTCCCTTTTATGTCTCATTTCGTGTCACTCCCCTCCATGCACTGCTTTCCACACATCAGCTGCATCTGTATCAGGTAACTTGCTAGTCCTTCCATTTGCCATTCTCATTCTTACCTCCATGCCTAGGACATCTAGCCAATTTGAACATCATATTTCTCTGGGTCCCCCTTCCCTATTTGGCAGATTTATTGATCTCTTCTTACTTTCTCCAATGTACTTTATGAGTACAATGTACTTACTTATTCCAATGTACTTACTTTCTCCAATGTACCTAACTGTCTTTTTCCTCATTTTTGCAAATAACAAAACTGAAATCCATAGAAAAGAAGGAGACATCTAAGTTCCACAGCAAGTGAGTGGCAGAGCTAGAGCCTAAATTCCCACCATTCTTTTCATACTTCTCTACATGGAAGCTGCTACAGAGAGCAGAAAGTAGTGAAGGCTCTGGAGAGAAGGAGAATTAAGTTAAGTTGAGCTTTAAAAAATTCTGGGTTGGAACATTCTTAAAGGAAGTAACCCTTGACTTTGGCCTGATCTAAGAGCAATAAATCTTTAATCATGTTGATACAGATGAAAAGCAACTCATGGGACATTTTCTTATCCTTTTTATCGTCTTCAGTTCCATCCACACCGTCTAGACAGTATCCTTAAGTGAAATGTCTGAGGGGCCTGCAGGCACTCAGGAGCCTTCTGAAAAGTATTGCTCCCATCTGAAGAAGACTAATTGAACTGATGTTCTGTTACCACTGCCTGTTACACACACTGCCCTTATTTGGCTCCCTAGGCCTGGATAAAAAACACTAGGAGAGGCCTGCGTGTGTGCATGCTCAGTAGCTTCAGTCATGTCCGACTCTTTGAGATCCTATGGGCTGTAACCTGCTAGACTCCTCTGTCTGTAGGATTCTTCAGGCAAGAATACTGGAGTGGGTTGCCATACCCTTCTCCAGGAGGTGAAGCCTAAAGCAATATTTGGAATTTGGTGAAAAGTGTAATTGCCTGTTTCAGAGAACTTTGCTTTTCCCATAATTTTTCAAATGGCATATACTGGGAATGTTCTCTTTGGATAAAATTTGTTTTAAAAGCTTTTGTTAACTGTCGAGAGAGAGTTTCTGTGCATCCTCCAAATGAAGCTAACTGTAAAGAATGCTGCTTGTTCTATAGCACCTGGCTAGTTAGGAAAGCCTACCCCAGGGACAGGGGTCTAAATGAGGTTAATGAAAATTAATTTGGTGTTTGGATGTCTTGAAGACACTGTCCTATGGTGAAGCTTCTAGGGTGGAGTTGATTCGGTCAGTTTAACCCATTTAATTGGGGTACATTTGAGCCATACCTTGTGCAAAGAGCTTGAAATAGAGTTGAATAAAACTAAGCTCATACCCCTGAAAAGTTTATATTCTCTTCAGAAAATCAGGGAAAAATACATAGTATAAATAGTATAATACACAGTATTATCAGCACTAAAATCAGTATGACTGGAGGAGTGACTATGATGAAATGGAAAAGGCTTTTTTCCAATACTGAAATGAAAGTGTAAGTGGCTCAGTCATGTCCAACTCTTTGTGACCCCACAGACTATACAGTCCATGGAATTCTCCAGGCCAGAATACTGGAGTGGGTAATCTTTCCCTTCTCCAGGGGATCTTCCCAACCCAGGCATCAAACCCAGGTCTCCAGTATTACAGGCAGATTCTTTACCAGCTGAGCGACAAGGGAAGCCCAAGAATACTGGAGTGGGTAGCCGATCCCTTCTCCAGGTTATCTTCCTGACCCAGGAATCAAACCGGGGTCTCCTGCATTGCAGGCAGATTCTTTACCAACTGAGCTATCAGGGAAAGACTAATGAAATAAAACCCATTATATTTTTATAATGAAATGGAGAAGGAGTGACTATAATGAAATGAAGAAGGTGAGCAGGACCTTAAGATGAACAGGTATTCATTGGTTCACAAAATATCTGTACAGTTTCAGGGAACCAAATATGAAAGGCATGGAGATGGGAAAGCTGAGCTTACTTAATAGTTATTCTTTGGCCGTCATCTGCCACTTCCAGATCCATTCTCTGCCATTATCTTCCCTCCTCTGTGTTCCAAGAGGCTAATCTTGTGATTGTATTAACTTGTCTGATGGCTTCTGTCTGGGTTTGGCTAACGAGAGGCACTGACAAGAGTGGGAGAAGAGGTCTTGCTATTTCTTCCTCACTGCTTTACTGCTCTCGTTCTCATTTCTGACACTGTCTGGAATTTTCCCTGATTATATTTCCTACTAGGAATTTCTTCACAGCTCCAGCTCTCTCTAGGTGCTGGTAACACTTTCCCATTTATTTACTCCTCCAGTTCAAAGGTATAATGGCTTCCTGTCATTCCTAGACCTTGAGTGCTTCACCATGTCTTGTTGATACCACTAACCCTGCCCACAGTTTTGAAAGTTATCAATTTAATTCCTGCAGGACCATTGCAAATGTAACTGAGAACATTCACAGGTCCAGTTTTCACAGAATTTAAAGTGTGTGACTGGAGAGAACAGAAAGAAGATGAGGCAGAGTCTACATGGCATTGTATGACTCTTTTCATGAAAGACTTTGTGAGTAGGTCATGAAGAGCCTTTGTGAACCAACTTTGTTCTCAATTGGGAACTCCTGAACTTTGTTGATTTGTTACACAGATGAGGCCAGAATTAAGATCTACAATTTACTGAATATTTTTTGTGTGCCAGACATTTTATCTCCATTATCTCATCGAATCTTCACAACTCTTAAAGGTGAGCACTTATTGATCTCAATTTTACAAGTGAAAAAACTAAGTCTCAGAAAAAAGAAATAACTTGCCTGCTAGATTGCTAATCAGTAGAAAATGAGGATTTGAACCTGTTCCTGCTTAAGTCTAGCATTTGGGTGCTTCACTAGACCAAGCTGGATGATAAGTTAGTCTATATGACCTTTAGAGTGTCTTTCAGCCCTACAACTTCATACTCTATTGGGTAAGAAACGTATCTGCACCTTAGTTCATTGGCCCATCCATTAAATAAAGGTGCTGGTGGTACCTTGTGGGGTACATGCAGGAGTGTGAATGAGACTTCTTGGTTGGGCACAATGCCTTCATTTCCTGCAAATGTCCCTCTGCTGGCCATGTCTTCCCCATGTCTGTGCAGAAACAGAACCATATAGCTAAATAATTCTGATAGAATTCTGCCTTTAGAAATGCCAGTTATATCAGCTCTTCTGGTAGAAATAAAGCACTCCAGCACAAGTGAATGCCACCTACAGTGCCAACCAGTGTTTGCTTAGTTTAACTCTGGCACAGTCTAAGTTGATGTGGCTATTGAGTTTGGATATTAAATCAGTTTGGTATCAAGTCTTAGGAAAATGAAAAGAAGAATCAATTTAGAATACCTACTCTGGGCTGAACACTTGCCATTTATTCCTTACTACAACCCTGAGAGGCATGTGCCATCATCCTCATGTTACAGGTGAGGAAACTAAGGCTTAGTGGAAATGATTTACTAGGGTGTAAAGATTCTCCAAGCCAGGCTTCACCAATATGTGAACCGTGAACTTCCTGATGTTCAAGCTGGTTTTAGAAAAGGAAGAGGAACCAGAGATCAAATTGCCAACATCCACTGGTTCATGGAAAAAGCAAGAGAGTTCCAGAAAAACATCTATTTCTGCTTTATTGACTATGCCAAAGCCTTTGACTGTGTGGATCACAATAAACTGTGGAAAATTCTGAAAGAGATGGGAATACCAGACCACCTGATCTGCCTCTTGAGAAATCTGTATGCAGGTCGGGAAGCAACAGTTAGAACTGGACATGGAACAACAGACTGGTTCCAACTAGGAAAAGGAGTATGTCAAGGCTGTATATTGTCACCCTGCTTATTTAACTTCTATGCAGAGTACATCATGAGAAACACTGGACTGGAAGAAACACAAGCTGGAATCAAGATTTCCGGGAGAAATATCAACCTCAGATATGCAGATGACACCACCCTTATGGCAGAAAGTGAAGAGGAACTCAAAAGCCTCTTGATGAAAGTGAAAGTGGAGAGTGAAAAAGTTGGCTTAAAGCTCAACATTCAGAAAACTAAGATCATGGCATCTGGTCCCATCACTTCATGGGAAATAGATGGGGAAACAGTGGAAACAGTGTCAGACTGTATTTTTGGGGGCTCCAAAATCACTGCAGATGGTGACTGCAGCCATGAAATTGAAAGACGCTTGCTCCTTGGAAGGAAAGTTATGACCAACCTAGATAGCATATTTAAAAGCAGAGACATTACTTTGCCAACAAAGGTTTGTCTAGTCAAGGCTATGGTTTTTCCTGTGGTCATGTATGGATGTGAGAATTGGACTGTGAAGAAGGCTGAGCGCCGAAGAATTGATGCTTTTGAACTGTGGTGTTGGAGAAGACTCTTGAGAGTCCCTTGGACTGCAAGGGGATCCAACCAGTCCATTCTGAAGGAAATCAGCCCTGGGATTTCTTTGGAAGGAATGATGCTAAAGCTGAAACTCCAGTACTTTGGCCACCTCATGCAAAGAGTTGACTCATTGGAAAAGACTCTGATGCTGGGAGGGATTGGGGACAGGAGGAGAAGAGGACAACAGAGGATGAGATGGCTGGATGGCATCACTGACTCGATGGACGTGAGTCTGAGTGAACTCGGGGAGTTGGTGATGGACAGGGAGGCCTGGTGTGCTGTGGAGTCACAAAGAGTCAGACACGACTGGGCGACTGAACTGAAAGTAGCTAAGTGTCAGAATAAGCATTGGAATTCAGATGTTACTTGACTTCTAAAGCCAATATTTTTCCTACGGTATCACATGAGCAGTACAATATACTGGTTAAATCCTCAGAATTAAAAACTTGGTTTTGAATCCTGGTTCCTCCATTTCTTAGCTATATGACCATGAGCAAGTCATGTATAACTTTTCTGTGTCTCAATAGTATCTACCTCATAGTATTGTTGTAGGATTAAATGCATTAATATTTGTAAAGCACCGAGAAGAGTGTCTGACACAGAGTCAATGTTGTACATTTTTAAAATATAGAGCCATTTCTATTCCTTTAAAATCTGTTGATTCTTCCATTCTTGGGCCTGGAGAAGAAAAGAAAAGAAAGGAACTAGATCAGGAGGCAGAGTCTCCCGGAAGAAAATCATCTTTTCTCCTAAACCTGGAGAAAGGCTAAGGCTAATGGCTGAACTAGAGAGACCCAATCTGAAAAGCTTGAGAGAAAGTATGTGGTTTCTCTGTCTTGTGAATTTTTGTGCCCACCCTCCCTTGTTCCCTCACTGCAGCTTGATGTTGCTTAGCTAGCTCTCTCTGACCTCCATTTTACCTTCATATCTGGAAATGGCTGCTGAGATGATAGCAAGAATGGAGATAATCATCTGGAGGATTGGAACTTTGACTATAGATTATGAAAGCAGGGCTTGAGAATCATAACACTATCTGGCTCAAAAAACCCCCAGAAACTTACACATATTTCAGATTCCTTCACACTAGAGTCAAATTAGCAAGGGAAAAAGAAAGTTCCGTGGCCATACCTTCTTGACCCAGAACTGATAAATATGTATATCATTCATAGATGTGTATAAGTCTATGGATACCTTAGGGTTTCCTGGAAATGTGGGGTGGGAAGGGAGAAAAGTATGATCTCCACTTACCACTGAAAACCCTTCTGTGAGTGGGGTAAAGCTGATGATCACTAGGGAGACTCTCACTGCCCTGTACAGGTATGATTTCAATCATTATGGTCTGGGTATTGGTTATTACCTTTTGCTCAGTCAAGGATCATGCACTCCTGAATATGATATGTGGAGCTTCTTTATTCTCTAAGGCTGCCAGCAACCTAATGCTTCTGACTGATTGAATGCACACCTAAATGCCCAATAGTTACATTGCAAAGGGAGAAAAGTACTATTTCATGTGTTAGACACACCTGGGGGCAAATCCTAGGACCACCAATTAATATCTGTGTGATCTAAGGTAAGTTATTTAAACTTAGAGCTTCAGTTTTCTCATATCTAAAATTAAGATAATACTCTTTCCCATGACTGTTGTGAGGAGTATATAAAAAAGTGTAAAAGTTTTAGCAGAGGACCTTTCCATCCCCCATTGCCCAGTTCTTTCTCTCATCTTCCAATCAGCATCCTAAAACTTTCAGGGCTTTGAAAATGTAATTTAATTCTACAAATTCAAAGCCCATCCTTCCCACTAACTAAGCTCCATAATCCCTTCTCATTTAGAATTGCTTAGGCTATAATTTGTAGAATGACTGTCTAGGCCTTACATGGATCTGGGGAACACTCATTAATGCTTCAATTAGCCCCATGATTATTTCACCTCCTTGGGGCTATTGAATGCAGTTGATATGGCCACATCTAGCAGTGCCTCTCACATCTTAATAAGAGATTTATGTATTTGTTACAATTTTATGGCAGATGGTTATAAAGTATCTTGAGCAAGGGGTGCTTTGTCTAATTCACACAAAGTCTCCATATAAGCTATAAGTGGTCCTTCACCTTTCCTATCACAACTTGCTTCAGGTACTGGCCACAACCTTATTTACTCTTTCCTTGCTCCACCTCCAGCATCACAGCAAAAGCAATGAAAAGTTCTTTCTCGAAAACTGGTTCAACCCTAGGTACTGGAGTCTTCTGTGTTAAGAGAATGTTTTAGTAATGAAAATATGCTTTGTATAGGCTTAGGAGTCCATTCCTATTTAGGCTTTTACCTTTTGCTCTCTATGAAACTTTGAGCAAGTAACATATTTCAAGTCTTTATAGGTAAAATGGAACTAAAATGAGGTGGTTAAAAGGTTCAAATGACACAATGTATAGAAAATGTATGCAATGTGCCTGTCCAATTGTAGTACATTTTTTAACCCAATTATCACCCTAACTCTTTTGCCAGATCTACTGGGAAGGCTCAAGGATTCAGGCCTCTCCCAGCTATGCTTGACACACAATAAATGTTGAACAAGTTTATTTCCTTTCCTTGGTCCCAGGGGACACCCAGTTCCATTATGGGGCTTGTTTCAACTCCCCAGGCTCTGAATTCCAGAAGGACAAATTATGCAAAGGTTCTGGATCAGATTCTTATAAACTGTTTACTTGTGGTCAGGATTAATTAAGTCTGTTTTCCTCTTTGTCACAGTGGAACCAGTTTGGCTACTTAGCTTCCTGTGTTTCTTTCCCAGAGCCCTTCAAATTCATTGAAATAATCTTTACACCCATATCCAAAGGTATTTTGTGATGTCTTATTCACTTCAGGGAAAATAATGTGATTTCTTGCTGGATATGAATATACCCTGGACAGCCAAGAGGCAAGATTAATTTCTAATTAAGTGTGAAACCAGCTGGCAGCAGGATAGTGCTTTTCTTCTATATCTCCTTCAAGACCTACCCACTTGCTCACTGAAGACATTTGAAGAAACACAATAAGCACTATTGTAATGACAATAAGAGTGAAAAATGTAGAGAAACAGAGAGTAAGCAGTGCGGGAAAAACAGCTGCTCCCCAGAAGAGGGGTCTTCATGAGGGTGAAGGTACCTAAGCCACATAACCACGAGTTTAACGGCCATAGGAGGAAGGAGTCTCTATTCCTCAAGTCATGGGAATGCTTCAGGAATGTTTCATAGACCTGACGGTTGGAAACTGCACAGGGCAGAGTAGTGGGCCTGGATTATTGACATGAAACTCTTGCATAAGAGAATAAGTATTTTGGGGAAACTGAACCATGCATGAGGACAGGTTCCACAGGGTGATGGGGATCAGGATGGCTAGATATAGGGCCAATGAACATGACTGTTTCCAGACAATCATTTCACTATAGTGAAGAATTCAAGAATCAAGTGATAGATAGTTAAAATTTGGAAAGATTTTGAATGGCAGAGCATGTCCCACTAGCCCTGAAGAGGTCTAGAGAAGAATCCATTCCTACAGAGCAACTAAGGCAGCCACTGCTATTGTTGCTGCTACTGCTGCTACTACTACCACCACTGGTTAATATTAATTGAACATTATTTAAGGGCCAACCATGGTTATTTTGATAAAGTAACTTGCCAATGGTGATTGAGGCATGAATACGGATAATGGTGTTTGAGTTCCTTTCAGGGGGTTTAGAGGCCAGGGCTAGCAAAGGAGATATGGAGAAGAGAGGATCTCAACTTCTGTTGAGAGAGGACTCATATTTGAGTCCCTCTAGATCTCAAGCTCAGAAAGGAGACCGAATTCTGAGTATTAATGGATGGTAGCAGGGGTGGAGAAGAGGTGAGTGACAGGACTGAGGTTGTCCATACCCTATCTACCTCTCATCATGATAGCTCTGGAAATTACAGTAGAGTGGCACCTGCCAGCATCATGGCACCTAGATGGAAATAACTGAGGAAGTAGAAATAAGAGGAATAAATCCAGGGCTGACAATACGAGTGGAAACTTTGTACCCACAGTCTTGTCAAATGCTGGGAAATGTAAGGTATAGTGAAAGTCATTGTGTAGCCCTGTTCTCCAGAATCAGGAAAACTCTTTGTTGCAGCCTTAATTTCAGGCATTTTTGTGGGGCATGCTCAGGGCCTGGGTCTTCAAGAAATGGGCTTCATAGAGTTTCAGAGGAAATGATACAACTTGAATGCACACCACAACAGGGAGGCCCACCTGTCTCATGGGGAATCAGTGGAAATATTACTTTGCAGACGGTATTCCTGGGGCCGCCCCATCTTTTAAAAAAAATTAATTTATTTTAATTGGAGAATAATTACTTTACAATATTGTGATGGTTTTGCCATACATCAACATGAATCAGCCATGGGTGCACATGTGTACCCCTATCCTGAAGCCTGCTCCCACCTCCCTCCCCACCCCATCCCTCTAGGTTGTCCCAGAGCACTGGTTTTGAGTGCCCTGCTTCATGCATGGAACTTGCAACTGGTCATCTATTTTACATATGGTAATATAAAAGTTTCAATGCTATTCTCTCAAATCCTACCATTGCTTTCTCCCACAGAGTCCCAAAAGCCTATTCTTTATATCTTTGTCTCTTTTGCTGCCTTGCATGTAGTAACGGTCCATCTGTTTTTAAAAAAGATTAGTTTATTTTTGCTGTACTGGGTATTCATTGCTGGGAAGGTTTTTCCCTAGTTGCAGTGAAGAGGGACAACTCTCTAGTTGCGGTACACAGGCCTCTCATTGTGGCGGCCTCTCTTGTTGTGAAGCACAGGCTGTAGTGAGTGCAGCCTTTAGTAGCTGTGGTGCATGGGCTCAGTAGTTGTGGTGCACAGGCTTAGTTGATCTGTGGCATGTAGGATCTTCCCAGATCAGGGATTGAACCCATGTCTTCTTCATTTGCAGGTGGTTTCTTTGCCACTGAGCTACCAGGGAAGTCCCTGGACCAACCCATCTAGACCCCACCTACCTGGACTGACACGCTCCTTTTCTTCCAGTCTCTGAGAAAATGTTGGGCACCTTCGCTTTGCACTCCATTGGCCCCATGTGTGCGTGCATGCTCATTTGCTTCAGTTGTGTCCAACTCTTTGTGACCCTATGGACTGTAGCCTGCCAGGCTCCTCTGTCCACGGGATTCTCCAGGCTAGAATACTGGAGTGGGTTGCCATGCCCTCCTCCAGGGATCTTCCTGGCCAGGGATTGAACCTGCATCTACTGCATTGCAGGAAGATTCTTTACTGCTGAGCCAATGGGAAAGCCCCCCACTGACCCCATAAAACCCAGCAAGTCTCTGACTCCTTCAGGATACTCAGCTGTGCTGACTTGGGTTATCAGAATGCCAGGGCTCTGAGGGCAAGCTTAGAGCATCAAAGGTGCAAGGGACATTAATTTGACTTTTATGTCTCCTCTAGGAGAATTTTCTCAGTCTTGTAGAAGACACAAGGACTTAGTTAAGGGAATGGTCTCGGTTTGTGGGCTTCCCAGGTGGTGCTAATGGTAAAGAAACCACCTGCCACTGTGGGAGACGTAAGTGACGTGGGTTTGATCCCTGGGTTGGGAAGATTCCCTGGAGGAGGGCATGGTAACCCGCTTCAGTATTCTTGCCTGGAGAATCCCATGGATGGAGGAGCCTGACAGGCTACAGTCCATAGGGTTGCATAGAGTCAGACATGAGTGAAGCAACTCAGCATGCATGCACAAAGTCTGAATTTGAATCCTGAATTCATCCTTTTCTGGCTGAGGGAATGTGAGCAAATTATGTAGCTATTCTGTGTCTCAGTTTTCTCACCTGTAAAATGAGGTTAATGCCAGTACTTACCTCATAGGAATATTATCTGGACAAATTCAGTAAAATCATGCAAAGTACTAAGGCTCATATTTGGCATATAGCAGATGGTGGCTCACACAGTAATGAATCTGCCTGCAATGCAGGAGACCTGCATTGGGTTAGGAAGATCCCCTGGAGAAGCGAATGACTCCCCACTCCAGTATTCTTGCTTGAAGAATTCCATGGACAAAGGAGCGTGATGGGCTACTAAGTTTGTCATCATTTGTTACAGCAGGAATAGAAAATTAATACAGTGGTTTTGTGCCTCACTTTGTACATGTCAAATGAGGGCTTAATACCTTGTCTTACCTACTTTATGGGTCTGAGAACAAAATGATGAACATACGTGTACTCTGCAGAGTTACAAGTTATAAAGCTGTTAGTATATTCTCTAGTAGGGAAAAAATTGATCTGTTTTGAAACAACTGGATTAAAGCAATTAAAAGCGTAGAGCTCCTGACATTTCCCAGGAGAAGTGCTGAGGGTGTGGAGGGCTGCTTCTCTCCTAGAGAAGTAGTGCAGCATAGGTGAAATCAGAAAACCTAGGTACAAGTCTATTTCCTATCTGTGTGACCTTGGGCAAGTTATGTCATCTCTCTGAGCCTCAATAAAGAAATGAGTGTGAACATGTGATGAAAGCAAAGTACTCAGATGGAAGGCATATTCATCCTTCCCAGTGTGTGCCTTACTGCTGGAAGCAGAGATCTTGATTCTGGTAAACTAGTCACCCAAAGAAAGTAGAGTTGAAAGGCCCTTGGGGTGGTACACTGAGCACCTGTTTTCTGCCATTGGTTTTGGCATGTGACCTTAGATCAGTTTCTTCTCCTCTCTGAGTGTTTCTCCATTTTAAGAGGTTAGATTATAACTAGTTGTTTTCAGCTAATGAGGATCAGAATCACCTGGAGAGATGCCAGCTGGAGGATGAGCAAGAGTCTTCTCTTTTTTACAGGTCTCTCCTACCCCCAATAAACTACCCCCCCATCCCAAATTAGAGGAGTTTTATTAAATTTTGTTAAGTATGCCCTATTCAGGATATAAGAGTTGATTTCCAAGTATGTGGTTTGAAGCAGCTGGTTCTCAAAGGAATATGGATACCTTGGTTATACATTAATTAAAATACTTGCCAATTTCAAATCAGTTAACTAGAGTCATGCTTCTCCCAGTTTCTTGCAATTTCCATTAATGTAGCTTTGTCATGACTGTGGTATTTCCTCTCAGAATTCTCCTTCTCATGTGAACTAAGATACTAATCTCTGGGCAGACAAAACCCGGTAGAATTGTCCATGCTTTCATTATAAGGTTGACTGTAGTTAAAATCCACAGCTGAGAATAACTGAATGTCAAAACTGAAAATACCTTTTGAGACTACCTGGTTTAAAGGTAGACAATTTAGGGGAGACTTGCTCAGCATTACAGACAGGCAGTGAGAAGTGAGTCTGGACCCCCAACACTCCTGAATGCTCCATGTTGCCTTTCTACTGCTTTTAATGCTCAGAGATTTGAAACTCAGGTAACTTTCAGTCTTAAGGTGGTTTCACTATTCTTTGAAGTAAAAAATCTTCATTTATATTTCATCAAAGTATAAGACCATGTACAAAGCAATGTAAGAAGCAGGCAGCTATGGACACAATCTTTGTAAACATTTCCAACATACCAGATTGGTCTTATCTACCATTTTTGGTCTTTACCTCACCAAGATATCTCCTTCCTCAACCTACTTTGGCTTACAATCCGTGCTTCTCAAATTTTAATGTGCATAGTTATCTCCTGGATATCTTATTAAAATACAACTTCTGATTTCAGATGTCTGAGAGGGGGCCCAGGAATCTGTATTTCTCATAAGCTCCCAGGTAATACTGATGCTGAGGCTGATTATGGACCATATTTTGAGTAGCAAGACTTGCAGATGTTGTTAGTCTCATTTCTAAACATCATCTCCACTTATTGTCAGAATTCCTTTACCACTTGGAGTAGTGTGCTATATTAGAAACAGGATTGCTCCTGTAGCTTTTAGTGCTGGGTTTTTAATCAATCCCTAACTGAATGACATTGGGCAAATTATTTCTCATCTTCCTGAGTCTCAAGTTTTCTTATCTGTAGAATGGGGCTGTCACTTTCACACAGTGATGTTGTGAGGCCTTAAGGAATAACTGGACTTGGTGCAAAATAGACTGCAGATGGAGATCCCTATGTGCAAACAGATTCTGAGCCCTATATTTCCTTAGAATTACAGAAGACAACAGGAACAATGATTGGATTATGCATAATATGCTCAAAGATTGTTTCCATGACAAACTGAAGATAGAGGCCAATAATACTAGACAGTCTGTATACTTTATTAAAAGTCATGTGAATGTACTCCAGGATCTAATTCTTTTTCTTCTGATGTTACATATGTATTTCATAAAGGCATCTTTCTAGGATCTATTAATGTCCTTGGTTTCAAATGATTCTTTTCCTTATGAAAATGGAGGCTTTTCTTCAACAAAAACATCTCTTCAAGGTATCTTGCTTTTCTTTGCAATTTTTAAATGCTTCTGAAGCTTTTTCTGGGCTTGTAATGAGTCAAGGCCATTAGAGGCAGCTATATTAAACATAGTACCGTTGATCTACCTTCTCTCAAAAGCAATTTTTCTAGTCACAGAAGTACTTTTTTCATTACTTTATTTATTTAGTTATTACAGAATTAAAGAACTTCTTGAAAAGGGAAGGATTCTTTCACATAATAGCAACTTATTTTAGATATAGTCTACATGACACCACTTATTATTCAACTTGGATGCTGAGTTTTGCCCCTCAGTGGCTGGACAATATCCCTCATATTTTTTAAACAAAAAATTCAATAATATTTTTTATTCTAAATTATCTCTTAACTTTTGCTGTCACCACAGAAAACCCTTAATAGGGATTTGATCCCAAGGCATCAAGTATTGCAGAAGCACCAAGATCATTTCATTTTCTCAAACTACATGTGTGGATGTCACCAGTCTCAGGGTGACACTGCACATGCTAGAACTTTGGGGAAGTAACAGACATATAGAGGGCCTTTTTCTCTTTGAAAAGCCACCAAGCCAAGGATTTGACAACTACCAACAAAAATTAAATCTTTCGTGTCACAAGGTAAAAGTAAATGATCTTTTTAAAAACCTTAACAAATGGTCATACTGAATGGGAGGAGGAAACATAACAGAAATCGCTTTCAGCCCAGTTTTTTCTTCCCCGGTAAATTGGACCTGCATTCCCTCCTTCCCCTCAAATGCTTGCCTTTTAATATTTTGTTAATCAGGCAAGAGTCAGAGAGTCATGTGAGCTCCAGTAATATGGCCATTATATTACAAAAGGAAAACAATATGGAGTGCAGAATCAGAGAGACCTGGATTAGAATAACAGTTGTTTACTTGTGTGACCTTGTGCCAGTTATTTTAGCCTGCTGGGCCATAAATCCTTTATCTGTAAGATGAGGATAGTACCCACTTTTATGATTGTTGTAGGGACTAAAGGATATAGTGTATATGAAGCACCTAGCACTTAGTAGGCGCTTAATAAATGCTATCACTGTCAGCTCAAGATTTACAGTTCATCCATTAGCCAGTTTCTCTCCCACTCCAGTACTTTTGCCTGGAAAATCCAATGCGGGAGACCTGGGTTCGATCCTTGGGTTGGGATGAAGAACTGGAGAAGGGAAAGGCTACCCATTCTAGTATTCTGGCCTGGAAAATTCCATGGACTGTACAGTCCATGGGGTCGCAAAGATTTGAACACAACTGAGTGACTTTCATTTTCTCTGGTTCTCAATAATCTCTCAATATTTGTGGTGGAATACAAATTGATTGTGGAATTTCCCCCCAAGGAAACCACAGTGAACCTGTATCTCTAATATCTTCAAAAGTACTGAGGCTCGAATGGACACTGCTTCTGTGGCTAAAATCTGCATACCTGCTTGGTTTAGTTAGTCATCTAATGGGACAGAACAGAGAGTCCACAGCTCTGAGATTAGGGCTCAATGAGTACTTCCTGACTGAGTCCACCAGGCCTCACAGAGATTCTGTTTGGGGGTGAGCAGCAGGTAGAATGGTAGCCACTTGTCTTACTTGCTCCTGGTTTCTTAGCAACTTGACCTTTGAGACTGGGTAGAGCTGAGAGTTCAATATGGCCACTTGGATACACCTTCATTAAGAATGTTGTCAAATTTCTACTAAATTATTTCCACAAAGGCTCTCAGTGTGTTTATGTCAGATAACATGTCACTAACTCATCAATAAGCCATACTTAGAGTTAAATCTCAGAGAAGGCAATGGCAACCCACTCCAGTACTCTTGCCTGGAAAATCCCACGGGTGGAGGAGCCTGGTAGGCTGCAGTCCATGGGGTCGTGAAGAGTAGGACATGACTGAGTGACTTCACTTTCACGTTTCACTTTCATGCATTGGAGAAGGAAATGGCAGCCCACCCTAGTGTTCTTGCCTGGAGAATCCCAGGGCGGGGGAGCCTGGTGGGCTGCTGTCTATGGGGTCACACAGAGTCAGACATGACTGAAGCGACTTAGCAGCAGCAGAGTTAAATCTTGAAAGTAGCTATTGCCTTTCAGTAACACTGTTCCAAAGGCATCTCAGAGTTGGTTAGTGCATGTATGCATTCTCTTCTCATCACCCCATCTCTCGCCTCCTCTTTTCCCCATGTCTATGCTTCTTCTTGATACTATAGTAAGTGCACTAGTGGGGCCTTGCTAGAAGAGTCCAATAGGACAGTCCTTTCTCTCACACTGGACCACATTATATTGGGCTGGTCAAAAAGTTCATTTGGGTTTTTCTGTATCATCATATGGAAAAACCTGAATGAATTTTTGGCCAACCCAAAATTACACAGATTCAACAGAGGATGAGATGGCTGGATGGCATCACCAACTCGATGGACATGAGTTTGAGTGAACTCTGGGAGTTGGTGATGGACAGAGAGGCCTGGCGTGCTGCGATTCATGGGGTCGCAAAGAGTCGGACACGACTGAGCAAATGAACTGAACTGAAAGACAGGCTATCTTAAAACCTATCCTTAAATCAAGGCACCTGTATGGGAACAAGTGGTGACACTTTTTCCAGCAGCTTCTCTTCAACAAATAGGAATCAGAAATGTTTACTTGTCAGATTTCTGACTCACTTCACTAATTAATTGTGTTTTAGTTCCTTTTCAATGACTGAAACATCAAATGAGGAAGACCAGGAGCTTAGTTCTGGAAGTCCCATTTGGTGGCAAGTATATGTGGCTCAAGAAAGAGGGTAAAAGCCAAACTCTCAAAATGGTGGCCCCTAAAGCTACCAATCATGAGGCCCTTTGCTTAATAAGCATGGCATAATTGAAAGAACCTTGAGTAGGGATATTGGATCCTGTTTAGGCACAGCTGCTAACTTGCTCTGCCTCAGTTTCCCCAATAGTAAACTAAGCAGTTTGACTAAATAATACTGAAAGGCCTTTCTAATCAATTATTTTAGGAATTGTAAAGAGTCTTTTGTCTCAAGGGCTGTGGTTCTTAATCTTTATTATGTCACAGGTCCAATTTGAAATTCACTAGAATGTTATGGACCATTTCCTCAGAAAAGGCACATTGTTGTGGAAGTCTATATACCATTTCAGAGGCTTTATGAAGTTCCTGAGTCCATAGATACTGGGTTAAGAACTGTTTTTCTCAGGCGATAAAAGAGCTTATCTTCAAAAAGCAAACATGAAACAACAATGACAACTACCTGGCCTTTATCCATCTTAACAATTTCCCCCAGCATTTGATCCCAAAATGGAACTCCTACAGAACAAACGCAGTCTGCCTTAAAAAAAAAAAAAAAAAAAAAAGAACTGTTTTAAGCTTTTGTTTCTTTCTGATTGCTTGGAAAGGAAGCTGTTAGGACAAAGCAGGAAGAAGAATAATTCAAACAGACATAGGCTTTGACATGCAAAACATGCTTTGCAGATTTGTCCTAAGTATGTAAAAGCAGGAAGGTCACCTTCCTGAGTCCACATTGGAGGGATTATAGAGGCATCACTCTTTCTGTCTGGGCCATAGGAGCAGATGCATTCTTGGCAATGTAGTACCATGCCAGAGCTCCAAACTGGCACTAGGTTCCATATCTTCAGTAAGAAAGACATGGTAAGAGCCTCCGAAATTCAGCAAACATTCCTACTTCCTTACTTCCAAGGTAATCAATGGCCCCAACTCAAGTAACTTTTAGTTCAGGGTAAGACTTCTAAGATCAATCTTTAGCCCCAAATCTTTCAGAGATAGATGGCCTTTTGAGGAGGCAGGAAGTTCAGAGAACAGTTGAAAACTGAGCTCCTCTCTTCGACTCAGGTCAGTGGACAGCTTGGTTTCTGCAGTCTGGCTTGAGGAAGTTCAGCCATTCACAGTCTTATAGGAGCTCAAGATAGACCTTCTAGGGGAATGAAGACAGAATACAAAGGAGAAATAAACTTGTGTATAGGACATGTGCCCCTTATTTTATAGCCTCCCAGAGCCTGAAGGTGCAGGGACAGGAAGAATCTGCTCTTCAGCACACAAGGGTTTGAAGAAGACCCTTCTAGAACCTGGAAAGGGTCCCCTGAGGCCAAGGATTTTACAACCTGAAAGGGAAAGAAGAGAGTAAGGAATTAGCTATGATTGGTTAAGCACTTAATAGCCACTGGGCAATAGGGCCTCTTGTGGTATGTAGCAAATCTGCTGAGCAACAGCAGCTGGCTAGGAAAAAGCCCTTATTACTCATTCCATAGACCAGTCCCAATATGGTGCTATAATCAGGGCTGGAAACCCTGTGCTTTTAGCTTGAACTCTAATCCTCAAAAAGTCTACAGGGGATATAGAAGCCTGATATCTCTGAGATTACCCGCCCCCCCTTGCGGAATGGTCACTGCCTTTATGGCCCTACAGTAACTCCAGATTTCCTTTTACTGGGACTTTACTTTCATGAGAGCTGATAAGAAAAAGCTTATCTACCCACAGACCTCTGAGGACTGGCAGTGATAGGAAGAAAAGGAAGGCTGAGGAGTACATGGAAAGCTCTGCTCCAGATACCTGGATCTTGTTTATGCATGTATTGGTTTATATCATGCCAACAATCTGATTGTCAATCAGAACTAGGCAGAGAAAGAAATTTCCATGATCTCCATGGCTCTGGTGATCTTAGTAAGTTATGTATCCCCTCTGAACCTCAGTTTCTTTATATGTTTCGTGAAAGTACATATTATCTTCCTTATTTTTGACATTTGATATGGACTAAATGAGTTAATTAATGGATGTGAAAGCACTTTGCATTTGACATATATAAAGAACTAAGGATGAAGATTCAAGGAGTATGAAATAGTGATTTGGACTGAAGAAATGAAATCCCTCTACAAATACTAAGGTAGACTCTTTGGACCTACCAAAATATCAAATGAGAGTTTACTGATATTCTTACAGACCCAAAGGATGTCAGAATTAAAAGGTTCCAAACATTTCATTTTACATATTAGGAAATTGAGGCCCAGGAAAGGAAATGTAATTGCCCCAAATGTCACAATCTAGGATTTCTAATGACCTTGATTCAAAGGCAATTCATAAAATTATACTGTAGTTTGGCTGAGAGAGAAAGAAGAGAAAGTAAACTTAAAAACATAGAGAACCTCAGTATAAAAAGACAGTAAGTATAAGGGTCATGTAATTACAAAGTAGTAAACTGAGTCACAGAGGTGAATTCCCACCCTCTGGACCTATATGGCATTCCAGTTCTCAAAAACTCAGATCTCATAAAGGCATATGTGTTAATAAGATTTTGTAATCAGAAGAGGATACTACATACCTGAAGCCTCAACTCTCATCTCCAGGAAGTCTGCCTTGAGAACTGTGGGTAAAGGATGAAAGACATTTCACTAAGACTCTAGAAATCAGAACTGGAAAGGCAAAACAAGTGGGTGGGTAACCCTTCTAAGACCGTGCCAATCCGGCCATTTGAAAAATTAGGAAGTGATTCCATCCAGATATTTCAAAACATCTCACTCCATGCTTATAGGTTAGGCTACCTCTCTAGCAGATTTAGAGAGCCCAGTGTCCCAGACATAAAAACATCTTTCAGGTGCTACCACAATCCTTTGAGTGTCATACAATGGGAGGCTAGGGGAGACCAGAGAAATTGGCCTAAGACCAAAGACTACATTCTATGATTATCTCCAATGAGAGAAGGGCAAAGAGGAAAGGCAAATGCCTTGTATGGAACATGAATCTTCCTTTGCCTCAGAGACCAGACAAGCTTTGCCTGGATCTTGATGTCTTTAGATCAGCCCTAGGGTCACCTTGTCTAGAGATGGTTGGAGCAAAGAGAAAACCCTGGATAATTAAAGTCCATATAATGTGGGCAGAAAATCCCAGACAACAGCTGGTCCCAGGGCTATGTTCTCAACATTGTTTTTCTCCTCTCTCTTGAGTCTATTTATACCTACTCCCTGAATGATCTTATTCCCATTCATGATTTCAATCCCCATCAAGCACTGAGACCCCACCTCCACCCCAAAGGCTACTATTCATATTGTAGTATATGTGAATAAATTTGTACAGTGTCTGTACTCAATAATTCTACCCCTAAATGTATGTAGGTCCAGTACCAATTACTAGTCTAAGTTGTAGTTACCCATTGGTCATTACTATCTGGATGTCACACAGAATCTTAATACACACTGTGTCCAAAATTGATCAGAGAAAGTTTTCCACAAAACCTGTTCCACCATGATTTATTATTGCTACCATCTACCCAGCTGTCCAAGTTAGACTTTTTCTCTCTTCATCCTTCTCCAATGTTCCATATTTGAAAAGTCATTAAGGTCTTACTGCTGCTGCTGCTGCTGCTGCTAAGCTGCTTCAGTCGTGTCTGACTCTGTGCAATCCCATAGAGGGCAGCCCACCAGGCTCCCCCGTCCCTAGGATTCTCCAGGCAACACTGGAGTGGGCTGCCATTTCCTTCTCCAATGCATGAAACTGAAAAGTGAAAGTGAAGTCGCTGAGTCTTGTCTGACTCTTAGCGACCCCATGAACTGTGGCCCACCAGGCTCCTCCGTCCATGGGATTTTCCAGGCAAGAGTGCTGGAGTGGGGTGCCATTGCCTTCTCCAAGGTCTTACTGAGTCTACCTCAAATCTATCCTTTCATTCTATTCCTGCTAACAATGCCATATATCAGGACCTCATCAACTCTTACTAGGATGATTAGCCTCCTAATTGATCTCACTGCCTTCAGGTTTTACTCTCCTATCTTCCTCATTACCAACAGAATGTGTGTGTATTTCAAAATAATTCATGCAGATTAGAATATGCATTGTCATTTTTTAAGCTTTTAAGCTCTTCATAATGACTAGAGAATAAAGACTGAACTCCTTGGTATGGTATATAAGGCCTTTACAATCTGGCCCCAATCCATCTTCCTGGCCTCACTTCCAGCTGAGCTTCCTTCCCCTCACCCCAACATTCCAGCCAAAGTGGAACACTAAGCACTTTGTGAACTTGCGTTGCATAAGTGGTTCTGCCTTACTGAGATATTTTCCCCTCCTTTATCTTTTGAGTTTTTAATTTTTAAATTGTTGTATAAGAGAGATAAATGAAAAGTGAGATCATTCAAATATCAGGTTACATATAGTCAGGTGTACAGATTGGAGGCAAAAAGGGGCACAGCAAAGGTTAAATAGATTATCATTTTCATTAGCGATGAGATGAGTTTGACTGTGGCTAGTCTAAGAATTTTGACCAGCAGCCAGCATGTAGATGCACTGATGAAAATGGTGGTTACAAAACTGGGGTCAGAAAGAAAAACACCAATACAGTATATTAACACACACATATATATATGGAATTTAGAAAGATGGTAATGATGGCCCTATATGCGAGACAGCAAGAGAGACACAGATATAAAGAACAGACTTTTGGACTCTGTGGGAGAAGGCGAGGGTGAGATGATCTGAGAGAATAGTGTTGAAACATGTATATTACCATATGTGAAATAGATGACCAGTCCAAGTTCAATGCATGAAACAGGGCACTCAAAGCCGGTGCACTGGGAAAACCCAGAGGGGTGGGATGGGGAGAGAGAAGGGAGGGGGTTCAGCATGGGGGGGGGCATATGTACACCCGTGACTGATTCATGTCAGTTTATGGCAAAACCCACCACAATATTATAAAGTAATTAGCCTACAATTAAAATAAATAAATAAAATTTAAAAAGTGGGTCTAGACGAAAGGGGTGCTTTTGTCATGTGGATGCTGAATGGGAGGACTCTGTAGGTACCTAGGAAGGTGACTCATGACATATTGGAGGACTGGTGTACCCACCTTGGTCTTACACACACTCCTGCCAAGATAGAATCTGGGGATAAGGAAGAGGATTAAATTTAGGTTCCAGAGGCCTGAATATAGGACTGGTAGGGTCATCCTCCATCTTGAAGTGCCTGCTTTGGCCATAGTACCCTATGTTGCAGTTGGTCCAAGATTTCTCTGAGCACTATGACAAAGCCTAGGCAATGGTTACCAATCTTTCCACATTTTCAACACCAGTTTGGCTATAGTTTCCCTATTAGAAATCAAGCTGCCTTAAAGATTCTACTGGACTTTGTTCATGCCTAGTACATGTACAGCTCAATGCCTTGGTTCCCTGTTCAAGGCTACAGAGCAATCGTTCTCATTTTCAGTGTATTCTACCCATCTTTCAAGTTCCATCTCAGATACCACTACCTCTAAAAAGCTTTCCTTTAGATATGTGCACTTCATTCTGTTAACTCAAGATTGTTTTATTCTATTTTCCTGGTATTTATTTATCATATGGCTTATCCTAGGGAGGGAGGAAGGACTACCCAGAAATAGTAAATAGTCCTGCTTATAAGCAGATGCTTTAAGAATATTAAGGTGTCTCTTTCTGTTTTTCTTTTTTTCCCCTCAAGGCTATCTGATTAAGCCTGCTTCAAAAAATATTCTAGGTAAAAACTTTATCTTCATTATATTAGTAAAAGAAATCTAAGGCTTTGACCTCGCTTTCATCTGTTGTGGTAGAATAAATGGTAAATTATTGTCTAAGGAGAATTTGGTCTAGACTAGAGTTCCATGTGGCTGACTGCCAAGAAGAATTTGAGTGGCCTGCTATTCAGAATCATGTCCTGGTAAGTCAGGACCCACAATTTTAACTAAATGATGTCTAACCTATCCCAGCTCCAGTGCTGGTAAAGGCATATTACTCTGCTTTTAATTGAACACCTGGAAGAGTTACACTCCTATCACCAACCAGGAAACACAATTTTAATCTCTCTGATAAGCAACACCAAGTGAACTCACAGAAGAGTCCCTGAAGGATAAGCAATCATTTCTCCAGGTGTTCCAATCTAATGGGTCCCAAATGATAGGCCTTGAAAAGTTTATACCAGCACTTGAAGAATTTTAAAAACAAATTAATTGGAAGGAAGAAAGGAAAGAAATGTAAAAACCTAGATTCCCAGGTCCTACTCCTGGAGATACTGTTTTAATGAGTCTAGAGTGGAAGGCAGGAATCTGTGTTCATTTTCTTTTCCCTCAAAATTTTCCAGGTGATTTATATGTGCAGCCAGTTTGAAAACAACCACCTAAGTTTAATGCTTACCTCTGAAATCAGGACTATGCTCATTCTAAGGCTGTTTTTGTTAGAATATTTCACTCTATATATTTCTATCCATTGCCCTTTTAGAATAAAATAGGATCTAAATAAGCAAACTAACAAAAAAAGACCTACAATGAGCATAATATTTTTGCAATACCACTTGGCATGTGAGTATTCTGTGTGTGTGTGTGTGTGAGAGAGAGAGAGAGAGAGAAAGAGAGATTGAAAAACAGAGTCAGAGAGGCAGAGACAACAAATATAGAGACAGACAGAGAGAGAGACATGGAGAGAGAGAGAAAAAAAGACTCAAAGAGATAGGGAAACTGAGAGACAAAGAAACAGAGACATAAGTAGAAAAACACAAAGAGAGAGAAAGAGACTGAGAATTACAGAGACAGAGAAAGAAATAGTGTGAAAGAAACAAATAGGTAAGAGTGACAAAGGCAGAGAGACACACAGGTATAGGGAAAAGGCAGAAACACAAGTTAAGACTGGGGAGACAGAAAGACAGTGTTGGGGGAGAGAAAGGAACAAACACAGTCAGACAGAGACAGAGCTACAGGAAACAGAAAAGGGGAATGTTAAAAGAGTAAATGACACACTCATGATGCATTTGTTAAAAAGTGATTTGGTTTCAGTTCTGTCACCTGCATCTCTTACCTTCCTGTTTTCCGGGAAGCTGTTTCAAAGAATCTGGTCCTGGAAGCCACTCTGCAAACAGAAGTCAACCAAGTCCCATCAACTACTCTGAAATATGTGTGAGAACCAATGGCCAATGGAAAGGAGAATAAAATATGAACCAGACAGGCCACCAATGCCACGTTCTGCCTTAGCTTACAAAGGATCTGGGTCTGAGGGAAAATCTACATATCAGAATGTGAAATGGCTCAGACACCATAGGCACTCCCAAGGCTATGGCTGACATCCTCTGCTTCCCCTTGGTTCAGAATGTTCTAAGTATGATATGCATTCAGGCTACTCTTGGGAAAAATAAGTGAAACAAGTTCTTGGTTTCAGAGTATAGTTTTTGGCATTATGTAAATACACTTAGCTAATCAGTCCAAGCGGTAGAGGCTTTTATTTTCTTAGTTCCTCAATTTTACAATTATGAGACAATAAACACAAGAAAAAGGAAAACCAGGAAGCAGGATACTGAGAGTGGTCCCAGGCATTGGCTACAGAGAGGCCAGCCAGGCTATTTTTGTGGCCAAGAAAGGCAGGTCCCTAAGGGGTGCTGTGGCCCCATCTTAGCTGCTCTATCCCTGGTATCTTGGCTTGCAAGCCAGCCTCAGGAAGGCCTGCTGGATATTTGTTCTGTTCTTACCCTGTAAGATGCTCTATGGAGAATGAGAGTCATTTTGGAAAATTTTTAAAATCATACTTTCTCTTTTTTAAAAAAAGCCTTAAAGTACAAGTAAAATGAACAAATCTGTTCATTAAATTACTTTAAAACAAGTAGTAATAATAAGATAAAAAATTTCCAGGCCAAGGAAGCATGAAAGCAGCAGGTAATCTTATTACCCTACAGAGATCAGGGCAACTAAGAAAAATGGGTCTCCTATCAGGCATTAAGTTTTAAACACTTCAGCTTAGGAAAACTCTTAGGAAAACTCTCCCAGCCTTAAGCTTTGAGTAGAAAACTCTGAACAGGGCTGGTCTATGACAGTTCCCTTCACTATGAAGTGAATGATGCCCCAGGGTTGTGCATTGTACACCCTTTACAACCATAATGGTAATCTTAAAAGCATTCTTAGTGATCTAAGGTGGGCAAGGTTGAAAAACAGCCCTACTTACACAGATGATGGGATTTCCCCTGCATTGCCAGCCATAACATCTGGCTTTGGTTCTGGTTTCTGGGTAGTAGTTGCCCGGCAGGGAGGGTCTGGAGGCCTCACTGGGGGTCTGATGATGGTTGGCTTTTCTCCTGGAGGCCGCACTTTGCTGAAACTGTCAGAGTCTCCTGGAAGAGAGAACAACAAAAATTTGGACAGCTAGCCAAATGGAACACTACTCCTCAGGAGGTGCCCGATATTGCAGTGATATTGGCCACCTTTCTTGGTCCCCATTTCTTTTTGGTTACTAACAATTCTGGATTAAAAAATTATTCTAGCAGCTATCCCTTCAGATAGTCTAGTCTATGTTTGAACTCCAGCTCTGAAACTTCATATTTGTGTCACCTAGGGCATCAATTTGCTCAGTCTCAGTTTCTTCAACTATATAAAAACTAATAATACACATAGCATGTGCTTAGTCAATATCTGGTCACTGAATGGATGGACATGAGTTTGAGTAAGCTCCAGGAGTTGGTGATAGACAGGGAAGCCTGGCATGCTGCAGTACATGGGGTCGCAAAGAGCTGGACATGACTGAGTGACTGAACTGAACTGAACTGAGGATATCAATTTGCTCAGTCTCAGTTTCTTCAACTATATAAGACCAATAATACATTATCTTACAGAGGCATTAGGAGAATTTACTTAGGTACTGGCTCAGACGGTAAAGTGTCTGCCTGCAATACGGGAGACCCGGGTTTGATCCCTGGGTCAGGAAGATCCCCTGGAGAAGGAAATGGTAATCCACTCCAGCACTCTTGCCTGGAAAATCCCATGGACGGAGGAGCCTGATAGTCTATAGTCCATGGGGTCGCAAAGATTCGGACATGATTGAGCGACTTCACTTTCACTTTCACTAACATGTTTAGTATTGTGACTGACACACAGCAGGTGCTTAGTCAATATCTGATGATGAATTTGTTATAGTCATCATCACCAACAAATCAGGTTCTTTTCACTTAAACCTTGACTACTGTAGCAGTCTCCTAACTGAACTTTCTACCTCTATGTCTCTAGTCTCCATGTGACTCAGCACAAAATAAATACACGTAATTTTTTTAATAAAACAGTTCTGGCAGGAGTATGTTGGAACAGATGCATGCACACATTGCTCATAGCACTATACAGTGGGCTTATTCTATCTAGATAGCCCGACATCAAGAATTGTGGAACAATGTGGATGAAATGCAAAATAATGTATGAGACTGTTCATGCTCATTGATCCAGTTGATCCACTTTGAAGAACAGACCAAAGAAATTAACCCAAGAGGAAAAAATAAGCAATCAGCACAAAAACAGGTTTCTTAATAGCACAAAGTCAGACTCAAGCACAAAGGAAATAATTAAATTCTTACAGGCATTTAACCAATACATATTATGCATTAAATAACAAGGATTTGGGCTAGGTGAAAAAGGTATTCATATAAAATAATATTAACTGAAGAAAAGGCCACAGAAATATTCATGGCCTGATGAACCCCACCCGGAAATAGACACATGTGTAACTATGCAAGAGTGTTATCAGATTTTGATATTCACTCAGTTTTTGTCAGTAAACCTTGATAATCATTTTTTCTTCTACAAAACTTTTTAAGGTAAATGTAAAAAAATCAACTTTAATCCATAATCCTTAAGTATTTGAAAATTGCTTTTCTAGATTTTCTCAGTGGCTATAAAACGTACAGGATAAAGTTCAAACTCCCTAGCAAAAATTCAAGGCCCTCTATGAGTTGGTCCCAAATTATTATCCCAGGCACTAACACTGGACTTTAACTCCAGCTCTACTTTTGTTAAACCAGTCTCCTCACTGGCCCTATCAAAGCAATCCCTTGGTTCTTACTTCTAGATGAGACAGTATGGTACAGTGTGGAAAATACAGAGTCTTGAGTTGGGCAGATCTGGCTTTCAGGCCTTGTTCTGCTACTTCTAAGCTGTGAGACCCTGGACAGTTATTTCAACTCTTTGACTATTACAGTATTCATCTGAGAAATGGGTATAATAACCCCTCCTCACGAGGTAGTTTTAAGAACTAAATTAGATGGCTGATAGAGAGTACCTAGGTGACAGCTGGGATAAGTAAGTGTTAGACTCTGCCCTGCTTCTTGTCTGATATATACCCCTGT
This sequence comes from Bubalus kerabau, assembly GCF_029407905.1. NCBI lineage: Eukaryota > Metazoa > Chordata > Mammalia > Artiodactyla > Bovidae > Bubalus > Bubalus kerabau. Next base: position 97,553,266 of record NC_073647.1, on the reverse strand, counting down.
TTTCATGTTTGATCTGTATTGAAAGAAAAAGAAAAGAAAGAAAGTGAAGTCGCTTAGTCATGTCTGACTCTTTGCAACCCCGTGGACTGTAGCATACTAGGCTCCTCCGTCCATGGGATTCTCCAGGCAAGAATACTGGAGTGGGTTGCCATTTCCTTCTCCAGGGGATCTTCCTGATCCAGGTATCAAACCTGGGTGTCCCGCATTGCAGGCAGATGCTTTACCCCCTGAGCCACCAGGGAAGCCCAATCTGTACTGAAACCACCCCTGAACACTCAGCTCAAATCTCAATCCTCTGAACACTCCACCTGGCATAGGTAATTTCCATCCATGTAAATGCTCATAAAATACATATATTGCTCTGTAGGGTTTTTTCATTCCTCTAGCTAGTCATTCTTGTGAGGGAGACAGATATGAAAAAAAATGATAATTATAATACGGTATGATTTGTGCTCTAATGGTGATATGAGCCAAGTACTATTCAGTCACACACAGAGAAATTCTGTCTTCCCATCTAGGCTGTATCTTACATTTCTGGACACACCATTCCCCTTAGCACCAGGTCATGTACACAGGATTGTAGCTAAATAATGACCAAAATAATAATAATAATCTAAGTTTTCTAAAATGTTATACCATTCAAAGTACTCTTCCAGATAACTATTGATGTTCACAATAAGCTTGTGGGGAAAGAATAGCAGATGGGTCTTATCTTCTCCATTTTACAGAGAAGTAAACTAAGGTTTTGAAAGGTGAACTCACTCATCCACGATCACATAATTAGGTAAGTGGTAGAGAGAGGACTAAGACTTATAACTCCTATTTCTGCATCCACTGTTCTTCCCAGTGTTTGCTGTTTTGTTGTTAGTAGTAGTAAAAATGAAGTGAGTCAGAAAGAGAAAGATAAATATCATATTTTAATGCACATATATGGAATCTAGAAAAATGATACTGAAGAATTTATTTGCAGGGCAGCAATGGAGAAACAGACATAGAGAATAGACTATGGACATGGGGAGAGGGGAGGAGAGGGTAAGATGTATGGAAAGAGTAACATGGAAACTTACATTACCATATGTAAAATAGATATCCAATGGGAATTTGCTGTATGGCTCAGGAGACTCAAACAGGGGCTCTGTATCAATCTACAGGGGTGGGATGGGGAGGGAGATAGGAGGAAGGTTCAAATGGGAGGGGGTATATGTATACCTATGGCTGATTCATGCTGAGGTTTGATAGAAAACAACAAAATTCTGTAAAGCAATTATCCTTCAATAAAAAATAAATTAAAAAGGAAAAAGTTATAAATGATAACAATAATGATAATGATAATAAAATAAGTGATAAAAATTTAGCTACATTTTTATTGAACACCTGCTCTGTTCTAGATACTATGATACTATAGTCAGTGCTTTATGCACATATTCTCATTTAACACTAGCCATAACCCTGAAAGATAAAAAGTATTATACCTGTTCTACAGCTGAGGAAACAGAGAGATGAGAAGTAACCTTATAGTTAATTGGCAATAGATCCTGGTCTATCTACTTTCCAAAGCCCAAGTAGTCACAAGTACCAGTGATTTTCAACCCTGGCTAAACATAGAGAACATTGAAATTATATAGTACTGGGGACCGAATAGCCAGAGATCCCAGTTTAATTGATTAGGGTAGGACCTGGGTATGGATATTTTCTAAAAGTTCCCCAAGTGACACTATGTATAGCCATAGTTGAGAACCTCTAGCCACATGATGGTGCTTGCTCACCTGCAGATCAGATTAAAACAATTGACAACACTGTTCCATTTCTACTGGTTGCTGGAGTGAGTACTGGATAGGAAGCATACACTTCAGTCAGAGCCAGAAAACATTTCTACCTGAAGCTGTGTCCACCCTAAGGCTATCATTTCCTTTGATGAGAGAACTGGATGACACTCCCTGAAACATGAAACCTATTCATTTAACAGTTGCAGGCACATCCAAATAGACATCAACCTAAGGCCTTGGAAAACAAATGTCATTAGACTTGCATCTTCCTAGGCTCTTTATGAAAGTGAAAGTCACTAAGTCATGTCCGACTCTTTGTGACCCCATGTATTGTAGCCTGCCAGGCTCCTCTGTCCATCATCAGCTCTAGAATATAGAAGAATAAACATCTACCATCTTCCATGCCTGCCATTTCCTAAAAGGCTGTTACCCAATCAGTAGCACCCGGAGAAGGCAATGGCACCCCACTCCAGTACTCTTGCCTGGAAAATCCCATGGGTGGAGGAGCCTGGTAGGCTGCAGTCCATGGGGTCGCTAAGAGTCAGCCAGGACTGAGCGACTTCACTTTCACTTTTCACTTTCATGGATTGGAGAAGGAAATGGCAACTCACTCCAGTGTTCTTGCCTGGAGAATCCCAGGGACGGGGGAGCCTGGTGGGCTGCCGTCTCTGGGGTCGCACAGAGTCGGACACGACTGAAGCAACTTAGCAGCAGCAGCAGCACTATCATTTTTTGAACTTCTATTATATTACCAGAAGTTCTGTATACCTAATCTTACTTAAACACCAAAAAAAATCTTGCTTGCAATATAGGCATTGTCTTCACTTACAGTTGAGAAAACTGGCTCAGAGAAGTGAAGTTTACCTCATTAAGATCATGTAGTTAGTAACTGGATGCCTGTAAAATCAAAACAAATGCTACCTTAAACTGAGTACTCCTTATGAGCTAACTATATAGGTATCTCATTTCATCATTATTGCAATCCTATACACATAAATATCTTCATTTTACAAGTTAGAAAACTGGGCTCAGAGAGGCTGTGACTTCTCCAAGGTCCCACAACTAGGATGAAGCAGGACCAAGATTCAAATTCACGTCTCAGAGACTCTGGAGCCTAAGTCACACCTGAGACTTCACTAAGCCTTTTCAGCTTAGTGGTATTTATACTAAATTGTATTTCCTTGTAATTTATGTTTAACCTTGGACTTTAACGTGACTTTTACTATAAATTTGATCTGCCTCTCCAGCTCAACTTGTTCCCTCCCTCCCCATTCTCTACCAAATGACCATAACTAAAGAATCAAAGCATTTATAGATTTCTTAGGACTTGAGTAGCCCTCATTGTCAACAAAAGAATCTGAAACACAGTACATGGGTGCAATGTCAAAAATGACAGAATGATCTTGGTTCATTGCCAAGGTAAACCATTCAACATCACAGTTGCTGTTGTTGTTCAGTTGCTCAGGTGTGTTTGGACTTTGTAACCCCATGGACTGCAGCACTCCAGGCTTCCCTGCCCTTCACCATCTCCCAGAGCTTGCTCAAACTCATGTCCATTGAGTCAGTGATACCATCCAACCATCTCATCCTTTGTGGTCAACATCACAATAATCCAAGTCTATGCCCCAACCACTAATGATGAAGAAGCTGAACAGTTCTATTAAGACCTTCAAGACCTTCTGGAACTAACACCAGAAAGAGATGTCCTTTTCATCAGAGGGAACTGGAATGCAAAAGTAGGATGTCAAGAGATACCTGGAGTAACAAACAAGTTTGGCTTTAAAGTACAAAATGAAGCAAGGCAAAGGCTAACAGAATTTTGGCAAGAGAGCATACTAGTCACAGCAAACACCCTCTTCCAATAGCACAAGAGAAGACACTACACATGGACATCATCAGATGGTCAATATATAAATCAGATTGATTATATTCTTTGCAGCTGAAGATGGAGAGGCTCTATACATTCAGCAAAAACAAGACCTGGAGCTGACTGTGGCTCAGATCATGAGCTCCTTATTGCAAAACTCAGGCTTAAATTGAAAGAGGTAACTGGTTGGATGGTATCACTGACTCAATGGACATGAGTTTGAGCAAACTCCAGGAAATAGTGAAGGACAGGGAAGGCTGGCGTGCTGCAGTCCATGGTGTCACAAAAGGTTGGACATGACTTAGTGACTGAACAACAACAACAAAGTGAGAAATTGATAGCAACACAGTAATTGTAGGGGACTTTAACTCCTCACTTACATCAATTAATAGATCATCCATACAGAAAGTTAACAAGGAAACAGAAGTCTTAAATGAAACAGTAGAGCAGATAGACTTAATAGGTTCATACACAACATTCCATCTAAATGTAGCAGAATATATGTTCCTCTCAAGTGCATATGGAACATTCTCAAGGAAAGACTATTTGTTGGGACAAAAAACAAGTCTCAATAAATTTAAGAAAATTGAAATCATATCAGGCACCTTTTCCAATCATAGTGGAATGAAACTAGTAATCAACTATAAGAATATTTAAGAATTATAAATATGTGGAGAATGAACAACATACTACTGAACAACTATTGAGATAACAAATAAATCAAAGTAGACATCGAAAATTACCTAAAGACAAGTAAAAGTGAAAACATGGCATACTTAAATATATTAGATGCAGCAAAAGTGGTACTAGAGAGAAGTTTATAGCAATAGAGGCTACCCCAATATATAAAATTTAGGGTTTCCCTTGTGGTTTAGTGGTAAAGAATCTGCCTGCCAATGCAGGGACAAAGGTTTGATCTCTGGTCTAGGAAGATCCCACATGCCACAGAGCAACTAAGCCCATTCATCACAACTATTGCACCTGTTCTCTAAAGCCCAGGAACCGCAACTACTGAGCTCAAGTGCTGCAACTACTGAAGCTTGAATGCCCTAGAGCCCATGTCAGCAACAAGAGAAGCCACTGAAATGAGAAGCCTGTACACTGCAACTAGAGAGTAGCCCCCTCTTGCTTCAACTAAAGTCCACACAGCAATGAAGACTGAGCACAACCAAAAATAAATAATAAATAAAGAAAGAACCTTTTAAAAACAAAAATAATAAACCTCAAAGAAACTATCTAACCTTACACATAAATGAACTAGAAAAAAAAGGGGGAGATATGAAGCCCAAAGTCAGTACAAGAAAAAAAATAATAAAGATCAGAGTGAAAGTAAATTGAAACAGAGACCAAAAAGGTAATAGAAAAGGTCAAAGAAACTAAGAGCTGGTTCTTTGAAATGATGAAAAGAAATATTAACAAACCTTTAGCTAGACACTAAGAAAAAAGGAGAAAAGTAAAAGTCTCTGATAAATAAAATTAGAAATGAAAGAACAGAAATAATAGATACCACAGAAATACAAATAATTGTAAGACAATGATATGAACAGCTAAATGTATATGTCAACAAATTGCCCAACCTAGAAGAAATGGACAAATTCTTTGAATCCCAATCTTCCAAGACTAAGTCATGAAGAAATAGAAAAATCTGAACAGACTGATCACTAATATAGAGATTAAAGCAGTAAACAAAACCTCTAATAATCAAAAGTCCATGACCAGACAGCTTCCCAGGTGGTTTATACCAAACATTCAAAAGCGATGTAATATGTATTTTCCTCAAGTTTTTCTAAAAAATTAAAGAGGAGAGAACACTTCCTAACTTATTTCACAAGGCAAACATTATCCTGATACCAAAACCAAATAAGGACTACACACACACACACACACACACAATTGCAGGCCATTATCCCTGGTAAACATGGATGTAAAAAAATCTCAAAATATTAGCAAATCAAATACAATACATTAAAAATATCAAACATCATGATCAAGTGAAATTTACTCCAGGGATGCAAGGATAGTTCATTATGTGCAAATCAATCAATGTTTATACCACATTAACATGACTTGATGGACATGAGTTTGAGTAATTCATGGGGTCGCCAAGAGTCAGACACGGCTGAGCAACTGAACTGAACTGAACAAAATGAAAAATAAAAAAATATCATCTCAATAGAGGCAGAAAAAGTATTTGACAAGATTCAATACTCACAAATGATAAAAATTCTCAACAAAATGGGTATATAAGGAAGTACTTCAACATAGTGAAGGTCATAGACTGCATATTATATATGTGTGGCTAACATCATACTCAATGGTGAAAAACCGAAAGCTATCCCTTCAAGAAAAGGAGTAAGACAAGGATGCCCACTCTCATCACTCTTATTAAACATAAAACTGGAAGTCTTAGCCAGAGCAATTAGGCAAGAAAAATAAATAAAATGCATCTAAATTGGAAAGGGAAAAGTAAAACTACCACATTGTTTTGTTTTATCTAAAGAAAATTCTAAAGATTCCATCAAAGAACTATTTTCATTGCACTGGGACGACCCAGAGGGATGGAATGGGGAGGGAGGAGGGAGGAGGGTTCAGGATGGGGAACACATGTATACCTGTGGCGGATTCATTTTGATATTTGGCAAAACTAATACAATTATGTAAAGTTTAAAAATAAAATAAAATTTAAAAAAATGCAATAAAATGAAAATAAACAAAGATGAGCCTTGGAAAATTAAAAAAAAATTTGAAATGATATCAAGAATCTTTATAGATTACAACGCTAGGAGATTAGAAATAAACTGCAAGGAAAAATTATAAAAACACAAACACATGGCAGTTAAACAATATGTTACTAAACAACAAATGGGTCACTGAAGGAATCAAAGAGGAAATTAAAAATACCTAGAGACAAATGAAAATGAAAGTGCAACAGTCCAAAACCTATGGGGTGCAGCAAAAGCAGTTCTAAGAAGGAAATTTATAAAATCTTAGCTCAAGAAACAAGAAAAATCTCAAACAACCTAACTTTACACCTAAAACAACCAGAAAAAAAAGAACAAAAAAACCCTAAAGTTAATAGAAGGAAATAAATCATAAAGATCAGAGCAGAAATAAATGAAGTAGAGACAAAGAAAACAACTGGAAAGATCAATGAAACTAAAACCTTGTTCCTTGAAAAGATAAACAAAATTGATAAACTTTTAGCCAGACTCATCAAGAAAAAAGGGAGAGGACTCAAATCAACAAAATTTGAAATGAAAATGGAGAAGTTATAATTGATCCACAGAAATACCAAGGATCATAAGAGACTACTATGAGAAACTGTATGCCTATAAAATGGACAACCTTGAATAAATGGACAAATTTTTAGAAAGGTACAGTCTCCCAAGATTGAACCAAGAGGAAATAAAAAATATGGACAGATGAATCACAAGTACTGAAATTGAAACTATGATTGAAAAACTCTCAAAAAACAAAAGTCCAGGACCTAAGGGCTTCACATCAGGTGAATTATATCAAACATGTAGAGAAGGGTTAAAACCTATCCTTCTCAAACTTTTTCCAAAAAAAATAAATAAATAAATGCAGAAGATAGGAAACTTCCAAATTCAGTCTATGAGGCCATCATCACCCTGATATCAAAATCAGAAAAACATATACCAAAAAAATAAAATTACAGGCCAATATCACTGATAGCACTAGTGGAAAAGAACCCACCTGCCAATGCAGTAGACCTAAGAGACATGGGTTTGATCCCTGGGTCAGGAAGATCCCTGGAAGGAGGGCATGGCAATCTTCCAGCATTCTTGCCTGGGGAATCCCATGGACAGAGGAGACTGGTGGGCTATAGCCCATAGGATCAAAAACAGTTGGACACAACTGAAGCAACTTAGCATGCACACATGCATCACTGATAAACATAGATGCAAACATCCTAAACTAGCAATACTAGCAATCTGAATTCAACAGTACATTAAAAAGATCATACAACATGATCAAGTGGGATTCATCCCAGGGATGCAGAGTTTTCAATATCTGCAAATCAATCAATGTGATAAACCACATCAACAAATTGAAGAATAAAAAACATATGATCATCTCAATAAATGCAGGAAAAGCTTTTGACAAATTACAGCACCCATTTATGATAAAAATCTTGGCAGAAAGTTGGCACAGAAAGAACATACCTCAACATAATAAAGGCTATATATGACAAACCTACAGCTAACATCAATCTTTATTAAATTCTTTTGCCATATAGATTATTACAGAATATTGAGTAGAGTTCCCTGTACTATACAGGAGGTCCTTGTTGATTATTATCTTATATATAGTAAGGTGTATCGGAGAAGGCAATGGCACCCCACTCCAGTACTCTTGCCTGGAAAATCCCATGGACAGAGGAGCCTGGTAGGCTGCAGTCCATGGGGTCGCACAGAGTCGGACATGACTGAAGCGACTTAGCAGCAGCAGCATCTTACTTAATGGTGAAAAGCTGCAGGCATTTCCTCTAAGTCAGGGCCAAGATAAAGAAGTCCACTCTCACCACTTTTATTCAACAGTTTTGGAAGTCAGAGAAATCAGATGAAGAAAAGAAAGTAAAGGGAATTCAATTGGAAAAGAAGTTAAATCACCACTCTTTGCAGATGACATGATACTATAAATAGAATACCCTAAAGATGACACCAGAAAACTACTAGAACTAGAACTAATCAATGAATTTGATAAAGTTGCAGGTTACAAAATTAACACACAGAAATCTTTTGCATTTCTATACACTAACAAGGAAAGATCAGAAAGAGAAATTCAAGAAACAATTCCATTTGCAATCACACCAAAAAGATCAAAATAACTAGGAATAAATCTACCTAAGGAGTAAAAAGACCTGTACTCCCAAAACTATAAGATGCTGATGAAAGAAATTGAAGAAGACACACACAGATGGAAAGATATTCCATGCTCATGGATTGGAAAACTCACTTTGTCAAAATGACTATACTACTCAAGGCAATCTACAGACTCAACACAATTCTCATCAAATTACCAATGACATTTTTTCACAGAGCTAGAACAGAAAATCTCAAGATATTTATGTAGACACAAAAGACCCTGAATAGCCAAAGCAATCTTGAGAAAGAGCTGGAGGAATAGGTCCCTGACTTCAGACTATACTATAAAGTTACTGTTATCAAAACAGTATGGTACTGGCACAAAAATAGAAATATAGTCCAAGGAACAGGATAGAAAACCCAGAAATAAACCCTTGCACCTATGGTTAATTAATTTATGACAAAGGAAGCATGACTACACAATGATTGAAAGAAACTCTCTTCAACAAATCGTGCTGGGAAAACTGGAAAGTTACATGCAAAAATTAAATTAGATCATTCTTTAATAACATAAACAAAGAAGGCTCAAAATGTATTAAAGATCTAAATGTGAAACCAAACACTATAAAACTCCCAAGGGAAAACATAGGCAGAACACTCTCTGATGTAAATTGCAGCAATATCTTTTTTTAATCCAACTCCCAGAAAAATTGGAAATTAAAACAAAAATAAATAAATGGGATCTACTTAAACTCAAAATCCCATTTATTTAGTTTAAGTAGATCCCATTTGTTTAAATGGGATCTACTTAAACTCAAAACACAATAAACTGTGGAAAATTCTGAAAGAGATGGGAATACCAGACCACCTGATCTGCCTCTTGAGAAATTTGTATGCAGGTCAGGAAGCAACAGTTAGAACTGGACATGGAACAACAGACTGGTTCCAAATAGGAAAAGGAGTTCATCAAGGCTGTATATTGTCAACCTGTTTATTTAACTTCTATGCAGAGTACATCATGAGAAACGCTGGACTGGAAGAAACACAAGCTGGAATCAAGATTTCCGGGAGAAATATCAATAACCTCAGATATGCAGATGACACCACCCTTATGGCAGAAAGTGAAGAGGAACTCAAAAGCCTCTTGATGAGAGTGAAACTGGAGAGTGAAAAAGTTGGCTTAAAGCTCAACATTCAGAAAACGAAGATCATGGCATCCGGTCCCACCACTTCATGGGAAATAGATGGGGAAACAGTGGAAACAGTGTCAGACTTTATTTTTCTGGGCTCCAAAATCACTACAGATGGTGACTGCAGCCATGAAATTAAAAGACACTTACTCCTTGGAAGGAAAGTTATGACCAACCTAGATAGCATATTCAAAAGCAGAGACATTACTTTGCCAACAAAGTTTCATCTAGTCAAGGCTATGGTTTTTCCCGTGGTCATGTATGGATGTGAGAGTTGGACTGTGAAGAAGGCTGAGCGCCGAAGAATTGATGCTTTTGAACTGTGGTGTTGGAGAAGACTCTTGAGAGTCCCTTGGACTGCAAGGAGATCCAACCAGTCCATTCTGAAGGAGATCAGCCCTGGTTGTTCTTTGGAAGGAATGATGCTAAAGCTGAAAGTCCAGTACTTTGGCCACCTCATGTGAAGAGTTGACTCATTGGAAAAGACTCTGATGCTGGGAGGGATTGGGGGCAGGAGGAGAAGGTGACGACAGAGGATGAGATGGCTGGATGGCATCACTGACTCGATGGATGAGAGTCTGAGTGAACTCCAGGAGTTGGTGATGGACAGGGAGGCCTGGCATGCTGCGATTCATGGGGTTGCAAAGAGTCGGACACGACTGAGCAACTGATCTGATCTAAACTCATAAGATTTTGCATAGTGATGGAAACAATAAAAAATGAAAAGATAATCCACAGGTTGGGAGAAAATATTTGTAAATGATGTGACTGACAAGGGATTAGACTCCAACATTTATAAACAGTTCATGACACTTATCAGCATCAAAACAAACAACCCAATCAACAAATGGGTAGAAGACCTAAGTAGACATTACTCCACAGAAGACATACAAATGGTCAAGAGGCACATCAAAAGATGTTCAACATTGCTATTTATTAGAGTAATGCAAATCAAAACTATAGTGAGTTATCACCTCACACCAGCCAGAATGGCTGTCATCAAAAAATTCACAAACAATAAATGTTAGAGAGCGTGTGGAGAGATGGGAACCTTCGGGCACTGTTGGCATGAATGTAAGTTGGAAAAGCCACTATGGAGAATGGTATGGAGGTTCTTTAAAAAGCTAAAAATTGAGCTACCATATGACCCTGCAATCCAACTCCTGGGCATATATCCAGAGAAAAACATGATCCAAAAGGATACATGCACCCTAACATTGTAGCACTGTTTACAATAGCCAAAACATGAAAGCAACCTAAATGTTCACCCATAAGGAAAGGGATAAAGATGTGGTACATATATTCAATGGAATATTACTCAGCCATTAAGAAGAATGAAATAGTGCCATTTGCAGCAACATGAATGGATCTAGAGATAGCCATACTGAGTGAAGTAAGTCAGATAGAGAAGGAGAAATACGATATGACATCCATTATATGTGGATTCTAAAAAGAAATGATACAGATGAATTTACTTACAACATAGAAAGAGACTCATAGACTGAGAGAATGAATTTATGGTTGCTGGTGGGAGGGGTGGGGAGAACTTTGTGATGAACATGTACACTCTGCTATATTTAAAGTGGATAACCAACAAGGACCAACTGTATAGCACATGGAAATCTTATCAATGCTATGTGGCAGCCTGGATGGGAGAGGAATTTGGGGGAGAATGGATACATGTATATGTATGGCTGAGTCCCTTTGTTGTTCACTTGAAATGATCATAACGTTGCTAACCATCTATACCTCAATTCAAAATAAAAGTTAAAAAAAATAAATCAAAAAATATGAGTTCACCCATGGCGGATTCATGTCGATGTATGGCAAAACCAATACAATATTGTAAAGTAATTAGCCTCCAATTAAAATAAATAAGTTTATATTAAAAAATTAAAAAATAAAATAAAATACATAAATCAAAAAATAATAAAATGCTCATACTACCAAAGGCAATCTACAGGTTTAGGGCAATCCTTATCAAAATCCCAATGACAGCTTTAATAGAAATAGAACAAACAATTCTGAAATATATGGAACCATAAAAGAAGCCAAAAAGTCAAAGCAATTTTGAGAAAAAAAAGAACAAAGCTGTAGGTATTATAATCCTTGATTTTAATCTATATTATAAAATTCTTGTAATCAAACAGCATGGTGTTGATAGAAAAACAGACACATATATCAATAAAACACAATTGAGAACCCTGAAATAAACCCACAAATATATGGAAAATTAATTTATGACAAAGTATTAAAGATCTTAGAATGGACAAGGATATTTTCCTCAATAAATGGTACTAGGAAAACTGCACAGCCACAAAAAAAGAAACAAACAAACTAGACCACTATCTCACAACATACAAAAAAATCATCTTAAAATAAAGACTTGAATGTAATGCCTGAAACCATTGCCCTCCTAGAAGAAAACATATGCAGTACACTCTTTGACATTGATCTTAGCAATATCTTTTTAAATATTTTCCTCAGGCAAGGGAAGCAAAAGCAAAAATAAGCAAACAGGATTATATCAAACTAAATAGGACTATATCAAACTTCTGCAGAGCAAAGGAAACCTTCCACAAAAAAGAAAAGACAATCTACTGAGTGAGAGAAAATACTTTTGAATCATATAGCTTATAAGGGGTTAATGTCCAAAACATTTAAAGAACTCAGGTAACTCAACAACAAAAAACCCTGAACAACCTACTTTAAAAATGGAGAGAAATCAGGCAGGTTGATTCCTCCAGTTCCATTCTTCTTTCTCAAGACTGCTTTGGCTATTTGAGGTTTTTTGTATTTCCATACAAATTGTGAAATTATTTGTTCTAGCTCTGTGAAAAATACCGTTGGTAGCTTGATAGGGATTGCATTGAATCTATAGATTGCTTTGGGTAGTATACTCATTTTCACTATATTGATTCTTCCAATCCATGAACATGGTATATTTCTCCATCTATTAGTGTTCTCTTTGATTTCTTTCACCAGTGTTTTACTTTTCTATATATAGGTCTTAAGTTTCTTTAGGTAGATATATTCCTAAGTATTTTATTCTTTTTGTTGCAATGGTGAATGGAATTGTTTCCTTAATTTCTCTATTTTCTCATTATTAGTGTATAGGAATGCAAGGGATTTCTGTGTGTTGATTTTATATCCTGCAACTTTACTATATTCATTGATTAGCTCTAGTAATTTTCTGGTGGAGTCTTTAGGGTTTTCTATGTAGAGGATCATGTCATTTGCAAACAGTGAGAGTTTTATTTCTTCTTTTCCAATTTGGATTCCTTTTATTTCTTTTTCTGCTCTGATTGCTGTGGCCAAAACTTCCAAAACTATGTTGAATAGTAGTTGTGAAAGTGGGCACCCTTGTCTTGTTCCTGACTTTAGGGGAAATGCTTTCAATTTTTCACCATTGAGGACAATGTTTGCTGTGGGTTTGTCATATATAGCTTTTATTATGTTGAGGTATGTTCCTTCTATTCCTGCTTTCTGGAGAGTTTTTATCATAAATGGATGTTGAATTTTGTCAAGGGCTTTCTCTGCATCTATTGAGACAATCATATGGTTTTTATTTTTCCATTTGTTAATGTTACATTGATTGATTTGTGGATATTGAAGAATCCTTGCATTCCTGGGATAAAGCCCACTTGGCCATGGTGTATGATCTTTCTCATGTGTTGTTGGATTCTGATTGCTAGAATTTTGTTAAGGAATTTTGCGTCTATGTTCATCAGTGATCTTGGCCTGTAATTTTCTTTTTTGTGGCATCTTTGTCAGGTTTTGGTATTAGAGTGATGGTGGCCTCATAGAATGAGATTGGTAGTTTACCTTCCTCTGCAATTTTCTGGAAGAGTTTGAGTAGGATAGGTGTTAGGTCTTCTCTAAATATTTGGTAGAATTCAGCTGTGAATCTATCTGGACAGGGGCTTTTGTTTGCTGGAAGATTTCTGATTACAGTTTCAATTTCCGTGCTTGTGATGGGTCTGTTAAGATTTTCTATTTCTTCCTGGTCCAGTTTTGGAAAGTTGTACTTTTCTAAGAATTTGTCCATTTCTTCCACGTTGCCCATTTTATTGGCATATAATTGCTGATAGTACTACAAAGCCACAGTCATCAAGACAGTATGGTACTGGCACAAAGACAGAAATAGAGATCAATGGAACAAAATAGAAAGCCCAGAGATAAATTCACGCACCTATGGACACATTATCTTTGACAAAGGAGGCAAGAATATACAATGGAGAAAAGACAATCTCTTTAACAAGTGGTGCTGGGAAAACTGGTCAACCACTTGTAAAAGAATGAAACTTGAACACTTTCTAACACCATACACAAAAATAAACTCAAAATGGATTAAAGATCTAAACATAAGACCAGAAACTATAAAACTCCTAGAGGTGAACATAGGCAAAACACTCTCCGAGATAAATCATAGCAGGATCCTCTATGACCCACCTCCCAGAATACTGGAAATAAAAGCAAAAATAAACAAATGGGACCTAATTAAGCTTAAAAGATTCTGCACAACAAAGGAAACTATAAGCAAGGTGAAAAGACAGCCTTCAGAATGGGAGAAAATAATTGCAAATGAAGCAACTGACAAACAACTAATCTCAAAAATATACAAGCAACTCCTGCAGCTCAATGCCAGAAAAATAAATGACCCAATCAAAAAATGGGTCAAAGAACTAAACAGACATTTCTGCAAAGAAGACATACAGATGGCTAACAAACACATGAAAAGATGCTCAACATCACTCATTATCAGAGAAATGCAAATCAAAACCACAATGAGGTACCATCTCACGCCAGTCAGAATGGCTGTGATCCAGAAGTTTACAAGCAATAAATGCTGGAGAGGGTGTGGAGAAAAGGGAACCCTCTTACACTGTTGGTGGGAATGCAAACTAGTACAGCAACCATGGAGAACAGTGTGGAGATTCCTTAAGAAACTGGAAATAGAACTGCCTTATGACCCAGCAATCCCACTGCCGGGCATACACACTGAGAAAACCAGAAGGGAAAGAGACACGTGTATCCCAATGTTCATCGCAGCACTGTTTATAATAGCCAGGACATGGAAGCAACCTAGATGTCCATCAGCAGATGAATGGATAAGAAAGCAGTGGTACATATACACAATGGAGTATTACTCAGCCATTAAAAAGAATACATTTGAATCAGTTCTAGTGAGGTGGATGACACTGGAGCCTATTATACAGAGTGAAGTAAGCCAGAAAGAAAAACACCAATACAGTATACTAACACATATATATGGAATTTAGAAAGATGGTAATGATAGCCTTGTATGCGAGACAGCAAAAGAGACATAGATGTATAGAACAGTCTTTTGGACTCTGTGGGAGAGGGAGAGGGTGGGATGATTTGGGAGAATGGCATTGAAACATGTATAATATCACATAAGAAACGAATCACCAGTCCAGGTTTGATGCAGGATGCAGGATGCTTGGGTCTGGTGCACTGGGATGACCCAGAGGGATGGTATGGGGAGGGAGGTGGGAGGGGTTCAGGATAGGGAACACATGTACACCCGTGGTGTATTCATGTTGATGCATGGCAAAACCAATACAATATTGTAAAGTAATTAGCCTCCAATTAAAATAAATAAATATAAATTAAAAATATAAATAAAAATGGAGAGAAAAGCTATATGGACATTTTTCCAAAAAAGACATAATGATTGCCAACAGGAATATTAAAATTTGTCAAAGATCATTAATTATTCAGTTCAGTTCAGTCACTCAGTCGTGTCCGACTCTTTGCGACCCCATGAATCGCAGCACGCCAGGCCTCCCTGTCTATCACCAACTCCTGGAGTTCACTCAAACTCACGTCCATCGAGTCGGTGATGCCATCCAGCCATCTCATCCTCTGTCGTCCCCTTTTCCTCCTGCCCCCAAGCCCTCCCGGCATCAGAGTCTTTTCCAATGAGTCAACTCTTCACATGAGGTGGCCAAAGTACTGGAGCTTCAGCTTTAGCATCATTCCCTCCAAAGAACAACCAGGGCTGATCTCCTTTAGAATGGACTGGTTGGATCTCCTTGCAGTCCAAGGGACTGTCAAGAGTGTTCTCCAAGACCACAGTTCAAAAGCATCAATTCTTCAGTGCTCAGCTTTCTTCACAGTCCAACTCTCACATCCATACATGACCACTGGAAAAACAAAAGCCTTGACTAGACGGACATTTGTTGGCAAAGTAATGTCTCTGCTTTTGAATATGCTATCTAGGTTGGTCATAACTTTTCTTCCAAGGAGTAAGTGTCTTTTAATTTCATGGCTGCAGTCACCATCTGCAGTGATTTTGGAGCCCCCAAAAATAAAGTCTGACACTGTTTCCACTGTTTCCCCATCTATTTCCCATGGAGTGATGGGAACAGATGCCATGATCTTCGTTTTCTGAATGTTGAGCTTTAAGCCAACTTTTTCACTCCTCTTTCACTTTCATCAAGAGGCTTTTTAGTTCCTCTTCACTTAGGACAATGCAAATCAAAACCCCAGTGAGATATCACATCACGCCCATCAGAATGGCTATTTCCTAAAAGACAATAACAAATTTTGGAAAGGAGTGTGGAGAAAAGTATTATTATGAACCCTCTAATACTGTTGGTGGGAATGTAACTTGGTATAGCCACTATAGAACACAGTATGGCGATTCCTCAAAACTTAAGAATGGAACTACCATATGATACAGCTATTCCACTTCTGGATATTATACAAATAACATGAAAATACTAATTCAAAAAATATATGCAACTCTATGTTCATCACACCATTATTTATAATAGCTAAGATATGGGGGAAAACCTAAGTCCCCAACAATGGATGAATAAGTAAAGATGTGGTATATCCAAAGGAATACTACTGTGTCATAAAAAGATGAAATACTGTCATTCACAACAACATGGGTGAACCTTAAGCATATTATGCTAAGTGAAAGAAGAGCAAAACAAATACTGTATGATTTCATTTATGTGGAAAAAAGAAAAAAATTAATCAATGAACAAAAAAACAAAATAAATGAACAAACCAAACTAAAACAAAACAAACATGCAAATAGAAAGAACAGAGCAATGGTTACCAGATGGGAAGGAGGGGGTGAAATGAGTAAAGGGAATAAACTGTATGGTGATGGATAGAAACTAAATTCTTGGTGGCGAGCATGCCATAATGCATACAGAAGTAGAAATAAATAAATGACAGCAAAAATTATATTAATAAATAATATCAATTCAAAAAGATACATGCACACCACTGTTCACAGCAGCATTATTTATATTGCCAAGACATATGGAAGCAACCTAAATGTCCATCGAGAGATGAATGGATAAAGAAGATGCAATATATGTGTGTGTGTGTGTTTCTGTGTGTGCATGCTCAGTTACTCAGTTGTGTCTCTTTGCAACCGCATGGACTATAGCTTGCAAGGCTCTTCTGTTCATGGAATTTTTCAGATAAGAATACTGAAGTGGGTTGCTATTACCTATTCCCGGGGATCTTCCCAACCCAGGGATCAAACTTGAGTCTCGTGTGTCTCCTGCATTGGCAGGCAGATTCTTTACTACTAGGGCCACCTGGGAATCCTCTCTCACTCTGTGTGTGTGTGTATATATATATGTATGTATACATTGTATGGAATACTAGTCAAACATAAAAATAGAATGAACTAAATGTCATTTGAAGAAACATGGATAGATCTAGAGATTATCATACTAAGTAATGTAAGTCAGAAACAGAAAGACAAATATGGTATCACTAATATTCATGGAATCTAAAATATGACACAAATGAACTTATTTCATTAAACCTTAAAAGAGTCATAGACATAGAGAACAGCCTTGTGGCTGCCAAGGGGGGAGTCATGTGGAGGATGGATGGATTGGGAATCTGGGATTAGGAGATACAAACTATTATGTATAGAATGGATGAACAAGGTCATACTATATAGCACAAGGAACTATATTCAATATCCTGTAATAACCTATAATGGAAAAAATAATATCATTATTATTAATTTATTCTACAATGAGTACCTACTATGTGACAGTCAGGCATTGTTCTAAGTACTTGGGACATAGAAGTAAATAAAACAGCCAAAAATCCCTCCCTCATAAAGCGTACATTCTAGTGATTATTGTGAATGATTTCTATATTCTTGGGCTTCCCTGGTAGCTTAGCTGGTAAAGAATCCACCTGCAGTGCAGGAGACCCTGGTTCGATTCCTGGGTCAGGAAGATCCCCTAGAGAAGGAATAGGCTACCTACTCCAGTATTCTTAGGCTTCCCGGATGACTTAGCTGGTAAAGAATCTGCCTGCAACGTGGGAGACCTGGATTCAATCGCTGAGTTGGGAAGATTCCCTGGAGGAGGGCATGGCAACCCACTCCAGTATTCTTGCTTGGAGAATCCCCATGGATAGAGAAGCCTGGCAGGCTACAGTCCATAGGGTCACAAAGAGGATTTCAACATTAGTAGTAATAAACCGGAACAGATAACTACTTAAATACCTACAAGCTCATAAGTGTTTCAAGGTGCAAAGTAGTTGAGGTCATTTCTCTTCCTCATGGAATTCCAAGCACTTACCCTCCTTGTGGTGAGCCAGGGGCCGAGGTGCTGATCTCTTTATGTGGAGAGAGGGGGCTTTAGTGGTTCCAGGGCCTGGCACAGGTCCATTGCTGGCCTTTGGTATGGCCTTGGTCCCTCCATCCTGCAGCCTAGACACCAACTTCCCCACGTCCACCTCGAGGCAGGTCTCCAACTTGACATCTGAAACAAGCCTGCTTGGGGACTTCCTCCCAGGATCTGCTTCCACACTTTTTTGCATAGGCATTTTGGGGTATTGTGGTGGCTTGGGGGGTTCTATGCTGCTGATGATAGTACCATTGGGTGTTCTATGTTGAATTTCATCTAGGAAAAGTTGGTGTAGAGGAAAGATTAATGACAACCTTTATCACCTTTTCATTTTTAGACATGTAGACATAAGATTGCAAAATTGTTATGGAACAAATCAATGATATCCCACAAAAATCAGTCTCTACCTACCTCACTTCATGTGGAGATACAGGTCTCATAACACAAGGAATTCAATTCAAGATCTGATTATTTTCATGACCACAATTCAGCAAAACCACAATATGCCAAGATTATATTACTTTCAAATACAGACATCAGTTAATAATTAACTATTTCTATTTATCTCAAAAGTTATTTATAAATATCTCTAATACTTCAGTGTAATGTGCTAAACTGAATTTAACTTCTTTTTCCATCCTCAACTAGCCACTTTATGGCCTTCCCTTAGCTATTGTGGTTTACAATTTCCTATGAAAATAGCATATGCTTTTCAGTTGTCTTATGTCTTAATTAAAGCTTTGAGACTCTAATGAGAGCCAAGGATATTCTCCCTAGAAAAATTAACCTACACAAATACATGTAAAATTTTGAAAACCAATTTTAAGAGATTCATAGAGCCCCCTGAATCTGTTAATGAACCCCTAATTGAGAACTCCTGCCATATGGAAATTGTCACCTTCCTTGGTAATAGAAAACCTGGATCAGAGTGTACTGGTTAAGAACAGAGGTTCTGGTTAGCTAAATGAGACCTGAGAGATATGTCAAGCAATTAAAACACATGGGTCCTATTTGGATCCTGATTAATTTTTTTTTAAATGTAAGAAGGAGAATTAGGACACTGACCAGATAGTTACTGCTTTTAAGGAATTACTATTTTGTTTAGTTTCTTTTCTTTTATGTATGATAATGGTATTTCTGCTGCTGCTGCTGCTGTTAAGTTGCTTCAGTTGTGTCCAACTCTGTGCGACCCCATGGACGGCAGCCCACCAGGCTCCCCCATCCCTGGGATTCTCCAGGCAAGAACACTGGAGTGAGTTGCCATTTCCTTCTCCAATGCATGAAAGTGAAAAGTGAAAGTGAAGTCGCTCAGTCGTGCCCGGCTCTTAGTGACCCCATGGACTGCAGCCTACCAGGCTCCTCCGTCCATAGATTTCCCAGGCAAGAGTCCTGGAGTGGGTTGCCATTTCAATGGTATTGAGATTTTGATTAAAAAAGAGTCTTCATCTTTTACAGGTACATACTGAAGCATTTATGGATGAAATGACATGATGTCTGTTTTAGGGAAATGGGTAAGGGTATAGATGAAACAAGATTGGGCATGTAGTTGTAAATGTTGAAGCTGGGCAATATGGACATGTGGAATATGTTATGCTGTATGATATACTGTATATTTTTATCAAATATACAATTTCCTTTTACATTTGAAACTCTCCACAATAAAATTTTAAAAGAACTGCAGGTTCTGGAGCCAGTTGTGCTACTTACCAACTGTGAGATCTTGGGCAAGTTCATAATCTCTCTATTTCTTAAGTTTTCTCCTCAATAAAAGAAATAATAATAGTACCTACCTCATGAGGTTGTGATGATGATTACATGAGGTATTATACTTATTTCAGTGCCTGGTACATAATAAACACTCAATAATTGCTAGTTATTATTTATACTATTATGTTCTCAGTAGGCAGTGGGGCAAGAGTTTCCATGGGGAAAGAAAGAGTAAGTCTTGTTTCAAAGAATTTTTCCCCAAGAGTTTTCTTTTTCTTGGGAGCTTTTTATTGATCACTGCACTGCTGCTACCACCATAAGGGTTAGAGCCAAGGAGTTCCTCTATAGCTCCCCTACATTGGTCCCAGGGTAGATACATAGCCCTGCTTTTATTAACCCTAGTACAACTGCTATCAGACTAGTCAAACAAAAAATATCAAAGACTCATTAATAATAATACTACTGACATAGCTCAAAAGTGCAATGTAATTAGATCACATGCTTCCAGAAGATGCCTTGTGGCAGAGGCCATCTAACCTCCAGCACTTAGGATTAACCTCAAACACACGTACCTTCTAGAAAGTATGAAGTAAATTCTTGTGTCACACATGAAGTGATA
Source organism: Bubalus kerabau (assembly GCF_029407905.1). Lineage (NCBI taxonomy): Eukaryota > Metazoa > Chordata > Mammalia > Artiodactyla > Bovidae > Bubalus > Bubalus kerabau. The sequence continues at coordinate 97,532,643 of NC_073647.1, read as the reverse complement.
TAAATTCATTCTCCCACATGCTTTGAGTCTAACATCTCAGTTACATGTTTCTGTCTGAATGCTTTCTTTTGGTGAAGAAACTCTAGGAAATTCCATCCCTGTTCTCATTTAGGAAAAACAACAGCGATTGGTCATGCTCTATGGTATCATCACCATCTCAATACAGTAAAAGAAGGTCCAGTCTCATAAAGATGATCCACAAACACAGTCTCAGGCCACTACCTTCCAGATTGGAAAGGATCTTTTCCTGGCTTGGAAATAAGACATATAATGATAGCAGCAATAGGGATTTGGAACTAGGCTATTCTGCCAGGAAAACCATTTCAAGGCTCTGGGATATGCTGAATAATAATGATAAAATGGTAATAATTATAATAATGACAATGATAATAATAATGAAAACAGATACCATTATTTAAACATTTTCTTTGTGTCAGGGCCTGTTCTAAGTGCTTTACATGGATTATCTCTCATAATCTTCAAAACTACTCTGTAAACTGTTATTAGTCCCATTTTACAGATAAGAAATCGAAGGCCCTAAAAGTCTCAGTGTCACAAAACTAATATGGTAGAGCCAGTTTTCATAGCTTGAAGTCTGTTTTCAGAGTACATACTCTTTCTGAAGACAGCGTTCATTGCTCCTGTTGGGTAATAAGAGCTCAGCATCATCCCCTTTCTCTAACCAGCCATCTATTTCCATGGGAAAACACAAAAGCCAGCTTCAGAAACTGCAGAGAACTAGGAGTGAATAGGTATCAGAAAAGGAGGCCTCATAAATAGGCAAGTAGCCAACTAGAGGCCTCTCTTCTAAGTGTAGGCAAGTGATGGGGAATAGCTTTAAGAGGTTGCACACTAGTCCAGCAGGAGAAATAGATCAATGATTATAATACAGGTAGAATCATGCAAATAAGCACTACGAGAATGACAGTGCTAATTCTTTCTGGTGGTGTTGAAGAAAATTTTGTGAAAGAGGTATTATTGAGCTAAGCCTTGAAGGATTGCAATAGATGGGAAAAGAGGGAAAGGGAATTTCAAAGAGAGAGCAACTTGAAAGAATGAAAGTTCAAGGTTTGTTTAAGAAAATGTAAAAGAAAATATTTAGTGTGGTTTGAGCATAGGAACCAATTTTAGATAAAAAGTGTGAGTAGTTGGAGAAGAGTTATTAAGGTAGGGTGGGGCTATATCATGAATGCCATGTTCAGGAATATGAATTTTATCATTGGGCTGCAGAGGACCATGACTTTTTTTCACAGAAAAGTGGCACTATCACATGTGTTTTTTGAATATGCCCTTAGGTTCATGACAAAGAGTAGACTGAACCAGAGAGACTGGAGGAGACTGGAGGTAGGGAGACCAAATGGGGGCTGCTGGATCTAAACTGGAGCAGCAGCAGCAGAAAAGAGAGACAGATTCAAGGACTATTAAGGGAGTGGAATGCACAGGGCTTAGATATGGAGGTGTGAGGGAGTCCATGATGATAGTGAAAGGACTCACTGTAATACTATATATGAGGGGAATAACAAGTTCAGAGATAAGATAATGAAATGCTACTGGTAAACAGTGGTGAGTAGAGGGATTTGTTCTTTCTCAGAACAATGTTCAAAGAGGTTATAGGAAGTACAATATTACAGTAGATAAATGAGCTCTGGAATAAGACGAATGCAAATTGTTTTTCTGTAATTCATTAGCTGTGTGAATTAGGCAAACTACACACCCTCTCTAAGCCTCTAATGCTTGTTCTATGAGAAGTGATGAGGATTAAATGAATATGAATTCACACTCATTTAGGATGGCTAGAATTAAAAGATAACAAGATATGTAAACAACCTAAGTATCCATCAGTGGATGAACTTTGTTTGTTTGTTTCAGACTTAAAAAAGAAAGATCTCCTGCCATTCATTTGCTATAATATGAATGAATCTAGAGGATATTATGCTAAGTGAAATAAGCCAGACAAATAAAGAAAAAAATTACATAACTTCATTTATATGTGGAATGCTTAAAAGTCAAATACTTAGAAGCAGAGAGCACAGTGGTTACCGGGAGCAAGAGGATAGAGAAAATGGGGAGATGTTGGCCAAAGGATACAGAGCTGTAGTTATATAGGATGAATAAGTATAGAAATTTAATGTATACTATAATGAGTATAGCTAACAATACTGCATTGAATAATGGAAATTTGCGAAGAGAGTGGATTTAAGGTACTGTCATTAAAAAAAAAATTATTAAATACATGTCTATTAGCTTGACCATAATAATAAATTCACTAGGTATATGTGTATTAAATCATCACTTTGTGTAACTTGAACATATACAATTTTACTAAATCAAGACACAAAAGACAGTGCTGACGAAAATGCAGAGAAAATGGAACTGTCATACATTATTGGTGGGAAAGTAAAATGGTGCACCTGATTTTAAAAATAGCCTCAAAATGATTCCTCAAAGATAAAATATACAGTGATTGTATGACCCAGAAATTCCACTCCTATATATACACCAAGAATCACTGAAAACATACATCCACATAAAAAATCTGTGCATAAAGGTTCATAGCAGTATTATAGCAAAAAGTGGAAACAATCCAAGTATCCAGCAAATGATGAATGATAAACAAAATGTGTTATATCCATATAATACAATATTACTCATTCATAAAAGGGAATGAAGTATTGATACATGCTTCATAATGGATGAACCTTGAAATCATTATCCTAAGAAGCCAGCCACAAAAAGACCACAGATTGTATGATTCCATTTATATGAAATTTTCTCAGAATAGGCAATCCATAGAGACAGAAAGTAAATTAGTGATTATAAGAAATGAAGGAGGAGGGGAGTATTGGGAGGTACAAGGCTCTTTTTGGATGATGAAGTTGTTCTGGAATTAGACTGTTGCACAAGCTTATGAATATACTAAATGCACTGACCTACCCTTGAAAAGGGTGAATTTTATGTTGTATGAATTATATCTCAGTTAAAAAAAAAAAAAAGGTATGTCTAGGGTAGGTGATCCCATTGGTGAACTTCTGGCATGAAGGCCTCATCACACAGAGGGGCAAATTAAGACCCAGAATAAGGAAATGATTAGCCCAAGTTATTCAGCAAGCTAGGAGCCAAGATGACATTTATCTCAGGTCTACAAACACCTAGTTCATTCATTTATTACACATATTTATTGAGGCCATATGATATGCTGGATACTATGGGATACAGAGTGAAAATTTTCTGCTGGCATAGAAATTATATTTTCTGATGTGTATTTGGGGAGATTGTGAATAGACAAATAAGTGAGTTTATCCAATTAAAATGAGATTATGGAACAACAGGGTAAGCATTGAATGTTCCCTTCCACTTTTCCCTAAATGCTATATCATCTCCTAAGGAGGTGATCCCTTAAGCTGGGTGATCTTTTTCTCTTCATTATTCCCTCTACACCCACTCATTTATTCTACAAGTATTTACTGAACACATGCAATATATAGGAATTGTTCTAGAGGCTGGTGAAGAAAGTGGATCTGACATTCTATTGAGAAAGACAGACAATAAACATGCTGTTAAATATTAATGGCAGCAAGTGATATGAATAAAATAAAGCAGTTTAAAGGACAGACAGTAATGGAGGAGGAAAAAGATCTAATTAAATAAAGTACTCAGAGAAGGTCTCTATGAAGAGATGTCATTTAGCAGAGATCTGAATGAAGGAGTGAAACTGCAAAGTTTGGAGGAAGAATGTTTAGGACCAAGAAAACAGCAAATGAAAAGGCCCTTGGGTAAGTTTGACATCTATAAGAAACAGCAAAACCAGTGAGATCAGAGCAGAGAACAAAGGGTGCATAGAGATAGTGATGTTCAGAAATGAGCTAAAAAACGTTATGTGCGGACCATATAATGCAAAATAAAATGCAAATTTTCTTCTAAAAATTAAGAGAAGTCACTGGAAATTTAGATCAGAGGGAATGATATGATCTGATTTCCAGTTTTAAAAGATTGTATATCTTTCTGGCTGCTGCAGAGAACAAACTGTTGTCAGGCAAGAAGAAAAGTAAAGATAATAGTTTGGAAGCTCCTGTAGCCACTCAAGTAAAAGATGATGCTGGCTCAACTAGTAAGGTAGCAGTAGGAATTAGTAGGTTCCGCATATAATGTGCACATACAGCTAACAGGAATTGCTGATGAATTAGATATGAGGGAAAAAGCAAAGAGAATAGTCAAGGATGATCGAAAGTTTTTGACCTTACTAACTAGGTGACTGGTACTGTCAATTCATCTGGGCTGAGTGAAACACAATCTGGAATCAAGGTTTCTGGGAGAAATATCAACAACCTCATATATGCAATGATATCACTCTAATGGCAGAAAATGAAGAGGAAATAAAGAACCTCTCAATGAGGGTGAAAGAGGAGAGTGAAAAAGCTGGCTTAAAACTCAACATTCAAAAAACTAAGATCATGGCATCTTGTCCCATCACTTCACGGCAAATAGATGGAGAAAAATGGAAACAGTGGCAGATTTTATTTGGGGGGGCTCCAAAATCACTGCAGATGGTGGTGACTGCAGCCATGAAATTAAAAGACGCTTGCTCCTTGGAAGGAAAGCTATGACCAACCTAGACAGCATATTAAAAAGCAGAGACATCACTTTGCTGACAAAGTCCATATAGGCAAAGCTATGGCTTTTCCAGTAGTCATGTATGGATGTGAGACTTGGACTGTAAAGAAGGTTGAGCACCAAAGACCTGATACTTTCAAGTTGTGGTGCTGGAGAAGAAGTCTTGAGAGTACCTTGGACTGCAAAGAGATTGGAAATCAACCCTGAATATCCATTGAAAGAACTATTGTTGAAGCTGAAGCTCTAATATTTTGGCCACCTGATGGGAAGAGCTGACTCATTGGAAAAGAACCTGATGTTGGGAAAGACTGAAGAAAAAAGGAGAAGGGGGTGGCAGAGGATGAGATATTTAAGATAGTGTCACCAACTCAATGGACGTGAATTTGAGCATACTCCACAGACAGTGGAGGACAGAGGAACCTGGCATGCGACAGTCCGTGGGGTCACGAAGAGTTGGGCATGACTTAGTGACTGAACAACAACAAAAACATTGCCAATTACTTAGATGAGGGAGACCAGAGGAAAACCAGATTGAGGAGGAATAGGCAATCTAGGGTATTTGTACATTTTAAATTGTAGATTTCCTTGAGTCATCTAAGGAGAACTGTTGCGCAGTGAGTTTAAGATGGGAAAAAGGAAGATAATACTCCCAGATATACAAATTTGGATATCATCCTCATATTTAAAAGATATTTAAAGCTGTGAGACAATGCAATCATGCAGGAAACAAATATAGACAGAAAAAGCTGAATGAGAAATACAAAACAAAACTCTGGGACCTTCCAACATGCAGAAATTGAGAAGAGAAGGAAAACCAAGAGGAGACTGAGATGGAATGCCTAGTGAGGTAGAAGGAGAGTTTGGTGTCCTGAAAGCAAAATTAATAAAATGTTTCAAGAAGAAAGAATTAGTAAACTGAAATGCTGCTCACAAGCTGAGTATGGTAAGAATAGTGGAATAGCACATGGAGATTGCTGGTTATCTTGACAAAAAATGGTTTCCACAGAGTACTGAGGAGAAAGGCCCATTTAGAATTGGTGCAGGTTCCATACTAACAATTACTCTACTCAATGGCATTTATTTGTTTATATATCTATCATCTATTTCCATTTAGCCTATAAACTCCTTGAGGCCAGGGATGGTGTCTTAATTCCACCTAACACAGTACTTATTCAATCCATGTGGGCTGATTTTCTCTCCAACTTTATTGGGATAAAATTGACAAACATTGTATATGTTTAAGGTATACATTTGATATTTTGATATATGAATATATTGTTAAATGAGTACCACACTCAATCTAATTAACATATCAATCACCTCACATAGTTTCCATTTTTTATGTGTGATAAGGACAGTTAAGATCTACTCTTTTCATAAACTTCAAGTATACAATATAGTATTATTAACGACAATTGCAGTGTTGTATCATATTTCCAGAATGTATTGATCCTGCACAACTGAACCTTTGTACTCTTTGATCAACACCTCCCCATTTCACTCTCTCCCAGGTTTCTGGCAACCACCATTCTAGTCTCTGCTTCTATGAGTTTGACATTTTTAGATTTCACATATAAGTGAGAGCATGCAGCATTTGTCTTTCTGTCCTTGGTTCATTTCATTTAGCATAAAGTCCTTCAGGTTCATCCATGTCACAAATTACACACTTTCCTTCTTTTTATCTAAGCTAAATAATATTCCATTGTGTGTGTGTGTGTCTGTGTGTTTCTGGGTAAGTATCTGTGTACCTCTCACATTTTCTTTATCCATTCACCTGTTGATATTTCACTTTGATATTTCCATATCTTGGCTATTGTAAATAATGCTGCAATGAACATGACAGGGCAGATATCTTTTCGATATACTAATTTCATTTCCTTTGGATATATATTCAGAAATAGAATTACTGGTAGTGTTGTTTTTTAATTGACACACTTGGTAACTATTATTCTATGGGCAACCAAAAAGAAGTAGCATGATCACAAAGTATGAAGAATTATTAGTAAGTGGCATGAGTGAAACAAACTAAGGGGAGAGGCAAACAACCAAGGAGAGCCACTTTGGGTGTGGTTAAGGAGGGTCTTTTGGGGAGATGGCATTTATTTGGACCAGGTCTCAGGACCTGGAGCATGAGAATGACCCAGTCATGTGAAGGTGCAGGGGAATGTGTCCAGCAAAGGGAATAGCAAGTGCAGAGGCCTGGATTATGAGGCATGCTAGAGGTCTTGAAAGAACCTGATATACCTGGAGGATAGGGATGATTTATGTATCAGTAGTTCATTCCTGTGTGTTATTGCTGAGTAGTACTCCATTGTATGTATATGTCACAATTGGTTTGTTCATTTGTCAGTTAACAAACATTTAGGTTGTTTACAGCTTTTGGCTGGTATGTACAAAGCTGCTATAAATATTCAAATGTTAGTCTTTATGAAGCCATGTTCTGACTGTTTTTTGTTTTTCTTTTTGGGTATGGGTCATGCTTTCTTGTTTTTTTACATAGCTCATATTTTTTGTTGAAAACTGGACAGTTTAAGTAATATAGCATCTCTGGAAATCAGATTCTCTCTCCTCCCCAATTTGTTGTTGTTGCTATTTGTTTTAATTATTGTTGTTAGTTTGTTTACTGACTTTTTCCACCCATTTCTGTTAAATCTTTATCATTTGTCGAGTGTGGACACCAAACACACTGCTTAGTTAGCTTTTTGGTTAGCTAATGATTAGGCAGAGATTACTCCAATATTATTGCACCAATATTACTCCAAGTCTTTGAAAAGGGGCTTTGTATGAATGTTTGAGCATACCTTGGACACTCAACCAGGCAGCTGACAAATTTATATGGTAGTTTATTTTTAATTTTTTGAGAAACCTACATACTGTTTTCCATAATAGCTGCACTAATTTGCATTACTACCAACAATATAAAAGGGGTTCCCTTTTCTCCAAATTCTTCTCAACACTTATTTTTTGTCATTTTTTGGTAATAATCATCCTAATAGGTGTGAGGTGATATTTCATTGTTGTTTTGATTTGCATTTCCCATTTCCTTGGTGATAGTGATGTTGAGCAACTTTACATATATCTTTTGATCATTTATATGTCATGTTCTAAGAAATGTCTATTTAGGTACTTTGACCTTTAAAAATTGGGTTAATTCTTGAGTAGTATGAGTTCCTTATTTATTTTGGACATTAATTCCTTATTAGATATATGGTTTGCAAATATCTTCATATAATTCTGTAGGTTGTCTCTTCACTTTCTTGATTGTTTCCTTTGCTGTGAAGAAGCTGTTTAGCATTCTGCAATCACATTTGTCTATTCTGCTTTTGTTGCTTGTACTTTTTGAGTTATATCCAAACAAATGACTGCCCAGATGAGACAATTCCAAGTAGCTTTCCCCCTACATTTTCTTCTGGTAGTTTTACAGCTATAGGTCTTACATTTATGTCTCTAATCCATTTTGAGTTGGTCTATGTGCACTGTGTGAGATAAGAATCCAGTTTCTCTGCATGTGGATATCCATTTTCCCCAATACCATGTATTGAAAAGACTATACTTTCCTATTGTGTAATCTTGACCCCATTGTCAAAGGTTAACTGACCATAAATGTGTGTACTTTTTCAAGGCTCATTATTCTATTTCATTGGTCTATATGTCTGCTTTTATGCCAGAACTATACTGTGTAGGTTACTATAGTTTCATATTATATTCATAATATATTTCATATTATATTATATTTCATATTATATTATTTTAGAAAGTGTGGTATCTTCCAATTTGCTCTTCTTTCTCAACATTGCTTTGCATATTTGGGGTCTTTTTCTTGAAGTTTATATAAAACATAACAGTCTGTTTGAAGCTAGCAAAGTAACATTGACTATATACAATAACTACATTTTAATTTTCCTTACCCCTCCATTTTATGTTATTGATGTCATAATTTATAGATTTTTAGATTGTGTATCCATTAATAAATTATTGTACATAAAGTAATTTTAAATACTTTTGTATTTTCACTTTCATACTACAGTTAAAAGTGATTTACACATTACTATTACAGTAGAATATTGTGAATTGGGTTATATTCTTATCTTTAAAATTTGGGTTTATACTTTCAGGTTCTCATATTGTTTACATCCATTAATTTCAACTTGAATACCTGTCATAGTCAACAAAAGAATCTGAAATGCAGCACTTGGATGCAATCTCAAAAACGACAGAATGATCTCTGTTTGTTTCTAAGGCAACCATTCAATATCACAAGAATCCAAGTCTGCCCTGACCAGTAATGCTGAAGAAGCTGAAGTTGAATGGTTCTATGAAGACCTACAAGACCTTCTAGAACTAACACCCCAAAAGAAGTCCCTTTCATTATAGTGGACTGGAATGCAAAAGTAGGAAGTCAAGAAACACCTGGAGTAACAGGCAAATTTGGCCTTGGAATGCGGAATGAAGCAGGGCAAAGACTGAGTTTTGCCAAGAGAATGCACTGGTCATAGCAAACACCCTCTTCCAACAACACAAGAGAAGACTCTACACTTGGACAAAACCAGATGGCCAATACCAGAATCAGATTGATCATATTCCTTACAGGCAAAATGGAGAAGTTCTATATAGTCAGCAAAACCAAGACTGGGAGCTGACTGTGGCTCAGATCATGAACTCCTTATTGCCAAATTCAGACTTAAATTGAAGAAAGTAGGGAAAACCACTAGATCCTTCAGGTATGACCTAAATCAAATCGCTTAGGATTATACAATGGAAGTGAGAAATAGATTCAAAGGATTAGATCTGATAGACAGAGTGCCTGAAGAACTATGGACGGAGGTTTGTGACATTGTACAGGAGGCAGGGATCAAGACCATTTCCAAGAAAAAGAAATGCAAAAAGGCAAAATGGCTGTCTGAGGAGACCTTACAAATAGCTGTGAAAAGAAGAGAAATGAAAGGCAAAGGAAGAAAGGAAAACTAAACCCATTTGAATGCAGAGTTCCAAAGAATACTAAGGTGAGATAAGAAAGCCTTCCTCAGCAATCAATGCAAAGAAATAGAGGAAAACAACAGAATGGGAAATACTAGCGATCTCGTCAAGAAAATCAGAGATACCAAGGGAACATTTCATGCAAACATGGGCACAATAAAGGATAGAAATGATATGGACATAACAGAAGCAGAAGATATTAAGAAGAGGTGGCTTCCTCAGTGTGTATGCCCAGCAGTGGGATTGCTGGATCATAAGGCAGGTCTATTTCCAGTTTTTTAAGGAATCTCCACACTGTTCTCCATAGTGGCTGTACTAGTTTGCATTCCCACCAACAGTGTAAGAGGGTTCCCTTTTCTCCACACCCTCTCCAGCTGGGCATACACACTGAGGAAACCAGAAGGGAAACAAATACAGTATACTAACGCATATATATGGAATTTAGAAAGATGGTAACAATAACCCTGTGTACGAGACAGCAAAAGAGACACTGATGTATAGAACAGTCTTATGGACTCTGTGGGAGAGGGAGAGGGTGGGAAGATTTGGGAGAATGGCATTGAAACATGTAAAATATCATGTATGAAATGAGTTGCCAGTCCAGGTTCAATGCACGAAACTGGATGCTTGGGGCTGGTGCACTGGGACGACCCAGAGGGATGGAATGGGGAGGGAGGAGGGAGGAGGGTTCAGGATGGGGAACACATGTATACCTGTGGCAGATTCATTTTGATATTTGGCAAAACTAATACAGTTATGTAAAGTTTAAAAATTAAAAAAAAAAATAAATAAATAAATAAATAAAAAAAAAAGAAGAGGTGGCAAGAATACACAGAACTATACAAAAAAGGTCTTCATGACCCAGATAATCACGATGGTGTGATCACTCACCTAGAGCCAGATATCCTGGAATGCAAAGTCAAGTGGGCCTTAGGAAGCATCACTACGAACAAACTTAGTGGAGGTGACGGAATTCCAGTTGAGCTATTTCAAATCCTAAAAGATGATGCTGTGAAAGTGCTACACTCAATATGCCAGTAAATTTGGAAAACTCAGCAGTGGCCACAGGACTGGAAAAGGTCAGTTTTCATTCCAGTCTCAAAGAATGTGTGTGGTCTCTCCGTCATGTCTGACTCTTTGTGATCCCATGGACTGTAGCCTGCGAGGCTCCTCCATCCATGGAATTTTCCAGGCAAGAGTACTGGAGTGGGTTGCCCTTTCCATCTCCAGGGAATCTTCCTGACCCAGGGATCAAACCCAGGTCTCCTGCATTGCAGGCAGACACTTTTACCCTCTAAGCCACCAGGGAAGCCCCAGTCCCAAAGAAAAGCAATGCCAAAGAATGATCAAAGTAGTGCACAATTGCACTCATCTCACACTCTAGCAAAGTAATGCTCAAACTTCTCCAAGCCAGCCTTCACAAATACGTGAGCCATGAACTTCCAGATGTTCAACCTGGATTTAGAAAAGGCAGAGGAACCAGACAACAAATTGCCAACATCCGTTGGATCACTGAGAAAGTGAGAGAGTTCCAGAAAAACATCTATTTCTGCTTTATTGGCTATGCCAAAGTCTTTGACTGTGTGGATCACAACAAATTGTGGAACATTCTGAAAAACATGGGAATATCAGGTTACTTGACCTGCATCCTGAGAAATCTGTATGCAGGTCAGGAAGCAACAGTTAGAACTGGACTTGGAAAAACAGACTTGTTCCAAATCAGGAAAGGAGTACATGAAGGCTGTATATTGTCACCCTGCTTATTTAATTTATATGCAGAGTACATCATGAGAAACACTGAGCTGGAATCAAGATTGCCTGAAGAAATATCAATAACCTGAGATATGCAGATGACACCACCCTTATGGCAGAAAGTGAAGAAGAACTAAAGAGCCTCTTAATGAAAGTGAGGAGGGTGAAAAAGTTGGCTTAAAACTCAAAATTCAGAAGACTAAGATCATGGCATCTGGTCCCATCACTTCACAGCAAATAGATGGGGAAGCAATGGAAACAGTGACAGACTTTATTTTGGGGGGCTCCAAAATCACTGCAGATGGTGACTGCAGCCATGAAATTAAAAGACGCTTGCTTCTTGGAAGAAAACTTATGACCAACCTAGACAGCATGTTAAAAAGCAGAGGCATTATTTTACCAACAAAGGTCTGTCTAGTCAAAGCTAAGGCTTTTCTAGTAGTCATGTATGGATATGAGAGTTGGACTATAAAGAAAGCTGAGCACTGAAGAATTGATGCTTTTGAACTGTGGTGTTGGAGAAGACTCTTGAGAGTCCCTGGGACTGCAAGGAGATACAACCAGTCCATCCGAAAGGAAATCAGTCCTGAATATTTACTGGAAGGTCTGATGCTGAAGCTGAAACTCCAATACTTTGGCCACCTGATGCAGAGAACTGACTCATCTGAAAAGACCCTGATGCTGGGAAAGATTGAGGGCAGAAGGAGAAGGGGACGACAGAGGATGAGATGGTAGATGGCATCATCCACTCAATGGACATGGGTTTGAGTAAGCTCTAGGAGTTGGTGATGGACAGGGAGGCCTTGCGTGCTGTAGTCCATGGGATCACAAAGAGTCGGACACAACTGAATGACCTAACTGAACTGGACTGACCCTCTTTTAGCATGTCTTACTGATTTATTTACTTATTTTATTGAAGTACAATTGATTTACAATGTCATGTTAGTTTCAGATGTCCAGCACTGTGATTCAGTTACATATATTCTTTTTCATTGGAATATAGCTCCTTTACACTTCTACATCAGTTTCTGCTGTACAGCAAAGTGAATCTGCCAAATGTTTACACATATCCCCTCTTTGTTAAAATTTCCTTCCTAGTTAGGTTACCACTAACCTAGTTAGGTTAGAGCAATGAGTGGAGTTCACTGTGCCATACAGCAGATTTTCATTAGTTACCTGTTTTACACATAGCAGTGTATGTATGTCAATCCCAGTCTCCCAATTCATCCTACTTCCCTTTTCCTCCTCCCATACATTTGGTCTATAAGTCAGTGTCTTTATTTCTGTTCTGCAAAAAGATCAACTATACCATATTTCTAGATTCCGTGTATATGCATTAATATATGACATTTGTTTTTCCTTTTTGTCTTATTCTCTTCACCTTCAGCTTCCTGCCAGAGTTACTGGTCCCTTTTTTGATTCCTCTTTTCTTTTTTCACTTCTTTCAATCTATCCAGTTTCAAGGACAGTTTTCTTTTCTTTTAGTTGTCCACAGTCTTCCACTAGTGTTTAGCAGGTGCTCTGTGAGAATCATTATATTTGTATATGTATTCCTGATGTACTTGTGAAGAGACATGAATTCTGCATCCTTTTATTCCACCATCTTGACTCTTCTCTCTCTCTCTCTCTCTCTCTCTCTCTCTATATATATATATATATATATATATATGTATACACACTTTTTTAAGATTCTTTTCCCTTATAGCTTATATAAAAGATGGGGTGCACTTTCTTGTGTTATACAGTAGGTCCTTACTGGCTATCTATTTTTTTATATATTTTAATTAAAGGATAATTACAACATTTTGATTTTTTGGCCATACATCAACACATTATCTATTTTATATACAGTAATGTGTATGTGTTAATCCCAACATCCTAATTTATCCCTCCTCCACTTTCCCCTTTGGTTATCATAGGTTTGTTTTCTATGTCTGTGGGTCTATTTCTGTTTTGTAATTATGTTCATTTGCATCTGTTTCTTTTTTGAGATTTTACATATAAGCAAATTTCATATGACATTTGTCTTTCCCTGTCTGGCTTACTTCACTTAGTATACTATCTTTTAATATTTCTTTTGACCCACGTCTATTGGTGATCAATTCCTTCAGGTTTTTTTGTCTGGAAAAGTTTTATCTCTCCTCATTTCTGAAGGATTACTTTGTCTAATATGGTATTCCTGATTGGAAGTTATTTCCTTTCAGTACCATGAAGATATCATCCCACTTTCTCCTGGCCTTCAAGGTTTTAGATAAGGAATCTGCTCATAGTATTATCGGAGTTTCCTTTTATTTGATGATTTGCTTTTCTCATGGTATGTTCAAAATTATCTTCGTCTTGGAATTTTGAGAATTTTATAAAAATGTTTCTGGCTAAAATCTCTTTATGTTTAATTTATTTGCATTTCTTTGGGCTTCAAGGATCCAGGTTTTCATTTCCTCCTCCAGATTTAGGAATTTTTTCGTCATTATTTCTTTAAATAAGCTTTGTGCTCCTTTTACTTTCTGTGCTCCTTCTGAGACTCCCTCCCATATGTGTATATTGGTTTGTATATGGTGTCCCATAAATCTCTTTTATAATCTTTTTTCCTTTTTTTCCTCTGACTGGGAAATTTTAAGTGACCTGTCTTTGAATGCAGTGATTCTTTCTTCTCCTCAGTTCCAGAATTTCTTTTTGGTTCTTTTTTATGATTTCCATGACTTTCTTGAACTTCTCATGCATCATTTTCCTGATTTTGTTTAGTTGTCTGAGTTCTCTTGTAGCTCACTAAGCTTCTTTAAGATGGTTATTTGGAATTCCTTTTCAGACAGTTCATAGATATCCATTTCATTAGGACCAGTTCATGGTGCCTTATTTTGTTCCTTTGGTGGTGTCATGTTTCCCTGATTAATCCTCAACCTAGTGGCCTTTCGGAGAAGGCAATGGCACCCCACTCCAGTACTCTTGCCTGGAAAATCCCATGGGTGGAGGAGCCTGGTGGGATGCAGTCCATGGGGTCGCTAAGAGTCAGACACGACTGAGCGACTTCACTTTGATTTTTCACTTTCATGCTTTGGAGAAGGAAATGGCAACCCACTCCAGTGTTCTTGCCTGGAGAATCCCAGGGACGGGGAAGCCTGGTGGGCTGCCATCTATGGGGTCGCACAGAGTCGGACATGACTGAAGCAACTTAGCAGTAGCAGCAGCAGGTACATCTTCCAGTCTTTATAGATTGGCTTTGGTGAGGAAAGCCTTTTATCCATCAGCACAACTAGGACACCTGGCAGGCTCCACAGGTGAGCTTGCTGCTGGAGTTCTTGAGTAGGCTGATCTGGTGCCTGGGTCAGTGAATGGGCAAGCTTTCAGCCTGGATCTGCAGGGGATCAGCCTGTATCTTGAAGCCTAGGCCCAGGGGCTAGCCTGGCACTGAGACAGACCTGGAGGCTTTGTCCACAGAAGACTGGACTAGAAGCTGAGTTGTGGTTACATCCTGGTGATTAGAGCCACAGGGCCAGCTTGGCATGTGTTAGCCCTGGATTCTGGGTCTTTAGGGGCAGGCTTAGAGCCTGAGACTGCATGGAATGGCCTAGTACTGGGGCAGGTCTAGGGCCTAGCTTGGTAGAGGCTGGCCTGGAGTCTGGAAAAATGGGGAATGAGTTGGTGCTTGGGTTTACTGGGATGGGCCTGGTCCAAGGTAAAGTTGATTGCTCCCTTCACTCTCCCTTCTCCATGTGGAGGGGATCCTTCCCTGGACTACATAGTGTGAGCTTTGGGGAAGGGTGACATGGGTAATATGAAAGTGTCATTTCTAGCATCTGCAATGCACTTTTTCTTATTTCTGTACTCTACCCAGGTATTCTTATCTGTCATATGGATTCTATAGCTCTCATTGAAGGAATTTTCTTGCATAGATAGTTGTTTGAATTCATTCATGTTACTGTGAAGGGACAAGCACTAGAAACTCCTATTAAGCCATCAGTCCCCTGGGTTAGCAGAATTTTATTTAAAATCTCAGAATATTCAGAAAACACATTGCTCACCTATTTCAATGTATTGAGGTACAGATTTAAGAACACCTTGTATCTTCCACTGATCTGCTAAGGGAAAATGATGTTACAGATTCATCTGTAAATTGATTAGGATGGGTTCATCTCTGTCCTATCCACTACCAAAAGACTAATTCACTCTTTGGGCACAAATTTTACAAACCTTGCCTTGCCTGGCTCAGGATGCAGAAAAAGTCTACCTTTACATGGAAAAAAATGATTATGCCTCCACTTCTGCTTTTCAATATACTTTTTTATCTCCAGTCACTATTAAGAAGATAAGGGTAAACTTTAATACTGACCTTCACTTTCATCCAGGGAAGAAGTATAGAAAACTGTCCTTTCCCGCAGCAAGCGCTTCGAAATTGTAATTGGTTTGTGTCTTCTTGCTGTTACTCGAGGTGGAGGCACTGGGGGTGCAGTACTTTCCTCAGGTGGACCTGAATAGATCTGTAGAAGGGGAGTATTACCAGAAAACAATTAGAAAGATCAACTTTTTGTATTCCTAATGCTAACTGCCAGTTGATGCCCATCAGCATTACACCTAGTGTCTGCCATAGAAATTCTAATATTACTAAAGGAATTGGGGATATTTTCTTAAACACTCTAACCACCAGCAAGTAGAGATTTCCCACCATGTTTGAGGTGCAGGACCTGGGATTTCTCAGTGTGGAGGAAAGAATGTAGACAAAAATGGCAACATCAGGAGTGTACTCTTCTATATATTAGATGGGATTGCTGCATGACACATATTCACTGAACAAAACCAATTAAATTATTATTTTAAAAACTGCAACATCAGTCCTGAATTTTCCACTTACTGCCTGGGAAACTGTAAAAAAGCTTTTCCCAACAAAAACTGTAAAAAAGGTTTCCAAGCAAAACTCATTAAAAATTCACCTCCCATCTCTGAGCCTTAGCTTCTTCATCTGTAAATCTCAGGGAGCACCACCTATCACAGGATGTGTTGAGAACCAAGTGGAAAGGTAGTCAAAGTACATTGTATGGGTAGAGGTAGGGTGTGAAGAATGATTAAAAACACCCACATGCATTCAATATTTCTGAAAAGATACCAAGAAACTGATTACATTGTTTGCACAAGACAGGAACAATGAGTGGCTCAGGGAAGGATGGAGGAAACTTATTTTTCACTCCTATATCATTTTGATCTTTAAAAATTTTCAAACCATGTATGCATTACTTATTCAAAAGAGAAAGGACAAAAACGAAGTTCCTTGAAGTTATGATAATTGCTGGATAAGTGAGGGAGGAGCTGTGATTAGAATTTGTATATAGTGTCTCATATGTACTTAAGGATCTTCCTATCCCAGAGGAGAATGACCTTTTGGCCAGAGTGAACACAATTTAGAAAGACACACATATGTGATGATGGAGGAAGGGAACTGGTTCCATTGCAATAATAAAATCAATCCCAATGATTTGTGCAAAATAATGTCATAGCCCAACATTCTATCAGGCAAGAATCAACATAATTTGCATAGACACAGAACTTACATGATTGGGAACACAAGGCAAGCCTGTGTGAAAGCTGCACAATGATAGAGAACAAAGTAATAAGAATCATAAGGCAGTACATGTTTCAGTATCTCATGGAATAGGGAAAAAAGAATATGACATAGTAGCAAGCAGATGAGCTTTGAGGCCATATACTTTTAGGTCATATTTCTGGTGTCATCATTTGTAATAATATTCTAAATAGCTACCATTTTGTGAGCATCTTAAGCAGATGTAGTAGTTGTTACAAATATCCCTTGTTATTTATCAAGTGCACCAGGGACTTTGCACTGAATGTTTCATCCACCTGGAGTGCGCTTCTTCCAGGTAACCATATCCATAGCTTGTGCTCTTGATTTCAGTAGTTTTAATGATCAAATACACTCCTCTCAGTGAGTCCTTGTAGATAAATGTATCAAAATTTTGACATGCTTCCCTCTGCTGTGCTTTCTATCCCCCATCTCTATTTAACTTATTTTCTTATCACTTTCTAACACTGCTGTTTTGTTGTTCAGTTGCTAAGTCATGTCCAACTCTTTGCAACCCCATAGACTGCAGCACGCCAGGCTTCCCTGTCCTCCACTATCTCCCGAAGTTTGCCCAAGTTCATGTACATTGAGTGATGCTATCTAACCATCTCATCATCTGCCTCCCACTTCTCCTTTTGCCTTCAATCTTTTCTAGCATCAGGGTTTTTTAACACCGTATATTGTACTTATTTAGCTTTTGGTTATCTGCCTCTCCACTTGATTGTATACTATACTAATATTTTTTTTATACTATACTAATATATATCATCATGTTCACTGTTGTATCTCCAGCAGTTAGAAGAGTGACTAGAATTGCTGGGCCAAAAAAACTAACACATTTAAAATTCTGATATAAAAGCCCAAATTGTCCTCTGAAAATAACATGACAGCCACTTTCCCTTCCAGCCAAAATAGGGTAAAAGGGTGTAGATTTATATCATCAGCATGGAACAATTAAAAAGCTTGAAAAAATGTAATAATGATTCTGATTATTATTATCTCATTATTAGGGCATTTGAAATCTGGCAATGAAGGACAGTGATCCATGAGAGAGGAAAAATAAATGAAGTGAACTCCATGATTGTCCAGCATAAAGCCTGGAAAGATTCTTCAGGCCATACTACAAGACAAGGAACCCAGAAGAGCCCAGCAGTCTCCATAAGCTGAAGACACTGAGTTGTAAGTATGAGAAGAGCAAGGAAGTAAGAGTTTTCAGGGCAGAGTACCTGTGCAGACAGAAGATCTGCACAAAGAACTCTGGAGATCTTCAGGCGTCCTCTTTAAGAATTTAGCTGCATACTGATCAATACATATGTGTAAGGCAAGAACCACAGGACAAAATTAAAGGGAAACACAGTGGCTGGAAGAGTTCCTGTTCTCACCAGCCACAGTGAACTATTAAATAATTCACAGAGCACTGAGTAGAGTACACAGACAAGTTTTGCCTCATTCATGAAGAAAAATTAACATGACTAAATACTATTCTTTTTCTGCTTAAGCTTAAAGGAAATACTTGTAAATATCAAGCTGTATTTGGGTAACAACTGCACCCCAGAAAAAGCTCAAGAATATTACCTATAGTAATTAAAAAATAGCCAGAATTCAAGAAGGTAAAATTAATGTCTTGTGTCTGATAAAAAATTATCAGAAATAAATCATTCATAGCTATTTCTTTTTAAACTTTTTATATTTGTATTTAAGTATAGCTGATTAACAATGCTGTGATAGTTTCAGCTGGATATCAAAGGAACTCAACCAGACATATACATGTATCCATTCTCCCTCAAACTCCCCAGTAGCCCATTCTAATTTTGGTGTATTTTATTTCTTTTTCTTGCTCAATTGCTCTGGCTAGGACTGCAATACTGTATTGAATAGGAGTGGTTACAATGAATATTCTTATCTTGTTCCTGATCTTAGCAACAGTTGTCTACCTTGCCAGTCAATCCTAAAGAAAGTCAGTCCTGAGTATTCATTGGAAGGACTGATGCTGAAACTCCAATACTTTGGCCACCTGATGCAAAGAGCTGACTCATTTGCAAAGACCCTGATGATGGGAAAGATTGAAGTCAGGAGGAGAAGGGGACGACAGAGGATGAGATGGTAGGATGGCATCACCGATTCAATGGACATGAGTCTGAGCAATCTCCAGGAGCTGATGATGAACAGGGAAGCCTGGCATGCTGCAGTTCATGGGGTCACAAAGAGTTGGACATGACTGAGAGACTGAACTGAACTGATGATGTTAGCTGTGGGCTTTTCCTATATGGTCTTAGTAATGTTGAGGTCTGTTCTTTCCATACCAAATTTGTTGAGCGTATTTATCACAAAAGGATATTGAATTTTGGCAAATGTATGTTATGCATCTATTGAGAATTTTATTTTTGATTCTATTAATGTGGTATATCACATTTATTGATTTTCTTATGTTGAAGCATCCTTGCATCCCAGGGATGAATTCTACTTGATAGTAGTCTATGATTCTTTTAAAGTGCTATTCAATTAAGTATGCTAGTATTTTGTAGAGAATTTATGCTAGTATTTTGTATAGAATTTATGCTTTCTGTATTCATCAGGTATGTTGGCCTGTGGCCTATAGCTTTCTTTTCCTCCTTCTTCTTTTCCCATCCTCCTCTTCTTTCTTTTTTTTTATAGAGTCCTAAACTGGCTTTGGCATCATGGTAATGTTGGCCTCATAAAATGAGTTTGGGAGTGTTCTCTCTCTTTCAACGTTTTTAAATGAGAGTAATTGACATTAAATCTTCTTTTAATGTTTGGTAGAATTCATCAATGAAACAATCTGGACCTGAGCTTTTCTTCTTTGGAAGATTTCTGAATACTGATTCAAGCTCTTCACTCACTATTTGTTCAGATTTTCTATTTCTTCATGATTCAGTTTCACTAGGTTATGTATTTCTAGGAACTTACCAATCTTTCTAGGTTATCCAATTTGTTGGCATAGGTTTATTTATAGTAGTCTCTTATTATCCTTTTTATTTCTGTAGTGTAATCCTTGTTTATTTCTGATTTTATGTATTCAGGTCTTCTCTCTTTATTTCTTAGTCTAGTTAAAGGTTTTCAGTTTTATTTATCTTTTTAAATACTCAATGTAATTTCACTTATCTTTTCTATTGGTTTCCTGTTCTCTATTTCATTGATTTCTCTCTTTTTTGCTCTCATCTTTGTTATTTCCTTCTTTGTGCAAACCTTGGGCTGAGTTTGTTCTTTTACCAATTGTTTGAGATGTTAAGTTAGGTTATTTGTGATCTTTCTTTTGTCTTAATGTAAATGTAGTGTAATGTAATATAATGTAAATGTAGTGTAAATGTAGTGTTTTGTAAATGTCCCCTCTTAGAATTGCCTTTTCTGCATTTCATAAGTTTTGATTGGTTGTTTTTCTACAGTCATGCATTTTTAGATATTTCTTGATTTCTTGCTTTCTCTCTTTTGATTTCTTGCTTGACCCTTTGGTTGTTCAAAAGTGCGTTTTCTACAACATATTTGAAAATTTTTTGTTTTCTTCCAGTTATTGATTTCTAGTCTCATACCATTGTGAACAGAAAATACTTGATAAGATTTCAATCTTCATACATTTGCTTATTTTATGACCTAACATCATCTATCCTAGAGAAAGTTCCATGTCCACTTGAGAAGAATGAGTATTCTGTTGTTGGTGGGTAAAATGGTCTGTATATGTCATTCAAGTTCATTTGGTCTAAGAATTGATGCTTTTGAGCTGTGGTGTTGGAGAAGACTCTTGAGAGTCCCTTGGACTGCAAGGAGATCCAACCAGTCCATTCTGAAGGAGATCAGCCCTGGGATTTCTTTGGAAGGAATGATACTAAAGCTGAAACTCCAATACTTTGGCCACCTCATGCGAAGAGTTGACTCATTGGAAAAGACTCTGATGCTGGGAGGGATTGGGGGCAAGAGGAGAAGGGGACGACAGAGGAGGAGATGGCTGGATGGCATCACTGACTTGATGGACGTGAGTCTGGGTGAACTCCGGGAGTTGGTGATGGACAGGGAGGCCTGGCGTGCTGCGATTCATGGGTTCACAAAGAGTCGGACATGACTGAGTGACTGATCTGATCTGATCTGATAGTTCGGGTACAATGTTTCTTTAACTGAATTTCTGTCTGAATGATCTATGCATTTTTGAAAGTAGAATATTAAAGTATTTCGCTATTATTGTATTGTTTATTTCTCCCTTCAGAACTGTTCAGTTCAGTTCAGTTGAGTAGTCACTCAGTCATGTCCAACTCTTTGTGACCCCATGAATCGCAGCACGCCAGGCCTCCCTGTCCATCACCAACTCCCGGAGTTCACTCAGACTCACGTCCATCAAGTCAGTGATGCCATTCAGCCATCTCATCCGCTGTCGTCCCCTTTCCTCCTGCCCCCAACCCCTCCCAGGATCAGAGTCTTTTCCAATGAGTCAACTCTTCGCATGAGGTGGCCAAAGTACTGGAGTTTCAGATTTAGCATCATTCCTTCCAAGGAAATCCCGGGGCTGATCTCCTTCAGAATGGACTGGTTGGATCTCCTTGCAGTCCAAGGGGTCTCAAGAGTCTTCTCCAACACCACAGTTCAAAAGCATCAATTCTTCAGCACTCAGCTTTCTTCACAGTCCAACTCTCACATCCATACATGACCACTGGAAAAACCATAGCCTTGACTAGATGGACCTTTATTGGCAAAGTATGTCTCTGCTTTTCAATAGGCTATCTAGGTTGGTCATAACTTTCCTTCCAAGGAGTAAGCGTCTTTTAATTTCATGGCTGCAGTCACCATCTGAAGTGATTTTGGAGCCCAGAAAAATAAAGTCTGACACTGTTTCCACTGTATTTGCTTAATATATTTAGGTGCTGCAATGCTAGGTGCACACATATGTACAATTGGTATAGAATGCTCAAACTACCACACAACTGCACTCATCTCACATGTTAGTAAAGTAATGCTTAAAATTCTCCAAGCCAGGCTTCAGCAATATGTGAACCATGAACTTCCAGATGTTCAAGCTGGTTTTAGAAGAGGCAGAGGAACCAGAGATCAAATTGCCAACATCTGCTGGATCATGGAAAAAGCAAGAGAGTTCAAGAAAAACATCTATTTCTGCTTTACTGATTATGCCAAAGCCTTTGACTGTGTGGACCACAATAAACTGTGGAAAATTCTGAAAGAAATGGGAATACCAGACCACCTGACCTGCCTCTTGAGAAACCTATATGCAGGTCAGGTAGCAACAGTTAGAACTGGACATGGAACAACAGAGTGGTTCCAAATAGGAAAAGGAGTACATCAAGGCTGTATATTGTCTCCCTGCTTATTTAACTTATACGCAGAGTACATCATTAGAAAAGCTGGGATGGAAGAAGCACAAGCTGGAATCAAGATTGCCTGGAGAAATATCAATATAATCTCAGATATGCAGATGACACCACCCTTATGGCTGAAAGTGAAGAGAAATTAAAAACCCTCTTGATGAAAGTGAAAGTGGAGAGTGAAAAAGTTGGCTTAAAGCTCAACATTCAGAAAACGAAGATCATGGCATCTGGTGCCATCACTTCATGGGAAATAGATGGGGAAACAGTGGAAACAGTGTCAGACTTTATTTTTCTGGGCTCCAAAATCACTGCAGATGGTGACTGCAGCCATGAAATTAAAAGACACTTACTCCTTTGAAGGAAAGTTATGACCAACCTGGATAGCATATTGAAAAGCAGAGACATTACTTTGCCAACAAAGGTCCGTCTAGTCAAGGCTCTGGTTTTTCCTGTGGTCATGTATGGATGTGAGAGTTGGACTGTGAAGAAGGCTGAGTGCCGAAGAATTGATGCTTTTGAATTGTGGTGTTGGAGAAGACTCTTGAGAGTCCCTTGGACTGCAAGGAGATCCAACCAGTCCATTCTAAAGGAGATCAGTCCTGGGTGTTCTTTGGAAGGAATGATGCTGAAGCTGAAACTCCAATACTTTGGCCACCTCATGCAAAGAGTTGACTCATTGGAAAAGACTCTGATGCTGGGAGGGATTGGGGGCAGGAGGAGAAGGTGACGACAGAGGATGAGATGGCTGGATGGCATCACTGACTCGATGGACATGAGATGGGTGAACTCCGGGAGCTGGTGATGGACAGGGAGGCCTGGTGTGCTGTGATTCATGGGGTGGCAAAGAGTTGGACAAGACTGAGTGACTGAACTGAACTGAGCTTGATGAATAGACCATATTATCAAATTATGACCTTCTTCATCCCCTTAAATCAGTTTTTGATTTAAAGTTTATTTTGTCTGATATAAGTATCCTTGCTTTCATTTGGGTTCCATTTGCAGGAAATAACTTTTCCAACCCTTAACTTTGAGCCTATGTGTGTCCTTAAATTTGAAGTGACTTTTAGGCAGCATACTGTAGGGTCCTATTTTTAATCCATTCAGCCCCTCTGCCTTTTGATTAGATAATTTAATTCATTTACATTCAAATTAATTATTGATAGGCAAGGAGTTATTAATTCCATTTTAATTATTTTCTGGCTATTTTGAAATTCCCTTATTTCTTTCCTCATCATTTGTCTTTATTCTTGTGGATTTATCATTTTCTGTAATGTCATGCTTTGATTTCCTTCTTTCTATGTTTTGTTTTGGAGAAAGAAATGGCAGCCCACTCTTCTTGCCTGGAAAATCCCGTGGATGGAGGAGCCTGGTAGGCTGCAGTCCATGGGGTCGCTAAGAGTTGGATACCACTGAGCGACTTCACTTTCACTTTCATGCATTGGAGAAGGAAATGGCAACCCACTCCAGTGTTCTTGCCTGGAGAATCCAAGGGACGGGGGAGCCTGGTGGGCTGCCGTCTGTGGGGTCGCACAGAGTTGGACACAACTGAAGTGACTTAGCAGTATCTTTTGTTTATCTACTCAGGTTTTTGCATTTGTGGTTACTATGAGGTTTATATAAACAAAACTATAGATATAAAAGTCTATTTAAAGCTAATAACAGCTTATCTTTGTCATATACCAAGACCCTACCATTTTACATCTCCCTCTATATTTTATGTTTTTGACATCACAACTTACCCAATTTTATACTGTAGATCCATTAACAAATTACTGTAGCTAAGTTATCATTAATATATTTGTCCTTTAACCTTTATATTAGAGTTACATAATTAGCACACTGCCATATTGCAGTATCAGAGTATTCTGAATTTGACAACATATTTATCTTATCAGTAGGTTTTATTGCTAAGTCACTTCAGTCGTGTCCAACTCTGTGTGACCCCATAGATGGCAGCCCACCAGGCTTCCCCGTCCCTGGGATTCTCCAGGCAAGAACATTGGAGTGGGTTGCCATTTCCTTCTCCAATGCATGAAAGTGAAAAGTGAAAGTGAAGTCACTCAGTCGTGTCCCACCTTCAGCGACCCCATGGACTGCAGCCTTCCAGTCTCCTCCATATATGGGGTTTTCCAGGCAAGAGTACTGGAGTGGGGTGCCATTGCCTTCTCCGCAGTAGGTTTTATACTTTCATATATTTTGCATTATTAACTAGTATCCTTTCATTTTAGCTTGAAGAACCCCTTTCAGTATTCTCGATAGGCAGGGCTAGTGTGGACAAACTCCCTCAGCTTTTATTTGTTTGGTAAAGTCTTTATCTTTCCTTCATTTCTGAAAGATGACTTTTCTGGGTAAAATATTCATGGTTGGAAGTTTTGGGGTTTTTTTTTTTCAGCATTTTGCATATACCATCCAACTCTCTTCTGGTCTGCAAGGGGTCTGCTGAGAAATCTTTTGATAGCTGTATATGTGAGGGTATTTTTTCTCTCTTGCTGCTTTTAACATTCTGTCTTTGATTTTAAACTGTTTCATTATAATGTGTCTTGGAAAAGACTGTTTTGGGTTGACATTTTGAGATAACTGTTGGCTTCATAAATTTACCCCTAGGTTTAAATTCTCAGGTATTACTTCTTTAAAAAGTTTTCTCTCATTCTTCTCCTTCTGGAACTTCTGAGACTCCAACTGTTCATAAATTGTTTCTTTTAATGGACCCCATAATTCACATAGACTATACTCATTCTTTTTTCTTTTTGCTACCCTGAATATTGTTATTGTTGTTCAGTCCCTCAGTCATGTCCAACTCTTTGCAACCCCATGGACTGCAGCATGCCAGGCTTCCCTGTCCTTCACTATCTCCCTGAGTTTGCCCAAACTCATGTCCATTGAGTTGATGATGCCATCCAGCTATCTCATCCTCTCTTGGCCCCTTCTCCTCCTGCCAACAATCTTTCCCAACATCAGGGTTTTTTTCCAGTGAGTTGGCTCTTTGCATCAGGTGGCCAAAATATTGGAGCTTCAACTTCAGCCTCAGTCCTTCCAGGGAATATTCAGGGTTTATTTCCCTTAGGATTGACTGGTTTTACCTTCTTGCTGTTCAAAGGATTCTCAAGAGTTTTCTTCAGCACAGCTCAAAAGCATCAATTCTTCAGTGCTCAGCCTTCTTTATGGTCCAACTCTCACACATAACTATTGGAAAAGCCATAGCTTTGACTATACAGACCTCTGTCGGTAAAGTGATATATCTGCTTTTTAATATGCTATCCAGGTTTGTCATAGCTTTTCTTCCAAGGAGCAAGCATCTTTTAATTTAATTCTGTGGCTGCAGTGATTTTTTGATCCAAAGAAAATAAAGTCTGTCACCATTTCCACTTTTTCCCCATCTAGGCTCCCATGAATAGATGATCTCAAATAACCTGTCTTCTAATTCACTAACTCTTTCTTCTTTTGGATAGAGTATAATATTGAAGCTCTCTATTGTATTCTTCAGTCCAGTCATTGTTCTTTGAACTCTAGGATTTCTGTTTTGTTTTTGTTTTTTTAATAATTTCTGTTTATTTGTTGAACTTGTTTTGTTCATGCCTTGTGTCCCTAATTTCATTTAGTTGTTTATCTTTGTTTTCTTATAGTTCACTGAATATCTTTTTAAATTAAAGCATAATTGATTTACAATATTATACTAGTTTCAAGTATACAACATAGTGATTCAATATTTTTATAGATTATACTCTAAAGTAATTATAAGATATTGACTATATTCTCTGTGCTATATATCCTTGTAGCTTATTTATTTTATATAAAGTATACATACATATATCTTAATCTCCTACCCCATACTGCTCTCCTCTCTTTCCCTCATCACATTGATAACCATTTTTTGTTCTCTATATCTGAGTCTGTTTCTGTTCTATTTTATTCAATTGTTTTAGCTTTTAGATTCCACATATAAGTGGTAACATATACTATTTGTTTTTGTCTGACATTTCACTTAGGATAATACTTTCTAAATTATTCATGTTGTTGCAAATGGCAAAATTTTCATTCTTTTTTATGGCTAATAGTCCACACACAGCTGCTTTATTCATCAGCGATGGACATGTAGGTTGCTTTCATATCTTGGCTATTGTAAATAATGCTATGATGAATATTTGGATATATATATATCTTTTCAAATTAATGTTTTCATTTCTTTCAGATATATACCCAGGAGTGGACTTGCTGAATCATATGGTAATCTTATTTTTAGTTTTTAGGGAACATTCACACTGACTTCCATATTGGCTGCACCACCTTGCATTCCCACCAGCAATGTACTAGGGTTCTTCCCTTTTCTTCACATTCTTATCCTGAGATTCTAGGTGGGCCATCTGGTGGTGTCTGGGGGAGACTTGCTGCTTGAGTTCTTTGGAAGTCAAATTTGGTGCCTTGGTCATCAGGTAGGCAAGCTTGGTGTTTGGATCCACTAGGGCAAGCCTGGTGCCTGGGTCCAAGTGTATGGACTGGGGCTTGGATTCACTGGAATAGGCCTAACACTTGAGTTTTGCAGTGACAGGCTTATGATTTGGGTTCATGTGAATGAATCTGGATCTGGGTCCATGAGGGCTGACCAAGATAAGGAATCACTAGGGTGGGCCTACAATCTGGGTCCACAGGGACTATTCTGGTGCTGGATGGGCCAGGAGCTTGATTTCATAGGAAATGGGCTAGAACCTAGGGCAGTGGGGTTAGTCTGCCCTTTGGGCACACTGGGAGCCTAGGGCCATGAAAGACAGCCTGTCATCTGGGGCCTCAAGGGCCAGCCTAGAGATTAAGTCCATGGGGTTCAGCTTGTTTCTGGTGCAGGCCAGGAGTCTGGTTCTCTGGAAGCCAGCCTATAAGCTGAGGCCATAAGTGCTTGTCTGGCACTGAGGTTGGCCAGAAGCTTGGGTCCACAGGAGCCTGTCTGGACCCTGAGCCATAGGAGCAATCCTGGCATTGAGGTAGGCTGGGTGCCTCAGTCTATGTGAGCTGGTCTAGAGGTTAGGTCTGTGGGAGCTGACCCATTCTGGAATGGTCCAGGAATCTGCATTCACAGGAATCCAATAGAAGCCTGGTGACAGAGCTGGCTGACAGTGGGGTCAGCCAGGAACCTAGGTTTGTGTGAGCACACATATGCCTTGGGAGCTGTCTGGGGATATAGATGCTGGGCAATGTTGAGTGTTTTGAGAGCTTGAGTTTGCAGGAACCTTCTGGTAGCATGGTGCTGCAGGAGCTATCTTGGACTTTGGGAAATGCCTGGGGCCACAGAAGCTGGTGGATAACAGCATGGGGCAAGGGCCTGGGTTTGCCTGATACCACTGGGAGCCTGGGGCCATGAGAGACATCTGACTGCATGAGCTGGTCTGATGCTGAGGTGGGCTGGTACTGGGGTTTAACAGTGAAATCAAGTGCTCACTTCATTCTCCTCTCCCAAGAAGACTGTCATTCTCCACACTGGGCTGAATCTTGGGAGAGGGATGAAAGACAGTAACTCTATCTTTCTTCCTCATTGTGTCTTTTCTTATTTCTTTGCTTCACCAGGTGTTATAATCCCTCACCTGGATTCCTTATATATATATAAAATTGCTCACTCAATACTGACATCTGGATATCCCAGAGGCATCTCAACTTTAACATTTCTAAAATTAAACTATTTATTTTCTTTTATTTTTTATTTCTTAAAACAATGCTAATGTCCAAGCCAGAAATCTGGGTATTGTTATCCTACCATCTTCCCTCTCTCTCACATCCCATATCCATTTAGTCACCAAGTTCCATCAGTTATACTTCCTTAATATCTCTCTAATCTATTCTCTCTGTTCAATACCACTGCCTCAGTTCAGAGTTTCATCATGTCTCTCTAATGTCACTACAGTGGTCTTCTAACTATTCTCTGTGCCTCATGTCACTCTTTTATTCAATCTGTCTATGAAAGTATGCATAGAGGGACCTTCCTAAACTCAAAACATAATTGTTTTACCCCTCTGGTTATATTTTAGTGACTCCTTACTATCTTTGAGACAAAGTCCAAACTCTGTAGTTAGTACACAAGGTGCTCTATAATCTGGCCGCTGATTACAATCTTCAATCTCATCTTCCTCTATTCTTACCTTCACTTTATACTATGATATCTATCCACCCTTCTTCCTTTTACTAATATTAATAGAAGTCATTGAATTTTAGCTGAGTACCCATGCTTACATCTCCCAGCTTCCCTTAAAGCTAGGTAAGGCCATGCACTTAAGTTTTAAACAATAAAATACAAGTGGAAGTGATTTATACAAACTTCTGGATCACGTTTTTATAAAGAATTTGTCTGCATTCCATTCTCTTTTCCCTTACTCTTTCACGAAGACTGATGGAACAGGTAAGTCGGACCCAAAGATTAAGGCCAAGCAGTAAGGATAGCAGAGCTGCTGCTGCTGCTGCTGCTAAGTCACTTCAGTCGTGTCCGACTCTGTGTGACCCCATAGACGGCAGCCCGCCAGGCTCCCCCGTCCCTGGGGTTCTCCAGGCAAGAACACTGGAGTGGGTCAAGCTACTCTACCAATTTTGGGCTGTTTACCTCTGGACTTTCCCATGAAAGCAAAATGAACTTGCCTCTTATTTAAGTCACCGAATTTGCTCTTCTTTGTATTACAGGAAGTTAGACTGTACCTTAACTCATTCATCCCCTTTTAACTTTTGTGTCTTAACTCATGTACTAACATGAGTTAGTACTGAGGCTTCCCATAAGGCTTTGGGAAGCCTTAGCTGATTCCCAGGCCAGAGTTATGTTCTACTTCCACTTGCTCCCATAGCATCTGATGTACATCTTCATATTACTTATTACACTGTATCCTGAGTGCTGATTACCCCCCAATTGCCTCTCAATATCATAAGCTTCCTGACAGTAGAGACTTTTGTCTCATTCATCTTTACAAGCTAGAGCCTTATTAGGACATCAGACAAAAGAAAGCAGTTCAGTGACAGTTTTTATAATGAATGGAGGGGATTTGGCTGCCAGGCCCCTCGAGGCCTATTAAATACTAGAGACTTTTCTCACTTGTTTCTTCTCCAACTGGAAATGGGGAAAGAGAGTATAAGACAGAGATTAAAGAACTAGCTTTGAGCAAGAATCAGAATGTAGACGCTTTGCCACTTGCTAACTATGCAACCTCAGGAAAGGTACTTAAACTATATGTGCCTCAAACGTGAAGCTCAGTTTGCCTTTTGCAAACCTCAATTTCCTAAATAGTGATAATAATCACTATAACTACCTACCTCATATGGCTGTTGTGATGACTGAATGAGAAAATATATGTAAAGAGCCTAGTCTGGAACATGTTAAGCACTCTATAGATGGTAACTGCTACTGCTAAGTCACTTCAGTCGTGTCCGACTCTGTGCGACCCCATACATGGTAGCCCACTAGGCTCCTCTGTCCCTGGGATTCTCCAGGCAAGAACACTGGAGTGGGTTGTCATTTCCTTCTCCAATGCATGAAAGTGAAAAGTGAAAGTGAAGTCGCTCAGTCGTGTCCGACTCTTAGCGATCCCATGGACTGCAGCCTACCAGGCTCCTCTGCCCATGGGATTTTCCAGGCAAGAGTACTGGAGTGGGATGCCATCTTCGATAGATGGTAACTACCACAACCCTAAAAATGACCTAAACTCATGTTTCCTTGGAGAGAAGCAGGGAGAGAGGGATGGAGAGGTGAGATGGAGGGGAGAAGGAATAGGGGACAGAGGGAGGTTGAGACTAAAGCAATAAGGGGTGAAGTGGATGTGCTATGCAAATCAGAAGTTGTGGACTTGATGGCTCTTTGAGGTCTCTGCCAGATTAAGTTATTTTATTTATTTCCTCTAGTTATAGCAGTTATTTGTTTCTCATTGGCAAAACTCCTTCCTCACAGCCTGCTCATCTTCAAAGAGCTACCCAGACCCCAAGAAGGATATGGGATCACTACTTTTTAGAGTTTGCAATGAAAGCCAGCAAATCCACCTGGACAGGCTGCTATCTATAGGCTCTGTCTCCTCCACATAGACTGAGACTTTGGTTGGGAAAGTTTTGAGACAAATTCTGCCAATGTGCCCATGGGCCGGGTTCAGAGAAGCTGCTCAGTAGGCTTAAAACCAGTCTTTCTAAATGAGAATAGTCTAGAAAAGCCGAGGGGATACTTCCTGTTGTGTGTCCTATCTAAAATTAAAACATGGCCTGGATAAACCTAGAGTCAACATGGGTTGCAACATTCTCCCCAAAGCTGGCCTACAGATGTAAACCTTGAAGCTAAGCTTTAATGTGGAAATACTGGCAATTACTGTGGTAGGAAGAATCCATTTACCTCTCTCTCTGTTCTGTGGGCCCTCAAAAAGCCTGACATCAGATCTATTTTTAAATGATGAGCTTTAACCTATGTGTTACTGCTATTCCCTTTGGTAAAAGAAATGGAGTAAATTTGCCCTCCTTGCTCATTCAACCTTAGCCAGTTTAGCCTCATTGCTGTTCAACATGCCAAGGACAATTCTGCCTCATGAACTTTGCATTCACTGTTTACTATTCTTGGAATTGCTCTTCCTCAGGTTATCCACCATGGCTCTTTATTCAGTTTTCTGCCTAAGAATCATATTAATGCCACCTTCTACAAGATAACCACAGATAACCATCCTTTACTTTGTTATTCACAGCACTTATCACCACCTGACAATATATTGAATTGTTTATCATCTGTCCCTTCCCAGTAGAATACAAGACCCATGAAATAAAGGCCTTTGTTTTGTTCACAAGTATATCTATCTTCAGTGCCGAAAACTTTGCCTGGTATGTGATAAGAATTTAGTATTTATGAAATTTAATTTGTATCATTAGTTCTTTGAAGGAGGACTACAAACTACAGATACAACTAGTGTCTTGGGAATGAAAACCTGGCAAATATCCATAGTTTCTCTTAAGAGAGAAAGAAGAAGAGATGATGGGCCCAAGATCTCTGAACTTAATTTTGACAACTCATTTTTAATGTTAAGAAAGGCCCAAGAAAAGAAACTTTGTTTTACTCAATTCCCTATTGACTTCTTGAGTATCCATGAAAAGTATGTTCTAAGAGAGGAATCATAATGTACCCTCTGAAGATAGAAAAAATAAATTCTAAAAGAATGGGAAAATCATAATGTGTGGGGCTTTCTTATAGGGGTGGATGGAGTGAAATACCAGGTGGCACAGGATGCAAAACCAGCTCCTCTGTATCTCATGCAATCTTTGAAAAAGGGAAGGGATACCAGTAGCAAGAGAAGACCTAAGTGGCAGGGCTATGACATGAACTTAGATTTGTCTGACATTAAGGTTAATATTATTTTCGCTATATAACATAAAAGAAAACATTTTAAGTTTAAAAATAATTCCTTGGGTGAGAACAGTATCAGGCCAAACTTATTTTCCCACCTTGCAAAAGTCCTGAAAGAGAGTGAACTGATTTGGCTTTCTGCAAACTGGTTAAGAACACCTAGAATTTTGTGGTCTTTAATAGTGACTTTGGGAAAAGTCCCAGAGAATAACCAGTACAGAGTCTGGGAGCAAACCAATGATATTTGTTTTCTGGGCACATGGCTGGCTCTGAATGTTAGCTGAGTTGAATTCTAAAGACTCAGTCTAAGAGAAATCAATACACAAGGGATATTATTTCACTCTGTTGGGCCTTGGCTATTGCCTGGGATTGTCATGAGTCCAACTCCTGGAAATCCTTTTTCTGAAGGCTCCTGAGGACTAAAGCTGGATGATAACATTTGTTGGGCTTTGAGGCACAGACAGGAGCGGTATCACCTTCACTGTGGAGGGAGTTAATGAAACTCCTGCCTGAATTTGATAACATATTAATCCCCTCCAAGTTTCTTCTCTGTCATGCCTTTAGGCATGAAAGATAGAAGAAATTTAACATAAGATAATAATCATTTTTCAATTGCCAAAAGCAATAATATCCACAGTCATCTGAACTCTTGGAAATTTTGACAGAACTCAATAACTATCCAGATTCTCCCCAGATGCTGCTTCAGGGTTGCAAATATCAGATTGTACAAAAAGCATCTTGTCTTTCTATAAATCAAAGATATAAGACTTGGCCCTGATGAAGCTCAGCTTTCTACTGAGCCTCCATTTACACTCTGGCTGAGGCTGTGTTGCACTTTCTGAGGTCCCCTTATATTAGCAAAAACTGCACTCTGAACTTCATTAGAAACAAAGGTAGTGATTGGCTAAAAAATAATGAGCTCTTAGCATTTGGCAGAGAACACTTTAAACATCAAGTGTGTCAACAAGTTCTCTCAGAGTTTGCACAGAACTTTGAAAATATCATGTCTGTTGCTACTAAGAGCCAAAAAATTTTAAAGAGGGCTGTCACCAGGCTTGTCTTTGGTCTCTGCAACATATAGACTTTAAGGTTCTTCTCCATGACACATGACCCATACAACATACTTAAGGTAAAACTGATGTCCAAAGAGAGGAAGCAGTTTGCTCATGTCTCCAAAGCTAGTAGGTGGTAAAACTTTGATTAGAACCCCAAAATTCTAATCCTCAATCTAGTGCCCTATCCCCTTAAAACACAGTACCTCCTTTGTGAAACTGTTTTATACTTCTGTTGATAGTATCTAACATGTCTATAATCCATGCTCTGTCAGTCCATTCCCCTCCCAGTTGCCTTGGGAAGAGGATACTTAGGAAAGAATGAAGTCAGAATCTGCAAACGACACCTCCATCCACTTGGCAAGGATTTATGTACTCTACTAAGAATGCAATGGCAGATTTCAAGTGGAGTTTTCTCTTAAGACTTACTTACAATATCTTCAGATTAGGGAAGTGAAGAGTTCTGCATCATTTAACTATGAATTAACAATGATCTCAGTTCAGTTCAGTCACCCAGTCGTGTCCAACTCTTTGTGACCCCATGGATTTAGCACGACAGGCCACCCTGTCCATCACCAACTCCTAGAGTTTACTCAAACTCATGTCCATTGAGTTGGTGATGCCATCCAACCATCTCATCCTCTGTCATCCCCTTATCCTCCTGCCTTCAATCTTTCCCAGCTTCAGGGTCTTTTCAAATAAGTCAGTTCTTCACATCAGGTGGCCAAAGTTTTGGAGTTTCAGCTTCAGCATCAGTCCTTCCAATGAATATTCAGGACTGATTTCCTTTAGGATGGACTGGTTAGATCTCCTTGCAGTCCAAGGGACTTTCAAGAGTCTTCTCCAACATGACAGTTCAAAAACATCAATTCTTCAGTGCTCAGCTTTCTTTATAGTCCAACTCTCACATTCATACATGACTACTGGAAAAACCATAGCTTTGACTAGACGGACCTTTGTTGGCAAAGTAATGTCACTGCTTTTTAATATGCTGTCTAGGCTTCAACAGTACATGAACCGTGAACTTCCAGATGTTCAAGCTGGATTTAGAAAAGGCAGAGGAACCAGAGATCAAGTTGCCAACATTCGCTGGATCATTGAAAAAGCAAGAGAGTTCCAAAAAACATCTATTTCTGCTTTATTGACTATGCCAAAACCTTTGACTGTGTGGATCACAACAAACTGTGGAACATTCTGAAAGAGATGGGAATACCAGGCCACCTGACCTGCCTCTTGAGAAATCTGTATGCAGGTCAGGAAGCAACAGTTAGAACTGAACACGGAACAACAGACTGGTTCCAAATAGGAAAAGGAGTACGTCAAGGTTGTATATTGTCTGCTTATTGAACTTATATGCAGAGTGCATCATGAGAAATGCTGGGCTGGATGAAGCACAAGCTGGAATCAAGATTGCTGGGAGAAATATCAATAACCTCAGATATGCAGATGACACCACCCTTACGGCAGAAAGTGAAGAACTAAAGAGCCTCTTGGTGAAAGTGAAAGAGGTAAGTGAAAAAGTTGGCTTAAAACTCAACATTAGGAAAACTAAGATCATGGCATTTGGTCCCATCATTTCATGGCAAGTAGATGGAGAAACAGTGGAAACAGTGACAGACTTTATTTTGGGGGGCTCCAAAATCACTGCAGATGGTGACTGCAGCCATGAAATTAAAAGATGCTTACTCCTTGGAAGAAAAGTTATGACCAACCAACCTAGACAATGATCTAAGGACTTCTAAAAAGTACCATTTTGACTACAAAGACTTAGTTTATACCATAGATTATGGAAGAGTGTCATCACTGAGATAAAGTTAATTTCCTATCAATATAGCAAGGGATGGGAAGGTATTATTGGGTTGGCTATAAAGTTCATTTGAGCTTTTCTGTTAGATATTAGGGAAAAACCCAAAGAAACTTTTTGGCTAATCCAGTGGCATTTGGTGGGCAATACAATGTACAAAGTACTTGATATAGTTATCTCATTGAAATTTCCCAACAACTAAGTGAGGTAAGTTTAATTATTAGTCCCAATTTTAAAATGAAGGAAACAAGTTTCAGGGAGGTAGACTGGCTTGTTGAAGACTACCTGGCTAGCAAATAATGGAGCTGGGATTCAGCCTCAGGGTTATCTGCTTCCAAAGTTATTTTCCATTATTTCCATAATACTCTCATCTCTATGGGTGGGCTAGGCATTTTCAATTTTCAGTCTTAATCCCAAAATAGCAGTGACAGCCATTAGTCCCAAAATCTCAGAGCAAAGAAAAAGTTCACCCAATCCCAATGCTCCTCCACTGATACCTGATTTCTGAAATTCCTACATGTAGTGTCACCAGACTGAGGAACCTCGGTCTGCTTCATGTCTAGCTGCCAAAGTATATCTATCTGACCCTCTAGCACAGTGGCCCCAGTCTTATTCAGACTCTGATATTCAAACCTGAGATTCAGACCACCCAAAGGAGAACAGAAAAGACAAAAGTATATGATATGGGAAAATCATTGGCCACGGAGGGGAATGGGCTATATGATTTTGGGAGATCTTATTAAATTCTCAAAAATCTCTGATTATATATTAATTCTCTCATTCTCCCTCTCTCTCTCTCTCTCTCTCTCTCACACACACACACACACACAAGCAAATCAGAAGCCACCAAAAATACAGTAAAAACAGATAACTGACTTTGAAATCCATAACAAATTTAATCCCTCCAGGTCTCAGTTACCTGTAAGTAAAATAAGGAAATACCTCATAAAAGTTATGAGAACTCAATGAGACACTGAAGATGTTGAATACTAAAATATCAGCACATCCAGTGGCACAAGTAGCAGGGGCACTAGTAGCAAAATCTAGATAAATGCCAACTATTATTTGTACTATTGTGACTTTTGTTTCAGTGCCAGCTGGAGACAGGAAAAGGAAGGGAAAGGGTATTCCCGCCTTTTACTGAATCTTGACAATAATTCTTAGGACGACAAGAATCAAAAGGATGACTCATGAAGAAGGTTTCAGCTCTCTGAACACTGAGGGGTAAACCCCAGCTTACAGCTGTATCCTACACTTATCACACTATCTCATCAGGCTTGGACATGCTTATTTACTTCAAACAGGTACTGACCTCACTTCAAAGCTAAGAGAATTAGGCTTTTGGTAAGTGTGTGAAGATCTTTTTGATTTAGTAAGAATTGAAAACTTAAAGCTGTGTTTTCAAAAATTCACTATGACTGATAAACATATTTGAAATTTCTCAATCTAATCATTCTTTGCTCAAAGATATTTTTCTTCAGGTTATACTTTGCTTTTAATATTCACTACTTAAAGTATTTTTTTTTTCTGAAGATTCATTTGAAAATGTTTGCCAAATCCCTAGTTAAGTACACTTTATATTCTCATATACTGTCTCTTTTTATACTGTCCTCATATGTACAGACTAATATAAATGTTATTTTTAATAGCTTTTAGCTTAACTCTTATCATTTCAGGATTTAAAGGCAATGATGTATAAACCTGGCTTAATTAGATTCTCTCTCTCCATGTGTGTACATGTGTGTGTTTTGTATCTATATGTATATGTGTAGATAGATACATAAAACCATATTTTAAGATATATAAAATACAAATCCATAAAGTATAAATCTATATTTATATTTATACATATTTTAAAATAACTATCTCTTTACCAACCTACTTACCTATCAAAATAATTATCTCTCTACCAACCTATTTACCTATCATTCCAGAAAGCAGAGGTAGAGGGAAATATTCATCTATTCCTTTGCTGCCCTCTGGTGGCAGAACAAAATTGATAGAAGCCATATTTCAGAGATACAGGAGGCATAGGGTAGGACTAGAAGAAATCTTGTTTCCTCTAGGTTGCTAGACTGGGTGTCTGAAGAATAACATAAATCAGAGCTGGCCCTTAAAAGGGACTCTTGTTTGCCTCCCTAAATCCATTGCATTGCTACAATGTTGGTTTTTTTTCTGGACAAGATTTCATTTGGCCATTTGGGAACATAGGCAGCAATTGAGTTCCCACAAACTCTGCATTGAGAACAGTGGTCAATTTATAGGAAAAAATTTTTCTTAACCATCTATATCTTCAGCAAAGACTATACCATTCAGTTCCCTCAACCATGGTTTCTAACCATACATTTTTAGACATAAAAATAAAATCCATTTTCACATACATTGATAATAGATTTTCTAATTACTTTGAAAATAATTATTCACACAGAAAACTGTACATAAGGCAGTAAAGAAGGAACTTGTTGGATTAAAAA
Source organism: Bubalus kerabau (assembly GCF_029407905.1). NCBI lineage: Eukaryota > Metazoa > Chordata > Mammalia > Artiodactyla > Bovidae > Bubalus > Bubalus kerabau. The sequence continues at coordinate 97,495,746 of NC_073647.1, read as the reverse complement.
GCAGCTTGAAAAGTGAAAGTAAAAGTGTTATTCATTCAGTCTTGTGTGACTCTTTGTGACCCCATGGACTGTATAGCCTGCCAGGCTTCTCTGTCCATGGAATTCTCCAGGCAAGAATACTGGAATGGGTAGGCATTCCCTTCTCCAGGGGATCTTCCTGACCCAGGAATTGAACCCAGGTCTCCTGCATTGCAGGCATATTCTTGACCATCTGAGCCACTAGAAAAGCCCACAAAAGCAGCTTACCACCCAGTAGAAGAGAAAAATTAGCAATTAGAAAGGAACTCAAGAGAAGACTTAAAGTTAGAAGAGCTAAGTCAACGTCAGTGATTAAAAGAGAAGTACAAGTCGCTGTTGTCTTTAACATTTCATGTAAAACAAGTCCCCATTCCCTGAGGTTCAGCCTTAACCAAACAGACCTAGAGTTACGTCTCAACTTGGCCACTTACAACACTCTGTGCCTCTGTTTTCTAATTTAAAAAAAAAGGAAATAATAATATCCATCATTCACAGAATTAGAATAATGACTGAATGAGATAAAAGTACATTGCCCCATATATGGCACCTAGCCTGATTTCATGTTCCCTGAATACAAGTCTAAACTTAAGAGGTTCCTAGCCCCAATACAATGATCCCAGCAATAATAAAGGAAGGAAATGTCCAGTGCCAGATTGTGTAACTAAGAAGATGAGTTTGCAAAGCACAAGTGAGACAAGAAGAATTGTGGGGCTAGGTTAGTGGGGGTGAACTAAAGTTCCAAAGAGTAGATGAGTAGGAATGGAGTTAGAGAAAGAAAAATTTGCTACCACTACTGCAGCATGCACAAAAGGACTTTTGTAAAATGAAGAGCCTGTACCAGAAGGTTTTCAAGGTCCCTTAATAGTTCTAATATTCAAATGGTTCTATTCAACATTTTGTCCCCTTAAGTTTAAAATAAATACTTGTCCTCAAAAAAATTGCTAAGAACTGCCTTCAGGACTGACCTCTCTATTCCCCTGTATTTCACCACATTTCTCCAAAACAAATTTTTCAAAAACAGAAGTCAACATTCCTCTGTCCATCTATATGGCTTCTATGTCTCAAAGCATCAGCATTAAGTTTGGGCACTTTGATAGATACTGTTCAGTGAGATTGGAAGTGAGAGAACTTAAGAATCATTGACACCATTGAGGGATCAATGTAGAGGTAGATTTTCTTGCCCTGTAACTTACTTGCCTACCAACTCAGAAAATAAGTAATTTAAAGATGATGATTCAAATTGTTTTCAAATACTCTTTTTAAAAGACTTAAGAATGGACTCCTTTAAGTATCAATACTTTTGATTCACTTAAATTTTATTTCCAGAACATAGATATTCTTAAAAGAGAGGCAAAAGGAAGAGAATGACAAAGAAACTTAAAACCAATGTGTTTAAGCCTTTTTCAATGGAAAAAAAAAAAACACATTACTGAAATTATAGTATATGTCAACTGAAAAGTCATATCCCATTAACAGAACAATGTGGCAGGAACATATAATCCCTGATATTGGTAAAGAAGCATAACTCTTCTCTTTTAATCTCCACAACCATCCTATGAGGTTACACATACATAAGGTCCAGAATTTCTGAAACAATCTCACCCACATTTCATTTTGCTCTTTTTTGAAAAATGCAATTTGATAAATGTTTATTAAGTTGGTACTTTTTATATCTCCATATATCTTCATATTTATATCTTCATATGAATACATTCATAAATCAGAAAAATCTTTGATTATCATGTCTTTGTTTGGAAAATATGATCAGAGTTCATCTCTAGTATCATACGAAGGTCAGAACTTCAATCATTCAGTATATATTTATAGGTTACAAGGGTGTAACAACTTCACTTAAAAGCTGACCACTGGTTAACAGAAATAATCTCCTATTAGGTCAGAGCAATAACTGGTAACTAGCACTTCAATTGCTCTGCAAATCACCCAACAGAATACAATTTTGATATCTTGGTCAAAATCATAGCAAAATCACACTTTCAGAAACTCAGTAGGGATCGAGCTCATTCATTGAAAAATGGATTTTCTGGAAAAAACTGAAGCTGGCAATTCACCTAAAAAATTGTAAAGAATAACAACAAAGAGGTTTTAGGGTGCATAAGCCAACCATCTCTTTGCATGGTTCTGCAATAAGCCTTTCTCTGCACCAAACTCTGACATTTAGGTATTGTTTGGCTGGGGCTGTGGTCACAGAGGGTGGACTCACCCCCATGCCTGGAATGCCCCTCCAGGATGCCCCTTGAGGCAAGGCACTGCACCGTGCTCTTGGGAGCTTCCTCCCAGGTGCCCCCACGTCCCTTCCTGAATGACTAAGGGCCAGGTGGCCCCGACCCTGCTGCCAGGCTTGGAGCCCTGGTCCCTGCAGGGCTGAAAATCCTGTCTCAGTGTCTTTTCCCTCTGCTGTCACTAAGCTGCCCAAGAACCTGAGAGGAGAGCAGTGCAACCCCCAATGCTGCCCACAGCCACAAGGCCACCATTCTTGGGAGGAACCTCCCCAGCTAAAGCCCTATTTGCAGCCAGGAACGTCTGTCAGTTTGAAGACGGAGCAGTCAGGATGGTTAGTTTGAAGACGGAGCAGTCAAAATGGTGGAATAGGAAAACCTGGGGTTAAGTTCTTCCCACAAGTACATCAAAGATACATCTACAAGTGGAACAATTCACTCAGAGGAACTATTGAACACTAGCAGAGGACCACAGACACCTAAAAAGACAAAAGGATCCTCCTATAATTAGTTTTCGTTGTTTTGGTTTTAGGGTACTTTTGTTTGATTGGTTTTCTTTTTTTGTTGTTGTTCTATGGATTTTTTTGTTTGTTTGTTTTTGTATATTTGGTTTTTTTATTGTTTGTCTTGCTTTTTACGTGCTTTCTTTTCCTTTTTTAGTTTTTGTCATTTTGTGTTTATTTTTATGTTATTTGCTTTGTTTGTTTTCTTTGCCTTTTTGTTCTAGTTTGGGTTTTTGTTTTTATTCTTTTGGTTTTGAAGTGTTTTGATTTTTTTCTGTTTTCTTTGTGTTTTTTTGTTTGTTTGTTTCTTTATGTCCTTGTTTGATTATATTTATGCTCTTTGTCTTGTTTTTTTTTGCCTCTTTTCCTTATTTGGGTTTTTGTTTTTGTTTTGCAGTAATTTTGTGAATTAATTTTTATTTTCTATGCTTTTTTGTTTTAGTTTTACTTTTCTTTTTTATTGTGTTAATTTTGTTTCTATTGTTTGTGTTGGTTTGGGGCTAATTGTTTGGATGTTTTCTTTTTTGTTGTTTGTTTTCTCTGTTATTTTCCTCTTCGTTAGTTTTGTTTAGTTATGTTTGTGTTGTTTGCCTTTATTTTTGCTCGTCTATCCCTATTCTTTTCCGTTTTTGTTAGTTACACCATATGGCTTATGGAGTCTTAGTTCCCCAGCCAGGGGTCAAAACTGAGCCCCTGTGGTAACAGCACCAAGTCCTTGATGCTGGATGGCCAGAGAATTCTTGGCTGAGGGAATATTAACTGGCATGAGCTCTCCCCCAGGTCCCCATTTCAGCACCAAAATAGGGCTCCACCCAACTGTGTACAAACTCCATTGGTGGATGCCTCAGGCCAAACAATCATCAAGATAAGAATACAGCTACATGCATCAGCAGATAGGCCACATACTAAGTTCACAAAAATATTTTATAATTCAAGGTGGCAGAGTAGAAAGACATACACTCTTTTTCTCTTGTGAGAACACCAAAATTTCAACTAGCTTTTCAACAAATATTGACAGGAAGATGCGGGACCCACCAAAAAAAATACTCCACATATAAGGACAAAGGAGAAGCCACAATGAGGTGGCAGGAGGGGAGTAATTGTGATAAAATCAAATTTCATACCCACTGGGTGGGTGATACACAAATTGGAGAACAACTGATACCAAAGAAGATCTTGCAGTGTTGTGAAGCTTCAGGGCCCTATATCAGACTTCCCAACCTTGAGATTTAGCAAAAGGATTGGGAATCCCTAGGGCATCTGACTTTTAAGGACAGCAAAATTTGATTACAGAAATTTAACAGGAATGGGAGAAAAAGAGACTATTGGAGGGCACAAGCAAAACCTGGTCACACCAGGACCCAGGGGAAAGGAACAGTGACTCCATAAGAGACAGAGCCAGGCTTGTCTGTGAGTGTTTCAAGGTCTCCTGCAGAGATGTGGGACACCAGAGGCCTGCCATGGGGACAGGTGACTAGAAGCAGCAGTCCTGGGAGTTTCATGTTGGCATAAGTCCTTTAAGACGTAGCCAATAGATCTAACATAAAGCCTGCAGACTCCAGAACTGTGTTGTCTCAGGTCAAATGATGAACAGGGAGGGAGCACAGCCTCAACCATCAACAGGCAATTGGATGAAAAATCTATTGTGCATGGTCCTGCCCACCAGAACAAGACACAGTTTTCTCCAAAGCCAGTCCCTCCCATCAGGAAGCTTGCACAAGCTACATCCTCATCCATCAGAGGGCAGACAGAATGAAAACCACAATCAAAGAAAACTAACCAAAATTATCACATAGATCACAGCCTTGTGTAACTCAATGAAGTTATGAGCAATGCTGTGCAGGGCCACCTAAAACAGATGGGTAATGGTGGAGAGTTCTGACAAAATATGGTTCATTAGAGAAGGGAATGGCAAACCACTTCAGTATTCTTGCCTCAATTACAACGTGATAAGTATGAAATGGTAAAAACATATGACACTGGAAGGTGAGCCCCCCAGGTCAGTTGGTGTCCAATATGATACTGTGGAAGAGCAGAGAAATAGCTCCAGAAATAATGAAGAGGCTGTTCCAAAGTGGAAATGATGCTCAGTTGTGGATGTGTGTGGTGGTGAGAGTAAAGTTCAGTGCTGTAAAGAACAATATTGGATAGGAACCTGAAATGTTAGGTCCATGAGTCAAGGTAAATTGGACGTGGTAAAGCAGGAGATGGCAAGAAAGAACAATGATATTTTAGGAATCAGTTAACTTAAATTGACAGGAATGGGCAAATTTAATTCATATGACCATTATATCTATTATTTTGGAGCAGGAATTGCTTAGAAGAAATGGAGTAACCCTAATAGAAAACAAAAGAGTCCAAAATGCAGTATTGGGTGCAATCTAAAAAAATGACAGAATGATCTTGGTTCATTTCCAAGGCAAACCATGCAAAATCAAAGCAAGGCTATGCAAGAATCACTAAGGCCAAAGGAGATGAAGTTGAATGGTTCTATGAAGACCTACAAGATCTTCTAAAATTAACACCAAAAAGATGTAATTTTGATCATAGGGGATTGGAATGCAAAAGTCAGAAGTCAAGAGATACCTGAGGGATGGGATGGGGAGGGATGTGGGAGGGGGGTTCAGGATGGGGAACACATGTACACCCATGGCTGATTCATGTCAGTGTATGGCAAAAATCACTACAATATTGTAAAGTAATTAGCCTCCAATTAAAATTAATTAATTAATTAAAAAAATGAAAAATAATGTCCTTAAAAAAAAAAAAAAGACAGAGATAACTGGAGTAACAGGCAAGTTTGGCCTTGGAGTACAAAATGAAGCAGAGCAAAGGCTAACAGAGTTCTGTCAAAAGAACACATTGGTGATAGCAAACATCCTTTTCCAACAACACAAGAGATGACTCTACATATGGCTATTACCAGACAGTCAACATTGATATATATATATATAATGAGATTGATTATATTCTTTGCAGACAAAGTTGGAGAAGCTCTACACAGTCAACAAAAATAAGACCTGGACCTGACTGTGGCTCAGATCATGAGCTCCCTATTTCAAAATTCAGGCTCAAATTGAAGAGAGTAGGAAAACCACTAGGTCATTTAGGTGTGACCTAAATAAAATCCCTTATTATTTTACAATGGAGATGACAAGTAGATTCAAGGGATTAGATCTAATAGAGTGCCTGAAGAACTATGGACAGAAGTTCATAACACTCTACAGGAGGCAGAGATCAAAATAATCCCTAAGAAAAACAAATAAAAGAAGGCCAAGCAGTTGTCAGAGGAGGCCTTACAAATAGTTGAGAAAAGAAGTGAAAAGAAAAGAAAGGGAAATACATCTGCAACTGAATGAACAGTTCCAGATAACAGCAAGGAGAAATAAGAAAGTCTTCCAAAGGGAACCATGTAAAGAAATAGAAGAAAAACAATAGGATGGAAAAGACTACAAATCTCTTCAAGGAAACTGGAGCTATCAAGGGCACATTTCATGCAAAGATGGGCACAATATAGGAACAGCAATGGCAAGGACATAACAGAAGGATAAAAGATTAAGAAGAGGTGGCAATAATACACAGAACTATACAAAAATGGTCTTAATGATCTGGATTACCATGATGCTGTGGTTATTCACCTAGAGCCAGACATCCTGTGAAGTCAAGTGGGTCTTAGGAAGCATTACTATGAACAAAACAAGTGGAGGCGATGGAATTCCAGTTGAGCTATTTCAAATCCTAAAACGTGATGCTGTTAAAGTGCTGCACTTGATGTACCAGCAAATTTGAAAAACTCAGCAGATATTAAGAAGAGGCAAGACTATGCAGAGGAACTGTACAAAAAAGATCTTCACAACCCAGATAATCATGATGCTATGATCACTCACCTAGAGCCAGACATCCTGGAAAGTGAAGTCAAGTGGGGCTTAGGAAGCATCACTACGAACAAAGCTAGTGGAGGTGATGGAATTCCAGTTGAGCTATTTCAAATCCTGAAAGATGATGCTGTGAAAGTGCTGCACTCAATATGCCAGCACATTTGGAAAACTCAGCGGTGGCCACGGGACTGGAAAAGGTCAGTTTTCATCCCAGTCCCAAAGAAAGGCAATGTCAAAAAATGCTCAAACTACCACACAACTACACTCATCTCACACACTAGTAAAGTAATGCTCAAAATTCTCCAAGAGAGGCTTCAAAAATACGTGAACCGTGAACTTCCAGATGTTCAAGCTGGTTTTAGAAAAGGCAGAGGAACCAGAGATCAAATTGCCAACATTCGCTGGATCATCAAAAAAGCAAGAGAGTTCCAGGAAAACATCTATTTCTGCTTTATTGGCTATGCCAAAGCCTTTGACTGTGTGGATTACAATAAACTGTGGAAAATTCTGAAACAGATGGGAATACCAGACCACCTGACCTGCCTCCTGAGAAATCTGTTTGCAGATCAGGAAGCAACAGTTAGAACTGGACATGGAGTAACAGACTGGTTCCAAATAGGAAAAGGAGTACGTCAAGGCTGTATATTGTCACCGTGCTTATTTAACTTATATGCAGAGTACATCATGAGAAATGCTGGACTGGATGAAGCACAAGCTGGAATCAAGATGCTGAGGGAAATATCAATAACCTCAGATATGCAGATGACACCACCCTTATGGCAGAAAGTGTAGAAGAACTAAAGTGCCTCTTGATGAAAGTAAAAGAGTAGAGTGAAATTGTTGACTCAACATTCAGAAAACAAAGATCATGGCATCCAGTCCCATCACTTCATGGCAAATAGATGAGGAAACAGTGGAAACTGTGACAGACTTTATTTTAGGGGGCTCCAAAGTCACTGAAGATGGTGACTGAAGCCATGAAATTAAAAGATGCTTGCTCCTTGGAAGAAAAGTTATGACCAACCTAAAAAGCATATTAAAAACAGAGACATTACTTTGACAACAAATGTCCATCTAGTCGAGGCTATTGTTTTTCCAGTAGTCATGTATAGATGTGACGAGCTGGACTGTAATGAAAGCTGAGTGCTGAAGAATTGATGCTTTTGAACTGTGGTGTTGAAGAAGACTCTTGAGAGTCCGTTGGATGGCAAGGAGATTCAACTAGTCCATCCTAAAGGAAATCACTCCTGAATATTCACTGGAAGGATGGATGGTGAAGCTGAAACTCCAATACTCTGGCCACCTGATGTGAAGAGCTGACTCATTTGAAAAGACCCTGATGCTGGGAAGATTGAAGGCGGGAGGAGAAGGGGCAACAGAGGATGAGATGGTTGGATGGCATCACCGACTCAATGGGCATGAGTTTGAGTAAACTCTGGGGGTTGGTGATGGACAGGAAGGCCTGGTGTGCTGCAGTCAATGGGACCACATAGAGTCGGACACAACTGAGTGACTGAAATGAACTGAAATGAACAGAACAGCAGTAGCCACAGAACTGGAAAAGGTCAGTTTTCATTCCAATCCCTAAGAAAGGCAATGCCAAAGAATGTTCAAACTACTGTACTATTGCACTCATTTCACATGCTAGCAAAGTAATGCTCAAAATATTTCAGGCTAGGCTTCAACAGTATGCGAACTGAGAACTTCCAGATATACAGGCCGGATTTTAAAATGCAGAGGAATCAGAGATCAAATTGAAAAATTCCACTGGATAATGGAAAAAGTAAGGGAATTCCAGAAAAATATTTACTTCTGCTTCATTGACTATGTGAAAGTCTTTGACTGTGTGGATCACAACCAACTGTTTAAAATTATTAAAGAGATAGGAATACTAGGCTACTTTACTGGTCTCTTGAGTAACCTATATGCAGGTCAAGAAGCAACAATTAGAACCAGACATGCAACAATGGACTTGTTAAAAATTGGGAAAGGAGTATGTAAGGCTGTATGTTTTCACCCTACTTATTTAACTTATGCAGAGTACATCATGCAAAATGCTGGGCTGTATGTATCACAAGCTGGAATCAATTTTATTATGAGAAATATCAACAAACTGATATCACTCTAATGGCAGAAAGTGAAGAGGTACTAAAGAGCCTCTTGAGGAAGATGAAAGAGGAGAATGAAAAGAACTGGCTTAAAACTCAACATTCAAGAAACTAAGATCATGGCATCTGGGCCTATCACTTCATGGTTAATAGATGGGGGAAAACATGGAAACAGTGACAGACTTTATTTTCTTGGGCTCCAAAATCACTGTGGATAGTAATTGCTGCTATGAAATTAAAAGATGCTTGCTCCTTGGAAGAAAAACTGACAAACCTAGACAGTGTATTAATATGGAGAGACATCAATTGCTGACAAAGGTCTGTATAGTCAAAGCTATGGTATGATCATCTTGAAAGATGTCAAGAAATTGTGAAAAAATTCAACACCCATTTATGATAAAAAATTTTCCAGGAAGTGAACAGCAAGGGAACATACTCAACATAATAAAGGCCATATATGACAAACCTACAGCTAACATCATACTCAATGGTAAAAAGCTAGAAACATTTCCTCTAAGATCAGGAACAAGCCAAGGATGTCCACTCTCATCATTTATTCAACATGATTATGAAAGTCCTAATCATAGCAATCAGAGAAGAAGAAATAAAAGGAACCCAAATTGGAAAAGAAGTAAAACTGTCACTGCTTGCAGATGACATGATAATATACAAGTGAAGTGAAGTCGCTCAGTCATGTCTGACTCTTGGCGACCCCATGGACTGTAGCCTATCAGGCTCCTCCGTCCATGGGATTTTCCAGGCAAGAGTGCTGGAGTGGATTGCCATTTCCTTCTCCAGGGATAATATACAAAGAGAATCCTAAATACCAGGAAACTGCTATAGCTCATCAATGAATTTAGTAACGTTTCAGGATAAACAAATGATACACAGAAATCTCTTACATTCCTATACACCAACAAGGAAAGTTCAGAAAGAGAAATTAAGAAATTAATCCCATTTACCATTGCAACAAAAGGAATAAAATATCTAGGAATGAATCTATGTACAGAAGCAAAAGACCTGTACACAGAAAAATATAAGATACTGATGAAAGAAATAAAAATGACACAAACAGATGGAGAAATATCCCAGGTTCTTGGATTGGAAGAATCAATATTGTCAAAATGACGACACTACTGAAAGCATCCTAGATTCAATGCAATCCCTGTCAAACTACCAATGGCATTTTTCACTGAATTAGAACAACAAAAAAAAATTTACAATTTGTATGGAAACACAAATGTCCCTGAAAAGCCAAACAATCTTGAGAAAGAAAAACAGAAGTGGGGGATTTATGCTCCCTGGCTTTGGACTATAATACAAAGCTACAGTAATCCAGACAATATGATACTGGCACAAAAATATAAATACAGATGAATGGAAAAGGGTAGAAAGCCTAGAGATAAACCCATGTACCTGTGGTCACCTAATATATGAAAAAGGAGTCAAGAATATATAATGTAGAAAAGACATTCTCCTCAATAAATGGTTCTGGGAAAACTGGTCAGCTCCATATAAAAGAATGAAACTAGAACATTCTCTAACACCACACATAAAAATAAACTCAAAATGGATTAAAGACCTAAATGCAATACCTGGTAGTATAAAACTTTTAGAGGAAAACATAGGAAGAACAGTCTCTGACATGAATTGTAGGAAGATCTCTTCTGACCTATCTCCTAGAGTAATGAAAATAAAAACAAAAATAAACAAATGGGACCTAATTAAACTTAAAAGCTTCTACACACCAAAGCAAACCATAAAACAAACAAACAAAAAACAACACACAGAACGGGAGAAAACATTTACACACTGGTTTAGAGCAATGTTTTAGGAGAGGTAAGAGGCCGATGGGATGATACCACTCTAGATTTATGGTGTGCATTTTCCTTTAATAACAGCCCTTTAACATGTCCTTGGTTACCTCTCTTTCCATTGCCGTCACAACATTTTCTAAATCTTTTTACTCTCCTCAAGCATCCAGCCCTACATCCACTTTCTTTTTTTTTTTTTTTAATTTATTTTTAAACTTAACAAATTGTATTAGTTTTGCCAAATATCAAAATGAATCTGCCACAGGTATACATGTGTTCCCCATCCTGAACCCTCCTCCCTCCTCCCTCCCCATTCCATCCCTCTGGGTCTTCCCAGTGCACCAGCCCCCAGCATCCAGTATCGTGCATCGAACCTGGACTGGCAACTCGTTTCATACATGATATTATACATGTTTCAATGCCATTCTCCCAAATCTTCCCACCCTCTCCCTCTCCAACAGAGTCCATAAGACTGTTCTATACATCAGTGTCTCTTTTGCTGTCTCGTACACAGGGTTATTGTTACCATCTTTCTAAATTCAATATATATGCGTTAGTATACTATATTGGTGTTTTTCTTTCTGGCTTACTTCACTCTGTATAATAGGCTCCAGTTTCATCCACCTCATTAGAACTGATTCAAATGTATTCCACTTTCTTTTACATGTACATCCACTTTCTTTTACTCTCAGCAAGTATGAAAAACTTACATTTTACTTGAGAAAATGAAGTGCAGTAAACATTATGTTCCTCAATTTTTCAGACATTGCTTCCTCATGCCTATAGCTTACAAACTTATATCCATCCAATTGTATTTTCCTCTCTCTCCCTGAAAGATAATAAAATAATCTAAAGGTCATATGCTCAAAATTTATTAGGGGCCTCCCTCCATCAATTATTTTCTCTCTCACTTGGATCTTCGATCTGTTCCTCCATATGAGCTTCACTGTCCCTGGGAATATGTACATGTTTCCCAGCCTTAAAACGATTCTCTCTTGAATCAAGGCCTCTATAGTCATTGCCTCCAACTGTTCTTTCCCTTTACAAGCAAACTGCTTGATATTAATTTCCTCAGGTCAGTTCAGTTCAGTCACTCAGTCATGTTCAACTCTTTGTGACCCCATGGACTGCAGCACCGCAGGCTTCCCTATCCATCACCAACTCGTGCAGCTTGCTCAAACTCATGTCCATAGCGTCAGTGATGCCATCAACAACCTCATCCCCTTCTCTTCCCGCCCTCAATCTCTCCCAGCATGTGGGTCTTTTCCAATAAATCAGTTCTTTGATTCAGTTGGCCAAAATATTGGAGTTTCAGCTTCAGCATCAGTCCTTCCAATGAATATTCAGGACTGATTTCCTTTAGGATGGACTGGTTGGATCTCCTTGCAGTCCCAGGGACTCTCAAGAGTCTTCTCCAAGACAACAGTTCAAAAGCATCAATTCTTTGGCACTCAGTTTTCTTTATAGTCCAACTCTCACATCCATACATGACCACTGGAAAAACCATAGCTTTGTCTAGATGGACCTTTGTTGACAAAATATGCTGTCTAGGTTGGTCATAACTTTTCTTCCAAGGAGCAAGTGTCTTTTAATTTCATGGCTGCACTCATCACCAGCAGTGATTTTTGGCTCCCCCAAAAATAAAGTCTGTCACTGTTTCTCCATCTATTTGCCATGAAGTGATGGGACTGGATGCCATGATCTTTGTTTTCTTAATGTTGAGTTTTAAGCCAACTTTTTCACTCTCCTCTTTCACTTTCATCAAGAAGCTCTTTAGTTCTTCTTCACTGTATGCCATAAGGGTGGTGTCATCTGCATATCTGAGGTTATTGATATTTTTCCCAGCAATCTTGATTCCAGCTTGTGCTTCATCCAGCCCAGCATTTCCCATGATGTACTCTGTATGTAAGTTAAATAAGCAGGGTGACAATATAAAGCCATAAAGCCTTGACATACTCCTTTCTCGTTTTGGAACCAGTCTGCTGTTCCATGTCCAGTTCTAACTGTTGCTTCTTGACCTACATACAGATTTCTCAATTTTAGGTGGCCTGGTATTCCCATCTCTTGAAGAATTTTCCACAGTTTGTTGTGATCCACACAGTCAAAGGCTTTGGCATAGTCAATAAAGCAGAAGTAGATGTTTTTCTGGAACTCTCTTGCTTTTTCGATGATCCAGCATAATTTGATCTCTGGTTCCTTTGCCTTTTCTAACTCCACCTTGAACATATGGAAGTTCATGGTTCACATACTGCTGAAGCCTGGCTTGGAGAATTTTGAACATTACTTTACTAGTGTGTGAGATGAGTGCAATTGTGCAGTAGTTTGAGCATTCTTTGGCATTGCCTTTCTTTGGGACTGAAATGAAAACTGACTTTTTCCAGTCCTGTGGCCATTGCTGAGTTTTCCAAATTTGCTGGCATACTGAGTGTAGCACTTTCACAGCATCATCTTGTAGGATTTGGAATAGCTCAACTGGAATTCCATCACCTCCACTAGCTTTGTTCGTAGTGGTGTTTCCTAAGGCCCACTTGACTTCACATTCTAGGATGTCTGGCTCTAGGTGACTGATTACACCATCTTTGTTATCTGGGTCATGAAGATATTTTTTGTATAGTTTTTCTGTGTATTCACGCCACCTCTTCTGTATATCTTCTGTTTCTGTTAGATCCATACAATTTCTGTCCTTTATTGTGCCCATCTTTGCATGAAATGTTCCCTTGGTATCTCTAATTTTCTTGAAGAGATCACTAGTCTTTCACATTCTAGTGTTTTCCTGTATTTCTTTGCATTGATCGCTGAGGCAGGCTTTCTTATCTCTTCTTGCTATTCTTTGGAATTCTGCATTCAAATTGGTATATCTTACCTTTTCTCCTTTGCTTTTAGTGTATTTTCTTTTCTCAGCTACTCTTAAGGCTTCCTCAGACAACCATGTTGCCTTTTTGCATTTCTTTTTCTTGGGAATGGTCTTGATCCCTGCCTCCTGTACAATGTCACGAACCTCTGTCCATAGTTCTTCAGGCACTCTGTCTATGAGATCTAATCCCTTGAACCTGTTTCTCACTTCCACTGTATAATCCTAAGTGATTTGATTTAGGTCATACCTAAATGGTCTAGTGCTTTTCCCTACTCACTGCAATTTAAGTCTGAATTTGGCAAAAAGGAGCTCCTGGTCTTGGTTTTGCTGACTATTAAGAGCTTCTCCAACTTTGGCTGCAAAGAATATAATAAATATGATTTCGGTATTGACCATCTGGTGATGTTCATGTGTAGAGTCTTCTCTTGTGTTGTTGGAAGAATGTATGCTATGACCAGTGCATTCTCTTGGCAAAACTATTAGCCTTTGCCCTGTTTCATTCCGTATTCCAAGGCCAAATTTGCCTGTTACTCCAGGTATCTCTTGACTTCTTACTTTTGCATTCCAGTCCCCTATAATGAAAAGGACATCTTTTTTGGGTGTAGGTCTAGAAGGCCTTGTAGGTCTTCATAGAACTGTTCAACTTCAGCTTCTTCAGGATTGCTGGTTGGCATATAGACTTGTATTACTCTGATGTTGAATGGTTTGCCTTGGAAATGAACAGAGATCATTCTGTCATTTTTGAGACTGCATCCAAGTACTGCATTTCAGACTCTTTTGTTGACTATGGTGGCTACTCCACTTTTTCTAAAGGATTCTTGCCCACAGTAGTAGATATAATGGTCATCTGAGTTAAATTTACCCATTCCAGTCCATTTTAGTTCACTGATTCATAAAATATTGATGTTCACTCTTGCCATCTCCTGTTTGACCACTTCCAATTTGCCTTGATTCATGGACCTAACATTCCAGGTTCCTATGCAATATTGCTCTTTAAAGCATCGGATTTTACTTCCATCACCAGTCACATCCACAACTGGGTGTTGTTTTTGCTTTGGCTCTGTTTCTTCATTCTTTCTGGAGTTATTTCTCCACTAATCTCTAATAGCGTATTGGGCACCTACCAACCTGGGGAGTTCATCTTTCAGTGTCCTATCTTTTTGCCTTTTCCTACTGTCCATGTGGTTCTCAAGGCAAGAATACTGAAGTGGTTTTCCTTTTCCTTCATTTGCTCATCTCTCATTAAACATTTTAAATGATTATGAAATATTCTATATAGATAATATTAAAATATTCTGTGAAACTACCACTCACTTTAAGAGCAATAACATTTCCCAGTTATACTCCCTTTCCTCTCACAGAGGTAACCACTATTGTAAAGTAGAGTTTTCAGTGACTGAAGGTTAAATGAGTGCATGAGAAGGAAAGGCACACATTAAAATGTCAATCCAATAAAAACAATGTGCCACCCCATCTCTCAACTGAAATGGACAGTTGTTAAGGACTGAAATGTATCCCTTCAAAATTCATATCTTAAAGACTTTACCCTTAATGTGACTGTATTTGGAGATAAGGGCTCCAAATTACCTTGAGGTCATATAGGTTGAGCCCAAGCCAATATAACTGGCGTCCTTTTAAGATAAGCAGCGACACTAGAGAGACACATACACGTGGGTGAGTCTGCATGAGGACACAGTGAGAAAGCAACCAATGAGAGAAGCCCAAAGAGAAACCAACCATCCCAGTATCTTGACTTACAAATTATGCCATTTAAGCTATGTTATATGTGGCATTTTGTTACTACAGCCCTAGCAAATTAATAAAACAACCAATAAATGTATGAAAAGATATTAAATTTCATCCATAATTTAAAAAACTTATTTAAAAAAAGAAATATAATTATTCACTTATGAGCTGAATGACATTAAAATATTTGGGAATATCCAAGTTTATGAACTATGTGAGGAAACAGGATGGTGCCAGGATACATCAATAAAACCTTTTTTAAATGTTTTAATTTGAAATGATTTTAGACGTACAGAAAAATTGTAATTTATTACAGAGTTCCTCCACAACCTTTATCCAAATTCCCTTAAAGTTAACATCTTACATAACCATTGTGCAATTATCAAAACCAGGACATTAATATTAGTACAATAATATTATCTAATCCACAGAATTTATTTGAATTTTGTTAGTTTTCACATTAATATCATTCTTTTATGATTTAGGATATAATCCAGGCCCCCATAAAGCATTAAATTGTCATGTTACCTTTGTCTTCTCCAGTCTGTGGTAGTTCCTCAATCTCTCTGTCTTTAATGACTAAGACTTTCTAAGAGTACTGGTGTGGTACACAGAATAGTGATACTCAAGATGTCCATGTGTTAATCCCCAGAACCTGTTAGTATGTTACCTTACATAGAAAAAGAGACTTTGTAGATATGATTAAGATAAGGATTTTGAGGTGGGAATATTATCTTGGATTATCTGGATAGGCCCAATGTAATAACAGGGTAGTTATAAGAGAAGTGCAGGAGATTCAGAGAGAAAATATCATCAGATATCATCAGATATGATGACAGAGGCAAACATAAGTGAGGGAGACAGTAAGAGTAATCATGGGAATAAAAATGAGGGAGAGAGAAATGATATGCTTTGAAGATAGAGGAAAGGTCCACAAACCAAAGAATGCAGGAGGTTTCCAGAAGGTGAAAAGTATAGGAAAGAGAGACGCAGCATCGTGAACAAATTTTATCCTTCTGACACCCAGAAATATTAAGATAATGCATTTGTTTTGTTTTAAGTTACAACAAATTATTTTGGGGGACTCCAAAATCACTGCAGATGGTGACTGCAGCCATAAAATCAAAAGACGCTTGTTCCTTGGAAGAAAAGTTATGACCAACCTAGACAGCACATTAAAAAGCATAGACATTACTTTGCCGACAAAGGCCGGTCTAGTCAAAGCTATAGATTTTCCAGTAGTCATGAATGTATGTGAGAGCTCGACTATAAAGAAAGCTGAGCACCAAAGAACTGATGTTTTGAATTGTGGTGTTGGAGAAGACTCTTGAGAGTCCCTTGGACTGCAAGGAGATTCAACCAGTCCATCTAAAGGAAATCAGTCCTGAATATTCATTGGAAGGACTGATGCTGAAGCTGAAACTCCAATACTTTGGCCACCTGATGTGAAGAACTGACTCACTGGAAAAGACTCTGATGCTGGGAAAGATTGAGGGCAGAAGGAGAAGGAGACAACAGAGGATGGCATCACCGACTCTAAGGACATGAGTTTGAGCAAACTCCAGGAGTTGGTGATGGACAGGGAGGCCTGGTGTGCCGCAGTCCATGGGGTCACAAAGAGTCAGACACAACTGAGTGACTGAGCTGAACTGAAGCCACAAATTTTGTACTAATTTGTTACAACAACAATAGGAAATTAATATAAATTTTGATGCCTGGAAGTAGTATACTTCTGTAAAAAGAATACTTAAAAACTATGGAAGTCAAAACTTTACAAAAGGAATCTCCATACTGGCTATATCAATTTACATTCCCACCAACAGTACAAGAGAATTCTATTTTCTCCACACCCTCTCCAACATGTATTGTTTGTAGACACCTTGATGATGACCATTCTGACCTGTGTGAAGTGATACCTCATTGTAGTTTTGATTTGTATTTTCCTAATAATGAGTGATGTTGAGCATCTTTTGGGGCTTCCCTATTGGCTTTAGGAAACCATAATTTAAAAAGACACATGTTCCCCAAAATTAATCGCAGGACTATTTACAATAGCTAGGGCATGGAAGCAACCTAGATGTCCATCGACAGATGAATCGATAAAGAAGTGGTGGTACATATACAATGGAATATTACTCAGCTATAAAAAAGAATGTGTTTGAGTCAGTTCTAATGAGGTGGATGAACCTAGAACTTATTATACAGAATGAGGTAAGAAAGAAAAAAAAATTATATATATATATATATATATATATATATATATATATATATATGGAGAAGGCAATGGCACCCCACTCCAGTACTCTGGCCTGGAAAATCCCATAGATGGAGGAGCCTGGAAGGCTGCAGTCCATGGGATCACTGAGGGTCGGACACGACTGAGTGACTTCACTTTCACTTTTCACTTTCATGCACTGGAGAAGGAAATGGCAACCCACTCCAGTGTTCTTGCCTGGAGAATCCCAGGGACGGGGGAGCCTGGTGGGCTGCTGTCTATGGGGTCGCACAGAGTTGGACACGACTGAAGCAACTTAGCAGCAGCGTGTATATATATATATATATATATATATATATATATATATATAGACTCTAGAAAGACGATACTGATGAACCTATTTGCAGGCAACAGAGGAGACATAGACATAAAGAACAGACTTGTGGACACACTGGGGGAAGGAGAAGGTGGGACGAATTGAGAGAGTAGCACTGAAATATATACATAACCATATGTAAAATAGATAGCCAGTGGGATTTGATGTATGACAAAGAAGTTCAAATCCAGGGCTCTGTGACAACCTAGAGGGGTGGGATGATGTGGGAGGTGGGAGGGATGTTCAAGAGGGAGGGGATATATATACACCTATGGCTGATTCATGTTGATGTGTGGCAGAAACCAACACAATATTGTGAAGCAATTATCCTCCAATTAAAAATAAAATAAAAACTGAAAAACATGTGGAAGTTGCTTTGTAATGGGCAGTGAGACGATGCTGTAAGAATTTAGAGAAGCATGTCAGAAACAGTCTTGACTGCTTTGAACAAACTGTTAAAAGGTGAAAATTACCAATTCTGCTAGTGAGGGCTCAGAAGTAAGTGAGGAGCACAGTAGAGAAAAATGTATACTGATGTAACATGTGCTCAGTTTTGTCTGACTCTTTGTGACCCTATGGACTGTAGACCACCAGGCTACTCTGTCCATGAGATTTTTCAGGTGAGAATACTGGAGTGGGTTGCCATTTCTTCCTCCAGGGGATCTTCCTGACCCAGGGATCGAACCCATATCTCCTGCATTGGCTGGTGGGTGCTTTACCACTAAGCCACCTGGGGAAGCCCTTAAGGGAACACTTAAAACATTATAAGCAGACTGTTCATAGAAATATGGATGTTAACAGTGCTGCTGCTGAAGAATCAGAAGGAAATAATGAATGTATTATTAGAAACTTGGGGAAAAGGGGGTCCTTGTTATATATGGCAGAAAACTTAGCTGAATTGTGTTGTACAGTTAGGTGGGAAGCAGAACTTGTAAGCCATTAACTTGATTATTTAGCTGAGATTTCCAAGCAAAGTATTACAGATATTGCTTGGCTTTTTCTTGCTGCATATAGTAAAATGAGTGAGGAGATAAATTGAGGCAAGAACTTTTAAGCAAAAAGGAACTAGGACTTCTAGGACTATTAATTTAGGAAATTCTCAGCCTATGCAGACTATAAAAAATGCCAAAATTAGGAGATTTATTGTCAGGAAAGCATGTTCTGAAGAGAAAGCCAAGGGTGGGGCTGGACAGTCTTTTGCTAGTAGTTCAGAGTGTCAAAAGATCACAGTATTCAGTTATACAGTGCCTGTGTGCATGCTAAGTTGCTTCAGTCGTGTCCAACTCTTTGCAACCCTACGGACCATAGCCCACCAGGCCCCTCTCTCCATGGGATTCTCCATGCAAGAATACTGGAGTTGGTTGCTGTGCCCTCCTTCAGGGGGTCTAGGGGGATCTTTAAAGAGATGAGGTATGTGACTGTCAACTGGTGCTTGCCAAGAGCATTTGCCATCTATCTGCCTCTGAGAAGACTGAATCCTGTGCTGTTGAAGCTGTTCACCTTCCACACACCCTGAAGTATATTTTCAGGAACTGAGTTTATGAACCCAAATCTTGCATCTCCTCATATCTAGAAAAACACTACATCCTTCCATGGTGTAGTATATTCCTTGTGACTAGCAGAAAACCTTTTGTGAGATAAATGCTTGATTGCATGAACTCCCCTTTCACCAAAATCACATATATTGACCTCCCTCCACCTACCTCTTTGGAGCAGTTTCTCAGAGTTATCTGACATGCTGTCTCTCAGGCTGCAGTGCTCATTTTGCCTCAGATAAAACTTAATTCACAACTCTGACATAGTGAATCTTTTTTTAAAGTTGATATGACTCATGGATCCCTTCAACTATCTCAGTAGAAACCATAATTAGAGAGGTGATGGACACCTAAGGCAATTATTTAAGAATGACTTGTGGAGGAGCCTCTTGCCAAATTGAATGAATCTCAATGATATACTGGGGGACCCACAAAATGTTGAGGATGTTATACCAATATAAACACTGCCAGCTTGCCTAAAAGGGACAGAGATAAGATGAAATAAAAAGAAGGCTCTCAGACCCCCATAATTCTACAAGCAAGAAACAGGCTGATAAAATTACTCAGCTTCAAACACACAGCTACTTTTCACAAAATAGAAAGGATGACTAAGAGGGTGGAGCTGCAAGCTGAAAGGATTGAGCCAAATTCACAGAGGGTTATTCCAGGCCTTGAGATATAAAGGAATTTGCCCACTAGACTTCAAGATTACTTGATATTGGTGACTCATCTTTTTCCCTTCCATTTTCTCCCCTTTGGAATGGGAATATCTTTCATTGTTATCCTATACCTATCCTACTACTCTATTTTGGAAGCAAATCCATTGTTTTTTTAGATTCACAGGTGAATAGAGAGTAAGGAATTTTACCCTACAGTGAACCATCAGTTCAGTTCAGTTCAGTTGCTCAGTCGTATCCGACTCTTTGCTACCCCATGAATCGCAGCATGCCAGGCCTCCCTGTTCATCACTAACTCCTGGAGTTCACTCAGATCACATCCATCGAGTCAGTGATGCCATCCAGCCATCTCATCCTCTGTTGTCCCCTAATCCTCCTGCCCTCAATCCGTCCCAGCATCAGTGTCTTTTCCAATGAGTCAACTCTTCGCATGAGGTGGCCAAAGTACTGGCGTTTCAGCTTTAGTATCATTCCTTCCAAAGAACACCCAGGGCTGATCTCCTTTAGAATGGACTGGTTGGATCTCCTTGCAGTCCAGGGGACTCTCAAGAGTCTTCTCCAACACCACAGTTCAAAAGCATCAATTCTTCGGTGCTCAGCTTTCTTCACAGTCCAACTCTCACATCCATACATGACTACTGGAAAAACCATAGCTTTGACTAGATGGACCTTTGTCAGCAAAGTAATGTCTCTGCTTTTCAATATGCTGTCTAGGTTGGTCATAACTTTTCTTCCAAGGAGTAAGCATCTTTTAATTTCATGGCTGCAGTCACCATCTGCAGTGATTTTGGAGCCCCCAGAAATAAAGTCTGACACTGTTTCCACTGTTTCCCCATCTATTTCCCATGAAGTGATGGGACCAGATGCCATGATCTTCGTTTTCTGAATGTTGAGCTTTAAGCCAACTTTTTCACTCTCCACTTTCACTTTCATCAAGAGGCTTTTTAGTTCCTCTTCACTTTCTGCCATAAGGGTGGTGTCATCTGTGTATCTAAGGTTATTGATATTTCTCCCAGCAATCTTGATTCTAGCTTGTGCTTCTTCCAGTCCAGCATTTCTCATGATGTACTCTGCTTATAAGTTAAATAAGCAGGGTGACAATATACAGCCTTGACGTACTCCTTTTCCTATTTGGAACCAGTCTGTTGTTCCATGTCCAGTTCTAACTGCTGCTTCCTGACCTGCATATAGGTTTCTCAAGAGGCAGGTCAGGTGGTCTGGTATTCCCATCTCTTTCAGAATTTTCCACAGTTTATTGTCAAAGGCTTTGGCATAGTCAATTAATAGAAATAGATACTTTTCTGGAACTCTCTTGCTTTTTCCATGATCCAGCAGATGTTGGCACTTTGATCTCTGGTTCCTCTGCCTTTTCTATAACCAGCTTGAACATCTGGAAGTTCACGGTTCATGTATTGCTGAAGCCTGGCTTGGAGAATTTTGAATACAGTGAACCACAGCAAGAGACTTATCTTACCCAGCTTGGATGATTCAGATGATGAGATTTGGGACTTTTGAGCAGATGATAATTACGTGAGATTTTGGACTTGAATTGATGCTGTAGTCAGTTAAGACTTTGCGGGAGGTTGAAATAAGATTGATATAAATCTTTTGAGGCCAGAGAGTGAACTGTGGCAGACAGAATGATGACCCTAAAGATGTCCACGTCTTAGTACCCCCAAACCAATAAACATGTTAAATTACATGGCAAGATACATACAACTTGTCAGTTCTTTTATAGGATTCACTCAACTTGGGTTTTTCTGATGTCTTCTCATGGATATATTTAGGTTAAACATTTTGGGGAAGAAGTGATGCTAAACCCCTCTCAGTGAATCATACTAATATTATAAGATGTTGCTATATCTTATTACTGGTGATGCCAGTAAAGATATTATCTACTGTAAAGACATTATTTTTCCCCTTATCATTAATAGATATCTTGAAGTGAGATATTTGAGGCTATGCATACATCCTGATTCTTGCCACATTTTCACCCACTATTTTTAGTCTTTGTTGATGATTCACACCCACAAATGACTGTTGCATATATTGTAGTAATTTTCCATTTTGCTTATATCTTGTTTTAAATGATAGTTCATTGTAAGAGCAAGCTATTCTTTCTCCATTGTGTGTGTGCATTTGTTAGTTTATATCAGTATAGGAACATAGATACTTATTTTATTCTATGGGCTATAGTCCAGGAATATACTTATTTGTCTTGTTGCTTAAATATTCCCACTTTGACCACTAGGATCAGTTCCGTGTTGGCTCCCATGTTCTTTTATCATATTTATGTAATTTTTTTTAGCACTTCCTTACTTTTTGGCACCATAAGATATTCCAGTCTCATATATTTCCATGATCCATCCCTGGAATCAGCTATTTTTCCAAGAAGCCCAGGATATTTTATAGGAGAATATTATTTAAAAACCAAGGCCTGTGTTCCAAGTGAGTTCATTGTTACTAGAGTGGCATTGCTTCTAGGTATTCTATGAATACACAAATACTTACCTATATTTACTTTTGTATCTATCTGTATATTTGTAAAACATGAGTTTTAAAAACATTGACTGCTTCCATTCCAATTCAATACAACAGTGATAAATTTAGCATTTCTTCTTTGCTCATTTGAAATGTTCTTCTTCAATAGCAAGAAATCTAGTTTTCATTATTCATAATATATTTACTTACTTATTTAAACCCACAATATAAGTATATTAGTTTCAGAGTTGCTAACCCATATCCCTGTGAGCAATATATTTACCAACCAGGGCAGTGTTTGTATAAAGTTCTTTTTCATCCTTAGTCCTAAAATATACAGTAGAAATACTGATTTCCAAAATTAATTTGGCTAGTTCATCCCATCCTTTTCTGTATAGCTATGTTCCTCATTTGTAATATAATTAGGTTGATTTGTTACACTTTGTGCTTTCTTTTGGGTTCTTCCAACTGTCAGGTTGATTTTTTTATTTAGTTTGAGTACATGAAACAATACTATGAGTCTATAAGTCAGACACATGCAAAAAAAAAAAATTGCCAACATCCATTGGATCATCAAAAAAGCAACAGAGTTCCAGAAAACCATCTACTTCTGCTTATTGACTATACCAAAGCCTTTGACTGTGTGGATCACAACAAACTGTGGAACATTCTTAAAGAGATGGGAATACCAGACTACCTGACCTGCCTCTTGAGAAACCTGTGTGCAGGTCAGGAAGCACCAGTTAGAACTGGACATGGAACAGACTGGCTCCAAATAGCAAAAGGAGTACATCAAGGTTGTATATTGTCACTATGCTTATTTAACTTATATGCAGAGTACATCATGAGAAACGCTGGGGTGGAGGAAGCACAAACTGGAATCAAGACTGCTGGGAGAAATATCAATAACCTCAGATATGCAGATGATACCACCCTTATGGCAGAAAGTGAAGAAGAACTAAAGAGCCTCTTGATGAAAGTGAAACAGGAGAGTGAAAAAGTTGGCTTAAAACTCAACATTCAGAAAACTAAGATCATCGCATCTAGTCCCATAACTTCACTGCAAATAGATGGGGGAACAATGGAAACAGTGACAGAGTTTATTTTGGGGGGCTCCAAAATCACTGCAGATGGTGACTGCAGCCATGAAATTAAAAGACACTTGCTCCTTGGAAGAAAAGTTATGACCAACCTAGACAGCATATTAAAAAGCAGAGACATCACTTTGCCTACAAAGGTCCATCTAGTCAAAGCTATGGTTTTTCCAGTAGTCATGTATGGATGTGAGAGTTGGACTATAAAGAAAGCTGAGCGCTGAAGAACTGGTGCTTTTGAAATGTGGTGTTGGAAAAGACTTGAGAGTCCCTGGGACTGCAAGGAGGTCCAACTGGTCCATCCTAAAGGAAATCAGTCCTGAATATTCACTGGAAAGTCTGATGCTGAAGCTGAAAATCCAATACTTTGGCCACCTAATGTGAAGAACTGACCCATTGGAAAAGACCCTGATGCTGGGAAAGATTGAAGGTGGGAGGAGAAGGGGATAACAGAGGATGTGATTGTTGGATGGCATCACTGACTCTATGGACATGAGTTTGAGTAAGCTCCAGGAGTTGGTGATGGATAGGGAAGCCTGGCGTGCTGCAGTCCATGGGGTTGCAAACAGTCGGACACAACTGAGCAACTGAACTGACTGATGCAAAAAAAAGTATATTCAAAGAGTTGCTCCTCTCTCATTCCTGCTGTACTACTGTCATTATCTCATCGTTACTACACCATACCTGCTGAACCCCTGTGTGTGTGTGTGTGTGAGTTGCTTAGTTGTGTCCGACTCTTTGCAACCCCATAGACTGCAGCCCACCAGGCCCTGCTGTCCATGGGATTCTCCAGGCAAGAACACTGGAGTGGGTTGCCATTTCCATCTCCGCCTGAACACCTATAGGTAATCAATTCATTAGGTTGTGGTTTACCTGTCCTGTAAATCTCTTTCACAATAAACTAATCCATTTATATTTTCTTATATCCCTATCTTCGTTACATAAGGGTATCATAATATAGATACATTTCTGCACTCTGCTGTTTTGGTATATAATAGAAAGCATTCCATATGAGGTTTTCATTTAAATTTTTTTATAATATACTTTATTAAACTCAATAAATATAAATTTGAGTTGGTTTACATTTTCCAAATTTTTATTTTGAAATTAAATAGATTTACAGGAAGTTGCAAAGATAGTACAGAGAGGTTGCACATTCCACTCACCTAGTTTCCCCCAAAAGGAGACATCATATAACTATAGTACAATGTCTAAACTAGGAAAATAACATTAGCACAATGTGTATAAATAGTGCTCTCCCATTTTATCACACGTGTAGGTTCATGTAACCACCACCACAGTCAAGACACCATTCCATTATCTCAAATATCTCTCTCATACTAACCCTTTATAGTCATACTCACCACCCTCCACCTCTACCATCACCTAAACACTGGCAACCACCAATCTGTTTTTCATCTCTAGAAGTTTTTCATTTTGAGAATGCTGAGTGGAATTATGCAGTATATGTCTCTTTGAGATAGGCTTTTTCACTCAGTATAATACCACTGAGTTCCATCAAAGTTGTTGTGTGCATCAAAAAGGCAAAACCAATACAATATTGTAAAGTAATTAGCCTCTAATTAAAATAAATAAATTTAAATTAAAAAAATAAAACTCAACAACAAGAAAAAAAATTCACTTTTTTTTTTACTACTGAATAGTATTCTAGAATATGAATTACTGTAATTTGTTAATCATACATCCATTGAAAGACAATCTGGGTTATATCCAGTTTTTGGTTATTACAAGTAAAAATGCTATGTACACATCTATAGAAGTTTTGTGTGAACATGTTCTCATTTCATTGAATTAAATGCCCTGGAGTATAAAATGATGGGTTGTAGAGTAAGTACATATTTTTTTTTCAAAGAAACTTATGAACTTTTCCAGAATCAATTTGTTCTCACCAGAAGTATAGGAGAGCTCCAGTTTCTGTAAATCCTGGTCAGCATTTGGTATTATCACTATTTTTTAACTGTTTAAGGGACATACCTTAATTTGCATTTCCCTAATGGCTAGTGATCTTGAACATCTTTTGATGTGTTTATTTGTCATACATTTATCTTTTTCACATCTTTTGCTCATTTTATAATTGGATTGTTTGATTTTTTTCTACCATTGAATTTTGACAGTTTTTTGCATATTCTATTTGTGCTTAGTCGCTCATTCATGTCTGACTCTTTGTGACCCCATGGACTATAGCCCACCAGGCTCCTCTGTCCATGGAGAGTCTCCAGGCAAGAATACTCAAGTAGGTTGCCATGCTCTCCTCCAGGAGATTTTCCTGACCCAGGAATACAACCAGGGTCTCCTGTATTGCAGACAGATTCTTTATCAGCTGAGCTAATATTCTAGTTATGAGTCCTTTATAAGATACACGGTTTATAAATATTTTCTCCAAGTTGGTAGATTGGGTTTTTGTTTTTAATCTTTATAATAGGGTAATTTACAGAGCAAATGTTTTTATTTTGATGAAGTTCAGTTTATTAATGTATTTCTTTAATACTTTGTGCTTTTGTGTAAACACAAAAATCTGCTCAATAAAACTGTTCAATAGGTCCACATATTTCCTCTTATATTATCTTCTAAAAGTTGTATAGTTTTACATTTATATGTATGCTGATTTTCAGTTAATTTTTCCATAAGATGTGAGTTTTAGGTCAATGTTCACTTTTGTTGCCCTACCATCCTTTATTGAAGATTATCCTTCCTCCTTCTAAATGCTTTTGTACCTTTGTCAAAAACAATTTGGCCATACTTTATGAGGCTATTTGCTTTTTTTGCATTTCTTTTTCTTGAGGATGGTCTTGATCCTTGTCTCCTGTACAATGTCACAAACCTCTGTCCATAGTTCATCAGGCAAACTGTCTATCAGATTTAGTCTAGTAGACCATTACATCTACTACTGTGGGAAGGAATCCCTTAGAAGAAATGGAGTAGCCATCATAGTCAACAAAAGAGTCTGAAATGCAGTACTTGGATGCAATCTCAAAAATGACAGAATGATCTCTGTTCGTTTCCAAAGCAAACCATTCAATATCACAGTAATCCAAGTCTATACCCCGACGAGTAACACTGAAGAAGCTGAAGTTGAACGGTTCTATGAAGACCTACAAGACCTTTTAGAACTAACACCGAAAAAAGATGTCCTTTTCATTATAGGGGACGGGAATGCAAAAGTAGGAAGTCAAGAGATACCTGGAGTAACAGGCGAATTTGGCCTTGGAGTACAGAATGAAACAGGGCAAAGGCTAATAGACTTCTGACAGGAGGATGCACTGGTCATAGCAAACACCCTCTTCCAACAACACAAGAGAAGACTCTACACATGGACATCACCAGATGGTCAACACAAAAATCAGATTGAGTATATTCTTTGCAGCCAAAGATGGAGAAGCTCTATACAGTCAGCAAAAACGAGACCAGGACCTGACTGCAGCTCAGATCATGAACTGCTTATTGCCAAATTCAGACTTAAATTGAAGAAAGTGGGGAAAACTACTAAACCATTCAGGTATGACCTAAATCAAATCCCTTATGATGATATAGCGGAAGTGAGAAATAGATTTAAGGGATTAGATCAGATAGACAGAGTGCCTGATGAACTATGGACAGAGGTTCATGACATTTTACAGGAGACAGAGATCAAGACCATCCCCAAGAAAAAGAAATGCAAAGGAGCAAAATGGCTGTCTGAGGGGGCTTTACAAATAGCTGTGAAAAGAAGAGAAGCGAAAAGCAAAGGAGAAAAGGAAAGATACACCCATTTGAACACAGAGTTCCAAAGAATAGGAAGGCGAGATAAGAAAGCCTTCCTCAATGATCAATACAAAGAAATAGAGGAAAACAATAGAATAGGAAAGACGAGATCTCTTCAAAAAAATTAGAGATACCAAGGGAACATTTCATGCGAAGATGGGCTTGATAAAGGACAGAAATGGTATGGACCTAACAGAAGCAGAAGATATTAAGAAGAGGTGGCAAGAATACACAGAAGAACTGTACAAAAAAAGATCTTCATGACCCAGATAATCACGATGGTGTAACCGCTCACCTAGAGCCAGACATCCTGGAATGTGAACTCAAGTGAGCCTTAGGAAGTATCACTACATACAAAGCTAGTGGAGGTGATGGAATTCCAGTTGAGCTATTCCAAATCCTGAAAGATGATGCTGTGAAAGTGCTGCACTCAATATACCAGCAAATTTGGAAAACTCAGCAGTGGCTACAGGACTGGAAAAGTCAGTTTTTATTCCAATCCCAAAGAAAGGCAATGCCAATGAATGCTCAAACTACCACACAATTGCACTCATCTCACATGCTAGTAAAGTAATGCTCAAAATTCTCCAAGCCAAGCTTCAGCAATAGGTGAACCGTGAACTTCCAGATGTTCAAGCTGGTTTTAGAAAAGGCAGAGGAACCAGAGATCAAATTGCCAACATCCGCTGGATCATCGAAAAAGCAAGAGAGTTCCAGAAAAACATCTATTTCTGCTTTATTGGCTATGCTAAAGCCTTTGACTGTGTGAATCACAATTAACTGTGGAAAAGTCAAGAGATGGGAATACCAGAGCACCTGACCTGCCTCTTGAGAAACCTTCTAAGTCAGGAAGCAACACTTAGAACTGGATATGGAACAAGAGACTGGTTCCAAATAGGAAAAGGAGTATGTCAAGCCTGTATATTGTCACCCTGCTTATTTAATTCATACACAGAGTACATCATGAGAAACGCTGGGCTGGAGGAAGCACAAGCTGGAATCAAGATTGCTGGGAGAAATATCAATAACCTCAGATATGCAGATGACACCACTCTTATGGCAGAAAGTGAAGAAGAACTAAAGAGCCTCTTGATGAAAATGAAAGAGGAGAGTCAAAAAGCTGGCTTAAAGCTCAACATTCAGAAAACTAAGATCATGGCATCTGGTCCCATCACTTCATGGCAAATAGTTGGGGAAACAGTAGAAACAGTGGCTGACTTTAAATCACTGCAGATGGTGATTGCAGCAATGAAATTAAAAGTCGCTTACTCCTTGGAAGGAAAGTTATGACCAATCTCAATAGCATATTAAAAAGCAGAGACATTACTTTGTCAACAAAGGTCCATCTAGTCAAAGCTATTGTTTTTCCAGTAGTCATGTATTGATGTGAGAGTTGGACTATAAAAAAAGCTGAGCACAGAAGAATTGATGCTTTTGAACTGTCGTGATGGAGAAGACTCTTGAGAGTCCCTTGGACTGTAAGGAGATCCAACCAGTCCCTTCTAAAGGAAATCAGTCCTGGGTCTTCACTGGAAGGACTGATGTTGAAACTGAAACTCCAATATTTTGGCCACCTGATGCAAAGAGCTGACTCATTTGAAAAGACCATGATGCTGGGAAAGATTGAAGGCGGGAGGAGTGGGGACAACAGAGGACGAGATGATTAGATGGCATCACCGACTCATTGGACATGAGTTTGGGTAAACTCCGGGAGTTGGTGATGGACAGGGAGGCCTGGCGTGCTGCAGTTCATGGGGTCGCAAAGAGTCGGACACGACTGAGTGACTGAACTGAACTATGAGGCTATTTATAGACTGTTCTCTTACATTGATGTATGTGTCTATCCATCTGCCATTTTCAGACTATTTGACTTCTGAAGCAATATAATAAACATTAATAATATCTCCCCATTTTTTTATTTTAAAAATTGTGTTAGCTCTTCTACTTCCTCTGTGTACATGGATGTATGTGTGTGTATACATATATATCCATACTATATTGTGTGTGTGTGTATATACATATATATATGCATGTATGTATATATACACATGTTAGTATAACCTTGTCTCTATCTGCAAAAAATCTTGCTGGGGTTTTCATATTAATTACCTTAAATATATTTGGAAAGAAATGACAGTCTTCACTACATTGAGTTTTCTACTCCTTACGTCTTTTAGTTTACATTTTCTTAAACTTTTTTTTATCAACATTCTATAATTTTCAGCATATAAATCCTATAAATGTTTTATTAGACATATACTTAAGCATTTCAATTGTTTTGAGAGATTATAAATGGCACTGCTTTTTAATTTCATTTTTCACATGTTCATTGCTAGTATAAAAATTCAATTGATTTTTGCACGTTGGCCTTGTATCCTGTAACCTTGATAAACTCCCTTATTATTTCTGGAAGTTTTTTTTTTTAATATCCTCCTTAGAATTTTCTATGCAGACAATCACGTCATTGGCAGGTAGAAAGTTGTATTTCCTCCTATCCAAACTATGTTTTATTTCCTTTCCTTTTTTTCTTTTTTACTTTCTAAAGTTACTTCATTTTTTAAATCGAATTATAGTTGATTTATGTTGTGCTAATTTCAGGTATACCACAAAGTGATTCAATTTCATATATATATATATATATGTGTGCGTGTGTGTATGTATATATATATATATATACATATATATATATACACTCAAAATATTGAGTATAGTTCTCTGTGCTATAATGTGCATATGTTAATCTCAAATTACTAATTTATCTCTCTCCCACCCTTTCCCTTAAATTCCTTTACTATAACGAATAGCAGTGACAAGAGCAAGCATTCTCATGTTATTCTCAATCTTAAATGAAAAGTATTCAACAGATCACCATTAAGTATGATGTTAGCTACAGGGTTTTCTTTAAGATGTTCTTTACCAAGCTGAGGTGATTATTCCCTATTCCTAATTTGTTGAGGTTTTTTTGTGTGTGTGTGTGTTTACAAATGTGTGGTAATTTTTTCAAGTACATATTTTGCATAAATTTATGTAACTAACATGTTTTTGTGATTTTGCTTCTTCAGTCTGTTAATATGTAAAATGATTTATTTTAAAATCAACTGAACCACCTTGCATTCCTGGAATAAGCTCCATTTTATCATGGTGTACAGTTTTGGTTTTTTAGTTTTTATGAATTCTATCTTCAAACTGTTTGTTAACGATATTTGCACTTATATTGATGAGGGATATTATTAGTCTATAATTTTCTATAACTTTCTTTTCTCTGTATCATTTTTATTTCTGGTTTTGGTGTCAGACAAATACTGCCTTTATACAATGAGTTGGGAAGTGTTTTCTCCTATTCTGTTTTCCAGGAGATATTTTGTATAAAGGCAATGGCACCCCACTCCAGTACTCTTGCCTGGAAAATCCCATGGGCAGAGGAGCCTGGTGGGCTGCAGTCCATGGGGTCGCTAAGAGTCTGACACGACTGAGCAACTTCACTTCCACTTTTCACTTTCATGCATTGGAGAAGGAAATGGCAACCCACTCCAGTGTTCTTGCCTGGAGAATCCCAGGGATGGGGGAG
Source organism: Bubalus kerabau (assembly GCF_029407905.1). NCBI lineage: Eukaryota > Metazoa > Chordata > Mammalia > Artiodactyla > Bovidae > Bubalus > Bubalus kerabau. The sequence goes on along the minus strand of NC_073647.1, from coordinate 97,464,880 downwards.
CCTGGTGGGCTGCCGTCTCTGGGGTCGCACAGAGTCGGACACGACTGAAGCGACTTAGTAGTAGTAGTAGTAGTATGCTAATTTTTCTTTAAATTCTTGGTATAATTCTCCAGTAAAACAATCCAGGCCTAATGATTTCTTTTTCAGAGATTATTTAAATATGAGCTCAATATGCTTAGTAGTTTTAGGGCTATTCAAATGATTTATTTCATATTGAGTGAGTTGTAGTACTTCTTACTTTTTAAGGAACTCATCCATATCATCTAAGTTACCAAAGTTATGTGTATAGAACTGTTCATTATTCCTTTATTTATCATTATTCCTTTATTATCCTTTCCAGATTCACACGATCAGTATGATATCTTCCACTTTGTTCCTGACATTGGTAGTTTGTGTTCACTTACTTCCTTTGCTTCTTCCGTTCTGCTTCTTTAGACTTCTAAAACATTATTAATTTTATTGATTTTTAAATATTGTTTCTCTTATAACCAACTCACTCATTGATTTTTCTGTATTGTTTCTCTGTTTTCAATTCCAGGGATTTTAAAAACTTGTATCTTCTTTAATTATATTTATTTCCTTCTTTCTACTATGTTGCTCTTATTTTTCTAAGTTTCTGAAGTGACATTTTGGTTTATTGATTTAGACTTTTCCTCTTTTCTAAGGTAAGCATTCAATCCTATGAGTATGCCTCTCAACAAATGATTTAGTTGTTTTCCATACATTGAGATATATTTATACAGTCATTCAGTTCAGTGTTATTCTTATTTCTCTTGAAACTTCCTTATTTACTCATGCATTATTGAAGAGTGTGTTTAATATTTAAGTGTTTGGAGAATCTTCACATTTTGTTTCTTTTTTCCTAGCTTTATGAATTATAATTGACATATAACATTGTGGAAGCTTAAGGTGTACAGTCTGCTGATCTGATACACTGTATGCTACAAATGATTACCCCCATAGCATTACCATTTTTTTTTTTTTTTGTGGTTAGAACATATAAGATCTATTGTCTTGGCAACTTTCCAGTATATAATAAATATTACTGACCACAATCACCATGCTGTACATTAGATGCCCAGAACTTATTACTCTTGTAACTGGAAGCTTGTACTCCTTGACAGTATTTCCCCATTTCCCTTACCTACCAGTTCCTGGTAATCACCACTCTATTTCTTTGAGTTTGGTTTTTTTAGATTCCACAAATAATTGATATCAAATGGCATTTGTTGTTCTCTGTCTTATTAATTTCACTTAGCATAATGTCCTGAAGGGTCACCCAGTTATTGCAAAGCAGCAGAATTTCTTTCTTTTTCATGTCTATATATGTTATATTTAATCTCACAACATCTCTTTTCACTCATACTATTTATAATCTCATAACCTCACAACTTCTTCATTCATCTGTGATGGACACTTCGATTGTTTTTGTATCTTGCTATTGTGAATTATGCTGTGAACACGTGGGTGTGGATATCACTTAAAAATCAGTTTCTATTTCCTTTGGATATAAACCCAGGAGTGAGATTGGTGGATCATATGGTAGTTTTATTTTTAATTTTTGAGGAATCACCATACTATTTTCCATAGTGGCTGTACCAATTTTACACTCCCACTAACAGTGCACAAGTGTTCCCCTTTTCTCTACATCCTTGGTAACACTTGTTCAGTCAGTCAGTTCAGTTGCTCAGTTGTGTCCAACTCTGCAACCCCATGGTCTGCAGCACCCCAGGCTTCCCTGTCCATCACCAACTCCCGGAGCTTGCTCAAACTCATGTCCATTGAGTCAGTGATGCCATCCAACCATGTCATCTTCTCTTGTCCCTTCTCTTCCTGCCTTCAATCTTGCCCAGCATCAGGGCTAACACCTGTTATCTCTTGCCTTTTTGATAATAGTCATTCTAACTGGTGTGAAGTGATATCTCACTGTGGTTTTTGATTTGCATTTCACCAATTACTGATGCTGAATATCTTTTCATATACCTGTTGTTCACTTGTATGTATTCTTTGGAAAACTGTCTATTCAGTTCCCTTGCCCACTTTTCAATAGGGCTTTTTTTTTTTTAAATAATGAGTTATATGAGTTCTTTATATATTTTGGTTATCAACCCCTTACCCAATATATGATTTGCAAACAATCTTTTCCATTCTTTATGTTGCCTTTTCATTTCATTGTCTGTTTATTTTTATTTTTTCTTTTGCTGTGCAGAAGTTTTTAGTTTGATGTAGTTCCATTTATTTGTTTCTTCTTTTGTTACTTATGCTTTACAGGAAATAAATACAAGATCAATGTCAAAGAACATTTTCCTTATGTTTTCTTCTCAGATATCTACAGTTTCAAGATCTTATGCTTAAGTATTTAATCCATTTTGAGTAAAGCTTAAGATGGGGTTCCAATTTCACTCTTATGCATGTGGTAATCTAGCTTTCCCAATACTATTTATGGAAAAAACTATCCTATCCCCAATGAGTATTCTTTCAGATACTAGTTAACTGTATGTACACAAGGGTATCTCTGGGCACTTGATTCAGTTCCATTTGTCTATGTGTCTAGTTCTACGCCAATGCCATAGTGTATTGTTTACTATAGCTTGTTTAAATAGTATAGTTTGAAATCAATTAGCATGGTGCCTCCAGCTTTGCTCTTCTTTCTCAGGATTGATAATGGATCCAGCAATTCCACTCCTGGATATATATCCAACAAAAACAAAGAACACTAATTTGAAAAGATATACATACCCCAACATTCATAGTAGCATTATTGACAATAGCCAAGATATAGAAACAACCTAAGTGTCCATCAAGAGATGAATGGATAAATGTGATATATGTATATATATATGTATACATATGTGTATATATATGTGTATACATATACATATATACATATGTGTGTATATATACATATACACATACACAATGGAATATTAATCAGCCATAAAAAGAATAAAATTTTGCCATTTGCAGCAACACAAACGGACTTGGAGGGTATTATGTTTGGAGCGAAATAAGTCAGACAAAGAAAGACAAATATTGTATGATGTCACTTTATGTGAAATCTAAAAAATAAACAAACTAGTGAATATAACAAAAAAAGAAGCAAACTCACAGATACAGAGAACAAATTAGTGGTAACCAGTGGGAGAAAGAAGCAAGGAGGGTAAGGGGATTAAGATGTACAAACTATTATGTATAAAATAAATTACAAGCATATATTGTTCTGTACAGGGAATTAGCCAATATTTTATCATAACAATAAATGGAGCATAACTATTAAAAATTGCGAACCACTATATAATACATCTGTAAGTTATACAGTATTGTACATCAACTATACTTCAATGAAAATGAAACATAAAAAATAAGTAAAAAAAAAAAAAAAAGGGAAGTTGAAACGGCCTTATTGCTGATATGGAGAAAGTTTTAGTGGCTTAGATAGAAGATCAAACCAGCCACAACATTCCCTTCAGCCAAAGCCTAGTCCAAAGCAAGATACTAACTCTTCAATTCTGTGTATGTAAGAGAGGTGAGAAAATTATAGAAGTCTGAAGCTACCAGAGGTTGGTTTGTGAGGTTTAAGGAAAGAAACTGTCTCCATAACATAAAAGGGTACAGTGAAAAAGAAAGTACTGATGTAGAAGCTGCAGCAACTTATTCAGAAGATCTAGCCGAGATAATGAAGGTGGTTATGCTAAACAACAGATTTTCAATATAACCAAGACAGTTTTTTATTGGAAGAAAATGCCATCTAGAATTTTCACAGCTAGAGAGGAAAAGTCAGTGCCTGGCTTTGAAGCTTCAATATACAAGCTGATTCTCTTGTTATGGGTGAATGCAGATGGTGACTTTAAGTTGAAGTCAGTGTTCATTTACCATTCTCAAAATCCAGGCTCTTAAGAATTATGCTAAATCTATTCTGCTTGGGCTCTTCAAATGGAACAACATATCCTGGATGACAGAACATCTGTTTACAACATAGTTTACTGAATATTTTAAGCCTACTGTTAAAACCTCCTGCTCAGAAAAAAAGGTTTCTCTCAAAATGTTACTGCTCATTGACAGTGCGCCTAGTCACCCTAGAGCTCTGATGGAGAATGTACAATGACATTAATGTTTTCATGCCTGCTAACACAACATTCATTGTGCTGCCCATGGATTAAAGAGTAATTTCAACTTTTAAGTCTCATGATTTAAGAAAAACACTTTACGAGGTTATAACTGACATAGACAGTGATTGCTCTGATGGATCCATGCAAAGTAAATGAAAACGTTCTGAAAAGAATTCACCATTCTAGATGCCAATAAGAACATTTGTGATTCATGAGAAGAGGTCAAAATATCAATATTAACAGGAGTTTGAAAGAAGTTGATTCCAACCCTCATGGATAACTCTGAGGGGTTCAACACTTCAGTGGAGGAGGAACTGCAGATGTGATAGAAATAGCAAGGTAACTAAAATCAGAAGTGGAGCCAGAAGATGTGACTGGATTGCTACAATATCATGATAAAACTGTAATGAATGGTGAATTACTTCTTATGGATGAGCAAAGAAAGTAATTTCTGAAGAGGGAATCTACTCTTGGTGAAGATTCTATGAAGACTGTTGAAATGACAAAAAGGATTTAGAACATTAAAAATAAGCTTAGAAAAAAAAATAAGCTTAGTTGATGAAGCAGTGGCTGGTTTTGAGAAGATTGATTCCAGCTTTGAAAGAAGTTCTACTGTGGTTAAAGTGCTATCAAACAGCATTTCATGCTGCAGAGAAATCATTCATTAAAGGAACAGTCAATTGATGTGACAAACTCCATTGTTGTCTTATGTTAAGAAATTGCCACAGCCACTCCAACCTTCAGCGACCAACCGATGGAAGATTTGCCATCAAGGCTGAGGCAAGATCCTCCACCAGCAAAATGATTACAACTTCCTGAAGGCTCAGATGATGGTTAGCATTTTTAAGCAATAAATAATTTGTAAATTAAAGTGTGCATGTTTTTTAGACATAATGTTATCATACACATAATGGACTGCACTATACTATAAACATAACATATGCATTGGGAAAGAAAAAGTTTGTGTGACTCACTCTATTACAATATTCACTTCATTACAGTGGTTTGGAACTGAACCCACAATACATGCAAGCTATGCATATGTATGTCTGTTAGTCCCATTTGACCTAAAGTATGGTTCAAGTTCAACATTTCCTTGTTTATTTTCTGCATGGATGATATATCCATTGTTGAAAGGGAGGTATTAAGGTTCTTTACTGTTGTATTTTTGTCTATGCCTCACTTCAGATTTCTTAGTGTTTGCTTAAAATATTTACGTGCTCCAATTTTAAAAAAGATATTTAGGCACTCCAATCTTGGGTACAAATTTATTCATAATTGTTATATATTCTTGATGAATTGATCTTATTATTATATAACGACCATCTTTGTCTTTTGTTACCATTTTTGGTTAAAGTCTGTTTTGTCTGATATTAATATAAGTCATCCATGCTTTCTTTTGGTTCCTATTGGCATGGAATGTCTTTTATCCTCTTTTCACTTTGAGCCTATGTGTGTCCTTAAAGTTGAAGTAAATCTTTTCGAGTCAGCATATGGTTGGATGTTTTTTTTGTTTTTTGTTTTTTTAATCCATTCAGCCACTCTATGTCTTTTGATTGAAGAATTCTATCTACTACTCATTCAGAGTGATTATTAACAGGTAAGCACTTAACCAGTCATGTGCTACTCTTTGCAACCCCATGGACTGCAGCCCACCAGGTTCCTCTGTCCATGGGATTCTCCAGGCAAGAATACTGGAGTGGGTTGCCAAGCCTTCCTCCAGGGAATCTTTCTGACCCAGGGATCAAACCCATGTTTTCTGTGTCTCCAGTACTGAAGGCAGATTCTTTATTGCTGAGCCACCTGGGAAGCCCTAAGGACTTAACTAATAACATCTTATAGTTTTCTGGCTGTTTTCTACTTCTATTTTTCTTTCTTCCTTTCTTTGCTGCCTTCCTTTGTAAACTGATGATTTTCCATTGTGGTGTGTGTTGATTCCCTTCTCTTTATCTTTTGTGAATCTACTGAAAGTCTTTGTTTTGTGGTTACTATGAATTTTACATAAAACATCTTATATACAAAAGTCTATTTTACGCTAGCAATTTAAGTTCACTCCATGCAAAATGGGTTTCCCTGGTGGCTCAGATGGTAAAGAATCTGACTGCAATGTGGGAGAACCAGGTGAACCAATAAAACCAATAAGAACCAGGAGAACCAATGGTGAACCACTGATGTAACAAGGAAATACTGTAGTCCTCCTTTTGTAAACACTTCAGATAGAAAATGCTCCTAGATATTATGAAAGAAAAATCAAAATTAAGTTAGCATTACTCAGAGAGCTCTCTAAAAATGGAGCTGGGAGGCCATAAAGTAAGTGTGGCTTATGTATTAATACATCTCAGCCTGGATAGAATCTGACTTTTTGACTACTTGTTTTCTTAATGAAGTCGTTCAGAACATCTGCCAGAAACTCAAGCTACTTCTTAGACCTTTACTCTAAAATAACTTATGACAGCCTATCTACTTTTCAGACGCCTACCCTAAAATAACCTGTGATGCCTTAACAGCAAATATTTCCTGATTTGTATTAGAGTCAGTTACAATTCTCGCTAGAAAACAATGAACATCTTTGTAGCTAATTTTGTCTTTATAAGTTCCTAACTTTCTCTTCCCCAGAATACTCTTTCATTTTTACCCAAAGCTGTGTCTCCTAAGACCCCAAATAAACTATTTTTTCCAGCCAAAAAAAAAATCTTTATCTTCAGTTTTAGACAGTTTTATTATTATGTATCTTGGAGGATATTGCTGTGGATTGAAATTTTGAGGTTATCTATTAGCTTCATGATCGTGCATATAGAAATCTTTCCCCAGGTGTAGGAAGTTCTCAGCCATTATTAATTTAAATAAACTTTAAATCCATTTCTCCTTCTGAGACTCCAATCATTAGTACATTATTTTAGTTGATATTCATTCATAAGTCCTGTAGGCTTTCTTCATTATTTTTCACATTTTTTTCTTTTTGTTCTCTGATTATATAATTTCAATTAGTCTGTCTTCTAGCTCATTAATTCTCTCTTCTACATATTCAAGTCTGCTGTTGATTGAATTCTGATTGAATTCAATCAGGTCCTGATTGAATTTGTTAGTCATTATATTCTTCAGCCTCAAAATGTTTCTTTTTTGTTTTCCCTCTCTTTATTAAACTTCTCATTTTGTTTTCCTGATTTGATAAAACATTTGTCTGTTTTCTCTTATAACTCTCTGGTCACTGTAGAACAATTATTTGGACTTCTTTGTCAGGCAATTCCTGGTCTCCATTTCTTTGGGGCCAACTGTTAGAGGTTTACCATATTCTTTTGGTGGAGACATGTTTCTCAAATTCTTCATAATCCCATGTAGCCTTTCATAGGTGTCTGCTCATTTGAAGAAGCAGTCATATCTTCCAGACTTTATGGACTGACTTTGGCAAAGGAAGCCTTTCACCTGTGAGTGGAGGCATGCAGGGTTGTGTTATGACCCCCAGTCTTGTAGTATAGTGTGCTAAGTTTAGGAGCACATCAGGCACTGTGGGGGCATGATGTCTCTTTGACTCAAGCTACTGGGGTCCACAGTATCATCAACTCCATGGTGCTTGGTGGGTACTGTGGGGGGTCAACAGTAGCTGCAAGGATTATTGGCATCCTAAGTGGAACCTCCAGGCCCAATAGCTAGGGACCAGAGCAGTCAGCAGTGATGGGTGGAGTTGCTGGTGTACACACACTCAGCTAAAGGGACCAGTTGCAGGTGCTTGTTTATAGGCAAGGGCTAATTGCAGACAGACATGTATAGTGGTGAGAACAAGGGCAAATTGCAAAGGTCAGGGCCAACTATGAGCTCACTGATAGCTGTAGAGGCCCTAGATGTCAGAATGATCTCCTATGGCTGCACACTCTCCCCCCAAGTATGCACACTTCAGTGGAGGCTTGTGACAGAGTTCAGGTTAGAGATATGCAGGCCCACAGATGGAAGGGTGGGTGCTATTGTGTTGGCCAGTGACAGAAGGCGTACATAGCCTGATCTGAGCCCATAAGTAGTGGTAGAGTCCCTGGATATTGGTGTACATTCCTGCAGCTGTATACACCCCGCTTCCCCCACCCCCCCACCCTGCCCCGCCCCGGGCATGCATGCTGCAGTAGCAGCTGGTGATTTGAGTTGGGTTTCCGGTATGCAGGTACATAGCCAGAAGGGCAAGTTACAGCTGGGCACAGTGATGCTGGCCAGTGACAGAAGGCAGAGTTTGGTTCAGGTCCACAAGCAGTTGTCATCCATGGCTGCATGCCTTTCCCCCAGGATGTGTGCATTATGGTGGAGGCCAAAGACGAGGATCAGGCCAGTGGAATGCAGGGGCACAAATGGGTAGGATAGCTCCAAATGTGCGCACAGTGGCAGTGGGGACCCTAGGGTCTGTAGGCTGGTGTACCAAACCAGCCCTATTCAGACAGCTGCAGGCCCATACTGGCTGTAGGCATGGCTCCTGGGCTCCAGTGGGGTGAGGAGGGTCTCAGGTAGCTTGTGTTTCACACTTGTGCAGCTGCAGACACTTTGGATGGCTGCCAGTGTGGTTCCTGGACTCATCAGGGGTGAGTGGGTGGAGAGAGTGGAGACTGACTCAGTTGGCTGGCATTAGGGAACATGAATACCTGTGAGGAGAAAGCTGGTGAGATCTATAAGGGGTCCACAGCAGCTGTGCTGACCACTGGCTTCATCAATGATGAAATCTTCTGAGTTTTGTCTGAAGAGCAGGTCTCTGTGGAGTTTGATCAGTCCCACTGCATGTCTGCTAATAACAGCCTCTGCTTTTCTTCTTTGTTCCCAGTCAGCTGTATACATTTCTGCTTTGCTGGTCTGAATGGTACGAAACCAAAGTAGGACCTTTACACAGTGCCATGAAAAGCTGGAGAAGCTGGTCACTCACCTCCCTCTTTCCTTCCTGGCAAAAGGAACTCCTTCTAGCTGGGAAGTTCTTTCTTGGCACAAACAATGCTGACTTGAAGGATGGGGATGATGCAATCAAAATGCAATTTCTTCCTTCTCTTTTTTGTGAAATTATTCTTTTTTTGTTGTTCTAATGTGTTTCTAAAACTTGTTAAGTAGACTATAGAAGCCTCCTAGAGGTCTTTGATCATGGATAGCTATATAATCATTGATCAATATGAGGGGACAAGGAAGTTAGATTTTCTACCATCACCATTTTTTCTGCCAAGCTTCAAATTGCCTTTCTGTTATTGATTTCTAGTTTGATTCCATTGCAGCCAGAGAAATCATGCATGATTTCAATTTTAAAAAATTGAAGCTTGTTTTATAGACTAGGATATTGTCTATCTTGTTATATGTTCCATGGTCACTTGAAAATAATGTATATTCTGCTATTGTTGGGTATAGTGTCCATAAATATTGATCAGATCCTGTTGTTTGATGGTGCTCTTGACTTCTAAATCATTTCTGATTTTTTGTATAATTGCATTTTCAGTTGTTGGGAGAGGAGGTTGTTAAAGTTTAATTATGGATTTTTTTCTTTCTTCTTTCAGTTCTAAAAGTTTTTGCTTCATGTAATTTGAAGCTTCTTTGATTATTTCATGCATAACTATTTAGGATTGCTATGTTTTCTTGAACATTTCTTAGAATTCCAATTTCATTTATCTATAGGGTTTCTGAGTGCATCTCTTTATATAGGCTGTTAGTGGTTACTTTAGGTATTATACTTACATAGATAACTTACAGGCTACTAAGTGTCAACATTTCATGTGTTTGGTGAAATGTACAAATCTCTTTTCACTTGATGTTCTTTATGTTCCATCTATTATAATACAACTGTCAAGTATTTTCTTCACATACACTGAGACTCATATCAGATCACATTATAATTTTTGCTTTATCTCAATAAAGTTGGAAAAATTTATTTTATGCTTTAAGCATCAAACATAATTGAGAAAACTCAAGGGGAGAAGAAAAATCTATTAAATGTATCCACAATTTTCCTCTTTCTGTTGTTTTTTATTCTGTCCTGCTATTCCAAAATCCCTTCCTTTATTGTGCCCTTTCTGTTTAGAGAACTTTCTTTAGTCATTCTTTCAGGATGCATGTGTGTGTCCTCAGTAACTTCAGTCATGTCTGATTCTTTGTGACCCTATGGACTGTAGCCCACCAGGCTCCTCTGTCCATGTGATTCTCTAGGCAAGAATACTGTACTGGGTTGCCATGTCCTCCTCTGACCCAGGGATCACACCCATGTCTCTTATGTCTCCTGCACTGGCAGGTGGGTGTTTTTTTTTTTTTTTCTTACCACTGAACCACCTTGGAAGTCCATCCCCAGACTGCTACAAACCTTTATTTTCCAGAGTCCTAGAAAACATGAAGTTGACAATTTTGACAGTTTTCTCATTGATTTTTTTTTGGGGGTCAAGTCAGCATTGTTTGTGCCAAGAAAGAACTTCCCAGCTAGAAGGAGTTCCTTTTGCCAGGAAGGAAAGAGGGAGGTGAGTGACCAGCTTCTCCAGCTTTTCATGGCACTGTGTAAAGGTCCTACTTTGGTTTCATACCATTCAGACCAGCAAAGCAGAAATGTATACAGCTGACTGGGAACAAAGAAGAAAAGCAGAGAGTTTTTGGATATACCTAATCTTTAACTTTTCTCAATATCAGAGAAATAGTTTTTACACTTTAAAACTTTAATTATTCATGTATTTGCATCTGTATTGTTTATGCCCCCTCTCTCTTATCTTAATGGCAGTTACCCTGAAGCTATCTGAAACAACCTGATCTTTGGTGCTGGTATGGCTACCACTGTCTAACTGAAAATTTTCAAAAGCGCTGGCATGAGAAAGTTTGAGGGCCACTTGGTTATCTCCTGTTGAAGCTGCTTCCACAAAGTTACCACTTAAATCACCTTAAGTGTGTCTCTTTCACAAGACTTTGCTAAAAGTGGCAAGGAGCAGCTAACACATATCAACATGATATTTTTCAACCAGTACCACTACAGCTAGCGGCTCTGTTAGAAAGTGATCTGATTTATCAGGAATCAGTTGTAATATAATTAACAAGTGTTTTGCCATGATATGACTAGGGTTATCAGCTTCTTTGCCACTAGTACCACCTGGGAACCTCGCTTTTAGAACACGTCTGCTGTAACAAATTTTCATAATTGTCTGTTGTTTGGATAGCATAATTTCTGTTATTCAAAAAGTTCACTGTTTCTGTTTCCTATCTTTTCTATTGTATTGTTTAGTCCATCCACTGAATCTGAAAATTTCACTCAATGCATTTTCCCATTCTATATTTTCAATTGGTTCTTATTTATATCTTCTGTTCCTTTGCTGAGTCTTTGTATTTCTCCTCAAAATTTTCCACTGTTGTTCAGTCACTAAGTTGTGTCCAACTCTTTGTGACCCATGGAATGCAGCATGCCAGGGTTCCTTTTCCTTCACTATCTCCCTAAGTTTGCTCCAAATCATGTCCATTGAGTTGGTGGTTTCCCAGCATCAGGGTATTTTCCAATGAGTCTGCTCTTTTGCTTCAGATGGTCAAAGTATTGGAGCTTCAGCATCAGTCCTTCCAGTGAATGAATATTCAGAGTTGATTTCCTTAGGTGTGATGGGTTTGGTCTCCTTGCAGTCCAAGCAACCCTCAAGAGTCTTCTCCTGCACCACAATTTGAAAGTATCAATTCTTTGGTGTCCAGTCTTCTTATGGTCCAACTCTAACATCTGTACATGACTACTGGAAAAACCACAGCTTTGATTATACAGAGCTTTGTCAGCAAAGTGATGTCTCTGCATTTTAATATGCTGTCTAGGTCATACTAAGAGAGCTAATTCTTATGTGGGTTGATCAGAGTCCTCAAGGAGGGAGGGGTCCAGGGATCTCAAGGAGGAGAAAGGACACTTAGTCCATTAGACATTTTTTCTTAAATTCTACGCTGCTATGACAACAATCTTTTAAGACTAACTTTCTTTAAGCCTAGAGCCAATGATTACACAACAGAACAACTGATCTTGCTCAAGGGTATGTTTTTCCTCAAGATCTGTGCTAATGATTATATAACAATGTATCTTGCTTGAGGACATGTTTCTCCTAACAAGAACATTCTGACTAATCTTGTTATTTTATATCTCCAGAAAGAATGAAGGGATGGAGCCAAAGCAAAAAGAATACCCAGCTGTGGATGTGACTGGCGACAGAAGCAAGGTCCGATGCTGTAAAGAGCAATATTGCATAGGAACCTGGAATGTCAGGTCCATGAATCAAGGCAAACTGGAAGTGGTCAAACAAGAGATGGCAAGAGTGAATATCGACATTCTAGGAATCAGCGAACTCAAATGGACTGGAATGGGTGAATGTAACTCAGATGACCATTATATCTACTACTGCAGGCAGGAATCCCTCAGAAGAAATGGAGTAGCCATCATGGTCAACAAGAGTCTGAAATGCAGTACTTGGATGCAATCTCAAAAACGACAGAATGATCTCTGTTTGTTTCCAAGGCAAACCATTCAATATCCCAGTAATCCAAGTCTATGTCCCAACCAGTAATGCTGAAGAAGCTGAACTGTTCTATGAAGACCTACAAGACCTTTTGGAACTAACACCCCAAAAAGATGTCCTTTTCATTATAGGGGACTGGAATGCCAAAGTAGGAAGTCAAGAAACACCTGGAGTAACAGGCAAATTTGGCCTTGGAATATGGAACGAAGCAGGGCAAAGACTAATAGAGTTGTGGCAAGAAAATGCACTGGTCATAACAAACACCCTCTTCCAACAACACAAGAGAAGACTCTATACATGGACATCATCAGATGCTCAACACCGAAATCAGATTGATTATATTCTTTGCAGCCAAAGATGGAGAAGCTCTATACAGTCAACAAAAACAAGACCAGGAGCTGACTGTGGCTCAGATCATGAACTCCTTATTGCCAAATTCAGACTGAAATTGAAGAAAGTAGGGAAAACCACTAGACCATTCAGGTATGACCTAAATCAAATTCCTTGTGATTATCCAGTGGAAGTGAGAAATAGATTTAAGGGCCTAGATCTGATAGATAGAGTGCCTGATGAACTATGGACTGAGGTTCGTGACATTGTACAAGAGACAGGGATCAAGACCATCCCCATGGAAAAGAAATGCAAAAAAGCAAAATGGCTGTCTGGGGAGGCCTTACAAATAGCTGTGAAAAGAAGAGAAGCGAAAAGCAAGGAGAAAAGGAAAGATATAAACATCTGAATGCAGAGTTCCAAAGAATAGCAAGAAGAGATAAGAAAGCCTTCTTCAGCGATCAATGCCAAGAAATAGAGGAAAACAACAGAATGGGAGCAGGAGCTCCGCCCGTGGCAAAGGTCATGAGGAAGGAGGCTCGGCATACACAAAGGCGGGATTGAGCCTCAGGAATCCCCCTGGAAATTCTCGAGCATCTACCCCCCAAAACCAGAGTCTGCCTACTTTCTGCTTTGTGGTCTCACCTACACTTCTGACTTTATGGGGGGCTGTCCCCCACTACCTCTCTCTGGAAAAAAAAAAAAAAAAGAGTTAACTTACAGCTCCAGTTAATAAAGTTCCTGGGTGTGATAGTATTTCAACCTACAAACTCCTTTGGAAGTCCTCTAGCCTGCCTGAATAGGTTTTTCCAGCCACATGTGATTGCTCAGAGCCTCCCAACTGTGAGAGGCATGAGATGTTCTAAACTGTCTAAATACAGATTCCTTTGAGCAGTTGAAAGATTGATTAGAAATTGTATTGGTGAAGGGTTTTTCACTTGTTGGGCCAATGTTTGCTGCTAAGTTTCCATATCCCTTACCTGCTGTGTCCCTGGCAGTGTATTGATTAATATAATTGGTGTAAGTAGTAGCTTTAATGTTTGTAATCTTGGACCCTTGAGTTAATTCTTTTTCTTGTTATAGCCCACCACACCTTTGCCCTGTAGGAATGCAACTTTATCTAATGCTTTTGGAGGTTGGTGCCTAACTAATCACCTTTAGAGAAAAATAAGTTTTCTGAAGAAAGGGTCTTAAAATGTTAACAGGCCTCCGGGCCAGAAGATGATGCAAATCACCTAAACTTTTGCATATGATATGTTTGCAAGAAGAAAGTCTGGCTTACTGCATGACTCTACCCCTTCCCCCATTATCCTCTATGCATAACTTAAGGTATAAAAACTACTTTGGAAAATAAAGTGCAGGCCTTGTTCACTGAAACTTGGTCTCCCCATGTCATTCTTTCTCCCACCTTCTGGCTGAATTATTCAGCCTCTTGTCTCCACTGAATTTCCTCACTGAGCTATCCTTATTCAGCCTCTTTTCTCCACTAAATTTTCTCACTGAGCTATCCTTATTTAACCACTCTTTATATCCTTAATTAACGTTTAATTAAGAAATTATTTCCTGATCTTCACCAACGCCATCCCCACTTCAATTCCCTGGATCCACCGGGGCTGGACCCCGGCACAACAGAATGGGAAAGACTAGAGATCTCTTCAAGAAAATCAGAGATACCAAAGGAACATTTCATGCAAAGATGGGCTCGATAAAGGACAGAAATGGTATGGGCCTAACAGAAACAGAAGATATTAAGAACAGATGGCAAGAATACACAGAAGAACTGTACAAAAAAGATCTTCATGACCCAGATAATCATGATGGTGTGATCACTGACCTAGAGCCAGACATCCTGGAATGTGAAGTCAAGTAGGCCTTAGAAAGCATCACTACGAACAAAGCTAGTGGAGGTGATAGAATCCTAGTTGAGCTATTCCAACTCCTGAAAGATGATGCTGTGAAAGTGCTGCACTCAATATGCCAGCAAATTTGGAAAACACAGCAGTGGCCACAGGACTGGAAAAGGTCAGTTTTCATTCCAATCCCAAAGAAAGGCAATGCCAAAGAATGCTCAAACTACCACACAACTACACTCATCTCACACGCTAGTAAAGTAATGCTCAAAATTCTCCAAGCCAGGCTTCAGCAATATGTGAACTGTGAACTTCCTGATGTTCAAGCTGGTTTTAGAAAAGGCAGAGGAACCAGAGACCAAATTGCCAACATCTGCTGGATCATCGAAAAAGCAATAGAGTTCCAGAAAAACATCTATTTCTGCTTTATTGGCTATGCCAAAGCCTTTGACTGTGTGGATCACAAGAAACTGTGGAAAATTCTAAAAGAGATGGGAATACCAGACCACCTGAACTGCCTCTTGAGAAATCTGTATGCAAGTCAGGAAGCAACAGTTAGAACTGAACGTGGAACAACAGACTGGTTCCAAATAGGAAAAGGAGTACGTCAAGGCTGTATATTGTCACCCTGCTTATTTAACTTATAAGCAGAGTACATCATGAGAAACGATGGACTGGAAGAAACACAAGCTGGAATCCAGATTGCCGGGAGAAATCTCAATAACCTCAGATATGCAGATGACACCACCCTTATGGCAGAAAGTGAAGAGGAACTAAAAAGCCTCTTGATGAAGGTGAAAGTGGAGAGTGAAAAAGTTGGCTTAAAGCTCAACATTCAAAAAACGAAGATCATGGCATCCAGTCCCATCACTTCATGGGAAATACATGGGGAAACAGTGGAAACAGTGTCAGACTTTATTTTTCTGGGCTCCAAAATCACTGCAGATGGTGACTGTAGCCATGAAATTAAAAGATGCTTACTCCTTGGAAGGAAAGTTATGACCTACCTAGATAGCATATTCAAAAGCAGAGACATTACTTTGCCAACAAAGGTCCGTCTAGTCAAGGCTATGGTTTTTCCTGTGGTCATGTATGGATGTGAGAGTTGGACTGTGAAGAAGGCTGAGCACCAAAGAATTGATGCTTTTGAACTGTGGTGTTGGAGAAGACTCTTGAGAGTCCCTTGGACTGCAAGGAGATCCAACCAGTCCATTCTGAAGGAGATCAGCCCTGGGATTTCTTTGGAAGGAATGATGCTAATGCTGAAACTCCAGTACTTTGGCCACCTCATGCGAAGAGTTGACTCATTGGAAAAGACTCTGATGCTGGGAGGGATTGGGGGCAAGAGGAGAAGGGGACGACAGAGGATGAGATGGCTGGATGGCATCACTGACTCGATGGATGTGAGTCTGAGTGAACTCCGGGAGTTGGTGATGGACAGGAAGGCCTGGCGTGCTGCAATTCATGGGGTCGCAAAAAGTTGGACACAACTGAGCGACTGATCTGATCTGATGTTGTGGGAGTGAGTCTGGTAAATCTATATAAGGTCTTGATAAGACTAGCAAGTGGGGCACTCTCTGTCCCCTTTCTGATGTCTATGTCAGAAGCTTTCTCTGTCCTTTTTCACTGTAATAAAACTTCTGCCACACAAAAGCTCTGAATGATTAAGCCTGGTCCCTGGTCCCGAAGCTAAATCTTTAGAGATCAGGCACCTAACACCGTTCATCTATCAACACCTTTCCTTCCAAGGAGCAAGCCTTCCATTTGTTTCAAATGTATTCCTAATTGCTTATTAAAGCATTTTTATGCTGGGTGCTTCAAAACCCTTATCAGATAATTAACAACTATATCATCTGTCATCTGTGTTGCTATTGGAGGTCTTTTCTCATTCATGTTGAGATCTTCCTGGTTCTTGGTATGGAAAATAATTTTCAACTGAAGTCTGTACATTTTGAGAATTATGAGAATCTTGTTTTTACTTATACTTTCTGTTAGAGCAGGCCTCCTCTGACAGCATCTCTGACGGGAGAAGCACTATCTTATTATTACCAGGATGCCTGGAAATTCAGATTTTCAACTTTCTCTCTACATCCCCATGGGAAGGAAAGAATTCTTGTTACTGATAGGCAAAAGTAGGAGTTGAGGCTCCTCACTACACCCTGTTCTAGAATGTGAAAACAAGTGGGCCTTAGGAAGAATTACTAAGAACAGAGCTAGTGGAGGTGATAGAATTCCACTTGAGTTATTTCAAATTCTAAAAGTTGATGCTGT
Source organism: Bubalus kerabau (assembly GCF_029407905.1). Taxonomy (NCBI): domain Eukaryota; kingdom Metazoa; phylum Chordata; class Mammalia; order Artiodactyla; family Bovidae; genus Bubalus; species Bubalus kerabau. Next base: position 97,447,861 of record NC_073647.1, on the reverse strand, counting down.
GAAAGCGCTTTACTCAATATGCCAGAAAATTTGGAAAACTCAACAATGGCCATAGGACTGAAAAAGGTCAGTGTTCATTTCAATCCCAAAGAAAGGCAATGCCAAAGAATGTTCAAACGATCATACAATTACGCTCATTTCATATGCTAGCAAGGTAATGCTCAAAATCCTTCAAGCTAGGCCTCAACAGTATGTGAACCAAGAAATTCCAGATGTACAAGATGGGTTTAGAAAAGGCAGAGGAATCAGAGACCAAATTGCCAACATCCGTTGGATAACAGAAAAAGCAAGAGCATTCCAGAAAAACATCTACTTGTGCTTCATTGACTATTACATGAAAGCCTTTGACTGTGGATCACAACTGTGGAAAATTCTTAAAGAAATGGGAATGCAAGACCACCTTACCTGCCTCTTGAGAAACCAGGATGCAGGTAAGGAAGCAAGTTAGAACTGGACATGGAACAATGGACTGGTTCAAATTGGGAAAGGACTATGTCAAGGGTGTATATTGTCCCCTGGCTTATTTAAACTATATGTACAGTACCTCATGCAAAATGCTGGGCTGGATGAATCATAATCTGGAATTAAGATTGCCAGGAGAAACATCAACAACCTCTGATATGCAGATGACACCACCTTAATGGCAGAAAGTGAAGAGGAACTAAAGAGCCTCTTGAGGAAGGTGAAAGAGGAGAGTGAAAAGGCTGGCTATTATACAGAGTGAAGTAAGTCAGAAAGAAAAACACCAATACAGTATATTAACACATATATATATGGAATTTAGAAAGATGGCAACTATAACCCTATATGCGAGACAGCAAAAGAGACACAGATGTAAAGAACAGACTTTTGGACTCTGTGAGAGGAGAGGGTGGGATGATTTGAGAGAAGAGCATTGAAACATGTATATTATCATATATGAACTAGATGGCCAGTCCAGGTTTGATGCATAAGACAGGGTGCTCAGAGCTGGTGCACTGGGATGACCCTGAAGGATGGGATGGGGAGGGAGGTGGGAGGGGGTTTCAGGATGGGGAACACATGTACACCCATGGCTGATAAATGTGAATGTATGGCAAAAAACACTACAATATTGTAAAGTAATCAGCCTCCAATTAAATTAAATAAATTAAATAATAAAAAAAAAAAACTCCACATTCAAAAAACTAAGATCATGGCATCTGGTCCCATCAATTCATGGCAAATAGATGGGGAAAAAAATGTAAACAGTAGTGGATTTTATTTTCTTGGGCTCCAAAATCATTGTGGATGGTGAATGCAGCCATGAAATTAAAGGATGCTTGCTCCTTGAAAGAAAAGCTATGACAAACTTAGCATATTAAAAAGCAAAGACATCCCTTTGCCAACAAAGGTCAGTACAGTCAAAGCTATGGTTTTTCCAGCAGTCATGCATGGATGTGAGAGTTGGACCATAAAGAAGGCTGAGTGCCAAATAATTGATGTTTTTGAACCGTGGTGCTAGAGAAGACTCTTCAGAGTCTCTTGGACAGCAAGGAGATCAAACCAGGCAATCCTAAAGGAAATCAGTCCTGAATATTCAGTGGAAGGACTGATGCTAAATCTCCAATACTTTGGCCACCTGATTCGAAGAGCCAACTCATTGGAAAAGACCCTGATGCTGGGAAAGATTAAGGGCAGAAAGAGAAAGGAGTTACAGAGAATGAAATGGTTGGATTGTGTCACTGACTCAATAGACCTGAGTTTTGAGTATACTCTCTTAGATAGTGAAGGACAGGGAAGCCTGGCATGCTGCAGTCCATGGAGTGGCACTGAGTCAGACACAACTTAAGTGACTGAACAACAACAACTAGGCCCTGTTGATACCACTCTGGCTGGAAAAGAAGGGTGTCCATTACTTTTCCCCACATGGTCTTCTTTCCTTTGACACCAGTGTGGTAGACTTATTACCACTGAGTGATAATGTCCTGTATTTCTAGCAGGCCTCCTCTGACACTATAGACAGTGGGGGAGGGTGAGGATGAAGTCTGGTTCCCAACTGGGCCTCCTTGAGATAATCACATGGAGCAGGAAGAGGTTGGTTGAGGTGCCTTGTTACAGACTGGCTTTCCACTCAGCCTTTGCTGAGACTGGGGGTGAGGCCTCAAGTTTTTGGTGGCATTTTGGTGTGAAGGGGTTATTATAAAAAATTTTTTTCTTTGTTGTTAGGCTGTTTTTCTCCAGTTCCCTTGGATAGTGAGAACAGGCTTTTGCTGGGACCATTTCGACTGTACCCATTGATGTTCTTAGGTTGTCAGCTTCTATACTACTCAATCTGGGAAACATGAGGCAAAAACAAATCTCTGATGACTGGTGGCCCCATTGCTCCTCAGGTCCCAAGATCCATAGCTGGTCTGGTGTGCCTTATTCCCTTCAAATTTCAGATTCTTCATTTTTAAATTTTTTTTAAATTTTATATTGGAGCATACTTGATTAACAACGTGTTAGTTTCAGGTGGTTCAGTTATACATATTCATGTATCTATTATTTTTAAAATACTTTTCCCATTTAGATTACAGAATATTGAGCAATGTTCCCTGTGCTATACAGTAGGTCCTTGTTGTTATCTGTTTTAAATATAGTAGTGTGTACTTGTCAGTCTTAAACTCCCAGTTTATCCCTGCCCTTTACTCTACTCCCCTATTAACAAATTTGTTCTCTAAGTCTATGAGTCTGTTTCTGTTTTGTGATGGTTTCATATATGGTGTCTAGTGTTTTTAACCTTTTCAAGTAGAGGCATAAAGTATGCATATTAATGCATTTGTGTGTGTGTGTATGTACTGTTTTTGTTTGACAGAATGACAAAGAAGAAATTATTGAAATGACAATTGGAACTAGGAGTTGAGAATAGGTAAAGGGTGGAATTGTCTTTTATTCTACACTTTCTTCATGGTTGGAAATTTTTACCATGTATTGCTCATATTTAAAATTTTAAAAAACACTTAAAATAGTAGATACTTTCAGTACCTGTCTTATATGACATGTCTTGGGAACTGGAAACCACTGTCCACTCTTCCTTCCAAAAACGATCTCCTTTCCAGGAGTCTATGACTCCCTAGCTCCTCATTCTCCTGTAACTGAACATTCTTTTTTTTTTTTTTTTAATTTATTTTGTGGTCTCTTCTAATGACCCTTAAAACACTGGCATTCCCTAGGTTTCAATCTTTGGTCTAACATTTATTCTCCTGCTTCAAGTATTCCCTAGGCAAGACTATTTACTTGCATGGTTTTAACCACTGCCTCTATGCTATAAAAGGCCAACTGTATGTCCCTAATCCTGTTCTCCTATCTTACCTCAGAGGTCTCTCAGGACTATCTATCATAACTTGTCCCAAACTGAACTCGTGCTCTTTTTTTTTCCAAGTCTTCTCCTTCCTCAGCCTATCCATCATAGTAAAATGGCAACTTCATCCCTCCAGTTGCTAAGATATAAAACCTTGAAGTTATCAATGACTCCTCTCTGTCTCCCACATTCGACATATGATTTGTCAGCAAGTCCTGACAGCTCTGCCTTCGAAATTATTTAGAATCTAACCACTTCTCACCATCTCCACTGTTTGTACAACCATCATCTGAGGTACAAACCACTTCTTGATTTCATTATTGAAACAGGTTCCTAATCAGTCTCCTTGCTTCTACCCTTGTTCCCCTACAGCTATTATCCACAAAGCATCCAAAATATTCCTATTAAGTCAAATCATGTCATTTCTCTAGTCAAAAACCTCATTTTATTCTACTCAGATAGCAAAGTCAAATTCCTTCCAAAGGTTTCTAAGGCCCTATAGGATCTATTCAGCTCTCCCTCCCTATTTCCTCTCTGAACCTAAATTCTTCTGTTTCTTCTTTTGATTCATCCATTCTAGCCAATCTGGCTTCGTTTTTGTACCATGAACATGATAGGCACATTTCTGCCTCAGAGATTTTCTACTTAACATTTCTTCAACCTAGATTGCTTTCTCCACTGATACCTGAATGAACTATTCCTTTATTTCTTGTGGGTCTCTTCTCAGAAGTCATTTTCTCAATGAGGTCTTCCTGGGCACTGTATTTAAAATTTGAAAATCACTTCTCTCAACCATTCCTATGCCCCTTCTCTGCTTTACTGTTCATCTTAATGTTCATCACCATTTAATATACTATATATTTTACTTACATGGACACTGCTTTTCTAATTTACATAAATGTTGTATCACCAGTGCCTAAAACAATACCTGGCAAATGTGGGTTCAGTTCAGTTCTGTTCAGTCACTCAGTCATGTCTGACTCTTTGTGACCCCATGAACCACAGCACTCCAGGCCTCCCTGTCCATCACCAACTCCTGGAGTCCACCCAAACCCATGTCCATCGAGTCAGTGATGCCATCCAACCATCTCATCCTCTGTCGTCCCCTTCTCCTCCTGCCCTCAATCTTTCCCAGCATCAGGGTCTTTTCAAATGAGTCAGCTCTCCACATTGCAAATGTGGGTACTCAATACATATTTTCTGAATGAATGAACCAAACCAGTTAATCAATAAATGATATTTGCTCTTTATACCATGAGTCAGAACATTACAGCTCACAGGTCTGCTGCCAGTTTTGCCAATGGAATTTTATTTGTTTGACAGAAAACAACAAAATTCTATAAGGTAATTATCCTACAATAAAAATATAAATTAATTTTAAAAAAGTTTGTCAATTCCTGCTTTGGATTCATAGTCAACTACTTCTAAGATATTGATCTCTGGATATATTTCAGAAATCTCAAATACAATATGGCCCAAATTGAGCTTTTTCTCCATCCCTCCAAAATTTTCTCATTCTGTATTTCTTACATGTATGAAGTATAGCCCCATCCACACAGTATCCCAAATGTAAGTCTATTCATCATATTACTTAAGTTTGAAACAAGGCTTTCCCAAGCTTGTAAGAGAGTCAATTTCTAGGCCAGTTGATAAGAAGTCTGGGGTCCCTGAGGAGCAGAAAGGGGTCTGGGGCTCTCAAGGAGGAGATAGGGGTGTGGAATTCTCAAAGAGGAGGAAAGGACAAACATATTTTTCTACATTACTTAGTCACATAAAATGTTTTTTTCTTTAAGCCCAGAGCTGATAATTACATCACAAAACAACTCAGCTTAAACTCTATACTAAGGATTATATAACAATAATGTATCCTGCTTGAGAACAGTTTCCCCTTCTTGAAAACCTTCTGACTAATCCTGTTATCTTAAAATGTATATTATGGGAGTGGGTCTGGTTAGATCTTTCTGTTGTTAGTTCTAATCTTGTCATCTTAAAATGTAAGTTGTGGGAGTGGGTCTAGTAAGATCTTTATAACCTTGAGACATTCTTTTGATTTATTGTAATAACCAATTAAAAAGTAGCTCCCTTGCTAAGACTAACGAGGGGGGCACTCTTTGCCCTCCTTCTGATGTCTATGTCAGAAGCTTTTTCTGTCCCTTTTTCACTTTAATAAAAATCTGCTACACAAAAGCTTTTGAGTGATCAAGCCTGGTCCCTGGTCCCAAAGCCAAGTCTTCTTCTTTGGAGATCAGACTCCAACATCTTTCATCATAAGCTATCACTTGCAAGAACTATTTCAAACATTCCAAACTCCTTAATGAGTCAAAGTCTAGTCCTTTTAGGATATGGCCACTGTCTGCCTTCAATCACATCTCCTGCCACTCCTATTTCCATTTTATGATACAATAACATAAAATGGTTAGGGATTTTAGGCCCTTGGGCCTTAGTTCATGCTGGACCACCTCCTGAAAATTTCATTTCCCTATTTTCCTTTCTTTCCCACTTTAAATACTGATATAGGTTGTACTTCTCTGCAAGTACCCATCTTTGATAAACCCAAAGTGCCCTGTAAATACTCAGTAATACAACTGTACCAAAATGATTGCTGAGACAGTACAGCATAGTGATTAAATACTTCAACTCTGAGCCAGGTACTTGGATTTAAATTCCAGGTTTGTCACTAGCTAAGTTTGGGGCATGTAACTATCACATGTGGGTGTGTGCTCAGTTGCTTCAGTCATGTCTGACTCTTGCTACCCCATGAACAGTAGCGCGCCAGTCTCCTCATTCATGATATTTCCCAGGCAACGGTACTGGAGTGGGTTGCCATTTCCTCCTCCAGGGGATCTTCCTGACTAAGCGATTGAACCAGAGCCTCCTGCAGCTTCACGTTGGCAGGTAGATTCTTTACTGTTGAGCCACCTGGGAAGCACAACTATCACACAGCATGTGTTTATTATCACCTTCACATTTCAGCTGAAAAAAAAAAAAAAACGACTACCAGAGAAGTTACATTGTTTAATGTAACAAAGATAATATGGTAGAGAATACCAATTGTTCTCCAAAATCCATTCTCTCTTTCTTTTAGTAAAAAAAAACTAAAGTCTTAGCTGGACACATGGCTGCCCCAAATAAAAACTAAATTTCCATGCTTCTCTTATAGCTAGTGGAGAAGACAATGGCAACCCACTCCAGTACTCTTGCCTGGAAAATCCCATGGACGGAGGAGCCTGGTAGGCTGCAGTCCATGGGGTCGTGAAGAGTTGGACATGACTGAGCGACTTCATATCACTTTCATGCACTGGAGAAGGAAATGGCAACCCACTCCAGTGTTCTTGCCTGGAGAATCCCAGGGACGGGGGAGCCTGGTGGGCTGCCGTCCATGGGGTGGCACAGAGTAGGACACGACTGAAGTGACTTAGCAGCAGCAGCTTATAGCTAGATGTGACCATGAGATTAAGTTCTGATAAATGGTATGTAAACAAAAGTGATATGTGAGACTTCCAGGTCATTGCCTTAAAGGAAACAGCTATATCCTCCACTTTCTTTCATCCCTCCCAGTTGATATAATGTAGAAGATATTTGGTCATGTAGGTGAAGCAGCACCTTAGGGATGACAGAACAACAAAGAAGTAACCTGGGTTATAGTCCTTGTCAAATCACCATATCAGGCCTGGACCAACTTGCTGAACCGTTACAGAACCAAGAAATAAATGTCTTGAAGCTGTTGTGGTGTCTTAGCAGCTTAATCTATGTATTTTACCTAATGTATCCTATCCTAAGAGCTTGGATTTGAACTGTACATACCACCTGGACTGTATCACCAGTCCCCTCCCCATGAAGAAACTTTTTTATTGAATTGTGCTCTGCTAAGAGGGTACTGGCTGCTAGAAAGCTAAGAGTCAAATGTAGGGTCATTCATTGCAAGTGTATAGGACTTGTCAATAAGTATTTCTTGTCTAGCTTCATCCTTGGGTTTATTTTCTGTCTGTATCATTATTTTTCAGTTTTGATTTGACCTAATTATAATGTATACTACCTCATATTTAACATACCGTAAAAATATAACACCTTAAATTATTTCAGAATGTGATGGGATTTAAATAAACATAAATATTGCTTTCTTTATGGTTTAATTGTACATATACCATTTTTACACCTATCATTTTCCTTTGTTTACATAATTGTTTCCATATTATACTATTAATTCCTTAAAGGTATGAACAATGATATTTTTCTTCTTCTATACATTCTTGCATGGAGCTTGACAACAAAATAGTTGAATACTCAAGCAATGTTTGTTGAATAAATGAATTTCACAAGGTCAGCAATGCTATTAAATGTCACTGTATCATATGGAATTTCCTTCCATTGTAACTTGAGCCAGACAGAAGATACAGCTTTAAATATTGGTTAGGGGAAAGTGTCACATGTTTGGAGGAATGATGGTGAGGACAGGAAATACATACCTTGACAAAGTGCTCAATTAGGATTTCCACCACAATATTCTGGAATTTGATGTTCATCATGGCAGCCACAGTGTCCTCCTGAGCTCTCATGAGAGTGGGCCCAAAGATCACCCCCATGTTAGAGGGGGTCATAAGATTCTCTTTGCTGTGCTCACACACACTGCCAGAAGAGAAAGAAAATGATTAACAAGATTTTTTCCAAGACCCTCTTGTAACTAAAACTGTGTTAGATGCTTTAGGGGGTAAGAGAAGCTACAAAGCAGAAGAAAAGGAGAGTTCCAAAATATAAATGGTAAGAAAAGATTACAAAGGAAGCAACTAACAAAGAATACAAGATAGTGTTTAATTAGGGGCCAAAGTGAAACATAGCTAACTTAGTTCGTAGCACTGTACAAGTCACAAGAAGCGAAGAAGATGGCTTTAGTGTTTGGAAAGACAGGTGAGAAGCAAGATGGCATTCCAGGGCAAGAGTTACAGTATGTATAAAGCATATATAAAGAAAAAGCACATAGAGAAAGTGCCTACCACTCTTACCAGTCAGGAATCTAGTCTCTTGCTCAGCTCTAGCTAGAGAGGCAAAGAGCTCAAAGAATCAAAAGAGATCCTTAAGAACAGCACTTTTGAATTATCCTGACTTTATAGATGAGAAAATAGAGGTCCAACGAATGAGATTTGGCTGAAGCCTTAATCAGTTAGCTTGATTACTGAAGGGCCTGTAATCCAAAATTTTCTGGTCCTTAATTACATTCTTTATTTAAATTACCTTTAGTGGCTTCCTATTACTTATAGGACACTGCCAATTGTCCTTAAAGTAGCAATTAAACTCTTCAGTAACTTGACACCTACTTCCAATCTCAATGCACAGCCTGGGCTCTGAAGCTGACCTGGGTTTGAATCCCAACACTGTCACGCATTAGATGTGTAACAGTGCGTGTTGGTGACCTAACCTCTCTGGGCTTAAGCTTTCCCACTTGTGAAAATAGTATCCATCTCAGAGGGTTGTGAAATAAATAGAGCTAAATTGCGTTAGAAAGGTATCCTGGAAACATTTAATTAGAAGGATCTACTATTATAATGACCTCTCCAGGAGGCTCCATCTAAAAATTGCAGACATATAACACCCATATGTTGTTGTTGTTCAGTCTCTAAGTGGTATTTGACTCTTTGCGACCCCGTGGACTGTAGTAACTGGGCTTCCCTGGTGTCTCTGAGGGTAAAGCGTCTGCCTGCAATGTGGAGACCTGGGTTGGGAAGATCCCCTGGGAAAGGAAATGGCCACCCACTCCAGTACTCTTGCCTGGAAAATCCCATGGATGGAGAAGCCTGTAGGCTACAGTCTATGGTAGGCTACAGTGGACTGCAGTAAGTCTGGCTTCCCTGTCCTTCACTATCTCCTGGAATTTGCTTAGATTCATGTTCATTGAATCAGTGATGCCAACCAATCATCTCATCCTCTGTTGCCTGCTTTTCCTCCTGCCCTCAGTTTTTCCCAGCATCAAGGTCTTTATCAATGAGTAAGTTCCTCTCTTCCAGTGGCCAAAGTATTGGAGCTTCAGCTTCAGCATCAGTCCTTTCAATGAATATTCAGGGTTGATTTCCTTTAGGATTGACTGGCTTGATATCCATGCCATCCAAAAGACTCTCAAGAGTCTTCTCCAGCACCACAGTTTGAAAGCATCAGTTCTTTAGTACTCAGCCTTCTTTATGGTCCAATTGTCACATCTGTACATGACTAATGGAAAAACCATAGTGTGAACTATACGGATGTTTGTTGGCAAAGTGATGTCTCTGCTTTTTAAGATGCTGTCTAGGTTTGTCACAGCTTTTGTTCCAGGGAGCAAGTGTCTTAATTTCAAGGCTGCAGTCACCATCCACAGTGATCTTGGAGACCAAGAAAATAAAACCCACTGCTGTTTCCATTTTTCCTCGTTTATTTGCCATGAAGTGATGGAAGCAAGTGTCATGATATAAGTTTCTGAATGTTGAGTTTTAAGCCAGCCTTTTCACTCTCCTCTTTCAACCTCATCTAGAGGCTCTTTAGTTCCTCTTCACTTTCTGCCATAAGGGTGGTATCATCTGCATATGTGAGGTTGTTGATATTAATCCCAGCAATCTTGATTCCAGTTTGTGATTCATTCAGCACCACATTTCATATGATATATTCTGCATATAAATTAAATAAGCAGGATGCCAATATACATCCTGATGTACTCCTTTTCCAGTTATGACCCAATCCATTGTTCCATGTCCAGTTTTAACTTTTGCTTCTTGACCTGGATACAAATTTCTCAAGAGGCAGGTAAGGTGGGTATACCAGAGTATACCCATCTCTTTAAGAATTTTAAACAATTTGATGTGATCCATACAGTCAAATGTTTTCAAGTAGTTAATGAAGCAGAAGATGTTTTTCTGGAATTCCCTTGCTTTTTCTATGATCCAACAGTTTTTGGCAATATGATCTCTGTTACTCTGCATTTTCTAAATCTAGCTTGTACATCTGGAAGTTCTTGGTTCATGTACTGCTGAAGCCTAGCTTGAAGGATTTTGAACATTACCTTCCTAGCATGTGAAATGAGTGTAACTGTGAGGTTGTTTGAACATTATTTGGCATTGCCTTTCTTTGGGATTGGAAAGAAAACTTACTTTTTCCAGGCCTGTGGCCACTGCTGAGTTTTCCAAATTTGCTGGCATATTGAGTGCAGCACTTTAACAGCATCACTTTCAGGATTTGAAATCGCTCAGCTAGAATTCCATCACCTCCACTAGCTTTGTTCATAGTAATGCCTCCTAAGGTCCACTTGACTTCACACTCTAGGATGTCTGGCTCTAGGTGAGTGACCACACCATTGTGGTAATCCAGATCATTAAGACCTCTTTTTGTATAGCTATTCTGTGTATTCTTGTCATGTCTTCTTAATCACTTCTGTTAGGTCCTTGCAGTTTCTGTCCTTTATTGTGCTCATCTCTGCATGAAATGTTCCCTTGATATCTCTAATTTTCTTGAAGAGATCGCTGCTGCTGCTGCTGCTGTTAAGTCAAGTCACTTCAGCCGTGTCCGACTCTGTGCAACCCCATAGACTGCAGCCCATCAGGCGCCCCCGTCCCTGGGATTCTCCAGGCAAGAACACTGGGGTGGGTTGCCATTTCCTTCTCCAATGCATGAAAGTGAAAAGTAAAAGTGACGTCGCTCAATCGTGTCTGACTCTTTGCGACCCCATGGACTGAAGCCTACCAGGCTCCTCCGCCCATGGGATTTTCCAGGCAAGGGTACTGGAGTGGGTTGCCATTGCCTTCTCTGAGATAGACTAGTTTTATATATATATATATATATTTTTTTTTCAAATTACAAGCACTATATAAATATGAAAAAAAGGTTAACAATTATGGAAATAATTTCTAGCCTACATATAAAATTACAATAATTTAGAGTTGGAAGGAGCCATAAGGGACACAGTGTCTGACCTTCCTGGTGAATTACCTGCACTGAGACACAGAATGATGAAGCAGCTTGCCCCAGGTCACTGAGTTAAAACACAACAATGCTGAACAAGAAAGCAGAGCAAAAAAATCCAGTTCATGGCACTTTCTACTGTGCATTCAGTTCAAATAACATATGAGTGTCTACTATGTGCAAAGTACTGTAGAAAAAATGAATATACCCTTGTCTCTGCTATCGAGAAGATCACAGTTTACACGGGGAGACAGACTAATAGAAGTCACAAAATAAAGCATAAGTAGAACAATAAAAAATACAGTTAACTATCTTTCGAGTCAAATATAATTTGCTTTTGCCTCCTATTGGGCCTTTTCCACCAATTTAATCAAAATCTACCTATCCTGTCTAATAACAAAAAAAGTACATATTAAGAATCATACAAATAAAATGTGAGGAGTAGGGTAACAGTGGTTTTATGCTTGCTACACCTCTGTTATGCTTCATTTCTTATTACTACTGTACATTATTTTTGTAACCTTTTAAAATGCTTAAGGTCAACACGTTCCTTCATAAAATTCTGAGTTACAAATTTTATATTACTTTATAAAATTATATTATAAAGACTGGTAGCAAAAAAGAAATATGCCACACATCACTGAAAAAGGAATGAAATGATGCTGTATGCAATGGCAACCCACTCCAGTACTCTTGCCTGGAAAATCCCATGGAAAGAGGAGCCTGGTAGGCTGCAGTCCATGGGGTCACTAAGAGTCCGGCACAACTGAGCGACTTCACTTTCACTTTTCATTTTCATGCATTGGAGAAGGAAATGACAACCCACTCCAGTATTCTTGCCTGGAGAATCCCAGGGACAGAGGAGCCTGGTGGGCTACCGTCTATGGGGTCACACAGAGTCAGACACGACTGAAGCGACTTAGCAGCAGCAGCAGCGTTAGCTTTGCCAGTTGCTTTGCTAGTTGAAGAGATAGCTAGTCTTTCCTATTTTATTGCTTTCCTCTAGTTCCTTCCATTGATCATTTAAGAAGGCTTTCTTTTCTCTCCTTGCTATTTTCTGCACCTCTGCATTCGGATGGGTGTATCTTTCCCTTTAGCCTTTGCCTTTTGCTTCTATTCTTTCCTCAGCTATTTGTAAGGCCTCCTCAGACAACCATTTTGTCTTGTTGCATTTATTTTTCTTTGAGATGGTTTTGGTCACCACCTCTTGTTCATTGTTACAAACTTCCATCCATATTTCTTCAGGCACTCTGTCTACCAGATCTAATCCCTTGAATCTATTTGTCACTTCCACTGTATAATCATAAGGGATTTTGTTTAGGCCATACCTGAATGGTCTAGTGGTTTTCCCTACTTTCTTCAATTTTAGTTTGAAGTTTTCAATAAGGAGTTCATGATCTGAGCCACAGTCAGCCCCAGGTCTTGTTTTTGTTGACTGTATAGAGCTTCTCCAAATTTGGCTGCAAGGAACATAATCAATCTGATTTCAGTATTGATTATCTGGTGATGTCCATGTGTAGAGTTGTCTCTTGTGTTGTTGGAAGAGGGTATTTGCTATGATCAGTGCGTTCTCTTGGCAAAACTCTGTTAGCCTCTGCCCTACTTCATTTTGTACTCCAAGCCAAACTTGTCTGTTGCTTTAGGTATCTCTTGACTCCATACTTTTGCATTCCAGTCCCCTATGCTGAAAAGAAAATCCTTTTTTGGTGTTAGTTCTGGAAGGTCTTGTAGGTCTTCATAGAACCATTCAACCTCTATTTCTTCGGCATTAGTGGTTGGGGCATACACTTAGATTACTGTGATGTTGAATGGTTTGCCTTGGAAATGTACCAAGATCATTCTGTCATTTTAGAGAATGCACTCAAATACTGCATTTTGGACTCTTTTGTTGACTATGAGGGCTACTCCATTTCTTCTAAGGGATTCTTGCCCCCAAATAGTAGACATAATGGTCATCTGAATTAAATTTACCCCTCCCTGTCCATTTTAATTTACTGAATCCTAAAATGTTGACACATATACTACACTGCCTAGATAAGGTTTTCTGGCTATATTATGCTGTTTCAGATCTCCATATCTTTGCTTCATGCTATTTCCTCTGTTTCTAATGTCTCCATCCTCCTGTATCCAAAGAATGTCTATTTATCCTTTGAGATTCACTTTAGGTGACATTTTCTTCAGGGCTCTCTTAGCCCACTGTCCTCATCTTGATTGACACCATTGGTAAGTCGAGCATGTTGCAATTTTCTGTTTCCTATCTGCCTTTCCTACTAGTTGGTAAATAACTTCCAAGTGTGTGTGTGCCTCACACAGAGCAGATACTAATAATTATTTTAATAGAACTGAGAGATTCTAGTGCTCTTTCATGTATTCAGGCAGCCAAGTAAAAGCTGTTCGGCCCTTGGTTACTTTGGGTGTGAGTTGAGGGAATGAGGGAGTGGAACAGCTCACTGAAAACCAAACTGAAAATCCTGTCCAGATGAAGGCCCTTGAAAGACTCATTGGCATCAAGAGGCAGGCTCTAGTCACTGAGTAGGTAATTGACAGGTACTGAATCCTTAAACAAATCCTAATGAAATCTGTTAATCACATGACAAAGGCTGGGTACCATTCAGATGATAATGAACAGTAACTATTCACTGGCCTTTGATATTGCTGGACTGGTGATGGATCCCTTTTAACCTTAAATACTTACACAATTAATTAACCCTTATTCTTTAGTGACAGAACAGTTTAGATGTTAAAACAGAAAAGCAACTCCATGCTGCCACCAAAGGATCCAGAATGGCTAAACCACTAGTAACAAATCAAGGACACTAGTGAGACAACAGCCTCCAACATGTATGAATGCTTATCTCCTTAGAGTTTTGAAAGAAAATTACTTTGGTTGAATATGCAGTTCACCTAATCCCATAACTCCAAAAGGCATAGTATTTTATCTCTGAAGCCTAGTTTCACAGAGGGAAAAGCACTTAGTCAAGGTCAATTTGTGACTATATGGCAATACAGGGATTCAAACCCATATCTGTTGGGCTCCAAGTCTTACAGTCATCTCATTGCATCCCACTGCCTCCTTATCTAGTATCTAGTTCCTGTCAAGAAATCAGCCTTGATGGGATCCTCTTTAAGCTAAGACAGGTGAGACAGTGCATTAAGTCGTGTCTGACTCTTGCAACCCCATGGACTGTAGCCTGCCAGGCTCCACTGTCTATGGGATTTTCCAGGCAAGAATACTGGAGTGGATTGCAGCTACCTTATATTTCTCTGATGTATGTTCTTGGTATTTCATTTAGGACATTCTTTTCCTTCTTGGTCTTCTTATGGGATTTGAAAGTTATTCTATTCTCTGGGGAGATTTCTTTCCATTTGATGTCTCTCCTTTTATTATACATTTTGAAAACCATTAAGAGGCATAATTTTTGGTTAATAAGATGAATGAAACCAAAAATAAGGGCATCATGAGTAGTGAATTAGGTAGGAGTTGGTAGCATGAATTGAGAGCAAAGAAATCTTAAATTCTCTAGTTCACTTAAACTAGAGAAAATGGGTACAACTTTGTGAACATCAAATTTAAAACAAAGAAACAGGTATTATAGGGAGGTTATAAGAAGGGCTTCCCTGGTGGCTCAGACAGTAAAGAATCTGCCTGTAATGCAAGAGACCTGGGTTTGATTCTAGTTTGGGAAGATACCCTGGAGGAAGACATGGCAACCCATTTCAGTATTCCTACCTGGAGAATCCCCATGGACAGAAGTGCCTGGTGGGCTACAGTCCATGGGGTTGCAAAGAGTTGGACATGACTGAGTGACTAATCACAGCACTTAAGAAGCCTCCAGTTTAGGAAAAAATAATTTTGATTGGATAGTTTAGATAGGAGGTTATAAGTTTTGTTTTTATAGACATTTTAATTTATAACCTCTGATTTAAACCATCTAATCAAAATACTACATTATTATCCAGCAATCCCAGTTTTAGGTACATATCCAAAGGAAATGAAATCAAAATCTCAAAGAGAATATCTGTATTCCTATGTTCACTGCATTAGTCACAATAGGCTGTGTCTTTAGATGGACAAACAGATAAGGATATACATAAAATGGATTATTAATGCACCTTTAAAAAGAAGGAAATCCTGCCATTTGCAACAACATGGATCAACATGGAGGACATTATGTTAAGTGAAATAAGCTGGACACAGAGAGTGGAATGGTAGTTGCCAGGGACTGAGAAGTGTGGTGGAAAAATGGGGCGATATTGGTCAAGAGGTACAAAGTTTCAGGTACATAAGATGAGTAAGTTTGGAGATCTAATATATATCAATATGAATGCAGTTAACAATATTTTATTTTGCTCTTGAAATTTACTAACAGGTATATCATAAGTGTTCTTACTAAAAAGAAAGAAAAGAAGAAGGGAGGAAGGGAGAATGGAAGAAAGGGAGGAAGAAAGAAAATGGTAACTATATGAGGTGATGTTGTTATTTAGTCACTGAGTTGTGTCCAACTCTTCTGCGACCCCATGGATTATAGCCTGCCAGGCTGTTCTGTCCATGGAATTTCCCAGGCAAGAATACTGGAGTGGGTGGCCATTTCTTTCTCCAGGGGATCCTCACCAGCCAGGGATCAAACTGGCATCTAATTAGATTTATTATGGCAATTATTTCACAAAATATACATATACCAAATGTCACTATGGTATATAAGTTATACAACATAAATTATACAACTTTTATTTGTCAATTATACCTCAACAAATATGAAAAAATAAAAGCAAAACCTAAATAAGTTCATTAAACTGGTTCCATCAATAATGTGTTATATGACTTTGGGCATATAATTTTGCATCCCTAGGTATCTGTTCCTTCACCTCTAAAATAAGAAGATTATTGTGTAATCTAAAAAGCCTTTTGGCTTTGCCATTCAGTGACTCTATGAGCATCCTCTCTGGAAGATAATTAGAAAAAAAGACAGTCACACATTATGTGTCTACTGTTGGAAGAACACAGAACCATTTATTAAGTATATTTGCCCTCCCTACTCAAAACACCCTCTCAAAGAAAATCCAAAATAACAACAACAACAAAAACCAAACAAAAACTCAAATCGCTAAAAAAACAAATAAAAAGAACTTGAATCAGAGCAAGCCTTTTGATTCAACTATCAGATCAGATCAGATCAGATCAGTCGCTCAGTCGTGTCCGACTCTCTGCGACCCCACGAATCACAGCACGCCAGGCCTCCCTGTCCATCACCAACTCCCGGAGTTCACTCAGACTCAGGTCCATCGAGTCAGTGATGCCATCCAGCCATCTCATCCTCTGTCGTCTCCTTCTCCTCTTGCCCCCCAATCCCTCCCAGCATCAGAGTCTTTTCCAATGAGTCAACTCTTCACATGAGGTAGCCAAAGTACTGGAGTTTCAGCTTTAAAAGTTTACCATAGGTTCAACTATGATAAACTTTAAAGAACAAATTACATGCATTCTTTAACAAATAAATTATAAGAAAAAAGAAAAAGATGAAGAAGGAACTAATAGTACTTCTGATAGGCTCAATAAAGGACAGAAATGATAGGTAGCTAACAGAAGCAGAAGATATTAAGAAGAGGTGGCAAGAATACACAGAACGACTGTACATAAAAGATCTTCAGGACACAGAAATCACGATGATGTGGTCACTCACCTAGAGCCAAACATCTTGGAATGTGAAGTCAAGTGGGTCTTAGGAAGCAAGACTATGGACAAAGCTAGTGGAGGTGATGGAATTCTAGTTGAGCTATTTCAAATCCTGAAAGATGATGCTGTGAAAGTGCTATACTCAATATGCCAGCAGATATGGAAAACTCAGCAGAGGCCACAGGACTGGAAAAGGTCAGTTTTCATTCCAATCCCAAAGAAAGGCAATCCCAAAGAATGCTCAAACTACTGCACAATTGCACTCATCTCACACGCTAGTAAAGTGATGCTTAAAACTCTCCAAGCCAGGCTTCAAAAATACAAGAACCATGAACTTCTGGCTGTTCAAGCTGGTTTTAGAAAAGGCAGTGGAACCAGAGATTTAAATTGCCAACATCCACTGGATCATCAAAAAAGCAAGAGAATTCCAGAAGAACATCTATTTCTGCTTTATTGGCTATGCCAAAGCCTTTGACTGTGTGGATCACAATAAACTGTGGAAAATTCTGAAAGAGATGGGAATACCAGACCACCTTGACCTGTCTCCTGAGAAATATGTTTGCAGGTTAGGAAGCAACATTTAGAACTGGACATGGAGTAACAGACTGGTTCCAAATAGGAAAAGGAGTAAGTCAAGGCTGTATATTGTCACCCTGCTTATTAAACTTATATGCAGAGTACATCATGAGAAACACTGGGCTAGAGGAAGCACAAGCTGGAATCAAGATTGCCAGGAGAAATATTAATAACCTCAGATATGCAGATGATACCACTCTTATGGAAGAAAGTGAAGAACTAAAGAGCCTCTTGATTAAGGTGAAAGAGGAGAGTGAAAAAGTTGGCTTACAGCTCAACATTCAGAAAACTAAGATCACGGCATGTGGTCCCATCACTTGATGGCAAATAGATGGGGAAACAGTGCAAACAGTGGCTGACTTTATTTATCTGGGCTCCAAAATCACTGCAGATGGCGATTGCAGCCATGAAATTAAAAGACACTTACTCCTTAGAAGGAAAGTTATGACCAACCTAGACAGCATATTAAAAAGTAGAGATATTACTTTGTCAACAAAGGTCCGTCTAGTCAAGGCTATGGTTTTTCCCGTGGTCATGTATGGATGTGAGAGTTGGATTATAAAGAAAGCCAAGTGCCGAAGAATTGATGCTTTTGAACTGTGGTGTTGGAGAAGACTCTTGAGAGTCCCTTGGACTGCAAGGAGATCCAACCAGTCCATCCTAAAGGAGATCAGTCCTGGGTGTTCATTGGAAGGATTGATGTTGAAGCTGAAACTCCAACACTTTGGCCACCTGATGCTCTTCAGCTGACTCATTTGAAAAGACCCTGATGCTGGGAAGTGAAGAGAAACTAAAAAGAGTCTTAATGGAAGTGAAAGGGGAGAGTGAAAAAGTTGGCTTACAGCTCAACATTCAGAAAACTAAGATCATGGTATCTGATCCCATCACTTCATGGCAGATAGATGGGGAAAGAGTGGAAACAGTGTCAGACTTTATTTTTGGGTGCTCCAAAATCACTGCAGATGGTGATTGCAGCCATGAAATTAAAAGACGCTTACTCCTTGGAAGGAAAGTTATGGCCAACCTAGTAGCATATTCAAAAGCAGAGACATTACTTTGCCAACAGAGGTCCATCTAGTCAAGGCTATGGTTTTTCCTGTGGTCATGTACGGATGTGAGAGTTGGACTGTGAAGAAAGCTGAGCGCCGAAGAATTGATGCTTTTGAACTGTGGTGTTGGAGAAGACTCTTGAGAGTCCCTTGGACTGCAAGGAGATCCAACCAGTCCATTCTAAAAGAGATCAGTCCTGGGTGTTCTTTGGAAGGACTGATGCTAAAGCTGAAACTCCAGTACTTCGGGCACCTCATGCAAAGAGTTGACTCATTGGAAAAGACTCTGATGCTGGGAGGGATTGGGGGCAGGAGGAGAAGGGGATGACAGAGGATGAGATGGTTGGATGGCATCACTGACCTGGTGGACATAAGTTTGTGTGAACTCCGGGAGTTGATGATGGACAGGGAGGTCTGGCGTGCTGCAATTCATGGGGTCGCAAAAAGCCAGACACGACTGAGCCACTGAACTGAACTGAACTGAACTGATCCTGGGAAAGATTGAGGCCAGGAGGAGAAGGGGACAACAGAGGATAAGATGGCTGGATGGCATTACCGACTCAATAGACATGGGTTTGGGTGGACTCTGGGAGTTGGTGATAGACAGGGAGGCATGCCATGCTGAGTTTATAGGGTCACAAAGAGTCGGACACAACTGAGTGACTGTACTGAACTGAACTGAGGGTTTCCTTGGTGGCTTGCTGCTGCTGCTAAGTCACACCAGTCGTGTCTGACTCTGTGCGACCCCATAGATGGCAGCCCACCAGGCTCCTCCGTCCCTGGGATTTTCCAGGCAAGAACACCGGAGTGGGTTGCCATTGCCTTCTCCAATGTATGAAAGTGAAAAGTGAAAGTGAAGTCGCTCAGTTGTGTCCAACTCTTAGCGACCCAATGGACTGCAGCCCACCAGGCTCCTCTGTCCATGGGATTTTTCCAGGCAAGAGTACTGGAGTGGCTTGCCATTGCCTTCTTGTAAACAATTCTCCTGGCAATGGAGGAAACTCCAGTTTGATCCCTGAGTCATGAAGATCCCCTGGAGAAAGAAAAGGGAACCCCCCCCCCCCCAGTATTTTTGCCTGGAGAATTCCATGGACAGAGAAACCTGGATAGCTAAAATCCATGGGTTCACAAAAAAGTTGGACACCACTTAGTGACTCAACAACAAAAGTGGTCCAGTGGAGACAGGAATGGGGCAGGAAGGAATGACGTGGCCCAAAGACACTGCAGACTGGCTGGAACCAAGTATGTCCAAGATGGCTGGAAGTCAACCTCCACTAAAACTTGAGCCTTAGTATCATTTCAGTTCAATTCAGTTGCTCAATCGTGTCCGACTCTTTGTGACCCCATGAATCGCAGCATGCCAGGCCTCCCTGTCTATCACCAACTCCCGGAGTTTACCCAAACTCATGAGCTTTAGTATATGCTCATTGTAATACATGTGTGCTCAGTCACTGAGTCATGTCTGACTCTTTGTGAGCCTATGGACTGTAGTCCACCAGGCTCCTCTGTCCATGGGATTTTTCAGGCAAGAAAACTGATATGGGTTACCATTTCCTCCTCCAGGGATCAAACCTGACCCTGGGATTGAACCCACATCTACTTCATTGGCAGGCATATTCGTTACCACTGAACAACCTGGGAAGGCCCATTGTAATACACTAGCAAGCTAAATGACACACCACAGGCGCCATGACAGTCCTGAGGCTGACCATGAAAGTTCAAAAAATGGGCAGAGCCCAACTCCCAGATGTCCCCACCTCCTCCCCAAAATAGCTGGAATAATCCTCCCACTCATTAGCCTATAAATTACCCAGTCCTATAAGAACTGTCAACCCTGTGCTTTCTCTCTCTTGCCTCTTGCCTTCTAAGATGGCCCACACTCTGTCTATGGATCTATGGAGTGTGTATCTCCCTGAATAAACTTTCTTTTTCTTTATTATGGCTCGCTCTTGATTCTTTCCTGTGCGACGCCAAGAATCCACACTTGGTGGCCATCTCAGGGACTTGCCTGAGGCGTGGGACAGGACCATCCACTCACAACTCACTCTCTTGAAACACAGCAGTAAAGAATCTGCCAATGCAGAGGACATATGTGCAGGGTTCATTTCTTAGTCCAGGAAGATTTCACATGCTGCACAACTACAGAAAGCCATTCATTCTGGAGCTTGTGTTCTGTGATGAGAAGCCACCACAATGAGAAGTTCATGTACTGTGACTAGAGAGAAGCCCCCCATTTGCCGCAACTAGTGAAAGACTGCGTGTAGCAAAAAAGACCCAGCACAGCCAAAAATAAATAAATAATTTCATTAAAATGAAGGAACTTATAGATTAGGAACATGACAAAAAATCATGGAGACTCTATCCCATTAAATCTTGGCCTCTGTGTTCTTTATTAGCCCTCCAAGTGATTCTGATGGGTTTCCTTAGTGGCTCAGATGGTAAAGAATCTGCCTGCAGTTCAAGAGACCAGGGTTTAAGCCCTGGCTTGGGAAGATACTCTGGAGAAGGCAACGGCTGGATGGAGAAGGCAATGGCTGGACAGAGAAGCCTGGCAGGCTAGAGTTCATGGGGTTGGAAGCAGACTAAGTGACTAACACACACACAAATGATTCTGATACACAAAAAAGGTTGAGAACTACTGCTATAGATAAGGAATCACCAAAGTGTGGCCCTTCAGCCAAATCCAATCTGTTTTTGTAGATTAAGTTTTACTGGAGAATTGTTATGCATATTCATCCACATATTTTAATGGCTGTTTTATATTACAATGGTAGAACTAAGTAGCTTGGATGAAGTCCATATACCTCACAAAATCTTCAATATACATTATATAATCCTTTCCAGAAAACGTTTTGCTGATTTCTGCTAGAGATTAAGAGAATTAAAAAAATATTAGAAAAGATTTCTATGTATGGATGCTATTTGGATCCTGATTCAAAGAAAAAACATATGACAAATTTGAGACTACTGGAAAATTGATCACAGAATAGTTATTAATATTAAGTAATTGTTAACAATTTATTTTCAGATATGATAAATTATATTGCATTTATAAGTACAAAGAATTTTAATTTTAAATATACATACTGAAATATTTATGGATAAAATAATATAATGCCTTAGACTTCCTTAAAAATAAAATAGAGGAGGGGAAAATAATAAATAATAGGGATATAAATGAAACAAGATTTGTTACATGTTGATAATTGTTGCATCTGGGTAGTAGGCATATGAGAGAGTTCCTTTTACTATTCCTCCTGTTTCTTATGTTTGAATATTAAATACTCAACAATATCATATCAGTATTAAATATTGCATATACCTGAAGCCTTGAATAATATAGTTTTTAAATGAGTGAGATTGAGTCAGTGTATGTTACTAAGTGAGAAGTCCCTGAAATCAAGCAGGACCCTGTGGGGCTTCCAGGCATGGAGGCCTTTTTTGTCACCCATTCAGTTCAGTTCAGTCACCCAGTCATGTCCGACTCTTTGCGACCCCATGAATCGCAGAACGCCAGGCCTCCCTGTCCATCAACAACACCCGGAGTTCACTTATACTTAACTCACGTTCATCGAGTCAGTGATGCCATCCAGCCATCTCATCCTCTGTTGTTCCCCTCTCCTCCTTTCGCCAACCCTTCCCAGCATCAGAGACTTTTCCAATGAGTAAACTCTTCTCATAAGGTGGCCAAAGTACTGGAGTTTCAGCATTAGCATCATTCCTTCCAAAGAAATTCCAGGGCTGATCTCCTGCAGATGGACTGGTTGGATCTCCTTGCAGGCCAAGGGACTCTCAAGAGTCTTCTCCAACACCACAGTTGAAAAGCATCAATTCTTCAGTGCTCAGCTTTCTTCACAGTCCAACTGTCACATCCATACATGACCACTGGAAAAACCAGAGCCTTGACTAGACAGACCTTTGTTGGCAAAGTAATGCCTCTGCTTTTCAATATGCCATCTAGGTCAGTCATAACTTTTCTTCCAAGGAGTAAGCGTCTTTTAATTTCATGGCTGCAATTGCCATCTGCAGTGATTTTGGAGCCCAGATAAATAAAGTCTGACACTGTTTCCACTGTTTCCTCATCTATTTCCCATGAAATGATGGGACCAGATGCCATGATCTTCGTTTTCTGAATGTTGAGTTTTAAGCCAACTTTTTCACTCTCCTCTTTCACTTTCATCAAGAGACTTTTTGTTCCTCTTCATTTTCTGCCATAAGGGTGGTGTCATCTGCATATCTGACGTTACTGATATTTCTCCTGGCAATCTTGATTCCAGCTTGTGCTTCTTCCAGCCCAGCATTTCTCATGATGTACTCTGCATATAAGTTTAAGAAGCAGGGTGACAATATACAGCCTTGACGTACTCCTTTTCCTATTTGGAACCAGTCTGTTGTTCCATGTCCAGTTCTAACTGGTGCTTCCTGACCTGCATACAAATTTCTCAAGAACCAGGTCAGGTGGTCTGGTATTCCCATCTCTTTCAGAATTTTCCACAGTTTCTTGTGATCCACACAGTCAAAGGCTTTGGCATAGTCAATAAAGCAGAAATAGATGTTTCTCTGGAACTCTCTTGCTTTTTCCATGATCCAGCAGATATTGGCAATTTGGTCTCTGGTTCCTCTGCCTTTTCTAAAACCAGCTTGAACATCTGGAAGTTCACGGTTCACATATTGCTGAAGCCTGGCTTGGAGAATTTTGAGCATCACTTTATTAGCGTGTGAGATGAGTGCAATTGTGCAGTAATTTGAGCATTCTTTGGGATTGCCTTTCTTTGGGATTGGAATAAAAACTGACCTTTTCCAGTCCTGTGGCCACTGCTGTGTTTTCCAAATTTACTGGCATATTGAGTGCAGAACTTTCACAGCATCATCTTTCAGGATTTGAAATAGCTCAACTGGAATTCCATCACCTCTACTAGCTTTGTTCGTAGTTATGCTTCCTAAGGCCCACTTGACTTCATATTCCAGGATGTCTGGCTCTAGGTCAGTGATCACACCATCATGATTATCTGGGTCATGAAGATCTTTTTTGTACAGTTCTTCTGTGTATTCTTGCCACCTCTTCTTAATATCTTTTGCTTCTGTTAGGTCCTTACCATTTCTGTCCTTTATCAAGCCCATTTTTGCATGAAATGTTCCCTTGGTATTTCTAATTTTCTTGAAGAGATTTCTAGTCTTTCCCAGTCTGTTGTTTTCCTTTATTTCTTTTTATTGATCGCTGAGGAAGGCTTTCTTATCTTTTCTTGCTATTCCTTGGAACTCTGCATTCAGATGCTTATATTTTTCCTTTTCTCCTTTGCCTTTTGCTTCTCTTCTTTTCACAGCTATTTGTAAGGCCTCCTCAGACAGCCCTTTTGCTTTTTTGCATTTATTTTCCTTGGGAATGGTCTTGATCCCTGTCTCCTGTACAATGTCACGAACCTCAGTCCATAGATCATCAGGCACTCTATCTATCAGATCTAGTACTTTAAATCTATTTCTCACTTCCACTGTATAATCATAAGGGATTTGATTTAGGTCATACCTGAATGGTCTAGTGGTTTTCCCTACTTTTCAATTTAAGTCTGAATTTGGCAATAAGGAGCTCATGATCTGAGCACAGTCAGCTCCTGGTCTTGTTTTGTTGACTGTATAGAGCTTCTCCATCTTTGGCTGCAAAGAACATAATCAATCTGATTTCGGTGTTGACCATCTGGTGATGTTCATGTGTACAGTCTTCTCTTGTGTTGTTGGAAGAGGGTGTTTTCTATGACCAGTGCATTTTCTTGGAAAAACTCTATTAGTCTTTGCCCTGCTTCATTCCATATTCCAAGGCCAAATTTGCCTTTACTCCAGGTGTTTCTTGACTTCCTACTTTTGCATTCCAGTCCCCTATAATGAAAAGGACATCTTTTTGGGGTGTTAGTTCTAAAAGGTCTTGTAGGTCTTCATAGAACAGTTCAGCTTCTTCAGCATTACTGGTTGGGGCATAGACTTGGATTACTGGGATATTGAATGGTTTGCCTTGGAAACAAACAGAGATCATTCTGTCATTTTTGAGATTGCATCCAAGTACTGCATTTCAGACTCTTTTGTTGATGATGATGGCTGCTCCATTTCTTCTGAGGGAGTCCTGCCTGCAGTAGTAGATATAATGGTCATCTGAGTAAAATTCACCCATTCCAGTCCATTTTAGTTCGCTGATTCCTAGAATGTCAACGTTCCTTCTTGCCATCTCTTGTTTGACCACTTCCAATTTGCCTTGATTCATGGACCTGACATTCCAGGTTCCTATGCAATATTGCTCTTTACAGCATCAGACCTTGCTTCTATCACCAGTCACTTCCACAACTGGGTATTCTTTTTGCTTTGGCTCCATCCCTTCATTCTTTCTGGAGTTATTTCTCCACTGATCTCCAGTGGCATATTGGGCACCTACTGACCTGGGGAGTTTCTCTTTCAGTATCCTATCATTTTGCCTTTTCATACTGTTCATGGGGTTCTCAAGGCAAGAATACTGAAGTGGTTTGCCATTCCCTTCTCCAGTGGATCACAGTCACCCATTACTTGTAGACAAACTCCAGCCTTCATGTCTTTCCTTGCATCCAAAGGGAAGATTTGATCAATTGCTAATCAAGTGAGGATCAGCCAAGTAACTACCTGAGACAAGATTAAAGAGACCAGAGAAGCTCATCAAGATTAGGCCTTTACAGTCCTAGTTTACAATCTATGGGAACTTGCTGCTGCTGCTAAGTTGCTTCAGTTGTGTCTGATTCTGTGCAACCCCATAGACGGCAGACCACCAGGCTCCACCATCCCTGGGATTCTCCAGGCAAGAACACTGGAGTGGGTTGCCATTTTGGAATAGAATTTTATTCTACTGTTGTGTGAAAACTGTATAAATCTTAATTATGTTGAATTGGTTCATGGTGCTTTTCAGGTCTTCTATATCCTTCTACTCCTCTGTATATTTATTCTATTAATGTTAAGAGTTTGATATTGAAACTCCAACTAAAAATCTTAATTTATCTACTGAAAAAATAATTGTAATATATAGTGGAACTATATGTAACTTTGTTCTGTATTTTCTAAGTCTTCTGTAAATGTGTTATCATAATTTCATAATTCAAAAAAGAAAGAGAAAACAAAACAAAAAGATTAGAAGACCAACCACCTGAGATAAGATTAAAGGAGCACAAGCTCTGGTCATACCCTAATCTTGCCAGAGACCTTATCCTTGAACCATTGTTATAAAGTGAAAGTGAAGTCCCTCAGTCCTGTGCAACTCTTTGCTACCCCATGGACTGTAGCCTACCTGGCTCCTCTGTCCCTGGGATTCTCCAGGCAAGAGTACTGGAGTGGGTTGCCATTTCCTTCTCCAGGGGATCTTCCCGACACAGGGATTGAACCTGGGTCTCCTGCCTTTCAGGCAGACGCTTTAACCTCTGAGCCACCAGGGAAGCCCATGTTATAAAACCCTTGTTATAAAACCCATTATCAAATCCTCTGGGGTTGTGACAGGCAGTTTTTTTGAGGCAGGAACCTGCTGTGTCCCCCTTTGCCTGGCAAAATAATAAATCCATTCTTTTCTACTTCACCCAAAAACTCTGTCTCCAATATTAGATTCAAAACAGTATACAGAGAAGCTGAGCTTTTGCTAACATTACCATTCCTGTGTAGACAGCTTTGG
Organism: Bubalus kerabau; assembly: GCF_029407905.1. Classification (NCBI taxonomy): domain Eukaryota; kingdom Metazoa; phylum Chordata; class Mammalia; order Artiodactyla; family Bovidae; genus Bubalus; species Bubalus kerabau. The sequence continues at coordinate 97,421,678 of NC_073647.1, read as the reverse complement.
TTTCTTCCACTGGTGTTATATTGGTGTTATGTTATCCATAATTTACTTTAAATACTTACACATAGCCAGTGAAATGTCCTGAATTTCACCAATGTCATCAATTGCAATGACATCATTATTGTATTGTGTACTACTAAGAAAGAAAAAAGTTTCATTGTCAACTCATTATGCTTTTGAAGACATTTTAAATAGAAAATAAATTTAACAATGAATACAATTTAACTAAAATGACTACAACATGAGCAGCAATGACCATGTTCGTGCATATAGAAGTTATGACAATTACATAAAAATTGCTACCTGACAACAGTGATTTTAAGAAGCTATTGTTTCTAAGAGGCACCCAGAATTCATGTTACAATCTGAAAAAGATAAGGGCTCTTAAGAATGGAAGGAATTTGATATATGTATTTGTTAGTTTTTCTGCACACTCTAGGACAGGTGCATAACAGAAGCAGAAGAGATGAAGAGGTAGCGAGAATACACAGAACTATACAAAAAAGGTCTTAATGACCCAGATAACCACGATGGTGTGATCGCTCACCTAGAGCCAGACATCCTTGAGTATGAAGTCAAGTGGGCCTTAGGAAGTATTGCTATGAACAAAGCTAGTGGAGGTGATGGAATTCCAGTAGAGCTATTCCAAATCCTAAAAGATGAAGCTGTTGAAGTGCTGCTCTCAATATGCCAGCAAATTTGGAAAACTCAGCAGTGGCCACAGGACTGGAAAAGGTAAGTTTTCATTCCAATCCAAAGAAGGGAAATGCCACAAGATGTTCAAACTACCATACAATTGTGCTCATTTCACATGCTAGCAAGGTAATTGGTTTCAACAGTATGTGAATCGAGAAATTTTAGACATGTGAGCTGGATTTAGAAAAGGCAGAGGAACCAGAGATCATATTGCCAACATCCACTAGATCATAGAAAAAGCAAAATAATTCCAGAAAAATGTCTACTTCTGCTTCATTGACTATTCTAAATCCTTTGATTGTGTGGATCTCAACAAACTGTGGAAAATTCTTAAAGAGATAGGAATACAAGACTACCTTACCTGCCCCCTGAGAAACCTATATGTGGGTCAAGAAGCAACTGTTAGAACCAGACAGGGAACAAAGGACTGGTTCAAATTTGGGAAAGGAGTATGTCAAGGCTGTATATTGTCACCCTGCTTATTTAACTTCTATGCAGAATACATCATGCAAAATACTGGGCTGGATGAAACACAAGCTGGAATTAAGATTGCCAGGAGAAATATCAGCAACGTCAGATATGCAGATGATACCACTCTGTGGCAGAAAATGAAGAGGAACTAAATAGCTTCTTGATTAGGATGAAAGAGAAGACTGAAAAAGCTGGCTTAAAACTCAACATTCAAAAACTAAGATCATGGCATCTGGTCCCATCACTTCATGGCAAATAGAAGGGGAAAAAATGGAAATAGTGACAGACTTTATTTTTGTGGGCTCCAAAATCAACTGTGGATGGTGACTACAGCCAAGAAATTAAAAGACACTTGCTCCTTGTAAGTAAAGCTATGACAAACCTAGACAGCATTTTAAAAAGTAGAGATATCACTTTGCCCACAAAGGTCCATATAGTCAAACTATGGTTTTTCCAGGAGTCATGTACGGAGGTGACAGCTGGATCATAAAGAAGGCTGAGTGCTGAAGAACTGATGTTTTCAAACTGTGGTCCTGGAGAGAAGACTCTGAAAGTCCCTTGGAATGCAAGGTGATCAAACCAGTCAACCGCAAAGGAAATCAATCCTGAATAGTTCATTGGAAGAACTGATGCTGAAGCTAAACATCCAATACTTTGGCCATTTGATGCAAAGAACCAACTCATTTTAAAAGATCCTGATGCTAAGAAAGATTGAGGGCAGGAGGAGAAAGGGGCAACAGAGGATGAGATGATTGAATGGCATCATTGACTCAATGGATATGAGTTTGAGCAAACTCCGGGAGACAGTGAAGGACAGGGAAGCCTGCTGAAGTTCATTGGGTCACAAAGAGTCAAACACAACTTAGCCACTGGACAACTAAGACAAGCAAGTTATGACTTCAGTATTCTAATTTTAAATGCATACTTACGTACTCTAGGAATGAATAATCAGCATTTAAAAGACTCTGATTAGAAGCCAGAGGGGCTGGCTACTATAAGCTTCAGCTAACTTCATCTCCAATCAATACTAGTGGCTTTGTTAATTAGCATGATTGGTGGCAAACTAACCTTCCATTGCTTAGATGTGTCAAGATATATGGATTATGGATTGGCTAGAAGTATTGTATAGACATTCCCAAGCTTGTATTGATAGGTTAGAAGAATAGAGATCAATCTAAACATCAGTAAGGTGGATCAACTAATATGTATCTTCAGATGTGATGCAGCATAAGGTACACAAAAATCACCTATGATGTGTTCTATCCTCAAATAACTAACTTGAATCTATCTAGCCTTAAAATACAACCTCTACTTTATGAGAAATAAAGAAAATAGGGGAATAAGCTGAAAAATATAACGAAGAAAGTAAACAAAACTAGTAAGTAAGACTATACTGAACAAATAAGCTTTGGGTCAGCTAAGGAAATGCTAATATGGTCTGGAAAGGTAGAAACTGTTGAATTGAAAAAAGGTGGAATTGCTGAAAAGCTTGGTGCTATTGAACAGCATAATCTCAATTTAGTAAAAAACTCAAATGTATTTCTGTGAAGTGTGTGCATATACATAAACACACACACTCACAGAAAGATCCAGAAGAAAATGCACTAACAGATTAATAATAGTGATTTTTGAATGCTGTTAACAGAAGGTTTTTATTTTTATTGATTTTTTTTTGTTTTTTATATTTTCTAATCTCTACAATGCAATGGTATTGCTTCAGAAATAACAGAAGTGTTATTACAAAAAATAAGAAGATTTTAATAAGCCTGACAACTCACACCCTTTAGAATGGTAGCCCAAGCCTAGGACTGCAAAGAGGTCTTCCATTTGGGCATTAGATTATGGGATTTAATTGCCTGACTCCAACTGCAGTGCTGTAATATTATCTTACTTGCTCCAAGTTAAAGTTTAATGCATGATGCTGTCACAGTATCTGAAAGGAAAGATAGCTGAGACTTCACTGAGTTTACAGAACAGATTTTATAACTGTTTTGCATTTGCTTCCAGATAAATACCTGCATGAGTGGCGGAATTAGGCCTGAGGCTTGCTTCCATTGTATTATAATATGCCACTGGTAGTGAGATTGTGGGGGAGGTAACCTGTAGAGTTCTCCTACATCTGATTAATGGAAGTGATAGATAACAACCGGAAAGAATGGAATAATTAGAAATCTCAAATTGGTTGAGGTCAGTTTGTGTTTGCCTGTTATTAGCCTGGAAAACAGGATTGAGGTGGGAATAAACAACAAAGGCGTAAGTTATAATTATCATATAGATTATGAAAGCCATGGCAGGAGAATACTGTAAATTCTGAAAGCACATGGATTTTCTTCTTCTGTGTAAATGTTGCTGTTGGAACTAAGCCTATTTTTATTTGAATTTTCCCTGTAAATTTTGGTTATAAAGACAAAACCTTGAAAGAATGCTATTATGAACACTCATACTGTCTATACCTAAATTCAGGAATTGATTTTTTTCATACATTTGCATTCTTTGTTCTGTATATTTTTTCCTGAGTCCTTTAAAAGTAAATGGCTTCAGCCCTGACTATCTTACCATTCATCTCCAAATAAGCATGTTGTCCTACAAATACCTGTAACATGTTTATATCAAGGAAAATTTATGATAATTTCATATCACCCAATATCTGGTACCTATTCAAGCTTTCTCAAATGTCATGAAACAATTATTTTTAGTTGAAAGTTTCAAATCTAGATCAAAAGTTCATATGCTGCATTTGTTTATGCTTCTTTAGCCTCTTAATATAGAACAGTTCTAGGCTCAGTCGCTTAAGTCATTTTTGACTCTTTGCAACCCAATGGACTGTAGCCCACCAGGCTCCTCAGTCCATGGAATTCTCCAGGAAAGAATACTAGAGTGGGTTGTCAATCCCTCCTCCAGGGGATCTTCCTGACCTAAAGATCGAACCCAAGTCTCTCGCACTGGAGGCAGATTCTTTACTGCTGAGCTACCGGGAAGCCCATATAGAACACTACCACTACCTTTTCCCCTCAGAACATTGACTAAAAAATAAATTCCAAGACAGCTGTCTTAAAAAGTGTCAAACATTCTGCATTTTTCTATACCCTGTATTTCCTGTAGTTTAGAGGCTAAATTTGAGTGGGGTTAAACATTCTTGGCAAAAATATTTGTTTATGTTGTATACTTCTTACCATATCCCATTAGAAGGTCAGTTTGTATTATTATCAGTGATGCTAAATTTGATCAATTAATTAAGGCAGTGTTTACCAGATAACTTCATTGTAAAGATACAGTTTTCCATTTGTAATTAGTAAGTAATCTGTGGATAATACTTTGAAACTTTATGCATATATTGTTCCTGAAAAATCTTTTACCTTGATCTATGCCTGAAATGGGGCACTGAGGTTGCAAACTAGTAGTTTTTCTTTTAAAGTGAAGTGAAGTCTCTCAGTCATGTCCGACTCTTTGCGACCCCGTGGACCATAGCCTACCAGGCTGCTCCGTCCATGGGATTCTCCAGGCAAGAATACTGGAGTGGGTTGCCATTTCCTTCTCCAGGGGATCTTCCCAACCCAGGGATCGAACCCAGGTCTCCCACATTGCAGGCAGATAAAGTATAGTTGATTTACAATATCAGTTTCAGGAGTACAAGACAGTGATTCAATATCTTTATAGATTATACTCCATTCAAAGTTATAAAATATTGGCTATATTTCCTGTGCTGTAGAATATATCCTTGTAGCTTATTTATTTTATACACACTACTTTGTATAGCGTTTCCCAGGTGGTGCTACTGGTAAAGAACCTGCCTGCCAATGCAGGAGACATGAGAGGCAGGTTCGATCCCTGGGTCAGGAAGATTCCCTGGAGGAGGGCATGGCAACCCATTCCAGTATTCTTGTCTGGAAAATTCCCATGGACAGAGGACCCTGGGGGACTACAGTCCATAGGGTCACACAGAGTTGCACAGGACTGAAGTGACTTAGCAAGCAAACACTTTGTACTTTAGTCCCCTACCACTATCTTACCCTTCCCCCTTTCCCTCTACCCACTGGTAACCACTAGTTTGTTTTCTATATCTGTGACTCTGTTGTGGCTTTGTTATGTACATCCATTTAATTTTTTTAGATTCCACATAAAAATGATAACAAGCAGTATTTGTCGTTCTCTATCTGACTTATTTCACTTAGCATAATACCCTCCAAGTCTATACATGTTGTTGCAGATGACAAAATTTCATTCCTCTTGTGGCTTAGTTGTATTCCATTGTACATATATATACCATGGCTGCTTTATCAATTCATCTGTTGATGGATACTTAGGTTGCTTCCACATCTTGGCATTTGTAATTGACATGGTTATGAACACTGGAGAAGACTCTTAAGAGTTTCTTGGACAGCAAGGTGATCAAAGCAGTCAATCCTAAAGAAATCAACCCTGAATATTCATTGGAAGGACTGATGCTGAAGCTGAAGCTCCAATACTTTGGCGACCAGATGGGAAGAGGTGGCGCATTGGAAAAGACCCTATGTTCAGAAAGATTGAGGGCAAGAGGAGAAGGGGATGACAGAGGATGAGATGGTTGGATGGCAACATTGATTCAATAGACATGAGTTTGAGCAAACTCCAGGAGATGGTGAAGGACAGGGAAGCCTGGCATGCTGCAGTTTATGAGGTAACAAAGAGTCAGACATGACTTAGCAACAGAACAACAACAAGCCCATGTTCACTGTAGCGCTATGTACAATAACTAGGACATGGAAGCAACCTAGATGTTCATCAACTGATGAATGGATAAAGAAGGTGTGGTACATATATACAATGTCATGTTACTCAGCTATAAAAAGTAATGGATTTGAGTCGGTGCTAATGAGGTAGATGAACCTAAAACCTATAATACAGAGTGAAGTAAGTCAGAAAGAGAAAAACAAATATTGTATATTAACACATATATATGGAATATAGAAAGATTGTAATGATGAACCTATTTGCAGCACAGCAATGGAGATGCAGACATAGAGAACAGATTTATGGACACATTGGGGCGGTAGAAAGGAGAGGGTGGGATGAATGGAGAAAGTACATGGAAACATATACACTGCCATATGTAAAATAGATAGCCACTGGGAATTTGCTGTATGACTCAGGGAACTCAAACCAGGGCTCTGTAACCACCTAGAGAGATGGGATGGGGCGGGAGGAAGTCTCAAGAGGGAGGGGACTTATGTATACCTATAGTTGATCCATGTTGATGTATGGCAGAAAGCAACACAATATTGTAGTTATCCTTCAATCCAAAAAAGAAAGAAAGAAAGAAAAAAAAGCATCCCTTAGATCCAGGATGTTTCCACTTATTCTTATGCTACACTGTGGAACTTAGGGGAGAAAGTTACAAATCATGTAGGAACTGGAGCATCCATATGGAATTCCTTTTTATTAATTCTCCTCAAAAATAATTAGTGACATCAAGCATGCATTCATATCCAAAGTCTCATTTATTTTTTCCATAAAAGCTGAATTTTTATTTTTAAATTCTGCCAAATGCTACCTTCTCTGTATGAAAAGTGTAGTAGGTTAAAATGTGTCACATTTTACTTATTCAAAACATATTATAAAATTAATACTTTTCTGAGCTATCAATTAAAATTTATTTTCCTCTTACTCATCCTTACACCCTTGCTTTTCCAGTGAGTACCTTTTATTTAAAATACTGCATGACACTTTGTGCTTACCTTTCTCAACATAAAAAAAAGTTGCTGTTGCCTATGTTTTTTTCCCCCAAACTTTAAACTTTTTGTTTTGTATTGGGTATATTTCCATATAAATTGTGAAATTATTTGTTCTAGTTCTCTGAAAAATACCATTAGTAGCTTGAAAGGGATTGCACTGAATCTACACATTGCTTAGCGTAGTATACCCATTTTCACTATATTGATTCTTCGAATCCATGAACATGGTATATTTCTCCATCCATTTGTGTCCTCTTTGAATTCTTTCATCAGTGTTTTATAGTTTTCTATATATAGGTCTTTTGTTTCTTTAGGTTGATTTATTCCTAAGTATTTTATTCTTTTCGTTGCAATGGTGAATGGAATTGTTTCCTTAATTTCTCTTTCTGTTTTCTCATTATTAGTGTATAGGAATACAAGGGCTTTCTGTGTGTTAATTTTATATCCTGCAACTTTACTATATTCATTGATTAGCTCTAGTAATTTTCTGGTGGAGTCTTTAGGGTTTTCTATGTAGAGGATCATGTCATCTGCAAACAGTGTGAGTTTTACTTCTTCTTTTCCAATCTGGATTCCTTTTATTTCTTTTTCTGCTCTGATTGCTGTGGCCAAAACTTCCAAAACTATGTTGAATTGTAGTGGTGAGAGTGGGCATCCTTGTCTTGTTCCTGACTTTAGGGGAAATGCTTTCAATTTTTCACCATTGAGGATAATGTTTGCTGTGGGTTTATCATATATGGCTTTTATTATGTTGAAGTATGTTCCTTCCATGCTTGCTTTCTGGAGGGTTTTTGTCATTAATGGATGTTGAATTATATCAAAGGCTTTTTCTGCATCTATTGAGATAATCATATAGTTTTTATCTTTCAATTTGTTAATGTGGTGTATCATATTGATTGATTTGCAGATATTAAAGAATCCTTGCATCCCTGGGATAAAGCCCAGTTGGTCATGATGTATGATGTTTTTAATATGTTGTTGGATCCTGTTTGCTAGAATTTTGTTAAGGAGTTTTGCATCTATGTTCATCAGTGATATTGGCCTGTAGTTTTCTTTTTTTGTGGCATCTTTGTCAGGTTTTGGTATTAGGGTGATGGTGGCCTGATAGAATGAGTTTGGAAGTTTACCTTCCTCTGCAATTTTCTGGAAGAGTTTGAGTAGGAGAGGTATTAGCTCTTCTCTAAATTTTTGATAGAATTCAGCTGTGAAGCCATCTGGTCCTGGGCTTTGTTTGCTGGAAGATTTCTGATTACAGTTTTGATTTCTGTGCTCGTGATGGGTCTGTTAAGATCTTCTATTTCCTCCTGGTTCAATTTTGGAAACTTATACTTTTCTAAGAATTTGTCCATTTCTTCCAAGTTTTCCATTTTATTGGCATATGGTTGCTGATAGTAGGCTCTTATGATTTTGTATTTCTGTGTTCTCTGTTGTGATTCCTCCATTTTCATTTCTAATTTTGTTGATTTTATTTTTCTCCCTTTGTTTCTTGATGAGTCTGCCTCATGTTTTATCAATTTTATTTAACTTCTCAAAGAACCAGCTTTTGGCTTTGTTGATTTTTGCTATGGTCTCTTTTTTTCTTTTGCATTTATTTCTGCCCTAATTTTTTAATATTTCTTTCCTTCTACTAACCCTTTATAGCTGATTAACAATGTTGTGGCAGTTTCAGGTGAACAGAAAATGGACTCAGCCATACATATAATTGTATTCATTCTCTCCCACACCCCACTCCCCTGCCATCCAGGCTGGCACATAACATTGAGCAGAGTTCCATGTGCTATCAATAGGTCTTTGTTGGTTATCCAGTTTAAATATAGCAGTGTGTATATGATGTTCCCAAAGTCCCTAATTCTCCCTTCCCCCCAGGCAACCATAAGTTCATTTTCTAAGTCTGTGAGTCTCTTTCTGTTTTGTAAGTTAAGTTCATTTGCATCATTTCTTTTTAGATTCCACATATAATAGATGTCATATGATATTTCTCCTTCTCTGTTTAACTTACTCTGCATGACACTCTCTAGGTTCATCCATGTTACTGCAAATGACATTCCTTCATTCTTTTGATGGCTGAGTAATATTCCATTGTATATATGTACCACTTCTTCTTTATCCATTCGTTTGTTGATGGACATTTACCTTGCTTCCATGTCTTGGCTATTGTAAGCAATGCTAAGATGAACATTGGGGAGAAGGTATCCTTTCAGATCATGTTTTTATTTTTCCCAGATATATGCCCAGGAGTGGGTACTGCAGGGTCATATGATAGCTCTATTTTTAGTTCTTTAAGAAACCTCCATACTATTCTCCATAGAGACTGTACCAATTTACATTCCTACTAAGAGTGTAGGAGGGTTCCCTTCTCTCAACACTCTCTTCAACATTTGTTTTTTGTGGACTTTTTGATGATAGTTATTCTGATTGCAGTAAGGTGATATCTCTTTATAATATTGATTTGTATTTCTCTGATATTGAATATCTTTTCATATGCCTATTGGTCATCTGTACACCCTCTTTGGAGAAATGTCTATTCAGGTCTTCTGCTCATTTTTTGAGTGGGTTGTTTGTTCTGATGCAATTAAGCCTCATAAGCTGTTTGCAAGTTTTGGAGACTAATTTCTTATCGGTCACATCATTTGCAAATATTTTCTCCCAATACGTGGGTTGTCTTTTCGTTTTGTTTATTGTTTCCTTTGCTGTGCAAAAGCTTTTAAGTAGGTCTCATATATTTTTGATTTTATTTCCATTATTCTAGGATGTTGCTGTGATTTATGTCAGACAGTGTTCTGCCAATGCTTTCCATTAGGAGTTTTATAGTGTCTAGTCAGACATTTAGGTCTTTAAATCCATTTTAAGTTTATTTATGTGTATGAAGTAAAGGAATGATCTAAAATATTCTTTCACACGTGGCTATCCAGTTTTCCTAGCACCACTTGTTGAAAAGCTTCTTTCCAACACTGGGGAGTCTTGTCTCCTTTCTCATAGATTAATTTACCATCTGTGCATGGGCGAGTCTGTTTTTTTTTTTTTTTAATTAATTTTTCTTGGAGTATAGTTGCTTTACAATGTTGTATTAGTTTCTGCTATGATGCAAAGTGTACCAGATGTACATATAAATGTGTCTACTTTTTTGGACATATTCTTCACATTTAGATAACCATGGAGCATTGGGTAGAGTTCCCTTTGCAATATAGTAGGTTGCTTTATATATATATATATATATATATATATATATATATATCAGTCAGTCAGTTCAGTCACTCAGTCGTGTCTGACTCTTTGCGATGCAGAGAGTCTGACTCTTTGAATCACAGCCTCCATGTCCAACATAATCTCCTGGAGTTCACTCAAACTCACGTCCATCGAGTCGGAGATGCCATCCAGCCATCTCATCCTCTGTCATCCCCTTTTCCTCCTGCCCCCAATCCCTCCCAGCATCAGAGTCTTTTCCAAAGACTCAAATCTTCACATGAGGTGGCCAGACTAGCGGAGTTTCAGCTTTAGCCCCATTCCTTCCAAAGAACCCCCAGGACTGATCTCCTTCAGAATGGACTGGTTGGATCTCCTTGCAGTCCAAGGGACTCTCAAGAGTCTTCTCCAACACCACAGTTCAAAAGCATCAATTCTTCGGCACTCAGCTTTCTTCACAGTCCAACTCTCACATCCATACATGACCACTGGAAAAACCAGAGCCTTGACTAGACGGACCTTTGTTGGCAAAGTAATGTCTCTGCTTTTCAATAAGCCATCTAGGTTGGTCATAACTTTCCTTCCAAGGAGTAAGCGTCTTTTAATTTCAAGGCTGCAGTCACCATCTGCAGTGATTTTGGAGCCCCCAAAAATAAAGTCTGACATTGTTTCCACTGTTTCCCCATCTATTTCCCATGAAATGATGGGGCCAGATGCCATGATCTTAGTTTTCTGAATGTTGAGCTTGAAGCCAACTTTTTCACTCTCCTCTTTCACTCTCATCAAGAGGCTTTTTAGTTCCTCTTCACTTTCTGCCATAAGGATGGTGTTATCTGAATATCTGATATTATTGATATTTCTCCCAGCAATCTTGACTCCAGTTTGTGCTTTTTCCAGCCCAGAGTTTCTCATGATGTACTCTGCATATAAGTTCAATAAGCAGGGTGACAATATACAGCCTTGACATACTCCTTTTCTTATTTGGAACCAGTCTGTTGTTCCATGTCCAGTTCTAACTGTTGTTTCCTGACCTGCATACACATTTCTCAAGAGGCAGGTCAGGTGGTCTGGTATTCCCATCTCTTTCAGAATTTTCCACAGTTTATTGTGATCCACACAGTCAAAGGCTTTGGCATAGACAATAAAGCAGAAACAGATGTTTTTCTGGAACTCTCTTGCTCTTTCGATGATCCAGCAGATGTTGGCAATTTGATCTCTGGTTCCTCTGCCTTTTCTAAAACCAGCTTCAACATCTGAAAGTTCATGGTTCACGTATTGCTGAAGCCTGGCTTGGAGAATTTTGAGCATTACTAGTGTGTGAGATGAGTGCAACTGTATGGTAGTTTGAGCATTCTTTGGCAATGCCTTTCTTTGGGACTGGAATGAATACTGACCTTTTCCAGTCCTGTGGCCACTGTTGAGTTTTCTACATTTGCTGGCATATTGAGTGCAGCACTTTCACAGCATCATCTTTCAGGATTTGAAATAGCTCAACTGGAATTCTATGACCTCCACTACCTTTGTTCATAGTGATGCTTTCTAAGACCCACTTGACTTCATATTCCAGGATGTCTGGCTCTAGGTGAGTGATCACACCATCGTGATTATCTGGGTAGTGAAGATCTTTTTTGTACAGTTCTTCTGTGTATTCTTGCCACCTCTTCTTAATATCTTCTGCTTCTGTTAGGTCCCTACCATTTCTGTCCTTTATCAAGCCCATCTTTGCATGAAATGTTCCCTTGGTATCTCTAATTTTCTTGGAGATCTCTAGTCTTTCTGTTGTTTTCCTCTATTTCTTTGTATTGATTGCTAAGGAAGGCTTTCTTATCTCTTTTTGCTATTCTTTGGAACTCTGCTTTCAGATGGTGATATCTTTTCTTTTTGCCTTTGCCTTTTGCTTCTCTTCTTTTCACAGCTATTTGTAAGGCCTCCTCAGACAGCCCTTTTGCTTTTTTGCATTTATTTTCCTTGGGGATGGTCTTGATCCCTGTCTCCTGTACAATGTCACGAACCTCAGTCCATAGATCATCAGGCACTCTATCTATCAGATCTAGTACTTTAAATCTATTTCTCACTTCCACTGTATAATCATAAGGGATTTGATTTAGGTCATACCTGAATGGTCTAATGGTTTTCCCTACTTACTTCAATTTAAGTCTGAATTTGGCAATAAGGAGCTCATGATCTGAGCCACAGTCAGCTCCTGGTCTTGTTTTTGTTGACCGTATAGAGCTTCTCCATCTTTGGCTGCAAAGAACATAATCAATCTGATTTCGGTGTTGACCATCTGGTGATGTCCATGTGTAGAATCTGCTCTTGTGTTGTTGGAAGAAGGTGTTTGCTATGACCAGTGCGTTTCTTGGCAAAATTCTATTAGCCTTTGCCCTGTTTCATTCCGTATTCCAAGGCCAAATTTGCCTGTTACTCCAGGTGTTTCTTGACTTCATACTTTTGCATTCCATTCCTCTATAATGAAAAGGACATCTTTTTTCGTGTTAGTTCTGGGGTTTTGTAGGTCTTCACATAAACCCCAACCTCCCAATCCCCGCTAATGATATTCATTCTGACATGTTTATGAGGTGATATCTGAATGCAATTTTATTTGCTTTCTTTGATTATTATTAGTGTTGAGCATCTTTTCATGAGCCTGGTGATCATCGTATATAATCTTTTGAAAAATGTTATTCCTTTTTCTGTTTTTAAGTCAGGCTGTTCACTTTTTTGATATTTAGTTGCATGAGTTGATTATATATTTTAGATATTAACCTCTTATTAGTCATATCATTTACTAATATTTTCTACAATTCAACAGAATGTCTTTTCATTTCATTGATGATTTCCTTTGCTGTTTGAAAAGTTTTACGTTTAATTAGGTCCCAGTTTTCTTTTGCTTTTGTTTACTTTGCCTTAGGAAACAGATCTAAAAAAAATTGCTAAAATTTATGTTAAAGAATGGCTTATCTATGTTTCCCTCTAAGACTTACAGTATCAGGCCTTATATTTAGGTCTTTAATCCATTTTGAGCTTATTTTTGTGTAGAGTGTTGTTGCTGCTCAGTCCCTCAATCATGACCAACTTTGTGCGAACTTCTGGACTGCAGCATGCCAGGCCTCCTTGTCCATCATCAACTCCCAGAGTTTGTTCAAACTCATGTCCATTGAGTTGGTGATGCCATCCAACCGTCTCATCCTCTCTCACCCCCTTCTCCTCCTGCTTTCAACCTTTCCCAGCATCAGTGTCTTTTCCAATGAGTCAGGTCTTCCCATCAGGTAGTCAAACTTTTGGAGCTTCAGTTTCAGCATCAGTCCTTCCATGAATATTCAGGATTGATTTCTTTAGGATTGACTGCTTTGATCACCTTGCAGTCCAAGGGACTCTCAAGAGTCTTCTCCAACACAGTACAAAAGCTTCACAGTATAAAAGCATCAATTCTTTGGTGTTTGGCCGTCTTTATGGTCCAATTCACACATCTGTACATGGCTACTGGAAAAACCATAGCTTTGACTAGATGGACCTTTGTTGGCAAAGTAATGTCTCTGCTTTTCAATATACTGTCTAGGTTCGTCATAGCTTTTCTTCCAAGGAGAAAGAGTCTTTTAATTTCCTGGCTGCAATCACCATCTGCTGTGACTTTGGAGCCCAAGAAAATGAAGTCTGTCACTGTTTCCATTTTTTCCCCATTTATTTGTCGTGAAGTGATGGGACTGGATGCCATGATCTTGGTTTTTTGAGTGTTGAGTTTTAAGCCAGCTTTTCATTCTCCTCTTTCACCTTCATCCAGATATTCTTTAGTTCCTCTTCACTTTCTGCAATTAAAGTGGTATCATCTGCATATCTGAGGTTATTGATATTTCTCCTGGCAATCTTGATTCCAGCTTGTGATTCATCCAGCCCTGCATTTCACATGATGCAATGTGAAAGATGAAGGAGACTCAGGTTTGATGCCTGGGTGGGGAAGATGCCTGGGTGGGGAAGATCCCCTGGATGAGGGCCCAACAACTTACTCCAGTATTCTTGCCTAGAGAATCTCATGGAGAGAGGAGCCTGACAGGCAATAGTCCATAGGGTCACAAAGATTTGGACAAGACTAAAGCTACTGACCACACACTCACGCACTCTGCATATAAGTTGAAATAAGCAGGGTGACAATATACAGCATTGTCATTCTCTTTTCCCAATTTCGAACCAGTTCATTTTTCCATGTCTGGTTCTAACTGTTGCTTCTTGATCAAATACAAGTTTATCAGGAGGCAGGTAAGGTGGTATAGTATTCCCAACTCTTTAAGAATTTTCCACAGTTTGTTGTGATCCACACAGTCAAATGCTTTCATGTAATCAATGTAGCAGAAGTAGATGTTTTTCTGGAATTCCCTTGCTTTCTTTATGATCTGACGGATGTTGGCAATTTGATCTCTGGTTTTCTGCCTTTTCTAAATCCAGCATGTACATAGGGAAGTTCTTGGTTCGTGTACTGTTGAGGCCTAGCTTGAAGGATTTTGAGCATTACCTTCCTAGCATGTGAAATTAGTACAACTGTGCAGTAGCTTGAACATTCTTTGGGATTGTCCTTCTTTGGGATTGGAATGAAAACTTACCTTTTCCAGTCTTGTGGCCACTGCTAAGTATTCCAAATTTGCTGGCATATTGAGAACTGCACTTTAACAGCATCAACTTTTAGGACTTGAAGTAGCTCAGATTGAATTTCATCACCTCCACTAGCTTTGCTTGTAGTAATGCTTCCTAAGGCCCACTTGAATGTACACTCCAGGACGTCTGGCTCTAGGTGAGTGATCACATCCATCATGATTATCTGGGTCATTAAGGCCTCTTTTGTATAGTTTTGTGTATTCTTGCCACCTCTTCTTAATGCCTTCTGCTTCTGTTAAGTCCATAATGCTTCTGTTGTTTACTGTGCCCATCTCTGCATGAAATGTTCCCTTGGCATCTAATTTTCTTGAAGAGATCTCTAGTCATTCCCATTCTACAGAATTCCTCCATTTCTTTGCATTTTTCACTTAAGAAGGCTTTCTTATCTTTCCTTGCTATTTTTTGGAACTCTGCATTCAGATAGGTATATCTTTTCTTTTCTCCTTTGCCTTTAGTTTCTCTTCTTTTCTCAGCTATTTGTGAGGCCTCCTCAGACAACCGTTTTGCTTTGTTGCACTTCTTTTTCTTGGGGATCATTTTGGTCACCATCTCCTGTACAATGTTACAAACCACCATCCATAGTTCTTCAGGTACTCTATCAGATCTAATCCCTTGAATCTATTTTTCACTCCCACTGTATAATCATAAGGGACTTTATTTAGCTCATACCTGAATGGCTTAGTGGTTTTCCCTACTTTCTTCAATATTAGTCTGAATTTTTCAATAAGGAGTTAACGATGTGAGCCACAGTTAGCTCCAGGTCTTGTTTTTGCTGACTGTATAGAGCTTCTACATCTTCAGCTGCAAAGATTATAATCAATCTGATTTCAGTAATGACCATCTGATGATGTCCATGTGTAGTTGTCTCTTATGTTGTTGGAAGAGAGTGTTTGCTATAACCAGTGCATTCTCTTGGCAAAACTCATACTAACAATAGTACTAATAATCCTACTGGGTGATGCTTATAACTTTTTCACAGCTTTTCTTGTTTTCAGAATATATTTTATTAGCATGAATTAGCAGCTATGTTGACAAGTTTGATGAAATAACTGTTTTCTCTGTACTAGTATGCTATGAATTTGATATTTAGAATCATTTGCTTTTTTGCATTTCATTTTAGAGTTTGTATTATTTTCCTTTTGATTTAACTTTACTATTTGGATACATAAAATATTAATATGGCACAAAAGTCAAAAGGAGGCAGACTCAGAGGAGTCTAGCATCCATGCCTATTCCTTCCACCCTATTCACCACCTATCCCCTAGGTGTTTGAGATATTCTCCAACAATAAGTGACTACTTGTGTAAATAATGGTGTATTCAAACAATATGGCATTATACAGGAATGAAAAAGAATGAGGAAATATGAATGTTGTTTTTGAAGTGATTTCCAGACGCATTTTTATGAGTGTACTGATAGCTTAATTTTGTTACATAGACTTAGAATACATCACATTTTTTCTAAGCTTGTTGTCTCATTTATTTACTTTTTAACACAGTAGGAGTGGCCTTAAGACTGACCTGTCAATGGTCATCAAGAAAGCAAGTAGCAGAACTGATGCTGGAACCCAGGTTTGCTCACTCCTGGCTATAGTACTTTTTTCTGTTCCACATTGTTTCCTTAGAGCAGCCTTTTATAAGTCAAGTAAATTTATCTGTATTCACAACACTGAACCCTCTGGTCAGGAAGCACCACAGTGGGGCACGGATGCCCCTTATACCCACCCATCTTAGAGCCCATCACCAGATCTATTCTGAAATGCTGCTATCTCTTCCTATCCGCCATACACAAGCAAAGAAGGTGACTATAATCATGACTCCCATGTCTTGAGAACTTCCTATGTCCCAGGCACTTTACCTGTGTTCATTCAAATCCACACAACAGTCTTAAGGGGCAAGCAATGCTACTCTTATTTTAAAGATGACCAAACAGAGGTTAAGAGAGCTTTTCCTAAGATTATAAAGCTAAAGGGTAGAGCTGGTATTTGAAACCAGATTTATCTGACAGCAAAGCTTGTGTTTAACCCATTCTATCTGGTATTAATCCCTAAACTGAGAAAACCCCTTAAATGAGATGCACAATGACCTGGATAAGATACATACAAGGATAAAGGCAAAATCATGTTTCTCACCGAGCACTCAGATTGCCTAGGATGAAGCAATTGGGGGTTGGGACTTAATGAGCTTAAAGAAAGTTTATCTGTAGTGCTATCATGTGTGTCATTCTAACAGGAACTCTTCCTGAAAACCTAGAAGTTACTTACTTGACCAAGTGTCTTATAAGAAGTTCCAACATCTCTCGGTTCTTTTCTGGTAGCTTATATACCAGGGAGTGAATAGCTCCCAATCGATAATCCAGGTTGTCAGACTCTGAGAGAGAACAGAGAGATAGTTTTGCCTTCTGGGCAATTGGATTAAGCAAATTTTCATGCACAGACACACATACACACACCCATGCATGTGCACATGCAGAGATAATCAGAGACACATAGAGAGTCTGAGAGATGAAAAGAGAGAAATATATAGACACAGGGACAAAATGACAGAAAGAGACCAAGAAACAAAGACACTGAAGGGGGAAGACAGAGTGACTAAAAGATAAAAACATAGATTAAAAACAAATTAGTCTAGAAAGGAGAATAATATAGAAGAGAGAAGAGAAAACAGAAGAGAGAAGAGAAGACTGTATCAGAACAAGTCAGAATTCTAGATACAGCAGGTTGCTCTTAAAGCTCTGCATGTAAACTTCCAGCTGGAAACGCTTGCCCAGCAAATTTCCTTGTGGAACTGGGAGGTGTGCTACTGCCTCTGGGTTCCTATGAAAATTACTGAGAGAGCTCAGAGTAAAAATCAAGGCTCTCTTGCCTCAACAAAGATGCATTATGATGACAAATCCCCTGCATCTTTTTCCTCAATACCATACAA
Source organism: Bubalus kerabau (assembly GCF_029407905.1). Classification (NCBI taxonomy): domain Eukaryota; kingdom Metazoa; phylum Chordata; class Mammalia; order Artiodactyla; family Bovidae; genus Bubalus; species Bubalus kerabau. Next base: position 97,404,049 of record NC_073647.1, on the reverse strand, counting down.
GGCACAATGCAGAAGAGTCACATGGAGGTAGGGAGGGATACTCATACAGTGGCCTCAGCCAAAACTTTTAATGCTTCTTCAGCTGCCGACTTTTTGAGTGATTCTATATACCTTATTTCCTATGTACTCCTCCAGTCTCACCACTGGTCTCATAATCTACACATTGTGATGCTAGCACTAAAAAATTAAGAGTAATAATTCACAACACAATTGAAAACCATTTGAAAGGGCAAAGTGTTGAAAAAAACCTGAAACAATAACTATAATGGAACCATTTTGCTGTTTCCTGGCAATGTGAGCCAATATGCTTGTTCTGATATAAGGCACATTCAATCAATCAAGTCCTCAGAACTTTTGCATCCCTCAAGTTAGACAGTTTTCTCCAATTTACTCAACTAACACTGATTTATGAAAACTAATACAGCACGTGAGTTAGCAAGTAAGAATATCCTCATTCGACAGTGGACAAAACCTGTATGTTTGTTTTTTCCCTTACTTTCCCTCAAGCAGTCTTCTAGGCTTATTGTTGTAAATATTAGTTAGAAGCCAGGAAAACACAATTAACTAAGTAACATAAATACTTACTGGCAGCAGAGACCAGCTCTTTGTGAAGTCTATAGGTCATGACAGGTTCAGAAAGATTCCTGAAATTAATGAAGACTGTAAGTTCCTTTGGGGAGGGAGTAGTGAGGCCTTAGAATCTCAGTTCTGTGAGAAGCAAAGCTGAAGTTTCTGAGCTCACAGATTGATATGACTATATGCATTTTTGTTCATCTGAAAATTTGTCAGAGGAATCCTCGTTGCTCGTAATTCAACAGAAGAAAGTATGAGCCGAGGCCTCGAGCAGGGTCTCCAACTAGTTCCCCAAAGTGAAAAGAGGCACAAACCAGTCCTGCAAAAAGTGGACCCACTATGATTGATACTGTGAAGTCCTTACAGTTCGTTAGTTCCTCAGTTTCCAAGTTCTTTTACATCTGTCCTGCCATTTGATCCCTCCAAAAATCCTGTGAAGAAGTAATTCAAATCCCTGTTTAATGGAGAAGGAAATTGAGGCTCAGACAGGTTTCTTTATTTAGTCAAAAAATACTGGTTGAGTGACTTCTCTAGTGATCCAGTGGTTAAAACTCTGTAATTCCACTTCAAGGGGCACGAGTTTGACCCCTGGTCAAGGAACTAAGATCCCACATGCTGCGTGGTGTGGTCTATATATATAGACTGAACACCTACTTGTGACTGGCATTGTGCCAGGTATTGGGGATCCAGATGAATTAAACATAGTCTAAACCTTCAAGGAGCTAACAGTCTAGTTGGGGAAAGTATCATATACAAAATTTGCAATGTAAGGTAACAAGTATAATGATAAAAGTGGGTAGTACATGGCCCAGAAGAAGGAAGCAATCCACTAATAATAGTAATAGTAGCAAACTCATCATTGTTCTAAGTGTTTAACATATATTTACTCATTTAATTCTCATGACAACCCTGTAAGGTAGATACTAATATTATCTTCATTTTTTAGATAAGGAAACTGAGCTTGACAGGGAGGCCTGGCGTGCTGCAATTCATGGGGTCGCAAAGAGTCGGACACGACTGAGCGACTGATCTGATCTGATCTGAAGCCACATAGTAAGTGGCAGAAGTAAGCAGTTTGTCTCAAGGCCATGTTCTTTATCATTATGTTATACTGCTTGCCACTGCTCTTATTGTAGTAATATAGGCAAGAGATAATAAAAGCCTAAGTGAAAATAGTGCCATTAGGGGTAGAGATTAAAGACAGCTCCTTCAACAGTTATAAGGGAGAGATTAATGTTGATGAGGGACAGAGTAATCTGGTTTGGGTACACAAAACCAGAGTAATCTGGTTTGGGACTGAACATATTAGAAATTGATTCAGAGGGAAGTAGAGATGCTATGTCTGAGGGGTTTCTGGGATAGCCAAAGACAGATGTTTATTAGGAAGATGGATGAAGTGCTTTTCCAGATCTAAGAAGCAGGGCTTATTAGAACCATAAGAACGAATACCATGGCTCAAGGAGAGATGGCGAACTGGCAGCTAACAGTTACATGAGGTCTTTCAACATTTCTTTCCAGTCCAGAATAGTGTGTAAAAAAGAAATGGAATTGAATCAGTCATCATAATATGAAAAAAATTGAGTATTTCACATACAAGATCAATATTGTCTGCCTCTATTGAAAAATGGAAAGATCTGTCTATATTGGGCTCCTATGGTTGGTTGTGGGAGTAAAGAATATTGCTGTTTATATATAAACAAAGGGATTGTCATGCAACTAAGGGTTTTATAGGCAACAAGTTTAATATGAAAGTAGTTTAATATGAAAGTAGTCCTTCAGTCATTTTCATATCCTTGTTCCTGTAAATATTTGTATTTTCCATTCCTCCAGTGTAGCAAAATGAGAAGAAAGCCCTGGGAAATACCAGGTAGAAAGTCCATAAAAGAGACTTCTTAAAGTGATCAAAGAGGTGAGAGAAAATCCAAAAGTAACGGATTAACAGAATCCAAAAGAAGAAAAAGTTTCAAGGAGGGCTTGTTAACAGCTTCAAATGCTACGAAGAGATCAAATAAGGTAAAGGCTGACAACTATCCATTGTGTTTAGCATTGAGAATCACTGGTGACCTTGGCAAGAGCAGCTTCATAGAGGAGAGGGTGCAAGTCAGATTTGCAGTGGGTTAAAAAGTAAACTCGGAGATTAAAAGTAAAGGTGGGAGTGTGTATTACTTCATACACTGAAGCTAGATTGGGAAGGGCTGAAATATCTCACTAGGCAATTTCATCTAAGCTCCTGCCTCCTGTTGTCATCTGCACTGCTGATGATCCCCAATTTTTTAACTCAAGCCCAGAATTCTCTGAGTTACATTCCTATATATTTCCTATATATCAGATTGCCTACTTAAAATTCTTGCCCTAGTTTCTATAAAGACACCTAGATTTGACATATCTAAAACCTAATTTGTCATCTCCCTCAAATGAGGTATTTTTTTTAATGTTTCCCAAATCAGTAAATGTATGACCATCATTTGGTTGCATGGGCTGGAAATGTGGAAGTCATTCTTTTATCTCCCTCTCCTCCATCTTCATATCCAAGTTTATTCCCTAAATCTCTTGACTATGCTTATTTCTGTCTATTCCCAATGCTACTCCCTAGTCCCACAGAAGCATCATCTCTTTCCAGGACCACAGCAACAGCTTGCTAACTGGTTTCCACCTCTACTTATTTTGCCTCTCTCTAATCTCATCTCTATATTTTTTCAAAATGCAAATCTCATCATATAACCTCCTGCTTAAAATCTTTCAGTATATTCTCATTCCTTTAAATATATATTCATACTCCAATTCTACAAATATCCTAAAAGGCCTTGAATGATCTGGCCCTACATATCTCTCCCTCCCTCTACACTCAATACTCCATATATACTGGTACATGTAGTTCCTTAAAAGGGTCCTCTTTGTGCTTCAAGGTCTTTGCATATGAAGTTATTTCTGTCTGGAACTGCCTCCCCCTGCCAGTTGACTCCAAGTTATAATTCAAATCTCAGTTCAAAATGAAAACCAGAATAAATCAGGCTTTCTTATTATATGACTGCATACCACTTTGCAGTTTTCCTTCAGAGCACTTATTACAGTTCATTATATTTGTATAATTGTTTTTTGTCTGTCCATTTCACTGGACTATAACTTTTAAAAAACATGTCTTATTTGTTTTTGGCTGTGCTGAGTCTTCATTGTTGTGTATGGGTTTTGCTGTAGTTGCAGTGTAGGGGCTACTCTTTACTGTCATATCCCTCAAATGTAGTTGCAGCACACAGGGTTAGTTGTGCTGTGGTATATGGTATCTCCCCTGACTAGGGATTGAGTGAGTCAGTGACCCTTGCATTGGCAGGCAGGACCACCAGGGAAGTCCCAACTATGAGCTTTTTAAGGTCATATCTACTCACAACTGTGTACCAACTGCCAGATACTATGCTAGGCACTGAGTAGGTACTCAAGAAATGTTTACTGAATGGTTTAGTGAATGGTGGAATAAATGAATGAATGAAACAAAACACAAGGTTAGAGAGATGTGCAATGTTGGATCATATTTGTTCATGGGGTTCTCAAAGCAAGAGTGCTGAAGTGGTTTGCCATTCCCCTTTCCAGTGGACCACATTTTGCCAGAACTCTCTACTATGACCCATCTGTCTTGGCTGGCCTTACATGGCATGGCTCATAATTTCACTGAGTTACACAAAGCTGTGATCCATGTGATAATTTTGGTTAGTTTTCTGTGGTTAGGGTCTTCCTATTTGTATGCTCAGAGGAAAGAACCCATTAAATGAGAAAGGTTAAAGATACAGAAAAGAAAAGGGATGGTTTTTAGAGTAATTTTCTAGAAATGTTAGAGACAAGGGGTGAATTAGGTATCTAAAACACAGATGAAGCAAGTTCATTTTGAAGATACCAATACAATTTAAAAAAAAAGAAATTGAAAAGGTATTAACTGGCTAGTGCATATTAAAGGCTCATAAGACTCTCAACAATAAATATCTCTTATTGGAGGTGCTGGCCATTCAAAGTCTCAGGTTCATATTTCAAATGGGCTTCACTGCTTATTATGCAATGAGCTGGGAAAGGTAAAATGTGGGAGGGACTTACCCTACATAAATCTTTTAAAAAAGGAACTCCCTTTAAGGAGGCTAGAGACATAGAATCATTTACTTGCACTATTATTATCATCATGAGTCTCCTGAAAGTGTGCATAGAAGATTGCTATGTCTTTACTAAATTACCCAAGCAATTCCAAGAAGGTCACAGCCTATGGGATGTGGAGAATAGGGAAATAAGATGCTCTAATACCAGTGGCTTTACAAGTTAGAGATACTTAGGTTCAAATAATATGAGTTGTGATCATGAATATTACTTAATGAGGGAGAAAGTACGTTGTAATTCTTCATCTGTAAAATAAGTATGGTAACACCTACCTCATAAGATTACTGTGTGAAAAACAATGATATTGTCAACATAAGCAACTAGAACATTGCCCAGCACAGAATAAACCCTCCTAGAACAGTGATTTTCTTCTTTGGCAAATGCAAGAGAAATACTCCTGGAAAGAGCATTCATATTTACTTAAAGTTCTAAGATGATGCAATAGCAGAAGGTCATTTAATAACAATATCTGGGACCCAATCTATTTGGAGTAATGACATTTCTTATATCATAAACAGCTATCTTATTGACTAAAGAGTACAAAAATTGAAAAGACATTTTAGCACATAAAGTATGGTGTATACTATGGGACATAGAAAATGGTAAGAAATGAATGAGTTTAAAAAGTATATATGTCACAAATAATTTTATGCAGTATAAAGTTATACCAATAAACTGTCATTGTGCATCCCCAAATTTTGCTCATGAGTTAATTTTTTCCTACTGCCATCACTTCATTTAGTTCTAACATTTTTTTTTCTTTTTCAGTTCTAACTTTTTTATATTTGTATTTTTTGGGGTTTTATTTACATTATTAAAAAAGACATACAAATACACAAATTATGTATGTGTAAATGGAATTTAATGTTTCAAAATTATTATTATCCAACAATACAGGTTAAAAACCTTGAATTTTCCCAACTCCTGAGTTTGCTGGTGAGCCCACTGTGATATCACCCTATCTGTGCATAAAGGCAAACCTTCAAATTGGCAAATTTTCTTCAGAAACCCACATTTCAAAAATAATTCTATTATTTTGGTGTTTCCCTTGCTTAAATTCCCAATTTAAAAAAAAGCTCCTAATGCACATTTTTCTTTAACAAAAATTCTTTTCATTCTTTTTTCTTTAGCAATTCTATCTAAACCCCCCAAACTGGGATACATTAACTCCATCTCCATCCATCCAAATTCCATCATTTCTGAAAAGCAATGTTCCAAATCATATCAGACATACCTGAGGTAGAATTTCAAGGAGCTGGTGATTGTCTTAATGTCCCAGTCACTATTATGAAAATCAATATCTCCTGGGCATTTAGGATCTATTCAAGAAGAAAAAAAAATGAAAAAAGTTAATTTTTCACAAGATACTAGATTTTACCCCTTTAAAAGAAAAATAAAGTACATTAATTAAAAGATAGTTACTCTAACCAGTTTTCACAAAATGAAAACTTTACAACAAACATGTCTTTGAGGTATCAAAAAATTTCCTTGCATTCCAGTTAAGCATGCAAGGAGCTTGGAAGTCAACTCTTTCATTCACACAAGAAGAAAAAAAAATGGAACAACCTGAAAATCAACTCCTCTTAGCTCCATCAGAGAACTGAGGTCATAGGGCAAGCTGAAGAAACAGACAAGCAGACACAGAAAATCAAAACATATAGGGCATAAGCCCAAGAGCAGAAAAGTCCTTGGAAACCAGTGCAGGACTATGAAAACCTAATCAATGATTGGCAAATTGCTAGAGGCTCACTGTGAACCTCTTAAGTGGCAAAGTCCATAAGTGTTTAGCTTTCATAGGCTTAATTCAAATGCCAACTCATTCCCAAAGTGTCTCTAATTACCCTCGCCTCAATGTTAACATCAGGAACTTAATTTTTTTTTTTTTTGTACAAATACTTATTAAGCAGCTACCATGCACCAGACACTAGGTGTATTTGTTCATTCCTCCGTGTTTCCATTGTGTGATGTTCATATCTGCTGTGTTCCACTCTGATTATTTTTTATAAATATCTGTGTTATGAACTGACAGACTCTTTATCTGGCTAGCTTTTAGCACAATCTAGGCATAGAAAAATTTCACTTTTCACTTTCTTGCATTGAAGAAGGAAATGTCAACCCACTCCAGTGTTCTTGCCTGGAGAATCCCAGGGATAGGAGAGCCTGGTGGGCTGCCGTCTATGGGGTCGCACAGAGTCAGACACGACTGAAGCGACTTAGCAGCAGCAGCAGTATGAACAGGCTTGAGAGTTAAAAATTTTAAGCAGGCCCAGTCCTAGAGGACTCCCAAGCTTTTGGGAGTTTTACCTACAGGAGCCTTATCAGATTCTCACAGTGAAGATCTGAGAAAAATTCCATCATGTTACTGTAATTCTGAAAAGTGGATAAGAAAATTAGCCATTTAAAAATATGCATTAAGCATTTCATTTTTCTTAATAAGGCCTACCCTCAAAAGAAACTATTTTACCAGAGCTTAACTGACCTGGGAAAGGGGAAATTCACAACTCCAGAACTGGAATGCCTCCCTGTCTCTTCTAAGGGGGAAAACTGAAACAAAACTGAACAATATTTGTGAAGATCATGAGCCAGAAGCACAGGTTCACTAAAATACTGAGCATTCACCTCAAGGAAACCAGAATTGAAAGAGACACATACACATTGATGTTCACTGAAGCACTGTTTACAATACCTAGGACATGGAAGCAACCTAGATGTCCATCCACAGATGAATGGATAAGTAAGTTGTGGTACATATACACAAAGGACTATTACTAGACTATAAAAAGGAATGCATTTGAGTAAGTTCTAATGAGGTGTATGAACCTGGAGCCTATCATACAGAGTGAAGTAAGTAAGAAAGACAAACACTGATACAGTATATTAATGCATATATATGGAATTCAGAAAGATGGTAATAACGACCTTATATGCAAGACAACAAAAGAGACACAGATGTAAAGAAGAGACTTCTGGACTCTGAGGGAGAAGGTGAGGGTGGGGTGATTTGAGAGAATACAACTGAAACATGTTTATTACCATATGTAAAATACATGACCAGTACAAGTTTGATGCATGAAGCAGGGCACCCAAAGACAGTGCTCTGAGACAACCCAGAGCGATAGGGTAGGAATGGAGGTGGGAGGGGAGTTCAGGATGGGAGGACACATGTATACCTGAGGCTGATTCATATTGATGTATGGCAAAAACTATCACAATACTGTAAAGTAATTATCCTCCAATTAAAATAAATACGGAATGAAGCAGGGCAAAGACTAAGAGTTTTGCCAATAAAATGCACTAGTCATAGCAAACACCCTCTTCCAACAACACAAGAGAAGACTCTATACATGGACATCACCAGATGGTCAACACTGAAATCAGATTGATTATGTTCTTTGCAGCCAAAGATGGAGAAGCTCTATACAGTCAGCAAAATCAAGACCGGGAGCTGACTGTGGCTCAGATCATGAACTCCTTATTGCCAATTTCAGACTTAAATTGAAGAAAGTAGGGAAAACCACTAGACCATTCAGGTATGACCTAAATCAAATCCCTTATGATTATACAGTGGAAGTGAGAAATAGATTTAAGGGCCTAGATCTGATAGATAGAGTGCCTGATGAACTATGGACAGAGGTTCAAGACACTGTACAGGAGACAGGGATCAAGACCATCCCCATGGAAAAGAAATGCAAAAAAGCAAAATGGCTGTCCGGGGAGGCCTTACAAATAGCTGTGAAAAGAAGAGAAGAGAAAAGCAAAGGCGAAAAGGAAAGATATAAGCATCTGAATGCAGAGTTCCAAAGAATAGCAAGAGATAAGAAAGCCTTCCTCAGTGATCAATGAAAAGAAATATAGGAAAACAACAGAATGGGAAAGACTAGAGATCTCTTCAAGAAAATTAGAGATACCCAAGCAACATATCATGCAAAGATGGGCTCGATGAAGGACAGAAATGGTATGGAACTAACAGAAGCAAAAGATATTAAGAAGAGGTGGCAAGAATACACAGAAGAACTGTACAGAAAAGATATTCATGACCAAGATAATCACGATGGTGTGATCACTCACCTAGAGCCAGACATCTTGGAATGTGAAGTCAAGTGGGCCTTAGGAAGTATCACTATGAACAAAGCCAGTGGAGGTGATGGAATTCCAGTTGAGCTATTTCAAATCCTGAAAGATGATGCTGTGAAGTGCTGCACTCAATATGCCAGCAAATGTGGAAAACTCAGCAGTGGCCACAGGACTGGAAAAGGTCAGTTTTTATTCCAACCCCAAAGAAAGGCAATGCCAAAGAACGCTCAAACTACTGCACAATTGCACCCATCTCGCATGCTAGTAAAGTAATGCTTTAAATTCTCCAAGCCAGGCTTCAGCAATTCGTGAACCATGAACTTCCAGATGTTCAAGCTGGTTTTAGAAAAGGCAGAGGAACCAGAGATCAAATTGCCAACATCTGCTGGATCATGGAAAAAGCAAGAGAGTTCCAGAAAAACATCTATTTCTGCTTTATTGACTATGCCAAAGCCTTTGACTGTGTGGATCACAAGAAACTGTGGAAAATTCTGAAGGAGATGGGAATACCAGAGCACCATATCTGCCTCTTGAGAAACCTATATGCAGGTCAGAAAGCAACAGTTAGAACTGGCCATGGAACAACAGACTGGTTCCAAATAAGAAAAGGAGTACGTCAAGGCTGTATATTGTCACTCTGCTTATTGAACTTATATGCAGAGTACATCATGAGAAACGCTGGGCTGGAAGAAGCACAAGCTGGAATCAAGATTGCTGGGAGAAATATCAATAACCTCAGATATGCAGATGATACCACGCTTATGGCAGAAAGTGAAGAGGAACTAAAAAGCCTCTTGATGAAAGTGAAAGAGGAGAGTTGAAAAGTTGATGTAAAGCTCAACATTCAGAAAACGAAGATCATGGCATCTGGCCCCATCACTTAATGGGAAATAGGTGGGGAAACAGTGTCAGACTTTATTTTTGGGGGCTCCAAAATCACTGTAGATGGTGATTGCAGCCATGAAATTAAAAGATACTGACTCCTTAGAAGGAAAGTTATGACCAACATAGACAGTATATTAAAAAGCATAGACATTACTTTGCCAACAAAGTTATGTCTAGTCAAGGCTATGGTTTTTACAGTTGTCATGTATGGATGTGAAAGTTGGACTATAAAGAAAGCTGAGCACCAAAGAACTGATGCTTTTGAACTGTGATGTTGGAGAAGACTCTTGAGAGTCCCTTGGACTGCAAGGAGATCCAACCAGTCCATCCTAAAGGAGATCAGTCCTGGGTGTTCATTGGAAGAACTGATGTTGAAGCTGAAACTCCAATAGTTTGGCCACCTGATGCGAAGAGCTGACTCATTTGAAAAGACCCTGATGCTGGGAAAGATTGCGGGTGGGAAGAGAAGGGGATGACAGAGGATGAGATGGTTGGATGGCATCACCGTCTTGATGGACATGGGTTTGGGTGGACTCTGGGAGTTGGTGATAGACAGGGAGGCCTGGCATGCTGCAGTTCATGGGGTCACAAAGAGTCGGACATGACTGAGCAAATGAACTGACTTCTCCTGGTCACCTCTGTCTCCTTCCTCCCTCTTCTCTATGTAACTCTATGAACCTCTCTGGGTGTTCCAGGCTGTGGAGAGCACATAGGGGTTTGATTACTGTCTAGACTGCTCTCTTGCCTTTTGATTCCCCCTCTTCTCCTCCTGATCACCTATATCTCCCTCCTCCCTCTTCTCTTCTCCATGTAACTCAGCAAACCTTTCTGGGTGTCCCTCATTGTGGAGAATCTTTTCTCCATTAACCTATATGTTTTGTCATCAGTGCTGCATAGATGGAGAAGTCTTGAGGCTATGGTAAGAATAAGACTGAAAACCAGAGGCAGGAGGCTTAAGTCCAAAACCTGAGAACACCAGAGAACTCCTGACTCCAGGGAACATTAATTAATAACAGCACATCCAAAAGCCTCCATACCTACACTGAAACCAAGCTCCACCCAAGATCCAACAAGTTCCAGAGCAAGACATACCATGCAAAGTCTCCAACATCTCAGGAACATAGCCCTGAGCTTATATATACAGGCTGCCCAAAGTCACAACAAACCCATAGACATCTCAAAACTCACTACTGGACACTTCATTGCACTCCAGAGAGAAGAAATCCAGCTCCACCCACTAGAACACCGACACAAGCTTCCCTAACCAGGAAAGCTTGACAAGCTATTCGTCCAACCACACCCATAGAAAGGAACCTCCAAAATAAAGAGGAACCACAAACTGCCAGAATACAGAAAGGCCACCCCAAACACAGCAATCTAAACAAAATGAAAAGGCAAAGAAATACTCAGCAGGTAAAGGAACAGGATAAATGCCTACCAAACCAAACAAAAGAGGAGGAGATAGACAGTCTACCTGAAAAGAATTCAGAATACTGATAGTAAAAATGATCCAAAATTTTGAAAACAAAATGGAGTTACAGATAAATGGCCTGGAGACAAGGACTGAGAAGATGCAAGAAATGTTTAACAAGGACCTAGAAGAAATAAAAGAGGCAATCAATAATCAGTAATGAAATAAATGAGATAAAAAATACTCTAGAGGGAACCAACAGGAGAATAACTGAGGCAGAAGATAGGATAAGTGAGGTAGAAGATAGAATAGTGGAAATAAATGAAGCAGAGAGGAAAAAAGAAAAAACAATTAAAAGAAATGAAGACAACCTCAGAGACCTCTGGGACAATGTCAAATGCCCCAACATTCCAATCATAGGAGTCCCAAAAGAAGAAGACAAAGAGAAAGGCCATGAGAAAATACTTGAGGTGATAATAGTTGAAAACTTCCCTAAAATGGGGAAGGAAATAGTCACCCAAGTCCAAGAAACCCAGAGAGTCCCAAACAGGATAAACTCAAGGTGAAACACGCCAAGAAACATATTAATCAAATTAACAAAGATCAAACACAAAGAATAAATATTAAAAGCAGCAAGGGAAAAACAACAAATGACACACAACGGGATTCCCATAAGGATAACAGCTGATATTTCAATAGAAACTCTTCAGGCCAGAAGGGAATGGCAGAACATATTTAAAGTGATGAAAGAAAAAAACCTAAAACCCAGATTACTGTACCCAGAAAGGATCTCATTCAAATATGAAGGAGAAATCAAATGCTTTACAGTGAAGCAAAAGCTGAGAGAATTCAGCACCACCAAACCAGCTCTTCAACAAATGCTAAACGATCTCTAGAAAGGAAACACAGAAAAGGTGTATAAACTTGACCCCAAAACATGGAAGTAAATAGCGACAGGATCATACTTATCAGTAATTACCTTAATTGTAAATGGGTTGACTGCCCCAACCAAAAGACAAAGACTGGATGAATGGATGGAAAAAAAAAAAAAAGACCCCTATATATGCTGTCTACAAGAGACCACCTGAAAACAATGGACACATACAGACTGAAAATGAAAGGCTGGAAAAAGATATTGCATGCAAATGGAGACCAAAAGAAAGCAGGAGTAGCAATACTCATATCAGATAAAATAGACTTTGAAATAAAAGCTGTGAAAAGAGACAAAGAAGGACACTACATAATGGTCAAAGGATCACTCCAAAAGAAGATATAAGAATTATAAATATATATGTACCCAACACAGGAGCACTGCAATATGTAAGGCAAATGCTAACAAGTATGAAAGGGGAAATTAAGAATAACACAGTAATAGTGGCAGACTTTAATACCCCTATGGATAGATATCCACACCTATGGATAGATCAATTAAACAGAAAATTAGCAAAGAAACATAAACTTTAAATGATACAATGGACCAGTTAAACCTAATTTATATCTATAGGACATTTCATCCTAAAACAATGAATTTGACCTTTTTCTCAAGTGCACACGAAACCTTCTCCAGGATAGATCACATCCTGGGCCATAAATCTAGCCATGGTAAATTCAAAACAATTGAAATCATCCCAAGCACCTTTTTGCTGATCAGAATGCAGTAAGATTAGATGTCAATTACAGGAGAAAAACTATTAAAAATTCCAACCTATGGAGGCTGAACAACATGCTGCTGAATAACCAACAAATCACAGAAGAAATAAAAAAAGAAATCAAAATATGCATAGAAATGAATGAAAATGAAAACACAACAACCCAAAACCTATGGGACACTGTAAAAGCAGTGCTAAGAGGAAGGTTCATAGCAATACAGGCTTACCTCAAGAAACAAGAAAAAAGGTAAATAACCTAACTCTACACTTAAAGCAACTAGAAAAGGAAGAAATGAAGAACCCCAAGGTTAGTAGAAGGAAAGAAATCTTTAAAATTAGGGCAGAAATAAATGCAAAAGAAACAAAAGAGACCATAGCAATAATCAACAAAGCCAAAAGCTGGTTCTTTGAGAAGATAAATAAAATTGACAAAACGTGAGGCAGACTCATCAAGAAACAAAGGGAGAAGATTCAAATCAGGAAAATTAGAAATGAAAATGGAGAAATTACAACAGACAACACAGAAATACAAATCATCATAAGAGACTACTATCAGCAACTATAGGCCAATAAAATGGACAACTTGGAAGAAATGTACAAATTCTTAGAAAGGTATAACTTTCCAAAACTGAGCCAGGAAGAAATAGAAAATCTTAACAGACCCATCACAAGCAGAGAAATCGAAACTGCAATGAGAAATCTTCCAGCAAGCAAAAGCCCAGGACCAGATGGCTTCATGCCTGAATTCTACCAAAAATTTAGAGAAGAGCTAACACATATCCTACACAAACTCTTTCAGAAAATTGCAGAGGAAGATAAACTTCCAAACTCATTCTATGAGGCCACCATCATCCTAATACCAAAACTAGACAAACATGCAACACACACACACACACACACTAAAGGCCAATATCACTGGTGAACATAGATGCAAAAATCCTTAAAAAAATTGTAGCAAACAGGATCCAACAACATATTAAAAAGATCATACATCACGACCAAGTGGGCTCTATCCCAGGGATGCAAGGATTCTTCAATATCCGCAAATAAATCAATGTAATACACCACATTAACAAATTGAAAGATAAAAGCGATATGATTATCTCAATAGATGCAGAGAAAGCCTTTGACAAAATTCAACATCCATTTATGATAAAAACCCTCCAGAAAGCAGGAATAGAAGGAACATACCTCAACATAATAAAGGCTATATATGACAAACCCACATCAAACATCCTCAATGGTGAAAAATTGAAAGCATTTCCCCTAAAGTCAGGAACAAGACAAGGGTGCCCACTCTCACCACTTCTATTCAACATAGTTTTGGAAGTTTTAGCCACAGCAATCAGAGAAGAAAAAGAAACAAAAGTAATCCAGATTGGAAATGAAGAAGTAAAACTCTCACTGTTTGCAGATGACATGATCCTCTACATAGAAAACCCTTAAGACTCTACCAGAAAATTACTAGAGCTAATCAATGAATATAGTAAAGTTGCAGGATATAAAATTGACACACAGAAATCTCTTGCATTCCTATATACTAACAATGAGAAAAGAGAAAGAGAAATTAAGGAAACAATTCCATTCACCATTGCAATGAAAAGAATATTTAGGAATAAATTGACCTAAAGAAACAAAAGACCTATATGTAGAAAACTATAAAACAGTGATTAAAGAAATCAAAGAGGACACAAATAGATGGAGAAATATACCATGTTCATGGACTGGAAGAATTGATATAGTGAAAATGAATATACTACCTAAAGCAATCTATAGATTCAATGCAATCCCTATTAAGCTACCAACAGTATTTTTCACAGAGCTAGAACAAATAATTTCACAATTTGTATGGAAATAAAAAAACCTCTAATAGCCAAAGCAATCCTGAGAAAGAAGAATGGACCTGGAGGAATCAACCTGCCTGACTTTAGGCTATACTACAAAGCCTCAGTTATCAAGACAATATGGTACTGGCACAAAGACAGAAATATAGATCAATGGAACAAAATAGAAAGCCCAGAGATAAATACATGCACCAATGGAGAAGGCAGTGGCACCCCACTCCAGTACTCTTGCCTGGAAAATCCCATGGATGGAGGAGCCTGGTAGGCTGCAGTCCATGGGGTCGCTAAGAGTTGGACACGACTGAGCGACTTCACTTTCACTTTTCACTTTCATGCATTGGAGAAGGAAATGGCAACCCACTCCAATTTTCTTGCTTGGAGAATCCCAGGTATGGGGGAGCCTGGTGGACTGCCATCTATGGGGTCGCAGAGAGTTGGACACGACTGAAGTGACTTAGCAGCAGCAGCAGCATGGACACCTTATATTTGACAAAGGAGGCAAGAATATACAATGGAAAAAAAGACAATCTCTTTAACAAGTGGTGCTGGGAAAACTGGTCAACCACTTGTAAAAGAATGAAACTAGAACACTTTCTAACACCACACACAAAAATAAACTCAAAATGGATTAAAGATCTAAACGTAAGCCCAGAAACTATAAAACTCCTAGAGGAAAAGTTAGGCAAACACTCTCTGACATAAACCACAGCAGGATCCTCTACGACCCACCTCCCAGAGTAATGGAAATAAAAGCAAAAATAAACAAATGGGACCTAATTAAACTTAAAAGTTTTTGCACAGTGAAGGAAACTATAAGCAAGGTGATAAGAAAGCCTTCAGAATGGGAGAAAATAGTAGCAAATGAAGCAATTGACAAGGAATTAGTCTCAAAAATATACAAGCAGCTCCTGCAGCTCAATTCCAGAAAAATAAAAGACCCAATCAAAAAAAAAATGGGCCAAAGAACTAAATAGACATTTCTTCAAAGAAGACATAAAGATGGCTAACAAACACACTGACAAGATGCTCAACATCACTCATTATCAGAGAAATGCAAATCAAAACCACAATGAGGTACCATCTCACGCCAGTCAGAACGGCTGCTATCCAAAAGTCTATAAACAATAAATGCTGGAGAGGGTGCGGCAAAAAAGGTGAAACCGTCTTACACTGTTGGTGGGAATGCAAACTAGTACAACCACTATGGAGAATGATGTGGAGATTCCTTAAAAAGCTGGAAATAGAACTGCCATATGACCCAGCAATCCCACTGCTGGGCCTACACAGAATTGAAAGAGACACGTGTATCCCAATGTTCATCACAGCACTGTTTAAAATAGCCAGAACATGGAAGTAACCTAGATGTCCATCAGCAGATGAATGGATAAGAAAGTTGTGGTACATATACACCATGGAATATTACTCAGCTATTAAAAAGAATGCATTTGAATCAGTTCTAATGAGGTGGATGAAACTGGAGCCTGTTATACAGGGTGAGGTAATTCAGATCAAAATGGGAAACAGTGGAAACACTGTCAGAGTTTATTTTTCTGGGCTCCAAAATCACTACAGATGGTGACTGCAGCCATGAAATTAAAAGACACTTACTCCTTGGAAGGAAAGTTATGACCAACCTAGATAGCATATTCAAAAGTAGAGACATTACTTTGCCAACAAAGGTTCATCTAGTCAACGCTATGGTTTTTCCTGTGGTCATGTATGGATGTGAGAGTTGGACTGTGAAGAAGGCTGAGTGCCAAAGAATTGATGCTTTTGAACTGTGGTGTTGGAGACACCTTGAGAGTCCTTTGGACTGCAAGGAGATCCAACCAGTCCATTCTGAAGGAGATCAGCCCTGGGATTTCTTTGGAAGGAATGATGCTAATGCTGAAACTCCAGTACTTTGGCCACCTCATGCGAAGAGTTGACTCATTGGAAAAGACCCTGATGCTGGGAGGGATTGGGGGCAGGAGGAGAAGGGGATGACAGAGGATGAGATGGCTGGATGGCATCACTGACTCAATGGACCTGAGTCTGAGTGAACTCCGGGAGTTGGTGATGGACAGGAAGGCCTGGCGTGCTGCGATTCATGGGGTCGCAAAGAGTCGGACACGACTGAGTGACTGATCTGATCTGATCTGATCTGATGGAATTTAGAAAGATGATAACCATGACCCTATATGCGAGACAGCAAAAGAGGCACAGATGTAAAGAACAGACTGTTGGCCTCTGTGGGAGAAGGCGACAGTGGGATGATTTGAGGGGGAAGTATTGAAACATGTATATTATAATATGTGAAATAGATCGCCAGTCCAGGTTTGATGCATGAGTCAGGGTGCTCAGTGCTGGTACACTGGGATGACCCTGAGAGATGGGATGTGGAGGGAGGTGGGAAGGAGGTTCAGCATGGGGAAAACATGTATACCCATGGCTGATTCATGTGAATGTATGGCAAAACCACAATAGTGTAAAGTAATTAGCCTCCAATATAAATAAAAATTTTAAAATACTGAGGGTTGATTGCCTTTAAAATTGACTTGTTTCATCTCCTTCCTGTCCAAGGGACTCTTAATAGTCTTCTCCAGCATCACAGTTCAAAAGCATCAATTCTTCAGCACTCAGCCTTCTTTATGGTCCAACTCTTATATGGGTACCTGACTACTGCAAAAACCATAGCTTTGACTATACGGACCTTTGTTGACAAAGTGATATCTGTGCTTTTAAATACACTGTCTAAGTTTGTCTTAGCTTTCCTTCCAAGGGGCACTTGTCTTTTAATCTCATGGCTGCAGTCATCGTCCACAGTGATTTTGGAGCCTAATAAAAGAAAACCTTTCACAGCTTCCAGGATCAGCATGGGGAACACATGTACACCCATGGCCAATTCATGTCAATGTATGGCAAAAGCCACTACAATATTTTAAAGTAATTTGCCTCCAATTAAAACAATAAATTAAAAGAAATAAAAGCCAAAAACAAAAAAACCACTAAAAGACACACACACCAAAAAAAAAAAAAAAAAAAAAAAAAAAACCTTAAGAAACACAGAAAACATCAGAATCAGATATGGTAGACACTTTAGAATTATCAAACTGGGAATTTAAATAACTATGATTAGTACACTAAGGATCATAATGAATAAGGTGGATAACATAAAACAATGAATTGGATTAATGTAAGTGGAGAGATATAAACTTTAAGAAAGAATCAAAAGGAAATTTTAGAAATCAAAAAACCATAACAGAAATGAAGAATTTCACTGATGGACATGGTTGAGAAAATAATCAGTGAACCTGAAGAAATGTCAGTAGGAACTTCTGAAACAAAAAGGGATAGAGAAAGATATACCATACAAACATTAATGAATAAAAAACTGAGGTAGCTCCATTCATTTCAAATAAAGCAGATTAAGGAAAATTATCAGGGATAAAGAGGGTCATAAACAGAAGGATTATTTCTCCAAGAATACTGTGTGTATATACATAAAGTCACCCAGTTGTGTCAAATTCTTTGTAACCCCATGGACAGTAGCCTGTCAACCTCCTCTATCCATGGGATTTTCCAGGCAAGAATACTGGATTGGGGAGCCATTTCCTTTTCCAGGGGATCTTTTTGACCCAGGAATTGAACCTGCATCTCTTACATCTCCTGTATAGGCAGATGGGTTCTTTACCGCTGCACCTCCTGGGAAGGAGACCCAGGTTTGATCCCTGGATCAGGAAGATCCACTGGAGAAGGAAATGGCAATACACTTCAGTATTCTTGCCTGGGAAACCACTTGGATAGAGAAGCCTGGCAGACTATAGTCCATGAGGGTACAAAAGAGTCAGACATGACTTAGTGACTAAACAAAAACAAAACTATATATATATACACAACTATAAATATATATGTATATATATTATATATATACATATATATTCACATACACAACAAGGATATATCCAACAAGGATAATATATATCTCTTATATAATATTTTTATATTCAAAATATAAAATAAATCATACATTTGACTTTAAAAAGAGCAACAACTCAATTTAAAAAATGACAGAGGACATGAATAGAGATTTTTCCAAAGACGATATACAGATAGCCACAGGCACATGAAAAGATGTTCAACATCACTGATCATTATGGAAATGCAACTCAAATGAGCTACAATGAGCTAACACCACAAATGGCTATTACCAAAAAGACAAGAAATAACAAGTGTTGGTGAAGATAAGGAGTAAACAACCCTCATTCACTGTTGGTAGAAATGTATACTAGTGTAGGCCCTAGAAAACAGTATGGGGATCCCCTAAAAAATTGAAAAACTACCATACAATCCAGAAATTCCACTCTGAATATTTATGTGGAGAAAATGAAAATACTAATTCAAAAAGATATATGGATCATATGTGCAGCTTTATTTACAATAGCCAAGATATGGAGGTTCAACCTAAGTGTCTATAGATAGTTGAATGGATAAAGAATAAGTGGTATATATACACAGTGAAATACTACTCAGCCATAAAAAGAATGAAATCTTGCTATTTGTCACAACTTGGATGGACCTAGAGGGTATTATGTTAAGTGATATAAGTCAGACAAAGAAAGACAAATACTATATGATTTCACTTATATGCGGAATAAAAATAAAAACAAATGGAACAATATAACCAAACAAAGAGGTTATTTATCAGTGGAGTAGTAGTTGAGGGGAGGAGAGAAATAGGTGAGGGAGATTAAACTGCCAGATACATTATGAAATGTATAGTATGGGGAATATAGTCAATAATTATATAATATCTTTGTAAGCTGACAGATGAAGACTATAATTATCTGGTTATCACTTTGAAATGTAAACAAATATCAAATTACTCTTTTGTGTACCAGGAACTAATACAGTGTTGTAGGTCAACTGTACTTCGAAAACACATACATTCAGAGAAAAGGAGATCAGCCTTGTCGTCACCAGAGACAGGGGATGGGGGAAACGGGGAACTAGATGAAGGTGGTCAAAGCTATAAACATCTAGTTAGAAGATCAATAAGTACTCAATATGTAATTTACAACATGACAAAGGTAATTAACTCTGCTGTATACTATATATGAAAGTTGTTACGAGAGTAAATTTTATTTTCTACTTCTTTTACGCCTTATTTATATAAGACTATGCATTTTCACTAAGCTTATTGTGGTAATCATTTCATGATATGCTGCTGCTGCTGCTAAGTCGCTTCAGTCCTGTCCGACTCTGTGCGACCCCATAGAGGGCAGCCCATCGGGCTCCACTGTCCCTGGGATTCTCCAGGCAAGAACACTGGAGTGGGTTGCCATTTCCTTCTCCAATGCATGAAAGTGAAAAGTGAAAGTGAAATCGCTCAGTCGTGTCCGACTCTTTGCGATCCCATGGACTGCAGCCCACCAGGCTCCTCTGTACATGGGATTTTCCAGGCAAGAGTACTGGAGTGGGGTGCCATTGCCTTCTCCGATTTCATGATATAAGTAAGTCAAATCAGACTTCCCAGGTGGTGCAAGTGGTAAAGAACCTGCCTGCCAATGCAGGAGACATAAGAGATGCAAGTTCATTCCCTGGGTCAAGAAGATCCCCTGGAAGAAGCCATGGCAACCCATGCCAGTATGCTTGCAAGGAGAATCCCATGGATACACGAGCTTGGCAGACTACACTCCATGGGGTCGCAAAAGAGTGGGACATAACTGAAGTGACTGAGCATGTAAGTTAAATCATTATTCTGTATACCTTAAACTTCATTTCAGTCATTCAGTCATGTCAGACTCTTTGTGCCCCATGGAATGCAGCACGTCAGGCTTCCCTGTCCATCACCAACTCCCAGAGCTTGCTCAAACTCATGTCCATTGCGTCAGTGATGCCATTCAACCATCTCATCCTCTGTCATCCTCCTCTCCTGCCTTCAGTCTTTCCCAACATCAGGATCTTTTCCAATTAGTCAGTTCTTCACATTAGGTGGCCAAAGTATAGGAGTTACAGCTTCAGCATCAGTCCTCCCAATGAATATTCAGGACTGATTTCTTTTAGGATGGACTGGTTGGATCTCCTTGCAGTCCAAGTGACTCTCAAGAACCTTCTCCAATACCACAGTTCAAAAACATCAATTCATCGGCACTCAGGTTTCTTTATGGTCCAACTCTCACATCCATACATGACTACTGGAAAAACCATAGCTTTGACTAGACAGACCTTTGTCAGTAATGTCTCTGTCTTTTAATATGCTATCTAGGTTTGTCATAGCTTTTCTTCCAAGGAGCAGCATCTCTTAATTTCATGGCTACAGTCACCATCTGCAGTGATTTTGGAGCCCAAGAAAATAAAGTCTCTCACTGTTTCCATCGCTCCCCCATCTATTTACTATGAAGTGATGGGACTGGATGCCATGATCTCTGTTCTTTGAATGCTGAGTTTTAAGCCAGGTTTTTCACTCTCTTCTTTCACTTTCACCAACAGGTTCTTTAGTGCCTCTTCACTTTCTGTCATAAGGGTGGTGTCATCTGCATATCTGAGCTTATTGATATTTCTCCCGGCAATCTTTATTCAAGCTTGTGCTTCATACAGTCTGGCATATCGCATGATATACTCTGCATATAAGTTAAATAAGCAAGATGACAATATACAGCCTTGATGTACTTCTTTCCCAATTTTGAACTAGTCTGTTGTTCCATGTCCAGTTCTAACTGTTGCTTCTTGACATGCATACAGATTTATCAGGAAGCAGGTAAGGTGGTCTGGTATTCCCATCTGTTTAGAATTTTCCACAGTTTGTTATGATACACAAAGTCAAAAGATTTAGCGTTGTCAATAAAGCAGAAGTATATGTTTTTCTGGAATTCTCTTGCTTTTTCTATGATCCAATAGATGCTGGCAATTTGATCTCTTCTTCTTCTGCCTTTTCTAAATCCAGCCTGAACTGATTAAGTTATCAGTAATGTATTGTTGAAGCCTAACCTGGAGATTTTTGAGCATTACTTTACTAGCATGTGAGATGAGTGCAATTCTGCAGTAGCTTGAACATTTTTTGGCCTTGCCTTTCTTTAGAATTGGAATGAAAATTGACCTATTCCAATTCTATGGTTGCTGCTGCATTTTCTAAATTGGCTGGCATATTGAATGCAACACTTTCACAGCATTATCTTTTAGGATTTGAAATAGCTCAGCTGGAATTTCATCACCTCCACTAGCTTTGTTCATAGTAATGTTTCCTAACGTAAATTGACTTCACACTCCAGTATATCAGACTCTGGGTGAGTGATCACACCTTCATGGTTATCTGGGTCATTAAGATCTTTTTTGTATAGTTCTTTTGTGTATTTTTGCCACCTTTTCTAAATATCTTCTGCTTCTGTTAGGTCCATACCATTTATGTCTTTTATTGTGCCCATCTTTGCATGAAATATCCCCTTGATATCTCTAATTTTCTTAAAGAAATCTCTCGCCTTTCCCATTCTATTGTTTTCCTGTATTCTCTGCATTGATCCCTGAGGAAGGCTTTCTTATCTCTCCTTGCTCTTTCTTGGAACTCTGTATTCAGTTAGGTATATCTTTCCTTTTCTCCTGTCTTTTGCTTCTCTTCTTTTCTCAGATAATTGTAAGGCCTCCTCAGACAACCATTTGCCTTGTTGCATTTCTTCTTCTTGGGGATGGTTTTGATCACCACCTCCTGTACAATGATACGAACCTCTGTCCATAGATCTTCAGGCACTCTGTCTATCAGATCTAATCCCTTGAATCTATTTCTCACTTCCACTGTATAATCATAAGGGATTTGATTTAGGTCACACCTGAATGGCCTAGTGGTTTTCCCTACTTTCTTCAATTTATGTCTGAATTTTCAAAAAGGAGTTCATGATCTGAGCCACAGTCAGCTCCTGGTCTTGATTTTGCTGACTCCATAGAGCTTTTCCATCTTCAGCTGCAAAGAATATGATCAGTCTGATTTCTGTATTGATCATCTGGTTTTGTCCACGTGTAGAGTTGTCTCTGTGTTGTTGGAAGAGGGTGTTTGCTATGACCAGTGCATTCTCTTGGCGAGACTCTGTTAGCCTTTGCCCTGCTTCATTTTTTACTCCAAGGCCAAAGTTGCCTGTTACTCCAGGTATCTCTTGACTTCCTAATTTTTCATTCCAGTTCCCTATGATGAAAAAGAACCTTTTTTGGTGTTTTCTAGAAGTTCTTGTAGATCTTCATAGAACCATTCAACTTCAGTTTCTTCAGCATTAGTGGTTGGTGGATAGACTTGTATTATGTGATATTGAATGTCTTGTCTTGGAAACGAACAGAGATCATTCTGTAATTTTTGAGATTGCATCCAAGTACTGCATTTTAGACTCTTTTGTTGACTATGAGGGCTACTCCACTTCTTCTAAGGGATTCTTGCCAAACAGTAGTAAATATAATGGTTATCTGAATTAAATTAACCCATTCTGGTCCATTTTAGTTCATGGATTCCTAAAATGTGGATATTCACTCTTGTCATCTCTATTTGACCACTTCCAATTTACCTTGATTCATGGACCTAACATTCCAGGTTCCTATACAATACTGTTCTTTTCAGCATTGGACTTTACTTCCAGCACCAGTCACATCCACAAACTGGACATTGTTTTCACTTTGTCTCAGCCTCTTCATTCTTTCTGGAGCTATTTCTCCTCTGTTCTCCAGTAGCATATTGGGCACCTATGAACCTGGGGAGTTTATCTTTCAGTGTCCTATCTTTTTGCCTTTTTATACTGTTCATGGGGTTCTCAAAGCAAGAATACAGAAGTAGTTTGCCATTCCTTTCTCCAGTGGACCATGTTTTGTCTGAACTCTCCACCATGACCCCTCCATCTTGGATGACCCTACATGGCATGGCTCATAGTTTAAGTGAGTTAGACAAAGCTGTGATCCAAGTGATCAGTTGGGTTAGTTTTCTGTAATTGTGGTTTCCATTTTGTTTGCCCTCTGATGGATAATAAGAGGCTTGTGGAAGCTTTCTTATGGGAAAGGTTGGCTGTGGGGGAATCTTGGTCTTGCTTTGATCCAATTTTCTGTTGATGTGTGGGGCTGTGTTCCCTCCCTATAGTTTGGCCTCAGGCCAAGTTACTGTAGGGGTAGTGGTGCTACTCTCGACCTCCTTCAAAAGGACTCATGCCAGGATGTTGTATTCAGTGTCTCTGACTTCATGGCAGGCCATGTTGACCCACGTCTCCATTGGAGATTCCTGGACACTCACAGGCAAGTCTGGCTCAGTCTCTTGTGGAGTTACTGCTACTTTCTCCTGGGTCCTGGTGCATACAAGGTTTTGTATGAGACCTCCAAGAGTCTGTTCTTCCAGTCCTGTGAAAGTTCTGTAATCAAACTGCAATGGCCTTTAAAGTCAAATTCCCTGGGGGTTCTCAGCCCCTATGCTGGATCCCTATAGGGAATATCTATTGTGGGATATCTAATAGGGAAATCTATTGTGGGCCCTAGAACTCTTGCAACAGTGCATGAACTTCTTTGGTATAATTGTTCCCCAGTTTGTGGGTTATCTGCTCGGTGGCACTATGGTGGGACTTACAGACTGTGCCTCCCAGGTCTGCTGCAGCCAGAGCCCCTGTTTCCACAGAAGGCCCCTGCTCACCCATATCTCTTCAGGAAACACCCAAACACTCAAAGTCAATTATATTTCAATAAAAATGGAAGGAAAAAGTTATTTTTGAATTGAGATATCATTTACATATCAAATAGACGCCATATTTTGAACAATTAGTGCAAATTATAATGTAAAATACCTCATTTATAATTTATTATATTACACATTAAATTGATAATATTCTTAATATATCAGGTTAAATAAAAATTTATGATTTTAAAAATGTCTAAGTTGAATGTCTCAGCTACATATCATCTAAATCAGATATGGGTAAGATAATTCATCCTGAGGCAATGTGCTCCCCAGCTGGCAACCTGAGAAAACAAGTTAGATGCTTCCAAAATAGATATGGGACAGGCATAGAACAAATACTCTCACTCTAAAAGATAGAAATAGAAAAATTGAAAGGGGTACTAGTATTGATGAAGTCCCAAATCTTAAGGCCAGTTTGAGTGGGGAGTCTGCCTTCTAGACATATTTGGTAGTGGTCAGGTCCCCAAGGCTTTGGACAGCCCTGCTCCCATGGTTTGTGTGGCACAGCCTATTCAGCAGCTCTCTTGGGTTAGAGTTCAGGGCAGGTGACTCTCCAAGGCTGGAACTGCATACATGTGGCATTATAAGACTGGGGTAATGGAGGCAGCCCCAACCCCACAGCACCACGGCACATTGCACCAGTGGGGGCAATCTGTGGTGGCCATACCTTCACAATAGTCCTTTGACTCCATCCACCAACATGCATGTGGAAGTAGTCATATCTCCATAGGTCTTGCACTCTGCATGCTAGCACCTGCATTGGTGCCCACAAAGTTTAGTGCCTGTGCCCTCCAGAGGGGCAACCACTTCAAGCCTGTGCCTATGCTTCTCCTGATATAACCCTTTTCTCTCAGAAGGGTGTCTGGCATATAGTAGGTAAGCTTCATCCTTTTGCACTAAATAAAGGCAAAAGATTCCTGGCTACAGAATCAACACTTCAGTTGTTTGAACGAAAATATATTCTTATATAAATTGGTAACCAGTATATTCTGAAGCTTACTGCAGCTTTATTCATGTAAAATCTTGGCCCTGTCCAAGACCTGTCCATTCTCAGTGTAAGTAAAGTGACCACCGATTTAGCCATGTGCCTATTCAGGCTCCTTAATTTTCATAAGAATCTATCAATCCCAATTTCATCTCACTTGATTGTAAAGCATGTGCATCTGCATGTAACTGACATGGTTATGATTTCTGCATTCCAATTAATTCTCAGAGAATGACAATTTCAGCTTTCTATCAGCTAATTTTTATACATAACTTTGTGACAAGGTAGTATTTACAGAGAATTATTAGAGAAACATGCAGTCAAGATACTCAAGTGACTGAAATTTTCCTTTCTACCCAAACTACCCTCTGAATCTGTGGATAACCACAGCAGTCATTGTTGGAGTAATTCTTTTGTTTTCTACTCATTTGGACCTGAAAGTTTTGAGCAAGAATTTAAACCAATATCTTACAAACCCAAATTTGACTCCTCCATGTCTATAATGCAATCAAAGCAACAAACTGAAAAGTTATTAGATCTAGGAAAAGCCAATGTAGTTCAAAAGAAGGGAGGCACTTTGAAGAATCAGAATACAGGGATTCCTCTGAAAAAAATTTATTATAAGATATAGAAAGTTTTAAAATTTTGGTGATAAGTTGTCAATATGATGAAAGGTGACTTCAATAAAACTCATAGTAATGAAGATAAAATTATTCTTAGCCTAGGAATAGAAGATAAATAAAGATTTACAATAATGTGCTGGTAAATGTTTAATGACCAAGTTGGCTGGGGAAGGAGGCGAGCCTTGATTTGCAATGTATACCAGCTTCTGTGCTGTGGGGCCAATTCCAAGTTACCACATGATTTCAATAAACTTGGGAAATAATGTGCACAATCAGGTCTCATGAGCCAGTATGTCCTCATCCAGTACACCACTAAATCTGTCTCAAATGATCAGTTGATATCACAGTTAAAGCTTAAGGTCAGAAGCCAGGAAGGAATCCTACTTTGTTGCTGTTCAGTCACTAAATCACGTCTAACTCTTTGCAACCCCATGGATTGTAGCATGCCAGGTCTCCCTCTTCCTTTCCCAGAGTTCACCCAAGTACATGTCCATTGAATCGGTGATACCATCCAACCATCTCAACCTTCTTTTATCATTACTACTTATCATTGGATCAGAGTGTTTTGAACAATGATTCTCAAAACTAGCTTCTAGAAATTTCTTGAGAAGCTTTTTAAGAAAGAATGTCCAGGTTCCATTCTATGTAAATTATTCAGAATCTCGGGAGGTGAGTCTTGGTTGTTTCCTAAAGTCTCCAGATGATTTTAATGAATGGCAAAGACAGCGAATATCTAGGATGTATAATGTAATTAAACAAGAAAGGGAACTTAAAGCTGTTGGAAAGGAGACAGAGTAACATTTATTTATCTAAAATATAAGTTTCTTCCTGAAAAACCCAAGATAAACAATAAAAAAAGCTGTTAAAATTCACAGGAAACCTTGTTAAAATCCCTGGTCAGAAAGTAAAGATATGAGAATTATAAGCATTGTAAATACTAGCAATAATCAATTAAAAAGTTTATTAGGAAAAATGCCACACTGCACATGTATGTGTATTATTTATATAATCAAGCCTAGGAATAAATATGCATGAACATTTAGGGCTTATCTAGATAAAAGTCCAAAATATAAAAAGAAAACTGCATAAATGAAAACAAATACTGTGATTTTGGACATACAGGCTAAATACTGAAAACTTATCAACTTGACGCCAACTAAGTTTTAGATTTAACATGATTCAAATTAAAATGTCAAAAAACTTCTGTTTTCTGGAACATGATAAAAAGTTTATGGGGACAATCAGTGGGTAAAAATGGCTGAAACATTTTTTTGAAGAAGAATATGTAAGGAGAATTTGTGCTACTTGATAAGAAAATAATTAATGATGCTACAACAGTAACAAGGTCATACTAGTACAAGAACAAGTGGAAAAAGTGAAGAGCTCATGAAAAGATCATCATGTAAATATAAGAACTTAATACACAATAAGTTCAGTCACTCAGTCGTGTCTGACTCTGCAACCTCATGGACTTCAGCATGTCAGGCTTCCCTGTCCATCACCAACTCCAAGAGCCTACTCAAACCCATGTCCATTGCATCAGTAATGCCATCAAACCATCTCATCCTCTATTGTCCCCTTCTCCTCCCACCTTCAATAATACACAATAAACATTATAAATCATTGAAAAAAGAAGACATGTTCAATAAATGGAGCATAGAAAATTAACAATTCAGAAAAGATAAAGTTAGATTCCTATTTTACAATCAAACAATATAGTCAATTTCCAATTAACAGAAGACTTAAAATGTAAAAAAAAAAAAGATAATAATAATAACCATTCAATTCACACACACAAAAAATGAATTTTTACAGGCTCTTGATTTTGGAATGACATTCTGAGTATGTTAGAAAATTAAGTTTTGTATGCACCCTGGAGCATGTCATGAACATACTGCTAAGTTGGCAAGGTCTAGAAACTGACACAGAAATGACCACTTGAGAGATATAATAGGGTCATGATTTGATGAAGAACTTTAACTGAAACTATGCATCCCCAAAATGAGCCTATAGTCAGATGATAAACTGCATCAGAGTCATTTGGGAAGCTTTGTGAAATACAGATTCCTGTATTTCAACACAAGAGATTGTTTCATCGGGTCAAGGATTAAGTCTGGGAGGTTTTGTTTTGATTTTCTTTTAATATAAATTTACTTATTTTAATTGGAGGTTAATTAACAACTTCTCACATGTGATTCTAGGATGAGCCTGTTTTCCTGTTGTGTAATACGATAGACAGGGCTTCCCTGGTGGCTCAGTGGTAAATAATCTGCCTCTCAATATAGGAGACGTGGGTTCAATCCCTCAATTGGGAAGACCCCCTGGAGAAGGAAACAGCAACCCACTTCAGTATTCTTCCCTGGGAAATCCTATGGACAGAGGAGCCTGGTAGGCCACAGTCCATGGGGTTGAAGAGTCAGACACTACAATGACTAAACAACAGCAAAAGCAACAACAATATGAAAGATGATAAGATTGGGAGTAAAAATAATCATATCTTGGTTAAAGTTCTAAAAACCACTCCAAATGAGGGAATAAAGATTTTTTTCCCTCACATTTAGAGGTAAAAAAACCCAAACAAAAACACAAGAACAAAAACACCCTGCCCTCCACCAAATAGCAAGAAGGTTACAGTGGTTCTTCTAAAACACCAGAGTCATGTCAGATCAGATCACTTCAGTCGCTCAGTCGTGTCCGACTCTTTGCGACCCCATGAATCGCAGCACACCAGGCCTCCCTGTCCATCACCAACTCCCGGAGTTCACTCAGACTCACGTCCATCAAGTCAGTGATGCCATCCAGCCATCTCATCCTCTGTCGTCCCCTTCTCCTCTTGCCCCCAATCCCTCCCAGCATCAGAGTCTTTTCCAATGAGTCAAGTCTTTGTAGAGTCATGTCAGAGTATAACAATTAATGAAGAAAACATTAGTAACATGATATTACTACGAAAATTCTGGTTGCATTAATAGTTAAGTTTGGATTACTTGCAGTTGATGAAACTGACAGAGTGAGAGGAAGAAAAGAGAACTGACTAACAGAAAGTGGACAGAAAAAGAGCCTATGGGGCTCTGACACAAGTGGTAAATGCAGTAATGACTAATGTGAAGACTGATCAATTTCACCAAGTTAGAATCTTGCCAGCTCAGGCTCTTGCTTATCCCTCTTCTTTAGTTATAAAACCCAGGGATGGCAGACTAAAGGCTAGCTGAAATAAAGGTCACTTTTTCATTTGTTGTTGCTATATGTGTGTGTCTAATACATCCATAGGAAAACAAATGCTATAAACAATGGCTGCAATAGACCTTCAAATATATAATAACTATTAATGGCAAATGGTTCCATCAATAAGCAGAGGTGCTGGCTATAAATATCAGAAATAGCCAGACTGATACATCTCAGCTATTTCACCTGGTTCCTGTTATATATATAGAAGACAGGGATGTTATCTGAAGAAAAGGTAGAAGCTAACTTAGCAGATAAAATAACACCATATGTGACCTATTGGTTCTCCCTGGATTCAAATTATATAAAGATTGTTAATAATATTTATAACCTCGATGCACTAATTCTACTTTGGCAAATCTATGGAGTTCAGTTCAGTCACTCAGTCGTGTCCGACTCTTTGCGACCCCATGAATTGCAGCATGCCAGACCTCCCTGTCCATCACAAACTCCCGGAGCTCACTCAGACTCAAGTCCATCGAGTCAGTGATGCCATCCAGCCATCTGATCCTCTGGCATCCCCTTCTCCTCCTGCCCCCAATCCCCCTCAGCATCAGAGTCTTTTCCAATGAGTCAGCTCTTTGCATGAGGTGGCCAAAGTACTGGAGTTTCAGCTTGAGCATCATTCCCTCCAAACAAATCCCAGGACTGATCTCCTTCAGAATGGACTGGTTGGATCTCTTTGCAGTCCAAGGGACTCTCAAGAGTCTTCTCCAACACCACAGTTCAGAAGCATCAATTGTTCGGTGCTCAGCCTTCTTCACAGTTCAACTCTCACATCCATACACGACCACAGGAAAAACGATAGCCTTGACTAGACGGACCTTTGTTGGCAAAGTAATGTCTCTGCTTTTCAATATGCTATCTAGGTTGGTCATAACTTTCCTTCCAAGGAGTAAGCGTCTTTTAATTTCATGGCTGCAGTCACCATCTGTAGTGATTTTGGAGCCCAGAAAAATAAAGTCTGACACTGTTTCCACTGTTTCCCCATCTATTTCCCATGAAGTGGTGGGACTGGATGCCATGATCTTCGTTTTTTGAATGTTGAGCTTTAAGCCAACTTTTTCACTCTCCTCTTTCACTATCATAAAGAGGCTTTTTAGTTCCTCTTCACTTTCTGCCGTAAGGCTGGTGTCATCTGCATATCTGAGGTTATTGATATTTCTCCCGGCAATCCTGATTCCAGCTTGTGTTTCTTCCAGCCCAGCGTTTCTCATGATGTACTCTGCATATGAGTTAAATAAGCAGAGTGACAATATACAGCCTTGAAGTACTCCTTTTCCTATTTGGAACCAGTCTGTTGTTCCATGTCCAGTTCTAACTCTTGCTTCCTGACCTGCATACAGATTTCTCAAGAGGCAGATCAGGTGGTCTGGTATTCCCATCTCTTTCAGAATTTTCCACAGTTTCTTGTGATCCACACAGTCAAAGGCTTTGGCATGGTTGATAAAGCAGAAATAGATGTTTTTCTGGAACTCTCTTGCTTTTTCAATGATCCAGCGGATGTTGGCAATTTGATCTCTGGTTCCTCTGCCTTTTCTAAAACCAGCTTGAACATCAGGAAGTTCATGATTCACGTATTGCTGAAGCCTGGCTTGGAGAATTTTAAGCATTACTTTACAAGCATGTGAGATGAGTGCAATTGTGCGGTAGATTGAGCATTCTTTGGCATTGCCTTTCTTTGGGATTGGAATGAAAACTGACCTTTTCTAGTCCTGTGGCCACTGCTGAGTTTTCCAAATTTGCTGGCATATTGAGTGCAGCACTTTCACAGCATCATCTTTCAGGATTTGAAATAGCTCAACTGGAATTCTATCACCTTCACTGGCTTTGTTCGTAGTGATGCTTTCTAAGGCCCAATGAACTTCACATTCCAGGATGTCTGGCTCTAGGTCAGTGATCACAACCTCGTGATTATCTGGGTCATGAAGGTCTCTTTTGTACAGTTCTTCTATGTATTCTTGCCGTCTCTTCTTAATATTTTTTGCTTCTGTTAGGTCCATACCATTTCTGTCCTTTATCGAGCCCATTTTTGTATGAAATGTTCCCTTGGCATCTCTAATTTTCTTGAAGAGATCTCTAGTTTTTCCCATTCTGTTGTTTTCCTCTATTTCTTTGCATTGATCACTGAAGAAGGCTTTCTTATCTCTTCTTGCTATTCTTTGGAACTCTGCATTCAGATGCTTATATTTTTCCTTTTCTCCTTTGCTTTTCGCTTCTCTTCTTTTCACAGCTATTTGTAAGGCCTCCCCAGACAACCATTTTGCTTTTTTGCATTTCTTTTCCATGGGGATGGTCTTGATCCCTGTCTCCTGTACAATGTCACGAACCTCCATCCATAGTTCATCAGGCATTCTAACCATCAGATCTAGGCCCTTAAATCTATTTCTCACTTCCACTGTATCATCATAAGGTATTTGATTTAGGTCATACCTGAATGGTCTAGTGATTTTCCCTACTTTCTTCAATTTAAGTCTGAATTTGGTAATAAGGAGCTCATGATCTGAGCCACAGTCAGCTCCCGGTCTTGTTTTTGTTGACTGTATAGACCTTCTCCATCTTTGGCTGCAAAGAATATACTCAATCTGATTTCGGTGTTGACCATCTGGTGATGTCCATGTGTAGAATCTTCTCTTGTGTTGTTGGAAGAAGGTGTTTCTTATGACCAGTGCATTTTCTTGCCAAAACTCTATTAGTCTTTGCCCTGCTTCATTCCATATTCCAAGGCCAAATTTGCCTATTATTCCAGGTGTTTCTTGACTTCCTACTTTTGCATTCCAGTCCCCTATAATGAAAAGGACATCTTTTTTGGGTGTTTGTTCTAAAAGGTCTTGTATGTCTTCATAGAACAGTTCAACTTCAGCTTCTTCAGCTTTACTGGTTGGGGCACAGACTTGGATTACTGTGATATTGAATGGTTTGCCTTGGAAACGAGCAGAGATCATTCTGTCGTTTTTGAGATTGCATCCAAGTACTGCATTTCAGACTCTTTTGTTGACCATGATGGCTACTCCATTTCTTCTGAGGGAGTCCTGCCCGCAGTAGTAGATATAATGGTCATCTGAGTTAAATTCACCATTCCAGTCCACTTTAGTTCGCTGATTCCTAGAATGTTGACATTCACTCTTGCCATCTCTTGTTTGACCACGTCCAATTTGCCTTGATTCATGGACCTGACATTCCAGGTTCCTATGCAATATTGCTCTTTACAGCATCGGACCTTGCTTCTATCACCAGTCACATCCACAGCTGGGTATTCTTTTTGCTTTGGCTCCATCCCTTCATTCTTTCTGGAGTTATTTCTCCACTGATCTCCAGTAGCACATTGGGCACCTACTGACCTAGGGAGTTCCTCTTTCAGTATCCTATCATTTTGCCTTTTCATATTGTTCATGAGGTTCTCAAGGCAAGAATACTGAAGTGGTTTGCCATTCCCTTCTCCAGTGGACCACATTCTGTCAGATCTCAATCTATGCAGAGTATACATTAAAACTAACTCATTCACAAATTACATAATCACTAAAAAGGAGACAAATGAAATGTTCAATAAGAAGGACATTATCTGATAAATTTTGGCTCTTTTATCTATCATATTATGCCGCCATTAAAATATGTATAAAGAATTTTTAATCATATGGGAAATGCTTATGTCAAGGTAATGGTGGTCATGAAAAATCTGAACCCCCCTACTACACATCTTCCATAAAACAACATAGAAGCACTGCTGCTGCTGCTAAGTTGCTTCAGTTGTGTCCGACTCTGTGTGACCCCATAGATGGCAATCCACGAGGCTCCCCCGTCCCTGGGATTCTCCAGGCAAGAACACTGGAGTGGGTTGCCATTTCCTTCTCCAATGCATGAAAGTGAAAAGCGAAAGTAAAGTCGCTCAGTCATGCCTGACTCTTAGCGATTCCATGGACTGCAGCCTCCCAGGCTCCTCCTTCCATGGGATTTTTCAGGCAAGAGTACTGGAGTGGGTTGCCATTGCCTTCTCTGCATAGAAGCACTAGAAATACCTAAAAGTACACAAAGCCATGCCCTCCACATAAAAACACAGAGAACATCCAAATTCCAAGTTAACTGTAACTAGGAAAATGAGCACTAAATCCTAGTGAGATATCACTCAGTTTCTGCCCATATATCTTTGCAGGAAGCAATGGCAATCCTGGTAGAAGTTCATTCATGAGAAAAATAGAAGACTAGAGGCCTAAGATTAATTTAAAGCCAGAACCTCACTCAGTATGCCAGCAAATTTGGAAAACTCAGCAGCGGCCACAGGACTGGAAAATGTCAGTTTTCATTCCAACCCCAAAGAAAGGCAATGCCAAAGAATGCTCAGACTAACACACAATTGCACTCATCTCACATGCTAGTAAATTAATGCTTAACATTCTCCAAGCCGGGCTTCAGCAATACGTGAACTGTGAACTTCCAGATGTTCAAGCTGGTTTTAGTAAAGGCAGAGGAACAAGAGATCAAATTGCCAACATCTGCTGGATCATCGAAAAAGCAACAGAGTTCCAGAAAAACATCTAATTCTGCTTTACTGACTATGCCAAAGCCTCTGACTGTGTGGATCACAATAAACTGTGGAAAATTCTGAAAGAGATGGGCATACCAGACCACCTGACCTGCCTCTTGAGAAACCTGTATGCAGGTCAGGAAGCAACAGTTAGAACTGGACATGGAAAAACAGACTTGTTCCAAACAGGAAAAGGAGTATGTCGAGGCTGTATATTGTCACATGTCATCATGAGAAATGCTGGGCTGGAGGAAGCACAAGCTGGAATCAAGATTGCCGGGAGAAATATCAATAACCTCAGACATGCAGATGACACCACCATTATGGCAGAAAGTGAAGAAGAACTAAAGAGCCTCTTGATGATAGTGAAAGAGGAGAGTGAAAAAGTTGGCTTAAAGCTCAACATTCAGAAAACTAAGATCACGGCATCCAGTCCCATCACTTCATGGGAAATAGATGGGGAAACAGTGGAAACAGTGGCTGACTTTACTTTTCTGGGCTTCAAAATCACTGCAGATGGTGACTGCAGCCATGAAATTAAAAGACTCTTACTCCTTGGAAAGTTATCACCAACCTAGACAGCATATTAAAAAGCAGAGACATTACTTTGCCAACAAAGTTCTGTCTAGTCAAGGCTCTGGTTTTTCCAGTAGTCATGTATGGATGTGAGAGTTGGACTATAAAGAAAGCTGAGCACTGCAAAATTGATGCTTTTGAAGTGTGGTGTTGGAGAAGACTCTTGAGAGTCCCTTGGACTGCAAGGAGATCCAACCAGTCCATTCTAAAGGAGATCAGTCCTGGGTGTTCATTGTAAGGACTAATGTTGAAGCTGAAACTCCAATACTTTGGTCACCTGATGCAAAGAGCTGACTCATTGGAAAAGACCCTGATGCTGGGAAAGATTGAGGGTGGGAGGCGAAGGGGACAACAGAGATGAGATGGTTGGATGGCATCACCGACTCGATGGACATGGGTTTGGGTGGACTCTGGGAGTTGGTGATGGAAGGGAGACCTAGTGTGCTGTGGTTCATGGGGTCGCAGAGTCAGATATGACTGAGCGACTGAACTGAACTGAACTGAACCAGAAAGACGGTCTATACAAAGTATGAAAATACTGATAAACAGTCAGGGCACTTAGGGAAAGGTATTCTAAGAAGTATTCAAAAGCCAGTCTGCGAAAGGTATTGTTTCTAAGAAAGTAGGTGGCAAAAAGTAAGGAAAAACACCCTTAGAAGGTTGAGTGGACAAAAGAAAGTGAAACAAAGGAGGAAATTTTAGAAATGGGCAAAGATCTACCAGACAAACAGAATCAATATCAGACAAAGTAAATTTCAAGCCAAAAAGCATTAAATGGGACAAAGGATATTTTTAAATGCTAACAGCCATACTCAAAATGGAAAAAGAAAAAAAGAATAGCTATAAATATTGGTGCATCAAAGAATACAGCAACCAACTTTATAAAGCAAAAATACAACAGATACAAGGAGATGTCATTAGAAACACTAAAAGAGTTTAAACATACCAGTTCTATCTCACAGTAGATCAAGAAAACAAACAACAAGTTAAAATACAGAGGCTAAATAATATAATCAATATGGTTGTTATTATAGATGTATATTAAATTATATACCCTAATAACAGAGAATACACCTCTTCTCAAGTGCGCATAAAACAGAAAAACAAACCACATACTAGGTCACAAAGATAACATCAATAAGTTCCACAATACTGAAATGTAAACATTTTCTAATCACAATCCAATAAAACTAGAAATGATAAGTCCAATCTACCTGGAAACTTTTACTTTCTATTAAATAGTTCTTGAGTAAAGGAAGAAATGCAAGCTAAAATCACAAAAATTCTGAAAAAGAAAACATGATAATAAAAACACTACATGTGAAAACCTATGAGATATATTTAATGAAATGATAAGGAGGAAGGTTCACTAACTTAAATGCATTTATCAATAAAGTGAAAGAGTAAAAATAAATTGTCAGCTCAGAATGATAAAGAAAGAATGGAAAAGCAAATCAAAAGTAAGAAAAGAAACAACAAAAAAGTCAAAATTAATGAGGTGGGGAAAAAGAC
This sequence comes from Bubalus kerabau, assembly GCF_029407905.1. NCBI lineage: Eukaryota > Metazoa > Chordata > Mammalia > Artiodactyla > Bovidae > Bubalus > Bubalus kerabau. The sequence continues at coordinate 97,368,369 of NC_073647.1, read as the reverse complement.
ACAGTTGACCTAATTAATAAATTTAAATCCTTTTTTTGAAAAGCCATTACAAAATAGACAAGCCATAGCATAACTTTATGAAAAAAGAAGAAATATCCAAAAAGCACACATATACAAAAAGGAAAAAAAAATCAAAGGAAATTTTAAAAGTGATAAGAGACTCAGAACTCATTACTAATAAACATTAAAGCTAGATGAAATTTTACCAAGGTTGATCCCATTAGAAGTAGATAGCTTTAAAAGATAATTTTTCACAGTGGCAATAGAGAAACTTATCACTGAACTAATGTGGGGACACACACATACACATTTACAGAGGAAATTCTACTAAACATAGAACAGAGAGTTCCAATGATTCATAAATCATTCTGGGACATTGAAAACAAAGAAAAAGTCTGCACACTTTTGTATAAATAAGTATAATATTCATAATAAAATCTAATAAAGATAGTACCAGAAACTTACAGAACAATATCACCTATAAATAATTATGCTAAATCTAAAATAAATTATTAGTGAACATTATCCAATACCATATTAAGGAAATAATATACCATAGCTAAACTGGATTTATTGCAAAAATGCAGAATTGCATCCAGAAATATATGGTGGTTCAATATTGGGAAATTGACTCATATGCCATTTTAATAGGTTTAAAGAAAAATCATGATTATCCCCAAAGATATTGAAAACACCTTCAACAAAATTCAAAACAAAATTTCCTGACTTTAAAAGATATTACAATTAGAAATTGATAGATTAGAATTCTTAACATGATAAAATACACACACACACACACACACACTCTAAGAGAGAGAAGTGCCTAAGAACTGGAAAACACAAGGCACATTATTTTTATTTGCAGATAATATGCTAGTATACTTAAAAAATCTATGGAACAAATGAGAAAGTTAAAACAATTGAAGCATTCAGTAAGGAATGTCTTTGGAAAAACGTATTATCATTGGATTCCTTTGTCTTTTTTTGGTATATCCATTAGAGATTTTTGGTTTGTGGTTACCATGAGGGGTGTGTGTGTATAAATTCAAATACGTTTGAACATCACTGAATTTTTACTCCACCCCTCCACATTTACTGTTTATTTTTTTTTAAGGTTTTATTTATTTTTTATTTATTTTTTTTTACTTTACAATATTGCATTGGTTTTGCCATACATCAACATGCATCCACCACGAGTGTACACATTTACTGTTTTTGACAACATATTTTACATCATTTTTTCTTTGTGCCTCCCTTAATTACTTTTCTCTTTTAACCTTCCTAATAGCTTTATACGTGGTTGATTTACTACTTTTACTATGCATTTTACTTTACCAATGAGGTGTTTCCTTTCATAATTTTCCTATTTCTAGTTGTGGCTTCATTTTCACTGAGAAAAGTCCTTTAAACATTTCTTTTAAAGCTGGTTTGGTGGTGCAAAACTCTTTTAGCTTTTTCATATCTGTAAAACTTTTGATTTCTCCATCAAATTTGAATGGAATCCTTACCTGATAGAGCGTTTTCTATTGTAGATTTTTCTCTTTTATCATTTTAAATATCTAATGTTACTTTTCTATGGCATGCAGAGCTTCTGCTAAGAAGTCAGCTGATAGTCTTATAGGAGTTCCCTTGTATGTAACCTGTTGCTTTTCCCTTGCTTGCTTTTAATATTATCTCTTTAATTTTTTTGCCATTTTACTTACAGCATGCCTGGATGTGGTCCTCTTTGGTTTGATCCTATCTGGGACTCTCTCTACTTCCCAGGTTAGGGAGGTGTTCAGCCATTATGTCTTAAATTATGTTCTCTGCCCCTTTTATGGTGGTCTCAGACACTATAATGAAAATTTTAGTATGCTTGATATTGTTGAAGAGGTCTCAAACTGTCCTCATTTCCTTTTAATCTTTTCTCTGTTTTCTGTTCAGCATCAGTATTTCCAGCACTCTGTCTTCCAGCTTGTTGACCTGTTCCTCTGTATCATCTAATCTATAGTCAATTCAGTCTAGTGTATTTTTCATTTCAGTTATTGCATTCTTCAACTCTCTTCTTTACAATTTCTCCTTGCTAGAAAGTTCTCTAACTTCTAAGTCTGTTCATCCAATCTTCTGAATTCTCTGAACATCTTTATGATCATTACCTTGAACGCCTTGTCTGGTAGATTGCCTATCTTCACTTCATATATTTTTTCTGGGCTTTTATTCTGATCTTTGGTTTGGAACATCTTCCTTTGTAGTCTCACTTTGCCTAAATTGCTGTTTTCACTGTTATGTATTTGGTAGGTTGGCTTACAATTCCCAATTTTAGTGAAGTGGCCTTTTGTGGATGTCTTATGGATTCCACCAGTACATATCCATTTGGTCAACAGAGCCATGTGCTCTTGCATACCCTCTACATGGGTGGCATTTGTCTTCCTGTAGCTGGCTGACTACTATGGGCAGGTTCATAGGTGTGGCTGTTCCCCACTCCAGTTGACACAAGGCCATCTTGTGTGGAGCCTGCTGGCCACTGGAGGGTGGGGCTGGGTCACAAGCAAGCTGGCTTCAGGGCCCTGTGGGGTCATGGCGGGTAGTGCTGGCCCACTGTGTGCAGAGCTAGGATATTGGGTGGGTGGTTGTGGGGCTGGGGGTACTGGGTCTAATGTCAGTCTGCTAGTGAATAGGGCTGGTTTCTGACATGGTTGGCTGCCAGGTCCACGATTTCTCAAAACTGGTGTTGGATGTCTGATGAGTGGACTGAATCATAGGGGAACTTGTTGAGGGGTCCAAGGTATTTCAGAGCAGGTGCTGGTTTGCTGGTGGGCAGGTGGGGCTGGGGGCTCCTAGAGCTGGTATCAGCCTCCTGGTGATGGGGCAAGGGCCCTGCGTATGGGTGGCAGGGCTCATTCCTACCCACTGGTGGGCAGAGCTAGATCGTGGGGTCACTGGCTCTCAGGCCCTGGGAATCCAGGGACTAGTTCCAGTGCACTGGTATGAAAGGCTTGTTCATACCTGGACAAGTCCAGGTCCCAGGGTGGCTGTGGACTCAGGGTATCTTAAGACAGCCAGCCTGTTGGTGGATGGGCCTGAGTCTCCAGCTGGCTAGATGCTTGTCCTGACACATCCCAGTACTGGTAAGACAGGCTGGTGGGTGAGGTTTGGTTCCAGAAATAATAAGCTAGAGGGAGGATTCCAAAATGGAACTTGCTAGCACAGTGTTTTTGTGATAGAACAAGCTCCCACAAAGGTCTGCTATCCACGACTATGTCCCCAAGGTGAGCTCCACTCGCCTTCTGCTTCTCCAGGAGGCTAAGATCATCAGGTCGGTCTGACCCAGGCTTTTCAAACTACTGCTTCTGCCATGGGTCATGCAGTATATATGAGATTTTGTGTGTGCCCTTTGAGAACGGAGTCTCAAATTCCCACAGTCCACTGGCTCTCCCAAAAGTAACCCCCATCTCCAGGCTTTCAAAACCAAACATTCTAAGGGCTCATCTTCCTGGCACAGGATACTTGACTGAGGAGCTCAATGGGTGGCTCAGACTCCTTTGTCCTTGGGAAGAACCTCTGCAATTTTACTTATCCTCCCATTTGTGAGTTGCCCACTTGGGGGTATGAACATTGAATATACTGCATCTTTACTCCTGCTAAAATCTCACTGTGGTTCCCTCTTTATATAAATATCTTTTGCTGTAGAAGAACATTTATGCTAGTTCTTCTCTTCTTTCTCATTGATGACTGTTCTGTAAATAGTTGCACTTTGGTGTTTCTACGATAGGAGGTGAGCTCAGAGTCCTCCCATTTTGGCCACTCCTCCAATAAACTCTTAAATGCATTTGAGATGTAAATGTAAAACATGAAACCACAGAAGTGCTAGGAGAAAACTCAGATCTTGCGTGTAGGGAAAGTCTTTCTAACTATGATTATAAATGTAGGTGCAATAACATAAAATACTGATACAATTCACTACTCAAAAAGCTTTTAAATATGGGCCAAAATTATTATAAATTAAAATGGCAAGCTACTCCAGTGTTCTTGCCTAGAGAATCCCAGGGACAGCAGAGCCTGGTGGGCTGCTATCTAAGGGGTCGCACAGAATCGGACACGACTGACGCGACTTAGCAGCAGCACAGCAGCATACTAACAGAAAACTGACACTGGGAGGAAATATTCAACACATATATGGCAAATACATTAAATAAGCAGGGTGACAATATAGAGCCTTAACATATTCCTTCCCCACATTTGAACCAGTAAATTGATCCATGTCCGGTTCTAACTGTTGCTTCTTGACCTGCATACAGATTTCTCAGGAGACATGTAAGGTGGTCTGGTATTCCCATCTCTTTAAGAATTTTGCACAGTTTGCTGTGATCCACAATGTCTGACAAAATGTGGTGCACTGCAGAAAGGAATTAAGTATTCTTCCCTTGAGAACTCCATTAACAGTATGAAAAGGCAAAAAGAAATGCCACTGAAAGATGAACTGCCCAGGTTGGTAGGCACCCAATATACTATGGAAAAGAGTAGAGAAATAACTCCAGAAAGAATGAAGAGATAGAGTCAAAGCAAAAACAACACCCAGTTATGGATGTGACTGGTGATGGAAGTAAAGTCCAATGCTGAAAAGAACAATATTGCATAGGAACCTGGAATATTAGGTGCATGAATCAAGGTAAATTGGAAGTGGTCAAACAGGAGATGCCAAGACTGAACATAGACATTTTAGGAAACAGTGAACTAAAATGGACTGGAACGGGTGAATTTAATTCAGATGACTATTATATCTACTACTGAGAGCAAAAATCCCATAGAACAAATGGAGTAGCCCTCATAGTCAACAAAAGAGTCAGAAATGCAGTACTTGGGTGCAATCTCAAAAATGACAGAATGATCTCTGTTCGTTTCCAAGGCAAACCATTCAATATCACAGTAATTCAAGTCTATACACCAACCACTAATGCCAAAGAAACTGAAGTTGAATGGTTCTATAGTGACCTACAAGACTTTCTAGAACTAACACCAAAAATAGATGTCTTTTGCATCATAGCAGAAGTAAAAGTAGGAAGTATGAAGTCAAGAGACACCTGGAATAACAGGCAAGTTTGGCTTTGGAGTAAAAAATGAAGCAGGGCAAAGGCTAACAGAGTTGCCAAGAGAACACACTGATCATACCAAACACCCTCTTCAAACAATACAAGAGACAATTCTGCATGTGGACATCACCAGATGGTCAATACCGAAATCAGATTGATTATACTCTTTACAGCCAAAGAGGAAGAAGCTCTACACAATCAGCAAAGACAATACTGGGAGCTGACTGTGGCTCAGATCAAGTACTTATTGCAAAATTCAGATATAAATTGAAGAAAGTATGGAAAGCAACCAGACTGTTCAGATATGACCTAAATAAAATCTCTTACAGTTACACAATGGAAGTGAGAAATAGATTCAAGGGATTAGATCTGATAGACAGAGTGCCTGAAGAACTATGGATGGAGGGTTGTGACATTGTAGAAGGGGCAGTGATCCCCAAGAAAAAAAAATGCAAACAGGCAAAATGGTTCTCTGAGGAGGCCTTACAAATAGCTGAGAAAATAAGAGAAGCTAAGGGCAAAAGAGAAAGGGAAAGATATACCCATCTGAATGCAGAGTTCCAAATAATAGCAAGGAGAGGATAAGAAAGCCTTCCTCAGTTATCAATGCAAAGAAATAGAGGAAAAATATAGAATGGGAAAGACTAAAGATTTCTTCAAGAAAATTAGAGATACCAAGGGAATATTTCACTCAAAGATGAGCACAATAAAGGGCAGAAACGGTATGGACCTAAGAGAAGCAGAAGATATTAAGCAAAGGTGGCAAGAATACACAGAAGAATTATACAAGAAAGACCTTCATGACCCAGATAACCACAATGGTGTGATCACTCACCTAGAGCCAGGCATCCTGGAATGTGAAATCAAGTGGGCCTTAGGAAGCATCACTACGAACAAAGGTAGTGGAGGTAATGGAATTCCAGCTGAGCTATTTCAAGTCTTAAAAGATGATGCTGTGAAAGTGCTGCACTCAATATGCCAGCAAATGGAAAACTCAGCAGGGGCCACAAACTGGAAAAGGTCAGTTTTCATTCTCATCCTAAAGAAAGCAATGCCAAAGAATGTTCAAACTACCGCACAACTGAACTGATCTCACATGCTACCAGAGTAATGCTCAAAATTCTCCAAACAAGACTTCAAAAGTATGTGAACTGAAAACATCCATATTTTCAAGCTGGATTTAGAAAAAGCAGAGGAACCAGAGATCCAATTGTCAAGATTTGTTGGATCATAGAAAAAGCAAGAGGGTTCCATAAAAACATCTACTTCTCCCTTATTGACTCTGCCAAAGCCATTGACTGTGTGGATCACAAAAAACTGTGGAAAATTCTTCAAGAGATGGGAATACCAGACCACCTTACCTGCCTCCGGACAAATCTGTATGCATGTCACAATGCAACAGTAAGAACCAAACATGGAACAACAGACGGGTTCCAAATTGGGAAAGGAGTACATCAAGGCTATATATTTTCACCTTGTTTATTTAACTTATATACAGAGTACATCATGCAAAATGCCAGACTGTACGAAGCACAAGCTGGAATCAAGACTGCTGGGAGAAATATCAATATTCTCAGATATGCAGAAGACACCACCCTTATTGCAGAAAACAAAGAGGAACTGAAGAGTCTTTGTTGAATGTGAAAGAGGAGAGTGAAAAACCTGGCTTAAAAGTCAACATTCAGAAAACTAAGATCATGGCATCCAATCCCATCACTTCATGGCAAATAGATGGAGAAACAATGGAAACAGTTACAGACTTTATTTTGGGGGGTCTCCAAAATTGCTGCAGATGGTTACTGCAGCCATGAAATTAAAAGACACTTGCTCCTTGGAAGGAAAGCTATGGCCAACCTAGACAGCATACTATAAAGCTGGGGCATTACTTGGCCAACAAAAGTCCATCTAGTCAAGGCTATGGTTTTTCCAGTAGTCATGTATAGACGTGAGAGTTGAACCATAAAGAAAGCTGAGTGTTGAAGAATTGATGCTTTTGAACTGTGGTGTTGGAGAAGACTCTGGAGAGTCCCTTGGACTGAAAGGAGATCCAACCAGTCAATCCTAAAGGCAATCAGTCCTGAATATTCATTGGAAGGACTGATGGTGAAGCTGAAGCTCCAATTCTTTGGCCAACTGATGCAAAGAACTGACTCACTGGAAAAGATCCTGATGTTGGGAAAGACTGAAGCAAGAGAAAGGGACAACAGAGGATGAGATAGTTGGATGGAATCACCTACTGGATGGCAGTCTGGAAGCCTAGCGTGCTGCAGTCCATGGAGTCATGAAGAGTCGGACACAACTAATTGACTGAATTGAACTGAACACAGTCAAAGTCTTTTGCATAGTCAATGAAGCAGAAGTTTTTTTTTTTTTTTTCTGGAATTCCCTTCCTTTCTCTATGATCCAATGAATGTTGGCAATTTTATCTTTGGTTCCTCTGCATCTTTGAAACCCAGCCTGTGCCTCTGGAATTTTCAGTTCACATATTGGTGAAGCCTAGCTTGAAGGATTTAGAGCATAAACTTGCTAGCATGTGAAATGAAAGCAACCGTGTCATACTTTGCATACTCCTTGACATTGCCCTCGTTGGGGACAAGAATGAAAAATGACCTTTTCCAGTTTTGTCACCACTGCTGAGTTTGCCAAATTTGCTGACATATTGAGTGTAGCACTCTAACAGCATCATCTTTTAGTGTTTTAAATAGCACACCTGGAATTCCATCATGTCTACTAGTTTTATTCATAGAAATGCTTCATAAAGCCCATTTGACTTCATACTCCAGGATGTCTGGCTCTAGGTGAGTGACCACACCATCATCGTTATCCAGGTCATTCAGGTCAGTTCAGTCGCTCAGTCTTGAATATAGTTATCCTGTGTGTTCTTGCCACAGTTTCTTAATATCTTCTGCTTCTGTTATGTCGCCACCATTTCCGTCCTTTATCATACTCACCCCTGCATGATATATTCCCTTGATATCTCCAATTTTCTTGAAGAGATTGCTAGTCCTTTCCATTCTATTGTTTTCCTCTATTTCTTTATACTGTTCATTTAAGAAAGTCTTCTTATCTCTCCTTGCTATTCACTGAAATTCTGCACTCAGTTGTATGTATCTTTCCATTTTTCTCCCGCCTTTCACCTGTCTTCTTTCCTCAGTTATTTGTAAAGCCTCCTCAGACAACCACTTTGCCTGTCTGTATTACTTTTTCTTTGGGATCGTTTTGGTCACTGCCTCCAGTGTAATGTTACAAACCTTCCTCCATAGTTCTTCAGGCATTCTGTCTATTCAATCTAATCCCTTGAATCTATTTGTCATCTTCACTGTATAATCATAAGGGATTTGATTTAAGTCATACCTGAATGGCCTACTGGTTTTCCCTACTTTCCTCAATTTAAGCCTGAATTTTGCAATAAGGAGCTCATGATCTGAGCCACAATCAGGTTCTGATCTTGTTTTTGCTGACTGTATAGAGCTTCTCCATCTTTGGCTGCAAAGAATATAAACAGTGTGAAATACTGAGCTGGATGAATCACAAGCTGGAAACAAGATTGCTGGCAGAAGTATCAACAACCTAGTTATGCAAATAATACCACTCTAATGCCAGAAAGTGAAGAGGAACTAAAGAGCCTGATGATGAGAGTGAAAGAGGAGAGTGGAAAAGCTGGCTTAACACTGAACATTCAAAAAACGAAGATCATGGCAGCTGGTCCCATCACTTCATGGCAAAGAGAAGGGGAAAAATTGGAAATGTTGACAGATTTTATTTTCCTGGGCTCCAAAATTATTGTCAATGGTGACTACAGCCATGAAATTAAAAGACACTTGCTGCTTAGCAGGAAAGCTATGACCGACATAGACAGCATATTAAAAAGCAGAGACATCACTTTGCTGACAAAAGTCCATATAGTCAAAGCTATGTTTTTTCCAGCAAAAGTCATGTCCGACTCTTTGCGACCCCATGGATTGTAGCCTACCAGGCTTCTCTGTCCATGGGATTTCCCAGGCAAGAACACTGGAGTGGGTTGCCATTTCCTTCTCCAGGAGATCCTCCTGACCCAGGGATCAAGCCTGGGTCTCCCGCATTATAGGCAGATGCTTTACCGTCTGAGGCACCAGGGAAGTAGTTATGTACAGATGTGAAAGATCCACCATAAAGAAGGTTGAGTGCTGAAGAATTGATGCTTTCAAATTTGTGGTGCTAGACAGAAGACTATTGAGAGTCCCTTGGACTGCAAGGAAGTCAAACCAGTCAATCCTAAAAGAAATCAACCCTGAGTACTCATTGGAAGCACTGATGCTGAAGTTTCAATACTTTGGCCACCTGTTGCAAAGAGCAGACTCATTGGCAAAGTGATTTTGGGAAAGATTGAAGGCAAAAGGAAAAGTAGGCAACAAAGGATGGGATGGTTAGATAGCATCAGGAACCCAATGAACATAACTTTGAGCAAACTCTGGGAGACAGTGGACAGAGGAGCCTGGCATGCTAGTCATGAAAACGCAAAGATTTTGACACGACTTAGTGACTGAACAACAAACCTATTGTTTAGCCTCCCTGTTTTTTGTGTTTTTACAGTATTTCCCTGCAAGTGATTTCTGGACTCAGTGTTGTCATCAGAAAAGATACTTGGTATGATTTCAATTTTCTTAAATTTACCAAGGCTTAATTTGTGGTCCAGGATGTGATCTACTCTGAAGACTGTTCCATTTGCAGTTGAGAATAAAGTTTCTTCTACTGCTTTCACATGAAATCTCCTATTCACTTTAGTTCAATCACTCAGTCGTGTCCGACTCTTTGCGACCCCATGAAATGCAGCATGCCAGGCCTCCTGTCCATCACCAACTCCCGGAGTTCACTCAAACTCACGTCCATTGAGTCAGTGATGCCATCCAGCCATCTCATCCTCTGTCGTCCCCTTCTCCTCCTGCCCCCAATCCCTCCCAGCATCAGAGTTTTTTCCAATGAGTCAACTCTTCGCATCAGTTAGCCAAAGTACTGGAGTTTTAGCTTTAGCATCATTCCCTCCAAAGAAATCCCAGGGCTGATCTCCTTCAGAATGGACTGGCTGGATCTCCTTGCAGTCCAAGGGACTCTCAAGAGTCTTCTCCAACACCACAGTTCAAAGGCATCAATTCTTCGGTACTCAGCCTTCTTCACAGTCCAACTCTCACATCCATACATGACCACAGGAAAAACCATAGCCTTGACTAGACGGACCTTTGTTGGCAAAGTAATGTCTCTGCTTTTCAATATGCTATCTAGGTTGGTCATAACTTTCCTTCCAAGGAGTAAGCGTCTTTTAATTTCATGGCTGCAGTCACCATCTGCAGTGATTTTGGAGCCCAAAAAAATAAAGTCTGACACTGTTTCCACTGTTTCCCCATCTATTTCCCATGAAGTGATGGGACCAGATGCCATGATCTTTGTTTTCTGAATGTTGAGCTTTAAGCCAACTTTTTCACTCTCCTCTTTCACTTTCATCAAGAGGCTTTTTAGTTCCTCTTCAGTTTCTGCCATAAGGGTGGTGTCATCTGCATATCTGAGGTTATTGATATTTCTCCCGGCAATCTTGATTCCAACTTGTGTTTCTTCCAGTCCAGCGTTTCTCATGATGTACTCTGCATATAAGTTAAATAAGCAGGGTGACAATATAAAGCCTTGACGTACTCCTTTTCCTATCAATCTCCTATAAATATTAATTAAGTCTATCTGCTCTAATGTGTCATTTAAGGCTTTTGTTTCCTTATTGATTTTCTGTCTCTATGATCTGTCCATTGGAGTAAGTGGGGTGTTAAATACCAACCCCACCACTTTGTGTTACTGTCTATTTCATTTTTTATGGTTGTTAGCATTTGGCTTATATATTTATATATGCTTGTATGTTGGGCACATATATATTTAAAATTGTTATATCTTCTTCTTGAGTTGACCCTTTGATCATTATATCGTGTCCTTCTTTGTCTCTTGTAACAGTCTTTAATTTGAAGTCTATTTTCTCTGATATGAGTATTGCTGCTGCTACTACTGCTGCTAAGTCACTTCAGTCATGTCCGACTCTGTGTGACACCATAGACGGCAGCCCACCAGGCTCCCCCGTCCCTGGGATTCTCCAGGCAAGAACACTGGAGTGGGTTGCCATTTCCTTCTCCAATGCATGAAAGTGAAAAGTGAAAGTGAAGTCACTCAGTCGTGTCCAACTCTTAGCGACCCCATAGACTGCAGCCTACCAGGCTCCTACGTCCATGGGATTTTCCAGGCAAGAGTCCTGGAGTGGGGTGCCATTGCCTTCTCCAATGAGTATTGCTACTCCATCATTTTTGGTTTTTGGTCTCCATTTACATGGAAGCTTTTTATTCCATCTCCTCACTTTCACTTTCTGTATCATTAGATCTGAAGTGAATCTCTTGTAGACAGCATTTACATGGGTCTTGTTTTTGTATCCATTCAGTGAGTCTATGTCTTTTGGTTGGAGCATATAATCCATTTACATTTATGGTAGTTATTGATATGTATGTTTCTATTGCCATTTTCTTGTTTGTTTGGTGTTTGTTTTTGTAGTTCTTTTTCTTCCCTTCCTCTTTTGCTCTCTTGTGGTTTGATAACTATTTTTGTTGTCATGTTTTGGTTGCATTTTCTTTTTTGTACATATATCTGTTTCAGTTTCTTTCATTTGCTTTTCCCATGAAATTTTGATAAAGAAGTTTGTGTGTGTACAAGGTGTGTGTACAAGGTTGTTTTGAGTTGCTGGTCTCTTTCTCACCTAGAGAAATTCCTTTAACATGTGATTTAAAGCTAGTTTGGTGGTGCTGAATTCTCTTAGCTTTTCCTTGTTCATAAAGTTTTTGATTTCTCCATCGTTTCTGAATCAGAGCCTTGCCAGATAGAGTATTCTGGATAGTATGTTATTTTTATTTCCTCACTTGAAATATATTATGCCACTCCCTTCTGGCCTGCAAATTTTCTGCTTAAAAATCAGCTGATAACCTTATGGGGATTTCCTTGTATGTTATTTGTTGCTTTTCACTTGTTATTTAAAATTTTTTTTTCCTTGTCTTTTAATTTTTGTTGGTTTGATTAATATATGCCTCAGCATGTTCCTCCTTGGATTTATCCTGTATGGGGTTCTCTGTGCTTCCTGGATTGGAGAGTTTCATTTCTCAGGGAAATTTTTGGCTATAATATCTTCAAGCATTTTCTCAGGCCTTTTGTCTTTCTCTGATGGGACCCCTATAATGTGAATGTTGGTGCATTTAGTGTTGTTCCGGAGGTCTTTCAGAGTGTCCTTATTTCGTCTCACTCTCTTTTCTTTTTTCCATGGCAGTGATTTCGAGCACTCTGTCTCCTAGCTTACTTATCCAGTCCTCTGCCTCAGTTATTCTGTTATTGATTCCTTCTAGGGCAATTTTTCATTTCAGTTACTGTTTGTTTCATTTCTGTTTTGTTTTTTTTTTTAATCTTTTAGCTCTTGGTTAATAAATTTCTTATACCTTCTTGGTCCATGCATCTATTCTTTTCTGCAGATTTTGGATCAGTTTTACTATCACTACTCTGAATTCTTTTTCAGGCAGATTGCCTATCTCCTCTTCATTTAGTTGTTCTTGTGGGTTTTTGTATTGTTCCTTCATTTGCAACATATTTCTCTGTCATCTCATTTTGTCTAATTTCCTGTGTTTGTGGTCTCCTTTCTGGAGGATGCAGGATCGTAGCTCCTATAGCTTCTTTTGTTTGTCCCCTGTTGGATGAGGTTGGTCAAGGGGCCCATGATGTCTTCCTGATGGGATGAACTGGTTCCTGCCCTCTGCCGAGTGGAGCTGGGTCATGTTCCTCTGATGGAAAGGCTGTGTCAAGTCCTGTGTTTGAGGTAACTGTGAGCCCAGTATGACTTTAGGTAGCCTGTCTGCTGTTGGATGGGGCTGTGTTCCTGTCTTGCTGGTTGTTTGGCATGAGGTGTTCGAGCTCTGGAGCCTGTAGGTTATTGGGTGTGACTGGGTCTTGGTACAAAAATAGGGAACTTTGTGAGAGCTCACACCAATTAATGTTATCTGGGACCTCCACCACCAATGTCCTTGCACCCAGACAGAACTCCAGTCTATCCCTACCTCCCCAGGAGGCCCTCCCAGACCCATAGTCAGGTGTATCCCTGGTTTGTATGAAGGTATTGTTTTATGCTAGCTCCTAATGCATGTATGGTCTTATGTGCACTTTCCAAGAGTGGAGTCTTTTTTTCTCCCAGCCCTATGGCTCTCTTGCACTCAGGCCCCAGTAGCCTTCAAAGCAAATGCTCTGGGAGTTCTTCTTCCCAATGCCTGACCCGCAGACTGTCCCAGAGGGATATTTTTATGTGGGAACGTCCCTGTGTATTCCCTATGTGTTCCATATTTTTGGGTATGAGAGCTGCTTTTAGTATGGATGCCTGCCACCTCTTTCCTCAGTTTATGCTGGCCATTATCCCCTTGATTGAAGGTGGGGGAACTGATGATGTGGTGACCTAAGACTCCCCTGCATATTAAGTAGGTCCTCCCCTTTTCTCTGTGGTTATTACTCTCCTGCCAGGGGCAGGGTCTACTCCTTAGCTGTTGGGATAGAGGCTCCCATATCTGTTTCAGAACTGTGTTTCTGATCTTCCATGTGAGGTAGGTGGGATTTGAGCACTCCCACTTGGAGAGAAGCCTCTGAGTATTCCTCCTCTGGAGCTGTGAGTGTGCTCTCGTGTTACTTTTCACCCATCATGCTGGCTCATAAATATCATCGTTGAAACTAATCTCAGCTCCACCTTAACCATGGATATGCTGGCAATAAGACTTGATCCTCATGTCTTTAAGGTGTGTTTTCACCAGGCCACCAGTGCACATCTACCAAAGTCAAGTCTCAGAACTGCATTAACTGTTTACCTGAAACTACTGTGTGAGCTTTTGAGGCAGCTCAATTCTGATCCAACTCAATCCTCACCCACGTGTGCCCACAGAGTCCACCACTGGTAAAGCTAGACCTATCTGAGCTGCAGGAGCACTCATCCATTCAGATATTCTGCAGGCACTGGGTTTACAAAGCCAGCAGCTGGGTATGAATCTGTGGTTCCCTCAGCCATGAGGAGAGATTTTAGTTCTTCTTCCTTAGTTGCATTGTCCAAGGGGCTTAGCTGTGGTTTGAGCCCCACCTCTGTGTATGTTCCTCTCACCAGTGTCTGCTCTCAAGACTGCCCCAGAGCACAGGCACCCAACCAGGAAGAAGGAGGTAAAGGCAGAGGAGGCTTTGGCAGGGAGTAGTGCACAGGCAGTTCTGCAAGCCTGGTAGAGAAGGCTTTGCTTTGAGGGGCAAGGAAGCCTGCTCAAGACAGGTGCCCCTACTAGTGCCCATGGAGGTAGGGGCTGACATATGGGGAAAAGGGCTGCAATGGGGGCCCCTCCCCTTTTGCACCACTGAACAGTGGTGCCTGCTCCTCTGGTGGCTTCTTCCACAATCTTTCCCACTTGTGGAGCTCCTTAGTCCTATCCCTTCAGTCTGTCTCTTCACAAACCGCTGTCCCCTCCCTTGTCCATTCCCCAGACCACACATTCCAGCACCTAGAACTCTTGTGCACTAGGAGACACCTATCTCAGGCTGGGGCACACAGGGCTGTGGCACAGATCATCTGTGTAGGTCTTACTATGTCCTGCCTGGCACAGATCCCTGCTGTGCTCTCCTCTGATCCCCTGAAGCTCCTTCTCTGTCCTAGCTGAGCTTGCCATTGGTGGAAGGGCTTCCCTGAGTATGGGAACCTGTCTTCTCCTTTAGCTCACCAACCCAGGGGTGCAGGCTTTGTCTCATTTACTCTTTTCTTTTTTTTATCCTACCCTGTTACATGAGAGGTTTTCTTGTCCTTTGAGGTGTCTGAGATCCTCTGCTAGTGATCAGCAGGTGCTCTGTGAGAATTGTTCCCATGGTAGATGTATTTTTGATGTACTTGTGGGGAAAGGAAAACTCCATATCTTCCTATTTCACCATCTTGACCTTACAATCTATCTTGCCTTAGCATATTTTTCATATTGTTTGATTCTATTTAGATAATTAGACCTAGGGTGCCTCTTTCACTAATTTCTCGACAAAATTATTGTCCCTTGGCACTCTTCATTCTGGTATCTGCATGCAGGACACACATGAATTTAATAAGTCCTTAGGCACTTATATTGAGAAGAATTTAGTTCCATTTGTTAGTGTTAACTGCAGATGACTTATATCACAAGATATCAGAAGTCTATAAGAGGAATCTCAAGAAAGATGTCAGCATGTCTCCATCACCATTTATTTTCCTACTGCTTATGATGCCAGATGGGGTTGAATTGGGAAAGAATTGAAAAAGTTATTGTAATAAAGACAGATGTATAGCTCTATAATCCTTTCTGAAAGACATGGAAGAAGTCAGTAAATTTTTCTAAGATACTAAAAAGCAGACTGGTCTTGTCTACATTGCCAGCACCCCAGGGAGGTCACTGGACTAAGCAGTGGAATTAGAATCTTCACATTGTAAAATTTGTACTATATCCTGGATCATTACAATGAATCAGAGGTAAAAGAAGTTCAAAATATCTAACAGACATCTCTATGACCTAAAACAGAAAGAAAAGGTAGATGAATTTCTAAGAAAAAGAAAGAAGTATTCCGGTTTGGGGAAAGGAAAGATTATAAACAAGCCAGAGAAGATCAGGAGGGAGTTACAATGTTCATTATAATCCAAATCATAATGCTAACAACCATTTATTTTTAATAATTAACAGATATGGAGTGTTTAGCTATATGATAGAAAATTTGCTGAGTATTTTACATAGATTATCTTATTAAATCCTTGAAACTTTATGAAACAGGAAATCTTTTTTTATTTTCTTTTTTCTATTTTCTATTTTATTTATTTATTTTTTAATTTTATTTTATTTTTAAAACTTTACATAATTGTATTAGTTTTGCCAAATATCAAAATGAATCCGCCACAGGTATACATGTGTTCTCCATCCTGAACCCTCCTCCCTCCTCCCTCCCCATACCATCCCTCTGGGTCGTCCCAGTGCACTAGCCCCAAGCATCCAGTATCAAACCTGCACTGGCAACTCGTTTCATACATGATATTTTACATGTTTCAATGCCATTCTCCCAAATCTTCCCACCCTCTCCCTCTCTAATCTTAAATATCTCATTTTATACATAAAGAAACAGGCATTGAGAAATTCTGTTACCTGCTAAGGACACAATTACTAAGCAGAGGAGCTATGATTTGAATATGCCTTCACTCTCAAGCATAATGGTACACTGCTGATTCAAGGGGTGGCTCAGATGGTAGACTCTGCTTGTGATGTGGGAGACCTGAGTTCAATCCCTGGGTCAGAACAATACCCTGGAGAAGGGAATGGCAACCCACTCTAGTGTTCTTTCTTGGAGAATTCCATGGACAAAGGAACCTCGTGGGCTACACTCCAGGGGATTGTAAAGAGTCAGAGACGACTGAGTGACTAACACTTTCACTTTCTTTTAAGAAAAAAACATATATCCATGTAACCAACAGCTCACAAGTCAAGTTTACTGATTCCTTATGAATAAGTTAATTTTTAAATATCAGCAAGAGTAATTTAGATAAAATGACTTAATATTCTTTGAAACCCATCAAAAATATGTTTAAGTATATGGGTTAAGAATACATAAGGGCCACCCCCAATATAATAATTGATTCAGGCAGGCCAGAATCATGAATAGATTGTAGGGCCATTGCAAATAAGGTTGTTGGGAAGCAGACTATTCAAATGATGCCAGAGTATCACTTGATAAATTAATTACTAAATACAAAAGAGAAATACACTTTTATTTTGGGGGTATCTGGCAATCACCAGCTCATGCAGGAGATCAGAGTATATCACTAACAATGGTAAAAGAAGGTTTCTCTTGATATGATACAATGAAAAGTATGCAATCTCATCTATTAAGCATTCTTGCAAAAATGTTTATGCTGATATAGTCAATCTTTCAGACCCAACCTCCAATTTGTAGGATACATGGGTGATAGAAGAACAAATTAATTGAAATGATGAACTGATCAAAACATAAGACAAATCTAGAACATGGAATTTTCTCCAAGAATACTGGATAGGACTCTGCCAAAAGTCAACATCATAGAAAAAAAGGTTGAAGGACTATTCTAGATTAAAAGAGATTAAAGATGTCACAAAAATTATTTTAAAACAGGATAAATCTGATTATGAATTAATATCAGATCATCTTATGGAAATAACTGTTTAGGCTAATAACACTATGGTAACATATGAGAATTATTCTTAGGAGTTCCATGTTGACGAATTTGGGAGTGGTGTGTGTACGTTTGTGTATATTCTCTCTCCCTGTCTCTAAAATAAAATAAGATAAAGATATATAAATAATACAGATAGAGACAGATATCATGACAGAGACAGAGAACACTTGCAAATGTGGCAAAATGTCAATCAATATAATCAAAAATTATGGGAAAAATGAGGGCACCCACGAACAGAGCAGAGACATCACTTTGCTGACAAAGGTCTGTCTAGTTAAAGCTATGGTTTTTCCAGTAGTCATGCACGGATGTGAGAGTTGGACCATAAAGAAGGCTGAGCACTGAAGAATGATGCTTTTGAACTGTGATGCTGGAGTAGACTCTTGAGAGTCCCTTGGACAGCAAGGAGATCAAACCAGTCAATCATAAAGGAAATAAACCCTGAAGATTCACTGGGAAGATTGATGGTGAAGGTGAAACTCCAATACTTTGGTCACCTGATGTGAAGAGCTGATTCACTGGAAAAGACACTGATGCTCAGCAACGCTCAGGAGAAGAAGGGGGCAACAGAGGATGAGACGGTTGGATGGCATCATCAACTCAATGGACATGAGTTTGAGCAAACTGCATGAGACAGTGAAGAACAGGGAAGCCTGGCATGCTGCAGTCCATGGGGTCACAAAGAGTCAGACACAACTGAGCAACTGAACGACAACAAACAGAATAGAATATTATATAAATTTTTCAAATTTTTAGTGGAAAAAAATGGAACACAGAAGATTTAATGAAACCAACAAAAGGTGAGACAGAAGAAAAAATAATATAAGAAGGCAATTTATTGGAAAAAAAGGTAGAAATTACTTAAGCAATTAAGGTATTAAATAAAGGATTCCTTTAAAACACATAAAAGAATCATGTATCAATTTTCAGGAAAAATATAGTTTTGGAAATCTAGACTATTTTAAGACTTTAAAATATAAACATAATTGTAAAGTTAAAAGTGACTATTAAACTGAAATAAAGTTAAGAGAACAATTTCATTTACAATAGCATCAAAAATAAAATATTTAGGAATAAATTTAATATAAAAAGTACTAAACTTATTTCCGAAACCTGCAAAACATTGTCAGAAGACTCAAACAAATGGACAGACAGGCCATGTTCATCAATTGGAAAACAATATTGTTAACATGACACCATTTCACAAATTGATCTACAGATTTAATGTGATCTTTTTCAAAATCATGGTTGGCTTCATAGCAGCACTATTCATAACAGGTAAAATGTGGAAACCAAATGTTCCTCAACTGATATGCAGATAAGCAAAATGTGGGTATATGGTTGAATATTATTCAGCCATACAAAATGGAGATAGTTAGAAATGGTAAGGTTATATAGAAACATTTTGAAGAAAGAGCTGTAGAATTTGTCCATGCATAGTTGTGAGAAGAAGAAAAAGTGAAGTTAAAGATAACTCTGCAGTTTTTAGCTATACAGTTTTTAACTCAACATTCAGAAAACTAAGATCATGGCAACCAGTCCCATCACTTCATGGCAAATAGATGGGGAAACAATGGAAACAGTGAGAGACTTTATTTTGGGGGGCTCCAAAATCACTGCAAAATGACTGCAGCCCTGAGATTAAAAGACACCTGTTCCTTGGAAGAAAAGCTATGACCAAGCTAGACAGCATATTAAAAAGCAAAGACCTTACTTGGCCAACAAAGGTCCATCTAGTCAAAGATATGGTTTCTCCAGTAGTCATGTATGGATGTGAGAGTTGGACTGTAAAGAAAACTGAGCACCAAAGAATTGATGCTTTTGAACTGTGGTGCTGGAGAAGACTCTGGAGAGTCCCTGGGACTGCAAGGAGATAGAACCAGTCCATCCTAAAGGAAATCAGTCCTGAATATTCATTGGAAGGACTGACGCTGAAGCTGAAACTCCAATACTTTGGCTACCTGATGCGAAAAACTGACTCATTGGAAAAGACCCTGATGATGGGAAAGATTGAAGGCAGGAGGAGAAGGGGACGACAGAAAATGAGATGGTTGGACAGCATTACCGACTCGATGGACATGAGTTAGAGTAAGCTCCAGGAGTTGGTGATGGACAGGGAGGCCTGATATGCTGCAGTCCATGGGGTTGCAAAGAGTTGGACATGACTGAGTGACTGAACTGAACTGAACTTTTACCTTGAGCAAGTAAAAAAAAAAACTGAAATTGACAAATCTGTGGAAACAATAGATTTGGAGGGGTAAATTAGTAGTTCACTTTATACATAATAAGTTTGGAGGTGCTCCAAATAAGTTTAGGGGAGAGATCTGGGCTGGAGAAATAAATCTGAGGGTCATTCCTTCATCCAACAAATGCTTACTTCATGTCACCCCTATGCCAGGTATTGTGCTAAAACCTGTGATATTCATTACAGTCACCACTAGCCACATATGGCATGTTAAATGTTCAGTTCCTTATTCTCACTAGTCATATTTCAAATGCTTAATAACATCTTATGCCTGCTGGCTTCCATATTAGACAGCACAGATAAAAACCACTTCCATCAGCAGGAAAGTTCTTTTGGACCATGCTGTACTAGATCCTATCAGTCAAGTTGTAACAGAAAGAAATAAAGGCAAGCCTAACAAGTCACAATTTTAGAAGCAAAAGTGGCAGTGTATTACATAAGGTAGTTTTAAAATCATGGACACTAGACACAAAAAGGTTGGGTTCAAATCCTGGTTCTAACTTTTGGAATCTACTTAAATTTTGTGCCTTAAGTTACTTCATCTGCAAAATGAGATAATAATAAAAAATCTGATTCGTTGACATGATGTGAGGTTTAAATGAATTTATATTTACAAAATGCTTAGCACATATCATTGCATATAGTAATTGCCAAATCAATGATATTTCTTTGTGTTTTAAAATCACAGTGACAAATTGATTGATTATATTTGGAATATATCACTAGATGCCAACAATTGAACTTGAGTCAGGGCAAAGAGTACGAATAAATAAATGTTTTACAAAAAAGGTTTTGAGAAACATGTGTTTGGAAGATTTCAAGCCAGTGTCTTTTTTTTTTCTGGCCATACTATGTGGCATGTAGGATCTTAGTTCCCTGACCAGGGTCTGAACCAGTGCCCCCTGCATTGGGAGCTCAGGGTCTTAACTACTGGACCACCAGGAAAGTCCTTCAAGCCAATGTCTTGAAAAAGGCTCAGAATTTTTCAATATATTGTCTATGTGTTTACCAGTGTCACTGCTATGATGAATAAGTAAATATGTGTAAAATTTGCACTGTATAAAAATTATTGAATAATAATATATCTATGAATATGAGCAGGTGTGTTATTGGGGGGGGGTGATATAATATGAGGCAGGATGAATCAGTACATTACAGTGATTTCTATATTTGCCAGGGCTAACTCTGTCAATTTCCTTTGTATTGTCAAAGCACGACAGCATATCTTTGGTAGATTGAATGGTTATAGGTAATACTAACTAAGCCTATATCACTAAAAAATGAATTAAATCATGAGAAAGGAAGACAAGAGAGACTGATTTATAAAGAACAGTTTAGAATTTGAATTTGCATTTGTTTACATGGATAAGCTTGGGTAAAGACTTGACTGGTTCATGACCCATAAGCAGACCTTAGTCAACAGAGTGGTGACCTTAGATAACACAGATTATCAAATCGACCCCTACTTCAATATCAAGCATATTCTGGTTCAATCTGAAACTAATTGATGGTTACTGGTAATTATCCAGAATATAATAATTAAATCACCAGAGAGTTTTCTTGGGCTCTTCCTAAGTGCTCTGTGTAATAGGACCTTGCTGGGCACATTCCATCTAAACCACCCAATAAGCTAAATTTGCTATTGCTTCGACTAAGCCCGTGGCTGACTTTTAATGAACAGATTATTGTAATTATATATTATTTAGGTAGTTGGGCATGTATGTATGTATGTGTGTGTGTACATGAGTGAATTAGCTGTGAGTTAGAAAACTTCAAAAATGAGGATTCTGTATTCCTTAATTCTTTGGTGCCACATCTGTGGAAATTATATTGTCTTTTTATTAAATTAGAAAGGATACAAGTAACATTTTATTAGTGACTGATTCCTTCTCCCCTCTCACTTGCCCTCTTGAGTGCAATCTAGAAAGATGTACTTTTCCATTAATGGCTCCCATGCTAGAACTGAGGAAAAACAGAGAAGTAAATTGCTCCCAGAGGAACTATTAAGCTTGGCAACAATTAAGAAGTCCAGATTTCTATAGGCCACTCCACAGGGTCTTCATTCTGAAGGCATCTATCTTGCATTGCTTGGCCATATTTTAGGGACAGATACAGAAAAAAATCGTGAGATTGCTGAACATGCCCACATGGGTAACTAGGAATAGAGATGTCTAATTTGCTAGTATGTGACTGAAAACCTCAACTCTCCATGGATGTATACTATGGAATGCTAAGTGGAATGCACCAAAGACACTTGATCTTAACATCACAAGGTTAGGAGAGAGGTTGTATGAGCAGTATTGTTTAGCTCTGATTTTAAAGGGACATGTACATATGGGTGCATATACATGCACATTTCAAGGAAGAGGAGGCTAGAAATAAAGAATCAGTTGATATACATGTTTGCTAACAAGAAATCCACATGGAGACTAAATCCTGTTTACAAAATACTGCTGAAAAACATAAAAGCTGAATGATGTGAGGCTACTTCTGAGTTACCACATATGGCCACACAGACTGTACAATGTATACTCTACCAGATGAACATCATTGACAATGCCCAGACATAAATGGTGATCCCTGGAGTTTGGTAATATGGAAATTCTGGCTATATCATATCAGATGATACAGAAATAAAAATATAACAGTTAGTAAACATTAACACCTATCATGTGCCAAGGCACTATTCTAAATGCAGTACACATATTTAACTTTGTTATTACTCACAAAAACATTATAAATTAGGTGCTATTACTATCCCCAATCTATAGATGAGAAAAAGTGCAATGAGAGGTGGAATTACTTGTCCAAGATTACACAGGAACTAAGCTATGACACTTGGATACAAACTCAGGCAATTTGGTTACAGAGTCCATGCAGTTAATCAAAATGCTGTAAAAAAACAAAACAAAATAAAACAAAAACAGGCAATTTGCCTGATTTATCTATAATATTAAAACTGAATATAGACACATAACACTGCCTATAAAGTATGTGTCATAAATAGAACCTACCACATTGATCAAATCTCTAAATCAAAATAGCAGCTTATAGAACACAGGTTGTATTTGGTGGCAGACAGACTGTATCTGGTGATGAAATTAGAGAAATGTGGAATATTCTACAGGATAAGCAATCCAGTTTATTTACACAAATAAACTGAAAGAAAGAAAAAACAGCCAGGTGTGACAGCCTACTCTAGTGTTCTTGCCTGGGGAATATTATGGATGACAGGGCAGAGGTGGGGGGTGGGGCTGGGGGGCTGCAGTCCATGGGGTCATGGGGTGTCGGGCATGTCTGAGGTGACTTAGCACTCATGAACAGGGAACTATATCCAGTATCTTGTAATAACATGTAATGGAAACTAATCTGAAAAATATATATATGAAAATGAAAGTCAAGTCACTCAGTCATGTCCGACTCTTTGCAACCCCATGGACTGCAGCCTGCCAAGCTCCTCTGTTCATGGGACTTTTCAGGCAAGAATACTGGAGTGAGTTGCCATTTCCTTCTCCAGGGGATCTTCCTGACCCAGGGATCTAATCTGGGTCTCCCGCATTGCAGGCAGACTCTTTACCCTTTGAGCTACCAGGGAATCCCCGCTCATCTGGTAAAGAATTCACCTGCAATTCAGGTGACCTGGGTTTGATCCCTGGGGTGGGAAGATCCCCTGGAGGATGGCATAACAACCTACTTGAGTATTTTTGCCTGGAGACTCTCCATGGATAGAGGAGACTGGCGGGCTATAGTCTACGGGCTCGCAAAGAGTCAGACACAATTGAGTGACTAAGTACAGCGACTGAATCACTTTGCTGTACATCTAAAACTAAAATAACATTGTAAATCAACTATACTTCAATAATTTTTTAAAGGAAAAATAAATAATTCAGCAGGTGGAGGAGAAAGTGGGTGATGGTATAACTGAAACAAGGCTAACTACTTGTTGACACATGCTGAATCAAGGTGCTGGGTAGAGAGGTTCAATATATGTTCAAAATATGTCAGTTATATCTCAACAAAAGAGTTTAAAAAGAAAAAAAAAAACCTCATCATGGGCAGGCACATATCAAGAAAGTGAATACTGGATACTTGCTGTATCAAGGGAAAGTGGTTATACATAAAGCATAGAAGACTAAGAAAACAGGTAGGGCACCGAGGTATATCTATACAGACACCAACCTCTTGAGAATAACTTAAGTAACAGCTCCCCTGTAGGGCAGAGCAAGTGCTAGCTGACACATTCTCTGGGCAATGCTCCTTGGGACTATTTAAAATTATTATTATGAGTAATGAGAAAAATCAAACCCTGAGGAAATTCTATTTGGACTTGTTATAGTTCCTTTGAAACAGACTGGATCTGCACATTAGGAAGAAAACCTTAGGGAGATAACTGATGATTCCATGAAAGAGATAAATCAACTTGAAGTGGTCAAGTCAAACTGTTGCCATATATTTACAGGTTCATTGGACACAAGTCCAAAATGATCACCCAGAATAGTTTCTTCCTTGTGAAAGATGGAAAGATTGAGGAATCTATGTACTGCTGGAACCAGTAAATGATCTGGCCTATTATCAGACCAATTTATAATTCTAATCAAAGCACTATCTTAAAGTCTATAATCAAAACAGCAAAAACTATTTCTGATTTTGCTCATCTTCCTGTCCTTACCACCATGCTTGGCTCATGGCAAATATTCAGCAAACATTAAACTGGCAGACTCAAGAGAGACGAATATAACAGGGAAGACTCAGACCAGAGTGAAGGCTGTTTGTCATTCTGATTTAACAGGCCAGTATGAAGCAATGTGGTGAGGTCAGGCAAGAAAAGAGAAATTACATGCAAGCAAAATTTGTGTGTGCAGGTTACCAGTGTAACTTTGTGTATTTTTTAAAAAATCACTGCTACTTCAAATCTAACATGGCTTTAATTGTAATTTCCACCTTCATTTTTATACTAATAAGAAAGAAAAAAACTCTGCCAATTACACTGTGACATATGAAAAATTATAAGACTGAATTCAAATTTAACAGAAGTTAAAATGCCATTCTGAAGTTACCCAAGGGCATTCATGTATGTGTACACATGCACACACACAAGCCATCAAAGTTCTTTTTTAAATTATTATAATATATTTAAATGAAAACTGACAATAGGCATAGATGATACCAAATAGTGCTAAGCAATAATAATATATTGCATTTATAAAGTGTGATACTATTCAGTGCCTTTTCATATAATTTGAGCTCACCTTGTACAAGCCTTTTGTATGGATGTGAGAGTTGGACTGTGAAGAAAGCTGAGCGCAGAAGAATTGATGCCTTTGAACTGTGGTGTTGGAGAAGACTCTTGAGAGTCCCTTGGACTGCAAGGAGATCCAACCAGTCCATTCTGAAGGAGATCAGCCCTGGGATTTCTTTGGAGGGAATGATGCTAAAGCTGAAACTCTAGTACTTTGGCCACCTTATGCGAAGAGTTGACTCATTGGAAAAGCCTTTGATGCTGGGAGGGATTGGGGGCAGGAGGAGAAGGGGACGACAAGAGGATGAGATGTCTGGATGGCATCACTGACTCAATGGACATGGGTCTGAGTGAACTCTGGGAGTTGGTGATGGACAGGGAGGCCTGGTGTGCTGCGATTCATGGGGTTGCAAAGAGTCGGACACAACTGAGCAACTGAAGTGAACTGAACTGAAAATGTGAAAACAGTGTAATTCCTAGAATCAATGAAATATGAGATTTATAGTTGTTTGGACTGGTTCATTCCCATTGGGAATACAGTATTTCACAAAAAGGGTCAGAAGTCTGAGATTTCTGGACAAGAAAGTCCCTAGAAGAAACCAGAAGAACATTCTGGCCAGGAAAGGAAAAGCCAAAAACGGGAGAGAAAATGAAGTTGGTGACAATTTAATAGCAGAAAATGTGATGCCGCTCAGAAAAAAGGAATTAGAGAGGCAAGCACAGAAGAGTTAAAAATGAGACAGTTGCCTGGACAGTTGTCAGACAGAGTCTGGACAGTCCTAGGGATGATGCCCATGATTAAGCCCCTGGCAAACAGGCCCTGGGGTTCCGATGTTGTCCCCTTCCCCTAATTCTCCTCCATGGTCTTTCAAATGTTGGTTAAGCATCTATTTAGCTGACTGAAGTCTAAGAGTGCCCAGTCCATGTTTTGATGGTGCTGACACAGGACTTATGACACAAACAGCAATCTTCCAGGCCATGAATACTCTTGGAAATTCCTGCAAAAGCATGCTAAGTTTACTAAAGGTGTTTAGGTGTTATACAAATGAAAATGAGAAAGGATTATTCAAAGTCTTAAAGAACATATAGTGTAATATAAGAGTCATACATGAAAATAAAGCATTATAATAAAATGAGATAGGGACAAGTATGCAATTAATAGTTAAAAGGAATGAAACATTTTCCTGATTGGTTTTAATTTGGGGGATGATGAATATTTATTGGTAAATGGCATCATTATTTTAGAGATTTATGAAATAAAATCTTGAGATAAATTATCCATACTCTACTTGCTAATCTGTGTTGAAGAATATAAAAAAGAACAATTAGGAAGTAGTGAAATTAGGTAAAAGTCTGAGTGTAAGTCACTCAGTCGTGTCTGACTCTTTGTGATCCCATGGACTCTAGCCTGCCAGGCTCCTCTATCCGTAGAATTCTCCAGGACAGAATACTGGAGTCAGTAGCCTTTCCCTTCTCCAGGGTATCTTTCAATCTAGGGATAGAACCTAGGTCTCCTGCCTTGCAAGCGGATTCTTTACTGTCTGAGCCACCAAGAAATAGGACTCATCAACGTTTTACTTTATACATTGCTCTAGTCTCTTTTATGTTTGACTTTACCTCTGGAAAGTTAAGAAAAGTGACTAGGAATTATTCATAACAATATTGGGAATATTCGAGATGTAATATATGTCTGAAAGTTTTGCTAGGATGGAGTATGGCTAGCACTTGAATTGTGGCTATGCTTCTTTTTCTTTAATGAAAATCTACTATCAGATTCACTCCATAAAAATTAAAATGTCAAGTGGAAATCATACATTCAAGTTTAAAAACTTAGATGAAAAGTTAGCCACTGTTCTTGGTACATATTGTCCTGCAAGGATCATTCTGTCTTGTCTGATTTCAGTTGCTTAGTTTCCCCATATTAGTCAACTGATATGGTTTGTGGCCTGTTATCTTCTATACTAAGTGTCATATAGAACAAGCCTTCTGCATAAGTTTTTTTATCTTGGATTCAAATGTGAAAACCTCCTCTTTTCCTAAGGAATACTGGGCTATCAGTGAAGATTCTGGAAGCCCCCAAAGTACCTACAGAAATCAAGATATGCTAATACTTTTTGGAATCACACCCTATGTGTGGCACATAACAAGACTGCTCAGTGCTGGGTTTCAGTGGAAACTTTCTAATAAACATGCTATATGTATAACAGTGTACTAAATATAAAATCAACAAGTTGCATTCTGAGATAAAATGTAGGAAAAGGAATCTTCACATTATTTAAAGACAGAAGCTCATTAGAGGAAGTTTGAAGTTATGCTTAGTGGTAAAGGCACAGATTTGAAACTATCAAGGGGGAGAAAAAGGAAAAGACCTTAAGTGACAACAAAATGAAATTTGATTTCATCTTTGGGAAACTGGAGCTTGGTAATGACAATGGCCCATCTGCAGTTGAGATAGTGAGGCTAAGTGAGGAGATAGTGAATACTCAAAAGGTCAGCAGACATACCATTTCTGGGATCATACTGACAGCATCCAAATGGGATAATTGGTGTAGTCCAAATGAAGGTATACCTATATCTTCTGTTACTAGAGGCTGACAGATAATCACCACTTCTGAAATTTTAAAACATGGGGAAAAGGACCTGGATAGATTCATAATCTAACAAACCAATCAATGATATTTAATATTTACTTATCTTACAAACATTTTTAGGTGTTAGGAGCTTTAATCTTCTCCCTTTCACTGATAGGCAGATTGCCAAAACAGGCTTCCTATATTAAGCTAATCACTTAGGGAAATTCATATAGAATTATATTCATATTGTGTCCAGAAAGAAGTTAACATAACAGGCCTGAGACTGCTATCCTTAGAAAAGCCTCCTCTCAAGGCATGTCCTTGGCTGGTGTCTGGGAACTTCGAATTTTGGAAGTGTTTCCATCATTTCCAGAACTGTTAAAAGTGGCTCATTGTACCTAGACCGGCTGTACAAACACCATGGTTTATGCTGAACACCTGCTTTCCACTGGCAGTCTAGAATTCTGGTACATGCTGGGATGAAGCTGTCTTCATGATCAGCTACCAATAAAAACCTAATGAGCTCCCGTGGTAGACAATACTTCACACGTATTGTCATAATTCAATGCTGGAGGAATCAAGTGCACACTCTGTTGCTCCACTGGAAGAGAACTCTTGGAAACTTGTGCCAAGTCTCCTATAGATATTACCCCATGTGCCTTTACCCTTTGCTAATTTTCCTTTATATCATTTGACTATAAAAAAATCATAGCTATGAATACGACTATATGCTAAATTCTGACTCCTTTTACCAAATAACCAAACGGGGGGTAGTTTTTGAGATCCCCAATACATATAGGTAGTACATTTTCAGGACTAGTTTAAGAAGAGAGAAAATTTCCTTTTCAGTCTTTAACAACTCAACTGACACTGACTAGTTGCACTGTACCATAAAGGGTGCCAAGTATAGAGAGTAATGTACTAAAACGCCATGGGAATGATAACATCACAAATATAAGTATTAAGTATAAAGAAAATTGGCATAGTTACAAAAACAAATTTCAGTTAAGAAACCACAAGTTGGCATTTGCATGTTTAGGTTCATAAAACATATCCAACACATGAAATTGAATGAATCAACACATAGTGTATTATATACAATCTGATATATACACACATATGAATAAGAAGATAGCAGGAAATAAAGCAAAATCTCTGCCCTAATAGAGCTCAATATATGGGTCACTTCATGACTCTTAACTGGTTCAAGGCCAACAAAATTGAGCTGCAGGAGTTACCCAGTGTTGATATTGGACCAAGAAAAACAAAGGTTATGGAACATCATATTGTTAAAAAGGCACAATGCTCTCTAAATTTTCTAGGATAGTTCTGGGATGTCTAGAGGCAAGTCTGAGAAAAGGTTTCCATGATGAGGAGAGGTGGTTAATTGGATTTTGAAATAATTAGTTCTAACTGGAACAAGATGAGTCTAAGAATCCACAAAATGACAGAGGAAATGGAAAGCTAGAGAATAAAATCATAAAAAGGTAACTATGATATATATGTTGTCAAGAACTTATGTAACAGTTTTGCAAAGAAAGAGAAAGGTTATATTGATGAAAATTAGCTTACATCCTGGTTAATATCCAGAGGACCTGTCAATGACTGTTAACACATTAAAAACTCCAGATACATATGGAATAGATTCCAACCTGTTAACATAAAGACTCAATATTTTCCATGATGTTGGTATTCTTTAGAATGCTTGGATGCATAAACAGCAGAGGTGGCAAAGTGATGGCATCTGAGTCAAATTCAGCCTGAAAATATGTTTTGATTGGCTTTGCCAGTGTAGTTTTTATTGTAAAATATTTCAAACATGAAGATACAAAGAAAAAATAAAGCAAACACTCATATACTAATCATATTTTAAGATGATGCCATATTTCCATCAGATAAGCTTTTACAAAGAAATTAAATTTACTCACTCTACTAATAATAGCTATCATGAATACAGTGTTCATCATCCCCATGCATATGTGCTCACACACAAGTGTAGGTGTGAACAAACTCACAAACACATATACATACACATATACTTTGCAGGTATTTAAACTTTTCCAAATGGCAATACAATGTATGAATCTTTCTAGTAAATTACATGTCTGATACTTATACATGCTGATATATTCTGCTTTAGTTTTAGGGTCAGCAAATTATTATCATTGGCCCAAAAACAGTCTACCACCCGTTTTTGTAAATGAAGCTTTATTGGAACATAGCCACTCTCATTAGCTGGCATATTGTTTACAGCTGCTTTCTAACTACAGCAGCATAGTAAAGTAGTTGAGACAAAGACCATACAGCCATAAATAATTAAACTATTTGTTTGGCTCTTTATAGAGTTTGCCAACTCTTGTAACAGTTTGTTCACTGTAATCACTGTGTAGTATTTCATTGTGTGAATTTATAACAGCACTGATTTTTATTTCTTCCATTTTTTCACAATTTTAAAAAACCTCACTTGTGTGAATTTTTCTTTTCCAGCCTGTGTTGTCGTGTCTCCCCAGTGCTGCCACTGGACATCAAACAGACACTCAACTTGATCCTTTGAAATATATTTAAACAAAAAATAATATGCTAAATCAAAGGCTTGATCTGAGAAGAGCTTCCCAACATCTGAGAGCTCAAATGGTAATATTTCAAAAAATGGCAGGATATTAAATAGAAAATGAAATGGAAAAAACTGAGACTCTAAAATAGTTTTTAATCCATAATGAAACTGATGAAAAAATATTTCATCATAGTTTCAATATAGTTTTAAGGGAGCTTCCCTGGTGGCTTAAATGGTAAAGCATCTGTCTGCAATGCAGGAGACCTGGATTTGATCCCTAAGTCAGGAAGATCCCCTGGAAAAGGGAATGGTAACCCACTCCAGTATTCTTGACTTGAGAATTCTATAGACAGAGGACCTTGGCAGGCTAAGTCTACGGGGTCACAAAGAGTCAGACATGACTGAGTGACTAACACACACACACACACACATTCAGTTGTAAAGAAAATTATTAATATTACAAGGAAGTAATCACAGTAATGGTTAAGGATTCATAAGCCAATGACAATAAAAATCACAAAAGCCAATAATATATCATGAGGAATATTTCCATATATCCAAGGTTGACATACACTACACACAGTAATAAGTTTTATGTCTAGAGCCCATGAAATGTTTTAATTTCCTTTAAAATGAAAATAAAATATCAATATAATCCAGTCTGCAAAATATTTGTCTTGATACTAAAACAGTCATAGAATAGAACTTTAATGGAAGAAGAGGTTTATTAAAGAGAAAGAGCGTATAACCTTTGGAAAACATAATTTGGTCCTGCAGATACTTTGTGAAAAGTCCCAAACTTAGGAATATTATTATGAAGACTAACAAAGCCACATTTGATGTTTTGATGAATCAGACCCTGCCAGTCTTAATCACTCCACTAAGTAATTCCTTGGTCTTGCAGCTGCAGCCTTGAAACCCATACAATTGAAATAACTGTTTAAGCCACAACAAAAAAATCACTGAATAGACTTACCTTTCCAAATCCCTTGCAAACTGTCAAAATATTATTACATCATTGAGTGGCAGGATATAGAAGAAACCAATTTATGAGAATGAATGAATATAGAAGAAACCAATTTATGAGAAGCTATACCAAGTTGTAGCCAAGAACATATTAAATTAACCTCCAGGCATATTGTTCATGGCAGGTATAAAGCCATCGAACTGAAGGCTCAGAATTTTCCACCAGCATAATTTTTCTGAGATTCTTTCTATGTGAATGTAGCTTGTTCCTTTCAGTTGTGATGGAGGTCAGATTTGTCCTTGCGATTCAAGGATAGTTCAAAATATGCAAATTAATATATATGATACACCATGTTAAAAAAAAACCCCAAAAGATAAATATATGATCATTTCAACACCTGCATAAAAAAAGCATTGAACAAAATTCAAGACAATTCCATGATTTAAAGCTCTCAACAAACTAGGTATAGAAAGAAATTAAGTAAACATAATAAAGGCCATATAGGAAAGTCCCACAGGAAACATCCTCAATGCAGAAAACCTGAAAGCATTTTATCTAAGATCTGGAAAAAGATAAAGATTCCAACTCTTACCATTTCTATTCAAAATAGTACCGAAAGTCTGAAGTGAGCAATTAGGCAAGAAAAAAATTCATAGCATCCAAAACAGAAAGGAAGTAGGAGAATTGTCTCTGCAGATGAAAATATCTTATGTGCTGATAATCAAGTTCTAGAACTAAAAACTAATTCAGTGAAGTTGCAGGATAGAAAATCAACATATAAATCAACATATCAACTGAATTTCTGTAGACTAACAAGGAACTACCTGTAAAGGAATTTAAGAAAACAATCTCCTTTAACTATCACAGTTAACAAGTGACAGGATACTGTACAGAGAAAATCCTAAAGATGCTGCCAGAAAACTACTAGGACACATCAATGCATTCAGTAATGTTATGGGATATAAAATTAATATATAGAAATCTGTTGCAATCCTATACATTAACAATGAAAGATCAGAAAAAGAAACTAAGGAAACCATCCTATTTACCATCACATCAAAGAGAATAAAATACTTAGAAATAAACATACCTAAGGAGGTAAGAGACCTATATTTGGAAAACTATATGACACTGATGAAAGAAATTGAATGCAACACAAACAGAAAGATATACCATGTTGTTGGATTGGAAGAATCAATATTGTTAAAACGACTATACTGTACAAGGAAATCTACAGATTCAATGCAATTCCTATCAGAACAAATGGCATTTTTACATAGATAGAAAAAATAATTTAAATTTGTATGGAAACACAAAAGACCTGAATAGCCAAACAATTCTTAAGAAGAACAGAGCTGGAGGAATCATGATTCCTGACTTCAGACTATACTGCTGCTGCTGCTGCTAAGTCGCTTCAGTCGTGTCCGACTCTGTGCGACTCCAGAGATGGCAGCCCACCGGGCTCCCCCGTCCCTGGGATTCTCCAGGCAAGAACACTGGAGTGGGTTGCCATTTCCTTCTCCAATGCATGACTATACTACAAAGCTATAATAATCAAAACAGTATGGTACTGAAGATGAAGGAGGCAAGAACATAAAATGGAGAAAAGACAGTCTCTTCAATAAGTGGCACTGGGAAAATTGGACAGTTACATGTAAAAGAATGAAATTAGAACATTCCCTAACACTATACACAAAAAATAAACTCAAAACATATTAAAGACCTAAATGTAAGGCTGGACATTATAAAACTCTTAGAGGGAAACATAGGCAGAACACTCCTTGACATAAATTACAGCAAGATCTTTTTTGACCCACCTCCTAGAGTAATGAATATAAAAACAAAAATAAACAATTGGGACCTAATTAAACTTAAAAGCTTTTGCACATGAAAGGAAATCATAAACAAAACACAAGCCTAAGAATGGGAGAAAATATTTGAAAATGATATCACTGATGAAGGATTAATATTCAACCTATATATACATCTCATAGAATTCAACATCAGAAAAATTCCACACAATTGAAATTAAAAATGGACAGAAGAATTAAACAGATATTTTTCCAAATGGGAAATGCAGATGACCAACATACACTTGAAAAGATGTTGAACATCACTGATTGTCAGGGAAATGCAAATCAAAACTACAATGAGATATCATCTCACACCTGTCAGAATGGCTATCATCAGAAAGAGCACAAATAACAAATATTGGTAAGCATGCGGTGAACAGGGAATCACTCCTTATACATTGTTGGCAGAAATGTAAATTGGTATGCAGCCTCTGTGGAAAACAGTATGGGGGTTTCTCAAAAACATAAAAATAGAACTACCATATGACCCAGCAATTTGACTTCTGGGTATAAATTTTAAAAAATAAAAAATAGCAATTTGAAATGATACATGAACCCTAATGTTCATAGCAGCATTATCTGCACTTTCCAGAATGTGGAAGCAACCTAAGTGTCCACAAATAGATGACTGGATAAGGAAGATGTGGCATGTAGATATTGATGGTGATAGAGATAAAATGGAATGCTATTCAACCATAAAGAAGAACAGAATTGTGCCATTTGCAGTAGCATGGATGGAATTGGAGGACGTTGTGCTAAGTGAGGGCTTCCCAGGTGACACAGTGGTAAAGAATCCTCCTGTCAATGAAGGAGAGATGCAGGAGACACCAGGTTTGATCCATTTGTAGGGAAGATTCCCTGGAGGAGGATATAGCAACCCACTCCAGTATTTTTGCTGGGAGAATTCAATGGACAGATTAGCCCAACAGCCTATAGTCCATGGGGTCACAAAGAGTCAGACATGACTGAGCAACTGAGCATGCATGCTAAGTGAAGTAAGTTAGACAAAGAAGACAAATACTGTATGATACTATGTATATGTGGAATCAACAAAATACAAAAAAAAAAAACCTACTGAATATAACAACAACAACAACAAAAAGCAGACACAGATACAGAGAACAAACTAGTGGTTATCAATGGGGAGAGGGAAGTGGGAGGGACAATAAAATGCTTGGGGAGTAAAAGGTACAAACTAATATGTATAAAATAAGCTACAAGGATATATCATGCAACATGGGGAATATAGCCAATATGCTATAACTATAAATGTAGTATAACCTTTAAAAATTGTGAGTCACTATACTGTGCACCTGTAACTTGTATAATATTGTATAGCTGCTACTGCTGCTGCTGCTAAGTCGCTTCAGTCATATCCGACTCTGTGCGACCCCATAGACGGCAGCCCACCAGGCTCCCCCATCCCTGGAATTCTCCAGGCAAGAACACTGGAGTGGATTGCCATTTCCGTCTCCAATGCATGACAGTGAAAAGTGAAAGTGAAGTCACTCAGTCGTGTCCGACTCTTAGTGACCCCATGGACTGCAGCCTACCAGGCTCCTCCATCCATGGGACTTTCCAGTCAAGAGTACTGGAGTGGGTTGCCATTGCCTTCTCCAATTGTATAGCCACTATACTTCAAAAACTAAAGAAAACAATCTCCTTTACTATATCATAAAAAAAATAAAATATTTAAAGTACCTAGGAATAAACTTAACAAAAGAAGTAAAAGACTTATACACATAAAATTACAAAATATTAATGAAAAATTAAAGCCAAAAATACATGGAAAGGCATTTTGTTTTCATTTATTTGAAGACTTAATATTTTTAAAATATTCATATTACCCAATGTGATCTACAGATTCAATGTCATCCTCATCAAACTCTCAGTGGCAGTATCTAAACAAATATTTTTAAAAATCATAAAATTCATATGAGACAATAAAATACACCAAATAGCCAAAATAATCTTGAGAAAAACAAAGCTGGAGGCATCAAACTTCCTGATTTCAAAATACATTACAAATCTACAGTAATTAAAACAGTATGGTATTGGCATAAAGTTATACATATAGATTAACAGAAAAGAACAGAGAGCTCAGAAATAAACCCACATATATAGGGTCAACTGATCTGCAACAAAAGAGTCAAGAATATCCAATAGGCAAAGAGTAGTCTCTTAAACTGGAGAAGGAAATGGCAACCCACTCCTGTGTTCTTGCCTGGAGAATCCCAAGGATGGGGGAGCCTGGTGGGCTGCCGTCTCTGGGCTTGCACAGAGTCGGACACGACTGAAGCAACTTAGCAGCAGTAGCAGCAGCAGTCTCTTAAACAAATGGGGCTGGGAATACTGGATAAATAAGTACTAGGGATATAATGTACAACATGATAAAGGTAATTAACACTGCTGTATATTACAGATAAAAGTTTTCAGGAGTGAATCTTTAAAATTCTCATCACAAGTAAAATGTTTTTTTATATTTCTTAAATTTTGTATCTGTATGAGATGACAGAGGTTCAACAAACACTGTGATAATCACTTCATGATGTATCTAAGTCAAATGATTACACTATCCACCTTAAACTTATAAGATGCTGTATGTTGATTAATCTCAAAAGAACTGGAAGAAAAAAAAAAACAACACAGGATTTTCTTTAAGGCATCCAGGTGCCTGATGTCCACACTGCCATTTACTACCTATTAGTCTTTGTCAAATTTTGTAATCATTCTGAAATTCAGTGTCCTTGTCTATAAAATTGATAGGATTAGTGAATTTCTGATGATTAAATGAGACACTATATGTAGATCCCTTCACTCACAGAATCACTTCATTAATGATGATGATTATTTTAATAGCAATATTTATCTGATGCATTGTACAGAGTTCAAAATATGCATTTAAGATTCCTACTTTAAAAATATCAGCCAACATGTATTGATTACTTATTATATTCTGGGAATTGTGTTACATGCTTTGCATGGGTGTATTCCTCAATATAACTAGATGACGTGAGTATTATTATTTTTCTCCTTTTACCTGTGGAGGAATAGATGCTCAGAATTATTAGTTAACTCAACTAACAGCATGACTAGCAAGAGGTAGGGTCAGAATTTAAAGCTACACAGTCTGATTCCAGAGCCTGTACTATTTTCTTTCACCTATTAAAAAATTAACCGAAGATGAGTAAAAATTTAGCAGCAATAATACTGTACACACACACACAAAATAGACTTTTTGTCCATAGAGCAAGATGAATTACATACTGACAAAGTTAATTAGTCCAGAAATCAGAGCAGGGAAGTGGGCAGGACTAAAAGCATAACTAGACATAAAAATGGCAAAAGTACAGTTTTTATTAAAACAGCAAGATGAAGTAAAAACAAATAAACAAATAAAACTCAGGAGCTTCAAGCATGGAAGCAAAAGTCTACCCTTCCTAGAAAAAGCAAATTTAATAAATAATACAAGAACAATTCGAAGAAATTTAAAACTCTTCTCAAGTCGTATATTAGAAAATTCAAAGACAAAGATCATTACATAAGTCAGTGGTTCTTAAACTTTAGTATGTATAATATTTATGCAGATTTCTAGGCTCCACCTTTGGAGACTTTGAATCTTGGTTTCTGGGAAGTTTAACAAACATTCTAGATGATTCAGAAACAGGTAGCCTACCACCACATGTAGATATACACTGGCCTATGTAGGCTATCTTGCAAATATCTCAGTAGATACCCCAACCCACCATCTGAGATGCATATAACGAAATAGGAAGATTGGGCTTTCCTGGTAGCTGAGCTGGTAAAGAATCCACCTGCAATGAAGGAGACCACAGTTTAAGACTGTATACCTGGAGGTGAGAAAGGCTACCCACGTCAGTGTTCTTCCCTAGAGAATTCCATGGCCTGGTGGGCTACAGTCTATGGGCTTGCAAAAAGTCAGACATGACTGAGCAACTAAGCACGCAGGATAATGTATAGAAAGTGCTTTTACGATTACTTAGAAACCTATTGCAGAGGATATACTATAAAAAATATCAATTTTAGATTTGAAAGGAAAATCAAAGAAAAATTTCAACTGAGAAGATAAAGCCATTTAAGTACCCCACAGCAACTCTCATGGTCTGCCTAAAGTAGCAGTGACCTGTCATTTAGAGAAAATGTGTCAACATCACCCAGATCTGAATTAGTTCAAAATATAGCTAAGGAGGCCAAGGTATTAGTATATACTAAGGATAAAGATATGCACCACCTTACTTCATCACAAATATATTTTAAAAAGAAAGTAAAATAAGAAATAAACATTCTTGCCTAAGACAGTATTTCTCAAATAAGTTTTGGTCATCTGGGTTAAAACTGAATTGCTTAAAATGCAGACTCCCATCTTAGGTCTACTGAATCAGAATTATCTATGGAAGGAGGCCAAGGAAAGAGCATATAGAAGTACATTTATGCACACACATAAATAAATATTTAGCTATGCAATTCAGTGACCTTTAGATAAAATTCACAAAGTTGTACAAACCTCACCACAATAATTTATTAAAGAGTTATACCATTTTAGAAGAAAGCCCATAATTTTAGCAGTCAGGTATGACCTAAATCAAATCCCTTATCATTATACAGTGGAAGTGAGACATAGATTTAAGGACCTAGATCTGATAGATAGAGTGCCTGATGAACTATGGACAGAGGTTCATGACATTGTACAGGAGACAGGGATCAAGACCATCCCCATGCAAAAGAAATGCAAAAAAGCAAAATGGCTGTCTGAGGAGGCCTTACAAATAGCTGTGAAAAGAAGAGAAGTGAAAAGCAAAGGAGAAAAGGAAAGATGTAAGCATCTGAATGCAGAGTTCCAAAGAATAGCAAGAAGAGATAAGAAAGCCTTCCTCAGCAATCAATGCAAAGAAATAGAGGAAAACAACAGAATGGGAAAGACTAGTGATCTCTTCAAGAAAATTAGAGATACCAAGGCAACATTTCATGCAAAGATAGATTCAATAAAGGCAGAAATGGTATGGACCTAACAGAAGCAGAAAATATTACGAGGTGGCAAGAATACACAGAAATGTACAAAAGAGATCTTCACAAAGAAGATAATCACAATAGTGTGATCACTCACCTAGAGCCAGACATCCTGGAATGTGAAGTCAAGTGGGCCTTAGGAAGCATCACTATGAACAAAGCTAGTGGAGGTGATGGAATTCCAGTTGAGCTATTGCTAATCCTAAAAGATGATGTTGTGAAAGTGCTGCATTCAATATGCCAGCAAATTTGGAAAACTCAGCAGTGGCCACAGGACTGGAAAGGTCAGTTTTCATTCCAATCCCAAAGAAAGGCAATGCCAAAGAATGCTCAAACTACCGCACAATTGCACTCATCTCACAAGCTAATAAAGTAATGCTCAAAATTCTCCAAGCCAGGCTTCAGCAGTAGATGAACCGTGAACTTCCAGATGTTCAAGCTGGTTTTAGATAAGGCAGAGGAACCAGAGATCAAATGGCCAACATCCGCTGGATCATTGAAAAAGCAAGAGAGTTCCAGAAAAACATCTATTTCTGCTTTACTGACTATGCCAAAGCCTTTGACTGTGTGGATCTCAATATACTGTGGAAAATTCTTCAACAGATGGGAATACCAGACCACCTGTCCTGCCTCTTGACAAACCTATACGCAGGTCAGAAGGTAACAGTTAGAACTGGACATGGAACAACAGACTGGTTCCAAATAGGAAAAGGAGTATGTCAAGGCTTTATACTGTCACCCTGCTTATTGAACTTATATGCAGAGTACATCATGAGAAATGCTGGGCTGGAAGAAGCACAGGCTGGAATCAAGATTGCTGGGAGAAATATCAATAACCTCAGATATGCAGATGACACCACCCTTATGGCAGAAAGTGAAGAGGAACTAAAGAGCCTCTTGATGAAAGTGAAAGAGGAGAGTGAAAAAGTTGGCTTAAAACTCAACATTCAGAAAACAAAGATCATGGCATCTGGCCCCATCACTTCATGGGAAATAGATGGGGAAACAGTGTAAACCGTGTCAGACTTTATTTTTTGGGGCTCCAAAATCACTGCAGATGGTGACTGCAGCCATGAAATTAAGACACTTACTCCTTGGAAGAAAAGTTATGACCAACCTAGATAGCATATTGAAAAGCAGAGACATTACTTTGCCAACAGAGGTCTGTCTAGTCAAGGCTATGGTTTTTCCAGTGGTCATGTATGGATGTGAGAGTTGGACTGTGAAGAAAGCTGAGTGCCGAAGAATTGATGCCTTTGAACTGTAGTGTTGAAGACTCTTGAGAGTCCCTTGGACTTCAAGGAAATCCAACCAGTCCTTTCTAAAGGAGATCAACTCTGGGTGTTCTTTGGAAGGAATGATGCTAAAGCTGAAACTCCAGTACTTTGGTCACCTCATGCGAAGAACTGACTCATTGCAAAAGACTCTAATGCTGGGAGGGATTGTGGGCAGGAGGAAAAGGGGACGACAGAGAATGAGATGGCTGGATGAGTCTGAGTGAACTCCGGGAGATGATGATGGACAGGGAGGCCTGGCGTGCTGCGATTCATGGGGTCGCAAAGAGTCAGACACGACTGAGCAACTGAACTGAACTGAATTGATCCATTTTTCTTCTTTTCTCTTCCCCCCACCACCCTATGCAAAAACTAATCTACTTTCATTCTGTATGAATTAGTCTATTACAGAAATTTTATATAAAAGTAATCTTTATCATTGCCTTTGTTCAGTCAGTACGTTTTCAAGGTCTATCCATGCTGTAACATTTATCAGTAATTTATCCTATTTATTTGCAGAAAATATCGCATTAAATGTACACACAAAAATGTGTATCTTAAATACTAATTATTTCATATTAAATGAACGATGGGGATAAAATTAGATATTGCTTTTCAAACTCAAGCAAAACTGAGGATTTGATTTCATTTGTAGACAATATTTCAGAATTCCCAAATTTGTTTATTAATAGCTATTATAACCAAAGGGAGTTTCTGTAAAGACCTAAGAAGCTTACACCATACACAGTATATAGGATAAATGATAGCAGTGTCAGGAATGGTAGAATTAACACTATGAATGAAAATAAGAAATTAAAAATAAGCCATAAAAATATTCCATGGCAAGGAATATGACTTTCTGAACCTGGGTTGTCAAGCAACCGTACCAACTTTTGGTTATTTTAATCTAAATTAAATTGATTAAAATTTAAAATATACTTCTACAGTTGCATAGCCACACTTCAAGTCTTCAATGGCCAAACGTAGCTAGCAGCTATTGTACTGGACAATGCAGACAGAGAACAAGTCCATCATAGCAGAAATTTCTATTAGACAATGCTGCTCTAAAGATACATAAAAGTGTCATAGTATGCTTCATTCATTCCTTCAAATAATAATAATGAAAAGTCTACTATGTAAAAGACACTGCTCTAGGTACTGTTGTTGTGTTTAGTCTCTAAGCTGTGTCTGTTTTGTGCCCCATGTACTGTAGCCCACAAGGCTCCTATGTCTATGGGATTTCCCAGACAAGAATACTGGAGTGGGCTGCCATTTCCTTCTCCAAGGGATTTCCCAGACCCAGGGATCAAACCTGCAGCCCCTGCATTGGCAGGCGAATTTTTTTAACCACTGATCCACCAGGGAAGACCACTCTAGGTACTAGAGATACTTTAATGCACAAAACAGGCAAAATTTCTACCGCTGTGGAGTTTAAGTGCTAATAATGGGAAAGAGAAGATAAACAAATAAACAAAATATATTACATTAAATGGTCATAAAATGGAAAAAGTGTGAGGAAACAAGAAAGAGGAGATGAGATGCTATTTTAGATAGAATGGTCTGGGGAAATCTCAATGAGGTTTGTGTAGAGAACTGAAGAAAATTCAGAGTAAGCTTTATAAATATATGAAATAAAAGCACTGCAGAAAGGCAAAATAGCTAGAGCAAAGGCCTGAAGCAACTATAGGCTGCGCATACATCTAAATATAGCATGGCAGCTACTGTGGCTAGCGGACAGTGACGTATAAAAGATTGAGAAAAAATAGTGTAGGAAATACAGATTTGGGGGCAGCACCTTTAATGGTGCTCAGAAAGCTTGGTTATGTTGTTATCAATAAAGTATGTTTTTCATATGTCAAATGATTCTCCAAGTTAGGAGATGTGAAATGGCAGCAAGAGGTGCTCCATGGATCCTCTTCCCAGTGAAACAACCATTTCTGTGCTTATAGAAAATCATTTAAACAAAAATATATCCATTTATAACCTCTAGTGAAGTTAAAGTCGCTCAGTCGTGTCCAACTCTTTGCAACCCCATGGACTATATAGTCCATGGAATTCTCTAGGCCAGAATACTGCAGTGGGTAGCGTTTCCCTTCTCCAGAGAATCTTTCCAACCCAGGGATCGAACCCAGGTCTCCCACATTGCAGGCAGATTCTTTACCAGCTGAACCACAAGGAAAGCCCATAATCCCTAGAAACTCCCCCAATGTCATACATAGATAAATACATTTAGCAATATCTAATTTAAATATCTGTGAGAACAGTGAGAGTCTATGGTGTTTGAGCCCCAAAATGTGCCACTTTCAATCTTCTCCTGCCAGTTCAGCAAGATAGAAGCCCCGCTCCTGCCAGATGCATCCAAAAGACACGTCTCTCTCTCCCCGAGAAAGTCTTCAACATTTCTATTATTACTCTTAGCACGAGATTGCAGAAGTTCTATCCAGGAAAGCATGTCGAAGAGAGCTGGAGCTCTCTCCGTCAACATAATCTCCACTCATATGGCATAATTTTGATTCTAGAAATAGCAGGACTAGAATAATGGGTCTAAATTATCTCTGTGCCTGCTCACTCACAGGGAAATGGTTCCATGCAGGGAAAGAGAAACTGAGAAGACCAAGAGATTCCGCTTCTTCTGAAGCAGAATCATAGAGAATGAGTGCAATTCTGAGAGAAGCATGTCACTGTCCTCATCTCCACCTCCCAATTCATTTGTGCAGAGGTTCTACGCAGGGGGAGGAGCAGGCAATAAAAACAGTTTCAAATCTGTCCACAAAGAGACTGACTTTATTTAAAAGAGCATATTAGGAAGTTCAAGCCTAAAGATACTCTCAAATATAACGGAACTTTTTTTTTTTTTAAACTTTACAAATTGTATTAGTTTTGCCAAATATCAAAATGAATCCGCCACAGGTATACATGTGTTCCCCATCCCAAACCCTCCTCCCTCCTCCCACCCCATACCATCCCTCTGGGTCGTCCCAGTGCACCAGCCCCAAGCATCCAGTATCGTGCATCGAACCTGGACTGGCGACTCGTTTCATACATGATATTATACATGTTTCAATGACATTCTCCCAAATCTTCCCACCCTCTCAATCTGCAACAGAGTCCATAAGGCTGTTCTATACATCAGTGTCTCTTTTGCTGAATCGTACACAGGGTTATTGTTACCATCTTTCTAAATTCCATATATATGCGTTAGTATACTGTATTGGTGTTTTTCTTTCTGGCTTACTTCACTCTGTATAATAGGCTCCAGTTTCATCCACCTCATTAGAACTGATTCAAATGTATTCTTTTTAATGGCTGAGTAATACTCCATTATGTATATGTACCACTGCTTTCTTATTCATTCATCTGCTGATGGACATCTAGGTTGCTTCCATGTCCTGGCTATTATAAACAGTGCTGTGATGAACACTGGGGTACACGTGTCTCTTTCCATTCTGGTTTCCTCAGTGTGTATGCCCAGCAGTGGGATTGCTGGATCATAAGGCAGTTCTGTTTCCAGTTTCTTAAGGAATCTCCACACTGTTCTCCAGAGTGGCTGGACTAGTTTGCATTCCCACCAACAGTGTAAGAGGGTTCCCTTTTCTCCACACCCTCTCCAGCATTTATTACTTGTAGACTTTTGGATTGCAGCCATTCTGACTGGTGTGAAATGGTACCTCATAGTGGTTTTGATTTGCATTTCTCTGATAATGAGTGATGTTGAGCATCTTTTTACGTGTTTGTTAGCCATCTGTATGTCTTCTTTGGAGAAATGTCTATTTAGTTCTTTGGCCCATTTTTTGATTGGGGCATTTATTTTTCTGGAGTTGAGCTGTAGAAGTTGCTTGTATATTTTTGAGATTAGTTGTTTGTCAGTTGCTTCATTTGCTATGATTTTCTCCCATTCTGAAGGCTGCCTTTTCACCTTGCTAATAGTTTCCTTTGATGTGCAGAAGCTTTTAAGTTTAATTAGGTCCGATTTGTTTATTTTTGCCTTTATTTCCAATATTCTGGGAGGTGGGTCATAGAGGATCCTGCTGTGATGTATGTCGGAGAGTGTTCTGCCTATGTTCTCCTCTAGTTTTATAGTTTCTGGTCTTACGTTTAGATCTTTAATCCATTTTGAGTTTATTTTTGTGTATGGTGTTAGAAAGTGTTCTAGTTTCATTCTTTTACAAGTGGTTGACCAGTTTTCCCAGCATCACTTGTTAAAGAGATTGTCTTTAATCCACTGTATATTCTTGCCTCCTTTGTCAAAGATAAGGTGTCCATATGTGCGTGGATTTATCTCTGGGCTTTCTATTTTGTTTTATTGATCTATATTTCTGTCTTTGTGCCAGTACCATACTGTCTTGATAACTGTGGCTTTGTAGTAGAGCCTGAAGTCAGGTAGGTTGATTCCTCCAGTTCCATTCTTCTTTCTCAAGATAGCTTTGGCTATTCGAGGTTTTTTGCATTTCCATACAAATTGTGAGATTATTTGTTCTAACTCTGTGAAGAATACCGTTGATAGCTTGATAGGGATTGCATTGATTCTATAGATTGCTTTGGGTAGTATACTCATTTTCACTATATTGATTCTTCCAATCCATGAACATGGTATATTTCTCCATCTATTAGTGTCCTCTTTGATTTCTTTCACCAGTGTTTTATAGTTTTCTATGTATAGGTCTTTAGTTTCTTTAGGTAGATATATTCCTAAGTATTTTATTCTTTCCGTTGCAATGGTGAATGGAATTGTTTCCTTAATTTCTCTTTCTGTTTTCTC
Source organism: Bubalus kerabau (assembly GCF_029407905.1). Taxonomy (NCBI): domain Eukaryota; kingdom Metazoa; phylum Chordata; class Mammalia; order Artiodactyla; family Bovidae; genus Bubalus; species Bubalus kerabau. The sequence continues at coordinate 97,324,540 of NC_073647.1, read as the reverse complement.
ATTATTAGTGTGTAGGAATGCAAGGGATTTCTGTGTGTTGATTTTATATCCTGCAACTTTACTATAGTCATTGATTAGCTCTAGTAATTTTCTGGTGGAGTCTTTAGGGTTTTCTATGTGGAGGATCATGTCATCTGCAAACAGTGAGAGTTTTTCTTCTCATTTTCCAATTTGGATTCCGTTTATTTCTATTTCTGCTCTGATTGCTGTGGCCAAAACTTCCAAAACTATGTTGAATAGTAGTGGTGAAAGTGGGCACCCTTGTCTTGTTCCTGACTTTAGAGGAAATGCTTTCAATTTTTCACCATTGAGGATAATGTTTGTTGTGGGTTTGTCATATATAGCTTTTATTATGTTGAGGTATGTTCCTTCTATTCCTGCTTTCTGGAGAGTTTTTTATCATAAATGGATGTTGAATTTTGTCAAAGGCTTTCTCTGCATCTATTGAGATAATCATATGGTTTTTATTTTTCAATTTGTTAATGTGGTGTATTACATTGATTGATTTGCGGATATTGAAGAATCCTTGCATCCCTGGGATAAAGCCCACTTGGTCATGGTGTATGATCTTTTTAATGTGTTGTTGGATTCTGATTGCTAGCATTTTGTTAAGGATTTTTGCATCTATGTTCATCAGTGATATTGGCCTGTAGTTTTCTTTTTTTGTGGGATCTTTGTCAGGTTTTAGTATTAGGGTGATGGTGGCCTCATAGAATGAGTTTGGAAGTTTACATTCCTCTGCAATTTTCTGGAAGAGTTTGAGTAGGATAGGTGTTAGCTCTTGTCTAAATTTTTGGTAGAATTCAGCTGTGAAGCCTTCTGGACCTGGGCTTTTGTTTGCTGGAAGATTTTTGATTACAGTTTCAATTTCCGTGCTTGTGATGGGTCTGTTAAGATTTTCTATTTCTTCCTGGTCCAGTTTTGGAAAGTTGTACTTTTCTAAGAATTTGTCCATTTCTTCCACGTTGTCCATTTTATTGGCATATAATTGTTGATACTAGTCTCTTATGATCCTTTGTATTTCTGTGTTGTCTGTTGTGATCTCTCCATTTTCATTTCTAATTTTATTGATTTGATTTTTCTCCCTTTGTCTCTTGATGAGTCTGGCTAATGGTTTGTCAATTGTATTTATCCTTTCAAAGAACCAGCTTTTGGCTTTGTTGATTTTTGCTATGGTCTCTTTTGTTTCTTTTGCATTTATTTCTGCCCTAATTTTTAAGATTTCTTTCCTTCTAGTAACCCTGGGGTTCTTCATTTCTTCTTTTTCTAGTTGCTTTAGGTGTAGAGTTAGGTTATTTATTTGACTTTTTTCTTGTTTCTTGAGGTATGCCTGTATTGCTATGAACTTTCCCCTTAGGACTGCTTTTACAATGTCCCACAGGTTTTGGGTTGTTGTGTTTTCATTTTCATTCGTTTCTATGCAAATTTTGATTTCTTTTTTGATTTCTTCTGTGATTTGTTGGTTATTCAGCAGCGTGTTGTTCAGCCTCCATATGTTGGAATTTTTAATAGTTTTTCTCCTGTAATTGAGATCTAATCTTACTGCATTGTGGTCAGAAAAGATGCTTGGAATGATTTCTATTATAATGGAACTTTTGATGGTAACCAATTAAGAGGAAGGTGGCATCTTCATGGGACTTCCCACAAGGCGCTAGTGATAAAGAACCTGCCTGTCAATGCAGGAGAATTAAGAGACACAGTTTCAATCCCTAGGTCAGGAAGATCCCTAGGAGGAGGGCATAGCAACTCACTCTAGTATTCTTGCCTGGAGAATCCCATGGACAGAAGAGCCTGGTGGGCTACAGTCAATAGGGTCACTAAGAGTCGGACACAACTAAGTGACTTAACACGCACGCATGGTATCATCATGAGCTCTCTAAACCACAAGACAGCCAGTTTAACACAAAGAAACAAGGAAACATATAGCTAAGAAGAGCCCAAGAAAAGATAGACCAAGCCTGAAACAGTGGCCTCAAAGACTCCCTCTGGAAGTGAAGTGAACGTTGCTCAGTCGTGTCTGACTCTTTGCAACCCCATGAAGTATACAGTCCATGGAATTCTCCAGGCCAGAATACTAGCATGGATAGTCTTTCCCTTCTCTAGGGCATCTTCCCAACCCAGGAATTGAACTGGGGTCTCCTGCATTGCAGGTGGATTCCTTACCAACTGAGTTATCTGGGAAGGGACCCAAATTTAATTGAATCACTGTGGAACAACTTATGTCCCTGGGTATTTTTAAAGTCAATGTAGCAATTATCTGATAATTATTCAGGGCTAACAGCTCAGTTTGATATCAAAAAAAGGCAAATGATTTAATGCAGAGATCAGAGAGATTGTTAAAGACAGCCTTGGTAAAACTATTGCCATGTCAGAGTGAATAAGCACATGCCCAAGGCAGTGCTATTTGAGGAGCAACATCAGAGGCTGTACACTACAGGGAAAATGATCTTTGCTTAAAGAGTCCAGACAAGTCACTAAACAAACCAATAAACAGCAAAATAAAGTGACTAAGCTCTCAGTTTATAGAGGGGATGGTACATTAGAAATCAGAGTTGCTATAATATATGTGTGTGGGGGGTCACACAGAGTTGGACACGACTGAAGTGACTTAGCATAGCATAGCATATATCTATCTCTCTCTCTCTCTCTCTCTCTCTCTCTCTCTCTCTATATATATATATATATATATATATATATGTATATAATCTAAAATGTCCAGTTACAGACCAAAAAACTAAGATATTCAAACAAAAAGAAAAGTATGGCTGAATCACATGGAAAATAGCCTTTGAAAAGGCCTGGGTATTGAACTTGCAGAAAATTATTTTTAATATTTTCAAAGAACTAAAGAAAAACCTGCTTTAAAAAAGTAAAGGAAGATATGAGAACAATGCCTCTGCAAATAGTGAATGTCAATAAAGCAAAACAAGTTATTTTAAAGATAATTAATTTCAAATTTTGTAGGTGAATGGTACCAAAAATGAAATAAAAAAATTTCTCTTGTTGATCTTGTTTAGTCGCTAGTTCATGTCTGACTCTTACAATCCCATGGACTGTAGCCCACCAGGCTCCTCTGTCCATGAGATTTCCCAGGTGAGAATACTGGAGTGGGTTGCCATTTCCTTCTTCAAGGGATCTTCCCAACCCAGGGATCAAATCTGCATCTCCTGCATTGTCAGGTGGATTCTTTACCACTGAGCCATGAAGGAAAAGGGGCTCAATAGTAGACTTCAATTCGCAGAAGGAAAAATTAGGAAACTGAAGATAGACAGGTAGAAATTATGCAATCTGAAGAAGAGCGAAAATATAGTGAAGATAAAATATAAAGACAAATAAACAGATTCAAAGAAATGTAAGACACTGTTGCTGCTGCTGCTGCTAAGTCGCATCAGTTGTGTCCAACTCTGTGTGATCCCATAGACGGCAATCCACCAGGCTCCGCCATCCCTGGGATTCTCCAGGCAAGAACGCTGGAGTGGGTTGCCATTTCCTTCTCCAATGCATGAAAGTGAAAAGTGAAAGTGAAGCCGCTCAGTCGTGTCTGACTCTTCGCGACCCCATGGACTGTAGCCCAGCAGGCTCATCCGTCCATGGGATTTTCCAGGCAAGAGTACTGGAGTGGGGTGCCATTGCCTTCTCTGTAAGACACTATTAAGCACACCAATATATATGAAATGGCATTACCAGAAAAACAAGAGAGTAGTATATAAAATATATTTTAAAATAATTGTTGAACATATCCCATATTTTATTAAAATTATTAATCTACATATCCAAGAAGCCTAGTGAGAGTGAAGTAGGATAATTTGAAAAACATGTACACCTAGACCCAGGCTTCCCTTGTGGCTCAGATGGTAAAGAATTAGCCTGTAGTGCAGGAGACCAGAGTTCAATCACTGGGTCAGGAAGATCCCCTGGAGAAGGGAATGGCTATCCACTCCAGTATTCTTGCCTGGAGAATGTCATGGACAAAGGAGCCTTTCAGGTTAAATCCATTGGGTTTCAAAGAGACATAGACAACTGAGTAACTAACACTTGTACCTAGACATATTATAGCAAAAGTGCCACAAAAAAAAAGGAAAAAAATATTGTGAAAACAGCAAGGGAAAAGTGGCTTGTCCTGTAACAAGGGATCCTAAAAAGATCAACACAGCCCATATCACCTTAGGAACAATGGAGGACAGAAAGCAATGAGATGATGTAGCCTAAGTTAAAAAGGAAATTTAAAAAAATCAATCACAAATTTTATCTTGCATAAAACTGTTTTCTGAGAGAAAATATGGAATAATGACATTTCAGGATCTTTAAAGAAATGAAAGAATTCTTTTACCAGCAGATTCAGTTTTCAAGAAATGGTAAACAAAGCTCTTGAGACTAACAAAAGTGCAAAACAATAATTTGAGTACTCACACAGACAGAGACACACACAAAAGTACCAATAAAGGTAATTAGGCCATTATAAAGGGATTAACAAGTGGCTCAGCTGGTAAAGAATCCACCTGCATTGTAGGAGACCTGGCTTCGATCTGAGGGTGGGAAGATCCCCTGGAGAGGGAATGGCTACCCACTCCAGTATTCTGGATTGGAGAATTTCATGGACTGTACACTTCATGGGGCAGCAAAGAGTTGGACACGACTGAGCAACTATCACTTTCAGGCAATTATAAAAAGCAGTGTGAGATGGTGGAGGAATAGGATGGGGAGACCACTTTCTCCCCTATAAATTCATCAAAAGATCATTTGAACTCTGAGTAAATACCACAAAACAACTTCTGAACGCTGGCAGAAGACACCAGGCACCCAGAAAGGCAGACCATTGTCTTCAAAAGGAGGTAGGACAAAATATAAAAGATATAAAGAGAGACAAAAGAGTTAGGGATGGAGACCGGTCCCGGGGAGGGAGTCGTAAAAGAGGAGAAGTTTCCAAACACTAGGAAACACTCTCACCATCAGGTCTGTGGGGAGTTTTAGAATCTCAGAGGGCAACATGACTGGGAGGAAAAAATAAATAAACGAAACCCACAGATTGTGTGCATAACTGCAACTTCCAGTGGAGAAGTAACCCAGAAGCTCACGTCCGCCACCAGCAAGCAGAGGCTGAACTGGGAGGCGCAGGCTGCATTGCTTAGGGTAAGGACTGGGCCTGAATGCCTTGAGGACAATCTGAGGGAACTAACATGAGATAGCAACCCAAACCATGGGATAGCCAGAGAGAGGATTAAAAAAAAGGAAAGGGAGAGAGAGAACTTTCCTGTGAAAAGCTCCAACCTAAGGCACTGCCAGGCCCGCTCACAGAACAAGGGACTGAGCGAATATCAGAGGAGAGCTAGCCGGCAGTGGACCAGCCCATCCCCCTCCAGAGGCAGGGAGGCAGGCGGGTGACAGCCAGAGCCAGAAGGCAAGGGGCAAACTTGGCCCCAGAGATGGCATCCTCTATCAAACTCCAAGCAGGCTTCCAGTTGCTAACCAAGTCTTCCTGGGATCCTGAATGGTTGACATCCACCAGGAGGGTCACAGCCAGAGATCAGCTCCCCAGAAGACAGAGAGGTCACACCTGAGATGCCGCTCCTGCTGTGCACCCAGGAAACTGAACGGCTGGGACAGAGGAGGTGATAAGATGCACCATCCCACCTGCAGAGTGTGCACTCACCAAACACCTGGTCACCTGAGCTGCTTGGACCTGGGAAGGGCAGAAAACACAGGCCCGCCTGAGTCTGTTCCTTTGTGGAGTACCTGAGAACCTGAACCTGAGTGGCTTAGACCTGGGAAGTGTATGCAAACCATGGCCCGCCTTAGAGAGTTCCCCTGCAGAGAAACCTGGAGCCTGAGCAGTGTTGACCACAAAAGCACACGTGCCGTGTGGGGGCAAACCCAGTGTGTCCCAGAGACTGCGAGCACTTCCCACACACTACAGTGATATTTGTTTGCAGGGTTCCTCGCTCCCGGCAGGACAATTGAACAAGTGAGCTTAAATAAATGACCACCTTCGCCCCCGTGTGTCAGGGTGGAAGTTAGATACTGAAGAGACTTGCTAACAGAGGAAGCCAAAACAAACAAAGAGGAGGGAACTGCTTTGGAAGTGACAGGTGCAACAGATTAAAACCCTGTAGTTAGCATTGGCTACATTGGAAGGGACTCATAGACGTTGAGAAGTATAAGCTGAAAAAAGGAACTATCTGAAACTGAAGTGATCCCACACTGTCCTCAACAGCTCCAGAAAAATTCCTAGATATATTTTACTATTATAATTTTTTTTAATTTTTTAAATTTTAAGTTATCTATTACTCCTTTATTTTTCATTTTTAAAACCTATTATTACCTTGGAAAAAATAACACCCTATTTTTAATGCAAATTTCATATATTTTTTTTATAACTTTTGCGATTTTGTTTTGTTTTTTTAATATTGTATTTTTGAGAGTCTAACTTCTACTCTAGATTTTTAATCTTTGCATTTTGGTATTTGTTATCAACTCTGTACCTTTAAGAATCCAATCTTAGGTACCCATTTTTACTTAACAGTGTGATTACTGGCTTGATTGCTTTCTCCCCTTTTGAATTTCCTCCCCACCCCCCAGGTCACATCTATCTCCTCCTTCCCCCTTTTTCTCTCTACTTAACTCTGTGAATCTCTCTGGGCGTTCCAGGCTGTGGAGAACACTTAGGGAACTAATCTCAGGCGAAATTGGTCTCTCTCCTTTTGATTCCCCCTCCTCTCCTCCAGGTCACCCCTATCTCCTTCCTCCTTCTTCTCTTCTCTATGGAAATCCATGAACCTCTCTGAGTGTTCCAGACTGTGGAGAGCAAATAGGGAATTGATTACTGGCTAGATTGCTCTCTACCCTTTTGATTCCCCCTCTTATCTTCCTGGTCACCTCTATCTCCCTATTCTCTCTTCTCTTCTCTGTGTAACTCCATGAACCTCTCTGGGTATCCCTCACTGTGGAGAATCTCTTCACCATTAACCCAGATGTTTTATCATCAGTGCTGTATGGATGGAAAGTCTTCAGGCTACTGTAAGAATAAGACTGAGAGCAAGAGGCAGGAGGATTAAATCCAAAACTTGAAAACACCAGAAAACTCATGACTCCAAGGAACATTAATCGACAAGAGCTCATCCAACAGCCTCCATACCCAGACTGAAACCAAGCTCCACCCAAGAGCCAAAAAGGTTCAGAGCAAGACATACCAAGCTAATTCTCCAACAATGCAGGAACATAACCCTAAGAACAAAAGTACAGGCAGCCAAAAGTCACACCAAACCCACAGACACCTCAAAACTCACTACTAGACACTTCATTGCACTCCAGAAAGAAGAAATCCAGCTCCACCCACTAGAACACTGACACAAGCTTCCCTAACCAGGAAACCTTGACAAGCCATTCATCCAACCCCACCCACAGGGAGGAACCTCCACAATAAAGAGGAACCACAAACTACCAGAATACAGAAAGGCCACCCCAAACACAGCAATCTAAACAAGATTAAAAGGCAGAGAAATATTCTGCAGGTAAAGGAACATGCTAAAAGCCCACCCACCCAAACAAAAGACAAAGGGATAAGGAGTCTACCTGAAAAGTAATTCAGAATAACGATAGTAAAAATGATCCAAAATCTCAAAAATAAAATGAAGTTACATATGAATAGTCTGCAGACAAGGATTCAGAAGATGCAAGAAAAGTTTAACAAGGACCTAGAAAAAATAAAAAAGAATCAATCAAGAATTAATAATGCAATAAACGATGTCAAAAGCACTCTGGAGGGAATGAAAAGGAGAAAAACTGAGGCAAAATATAAGATAAGTGAGGTGGAAGATAGAATGGTGGAAATAAATGAAGCAGAGAGGAAAAAAGAAAAAAGAATTAACAGCAATTAGGACAACCTCGGAGACCTCTGGGACAATGTTAAATGACCCAATATTCAAATCATTGGAGTTCCAGAAGAAGAAGACAAAAAGAAAGGCCATGAGAAAATACTTGAGGAGATAATAGTTGAAAATTTCCCTAAACTGGGGAAGGAAATAGCCACCCAAGGCCAAGAAACCTGGAGAGTCCCAAACAGTATAAACCCAAGGTGAAACACCCCAAGACACATATTAATCAAATTAACAAAGATCAAAGAACAAATATTAAAAGCAGTAAAGGAAAAACAAGAAATAACTCACAAGGGGATCCCCATAAGGATAACAGCTGATCTTTCAATAGAAACTCTTCAAGCCAGAAGGGAATGGCAGAACATACTTAAAGTGATGAAAAAGAACATTCTACAACCCAGATTACTGAACCCAACAAGGATCTCATTTAAATATGAAGGAGAAATCAAAAGCTTTACAGACAAGCAAAAGCTGAGAGAACTCGGCACCACCAAACAAGCTCTTCAACAAATACTAAAGGATCTTCTCTAGACAGGAAACACAGAACAGGTATATAAACTCCAAACCAGAACAAAAAGTAAATGGTAATGGGATCATACTTATCAATAATTACATTAAATGTGAATGGGTTGAATGCCCCAACCAAAAGACAAAGACTGGCTGAATGGATACAAAAACAAGACCCCTATATATGCTGTCTACAAGAGACCCACCTCAACATTAGGGACAAATACAGACTGAAAGTAAAGGGCTGAAAAAGATATTTCACAAAAATGGAGACCAAAAGAAAGCACAAGTAGCAATACTCATATCAAATAAAATAGACTTTCAAATAAAGGTCATGAAAACAGACAAAGAAGGACACTACATAATGATCAAAGGATCAATCCAAGAAGAAGATATAACAATAATAAATATATATGCATCCAACATATGAGCAACGCAATATGTAAGGCAAATGCTAACGAGTAAGAAAGGGGAAATAAACAGGAACACAATAATAGTGGGAGACTTTAATACACCACTCACACCTATGGACAGATGAACTAAACAGAAAATTTAGCAAGGAAACACAAACTTTAAATGATACAATGGACCAGTTAGACCTAACTGATAACTATAGTACATTTCACCCTAAAAAATGAATTTCACCTTTTTCTCAAGTGCACAAGGAACCTTCTCCAGGATAGATCACATCCAGGGCCATAAATCTAGCCTTGGCAAATTCAAGAATATTGAAATCATCTCAACCATCTTTTTGGATCACAATGCAGTAAGATTAGATGTCAACTACAAGGAAAACAATATTAAAAATACAAACATATGGAGGCTAAACAACATATTTTTAAGTAACAAACAAATCACAGAAGAAATCAAAAAAAGAAATCAAAATATGCACAGAAACAAATGAAAATAAAACAACCCAAAACCTATGGGATTCAGTAAAAGCAGTACAAAGGGGATGGTTCAAAAATACAAGCCTACCTCAAGAAACAGGAGAGAAATCAAATAAATAACCTAACTCTACACCTAAAGCAACTAGAAAAGGAAGAAATGAAGCACCCCAGGTTTAGTAGAAGGAAAGGAATCATAAAAAATTAGGGCAGAAATGAATGCAAAAGAAATAAAGGAGACCATAGCCAAAATCAACAAATCTAAAAGCTGATTCTTTGAGAAGATAAATAAATTAGACAAACCATTAACCAGACTCAACAAGAAAAAAAGAATGAAGAATCAAATCAACAAAATTAGAACAAAAATGGAGAAATCACAGCAGACAACACAGAAATACAAAGGATCATAAGAGACTACTATCAGCAACTACATGCGAATAAAATGGACAACTTGGAAGAAATGGACAAATTCTTAGAAAAGTATAACTTTCCAAAACTGAAACAGGAAGAAATAGAAAATCTTAATGGACCTGTCACACGCACAGAAACCGAAACTGTAATCTGATATCTTCCAACAAACAAAAGCCCAGGACCAGATGGCTTCACAGCTGAATTCTACTAAAAATGTAGACAAGAGCTAACACCTATCTTACTCAAACTCTTCCAGAAAATTGCAGAGGAAAGTAAACTGCCAAACACCTTCTATGAGGCCACAATCACCCTAATACCAAAACCAGACAAAGACATCACAAAAAAAGAAAACTACAGGCCAATATCACTAATGAACATAGATGGAGAAATTCTTAACAAAATTCTAGCAAACAGAATCCAACAAGATATTAAAAAGATGATATATCATGACCAAATGGGCTTTATCCCAGGGATGTAAGGATTCTTCAATATTCATAAATCAATCAATGTGATATACGACATTAACAAATTGAAAGATAAAAACCATAGGATTATCTCAAGAGATGCAGAGAAAGCATTTGACAAAATTCAGCATGCATTTATGATAAAAACCCTCCAGAAAGCAGGAATGGAAGGAACATACCCCAACATAATAAAAGCCATATATGATAAAACCACAACAAACATTAAAGTAAAACTCTGACTGTTTGCAGATGACACGATCCTCTACATAGAAACACTAAAGACTCCACTAGAAAATAAATAGAGCAGTTGGAGAAGACTCTTGAGAGTCCCTTGGACTGCCAGGAGATCCAACCAGTCCATTCTGAAGGAGATCAGCCCTGGGATTTCTTTGGAAGGAATGATGCTAAAGCTGAAACTCCAGTACTTTGGCCACCTCATGTGAAGAGTTGACTCATTGGAAAAGACGCTGATGCTGGGAGGGATTGGGGACAGGAGGAGAAGGGGACAACAGAGGATGAGATGGCTGGATGGCATCACTGACTTGATGGACGTGAGTCTGAGTGAACTCCGGGAGTTGGTGATGGACAGGGAGGCCTGGTGTGCTGCGATTCATGGGTTCGCAAACAGTTGGACATGACTGAGTGACTGAACTGAACTGAACTGATGGTTCACTGTAGGGTAAAATTCCTTACTCTCTATTCACCTGTACAACATTGTAAGTCAACTATATTACAATAAAAATATTTTCAAAGTAAGAAAATATTAAGTAGGAAATTTCAGATGCTAGATATCTACTGCTGCTGCTGCTAAGTCGCTTCAGTCATGTCCAACTCTGTGTGACCCCAGAGATGGCAGCTCACCAGGCTCCCCTGTCCCTGGGATTCTCCAGGCAAGAACACTGGAATGGGTTGCCATTTTCTTATCCAATGCATGAAAGTGAAAAGTGAAAGTGAGGTCGCTCAGTCGTGTCCGACTCTTTGCGACCCCATGGACTGCAGCCCACCAGGCTCCTCCGTCCATGGGATTTTCCAGGCAAGACTACTGGAGTGGGGTGCCATTCCCTTCTCCAGATATCTACTAATACATAAGAAAATCAAGTGATCTGTGAAGGATATGTGGGGAGCTTTCACTCTATAGTAATGTTCTCTTTTTTTATTCTGAGTTCTTGCATGCTCACAATATTATTTATTATACTTTGTATGTTTCTAAAGTTCTTTATATAATCCAAATTTCATAAAAATTATTAATGATAAAATAACAAAAAATTTTCTTCAAGAATATGATTGTGCATTCAATATGCGTGAACTTCCAGATGTTCAAGCTGGTTTTAGAAAAGGCAGAGGAACCAGAGATCAAATTGCCAACATCCGCTAGATCATCGAAAAAGCAAGAGAGTCCCAGAAAAACATCTATTTCTGTTTTACTGACTATGCCAAAGCCTTTGACTGTGTGGATCACAATAAACTGTGCAAAATTCTGAAAGAAATAGGAATACCAGACCACCTAACCTGCCTCTTGAGAAATATATATGAAGGTCAGGAAGCAACAGTTAGAACTGGACATGGAACAACAGACTGGTTCCAAATAGGAAAAGGAGTACGTCAAGGTTGTATATTGTCACCCTGCTTATTGAACTTCTATGCAGAGTACATCATGAGAAACGCTGGGCTGGAAGAAGCACAAACTGGAATCAAGATTGCTGGGAGAAATATCAATAACCTCAGATATGCAGATGACACCACCCTTAGGGCAGAAAGTGAAGAGGAACTAAAAAGCCTCTTGATGAAAGGGAAAGAGGAGAGTAAAAAAGTTGGCTTAAAGCTCAACATTTAGAAAACTAAGATCACGGCATCTGGTCCCATCACTTCATGGGAAATAGATGGGGAAGCAGTGGAAACAGTGTCAGACTTTATCTTTTGGGGGGGCTCCAAAATCACTGCAGATGGTGATTGCAGCAACGAAATTAAAATATGCTTACTCCTTGGAAGGAAAGTTATGGCCAACCTAGATAGCATATTCAAAAGCAGAGACATTACTTTGCCAACAAAGGTTTGTCTAGTCAAGGCTATGGTTTTTCCAGTGGTCATGTATGGATGTGAGAGTTGGACTTTGAAGAAATGTGAGCACCAAAGAATTGATGCTTTTGAACTGTGGTGTTGGAGAAGACTCTTGAGAGTCCCTTGGACTGCAAGGAGATCCAAGCAGTCCATTCTAAAGGAGATCAGCCCTGGGTGTTCTTTGGAAGGACTGATGCTAAGCTGAAACTCCAGTACTTTGGCCACCTCACGCGAAGAGTTGACTCATTGGAAAAGACTCTAATGCTGGGAAGGATTGGGGGCAGGAGGAGAAGGGGATGACAGAGGATGAGATGGCTGGATGGCATCACTGACTTGATGGATGTGAGTCTGAGTGAACTCCGGGTGTTGGTGATAGACAGGGAGGCCTGGCGTGCTGCAATTCACGGGGTCGCAAAGAGTCAGACACAACTGAGTGACTGAACTGAACTGAACTGAACTGAAAGGCCAGTCAAAGCCTCTGGATGGTATTGAGAAATGGAGCATTTCTTGCCATATCAGTAAACAAGGATGTCACAGTCTTCAGTGATTGCAGCCCTCCAATGTGACCTGGTGAGCCCTAAGGGTACTCAGAAATAGAAAAATACATGTGAATTGGCAGCTATCAGACTGCAGTCATTCCCTAAGGTGAGCCCCAAGGGAGCTCAGGATGTGAAAAACACAGGATACTGGCCTGGATAGCTGAAAGGAATGGTTTCAGTGAGCCCAGACTCTTGCATCTTCCCATACATATAAAAGTATCGAGCATAATTCTCAACTTTTAGGTTGGAATTTTTTTTAAGTTGACAGTATAAAAAGTATTATCAGGACTGCTAAAATAGAAAAAGAAATGATTTTAGAATATAAGCTGAGGAGAATGGAAGAATTATTTCCCAAAATTATTCCTCTTTAATTGCCAAGAATCTTTAAAATATAGCTAAATAATTTAAAATCATGCCTTCCAAAGTGTAAATTCAACTGTCCTTATATGGGAAATAGTAACTTTTCAATTTTTCACAGGAAAAATGATTTTAGAAATGTGTTTTATACTGTGAACCTGATAATTATGTTCCTTAATCAAATGGGAACTGTGTCATAAACTATTACTAGAACACAAAGGAGTTAATCACATAATTGATTGTATTTACCAGTCATTTCCCTTGAAAAAAAGAACTCATGTGGTCATTAAATAATAAAATTTACTTTTTAGGCTAGAGGATATTGTATTTTATTTTTACTACATAACATATAACTAGACTCCCCTTCAGGGTAGGCTCATGTGCCCTGGTCAAGCACCACCGCTACCCCAGTCCCACCAGAGTAGGCTCCTGCACTCTAGGGCAGCCTTAGGACCAGATGTTGGTGGGTGGCTCACATGCAAAGGTAGGGCTGAAACAATAGCAGAGTCCCAGGGGCTGTGAAACTAAGGAAGAAGAGCTAAAATTTCTCCTCTGCTGCTGCTGCTGCTGCTGCTAAGTAGCTTCAGTCATGTCTGACTCTGTGTGACCCCATAGACGGCAACCCACCAGGCTCCGTCCCTGGGATTCTCCAGGCGAGAATACTGGAGTAGGTTGCCATTTCCTTCCCAAAATCTCTCCTCACACCTGTGCAAAACACAGACATACACACCCGCTCTTGGCTTTGGAAAATCAGTGTCTGTGGAACATCTGAACAAACCATGAGTGCCTCTGCATCTGAGACAGGTCTAGCTTTAACAGCTGTAGGCTTTGTGGGTACATACATATAGGGGTGGAATAGGCCAGAGTCTGAGCTGTCCCCACAGTGCCCACAGCATGTACTGGTCCATGATTACTGCAGTACAGGGACATGACATCAGTGGATCTATGCTGGTGGCCTAGTGAAAACACCACCTGAGAGGCACCAGTACAAATTGACAGCATACTGACAGTTAAGATGGGGCTGAGAACAGTTACAAAAACAGTGCAATTTTCACAACTTGTGAAATATGACAGAACAGAGTACACTCACAGGTGAGCAGAACCAGAGGAAGAATACTCAGTGGCTACTCTCCCAGTGGGAATGTTCCAATCCTGTGTACCTTGCACTACAGATCAGAAACACAACACAGAAACAGATTCCAGGGCCTATGCTCCAACAATTAGGGAGTAGACTCCATCCCTAACAGTGCAATGACAACCAGAGAGCAAAGGGCAAGCCCAGCTCAATATCCAGGGTAGGCTCCGGTCACTACAATATCAGCTACACCTATCAAGGGGATAATGGCCAGCATACACTGAGGAAGGAAGTGGTAGACATCCATACTAAAAATAGCACTCTCACTAAAAAATATTAAAGCATGCAGGCTACACAAGGATGTTCCCACATAAAAATAGCCCTCTAAGGCAGTCTGAGGGTCTGGCATTAGGAAGAACTCCCATGGCATCTGGTCTTGAAGATGAGAAATGGAGTATTTCCTCCCATATCAGTAAGCAAGGATGTCACAGTCATCAGTGACTCAGGCCCTCCAAATGTGAATTTCTGAGCCCTGAGGGCACAGAGGAAGAAGACCAATACCTGTGATCTGGCAGCCATCAGGCTGCAGCCACACCCTATGGTGAGCACAAAGGAACTCAGGATGTAAAAAACCGAGGATACTGGCCCCAGATAGCTGAGATACATATGAAAGAAATGATTTCAGTGAGCCCAGATTCTTGCATTTTCCCATGCATAGAAAAGTGCTAAATTCCTTAGCTTGGGATGTCTGGTTTTCTTTAATTAACAAAAATACTTTTGATATTCAGATTACTTGCCCTTTTTTGTAAACTTGTATATAACCTGACTCCTTCCTGTGCCTCCTTGGAGTAATTCTCTCAGAGTCACTTGAGATGCTGTCTCCCAGGCTTAAAGTCCTAAAAATTTCCACTGAATGAAAAACTCTTAACTTTTATGTTTCTTTATGTTGACAAAGGCAAGCAGGGTTTGAGTGCAGGAACTCCACAGGGCTGGGGAATATAGAGACTCAACTCTTTGTGGGTGCACACAAGATCTCAAGAGCACTGGGGCCCAGCACAAAGAAGTACCTCTATAGGAACCTAGGCTAAATTTACATAGGATGTTTGGAGGGTCTCTGGAGAAGACAGGGATCAGCTACAGCTCACTTTGGGAACAAGGACATTGGTAGCAGGGGAACCAGGAAATATTTATTGACATGAGCTGTTCAGGAAGTCCCCATTTTGGAAACAAGACCCAGCTCCATACAATGGCTTACATGCTATAGTGCTGGAATGCCTTAGGACAAACAATCAGCAAGATAGGAAAACAACCCACAACCCCACCCATAAACAGACAGGTTGCCTAAAGTCATACTGGGCAGCACAGCCATTTCAAAACACACTCCTTGACACAGCCCTGCCCACGAGAAGGATAAAATCCAGCTACACTCACCAAAGGGAAGGCCTGAGTCTCTCTAGCCAGGAATCCAGCACAAGCTCCTGGACATATCTCATCCACCAGGAGACAAACACCAGAAGCAAGAAAAAATATCCTGCAGCTTATAGAAAGGAAACCACAAATGCAGAAAGTTAGACAAAATAAGACAACAGAGAAACAAGTAGCAGATGAAGGAACAAGATAAAAATCCACAAGAACAACCAAACAAAGAGAAGCTAGGCAATATACCTAAAAAAAATTCAAAGAGATGATAGTAAAGATGATTCAAAATTTTGGAAAAAGAATGGATGCACAGACACAGATATAAGAAATGTTTGACAAAGAGATAGAAGAATTAAAGAACAAACAAACAGATAAACAACACAATAACTGAAATGAAAAATACAGAAGAAGGAATCAATAGCAGAATAACTGAGGCTGTAGAACAAAGAAGTGAGCAGAAAAACAGTGATTGATAAAAATCACTGCCACAGAACAAAATAGAGAAAAATGAATGAAAAGAAATGAGTACAGTGTCAGAAACTTCTGGAACAACATTAAGCACATCGGTATTCACATTATAGAGGTCCCAGAAGAAGAAGAGAAAGACATAGAGCCTGGAAAATATTTGAAGAGATTATAGCCAAAAACTTCACTAACATGAGAAAAGAAACAGTCACCCAAGTCCAAAAAGGACAGAGAGTCCCATACAGGATAAAGACAAGGAGGAACATGCCAAGACACATATTAATCAAACTGACATAAATTAAAAGCAAAGAACAAATATTAAAAGCAACAAAGGAAAAGCAAGAACCTGAGACTAACACAACATTGTAAATCAATGATATCCCCCCCAAAATTAAAAAGCAAAATGAACAAACAATCCTCAGAATGGGAGAATTTATTTACTACCAGAACAACCAACATGGAATTAATGTTCAAAATATACAAACACCTCATGCAGCTCAACATAAAAAAACAAACAAACAACGCAACCAATAAATAGGCAGATATACATACATCCACTTGTTTTTAGATTCTTCTCCCATATAGGTCACTACAAAGTCGTGAGCAGAGTTCCCCGAGGTATACAGTTGATCCTTATCAGTTATCTACTTTACATAAAGTAGTATGTATACGTCAGTCCCAATCTTCTAAATTATACACCCCAACTTATCCTCTGAGAACCATAAGCTTGTTTTCTACATCTGTAATTCTATTTCTGTTTTGTAGATAAGTTCATTTGTATCCTTCTTTTAGATTCCACATATAAATGATTTCATATGATATTTGTATTACTGTATGACTTACTTCACTCTGTACAATTGAAATTAACATAACATTGTAAATCAACTACACTCCAATAAAATTTATTTTAATTTAAACAAAAGATAGATTAAAAATGTGAAAAAAATGGGCAGAAGATCTAAAAGAAGACATACAGGTGCCCAAAATGCACATGAAAAGATGTCTCTGCTTTTTAATATGCAAAGTGAAGAGGAACTAAAAAGCCTCTTGATGAAAGTGAAAGTGGAGAGTGAAAAAGTTGGCTTAAAGCTCAACATTCAGAAAACGAAGATCATGGCATCTGGTCCCATCACTTCATGGGAAATACATGGGGAAACAGTGGAAACAGTGTCAGACTTTATTTTGGGGGGCTCCAAAATCACTGCAGATGGTGACTGCAGCCATGAAATTAAAAGACACTTACTCCTTGGAAGGAAAGTTATGACCAACCTAGATAGCATATTCAAAAGCAGAGACATTACTTTGCCAACAAAGGTCCGTCTAGTCAAGGCTATGGTTTTTCCTGTGGTCATGTATGGATGTGAGAGTTGGACTGTGGAGAAGGCTGAGCACCGAAGAATTGATGCTTTTGAACTGTGGTGTTGGAGAAGACTCTTGAGAGTCCCTTGGACTGCAAGGAGATCCAACCAGTCCATTCTGAAGGAGATCAGCCCTGGGATTTCTTTGGAAGGAATGATGCTGAAGCTGAAACTCCAGTACTTTGGCCACCTCATGTGAAGAGTTGACTCATTGGAAAAGACTCTGATGCTGGGAGGGATTGGGGGCAGGAGGAGAAGGGGACGACAGAGGATGAGATGGCTGGATGGCATCACTGACTCGATGGACGTGAGTCTCAGTGAACTCCAGGTGTTGGATGATGGACAGGGAGGCCTGGCGTACTGCGATTCATGGGGTCGCAAAGAGTCGGACACGACTGAGCGACTGAACTGAACTGAACTGATCATGCAACAATCTAGGATAGGGGAAAAATGTGACTAGTCAACCAACAAACTGATTGAAAAATAATTATTAATTGTGGATATATCCCTTTTGATTGTTATATTTTATTTGCCAAAAAGACATATTTTTAGGTACAGGAAGTATGAAAGGCTCTAGAAAACAACAGAAGAAAGCCTACAGTTAAGTATTATAGGAGATGTCATAGAAGGTAGTCTACAGTATACAGATTTAGGGGTTAAAAATAGCTGGAAAAGAGCATGAGACTTAAGGAAAGAATTAAGGACAAGATATACTGGCAAAAGAAAATGAATGCTTTTCTTCCTGGATAAATTATGGTGAGCCTACATGAAGCCAAGGCAGCCAATTCATAGTGGTGTGGGAAAAGATCAGGATAGGTCAAAAGAAGCAGGGAAATTGAGTATCCCAGTGAAAATCTCCAGAAGACATAATACGAGAGAAGCTTTGAAGGGAGGTCTCCTTACATAAGTATAGATTATGTGCTAGCTGAGTCTTCTCCATAGAATATAAGTTGCACAAAGATAGGAAATACAAGCAGAATGTTCAGTGTTTAATCTATAGCCCTGAGTGTAATGCTTGGCCCTTTGTAGGTAGTCAAATATCTGCTAAAATTAATAAATAAATGAATTAGGATCATCACCAGATCTAGAATTACTTAGATAATGGGCCAGGGATCAAGGTTTACCAGTTGTATGCATACATAAGTAAATTAACACTATTTTACATTATATTTATAAATATTTATATTCAGAACTTGTCTATTTTTTAGATATTCCTATTTGGAGGTTGATGTGCACAGATGCACTATACCAACTGAATTGTACTGTCATGTGTGATTTGAATGAACCATTTCGGTCCTACTGCACTCTATAACAGAATCAGTAGGATGAGTAGTATGAAATTTTGTTTTAGCTTATTATATACCAGGTAGAAGAATGTAGTGATACTGGAAATAGAATTCTAAATAATTTATGAGACTAAATAATTTTTCAAAGACTAAATATCTTGGGCCATGCTGTCAATTGTTTTATATATGAAATGTCCTTTAGCTTATAAAATGCAATGTCAATTGGCCAGGAAAACAGAACTTACATTTTTAAAAGTCAACAGTGTAAAGTGATAAACAAAGACATATATTGAGGCATCAGTGATGTAATTTGCAATGCAAAATCTACATTACTGTTATTACTGGATGCTATAGCACCCTCAAGTGCTAACAGGTTGAGATGTCAGGTCTGTAAGGTTGTGGAAGTTAAGCTATGTACCACAGAAAAGACCAAAAATATATGCTTTATCCAAACTTCAACTTTTCACACTCAACTTGTTCTATGAAACTTTATGAGAACTGAGATTACCAGACAGCTCATCACCATTCAAAAACAGGAAGAAGAGCAGGTTTTCATGAAGACATAAAAAATGAGTTTAGTTTTGGGCATGTAAATCAGATGTACTTGTGGAATATCTATGTACAGAGATCTTGTGCAAAAATTCCAGTACTGATTTCCTCAGCCTTTGGGGATTACTGCCCAGCCATGATCAGTTTTATCTATTTACCAGAGTGTGTTGCACAGATATGATCATTCTAGTATGTTGCTGTTGTTGTTTAGTTACTAAGTCATATCTGACTCTTTTGTGACCCTGTGGACTGTAGCCTGCCAGGTTCCTCTAGCCACAGGATTTCCCACACAAGAATAATGAAGTGGGTTGTTATTTCCTTCTCTAGGAGATCTTTCTGATCCAGGGATTGAACCCTCATCTCCTGCTTTGGCAGGTGGATTCTTTACCACTGAGCCACCAGGGAAGCCCAACGTGCACCATGACCTAAATATGTTTGAAAAGCACAGGTCCAGTGGGAAACTGGATCCATTAGTTTAGAACTCATGATATGATGTCTGGATTAGTGATTTTGGTGTGTTGACAGCACAGAGGTGCTAGTAAAAACCAAAGAGAGTTGAAGTAACCAGAACCAGACTTTCTCTCCTGTGGTAACAATTAGAATCTGGGACAAAATATAAGAAATAGTTGTTTGTAGTACTTCAACAATACACAGTATAGAACCCTAAAACAGGGGGAAAAGCAAGATAAGCCTTATCATTACCAGTTTGCTACCTGAAAACATGATTTCTGGATGGTAGCATGGGGAGTGAGCACTCAAGCTGAGCATGGACATTTTGCTCAGTTGAAGAGACAAAAATTAGAGGTCAGAAAGGCTGAGTAAACTAGAAGTGCAGAGTAAACTTTGCAGGTCAGAGTACCAGAGAAGAGGGATCTATGTAGAAAAAGAACTGAAAAACCCTTAGCTGTGGGTCCACTTGAGTCTGTCACTGAATACAAAACCATGAGTGCCTAAGATGAAATTCCATGAGGCCAGACAAAGAAATACCAAGAAGCTTTATTCTGAAGAATACCCAGAACTCTCACAGAGCTGGCAACTGTTTAAGTTCCAAACACTAAAAATGAAGAGACAAAAGAAATTAGACCTTAGATGTAAGGCTAAACTAGCCAGGAAAGAATACTTTATATCTGTCCTAATAAGATTAAAAATCATCCTCAAATGAAGCAATCTGATACACAAATAACTGACTGCAAAACAAAATTCAACACACTAAAAAATAAATCACCAAAACTGCAACACTCAAGTCATGATGTACAGCATGTAACAAAACTTACCAGACTTATGTAAAAAAAAAGAAAAATATGATCCATAGCAAAGATAAAAATCTAATCATTAGGAAAACATGTTGAAGAAGTGAATGGGGGGCAAAGATAGAAGGCTGGAAAATACCCAGGCAAGATTTAAAAAATAAGAAGAAAAAGGACCTGACAAAAGTCACTTGAAAGGAATATTACATGATGTTAGAAGAATTAAGAGACTGTTGAATCATTAACGTCGTGTAGAGAGAAAGATTCAAAAGGAGGGAGTGGTCAATAAGGATACCAAGTAAGATAAAATTGAAAAGAGTTCATAAATTTCACAAGAATATACCTTCTATGCCTGGCCAGAGTAGTTCCAATGGAGAGGCTGGGGTAGAATCCAGATTTGAGAAGGAGAGAAGCTAATCATTGTTTCAAGGAAAGGTGTCTCTGACTCAGCATAGGCAAATAAGTGTACATTTTATATTTAAAAATATATTCTACAACCTTTATCAATGTCTCCTTTCTCTTATAGCCATATTTCTTTCTAATATACAAACAACTGTCCAAAAGAATTATGAAATTAAAATTGTTACCAAAAAAGGCATTCAGCAGCTTCTGAACCTGAATATTGCTGCCCACGGTACGGTACAATCCCTCTGTCTTGATTCCTAGAGAAAGAAAACCAGGTCAGTTTTATTAATATAGCTAGAACTTTCATCTCCCTCAAGGTAGAGAAAGTGGGCACTTACACAATGGATTCAGTTCAAACAAGAAAGGATCTCCCTACTGTCTCCAATCTCTCCAGCCCTCCTCTACAATAGGGAAACAGTCCTGAAACATCTCTGCAAATTATTCTTCCCATACTTTCATTCGGATTGTACCAAACCCTCAATAACATAACTAGAAAGAACACATTCTATAGTAAATAGAAAAAAAAAAATGCTTATGTGAGTAGCAGCAGATAACAGAGAACAGTGTCGTCATTTTGGAAAGAAGCTTGGGTTTAGTTGAAAAAGGAGGAGATATCAACCTTGAAGTTGTCCTTGGGCAGGGATATAAAGTAAGAGAGAGCTAGAGTATGGCAGGTGTGAAGCAAATAAATATTTTGTGTACTGAGAAAGATTGAAGCAACATTTAGCGGAAAAAAAGAGCCCCGGCTTATACACTACCCTTGCCTACATTCAAAACATTCTCAGAAATAAGAAAGTATCATCAACCTGGAAAAATATTAATGCCACATTTGCTGGATTTTAACTTTGTCCCCAACAATTTTTAAATCAATATGTATTGTGGCAGAAACTGAACTATTTAGAGTGGAACTATCATAACACTGCATGAAAAGTGCCCGATAGTATTTAAAAATATTTTATATGCCATTTGAAGTTCTTTATCACTAAAAGCAGGAAACCACAAATTATTCATACTTGGTTCTAAGTGTTGCTTCTTGACCAGAACACAGTTTTCTCAGGAGAGGGGTAAGGTGGTCTGGTATTCCCATCTTTTTAAGAATTTTCCACAGTTTGTTGGGATCCACACAGTCAAAGGCTTTAGCATAGTCAATGAAACAGAAGTATATGTCTTTTTGGAACTCCTTGGCTTTTTCCATAATCCTAAGAACGTTGGCAATTTGATTTCTGGTTCCTCTGCCTCTTTGAAACCCACCTTGTACATCTGGAAGCTCAGCTCACATACTGCTAAAGCCTAGCTCGAAGGATTCTGAATATAACCTTACTTGCATGTGAAATGAACACAATTGTACAGTAGTTTGAACATTCTTTGGCATTGCCCTTCTTTGAGATTGGAATAAAAACTGACCTTTTTCAGTCCTGTGGCCACGGCTGAATTTTCCAAATTTGCTGACTTACTGACTGCAGCACTTTAACAGCATCATCTTTTAGTATTTTAAATATCTCAGCTGGCATTCTGTCCCCTCCACTAGCTTTGTTTGAAATAATGCTTCCTCAGTTGCACTTGACTTTAAACTCCAGGATGTTTAGTTCTAGATGAGTGACCACACACCATCGTGGTTATCTGGGTCATTAAGACCTTTCTTGTATACTTCTGTGTATTCCTGCCACCTGTTCTTAATACCTTCTACTTCTGTTACATCCTTAATGTTTCTGTCCTTTATTGTGCCCATCCTTGAATGAAATGTTCCCATAAGATCTTCAATTTTCTTGAAGAGATCTCCAGCCTTTCCCATTGTACCGTTCTCCTCTATGTCTTTGCATTGTTAGTTTAAGTAGGACTTCTTTTCTCTCCTTGCCATTCTCTGCAACTCCACATTCTGTTAGGTATGTCTTTCCCTTTCTCCCCTATCTTTGTTTTTCTTCATTCCTCAGCTATTTGTAATGCTTCCTCAGACAACCACATGCCCTCCTTGTATTTCTTTTTCTTTGGAATGGCTTTGGTCACTGCCTGCTATACAATGTTACAAATCTCCATACATAGTTCCTTAGACTTTCTGTCTCCCAAATCTAATCCCTTGAATCCACTCATCACAGCTGAATAAAGGGAATTGATTTAGGTCATACTTAATGGCCTAGTAATGCTCAAAATTCTCCAAGCCAGGCTTCAGCAATACGTGAACTGAGAACTTCCAGATACTCAAGCTGGTTTTAGAAAAGGCAGAGGAAGCAGAGATCAAATTGCCAACATCCACTGGATCATTGAAAAAGCAAGAGAGTTTCAGAAAAACATCTATTTCTGCTTTATTGACTATGCCAAAGCCTTTGACTGTGTGGATCACAATAAACTGTGCAAAATTCTGAAACAGATGGGAATACCAGACCACCTAACCTGCCTCTTGAGAAACCTATATGCAGGTCAGGAAGCAACAGTCAGAACTGCATATGGAACAACAGACTGGTTCCAAATAGGAAAAGGAGTACGTCAAGGCTGTATATTGTCACCCTGCTTATTGAACTTATATGATGGGCTGGAAGAAGCACAAGCTGGAGTCAAGATTGCCGGGAGAAATATCAATAACCTCAGATATGCAGATGACACCACCCTTATGACACAAAGTGAAGAGGAACTAAAAAGCCTCTTGATGAAAGTGAAAATGGAGAGTGAAAAAGTTGGCTTAAAGCTCAACATTCAGAAAACGAAGATCATGGCATCTGGTCCCATCACTTCATGGAAATAGATGGGGAAACAGTGGAAACAGTGTCAGACTTTATTTTTTGGGTCTCCAAAATCACTACAGATGGTGACTGCAGCCATGAAATTAAAAGACGCTTACTCCTTGGAAGAAAAGTTATGACCAACCTAGATAGCATATTGAAAAGCAAAGACATCACTTTGCCAACAAAGGTCCGTCTAGTCAAGGCTCTGGTTTTTCCAGTAGTCATGTATGGATGTGAGAGTTGGACTATGAAGAAAGCTGAGTGCCGAAGAATTGATGCTTTTGAACTGTGGTGTTGGAGAAGACTCTTGAGAGTCCCTTGGACTGCAAGGAGATCCAACCAGTTCATTCTAAAGCAGATCAGTCCTGGGTGTTCTTTGGAAGGAATGATGCTAAAGCTGAAACTCCAGTACTTTGGCCACCTCATGCGAAGAGTTGACTCATTGGAAAAGACTCTGATGCTGGGAGGGATTGGGGGCAGGAGGAGAAGAGGACAACAGAGGATGAGATGGCTGGATGGCATCACTGACTCAATGGATGTGAGTTTGAGTGAACTCTGGGAGTTGGTGATGGACAGGGAGGCCTGGCGTGCTGCGATTCACGGGGTTGCAAAGATTCGGACACGGCTGGGTGACTGAACTGAACTTAACTGAATGGCCTAGTGGTTTTCCCTACTTTATTCAAGTTAAGCCTGAATTTTGTAATAAGGAGCTCATGATCTGAGCCACAGTCAGCTCCAGGTTTTGTTTTTGCTGACTGTACAGAGCTTCTCCATCTTTGGCTTCAAAGAACACAATCAATCTGAGTTTGGTATTGACCATCTGGTGATGTCCATGTGTAGAATTATCTCTTGGGTTGTTGAAAAGGGTGTTTGCCATGACCAGCAAGTTCTCTTGTCAAAACTGTTAGCCTTTGCCCTGCTTCATTTTTTACTCCAAGGCCAAACTTGCCACTTATTCTATGTATCTCTTGATTTCCTACTTTTGCATCCCAATCCCCTATGATGGAAAGGACATTTTTTTTTGGTGTTAGTTTTAGAAGGTCTTGTAGGTTTTCATAGAACTGTTCAACTTCAGCTTCTCTAGCACTAGTGTTTGGGGTATAGACAGATTACTGTGGAGTTGAATGGTTTGCCTTGAAAATGAACTGTTTGTGCCCTTTTTGCAGTTGCACCCAAATACTGTATTTTGGACTCCTTTGTTGACTATGAGTTCTACTGCATTTCTTCTAAGGGATTCTTGCCCACAGTAGTAGAGTAGATACTATACACACACACACACACACACACACACATATATATATAATGGTTATCTGAATTAAATTCACCCGTTCTTGTCCATTTTAGTTCAATGATTCCTAAGATTTTGAGGTTCATGCTCTCCATCTCCTGCTTGACCATGTCCAATTTGCCTTGATTCATGGACCCAACATTCCAGGTTCCTATACAATATTGTTCTTTACAACATTGGACTTTACTTTCACCACCATCTATAACTGAGCATCATTTCCACTTTGGCTCAGCTGCTTCATTCTTTCTATAGACATTAGTAATTGCCCTCATAATTGCCCTCAGATCTTCTGCAGTAGCATATTGGACACCTTTTAACCTGGGGGATTCATCTTCCAGTTCCATATCTTTTTGTCTTTTCATACTGTCCATGGGGTTCTCCAGGCAAGAATAGTGATGTGGTTTGCCATTTCCTCCTCCACTGAATCGCTGGAGGTTTTTGTTTTGTCAGAACTCTTCACTGTAACCCATCTGTCTTGGATGGCCCTGCGTGGTATGACTCATGACTTTATTGAGTTATGGTAGCCTCTTTGCCATGACAAGGCTGGGATCCTAATATTGCACATCAACTATACGTCAATAAAAATTAAATATATTTTTAAAATCATTTAAAAAAGAATAATCAGATTCAAATGATGCCAAGGCTATGGCTCATATCTTACCTTTGGTCTCAATTATATTGATGCACTTCCTAACAAACTTGAACCCCACTTCATTCAGTTCCACTGTTTCAAGCAAAAGAAAGCAGAGTTAGATCCTGCTGCAATAAGCCTCACCTAAAAAACCTTCAGGGATCTGGTTAAGAGACTACAGTGAGAGAATTAGGGCTTTAGTCTCTCTCCTGCAATCACCATTAAATGGAAAGATTCTTCATTTGGGTGAGAGAAGTGGTTAGAGGTTTTACGCTTGTAACACAAAATGTTTTTACTTGACCCTTTTTGTATATCTGCTTGAGGCATGAGCTACCTCAAATGTGAAAAATTAGGCTGGAAATGCACACAATTTCTATTGTGTGTCTAGAAAAAGAAGAATATAATTAGTGTTTCTCTATATACTACAACTACCCCACCAAAAATCTAAGATAGATAAAGTGACTTCCTTAGTTCAATTGAAAGACACCTTCTAAAAAAGCAGGTCTGAATTTCATTTCACACAAAGGTATCCATAAATACATCCATAAATACAATATCACAAATTATTGATGATAGCATTTACTGTGATTAGGATAGCTAACAGTTTATAATGCCAGTAGATCAGAAATCTGACTTACTTTCTTCCTGTTTTGTTATAGGGCTGTGGTAGATCTACAAAAAAAGAGACAGAAAGAGCCATGGATATTGCGAATAACTATAGGTAAGTATAGCAAAAACTAAATACCTTTCCTCAAATAAGCCATCAAAAGCATTAGTGACTTTAAGAGTTTAACAAGTAATAAACGGGCTAAACAGAATCATTTTTGCCTAGGTCACTAGAAACAGTAGGATTAACAATCCCTGAAGATTACATTGGATTTCACACAGCTCACTGCAGTGGTAGCCTACCCATCTTAGACATTTACTCATGTAAAACTTTTCCTGATGGAGCAAGGGAGTATGACAGAAAGGAAGTGGTTTTCTCCAGGTTATTGGCAGAAGAAAGCAGAGTTAGATCTTGCTGTAATAAGCTTCACCAAACAAACCTTCAATGATCTGGATAAGAGACTGCAGTGTTGAATAGCTGATGGTAAAATTTAAATATTACTAATACCAATCTCCTTACCCAAAGGTGTTAGTGGGTATTTTCTACCCAGATGGGTAGAAAAGCAAGTGCCCATCTGAAAGAGATTCATGTATTCACCAAACTTTCTCTGAGTCATCTTAAAGTATGAATTGTGATAGCTATGTGAGAAACAAGAGGAGATCCTTGACTCTTGAAGCCTAGTCTTGGCTTTATGGCTACATCATTATGAAACTTAGGCATGTCCCATTCATTCTCTAGACTTCAAAATTCATATCTCTAAAATGATCAGTGTTGCAGTAGATGTTCCTTCAAGAACTGATCTTCTTACTATGTGTAATATTAGTGAATTGGGGAGGGGGGTTGTTAGTAGAGCAGAAGCAACATTAGTAATGCAGGAAATAAGTCCTCTATATGCCATCTGTATAATCTGCTTTAACAATCTCTCCTTTTAAAATAAAATTTTCTGCCTATATGTGTATGCCCATGGATAGGTCAATGAGACAGGTCAAGTTGATAAGGATCCACATTCAGAGGGCCCATGTTCTAACATGATTCTTCACAAAAAGCCATCTGTACCCTTTGATTTTTAAAACTTTAAAGGGGGAGCAAGTTCAGGAGAGGGAATTAAGAGTAAAATGACTTAAAAATTGTAAATTAACTATATTTGGATTAAAAAATAAGAAATAAATATGAACAACAACAAAAAACAATAAAATGTCTTGCTGGGCTTGCTAGTATCCTGCTAGAAAAATACCATAGGCATGTAATGGTTAAGTTCCAAGTTTCTGTGAGAGAAGGGAGCAGAGAAAGGCCCTGGTCTATTTTCTGGATGACAGTCCTTACAACACCACTTCTCTCCTGGTATCTTCTGAGTTGCTATACATGCAATCTTATAGCTGGGCCTTCCTCACTAGTCTTCAAGGCACTAGAAACCACAGAAAGAAGTCCCTGTAATATATTCTCCATTTTAGCAAGATTTTGCCTTGCATAAGGCAAGAAGATTAGATTGTACCCAAATACTACTGAATTTCAGTAGCTTTGCACCAAGCCTTCAGACCAGTGAGAAGAACTTCAAACTGATATAGCATATTATGGTTGACAAACTGGCTTTCAATTGATTTCTTTCAAAGAAACTGTGTGAGATAGCTAGAACAGAAATTATTAAAGCCATTTTATCAAAGAGAAGAATCTCAGAGAAATTAAATAAGTAGCTCAAGGTCACACAATCATTGAATGGCAGAACCAGACCCAAATATAACCTTTTGGGATTCCAAAACTAAGAAGCTGACATTACATCATATGCCACAAGAAGAAACCTACACAGAAGATACTGAAAAAAAAAAATGCTTTTTGGTGACCTGACTGTTCATATTGGTCTTTCTATGATAATTGTTAGCCCTGTAAAAGTATTCCTTGTAATCCTATGTAACAGTGTTCTAAATGGAATGGTGCATTTTGGGATATAGGATGGCAATGCCATCTCCTGCCCTTAAAGAGAATAAGCTGACTTAGAAATGTAAGGGAGAGGCAGTAAAACCATTCTGAATAAAATCTTAATAAATGCTTGTTCACAGTCATGAAAATTATTTTCCATCCTTATATATGAACACATATTAATGCTATAAACTACAAACAGGCTTAATTTCTTTCTTAAGAAAACCTTGTGGGCATAGCTGTATAAGAAGAAAGAAGCTGAGAGACCTAGTTTCTAGGTCCATTGCGATGCCTTTCTGAGGCTAATTCTAGAGAAGTCCTTTACCATCACTGGAACTCAAGTTGCCTAACTTACTAAACAAGAAATGTTATTCAGCATTTCCTTCTAACTCTAAACTTTTGAGTATGAATTATCTATCACCATTTAATTGTCCTGGACTCACTGCTACCACTAGAGCACAATCATATACTGGCCTATGTTACTGAGGTTTCCCCAGGGTAACTTACAGGTTCTTTCCCATCCATAGCCTCCATCCATAGTCTTCTGTTAGCTTCTGAAAGAGCTTGCAGAGTGATGGTTCCTGGTCTAAGGAATAAATGACAAGTTGAGAGCAGAAAAGTTAACTGAGAGAATTGAGTCTTATAATCTAAGGTTCCACTCAGCCCTGAGAGTTATGACACTGAGCAGACACAGGAATATAGATTTCCAATTTTTCAAAATCTTTGTTTACTCAGAAAAATAATGGAACTTAGAGAACAGTAATTTTGGAAACATTGGTGGAGGTAGTATCTTGGTGGCTTCATGCCAGGGTCAGGCAAGGAAATATGAAGGCAGATGCTGACACCTCACCATAATACAGACTTAAATTGACCCCACTGTGTGCTTAAAACAAACTGAAGCTCTCCCTGCCTCTTGCTCTTAGAAGCCAGTCATTTGGTCTGAGTTCAAATGGTTCTGAGCATGTTCACTATAAGTACATATATCAGGAAAATGGCTTTGTTACTTCTACCACCTAGGATGTCCAAGGAGCACTTTGGTTGGAAAGAAATCAACAACAAGCACAGGGAGGCCTTCTGGCTGATTTAAGCAATCTTATAAATAATAACAACAACTACTAGTTACTGAATGCTCAGCAAGTGCCATAGTTCTATAAATAGTTTATAGGTATAAATTCACTTAATCTACACAAGAAGCCTATAAAGCAGGGACTATAGAAATCCCTATTTTACAGAAGGGAAAACTGAGGCACAGAGAGGTTACCTGAGTCCGTGGTAAGTGTAGAGCCAGGATTTTGATTTAGGAATTTTATTCCAGCAGCCATGTTCTTTCTTAGCTAATACATTATAAGGCCTCTTCTGCATGACATACAACTTGAAATCCAATTTTATTTTATTTATTTGCAGTAACTGCAACTATATACCCAGATATACCCCAATTTGGTATACACTGTTCTTCTCGGACCTTCAAAACCAAACTGGAATTTGGGGATTAATCATATTACTTGCAGGCATAAGGTGTTTTCCATTCTCTGCCTAGTTGTGCCACTAGGAGATATTTGTTCCTCTTGCTCCTTCCATGTTAAGATGAGACCTCTCTGAGTCATGAAACAGTAACAGAATAATGACAAGAGAGTTCAGTGGGAAAGTCACTGTGCTTCAATTTCTTTAGTCATAAAAAATTTGGATCTGATGAATTGGTAGGTCCTTTTTAGTCTGATACCATGGGATTCCTATCCTACCTGTCCTTCTGTCTCTTACTACATTAAAGTACTCCTTAATAAGTAAAGCCCCCAAATGATCTTTAAGCCAGAATCAATTGAAAACTAGGACTTGGCTTTCAGTACTGGACTCTTTTCAAGTTTACCTTTCTCTAAGAAATATCCAACCTATTAGACATATCTTATGGGGCTAGAAAGTCTACAAATCTCTGTAAAAATAATTACCCAGATGGATCCTGAAGCTAGAAAGAAGGAAAGCAAGAAAATGGGCAAAAAACATAAAGCAGATGCTGCACACTAGATATGAAGTTAAACCTATTACAGACACAGTTTTCCTATTTAGGAAATCAGAAAGCTGGTATGTATCCTTCCTTGATCATACAGAAAAGCTGAAAGAATAAATAAGTGACTATTCAGGAAGCATTTGGAGATTCTCTGGTGCTACTAAAAGTCAAATTCAAAGAACAATGTTGTTAAGAACAAAATGACAAAGTAGAAAGAGTACTGACTTCTAGGCCAGGCTTTTCCATCATGATTTTAGACAAATCCTGTGCCCACCCTGAGGTCTGTCACTCCTCTAAAACAAAAAGGCATATATAACATATTTGCTGTAGAGTTCAGTGGTTAAGAATGTGGGCTTGGCAATTAGTATACCTGGATTTGGATCCTAGCTCTAACATTTACTAGTTGTATAATCTAAGTGCTTAACTTCTCTCTGTCTCCTGGTCTTTGTGAGATTGGGATAGAAACACTGCCCACTTCATGTGACCGTAATGAAGACTAAAGGAAATTATGCATTTAAAACGAGGTGGATGAAAATGGATCCTATTATACAGAGTGAAGTAAGTCAGAAAGAGAAACACCAATGCAGTATATTAATGCATATATATGGAATTTAGAAAGATGGTAATGACAACCCTATATGGAAGACAGCAAAAGAGACACAAATGTAAAGAACAGACTTTTGGACTCGGTGAGAGAAGGCGAGGGTGGGATGATTTGAGAGAATAGCATTGAAATATGTATATTACCATATGTAAAATAGATGACCAGTACAGGTTTGATGCATGAGGCAGGGCACTCAAAGCCAGTGCTCTGGGACAACCCAGAGGGATGGGTTGGGGAGGGAGGTCGGAGGGGGGTTCAGGATGGGGGGAACACATGTACACCCTGGCTGATTCATGTCAATGTATGGCAAAAACCACCACAATACTGTAAAGCAATTAGACTCCAATTAAAATAAATAATTAAGAAAGCAAAGAAAAACAATAAAATAAAGGTTGAGAATGGTGCCTAGCACATAGAGGTACTCAGTGAACGTTAGCAGTTGTTGCTGTCATCGTCATCATCAATGTTATTATTATTACTGTAATTATTGTCCTTCAAGTTCTGATGAGCTATGAGACTGTGGCTTCAAATATTGGTAGGAACAATAAAAAAAAGTTATCCTCTATCCCAGAAATAGAAAAGGGGATTCAAAGAGTCATCTGTTCAATTCAGCAGGGAACATGAGTACAGGTGCCTGATGTCTACTGCGAGGCCTGCCTCTGCCCCTTATATCAGATTGACCAGCCAGGAAAGCAGATGTGGACGACGTATTACTCAGAAAACTCCACATACACAGAGGCACCTCAGCATCTGTGCATTACTATATTTGACCCTCTATTTCACAACATATTTATTCTGCTTATAATAGACAATGGAATAAAATTTAAAAGAACATGGGGTTTGGAGAACTACAGACCAGAGTTTGTGCTCAATCGCCACTATGTGACTTTGATTAGGCAAGGCAATTAAACATATACAAGTCCCAGTCTTCTCACCTGTAAAATGAGGGCGGAGTTCAGTGGAGGAATATTTTTTAAATGCCCAATATGTGGTAAGTAAAATCATAGCTATATCAAAACTTTAATCCTGAGTTCTAGCTTCAGAATTCCCCAGTATTCTTGGGTAGGGAAAAATTTTAAAAATGAATACCAGATTCAGTATCTACTATGAGCCATACATAGCACTAGATGCAATATATCTATAGATAGATAGATAGATCCTTATAAATATATTGATCCTTGCCCTTAACCTTAGGGCCAAACTGTTTGCAAATGCTTTGAGTCTATGAGAATAATACTTGCAAGTGGCTTGCAAATTTAAGCTGAAAACTGAATCAGAATGGAATTAGACACAGAAAAATTTAACTTTATTTAAGTGCATTAATTCAGCAGACCCAAAGACACTAAAGGTTCATAAAAAGGAAGCCACAGCCAACAGTTGCTTTCCCCTTCCTACTGAGCTCAAAGTTGTGGGGTGGAAATGAGTGACAGCCTCATGATTTTCACTAACACTGTTTACTATTACAGCCATCTTTGACTGGGACCATCCATTCTTAACAAAGAAAGCATATAGATTCACAAACATAAATTTAAAATGGGAAAGAGAACTAATAGCTACTTATACCAAGACCAAAAAAAATGCCTTATTTTCTTAATCTGATCTATATGATTCTAGTCACTGATAGCTTTGCTCATATGATATTGTAATTCAACCAAGTTCCTTTCCAGCAATCTGATCTTTTGTTAAATTCTATTATAATACATAATGCCTAATACTTAGGAATAATAGATGGAAATAAAATATAGAAACACATATACTCACTAAATTGTGGATCAACTTCCCAACTACATAAAATGTCTTTTTCCAAAGTTACTCCAAATGCTCTCATTTTAAAATTCAAAAGTAAAAGTTAAAGTTCCCTACCAATAAATTGTCCAGGTTGAAAAGACAAAAAGAGAGAATTGGATAGGAACAAATGCAACCAAGTCCAAAGATTGCAAGCTTTGCTGAAAACAGAAAGTTGATAATTAAACTATTTACACTTTACATAAATATCTGCAAGGTAGGAAAAGTTCACATCATTTGTACCAAATGGGGGAAAAAAAAGCATCCCCAATAGAACTACCACCCTCCATCCAATCTACGTTCCCTTAAATATGTGTTTCAATTAATTTGTTCTTGTATATTGGGATAAAAAAGAATGAGTTTTGTTATCCTGTT
The DNA here is from genome assembly GCF_029407905.1 of Bubalus kerabau. Classification (NCBI taxonomy): domain Eukaryota; kingdom Metazoa; phylum Chordata; class Mammalia; order Artiodactyla; family Bovidae; genus Bubalus; species Bubalus kerabau. The sequence goes on along the minus strand of NC_073647.1, from coordinate 97,291,719 downwards.
CTTTTTCAGCATCACCAAATACTGACCTTTTGCATATATCATAGCAAATTAAATCCTAGGAATAACTTCTGCCTACAGCAAGTAAGCAAAGCTGACTGAACCTTGAATAGAGAGAACCAGCTCTGGTCCAGCTCTAACAGGGATCTCTGGGAGGGGCAGCCAAAAGAGCCAATAAAATGGTGTCATGAATAGTTTTTCTCATTTTTATCAAAAAGAGATGACAGATGAAAATAAAATACCTACCCAGGCTCAGAAACTGGCACATGGGATGCTGCCAGTTCACATCCTTACCTTTCATTTGTTTCTATATCGAAACAGAATCTCTTATCAATAGACTCTGTCTTCCTTCTCACACAGTACTTCAGGGTTAAGTCCAAGGGCCCCTGAAATAACAGAAGGATGAATAGCCAGTTTGTAAAAAATACACAGAAGCTTCTTTTGCTTACTGCAGTGTCCTTAATGTCACTTGGAAGGCATCTGTTACGGCAGCAGGAACAATGTTTAGCCTCATTGAGGACCTTGTCCCCTCAAAGCGTAGTTGTAGCAAGGTGGCAGATGGTTTTTCTCTGTTCTAAAAATCAATGACTGAGTTCAGAAGAAACTGCTCAGAATAAACTAGTATTCCTTTCCAAGTATGGTATATTAAATAGGAAACTCATAAGGGGGATGTAGGAGAAATGGGGTGCACAAATGGTATTAAGTATACAAAATAAAATTTCATGAGACTTCTAGGTAGGGAGATTACACTGGGTAAGTGGTTTCTGAAATGTCCCTTCCATTACAGTGGCAGATAGAAGATAGGAGGAAAAACATTTTTGGTTTCCCATTTCCAGAACCTTTAAGATGATGGGAATTACAAAAGCAGTCTCTCCAAAGATAGGGCAGGAGTAGGGAAAATAAGGATATTTTTGTCATAGTCAAGGTGGAATTTGGTATTTCATGTGTGCAGGACAACGTGTCCCACATTAGTCTTGTGGGCACTTAACAAGACCATAGAAATCCATTGGGTTCACGGGTTGAGTGTGTGTTAAGTTGCTTCAGTCATGTTCAGCTCTTTGCCGCCCCATGGACTACAGCCTGCCATGCTCCTCTGTCCGTGGGATTCTCCAGGCAAGAGTACTGGAGTGGGTTGCCATGTCCTCCAGGGGACCTTCCTGACCCAGGGATCGAACCTGTGTTCCCTGTGGCTTCTACACTGCTGGAAGATTATTTACCACTGAGCCACAAGCGAAGCCCATGTTCACAGATTAAAATTCCTCAAATCCCACCTAGTTCAGTTTACAACAGGGGCAATGTGGTATAGAAAAGAGAAGTAACATTTATTGATTACTAATACATGCCACATATTATGCTAGGTATCTTTAAACCACTTTTCTTCATTACAGCCCTAAGAGGGAAGTGAAGCTCAGAGAGGTAAAATGGCTCACCCAAAGTCACCCAAGTCGGAATAGTAGAAATATCAATAAACTAAGAAGTTTAAAAGCTGGAGTCTTGTCTCAGTGATAACTTTTACTAGGTATGTGGCCCAAGGTAAATAATTTTTCCTCTCTGAATATAAACTTCATAATCTATTAAATGGGAATAATACTACCAACCTTGCTGTCTCAAATTCAGAAACACTGAATTTGTGTTTCTGCCCAAAGTGCCAAGTCTGTACCTAAGCACTATACTGTCCTAACTGGCCCATACAGTTGATCATCAAATAAATTCCCTCTCATTGTCACACTCAAGCCTTTTGCAGGTCTATCCTTTTTCTTGCTCCTGCACTAGAGAAACACAATTCTATATTCATCTTACAATCTGCCTTCTAAAACTCCAACACTTAGAATATCAAGCATTGTCAGCCTTGCAAGATAAGAGTAATTAACTACATCATGTGCTCACATTCCCTTTTTAAACTCTCAACTCTGTTAGATTTGGTGAGATGACATCACAGCTCAGGGGACAACATCCTGCCCACCACTCCAGGTTCACCTTCAGCCACCCTCATCTAATTTATGATGTCCCATCAGTGTGAAAGAACTCCTATTTCACACATGTATCATGCTCTTTCATGACTCCAACTTTGCATATATTGTTTCCTCCACCCAAAATGACTTTATCTATATTCTTTGACAAACTCTTACTTGTGCTACAACCTGCAGTTCAGCTTTCATTTCCTCAAAAATCTTTCCCCAATATATATACTGTCTACTTTGTGTTTTCTGCATTGTATTAAAGCCTCTCTTTTTCACGTCTGATTCCCCTACTTGACTAAGAACTCAAGGATGTGGGCAGCATCTTATTTATCTTTATATCTCTAGCACCTAATAAAAAGTTAGTGTTCAATAAATATTTATAAACTAGACTATCATCCTGGACATTTTTTCTGATGAGAAAAATGATAGTGAGCAACCATAACTGATTTACTCAAGATCACACTTTATTAGGCCTTGGAACTAGGATTTAAGACTAGTTCTTGAAACAAGAGTGTCCAAGATGGTGGAGTAGGAGAAACCTGAGCTTACCTCCTCCCATAGGCCCACCAAAATTACCGAGACAGACAGACCTCAGACCCTTTGTTGCAGTGTTGCAATGCTTGCACATGGCCACACCATTCTTCCAGCAACAAAATGCAAGCAAATTGTATGGGACTAAAAATAACTGCATGCATGCCCCGTTGGGACAAATTGTGGACAAAAGATACAAAGAGACAAAAAAACTGCCACTTTTGAAGAGCCTGGAGCAAAAGCAGGGGGATGGGAGCAAAAGCAGAGTATTGTGCATGCCCCCTACATACACCACCACCTATGGTGTGGACAAAAAGCCTAAGTTACCCCTCTGTTCCAACCCGTGGACACACTTCTACCCTCACCCCTATAAGGAACAACCTTGCCCTGCTTTGGGAGGCAATCAAGTAAGGGAACTTGTTGTCTGTTCTTGCTGCCCCTGATGCATCAGGGGCCACAATAAAGCCTTGCCTAAACTTCTTGTCTAGTCTGTAGTCAATTTCTATTGATTGGGGAAGGCCAAGAACCCTGTTCGGTAACATTACAACTATTTACAGAGCAACAGTCAATGGTGAGAATGACCTGAAGACTAGCAGGAAAGATCTTCTACAATTACAGATATAAGGAAAGAATCACAACTAGACAGGTGGGAGGGGCGCATGCATGGTAGAGTCAAGGCCCACACCTCTAAACAGGTGATCCACAAATAAGAGGATAATCACAATCGTAGAGTTTATCCTCAAGGAGCAAGGGGTTTGATCCTCATATTAGATTCCTAGTCAAGGGGTCCTGAACCGAGAAGACAAAGCCTCAGAATATATGACTTTGAAAGCCAGCAGGGCTTGCTTTAAGGAGAGCCAGAGGTGTACAGGAAATAGGTATTCTATTCTTAAAGGTTGCACACAAAATCTCACCTGCTCTGAGAAGCAAGGAGGAAGGTCCCTGGGTCATATTCACCTGCTGATAGTAGAGAGCCATACAGAGAGACATGAGCCAAGTGGAACTCACCCTAGGGACATAGAAGCTGGAGGCTACCATTTTGAGGTGCTAATTCTACCATGAGGAAAAAGATGCTAGAAAGCACCATTTTGGAATCCTCCCTGTAGCTTATTAATGTTGGACATGGCCCTATCCACCAACCAGTTAGCACGAGCCCTGGGAGCCATACAGGGATATAGCTGCATCCACCAGCAGGCTAGAGGCAGCAATAGGTCCCCCAGGACTACCCAAACACTCCAGGATCCAGGCCCACCCACCAATAAGCTGGCATGAGCCCCAAGGAACTCGTTTACTCTGCAGCAGACAGGTAACAGCCCTAGAACATATTGGGCCCCAACACTGCCAACCGATGTGCTGAAACCAGCTTTGAGATACATCATGTCCTACAATCAGCTTACCCAAGATCCAGACTCACCAAGCAACAGGCTGATACCAAGCCCCAGGTCCCAGCTTGATCCAGCAGCAGCTTGACAACCATTCTGGGACACTTTCTTTAGGCCTCACAAGAAGCCAACCAGTGCCCAGCCAAGCCCACCAGTGGGCCAGGACCAGGACACAGGCTAAACTACCAAGGGGCATTAACCAGTAACAGGGCTCCTTGGGCCCCACCACCAACTGCAACAGAACTCAGACTGGCCCATCAGCAGGCAGCAGCTTCAGCAGTAGGTAAACAACCAGGTGGTGGGGATCAGCCCATGCTCACCAGTGTGCCCACAACAGTAGGCCCCACCAAAAGAGGGGCATATTTTTATATATAAAACATTCTATTCAAAAGCTTGCTGCAGAATATACATTCTTTTCAAATATACATGAGCCATTTTCAAGGACAGATCACAAGCTAAGGCAAAAAACAAGTGTCAGTAAATTGAAGGAGATAGAAATCACACTAAGTATCTTTTATAATCACAACATTATGACTAGAAATAAACTGTAAGAAAAAAAAACTGCAAAAAACATAAACATATAGAGGATAAACAGTTGAACAACCAAAAGGATCACTGAAGAAATCAAAGAGGAAATAAAAAATACCTAGAGACAAAATGAAAATGAAAACACAACAATCCAAGTTTTATGGAATGCAGCAAAAGCAATTCAAAAATGGAATGTTACAGCAATATAAGCCTAACTCATAAAACGAGGAAAATCTCAAACAACCTAACCTTATACATAAAGTAACAAGAGAAAGAATAAACAAAAGCCAGTCACTACAAGAAAAGAAATCATAAGCTAGAGCAGAAATAAATGAAATATAGACAAAATTAACAAAAAACAGAAAAGATTAATGAAACTAAGAGCTAGTTGAAAACATAAACAAAATGGATAAATATTTTCTCAGAGTCATCAAGGAAAAAAGAGGGCTCAAATCAATAAAATCAGAAATAAAAAAGGAGAAATTACAACAAACAACACAGAAGTCTATCAGGTCATAAGAGATTATTATGACCACTCACATACCAAAAAAAATGGACAACCTAGGAGAAATGCCTATGAATAAATGCACAATCTTCCAAAATGGAATCAAAAAGGAATAGATATGCAAACAGGCCAATTACCAGTAATGAAACTGAATCAGTAATTAAAAAAAAAACAACCAAAAATCCAAACATACAAAAGTTCACAACCAGATGGCTTCACAGGTGAATTTCATCAATCATTTAAAGAAGACTAACACCTACTCTTTTCAAACCATTTCCAAAAATTCAGTGGTAATACATTTCCAAACTCATTCTAAAAGGCCAAAACCAGACAAAGATACTACAAAAACAGAAAATTACACACTAATATCACTGATGCACATAAATGAAAATATCCTTGACAAAACTTTGGCAAATCCAATTTAACATTAAAAAGTTTGTACACCATGATCAACTGGGATTTATCCCAGGAATGCAAAGATGGGTCAATATCTGCAAATCAATCAATGTGATACAGCACAGTAATAAACTGAAGACTAAAAATCATGCGATTACCTCAATAGATGCAAAAAGAACTTTTGTCAAAATGTGACATCCATTATGATAAAATAAATTCTTAATAAAGTTGATATGCAGGGAACATTCCTCAACATATTTATTTTTAACATACCTATACATATTTATTATTAAAACCCAAATATGATGAGGCCAAAACTAACATCAAACAGTCAATGGTGAAAAGCTAAAAGCATCTCCTTTAAGAGCAGGAAAAAGACAAGGATACCAACTCTTGCTACTATTAGTGAACATATTGGAATTCTAGTCGACAGCAATCAGAGAAGAAAAAAAATAAATAAAACAAATCCCAAGTGAAAAAGAATAAATAAAGTGTGAGTATTTGTGGATGACATGATATCACAAATACAAAATCCTAAAGAAATCACCAAAAACTTATTAGAACTCATCGATGAATTTAGTTAAGTTGCATGATACAAAATGAAAATACAAAAAGTTAGGAAACAATAAATACTGGAGAGGGTGTGAAGAAAAGGGAAACTTCTTGCACTGTTGGTGGGAATGTAAATTGATACAGCCACTATGGTAAACAGAATGGAGTTTCCTTAAAAAGGGTGGAATAAACCTACCATATGATCTAACAATTCCACTACTGGACTTACACCCAGAGAAATTTATGAAGGAAAAAGACACAGGTACCCCAGTGTTCATTGCAACACTATTTATAATACCTAGGACATGGAAAATCCCATGGACGGAGGAGCCTGGTAGGCTGCAACCCATGGGGTCGCTGAGGGTTGGACACGACTGAGCGACTTCACTTTCACATTTCACTTTCATGCATTGGAGAAGGAAATGGCAACCCACTCCAGTGTTCTTGCCTGGAGAATTCCAGGGACGGGGGAGCCTGGTGGACTGCCATCTATGGGGTCACACAGAGTTGGACACGACTGAAGTGACTTAGCAGCAGCAGCAGCAGGACATGGAAGGAACTTAGATGCCCATCGACAAGAGAGTGGATAAAGAAGCAGTGGTATGTATACACAATGGAATATTACTCAGGCATAGAAAGGAACACATTTGACTCAGTTCTAATGAGGTGGATGAATCTAGAGCCTATTAGAGTGAAGTAAGTCAGAAAGAGAAAAAAAAAAAAACTACTGTATATTAATGAATATTTGTGGAATCTAGAAAGATAGTACTGATGAAACTATTTGCAGAGTACCAATGGAGACACAGACAAAGGAACAGACTTGAGGACACAGGAGAGGAAGGAGAGAATCGGACAAATGGAGAGAGAAGCATGGAAACATATACACTACCATATGTTAAATAGACCAGTTCAGTTCAGTCGCTCAGTCCTGTCTGACTCTGCAACCCCATGGACTCCAGCACGCCAGGCTTCCCTGTCCATCACCAACTCTTGGAGTTTATTCAAACTCATCTCCATAGAGTCACTAATGCCATCCAACCATACCATTCTCTGTTCTCCTCTTCTCCTCCTGCCTTCAATCTTTCCCAGCATCAGGGTCCTTTCCAATGAGACAGTTTCTCGCATTAGGTGCCCAAAGGATTGTAGATTCAGCTTCAGCATCATTACTTCCAATGACTATTCAAGACTGATTTCTATTAGGATGGACTGGTTGGATCTCCTTGCTGACCAAGTGACTCTCAAGAGTCCTCTCCAATACCAAAATTCCAAAGCATCAATTCTTTAGCACTGAGTTTTCCTTATACTCCAACTCTCACATACATACATGACTACTGGAAAAACCATAGATGTGGCTAGATGTACCATTGTTGGCAAAGTAACATCTCTGTATTTTAATAAGATGTCTAAGTTAGTCATAGCTTTTCTTTCAAGGAGCAAGCTGTATTCTAATTTCATGGCTGCAGTCACCATCTGCAGTGATTTTGGAGCCTGAAAGAATAAAGTCTGTCACTGTTTCCACTGTTTACCCATCAATTTTCTATGAAGTCTATGAATGTTGAGCTTTAAGTCAACGTTTTCACTCTCCTCTTTCACTTTCATCAAGAGGCTCTTGAGTTCTTCACTTTCTGCCATAAGGGTGGTGTCATCTGCATATCTGAGGTTATTGATATTTCTCCTGGCAATCTTGATTCCAGCTTGTGCTTCATCCAGCACAGCGCTTTGCATGATGTACTCTGCATATAAGTTAAATAAGCGAGGTGACAATATACAGCCTTGACGTACTCCTTTCCTGATTTGGAACCAGTCTCTGGTACCATGTCCAGTTCTAACTGTTGCTTCCTGACCTGCATACAGATTTCTCAGGAGGCAGGTCATGTGGTGTGGTATATCTATCTGTTTAACAATTTTCCATAGTTTGTTGTGATCCACAGAGTCAAAGGCTTTGGCATAGCCAATAAAGCAGAAGTAGATGTTTTTCTGGAACTCTCATGCTTTTTCAATTATCCAATGGATGTTGGCAATTTGATTTCTGGTTCCTCTGAGTTTTTAAAATCCACCTTGAATATCTGGAAGTTCATGGTTCATGTATTGTTGAAGCCTGGCTTGGAAAATTTTCACTATTTCTTTGCTAGCATGTGAGAAGAGTGAAATTGTGTGGTAGTTTGAGCATTCTTTGGCATTGCCTTTCTTTGGGATTGGAATGAAAACTGACCTTTTCCAGTCCTGTGGCCACTGCTGAGTTTTCCAAATTTGCTGGCATATTAAATGCAGCACTTTCACATCATCATCTTTTAGGATTTTTAATAGCTCAACTGGAATCCCATCACCTCCACTAGCTTTGTTCACAGTGATGCTTCCTAAGGCCCACTTGACTTCACATTCCAGGATGTCTGGCTCTAGGTGAGTGATCACACCACTGTGGTTATCTGGGTCATGATGATATTTTTTGTATACTTCTGTGTATTCTTGCCACTCTTCTTAATACCTCTGCTTCTGTTAGCTCCATACAATTTCTGTCCTATATTGTGCACATCGTTGCATGAAATACTCCCTTGGTATCTCTAATTTTCTTGAAGAGATTTCTAGTTTTTCCCATTCTCTTGTTTTTCTCCATTTCTTTGCATGATCACTGAGGAAGGCTTTCTTTGGGACTCTGCATTCAAATGGGTATATCTTTCCTTTTCTCCTTTGCCTTTCACTTCTCTTCTTTTCTCAGCTATTTGTAAGGCCTCCTCAGATAACAATTTTGCCTTTTTGCATTTCTTTTTCTTGGGGATGGTCTTGATCACTGCCTCCTGTACAATGTCACAAACCTCTGTCCATATTTCTTCAGGCACTTTGTCTATCAGATCTAATCCCTAGAATCTATTTATCACTTCCACTGTATAATCATAAGGGATTTGATTTAGGTCATTCCTGAATGGTCTAGTGGTTTTCTCTACTTTCTTCAATTTAAGTCTGAATTTAGCAATAAGGAATCCATGGTCTGAGCCACAGTCAGCTCCCAGTCTTGTTTTTGCTGACTGTATAGAGCTTCTCCATTTTTGGCTACTAAGAATATAACCAATCTGTCTTTGGTATTGACCATATGGTGATGTCCAGGTGTAGAGTCTTCTCTTGTGTTGTTGGAAGAGGGTGTTTTTTATGACCAGTGTGTTCTTTTTGCAAAACTCTGTTAGCCTTTTCCCTGCTTCATTTTGTATTCCAAGACCAAATATTTCTGTTATTCCAGGTATCTCTTGACTTCCTACTTTTGCATTCCAGTCCCCTATAATGAAAAGGACATCTTTTTGGGGTGTTAGTTCTATAAGGTCTTATAAAATAGATTGCCAGTGGGAATTTGCTGTATGATTCAGTGACCTGAAACGGGTGCTCTGTGATAAGCTAGAGGGTTGGGATGGGGTGGGAGCTGGGAGGGAGGTTCAAAAGGGAGGGGACATAGGTATACCTATGGGTGATTCATGTTGATGTATGGCAGAAACCAACACAAAATTGTAAAGCAATTATCCTTCAATTAAAAATAAATAATTTAAAATGAAATCTGTGGCAATTATGCACACTGAAAACACTGTCAGAAAGAGAAACTAATAAAACAATTTACAATCACATAAAAAAGAATAAAAAACCTAGAGATAATCTAAGGAGGTAAAATACCTGTACTCAAGAGAAGTATAAGGCACTAAGGAAAGGAACTGAAGATGATACAAACAAATGGAAAGATACTCCATACTCGTGGATTAGAAGAATTAATATTATTAAAATGACCATACTATCCAAGGTACTTTACAGATTGTAATCAATATCAAAATAGCAATGCCATTTTTCACATAACTACAACAAGTAATTCTAAAATTTGTATGTACATGCAAAGACCTTGAATAACTAAAACAATTTTGAGAAGGAAGAACAAAGCTGAAGTTAACATACTCCCTGATTTCAAACTATACTATAAAGATAAATGGCAACCCACTACAGTATTCCTGTCTGAAAAATCCCACGGTAGAGGAGCCTGGTGGGCTATAGTACATGGGGATGCAAAGGGCTGAACACATATGACCAACTATGAATGCATGCAGAATAATCGAAACGATATTTTTCTGGCATAAAAACAGACACAAAAATCAATGCAACAGAACACAGAGAACAGAAAGGTACCCACACTTATACAGTCCAATTATTCTGTGACAAAGAATGCAAGAATATACAATGGGAAATAAATATTCTCTTTAGTAAATGGTGTTGGGAACCTGGACAGCTACATGCGAAAAAATTAAACTGGACTATTTTTCACACTGTAAACAAAATTAAATGCAAAATGAGTGAAAGACTCAGGTGGAGAATTTGAAAGCATAAAAATCCTAGAAGAAAACATAGGCAGTTCTCTCTGACATTGGGCTTTAGCAATATTTTTTGTTTTGTTAATTTATTTATTTTAATTGCAGGCTAATTATTTACAATATTGTAGTGGTTTTTGCCATACATTGACATGAATCAGCCATGGATGTACATGTGTTCCCCATCCTGACCCTCCCTCCCACCTGTCTCCCCATCCCATCCCTTAGGGTCATCCCAGTTTGTTTGTTTGTTTTTTAATCTTCTCAGGAAAAAGTAACAACAGCAAAAATAAACAAATGGGACTTCCTCAACCTAAAAAGCTTTTGCAAGGCAAAGGAAACTATCAACAAAATGAAAAAGCCACCTTCTGAATGGGAGAAAATATGTGTAAATGATATACCTGATAAAGGGTAAATAGGCAAAATATACAGGAAACTCATAAAATTCAAAATCAAAGAAAATATTAAAGAGTGCACAAGGGAACTAATTTTTTTTGAAAAAAAAAAATACAAACAAATGGCCAACAGGAAAATTAAAAGATGTTCAGTATCACTAATCATTGGGTGAATGAGCTTTCACCAGAGTGAGTTTCACCTCACATCTGTCCGAATGACTATCATCAACAGGAACACAAATAACTCAATTAAAAGGGCAGAGGGAAAGAACAAGTAAAAGAAGGGCTTGCTCTAATCTGCTAAGAAGCTATGTTGTTGTTGTTCAGTCACTCACGTATCCAACTCTTTGCAACCCCATGGACTGCAGCACACTAGGCTTCCCTGTCCTTCATTATCTCCTGGATTTAACTCAAACTCACGTCCACTGAGTCGATGATGCCATCGAAATATCTCATCCACTGTCACCCCATTCTCCTTCTACCCTCAATATTTCCCAGCATCAGGGTCTTTTCAATTGAGTTGACTCTTCCCATCAGGTGGCCAAAGTACTGGAGCTTCAGCTTCAGCATCAGTCCTTCAAATGAATATTCACAGTTGATTCTTTAAGGGTTGACTGCTTTGATCTCTGAATTGCAAGAGACTCTCAAGAGTCTTCACCGGCAACACAGTTTGAAATCATAAAAATCAGTTTTCAGCCTTCTTTATGGTTCAACTCTCACATCTGTACATGACCATTGGAAAAATCATAGCTTTGACTATAGGGACCTTTGCCAGCAAATAAATGTCTCAGCTTTTTAATATGCTGTCTCAGTTCAATTGCATTCAGTAGCTCAGTCATGTCTGACTCTTTTCAACCCCATAGACTGCAGCATGCAGGCTTCCCTGTCCACCACCAATTGCCAGAGCTTACTCAAATTCATGTCCATTGGACTCGGTGGTGCTATCCAACTATCTCATCCCCTGTCTACCTCTTCTCTTTCCTCCTTCAATACTTCCCCAAATTAGGGTTTTTTACAATGAGTCAGTTCTTCACATCAGATGGCCAAAATATTGGAGTTTCAGCTTCAGCATTAGTCCTTTCAATGAATAAACAAGACTGATTTCCTTTAGGATGGACTTGTTGGATCTCCTTGCAGTTCAAGAGACTCTCAAGAGTCTTCTTCAGCACCACAGTTCAAAAGCATCGATTCTTCAGCACTCAGCTTTCTTTATAGTCCAACTCTCACATCTATACATGACTACTGCTGCTAAGTCACTTCAGTCCGTGTCCAACTCTGTGTGACCCCATAGATGGCAGCCCACTAGGCTCCCCCGTCCCTGGGATTCTCCAGGCAACAACACTGGGGTGGGTTGCCATTTCCTTCTCCAATGCATGAAAGTGAAAAGTGAAAGTGAAGTCACTCAGTTGTGTCCGACTCTTAGCAACCCCATGGACTGCAGCCCACCAGGCTCCTCCATCCATGGGATTTTCCAGGCAAGAGTACTGGAGTGGGGTGCCACTGCCTTCTCCATACATGACTACTGGAAAAACCATAACTTTGACTAGATGGACTTTTGTTGGCAAAGTAATGTCGCTGTTTTTTAATATGCTGCCTAGGTTGATCACAGCTTTTCTATCAAGAAGCAAGGGTCTTTTAATTTCATGGCTGCAGTCACCATCTGCAGTGATTTTGGAGCCCATGGGGTCACACAGAGTCAGACATGACTGAAGCGACTTAGCAGCAGCAGCAGCAAAAATAAAGTTTGCCACTGTTTCCGGTGTTTCCCCATCTATTTGCCATGAAGTGATGGGACCAGATGCTGTGATCTTAGTTTTCATAACGTTGAGTTTCAAGCAAACTTTTCCACTCTCCTCTTTGATTTTCATCAAGACACTCTTCAGTTCTCTGCTTTCAGCCATAAGGGTGGTATCATCTGAATATCTGAAGTTCTTGATATTTCTCCTGGCAAACTTGATTCCACCTTGTGCTTCATCCAGCCCAGCAATTCGCATGGTGTAGTCTGCACATAAATTAAATAAGCCAGGTGATATTATACGGCCTTGACATACTCCTTTCCCGATTTGGAACCAATCTGTTCTTCCATGTCCCATTCTAACTGTTACTTCTTGACCTGCATACAGATTTCTAAGGAGGCAGGTCAGTTGATCTGGTATTCCCATCTCTTGAAGAATTTTCCACTGTTTGTTGTGATCCACACAGTCTAAGGGTTAGGCAGAGTCAATAAAGCAGAAGTAGATGGTTTTCTGAAACTCTCTTGCTTTTTTGATGGTCCAATGGATATTGGCAATTTAATCTCTGGTTCCTCTACATTTTCTAATTCAGATTGAACATAAGGAAGTTCACGGATCATGTATTGTTGAAGCCTGGCTTGGAAAATTTTAAGCATTACTTTGCTAGCATGTGAGATAAGTACAGTCATGTAGTAGACTGAACATTCTTTGGAATTGCCTTTCTTTGGGATTGGAATGAAAACTGACCTTTTCCAGTCCTGTGGCCACTGCTGAGTTTTCCACATTTGCTGGCATATTGAGTGCAGCACTTTCACAGCACCATCTTTTGGTATTTGAAATAAATATAGAACACTGAAAGATGAACTCCCTAGGCCAGTACATGTCCAATATGCTACTGGAGATCTGTAGAGAAATAACTTCAGAAAGAATGAAGAGACAGAGCCAAAGCAAAAACAACACCCAGATGTGGATGTTACTGATGATGGAAGTAAAGTCCGAGGCTGTAAAGAGCAATACTGAATAGGAATCTGGAATGCTAGATCCATGAATTAAAGCAAACTGGAAGAGGTCAAACAGGAGATGGCAAGAGTGAACACTGACATTTTAGGAATCAGTGAACTAAAATGGACTGGAATGGGTAAATTTAACTCAGATGATCATTATATCTACTATTATGGGCAAGAATCCCTTAGAAGAAATGGAGTAGCCATCATAGTCAACAAAGGAGTCCGAAATGCAGTACTTGGATGCAATCTCAAAAATGACAGAATGATCTCTGTTCATTTCCAAGGCAAACCATTCAATAGCACAGTAATCCAAGTCTATACCCCGACCAGTAATGCTGAAGAAGCTGAACAGTTCCATGAAGACCTACAAGACCTTCTAGAACTAACAACCAAAAAAGATGTTCTTTTCATTATAGAGGACTGGAATGCAAAAGTAGGAAGTCAAAAGATACCTGGAGAACAGGCAAATTTGGCCTTGGAGTACAAAAGGAAGCAGGGAAAAGGCTAATAGAGTTTTGCCAAGAGAACACACTGGTCATAGCAAACACCTTTTCCAACAACAGGAGAGAAGACTCTACACATGGACCTCACCAGATGGTCAATTCCAAAATCAGATTGATTATGTTCTTTATAGCCAGAGATGGAGAAGCTCTATACAATCAGCAAAAACAAGACCGGGAGCTAACTGTGGCTCAGATCATGGATTCCTTATTGCCAAATTCAGACATAAATTGAAGAAAGTTTGGAAAACTACTAGACCATTCAGGAATGACCTAAATCAAATCCCTTACAATTATACAGTGGAAGTGACAAATAGATTCAAGGGATTAGATCTGATAGACAGAGTACCTGAAGAACTAAGGACAGAGGTTTGTGACATTGTACAGGAGGCAGTGATCAAGAGCATTCCCAAGAAAAAGAAATGCAAAAAGGCAAAATGGTTGTCTGAGGAGGCCTTACAAATAGCTGAGAAAAGTAGTGAAAGGCAAAAGAGAAAAGGAAAGATATACCCATTTGAATGCAGAGTTCCAAAGAATAGCACGAAGGATAAGAAAGCCTTCCTCAGTGATCAATGCAAAGAAATAGAGGAAAACAATAGAATGGGAAAGACTAGAGATCTCTCTAGAAGAAAATTAGAACACTTCATGCAAAGATGTGCACAATAAAGGACAGAAATTGTATGGACCTAACAGAAGCAGAAGATATTAAGAAGAGGTGGCAAGAATACACAGAAGAACTATACAAAAAGCTATCTGGGACTTCATGACCCAGATAACCACAGTGGTGTGATCACTCACATACAGCCAGACATCCTGGAATGCAAAGTCAAGTGGGCCTTAGGAAGCATCACTATGAACAAAGCTAGTAGAGGTGATGAAATTCCAGTTGAACTATTTCAAATCCTAAAACATGATGCTGTGAAAGTGCTGCCCTCAATATGTCAGAAAATATGTTGTCTAGCTTTTCTTCCAAGGAGCAAGTGTGTTTTAATTTCTTGGCTGCAGTCACCATTCACAGTGATTTTTGAACCCAAAGTAATAAAGTCTGTCACTGTTTCTATTGTTTGCCCATCTATTTGCCATGAAATGATAGGACCAGATTCCATGATTTTTGCTTTTTGAATGTTGAGTTTTAACCTAGCTTTTTCACTCTATTCTTTCTCCTTCATCAAGAGGCTCTTTAGTTCCTCTTCACTTTCTGCCATTAGGGTGGTGCCATCTGCCTATCTGAGGTCATTGATATTTCTCCAGTATATGTTGATTCCAGCTTGTGCTTCATCCAGCCCAGCATTTCACATGATGTACTTCTGCACAGAAGTTAAATAAACATGGTGGCAATATAACCTTGACATATTCCTTTTCCAATTTTAAACCAGTCTGTTGTTCCATGTCCAGTTCTAACTGTTGCTGCTTTACCTGCATACAGTTTTCTCAGGAGGCAGGTAAGGTGGTCTGGTATTCCCATCTCTGTAAGAATTTTCCAGTTTGCTGTGATTCACACAAAGGCTTTAGTGTATTCAATGAAGCAGAAGTAGTTGTTTTTCTGGAATCTCTTTGCTTTTTCTATGCTTTTCTGGAATCTCTTTGCTTTTTGTATGCTTTTCTGGAATCCCTTTGCTTTTTCTATGATCCAATGGTTGTTGGCAATTTAATCTTTCATTCCTCTGCCCTTTCTACACCCAGCTTGTACAACTGGAAGTTCTCAATTCATATACTGTTGGAGCCTGGCTTGAAGGATTTTGAGCATTACCTTGCTAGCATGTGAAATGAGTACAGCTGTGAGGTAATTTAAACATTCTTTGGTATTGCCCTTTTTTGGGAATGGAATGAAAACTGACCTTTCCGGTCCTGTGGCCACTGTTGAGTTTTCCAAATTTGCTGGCATATTGAGTGCAGCACTTTAACAGCATCATCTTTTAGGACTTGAAATAGCTCAGCTGGATTTCCATCACCTCCACTAGCTTTGTTGGTAGTAATGCTTCTGAAGGTGTACTTGACTTCACACTCCAGGTAGGCTGGCTCTAGGTGAATGACCACACAATTGTGGTTGTCTGGGTCATTAAGACCTTTTTTTGTATAGTTCTTCTGTGCAGTCTTGCCACCTCTTGTTAATATCTTTTGCTTCTGTTAGGTCCATACCATTTCTCTCCTTTATTATGACCATCTTTCATGAAATGTTCCCATGGCATCTCTAATTATGGACAGAGTTTCATAGCATTGCATAGGTGGGAGTCAACAAAACCATCCTCGAGAAAAAGAAATGCAGAAAGGCAAAATGCTTGTCTTCAGAGACCTTATAAATAGCTGAGAATAGAAGAGAAGTAAAAGGCAAAGGAGAAAAGGAAAAATATACCCATCTCAATGGAGAGTTCTAAGGAATAGCACGAAGAGATAAGAAAGCCTTCTTAAGTGAACAGTGCAAAGAAATAGAGGAAAATGATAGAATGGGAAAGACTAGAGATCTCTTCAACAAAATTAGATATACCAAGGGAATATTTCATGCAAAAATGGGCACAATAAAGGACAGAAAATGTATGTACCTAACAGAAGCAGAAGATATTAAGAAACTATGAAAGTAGTATTAATATCTGCTGCCTGTGGCTTGATCTTTGTTGTAGGACCTAAGAAAGCAATTTTGAAGTCCAAGGTTTGGAAAGTAATGTGTGTAGAAAAAGAGAAGGAAGAGATTACAGGTTGCTTAAAAGCATTTGTTAGTCAGATATTAATACTTAAGCTAACTTCTCACAGAAATGGAACAAATTCTGTGTGACAACACACTTTACTGGAACCACATTTAAAAGTTCTTCAGCAACTGGCAGACCAGAAACTAACGAGTACTGAATTCATGAATGAGCAACTTGACCTACATATAAACATGGGTGAAGACTGTGAAAACCCCATTTGGTATGCTCTGTGAGAGGTACATCCCATGTCTAACCCACATTCAAAGCAGAATCCCAAAATTTCTTGTTAATGACAAAAAAAGAAAAGCAGCTTTTCCTCAAAGAGTTTTATAGTTTCTCACCTTACATTTAGGTCTTAAAATCCATTTTGAGTTTATTTTTGTGTTTGGTGTTAGAAATTTTTCTAGTTTCATTCTTTTGCATATAATTGGCCAGTTTTCTCAGTACCACTTGCTGAAGAGACTGTCTCTTGTACATTGTATATCTCCTTTGTCATAGATAAAATGTCTCTAGGTGCGTGGATTTATCTCTGGACTTTCTATTTTGTTTCATTGATCCATAATTCTGTCTTTGTGCCAGTACCATACTGTCTTGTTGACTGTAGCTTTGTAGTATAGTCCTATGAACAAGCCACACAAGAGCGATCTTCCATGGAAATCACCAGCAATGGCCCCAAAAGTCTCCAAATTTCTGCCTATGGAAATTGGGTCTTCATGCATCACAACTTTCAATGCTAACAAGTAAACCTTGTTTCATTTTGTAAACAATTTGTAAATAACAGAAACTTTTATAAATTATGCCCTAAGGCCATGTCTGAAAGACAGTTAAAGCGATATTACTTTTAGAATATGAATAGTCAGTCTATTAGCTTTTATCTTAGGAAACCTTCAGGGTCCTATGTATGTATGTTCCCAAAGCCCATACAAAGATGGGGAAAAGTGAGATGACAGACTAATTTTTTAGCTGGGTGGTCATACATAAAATAGTATAGAATTTATAATATAATATAATAGTATCAAGTTCCTCCTCATGATAGTAAGTGAACTATCATGTCAGTATGTCGAACTCATCTTGCCATTTTGGGGAGTAGAGGAAAGTCTGGAGGCCTTTCCAGAAGAATTAAGTGCTTAAAGATATTTGAGCATTGCATAAAATGTAGTATATAGGTTATTTCAAATTTAGATGACAGAATACTCCTTTAAAGAAAATGCTTCTTTTTAAACACTATTTTAAAGAATCCATAGTAGAACCTTCTTAAAAGCAAGTAATACTCTCCTCCTTCAATTTGTCCATATTTTTTTTGTAAATTTTCTTTGTACAATGTGATAGACACTTGTAACAATGATCTAAAAGAGTAAAGGCACTTTACGAAGGCCTGAAATCATTAACAGAGATTCTTCACTCAACTGGGTAGTATCTGGGCCAATGCAAACTTAGGCCAAGGAAAACATATGAAGACATCGGTTCATGTGACAGTGGTAGACTCAATTCTTTGACATGAAGTCAATATATATTCTTTTCTGAGATTCAGTCACAGATGCATTTCAAAAAAATGTGGCCCATAAAAGAACTGACCTGCTGCTTAGCACCTGGCTTCTGATCCATAGGTGTCATAGTGAACGTTTTGGTCTCTTTCTCATATTGGCAGTAGTATTTCACCCAGGATATTCCCAAAGCCCCTACAAAGACAGACAACAGTGAGCTGATAGAATAAGTATTTTGGCTGCATGGTCAGTTTACCTGTAAGACAGAACCTGTGCACAGTTTACTTTTCATGGTCATGATCCAGATCTAGTCCTACCTTTCCCCTGAGCTCCAGCTATGCAGTACCACCAGCCCACTACACATATGGTTATTATAATCCTCATCAACTACTTTCCACATCTGCTCTGGCTTGCTCCAAACCACTCTCCTTACTGTGTTCGCTGTGAGTACTCCCATTATACATTTTACTGTATGAGCTAGGGACATCTGTAATCTTCTGCCTTTCCTTCCCTATAACCTGCCCTATTTGATTGGTGGTAGGGTTCTGCTCATTCTATCCCCTACATGTCTCATTTTTCACTCCTTTTATAGTTGAATTCATTCAAGACTCTATTTCTGATGTTTGGCAAAAAACTGTTTTATAAGATATTCCAAGAAAAACAAAAATTCACTATTTCTCCAATTAATGATTTCAGTGGCCTTCTCTGATCACTCCTTTCTAGCCTATTCTCTACTCTTTTGTTAGAGAATATTTTTTAAGTATATATCTCTATTTATATCATTCCTCTTATTATAAACCACCTATGGATTTCCCATTCTTTCCAAATTCCTTAGGTTGGCTCACAAAGCCTTTTATAATGTGATTGTATTTAGCTTTTCAACTTGGCTTTTTTTCCCCCTCACCTCTATGCCCCTGACTCATTGAATTACATTCAGTTATCAAATAAATAGTTGGTGATATAACTGATAGACCAAGTTCAGGACATATTTAATAGTGAACAGGGCACTATTAATAATTGTATATGGGCAACAAATATAAACCAGGACTCTTCCTGGATAACCAAGACCCTACAAATAAAATACACTCTCACATACCTCTGTGCCTTGACTCATACAATGGTATACACCTAGAATTTTCTTTGCCTTTTTTTTACCTGTCAAACTCCCACTCTTAATTCACATTTCAGTTCATATATCACTTCCTCAGTGAAGCCCATAGATATATTCTCCAAATGCAATGCTCAACACACTTCATTATAATTCTTAATATACATGTGTCTTCATTAGACTGTAAACTTCTTGAGGTCAAAAACTAAGTTTGATCCCTTTTTTGTACCCCCAATGCATTACACATTGTCTGGGAAAAAGGATTTTTAGTAAACATACATTCAACTGAGTAGGAATGTCATATCCATTTGAAAAATTAAAAAACTGGGAAATAGAAGGATCACATAGTTAGTTGATATTAAAGTCAAGACAACATACTCATTACTCTGCCCCTCGTATACCACAGCAGTGGTTCTCAACTAGGAGCAGTTGTGCCTCCCAGAGGACATTTGGCAATGCCAAGAGACATCTTAGGTTATCATAGTTGGGAAGTACTATCAGAATAAAGTGGGGAGAGGCTATAGATGCTTCAAAACAGCCTATAATGCATAGGATGACCTCTCAAAACAGAAAATTACCCAACCTGAAATGTCAATAGCACTGAGATTGAGAGATCTTGCAATGGAGAGGTGAAGAACTGAACCTGACAAATAGAACACACCTTTGAAAATCATCAAAGTGGACTGCTCTAAGGGAGGAAAAGTATGATAATACCAATGCTGAAATACCATGGTTTGTGGATTTCAGTGGGTTTTGCCCCTGGTAACCTCTGAATAGTCTCTTCTACCTACTCACTAGGTCAGAGACTCAAGTCACAGGCTTTGGAGATATTGTATCACAATTCAAAAGAAAATCAAATAGCACATACAGGTTTGCATAACATTAGGAGGCAGAAAAGCTTAAACCTCTGAAATATTCAGTAACTGAATAAGATAACCCATTTCCCTTAGTTAGTAATGAGCAACTGTGTTGTTCACTGAAATCACAATGGTTGGGTAGTGCTTTAAAGGCAACCTTGTGATCCTAAGGCAATGGAAGGTATAGGGTACAGTTGTAGGAGCATAGGTTTTGGCATTTCACAAACCTGACTCTACATTTAGCCTTTTTACTTGATAGTTAGGTGACTTCCAGTTAGTGATCTCTCTAAGCCTCCATGACTTCATGTGAATATTGGTATGGTAAAGTGCTTTCAAAGGTTACTTGAAGTAGTATATTTAAAGCACTTAACACCATGCCTGGCACATAATAGGTATAATAAATATTGTTTTATATCTCCTCTATCCTACCTTCCTTTTAGTCTAAGTCAGAGTCATTGAAAGCATTAAGCAATTAACAATCCTCATTTTGAATTTCAGAGAAAATCTTAAGTCTTATCATCACAAAGCCTTTGTAATACAAATCCTTAACCTCCGCCTTTAATTTTGTCCTCCTTTTTATTTTCTCTGTTCTTATGCTGGTTTCCAAAGAGGTATAGCTGGAAGGGGTCTATGAACTATATGGGTGCCTGGAGTTTGGAGAGGCCAAGTAGCAGTGGGTATCAGCCTACTTAAACCCAGTGGCTATCCCTGTATTCCCACACACATTTCTCTTGCGTATAGAGATAGCCTTCAATGGTTGGCTGTCCTGGAAGTTTGCATGTCTGTGGAGCTTCTTTCATCCTTTTCTTAAGTTCTTCCATCTCTTCTCGGGTACTGGAGAAATGATTTCTTGTCTGTCAAGATATTATCATCATAATTATTATCATCAGCACCATCATCATGAATAAGCATTCAATGATCAGAGACTTAGTGCAGAGTTTCCTCAGCTTTTATACAGCATAGCAAAAAACAAGTGTCGAGTGGCATAGTAACTAGAAAACAATTTAGTGTAGTTTAACAGTACTAAAGGCTAAAAGGGAGAGAGAAATGTAAATAACAATGTACCTGGGAGGCATTTTCTAATGGAAATCACTAAAGGTTCCAAGAAATAAAAGCTCTAAGAATTCTGAGCATCACGCTAACTCTGCCTTACAAAAAGGAAGGCTATAAAGAAGGGTCCCTAGGACAATATTATCATAGCAACTTCTACATTCTGCCTCAAGTAAAGTTACTGGTTACTTTGACACTGAAGCAAATCCTGGCCATTAGAATAAAGGCTATGAGAGTGTGCTCTCTTTGAACATAGGTCAACAGAAAACCTACGTTTTCATGCTCATGAATAAGAAAAGTTAATATTAAGAAGTAGTATGTTTAAAGTACATTACTAAAAAACAATGGCAAAACACAGTTTGAAATGCATGTATCAGAATCACTAGAGATAAATCTTTAGTGTTTAGTCTCAAGATTGTCACATGATGTTATTGAAAAAGGTGAAGTGGGCTGTCCTACCTAGTTGAATTCACTCTGTAGATTATCCTCTGAGTTTTATATATATATATATATATGAAAGTGAAAATGAAGTCACTCAGTCATGTCCGACTCTTTGCCTACCAGGCTCCTCCATCCA
Organism: Bubalus kerabau; assembly: GCF_029407905.1. Lineage (NCBI taxonomy): Eukaryota > Metazoa > Chordata > Mammalia > Artiodactyla > Bovidae > Bubalus > Bubalus kerabau. The sequence goes on along the minus strand of NC_073647.1, from coordinate 97,270,138 downwards.
TGGGATTCTCCAGGCAAGAATACTGGAGTGGGTTGCCATTTCCTTCTCCAGGGGATCTTCCAAACCCAGGGATCAAACCCAGGTCTCCAGCATTGGAGGCAGATGCTTTAACCTCTGAGTCACCAGGGAAGCCATATATATATGCAAATATTTGTTGCTAAACTCAGACTTTTCAAGTTATATTTGGAGGAAGATTAAGTAATTGAACTAGTTATATAAATATATTGTAAATCAGCAGAAGACAGGAACTCTCACATTCTGGTGAAAGAGAGTACCCAGAAAGAAACAAGTTTAAGTCAGAATCTCCTAAACAACGAATTGTTTTCATCCAAAAATTCATCTATAAATTTTATGCAATGTAACAGGTCCAAAATCACTACCTCAGTGGTGCTTTCTTTTACTGTATCAGACAATTATTCTATACTCTGTGCTTTTTTAACTTTTTTCGTCTTAACTCTATTTTAGCACTTTTCATAAGTAATCATGCTGTATCTCTGTTTATCTCTCTCAGCTCTAAGGCACTGAATAATCCCTGAAGACAAAAACTAACGTGCCTCATTATGGTATGTTCAGTGCATTTTACAATGCCTGGCACAAGGTATATGTTCATTATATACCTAAGTAATTGTTAAACGTGGGTTAAATAACTAAATGAGAAAAATGATATGCGACAAGGAAGGGAAGGCTGTGCCTATGCCCATCGATAAGAAACAGCATGGGAAAGATTGAGACAATCTTTCAAGATAATTTATTTAACTATACTAATGTAATGAGAAAAGGAAGGGACGAATGGGCATTCATATTAATAAAACCTACAAAGAGAGAATCTTGACTAACTACCATAAGACCTGACCTGTACTTAAATAAGCCCATAGATGGGTTCTAATCTGGGAGAGATATAGCAAATTAGCAACATTTAATAAATATTGGATAGATGTGTTAGTGGGTGGAAGGGTGGGTTTGAACAACAGTCAGCCTCAAAGACAGGGAATAGTTGAAACTGGAAGAGTAAAAACAATCTATTACACTAAAATATTTGTGATCCACACCAGTTCGTTCACAAATTAGCTGGGATATAATAACCTAAAATTCTAAAGTCAAGATACTGAGAATGAAATCCAATTGCAATGCAGACTGGTGAAGAAACCCACATGAAAACTCACATTCTGTAAACTGAGCTGAAGCTGTTGTTTATACGGGAGGAAATCCTGTGTTAGTTCCACAGTCAAGCTGTTGGAAATGAAGAGGCTATGAAGAAAGGCCAAGACCTAGAGAAAATGTATAAAAACAACTTTATCACCACCATCTTCAAATTAATCAAATAAAGGGAAACAAGATACACAAAAAAGAAACTTCACACAGTGTTTAACCAATATAGTCTTAAAAGCAGTAATTCAAACACAAATAGGTCTACACATACCTATTCTTTCATTAGGTTAAACATTCACACTGGACTCAAATCCATAGAATAAGAACTACTAACAAATTTGTTCAACAATACCTTTTTCAGATACTATATGAAACCAATCAAAATGTGGAGAGGATGAACATAATGTGGGAATCGGTTCGGTTCAGTTCAGTTCAGTCACTCATTCGTGTCCGACTCTTTGCGACCCCATGAATAGCAGCACCGGGCCTCCCTGTCCATCACCAACTCCCAGAGTTCACTCAACCTCACGTCCACCGAGTCGGTGATGCAATCCAGCCATCTAATCCTCTGTCGTCCCCTGCTCCTCCTGCCCCCAATCCCTCCCAGCATCAGTCTTTTCCAATGAGTCAACTCTTCACATGAGGTGGCCAAAGTACTGGAGTTTCAGCTTCAGCATCAGTCCTTGCAAAGAACACCCAGGACTGATCTCCTTTAGAATGGAGTGGTTGGATCTCCTTGCAGTCCAAGGGACTCTCAAGAGTCTTCTCCAACACCACAGTTCAAAAGCATCAATTCTTCAGCACTCAGCTTTCTTCACAGTCCAACTTTCACATCCATACATGACCATTGGAAAAACCATAGCCTTGACTAGATGGACCTTTGTTGGCAAAGTAATGTCTACTTTTGAATATGCTATCCAGGTTGGTCATAACTTTCCTTCCAAGGAGTAAGTGTCTTTTAATTTCATGGCTGCAGCCACCACCTGCAGTGATTTTAGAGCCCCCCAAAATACAGTCTGACACTGTTTCCACTGTTTCCACTATATCCCATGAAGTGAAGGGACCAGATGCCATGAACTTCGTTTTCTGAATGTTGAGCTTTAAGCCAACATTTTCACTCTCCTCTTTCACTTTCATCAAGAGGCTTTTTAGTTCCTCTTCACTTTCTGCCATAATGGTGGTGTCATCTGCATATCTGAGGTTATTGATATTTCTCCCGGCAATCTGGATTCCAGCTTGTGCTTCTTCCAGCCCAGCATTTCTCATGATGTATTCTGCATATAAGTTAAACAAGCAGGGTGACAGTATACAGCCTTGATGTACTTCTTTTCCTATTTGGAACCAGTCTGTTGTTCCATATTCAGTTCTAACTGTTGCTTCCTGACCTGCATATAGGTTTCTCAAGAGGCAGGTCAGGTGGTCTGATATTCCCATCTCTTTCAGAATTTTCCACCGTTTACTGTGATCCACACAGTCAAAGGCTTTGGCATAGTCAATAAAGCTGAAGTAGATGTTTCTCTGGAACTCTCTTGTTTTTTTGATGATCCAGCAGATGTTAACAATTTGATCTCTGGTTCCTCTGCCTTTTCTAAAACCAGCTTGAACATCTGGAAGTTCAAAGTTCATGTATTGCTGAAGCCTGGCTTGGAGAATTTTGAGCATTACTTTACTAGTGTGTGAGATGAGTGCTATTGTGCAGTAGTTTGAGAATTCCTTGGCATTGCCTTTCTTTGGGATTGGAATGAAAACTGACCTTTTCCAGTCCTGTGGCTACTGCTGAGTTTTCCAAATTTGCTGGCATATTGAGTGCAGCACTTTCACAGCATCATCTTTCAGGATTTGAAATAGCTCAACTGGAATTCCATCACCTCCACTAGCTTTGTTCATAGTGATGCTTCCTAAGTCCCACTTGACTTCACATTGAGGATGTCTGGCTCTAGGTGAGTGATTATACCATCGTGATTATCTTGGTCGTGAAGATCTTTTTTGTATAGTTCTTCTGTGTATTCTTGCCACCTCTTCTTAATTTCTTCAGCTTCTGTTAGCTCCATACCATTTCTGTCCTTTATCGAGCCCATCTTTGCATGAAATGTTACCTTGGTATCTCTAATTTTCTTGAAGAGATCTCTAGTCTTTCCCATTCTGTTGTTTTCCTGTATTTCTTTGCATTGATCGCTGAGGAAGGCTTTCTTATCTCTTCTTGCTACTCTTTGAAACTCTGCATTCAGATGCTTATATCTTGCCTTTGCTCCTTTGCTTTTCACTTCTCTTCTTTTCACAGCTATTTGTAAGGCTTCCCCAGACAGCCATTTTGCATTTCTTTTCCATGGGGATGGTCTTGATCCCTGTCTCCTGTACAATGTGAGAATAGCTGTCTTTATATCTTCAGAACTGGCACAGAGTAAATACTCATAAATACACGCATGTTCAGTCACTTCAGAAGTGTTGGATTCTTTGTGATCCCGTGGACTGTATTCTGTCAGGCTCCTCTGACCATGGGATTGTCCAGGCAAGAATACTGGAGTGGGTTGCCATTCCCTCCTCCAGGGGATCTTCCAGACCCGAGGATTGAACCACTGTCGCCTGCATCTCCAGCATTGCCGGCAGATTCTTTAATGCTGAGCCACTGAGGAAGGAGACTCAAATATTTGTTGATAAAAACAATAAATAAAAATGGATAAATGATCATAATGAACAATATCATAATGCTAAAATATCCAAGGATCTTATTTTGAAAAACAATCTTTAAATTAGAAACGTATTGCGGAGGGGGTGGGACATTGCAGAAGACATAGAAATGATCAAGAAAATATATTTTTAATGTTTCAAATGTTCACTCCAATAAAAATCAAATATACACAACAACAAAATAAAAATTTTGTCTGTGAAATACAAACATATTAAAAATCAATTCTCAATACTAGCAATAGTAAAGTGTAATGTGTGTGTGTGTATGTGTGTGTGTGTTGATTGCTCAGTTGTGTCAGACTCTTTGCGACCACATAGACTGGAGACTGCTAGGCTCCTCTGTCCATGGGATTTCCCAGGCAAGAATATTGGAGTGAGTTGCCCTTCCATTCTCCAGGGGATCTTCCTGATCCAGGGATAAAACTCAGGTCTCCTGCATTGCAGGAGGACTCGTTACCATCTGAGCCACCAGAGAGTAAAGTGTAACAGGAAGTAGTAAAAACTGCTCTATTCTTTTTGAAGAAAGCTGAGCACCAAAAAATTGATGCTTTTGAACAGTGGTGTTGGAGAAGACTCTTGAGAGTCCCTTGGATTGCAAGGAGATCCAACCACTCCATCCTAAAGGAGATCAGTCCTGGGTGCTCATTGGAAGGACTGATGCTAAAGCTGAAACTCCAATACTTTGGCCATGTGATGCGAAGAGTTGACTCACTAGAAAAGACCCTGATGTTGGGAGGGATTGGGGGCAGGAGGAGAAGGGGATGACAGAGGATGAGATGGCTGGATGGCATCACTGACTCGATGGACATGAGTTTAGGTGAACTTTGGGAGTTGTTGATGGACAGGGAGGTCTGGCATGCTGCAATTCATGGGTTCGCAAAGAGTCAGACACAACTAAGCGACTGAACTGAACTGAACTTAACTGAATTCATTTTAGAAAGTAAACAACAAAGCACATATAAATATGCACTTACATACTATATACATACAAACACATCTATATGTGTGTATTAATATATATGTTCAGTTCAGTGGCTCAGTCATGTCCGACTCTTTGCAATCCCATGGACTGCAGCACACCAGGCCTCCCTGTCCATCACCAACTCCCGAAGTTCACTCAGACTCATGTCCATCAAGTCAGTGATGCCATCCAGCCATCTCATCCTCTGTCGTCCCCTTCTCCTCCTGCCCCCAATCCCTCCCAGCATCAGAGTCTCTTCCAATGAGTCAACTCTTCGCATCAGGTGGCCAAAGTATTGGAGTTTCAGCTTTAGCATCAGTCCTTCCAATGAGCACCCAGGACTGATCTCCTTTAGGATGGCCTGGTTGGATCTCCTTGCAGTCCAAGGGACTCTCAAGAGTCTTCTCCAACACCACAGTTCAAAAGCATCAATTCTTCGGTGCTCAGCTTTTTTCACAGTCCAACTCTTACATCTATACATGACTACTGGAAAAAAAACATACCTTTGGATAGATTGACTTCTGTTGGCAAAGTAATGTCTCTGCTTTTTAATATGCTGTCTAGGTTGGTTATAGCTTTTCTTCCAAGGAGCAAGTGTCTTTTCATTTCATGGCTGTAGTCACCATCTGCAGTGATTTTGGAGCCCAGAAAAATAAAGTCTCTCATTGTTTCCATTATTTCCCCATCTATTTGCCATAAAGCGATGAGACTGGATGTCATGGTCTTAGTTTTCTGAATGTTGAATTTTAAGCCAACTTTTTTACTCTCCTCTTTCACGTTCATCAACAGGCTCTTTAGTTTTTCACTTTCTGCCATAAGGGTGGTGTCATCTGCATCTGTGAGGATATTGATATTTCTCCCAGCAATCTTGATTCCAGCTTGTGCTTCATCAAGCCCAGCATTTTCCATGATTTATTCTGCATATAAGTTAAATAAGCAGGGTGACAATATACAGCCTTGACATACTCCTTTCCTGATTTGGAACCAGTCTGTTGTTCCAAGTCCAGTTCTAACTGTTGCTTCTTGACCTGCATACAGATTTCACAGGAGGCAGGTCAGGTGATCTGGTATTCCCATTTCTTGAAGACTTTTCCAGTTTCTTGTGATCCACACAGTCAAAGGCTTTGACAGAGTCAATAAAGCAGAAGTAGATGTTTTTCTGAAACTCTCTCACTTTTTTGATGATCCAACGGATGTTTGCAATTTGATCTCTGGTTCCTCTGCCTTTTCCCAATTCAGCTTGAACATCTGGAATTTCATGGTTCACATACTGTTGAAGTCTGGCTTTGAGAATTATGAGCATTACTTTGCTAGCATGTGAGATGAGTGCAATTGTGTGGTAGTTTGAACCTTCTTTGGCATTGGCTTTCTTTGGGATTAGAATGAAAATCGGACTTTTCCAGTCCTGTGGCCACTGCTGAGTTTTCCAAATTTGCCAAATATATATGTACATAACCACAAACTATGGGCTTCCCCGGTGGCTCAGATCATAAACAATCCGACTGCAATGTGGGATACCCAAGTTTGATGCCTTAGTAGGGAAGATCCCCTGGAGAAGGGAATGGCAACCCACTCCAGTATTCTTGACTGGAGAATCCCATGGACAGTGGAGCCTGGCGGGATATAGTCCATGAGGTCGCAAAGAGTCAGTCATGACTGAGAGACTAACACACACAAAAACACACAAACACAAACTAAATATATTGGGTTAGCCAAAAAGTTTATTTGGATTTTTCTGTAAGATTTTTTATGGTAAAACTTGGATAAATCTTCTGGCTAACCCAATATATGTATATATACATAAACATATTAAAAACTACGTACATACTTATGTACTATATACATGTGTGCTGCTGCTGCTGCTAAGTCACTTCAGTCGTGTCCAACTCTGTGCGACCCCATAGACGGCAGCCCACCAGGCTCCCCCGTCCCTGGGATTCTCCAGGCAAGAACACTGGAGTGGGTTGCCATTTCCTCCTCCAATGCATGAAAGTGAAAAGTGAAAGTGAAGTCGCTGAGTCTTGTCTGACTTTTAGTGACCCCATGGACTGCGGCCCACCAGGCTCCTCGGTCCATGGGATTTTCCAGGTAAGAGTGCTGGAGTGGGATGCCATTGCCTTCTCCATATACACGTGTATATGTATATACACGTGTATATGTATATACACGTGTATATGTATATATAAAAATATATTTATATATATATATACATGGTGGTGGTGATGGTTTAGTAACTAATTCGCGACTGACTTTTGTGACCCATGGACTGTAGCCCACCAGTCTCCTCTGTCCATGGGATTTCCCAGGCAAGAATACTGGAGTGGATTGCCATTTCCTTCTCCAAGGGATCTTCCTGACCCAGGAATCCATCCCCAGTCTCCTGCACTGCAGGCAGATTCTTCACCAACTGAGCTACCAGGGAAGCCCTAAATATACATACATACATACAGTTATATATGTGTACTGTACAAACATACATATATAAATGCACATGAGTGTATGTACCACACACACAGTTATGTAGACATTCTTCCTTTTCCTTTTCAAATTTTCCCATCCCAGGAAATGACACCATCTCCTACTTACTTAGTCAATCAAGCCAAAAAGCAAATAATTCTGTTTTCTTTCACTCACATCTTAGTCTAATCAATCATTAAGCCCTGCCAGTTTTACTTCCAAAATATATCTCTAATCCAATCATTCTTTTCTATTTCTACTACCACCACCCTAACCCAAAGCAAGATTTTCACTTGCCTAGACCACTGGGATAGGCTAACTCATTTCCTCATTTCCAACATTGTCTTCTTCCAAGCTTCTCCACACAAAAAAATCAGCTCATGTCATATCCTATTTAATATACATCAGTGATTTGTTTACTACAGTTCAGGCTAAAATCTAACCCCTTCACCATGCCTACAGGTCCTATGCCTTCTTATCAGATATTATTTCCTGTCACCCTCCTTTTCTTTCATCAGTGATACTCACCATTCTTTACTAAATAAAGGACTTACTAAAACCATTAAGGACCTACTAACACCATTCTCACCATTCTTTACTAACTTAAGGACTATGTACATGTGTTTTTTTCTGTGCCTGGAAAGTTCTCTTCCCATTATTCACATTGCCTTATCTTTTCCTTCTTTAGATCTCATCTTATATGACACTTTCAGAGATCCCCCTTGACCATTTGACCTAAAGTAGCTGTCTGCTCCTGTTCTTTGTTTTAGTCATTACCATAACACAAACTGGAGAAGGAAATGGCAACCCACTCCAGTGTTCTTGCCTGGAGAATCCCAGGGATGGGGGACCCTGGTGGGCTGCCATCTAAGGGGTCACACAGAGTCAGACATGACTGAAGTGATTTAGCAGCAGCAACAGCAGCATAACACAAATTATTTTATTTATGTGTATCCTTCTTTCCACCCCATGAAAGTGTAGTCTTCACAAAGACAGAAACTGAGTCTTTTTCACTGTACGATACCCAGTGTTTAGCACAGTGCCTGCATATAACAGAGGCTCGATAAATGCTTATTGGATAAATGAATAAATATTTGTTTGCAAATGTACCTATACATTTTTACATATAAATTTGTACATATACAGATACATACAGCTGTGATCACAGATAACATGTACACAGATATACATGCTTATGTGTACACACACATACACATGTGTACACACACCCACACCAACAAGTACATAGACACAATAGATAGACAAAAGAATATAACAGACACACAGAATTTAGGGGGTAAACACCACAATATTAACAGTGATCATCTCTAAATGGGGGATATGTTGTATTTGTTTTACATATATTAAAATTTTTTTCTAGCTTTTTCTGCAACTTTTTTTACATTGTTTTTATAATAAAAAAGAAAGTTGCTAAAAATCAAAATGCTTATCAAACCACAGTACATCATCTTCTATAATATATTAAGGATAATTAATTAGAAAAATATTCAAAGGATAGAAGTAAAAATAGAATGGGAAGTCATTGAATGCAAGAAACATGCATTCTTAGAACAGTGTCTGGGATATGATGGGTATTTTCAGAAACCTTATGAAAGTGTAAGAGGAAGGAAGGGAGGAGAACAAGGTAAAATGAAGGGTGACAGAAAAAGCAAGGAACAGGAAAAAGGAGAGGAGGAAAAGAAATATAAAGAAAAATCATAGCTATAGAAAAAATTGGAGGAGGAAGGAAGGTGGGGAAGAGTGAGGACAAGTGAGAGAACATTGGTTAGAGAGCAAGAATAACACAACCCAGTGTGTCTATTTCTTTGACATTCATTATTAAGAATTGACTATATTCATATTCTTCGAGACTCCAATTTTATAATCAAAGTTCTCTACATTTACTTGACATTTGGTAAATATTTTAGACCATTCATCATTAGAACTTACTGGCTCCACAATATTGAACTTCTTAGACTCTTGAACTTCCTGTATTTGATAAACATAATCGAGGGACGACTCAAAGAAATTGTGCCTTTCCTTGTCCACCTGGAGGTCTGCCTAAAGAAGAAGGGTAATAAATGTCACATATTGGCATAGTCATTCGTGCAAGTCAGTGTTTATGGATTCAACAGAATGCTAGGGCTGGAAGAGAATTATGCGACCAAGCAGTGATATTATCCCTTTATTTTACAAATAGGGAACATGAAGCCAAGATAGAAAAAGTGACTGATGCACGATATCCGGTTTCTGGCCTAACAAATAAGAAGCTTGGAAGTTATTGTGCTCATCCTCATACAAGGAAAAGCTAAACTGTGAATCAACTACTCTTCTTAGAACCAACAGACCACTGAAGTCAAAGGAAAAACAACTGTCTCAAAAATTGGATAGATAGTTGAATATAGAGAATCCGAAATTATCAGAGCAGAAGCCCAGAAACAGAAGCCTGTTGCTGCAACAAGCGTCAGATTTTAAGATCTCTTAAAAAACCAATATAATATTGTAAAGTAAAATAAATAAATTAATTAATTTTAAAAAAATCCAAAGACAATAGGGAAGACAAAACACAAAGATACCAGAGGAGATTTTCACTTCTAGCAAGAGCAGTTACAGAAAATTAAGCACAGTCTAAATCCTAGTCAGATAAGCATCAAATCAGATCAGATCAGATCAGTCACTCAGTCCTGTCCGACTGTTTGCGAACCCATGAATCACAGCACGCCAGGCCTCCCTGTCCATCACCAACTCTCGGAGTTCACTGAGACTCACATCCATTGAGTCAGTGATGCCATCCAGCCATCTCATCCTCTGTCGTCCCCTTCTCCTCCTGCCCCCAATCCCTCCCAGCATCAGAGCCTTTTTCAATGAGTCAACTCTGCGTATGAGGTGGCTAAAGTACTGTAGTTTCAGCTTTAGCATCATTCCTTCCAAAGAAATCCCAGGGCTGATCTCCTTCAGAATGGACTGGCTGGATCTCCTTGCAGTCCAGGGGACTCTCAAGAGTCTTCTCCAACACCACGGTTCAAAAGCATCAATTCTTCAGCGCTCAGCCTTCTTCACAGTCCAACTCTCACATCCATACATGACCACAGGAAAAACCATAGCCTTGACTAGACGGACCTTTGTTGGCAAAGTAATGTCTCTGCTTTTGAATATGCTATCTAGGTTGGACATAACTTTCTTCCAAGGAGTAAGCGTCTTTTAATTTCATGGCTGCAGTCACCATCTGCAGTGATTTTGGAGCCCAGAAAAATAAAGTCTGACACTGTTTCCACTGTTTCCCCGTCTATTTCCCATGAAGTGATGGGACCGGATGCCATGATCTTCGTTTTCTGAATGTTGAGCTTTAAGCCAACTTTTTCACTCTCCACTTTCACTTTCATCAAGAGGCTTTTTAGTTCCTCTTCACTTTCTGCCATAAAGCATAAAACCACATAATAACATCCTTTTATCTCTGTTCCTTTTACCCAGGGCATCATGTTCATCATTCAACAAAATGTTACAAAGTGTACAAAAAAGTGAAATACACGAACAAACACAGTCTAAAGAACCAGCATCAGTTCAGTTCAGCTCAGTTGCTCAGTCATGTCTAACTTTTTGCTACTGCATGGACTGCAGCACACCAGGCCTCCTTGTCCATCACCAACTCCCAGAATTTACCCAAACTCATATCCATTGAGTTGGTGATGCCATCCAACCACCTCATCCTCTGTAGTCCCCTTCTCCTCTCACCTTCAATCTTTCCCAGCATCAGGGTCTTTTCAAATTAGTCAGCCCTTCACATCAGGTGGCCTAAGTATTGGAGTTTCAGCTTCAACATCAGTCCTACCAATGAACACTCAGGACTGATCTCCTTTAGGATGGACTGGTTGGATCTCTTGGCAATCCAAGGGACTCTCAAGAGTATTCTCCAACACCACAGTTCAAAACCATCAATTCTTCAACACTCAGCTTTCTTCACAGTCCAACTCTCACATCCATACATGACTACTGGAAAAACCATAGCCTTGACTAGGCGGACCTTTGCTGGCAAAGTAATGTGAGACTCTGATAGTTCTGTGGAGCTCACACAATCTGACTTTACTCACATGGAACACTTCTAAGAAAAAAGAACACTTCTAAGACATTGGCAAAGAAATGCTATTCTTTGGAACTCTGTATTCAGATGGGTATATCTTTCCTTTTCTCCTTTGCTTTTTGAATCTCTTCTTTTCTCAACTATTTGTAAGGCCTCCTCAGACAACCATTTTGCTCTTTTGTATTTCTTTTTCTTGGGGATGGTTTTGATCACCACCTCCTATACAATGTTATGAACCTCCATTCATAGTTCTTAGGGTACTCTCTCTATCAGATCTAATCCCTTGAATCTATTTGTAACTTCCACTGTATAATCATAAGGCATTTGATCTAGGTCATACCTGAATGGTCTAGTGGTTTTCCCTACTTTCTTCAATTTAAGTCTGAATTTTACAATACGGAGTTCATGATCTGAGTCACAGTCAGCTCCAGGTCTTTTTTCTGACTGACTAGAATTTCTCCATCTTCAGCTGCAAAGAATATAATGAATCTAATTTTGGTATTGACCATCTGGTGATGTTCATGCTTAGAGTCATCTGTTGTTTTGTTGGAAGAGGGTGTTTGCTATGACCAATGTGTTCTCTTGGCAAAACTCTGTTAGATTTGCCCTGCTTCATTTTGTACTCCAAGGTCAAAGTTTCCTGTTCCTGCAGGTATCTCTTGACTTCCTACATTTGCATTCCAGTCCCCTATGATGAGAAGGACATCTTTTTTTGTTGTTAGTTCTAGAATGTGTGGCAGTTCTTCATAGAACTGCTCTACTTCAGCTTCTTTGGCATTAGTGGTTAGGGCATACATTTGATTACTGTGATGTATGGTGTGCCTTGAAAGCAAACTGAGATCTTTCTATCGTTTTTGAGATTGCACCCAAGTACTGCATTTTGGACTCTTTTGTTGACTGTGAGGGCTACTCCATTTCTTCTAAGGGATTTTTGCCCACAATATAATAAAATGGTCATCTAAATTAAATGGACCATTCCCATCCATTTTAGTTCACTGATTCCTAAAATATCAATGTTCACTCTTGCCTTCTCCTGTTTGAACACTTCCAATTTACCTTGATTCACTGACCTAGCATCCAAGGCTCTTATGCAATGTTGTTCTTTACAACATAGGACTTTACTTTCACCACCAGACACATGCACAACTGGGCACTGTTTCCGCTTCGGCTCAGCCTCTTCATTCCTTCTGGAGCTATTTCTCTGCTCTTCTCCAGTAGCATACTGGGCACCTACCAACTTGGGGAGTTCATCTTTCATTGTCACATCTTTTTGCCTTTTCATACTATTCATGGGGTCCTCACAGCAAGAATGCTGAAGTGATTTGCCATTCCCTTCTCCAGTCCAACATGTTTTATCAGAACTCTCCACCATATCCCATCTGTCTTGGGTGGCCCTACACAGCATTGCTCATAGTTTCATTGAGTTAGACAAGGTTGTGATCCATATGATCAGTTTGTTTAGTTTTCTGTGATTGTAGACCTAGTGCAGAACCTAAAATAAAAAACTTACTGTTGGAAAACCTCATAGAAAAAAGAATATCTATTCCTGACCTATCAAATGCAATGCTAGTTATCTTTTTCAGTTTTTCAAATTGAGGAATAATTACTTTACAATATTGATTTGCTTTCTGCCAAACATCAACATGAATTAGTCATACGTATACATATGTCCCTGTACTCTTGAACTTCCTTCCCACCTCCCACCCTTTCCACCCCTCTAGGTTGTTACAGACCCCTAGTTTGAGTTCCCTGAGTCATACAGGAAATTGCCAATGGCTATCCATTTTACAAGTCATAGCATAGATGCTTTCATGCTACTGTGTCCATTTGTCTTACCCTCTCTTTCCTCCCCTCCACCATGTCCATACATCCATCACTATATCTGTGTCTTCATTTCTGCCCTGCAAATAGGTTCCATCTCTCTAGATTCTATATATATATATATATATATATATATATATATATATATACACATACATATATATGTGTGTATATATATATATACACATATATATGTGTGTGTGTGTAATATATATTTGTTTTTGTCTTTCTGACTTAATCCACTCTGTATAATAGGCTCTAGGTTCATCCACCTCATTAGAACTGACTCAAACACATTCCTGTTTATGGCTGAGTAATATTACATTGTATATATGTACCACAGCTTCTTTATCCACTCATCTGTCAATGGACATTTAGGTTGCTTCCATGTCTCAGCTAGTGTAAATAGTGCTGCAGTGAACACTGGGGTACATGTGTCTTTTTCAATTTTGGTTTCCTCATGGTATATGCCTAGAAGTGGTATCGCTGGGTCATATGGTAGTTTTATTACTAGTTTTATAAGGAATCTCCATACTGTCCTCCATAGTGTCTGTATCAATTTACATTCCCACCAACAGTGCAAGACCATTCCCTTTTCTCCACATCCTCCCCAGCACTGGTTTGTGGATTTTTTGATGGTAGGCATTCTGTGTATTGATCTTGTATCCTGTGATACTGAATTTGCTGATTAGCTCTAATAATTTTGTTATAGTATCTTTAGGATTTTCTACATACAATATCATGTCATCTGCAAATAGAGTTTCATTTCTTCCTTTCCAATCTCAGTCACCTTTCCAATCTGGATTCCCTTTATTTCTCATTCTTCTCTGATTGCCATAGTTGAGAATTCCAAAACTATGTTAAATAATAGTGACGAGAGTAGGCAGGCTTGTCTTGCTCCTGATCTTAGAGGGAATGCTTTCAGTTTTTCAACATTGAGAATAATGTTTGCTGTGGGTTTGCTGTATATGACCTTTATTATGTAAAGTTCCTTTTATGTCCAGTTTTTGAAGTTTTATCATAAATGGGTATTGAATTCTGTCAAAATTTTTCTGCATCTATTGAGATTTTCATAAGGATTTTATCTCTTTATTTATTAACATGATGTCTCCCATTGATTGACTTGTGTGTATTGAAGAATCCATGCATAACTGGGATAAACCTGACTTGATCATGGTGTATGATATTTTAATCTTTTGTTGAATTCTGTTTGCTAGAATTTTGTTGAGGGTGTTTGTGTCTATGTTCATCTGTGATATTGGCCTGTAATTTTCTTTTTTTGTGTGATGTCTTTGTCTGGTTTTCGTATCAGGGTGATGGTGACCTCACAGAATGTATTCGCAAGTATTCCTTTCTCTGCAATTTTTTGGAAGAGTTTCAGAAGAATAGGCATTAGCTCCTCTCTAAATGTTTGACAGAATTCTGTGAAGCCATTTGGCCCCGGGTTTCTGTTTTTTGGGGAGACATTTTATCACAGTTTCAATTTCAGTGTTTGTGATGGGTTTATTCATAATTTCTATTTCTTCCTGGTTCAATCTTGGAAGGCTGAACTTTTCAAAGAATCTATCCATTTCCTCCAGTTTATCCATATTTGGCATATAGTTGCTCTTAATTATCTCTTATGATCCTTTGTATTTCTGCATTTTCCTGTTCTAACCTCTCCATTTTCATTCCTAATTTTGTTCATTTGATTTTTCTCCCTTTTTTTCTTGATGAGTCTGGACAATGGTTTTTTCCAATATTGTTTCTGTTCTCAGAGAACCAGCTTTTAGTTTTATTAATCTTTACTATTGTTTCCTTCATTTCTTTTCGCTCTGATATTATGATTTCTTCCCTTCTACTAACTTTGGTATTTTGTGTTATTCTTTTTCCAGCTGTTACTTGATGTGTAAAGTTAATTTGTCTATTCAATGTTTTTCTTATTTTTTTGAGGTAAGATTGCATTGCTATAAACTTCCTTCTTAGAACTGCTTTTGCTGCATATCACAGGCTTTGGGTTGTCATATTTTTGCTGTCATTTTTTACCTAGGAATATTTTAACTTCCCTTCTTCCTTCAGTAACCTATTCATTACTTAGAAATGTATTGTTTAATCTCTATGTGTGTGCTTTCACAGTCTTTTTTCTTCTGTAACTGATATCTAGTCTCACAGTGTTATGGTCAGGAAAGATGCTTGATATGATTCCAATTTTCTTCAGTTCACTTACGCTTGATTTGTGATCCAAGATGTGGTCTATACTGGAGAATGTTCCATGTTCACTTGAGAAGAAAGTGTATTCTCCTGCATTTGGATGGAATGTCCTGAATATATCAATTAGGTCCATTTTGTCTAAAATTTCAATTAAGGTTTGTGTTTCCTTTTCAATTTTCTTATTTGATGATATGTCCTATGGTGTAAGTGGGATGTTACAGTCGCCTACTATTATTGTGTTACTGTAAATTTCCTCTTGTATGTCTGTTAGAGTTTGCCTTATGTATTGAGGTGTTCCAATGTTGGGTGCATAAATATTTAAAATTTTTATGTCTTCTTGGATTAATCCCTTGATCATTATATATTGTCCTTTTTTATCTCTTGTAATATTTTTTATTTTAAAGTCTGTTTTGTCTGATATGAGAATTGACACTCTGGCTTTCTTTTGATTTCTATTTGCATAGAATATCTTTTTTCCATCCTCTTACTTTCAGTCTTTATCTGTCGCTAGATCTTAAAGTGCGTTTCTTGTAGACATCATATATATGGGTCTTGTTTTTGTATCCATTCAGCCAGTCTGAGTTTATTAGTTGTGGTGTTTAATTCATTTACATTTAAAGTAATTATTTTTATATATGTTCCTACTGCCATTTTCATAATTGTTTTGGTTTGTTTCTGTAGGTCTCTTCTTTCTCTTGTGTTTCTTGCCTATCAGTTCAGTTCAGTCGTTCAGTCGTGTCTGACTCTTTGTGACCCCATGAATCGCAGCACACCAGGCCTCCCTGTTCATCACCAACTCCTGGAGTTCACTCAGACTCATGTCCATCGAGTCAGTGATACCATCCAGCCATCTCATCCTCTGTCGTCCCCTTCTCCTCCTGCCTCCAACCCCTCCCAGCGTCAGAGTCTTTTCCAATGAGTTAACTCTTCGCATGAGGTGGCCAAAGTACTGGAATTTCAGCTTTAGCATCATTCCTTCCAAAGAACACCCAGGGGTGATGTCCTTCAGAATGGACTGGTTGGATCTCCTTGCAGTCCAAGGGACTCTCAAGAGTCTTCTCCAACACCACAGTTCAAAAGCATCAATTCTTCAGTGGTCAGCTTTCTTTATGGTCCAACTCTCACATCCATACATGACCACTGGAAAAACCATAGCCTACAGTAATGCCTTTAACATTTGTTGTAAAGCTGGTTTGGTGGTGCTAAACTCACTTAAATTTTGCTTGTCTGTAACACTTTTGTTTTCTTTATCAGTTTTGAATAAGATCCTTGCCAGGTAGTGCAATCTTGGTTATGGATTTTTTTTTTTTCTTTCAGTACTTCAAATATATCCTGCCATTTCCTTCTGGCCTGCAGAGTTTCTGCTGAAAGATCAGCTGTTAATCATATGGGTTTCCCCTTGTACATTACTTGTTCCTTTCCCCTTGCTGCTTTTAATTTTTTTTCTTTGTATTTACTATTTGTTAGTTTGATTAGTATGTGTCTTGACATGTTTCTCCTTGCATTTATCCTGTATGGAACTCTCTGCGCTTCTTGGACTTGATTGACTATTTTCTTTCCCATATTGGGTAAGTTTTTTTTTAACCATAACCTTTTCAAAAATTTTCTCAGACCCCTTATTTTTCTCTTCTTCATCTGAGACCACTATAATTAGAATGTTGGTACATTTAACATTGTCCCAGATGTCTCTGAGGTTATCCTTAATTATTTTGATTCCATTCCTTTATTCTGCTCTTTAGCAGTTATTTCCACCATTCTATCTTCCAGCTCACTTATCTGTTCTGCCTCAGTTATTCCACTATTGATTACTTCCAGAGTACTTTTAATTTCAGTAATTGTGCTATTCATTTGTTTATTTCCTCTAGGTCCTTGTTAAGTGTGTTAATTTATTCTTGCATTTTCTCCATTCTATTTTTGAGGCCTTGGTACATCTTTAATATCATTACTTTGAATTCTTTTTCAGGTAGTTTGCCTATTTCCTCTTCATTTGTTTGGTCTTGTGAAATTCTACCTTGTTCCTTCATTTGTGCTGTATTTCTCTGTCTTTTCATTTTTTTCTCACTTAATGTGTTTGAGGTCTTCTTTTCCAAGGCTTTATGGTTGTATTTCTTCTTCCTTTTGGGTTCTGCCCTCAATAGTTAATGTTGGTCTAGTGGTTTGTGTTGCCTTCGTGTTGTGGGTGACTTGTGCCTGCATTTTCTCCCCCTCTGATAGGCAGGGTTGTGTGAGGTGGTATATTTTGGAGTGTCTGAGGGAATCCTGTCTGCTGATGACTGTTTTTGTGTTTTTGTCTTGTTTGTTGCTTGGGTGAGGCATCCTGCACTGGTTGCCTGCAGCTGTGTGATTCTAGGTTTTGTATACAGGTGTAGGCCTTCATGGAATTTCTCACTAATTAATACTCCCTGGGATTAGGAGTTCTCTGGCACTCTGAGGTCCTGGATTCAGTACTCCCACTCCAAAGTCTCAGGCCCAATCCCTGGTCAGGGGACTGAGATTCCTCAAGTTGTTTGTTATGGCATTAAATGGGATTAAAACAAACACACAGAGATGAATAACAAAACACTGAAAGAAACAAAAGACAAACCCAGACAAATGGTAAATACAAATCAAACAGATAATTACAAAAACAGTGGAACATATACACATACACATACTTAACACATACACAAACATAACAAAAATATTCCAAAGAAATGAAAGTACAAGAGACTGACTTGGCAAGCAAAGGAAACCAAAAATGATATTAACCAATTGAAAACAGAGCCAATTAAAACTTAAACTGGAAAACAGAATCAAAGCAGAGTGCCAATTGGGGAATAAAGCAAAGAAAACAAAACAAATTAACAAACACGGTGAAAAAAGAATAAAATAAGGGGAAAAAAAAGAAAAAGAAAAGGAAGAAAAAAGAAAAATGAGGTTAAATAGAAGTATGTAAAAATTATTTAAATATATTAAACAACTGCAGCAGGAAAAGAATAATTTTTTAAAAACAGTCAAACAGAAGAAAAACAAAAAATTCAAAAAGGAAAAAAAAAATCCACAGCACCACAGAAGGCCAGTGCAGAGGTAGAAGTATATAATGGAAATAAAGATTGTGATTTTTAAAAAAAGAAAAAAGTCTCAAGGTCATTATTCTTAGTTGTGGAGTCAGTCGCCCATGAATGAGGTTGGACCAGTGCCATGTAAAGGTTTCCTGGTTGGGGGGACTTGTGCCTGTGTTCTGGTTGATGGAACTGGATCTCATCTCTCTGATGGGTAGCACCATGACCAGTAGGTTTTGGGGTGTCTATGGGTTCAGTGTCGCTTTGGGCAGCCTGTCTGCTAGTGTGTAATGTTTTGTTTCTGTTTTCTTGAAGGATTAGCATGGGGTGGGTATTGGTGTTTGCTGTCCTTTGGATGGGCTTGGCTTTGGTGTTGAGATGGAGGCCTTTCAGGGTCTCTTATCTATTAATGTTCCCTAGGGTCAGGTATACTCTAGTGGTTCAAAGCCTTGGGCTTGCGTCTCTACCTCAGGGGTTCAGGCTCGTTGCCTATTGAAGCTCCAAGACCTCACAAGCCACACAATGCAAAAGACAAGTTCCCTATACTAGTGGTAAAGGCAACACTCAGCAGCCCAGAATACTCAGTGAAACCTACACCAAAGTCTTCTAATACTTCCAGGAAGGTCTCTGAAACTTGTGGGCAGCATGGAGTCAGTCTCACATCTGGCCTCAATTCAGTTCATAGTAGCTCCTAAAGTTCACAGTTTCTCCTAGAGTCCACAGTCTGTTCCCCACCTGGACACAAGAGAGTGAAAGCTGAGGCTCATTAATGCTCACTTGCTCTCTTGGGCTGGGGAGAGAGGAGGATATGGCAGCCACATATGAGTTGTACAGGGGAATGCCTATGAAAGTAGTAAGCTGTTGGATGCTGTTACAGTCTAAGGCAGCTTGTGAATTTTCCCAGAGAAAACTGGGGTCTAGGGACCCCAGTTCATGGGTCTCTAGAAAGAGCCAAGCTGTTAAAGCTCCCTGCAAGGTGTGGGCAGTAACCTGTGCCTGCTCATGGCCTGGTGCAAGCTGCAACCTCTGGGACTGGCAATGTATCAGCAGTGTTTTGTCTGTTGCTTCCAGAACCTTTCCTGGCTTTGGCAGTGGCAGGCATGTCTAATTCCACAACCTTGTCAAAGTAGCACTCTAAGCACACATCATCAAGGCCACCAGCCCCCTTCCTCTCCCTGGGATCTTCATTGGAGCCTTGACTCCCTGCATGGCCACTCCCCCATTCC
Source organism: Bubalus kerabau (assembly GCF_029407905.1). Lineage (NCBI taxonomy): Eukaryota > Metazoa > Chordata > Mammalia > Artiodactyla > Bovidae > Bubalus > Bubalus kerabau. The sequence continues at coordinate 97,250,527 of NC_073647.1, read as the reverse complement.
AGGTTGGGGCTTGTAAGCTGCTTATGGGCTGAGAAGTGCTGTTAGGCAGCTTTCTCAGTATTTTGCCTTCTGAGTCGCTGCTGTTGCACAGCACTCTGAAGTTTCACAGCTCCCCCCTTGGTCCCGCCTGTGAGGGGCTTTATAAGTGCTCAGAAACTTTTCCTCCTTCATGACTCCCTACCTCTCTTGGGACACAAGCTCCCGCCCTGAAGTCCTTTGTCTTTGTGTGTGTGTGTGTGTTTATCCTTTGTCCTACCTCATTCTAAGGAGATTTGCTTGCTTTTTTGGAGGTTTGGAGTCTTCTGCTGTCATTTAGAAGCTGTTCTGTAGGACTTGTTCCATATTCTGATGAATTTTTTATGTATTTGTGGGAGGCAGGTGATCGCCCCATCTTACTCCTTCACCATCTTCTTCTGTCCTACAATGCTAGTTTAACTCTATAACCTCATCTGGAATCACAAACTTAGAACTGGAAGGGATCTGTGAGTAGTACCGCACTTCCTTTGACAGAGAAACTGAGGCCAGGAAAGAAATATCTTATCCAAAGTCACACTGTGAGTTTGTGGAGGAGCTGACTTAAGAACTCAGGAGTCCTGAGACCCTGGCCATAGTTGAATCTGCAAGCACAACCATTATACATGGTTCTCTGCTGAGGCAGAGTAAGAGAAAACCCTTGCAATAGGAAGCTGCCATGTACCAAGGCATACCTGGTAATAGAAGGCAGGGACAGGCTTTTTGAACATACCTCTTGTAACTGAGATTCTTTCTTTTTGGAAGACAGATGTAAGTGCCGATCCAGCAAGGAATAAAACCTCTCTCCATCCTTTTCAAATTTCTTTTTCCGCTCCTAGAGGTGGGAGAGAAGGTAAAGAGTAAGATGTCTGTGATTTTAATTTAATCTGCTCAGAAATAAGAATGAACAACACAGTGTCAAAAAAGCAAGTCAGGATTTTGTCTCAGCAGTTTCAGCTTCTTCAAATATAACCTTGAACAACTTCACCTATGCAAAGGGTAGTTCCTATTGGTATAGCTAAAGGCTCTGGGAGCTAATGCTCAGACAATGGCACTTAAAATTCACCTGTATACCAGTTAATTTTTTTTTCTCCTCAATATTTTTCACATGTATAAACTACATTAATTTTTGAAAAGAAGAAGGAACACAATAGTCAACAGTGAATATGCCTTTCAAATGTTAATCTATAATGCATTTAGACAGTCCAATAAAAAGTAAATCATTCCCAAGAAAATTGGAATCTAAGACTGACTCTGTAAATTATAAGTTCTTTGATACTGCTTAAGCATTTCAGTACTACATATTAAAAGATGATGTTAAAGATATGGAAAAATCCTGCAAGGCTTAACTGAAAATCAGGAGTTGAAAAGCCTTATGAGGGATGGAAGACTCACTCGTTATTTGTGTTAAGCTCTCTGCCTCTCAGCACAACAAGTAATAGAAACCACACAGTCTCCAAAGGAGCACTAAGAATGCTAGCTTGTCACAGACTAATGCTGACATCCTGCAATCCTCTCAGCACCACACTGGTAAATTCATGTAAAAAGCTTGCGTTGTCACATAGGAAATCTAAACTCACTGAGTACCTATAGCATGCCAAGTATTAGATGAGGCAAAGCAAGTGACACACAGGAAAAAAATATACCTCACCCATGGTTTATTTCTAGAGGCAATCTATTGCTGGGCAGAAAGCCAGGACAAAACTGAGTGACCTCTTATCTGTAAAGAATGTGCTTTTTACATAAACTCAAAATGAATTAAAGACCTAAATGTAAGACCAGAAACTATAAAACTCTTAGAGGAAAATATAGGCAGAACACTCGATAACATAAATCAAAGCAAGATCCTCTATGATCTGCCTCCTAGAGTAATGGAAATAAAAACAAAAGTAAACAAGTGGGACCTGATTAAACTTAAAAGCTTATGCCTAGCAAAGGAAACTAAAAGCAAGGTAAATAGACAACCCTTAGAATGGGAGAAAATCAATAAAACAACTGACAAAGGATTAATTTTCAAAATATACTAGCAACTCATACAACTCAATACCTGAAAAACAAACAACCCAATCAAAAAGTGGGAAAAAGACCTAAACGGACTTTTCTCCAAAGAAGACAGACAGAAGGCTAGAAAACACATGAAAAGATGTTTAACATCGCTCATTATTAGAGAAATGCAAATCAAAACTATAATTAGATATCATCTCACACCAGCCAGAATGGCCATCATCAAAAAGTCTACAAACAATAAATGCTGGAGAGGGAGTGGGTCCCACCACTGTTGGTGGGAATGTAAATTGATACAGCCACTATGGAAGATGGTATGAAGATTCCTTAAAAAACTAGGAATAAAACCACCATATGACCCAGCAATCCCACTCCTAGGCATATACCCTGAGAAAATCAAAACTGAAAGAGACACACGTATTCCATTGTTCATTGCAGTACTATTTACAATAGCTAGAACATGGAAGCAATCTCGGTGTCCATTGACAGACAAATGGATAAAGAAGTCGTGGTATATATATATATATATATATATATATATATATATATACACACACACACAATGGAATATTACTCATCCATAAAAAGGAACACATTTGGGCCAGTTTTGATGAGGTAGATGAACCTAGAACCTAGAACACAGTGAAGTGAGTCAGAAAGAAAAAGATAAACACTGTATTCTAACACATATATACAGAATCTAGAAAAAATGGTACTGAACAACTTACTTACAGGGCAGCAATGGAGAAACAGACAGAGAGAATAGACTTATGGACATTGGGAGAGGGCAGAGAGGGTGAGATATATGGAAAGAGTACCATGGAAACTTACATTACCATATGTAAAATAGATAGCCAATGGGAATTTGCTGTATGGCTCAGGAAACTCAAACAGGGGCTCTGTATCAACCTAGAGGGGTGGGATGGGGAGGGAGATGGGAGGGAGGTTCAAAAGGAAGGGGATATATGTATACCTACGGCTCATTCATGTTGAGGTTTGACAGAAAATAGCAAAATTCCATAAAGAAATTATTCTTCAATAAAAAATGAATTAATTAAAAAAAAATACTAGGAATGAAACCACCATATGACCCAGCAATTCCACTCCTAGACATATACCCTGAGAAAACCCAAATTGAAAAAGACATATGTATCCCATTGTTTACTGCAACACTATTTACAATAGCTAGAACATGGAAGCAACCTAGATTTCCATTGACAGATAAATGGATAAAGAAGTTGTGGTTCATATACACAATGGAATATGACTTAGCCATAAAAAGGAACATATTTCAGTCAGTTCTAGTGAGGTGGATGAATTTAGAGCCTATTATACAGAGAGAAGTAAGTCAGAAAGAGAAAGATAAATATCATATTCCAACGCATATATACGGAATCTAGAAAAATGGTACTGAAGAATTTTTTTACAGGGCAGAAATGGAGAAGCAGACATAGAGAATAGACTTATGGACATGGGGAGAGGGGAGGAGAGGGTGAAATATAAGGAAAGAGAAACATAGAAACTTACATTCAGTTCAGTTCAGTCACTCAGTTGTGTCGGACTCTTTGCGACCCCACGAATTGCAGCACGCCAGGCCTCCCTGTCCATTACCAACTCCCGGAGTTCACTCAAACTCACGTCCATTGAGCTGGTGATGTGATCCAGCCATCTCATCTGCTGTCGTCCCCTTCTCCTCCTGCCCCCAATCCCACCCAGCATCAGAGCCTTTTCCAAAGAGTCAGCTCTTCACATGAGGTGGCCAAAGTACTGGAGTTTCAGTTTTAGCATCAGTCCTTCCAAAGAACACTCAGGACCAATCTCCTTGAGAATGGACTGGTTGGATCTCCTTATAGTCCAAGGGACTCTCAAGAGTCGTCTCCAACTTCACACTTCAAAAGCATCAATTCTTCAGTGCTTACCTTTCTTCACAGTCCAACTCTCACATTCATACATGACTACTGGAAAAACCAGAGCCTTGACTAGACAGACCTTTGTTGGCAAAGTAATATCTCTGCTTTTGAATATGCTATCTAGGTTGGTCATAACTTTCCTTCCAAGGAGTAAGCGTCTTTTAATTTCATGGCTGCAATGACCACCTGCAAACTTACATTACCATATGTAAAATAGATGACCAATGGGAATCTGCTGTATGGCTGAGGAAACTCAAACAGGGATTCTGTATCAACCAAGAGGGGTGGGATAGGGAAGGAGACTGAAGGGAGGTTCAAAGGGGAGGAGATATATGTATACCTATGGCTGATTCATGTTGAGGATTGAAAAGAAACAACAAAATTCTGTAAAGCAGTTATCATTCAATTAAAAAATCAATTAATTAAAAAAAGAAAAAATAGACATAATTCATTTGTTAAAAAAAAAAAAGAGAGAGAAGAAGAATGTGTATTTTAACCAGCGGGAAAAAAGTACGAGAGGAAGCTAACATTAACTGAGGCCTAAATCAGGCCAGGCAGTTTGCTAGCCATATCTCATTAAGTCTTCACAATCCTGAAAAGTACACATTGTAAAGGAAATTAAGGTTCAAAAAAGGTGAAGTCACTTGTTGAAGGTTGCATAATATCCTGGTCTACTTTATTTGACCTAAATCAAATCACTTATGATTATACAGTGGAAGTGACAAATAGATTTAATGGACTAGATCTGATACATAGAGTGCCTGATGAACTATGGATGGATGTTCGTGACACTGTACAGAAGATAGTGATCAAGACCATTCCCATGGAAAAGAAATGCAAAAAAGCAAAATGGCTATTGGGGGAGGCCTTACAAATAGCTGTAAAAAGAAGAGAAGAGAAAAGCAAAGGAGAAAAGGAAAGATATTAGCATCTGAATGCAGAGTTCCAAAGAAGAGCACAGATAGATAAGAGCGATCAATGCAAAGAAATACAGGAAAACAACAAAATGGGAAAGACTAGAGATCTCTTCAAGAAAATTAGAGATACCAAGGAAACATTTCATGCAAAGATGGGCTCGAAAAAGGACAGAAATGGTGTGGACCTAAAAGAAGCAGAAGATATTAAGAAGAGGTGGCAAGAAAACACAGAAGAACTGTACAAAAAAGATCTTCACGACCAAGATAATCACAATGGTGTGATCACTGACCTAGAGCCAGACATCCTGGAATGTGAAGTCAAGTGGGCCTTAAAAAGCATCACTATGAACAAAGTCAGTGGAAGTGATGGAATTCCAGTTGAGCTATTTCAAATCCTGGAAGATGATGCTGTGAAGTGCTGCACTCAATATGCCAGCAAATTTGGAAAACTCAGCAGTGGCCACAAGACTGGAAAAGCTCAGTTTCCATTCCAATCCCAAAGAAAAGCAATGCCAAAGAATGCTCAAACTACCACACAATTGCACTCATCTCACACGCTAGTAAAGTGATGCTCAAAATTCTCCAAGCCAGGCTTCAGCAATACGTGAACCGAGAACTTCCAGATGTTGAAGCTGGTTTTAGAAAAGGCAGAGGAACCAGAGATCAAATTGGCAACATCTGCTGGATCATTGAAAAAACAAGAGAGTTCCAGAGAAACATCTATTTCTGCTTTATTGACTATGCCAAAGCCTTTGACTGTGTGGATCACAATAAACGGTGGAAAATTCTGGGAGAGATGGGAATACCAGACCACTTGACCAGCCTATTGAGAAACCTATATGCAGATCAGGAAGCAACAGTTAGAACTGGACATGGAACAGACTGGTTCCAAATAGGAAAAGCAGTATGTCAAGGCTGTATTATGTCACCCTACTTATTTAACTTATATGCAGAGTACATCAAGAGAAACGCTGGGCTGCATGAAGCACAAGCTGGAATCAAGATTTCTGGGAGAAATATCAATAACCTCAGATATGCAGATGACACCACCCTTATGGCAGAAAGTGAAGAGGAACTCAAAAGACTCTTGATGAAAGGGAAAGAGGAGAGTGAAAAAGTTGGCTTATAACTCAACATTCAGTAAACTAAGATCACGGCATCTGGTCCCATCACTTCATGGGAAATAGATGGGGAAACAGTGGAAACAGTGTCAGACTGTATTTTGGGGGGCTCCAAAATCACTGCAGATGGTGACTGCAGCCATGAAATTAAAAGACGCTTACTCCTTGGAAGGAAAGTTATGACCAACCTGGATAGCATATTCAAAAGCAGAGACTTTGCCAACAAAAGGTCCGTCTAGTCAAGGCTATGGTTTTTTCAGTGGTCATGTATGGATGTGAGAGTTGGACTGTGAAGAAAGCTGAGCGCCAAAGAATTGATGCTTTTGAACTGTGGTGTTGGAGAAGACTCTTGAGAGTCCCTTGGACTGCAAGGAGATCCAACCACTCCATTCTAAAGGAGATCAGTCCTGGGTGTTCTTTGGAAGGACTGATGCTAAAGCTGAAACTCCAATACTTTGGCCATCTCATGTGAAGAGTTGACTCTTTGGAAAAGACTCTGATGCTGGGTGGGATTGGGGGCAGGAGGAGAAGGGGATGACAGAGGATGAGATGGCTGGATGGCATCACCAACTCGATGGACATGAGTTTGGGTGAACTCCAGGAGTTGGTGATGGACAGGAAAGCCTCGTGTGCTGCAATTCATGGGGTTGCAAAGAGTCAGACACGGCTGAGCGACTGAACTGAACTGAACTTTATTTTGCACTGTCAAATAAAATTAAGATAATCATTAAAATAGTTTTTTAGGAGACTTATTCATAATCGGGGAGCCTTGGCTATAGGCTTAGCCCCAACTCAGATACCAAACACAGGAGATAGAGATTTTCACACAAAAGATAGGTAGGAAAAACTGTTCCTCCAGGTGTTGAATCTATTTAAAGTAGCAATTGTTTGAAGAAAGCATGGAAGCCCAAAAATATCAGTGACTTCTCTAAAAATAGATAAAGTTCTGTCGGTCACTTCTTCCTCCACTTCCATTTTTAAAATTAAAAACTATGAGATAGAATTCATGTATCATAAAATTCACCCCTTTTAAGTAAATAATTCAGTTTTTAATATATCAACAAAGTTGTGCAACATCACTGTTATCTAATTCCAGTATACTTCCATCACCTCAAAAATAAATCCCATACCTATTAATAATCATTCCCTGTTTTCCTCTATTTCTCCTCTAAAACCACAACTTACTTTGTGTCTCTATGAATTTGTCTATTCTAGACATTTCATATATCTGGAATCATAAAATATGTTGCCTTTTGTTACTGTTTTCTTACACTTAAAATAATGGTTTTTATGTTCATCCCTATTGTAGCATGTATCAGTACTTCATTCCTTTCTATGGCAAAATAATATTTAACTATATGACTAAATGGATATACTATATGTTCTTTATGAATTTTTCAGTTGATGGACATTTGAGTTATTTCCATTTGGGAGTGGTCATAAATAATGCTGCCATGAATATTCACATACGAGACTTTATGTGGTCATGTTTTCAGTTGTTTTGGCATACACATATGCTCAGTAGAATTAGAGTCATATGGGTGACTTTATTTTTAAGTTTTTGAGGAACCATCAAACTGTTTTCCAAAGTTGGTGTGTCATTTTACATTCCCCACAACAATGAATGAGAGCTTCAATTTCTCCACATACTCATCAATACTTACTTTTTGACTATACTGAAACCAGTGGGTGAGTTGTGAAGATGTATTCACTGTGGCTGCATTCACATTGCATTTCCCTAATGACTAACAGCTTGAAATGTCTTTTCCTAAGATTACTGACCCTTTGTATATGAAGTTAGCCCATGAATAACATGGGGGTTGGGCATGCCAAACCTCCCTGTAATCAAAAATCTGTGTATAACTTATAGTCCATCCTCCAAACACATGGATCCTCCACATTTACAGTTCTACATCTACCGATTCAACCAACAGATTTCATAGCACTGTCATATTAAATATCAAAAATATCGACATATAAGCAGACCTATGAAGTTCAAACCAATGTAATTGAAGGGTCAACTATATATTCTTTGGAGAAATGTTTATTGAATTATTTTTCCCATTTTTAAATTTGGTTCTACCTTTATATTTCTCCAAAGACATACAGATTGCCAAAAAGTACATGAAAAGATGTTCAACATCACTAATAATAAGAAGAATGTAAATCAAAGCTACAATGAGGTATTACTTCACATGGGCCAGAACAGCCATCATCAAAAAAAAGTCTACAACAATACATGCTGGAGAGGTTGTGGAGAAAAAGGAACTCTCCTATACTGTTGTAAATTGGTACAACCACTATGGAGAATACTATGAAGGTTCCTTTCATGCGTGTGTGCTCAGTCACTTCAGTCATGTTTGACCCTTTAGGAATCTATGGACCCTAGCCCACCAGGCTCCTCTGTCCATGGGATTCTCCAAGCAAGAATACTGGAGTGGGTTGCCATGCCTTTCTCCAAGGGATCTTCCTGATCAAGGAATCGAAGCCACGTCTCCTGCGTCTCCTGCATTGGAGGCGGATTCTCTACCCACTGAGCTATCTTGGAAGCCCATGAAGGGTCCTTAAAAAACTAAAGATAGAGCTACCATGTGCTTGCATGTGCCCAGTTGTGTCCGACTCTTTGTGACCCCATGGACTGTAGCCTGCAATGCTCCTTTGTCCATGGGATTTTTCAGGCAAGAATACTGAAGTGGGTTGCCATTTCATCTTCCAAGGGATCTTTCCAAGCTAGGAACTGAACCCACATCAACCTGTGTATCCTGCATTTCAGGCGGATTCTTTACCCACTGAGCCATCAGAAAGAGCAACCATATGATCCAGTAATCCCACTACTGGGCATATATCCAGAAAAAGAAAAAAAAACACAATTTGAAAAGATATATGCACCCTGATAATCATTGTAGCACTATTTACAACAGCCAGGACATGGAAGAAACCTAAATGTCCATCAACAGAGGAATGGATAAAGACGATGCAGTACATATATACAATGGAATATTCCTCAGCCATAAAACAATGAAATATTGCCCGTTGCCACAACATATTAATAGATGTACCTAGGGATTATAATACTAAGTGAAATAAGACAGACAGAAAAAAACAAATATTATATGATATCACTCAAGTGGAATCTAATTTTTTTAAATGATAAAAATGAACTTATTTATAAATAAGTTAGCAGACTTAGCAGATATCAAAAACAAACATGTTTATCAAAGGGAAAATATAATGGGGGCCAGGATAAATCAGAAGCTTGGAGTGAACACACACACTACTATATATAGGATAGATAAGAAACAAGGATCTACTATATAGTACAGAGAACTCTATTCAATATTTCATGATAACCTATATGAGGAAACAATCTAAAAAAATAATGAATATATATATGTATATATTGGAGAAGGAAATGGCAACCCACTCCAGTATTCTTGCCTGGAGAATCCCAGGGACAGAGGAGCCAGGTTGGCTGCCATCTATCGGGCTGCACAGAATCAGACATGACTGAAGTGACATACATCTGAATCACTTTGCTGTACACCTGAAACTAACACAACATTGTAAATCAACTATACTCCAATAAAATTAAAATATATAAAGGGACAATGTATTATATACTCTGAATACTAGATGTGCAAGAATTTTATCACATTCTTTAGGCTGTCTCGGCACTTTATTGGTAGCGTCCTTTGAAGCATAAACATTTTTTAATTTGTGAAGTCTAACTGGCCTATTTTTGCCTTTGGTTGCCTGTGTTTTGGTGTAATATGTCAGAAACTTGTCTGATATAAGGTCATAAAGATTTGCACCTATGTTTTCCTCACCTAGGTGAGAGTTTTATAATTTTCAGTTCTAATTTTTTAACATAGTATGATGTAGGGCTCCAACTTCATACTTTTGCAGGTGAAAATCTAGTAGTCTTACCATCATATGTTCAAAAGATCATTCATTCCCACTGAATTGTTTTGGCATTCGCTAAAATATCAATTAACCATAAGTGTATATATTTATTTCTGGACTCAGTTCTATTCTATTGATCTATAAGTCTATCTTTATGTCAGCACAACATTATGTTGATTACAACTGATGTGTGGTAAGTTTTAAGATTAACAATTGTGAATCTTTTTCAAGATTTCTTTTTCCATTTGGTTCTATGTAGATTTTAGAGTCACCATATCTATTTGTGCAAAATGGCCAGTTGCTATTTTGCTAGAGATTTACAGTAAATCTATAGATATTTTTTATTACCATCTTAACAATATTGCCTTTCAATTCATGAACATGGAATGTCTTTCTATTTATTGAGGTGCCCCTTGATTTCTTTTAATGATGGTTTGCACTTTTTAGTATACAAGTCTTGCACTTATTCTGTTAAATTTTTGTGTCAGTACTTGAATCTTTTTGATACTACTGTAAACATGATTGTTTTCTTAATTTAATTTTTAGGTTGTTCATTAATAGTGCATAGGAAAACAATGTATTTTTGTATATTGATCTTGTACCCTGTAACCTTGTTAAACTCCTTTATTAGTTCTAATTGTGTGTGTATTCCTTAGTATTTTCTATATATAAGATAAAGCCATTTGCCAATATCGAGTTTTACTTCTTTAAACACAGAATAATAAATACTGTATGATACAACTTATATGTGGAATGCAAAAATTAAAACAAAGTAGTAAATACAGGCTCAAAGATACATATAACTGACTAGTGATTACCAGTGGGAAGAAAGAGGAGGGAATTGAGAAATACATCATATGTTTTTATGATGTATAAAATATGTGTGTTATTATGTATAAAATAAGCTATTTTATATTAAGACACAAGGGACTCTCAAGAGTCTTCCTCAACACCACAGTTCAAAAGCATCAATTATTGGATGCTCAGCTTTCTTTGTAGTACAACTCTCACATCCATACATGACTACTGGAAAAGCCATAGTTTTGACTAGATGGAACCTTTGTTGGGAAAGTAATGTTTTTGCATTTTAATATGATGTCTAGGTTGGTCATACCTTTTCTTCAGGAGCAAGTACCTTTTAATTTCATGGCTGCAGTCACCATCTGCAGTGATTCTGGAGCCTAAAAGAATAAAGTCTGTCACTGTTTCCACACCTAATTGCCATGAAGTGATGGGACTAGATGCCATGATCTTAGTTTTCTGAATGTTGACTTTTAAGCCAACTTTTTCACTGTCCTCTTTCACTTTCATCAAAAGGCTCTTTAGCTCTTCTTCGCTTTCTACCATAAGGATGGTGTCATCCGCATATCTGAGGTTATCGATACTTCTCCTGGAAATCTTGATTACAGCTTGTGCTTCATCCAGCCCGGCATTTCACATGATATAATCTGTGTATAAGTTAAGTAAGCAGGGTGACAATACACAGCCTTCATATATTCCTTTTCCAATTTGGAACCAGTCTGTTGTTCCATGTCCAGTTCTAACTGTTGCTTCCTAACCTCCATACATATGTCTCAAGAGGCAGGTCAGGTGTTCTGGGACTTCCATCTCTTTCAGAATTTTCCACAGTTTATTGTGATCCACACAGTCAAATGCTTTGGCATAGTCAATAAAGCAGAAATAGATGTTTTTTTCTGGAACTCTCTTGCTTTTCGATGATCCAGCAAATGTTGGCAATTTGATCTGTGGTTCCTCTGCCTTTTCTAAAACCAGCTTGAACATCTGGAAGTTTACGGTTCACGTATTGCTGAAGCCTGGATTGGAGAATTTTGAAAATTACTTTACTAGTGTGTGTGAGATGAGTGCAATTCTGCGGTTTTAACATTCTATAGCATTGCCTTTCTTTGGGATTGGAAGGAAAACTGATCTTTTCCAGTCCTGTGGCCACTGCTGAGTTTTCCAAATTTGCAGGCAACAGATGTGAGAGTTGGACCTAAAGAAGACTGAGCACTGAAGAATTGATGCTTTTGAACTGTGGTTCTGGAGAAGACTCTTGAGAGTCCTTTGGACTGCAAAGAGATAAAACCTATCAATCCTAAAGGAAATCATTTCTGAATATTCATTGGAAGGACTGATGCTGAAGCTGAAGCTACAGTACTTTGACTACCTGATACAAAGAGCTGATCATTGGAAAAGACCGTGATACTGGGACAGATTGAAAGTAAAAGGAGAAGGGGGCAGCAGAGGATGAGATGGTCGGATGGCATCATCGATTCAATGGACATAAGTTTGAGCAAACTCTGGGAGATAGTGAAGGACATTGAAGTCTGGCATGCTGCAGTCCATGGGGATGCAAAGAGTTGGACTTGACTTAGCAAATAAACAACACTTGCATGTATGATAATTTATTTTGGGCTTCATTTCACTGATTCATTTTCCAGAAAAACTGACATCAATCTTCTTGTTTCCTTAGTCCTATGCCTACTACCATTTCCAGAGGTTTCTGTTGCTGTCAGTTCTTGAATCTTGAGGATTCTGTAATCTTGGGCTTCTTAGGTGGTTCAGTGGTAAAGAATCATCTTAACAATGGCACTCCACTCCAGTACTCTTCCCTGGAAAATCCCATGGATGGAGAAGCCTGGTGGGCTGCAGTCCATAGGGTCGCTAAGAGTCAGACACGACTGAGCGACTTCACTTTCACTTTTTACTTTCCTACATTGCAGGACATGACAATCCACTCCAGTGTTCTTGCCTGGAGAATTCCAGGGACGAGGGAGCCTGGTGGGCTGCCGTCTATGGGGTCGCACAGAGTCGGACACAACTGAAGCAACTTAGCAGCAGCAGCAGCAACAATGCAGAAGATGCTGGAGAGATGGGTTCAATCCCTAGGTCAGGAAGATCCCCTGGAGAAGGAAATGGCAGCCCACTACAGTATTCTTGCCAGAAAATCCCATGGAAAGAGGAGGCTGGCAGGCTGCAGTCCATGGGCCACAAAGAGTCAGACATGACTGAGTGAATGAGCACGCAGATTTTCCACTACCCGTATCCCTTGTTTTACTTTGCTTTCTTGTGTTTCACAGATATTATATATTTTTTAACAAATTGAAGTTTTATGACAACCCTGTGTTAAGAAAATGCATCAGAACCAACTATCCAACAGCATTTGCCCACTTCTTGTTTGTGTGTCACATTTTGGTAATTTTTGCAATATTTCAAAATTTTAAATTATTATTGTATTCATTATGGTGATTTGTGTTCAGTGATCCTTGATGTTGCTACTACAGCTCACATAAGGCTCAGATGAGGATTAGCATTTTTTAAGTACTAAACTAGTTTTTCATTATGATATTTACATTTTTTAGACATAATGCTATTGTTCACTTAAGAGTACAGTGTTAAATTTACTTTTTATATGGACCAAGAAACCAAAAATTTTATAACTCATTTTATTGTGATATTCACTTTATTGTACTGGTCTGGAACTGAATGTGCAACATGTCTATCTAAAGTGTGCCTATATTTAGGATATTTTCAGTTAGGATTCCTGATAGAGTATAAATTGATCCCCATGCTTGATATATAATTTTAATTGCAAATTGATTATGATCTTTTCTTAACTTACTTTTTAATCTTAAAAATTATGAAAGCAATACATTTTTGAAATAAAATAAGTTCAAACAATTCAGAAGTGTACAAAGTGTAAAAAGGCAGCTGGATAAAGGTAACTATTATGGTTAAACATGTTAAACATTTTGGAGGGTTTATTTTCTGAGTGTAAGATAAGTTTTTGTTATCTTCACTTTGTAAATGAGACAACTAAGGCTCAGGTGCCGGGGTCCAGCCCCGGCTGATCCAGGGTCTTCGAAGGAGAGACGGCTAGGCGGCCTATTCAAATGTTAATTAGATATAATAAAGAGGAATAGAATGAGGATAGCTCAGTAGGAAAATTCAGTGGAGAAAAGAAGCTGAGTGGCTTGGTTTACGCGGAAAATCAATATAACCCGTGACACCAGGTTAGCTCTGACCACGGAGGCCGCAGGCGCCCTCTCGAATAGCGGAAGGTGCCCCACCTTAGACACCTTCTCGAGTGGGTCTTAGAAGCCCAGGCAAATAAATGGTCGCAGAGGACATCCACGCTCCAGATGGACACTCAGCTAGAAGTTAAAGGGAAGAATGACATGGGGAGACCAAGCGTTGGTGAGCAAGGCCCATAGCTTTATTTTCAACAGGGGCTTTTATACCCTAAGTTACACATAGAGGACAATAGGGGATGCAAAATCAGCAGTCTTTGATGCTTATCAAAAACCAGGGTTTCTTTCCTGCAGATTTATCGTATACAAATGGTTTAGGTGATTTACATCATCTTCTGGCCAGAGGCCTATTAACATTTTATGACTCTTGACAAGGACTTATCAACAAAGACTTATTTTCTCTAAGAGTAATTATTTTAAGGTTTGGCGCCATCCTCCGAAGATAAGATTACGTTCCTATAGGGTGGATGTGTAATGGGTTTACAAAGGAAAGAATTTACTACCTTAAGGGTCTAAAGTTACTAACACCAGGCCACTACTTATTTTTTCTACATACCAACTATATTAATTAATGCACATTCAAGGATACAATTCAGGGGATGTGAAAACTTGGCAACAAACATTGGCTCATCAATGAAATCTTTTACTAGCTTTATTCTGACAGTTTCTAATTCTCTGAGAGGCTCTAAGCTATTTGAATATCTTAAGCTTCCCGTGCCTCTGGAGGCTGGGAGACTGTAAACAATCGTATGCATAGCTGTAGGTGTCCGGGTAAACTTGTCAGGCGAGTTAGAGAGCCATCTGAGGGGTTTGGATTTAAACACTCCTAATTGCCCAGGAACTTTATTAATTGGAGCTGTAAGTTAACTCTTTGACAGAGAGAGTGAGATGGTGGTGGGGGACAGCCCCCAGTAAAGTCAGAGGCGAGAGCACAAAGCAATAAAGTAGGCAGACTCTGGTTTTTGGGGGGTAGATGCTCGAGAATATCCGGGGGCACTCCCGAGGCTCGATCCCGCCTTTGCGTATGCCGAGCCCCCTTCCTCATGACCTTTGTCACGAGTGGAATGTCTCTCGCCGGCTCCCGGCACTCAGGCAAGTTAAAAATTTTCCTGTAAATAACATAATATGTGACCCTGTACTTTCAAATGATTTTAGAGGAGGATTTGGGGCAAGGTAATCAGGCGTTAGAAAGGGAAACTCAGGGGTAAAATCAAAATTTAAACTCACGATGAGATTATTTTTAATTATTTTTAACTATTCTTGAGTGTCATGATATCTCAAGCTAGTCTTTAAATTTTAAAAAATATAATTTGTGGTTTTCTCACAACTTCTTCAACAAAGGACAATTAATGGATATCTTATATGTGAGCATGAAACGTACTTTATCTCAGGGGAAGCAGTGTTCATTTTTCCAACTTGGTTTCTTTACCCTGAGCATATTCTTTATTATTCTCCAAACAGTCTTGTTTTTCGCAGCCCTATGTTGTGCTATTGAGGTCACAGAGTTGGACATGACTGGGCAACTGTACTGACTTTATTTGGCAATAAGTATTTTATGTGATCCAGAGAAAAATGAGAATTCTGATACATAAAATATTTCTTTTTCCTCAAAAATATGCCTGTAAGGGGTCGCCATCTAAAATTTACTTTTCACTGCAAAAATACATGTTCTGGAAATATAGTTATTAGTCTTATGAGTCAATGAAACTAAGCCATACCGTGTGGGGCCACCCAAGACGGACGGGTCATGGTGGGGAGGTCTGACAGAATGTGGTCCACTGGAGAAGGGAATGGCAAACCACTTCAGTATTCTTGCCTTGAGAACCCCATGAACAGTATGAAGAGGCAAAAAGATAGGACACTGAAAGATGAACGCCCCAGGTCAGTAGGTGCCCAGAATGCTACTGGAGATCATTGGAGAAATAACTCCAGAAAGAATGAAGGGATGGGGCAAAAGCAAAAACAATACCCAGTTGTGGATGTGACTGGTCATAGAAGCAAGGTCTGATGCTGTAAAGAGCAATATTGCATAGGAACCTGGAATGTTAGGTCCATGAATCAAGGCAAATTGGAGTGGTCAAACAGGAGATGACAAGAGTGAAAATCGAAATTCTAGGAATCAGCAAACTAAGATGGACTGGAGTAGGCGAATTTAACTAAGATGACCATTATATCTACTACTGTGGGCACGAATCCCTTAGAAGAAATGGAGTAGCTATCATAGTCAACAAAAGAGTCCAAAATACAGTACTTGGATGCAATCTCAAAAACAACAAAATGATCTCTGTTTGTTTCCAAGGCAAACCATTCAATATCACGGTAATCCAAGTCTATGCCTTGACCAGTAATGCTGAAGAAGCTGAAGTTGAACAGTTCTAACAAAACCTACAAGACCTTCTAGAACTAACATGCCAAAAAAAATGTCATTTACATTATAGGGGACTGGAATGTAAAAGTAGAAAGTCAAGAAACACCTGGAGTAACAGGCAGATTTGACCATGGAGTACAGAATGAAGCAGGGCAAAGGCTAATAGAGTTCTGAAAAGAGAACACACTGTTCATAGCAAACACCCTCTTCCAACAATACAAGAGAAGACTCTACACATGGACATCAATCACAAGATGGTTGACACTGAAATCAAATTCATTATATTCTTTGTAGCCAAAGATTGAGAAGCTCTATACAGTCAGCAAAAACAAGACTGGGAGCTGACTGTGGCTCAGATCATGAACTCCTTATTGACAAATGCAGACTGAAAGTGGAGAAAACCACTAGACCATTCAAGAATGACCTAAATCAAATCCCTTATGACTATACAGTGGAAGAGAGAAATACATTTAAGGGATGAGATCTGATAGACAGAGTGCCTGATGAACTATGGATGGAGGTCCATGACACTGTACAGGAGACAGGAATCAAGACCATCCTTAAGAAAAAGAAATGAAAAAAAGCAAAATGGCTGCCTGAGGAGGCCTTACAAATACCTATGAAAAGAAGGGAAGTGAAAAGCAAGGGGAAAAGGAAAGATATACCCATATCAATGCAGAGTTCCAAAGAATAGCAAGGAGAGATAAGAAAGCCTTCCTCAGTGATCAATACAAAGAAATAGAGGAAAATATAGAATGGGAAAGACTAGAGATCTCATCAAGAAAATTAGAGATACCAAGGAGACATTTCATGCAAAGACAGGCCCGATAAAGGACAGAAATGGTATGGACCTAACAGAAGCAGAAGATATTAAGAAGAGGTGGCAAGAATACACAGAAGAACTGTACAAAAAAGATCTTCACGACCCAGATAATCATGATGGTGTAATCACTCACCTAGAGCTAGACATCCTGGAATGTCAAGTGGGACTTAGGAAGCATCACTACAAACAAAGCTAGTGGATGTGATGGAATTCCAGTTGAACTATTTAAAATCCTAAAAGATGATGCTGTGAAAGTGCTACACTCAAAACTCAGCAGTGGCCACAAGACTGGAAAAGATCAGTTTTCATTCCAATCCCAAAGAAAGGCAATGCCAAAGAATGCTCAAACTACCACACAATTGCGCTCATCTCACATGCTAGTAAAGTAATGCTCAAAATTCTCCAAGCCAGGGTTCACCAATACATGAACTGTGAATTCCAGATGTTCAAGCTGGTTTTAGAAAAGGCAGAGGAACCAGAGATCAAATTGCCAACATCTGCTGGATCATGAAAAAAGCAAGAGAGTTCCAGAAAAACATCTACTTCTGCTTTATTGACTATGCCAAAGCCTTTGACTGTATGGATCACAATAAACTGTGGAAAATTCTGAAAGAGATGGTAATAGCAGACCACCTGACCTGCATCCTGAGAAATCTGTATTCAGGTCAGGAAGCAACACTAAGAATGGGACATGGAACAACAGATTGGTTCCAAATAGAAAAAGGAGCAGGTCAAGGCTGTATATTGGCACCCTACTTATTTATCTTATATGCAGAGTACATCATGAGAAATACTGGGCTGGAAGAAGCACAAGCTGGAATCAAGATTTCTGGGAGAAATATCAATAACCTCAGATATGCAGATGACACCATCCTTATGGCAGAAAGTGAAGAGAAACTAAAAAGCCTCTTGATGAAAGTGAAAGAGGAGAGTGAAAACTCTGGCTTATAACTCAACATTCAGAAAACAAAGATCATGGCATCCAGTCCCATCACTTCATGGCAAATAGATGGGGAAACAGTGGAAACAGGTGCTCACTTTATTTTTCTGAGTTCCAAAATCACTGCAGATGGTGATTGCAGCCATGAAATTAAAAGACGCTTACTTCTTGGAAGGAAAATAATGACCGACCTAGACAGCATATTAAAAACCAGAGTCATTACCTTGTCAACAAAGGTCCGTCTAGTCAAGGCTATGGTTTTTCCAGTGGTCATGTACGGATGTGAGAGTTGGACTATAAAGAAAGCTGAGCACAGAAGAATTGATGCTTTTGAACTGTGGTGTTGGAGAAGACTCTTGAGAGTCCCTTGGACTGCAAGGAGATCCAACCAGTCCATCCTAAAGGAGATCAGTCCTGGGTATTCTTTGCAAGGACTGATGTTGAAGCTGAAACTCTAATACTTTGGCCACTGATGCGAAGAGCTGACTCACTGGAAAAGACCCTGATGCTGGGAAAGATTGAGGGCAGGAGGAGAAGAGGACGACACAGGATGAGATGGTTGGATGGCATCACTGACTCAATGGACATGGGTTTGGGTGGACTCCAGAAGTTGATGATGGTCAGGGAGGTCTGGCGTGCTGTGGTTCATGGGGTCGCAAAGAGTCAGATGCGACTGAGTGACTGAACTGAACTGAATCTTATGACAGATCAGAGATCCATTTGCTATCCTTTGGCCAAAAGCTTCAGTATGAAATGATTAGATTCTTTTGTGTCTGCCAAATGCAAATTACTATTCAAATTTTCTATGGCAATAGCACCCAATCTGATACTCAATTTAAAGTTTTTCTAAGACATTTGTAATTTAAATATTATGCAAATCCACCCAATATGTCTTCTAGATGATGAACACTACATACCTCCCACAACAAAATGGTAACAATGAACGAGTGACTCCTATCAGTAATTCTTAAATTCCACAAGGTAGAAATGCTCCAAAAAACAGCCTTATATACTCAGCATTCTTTTCTCCAATGAGAAACCACTTTCCCACTAGATTGAAAACTTAAAAATAAGGAAACAAAATAAAAAGGACACCTACTGAATGGAATAAAGTATTCAGAATAAGGTAAGGTATCATAGATAGGGGTTCATATCCAAAATATATAAAGAGGTCCTAAAAATCAACATCAAAAATCAAACAACCCAATTAAAAAATGGGTAGAAGATTTGAGTAGATATTTTTCCAAAGGAGACACACAGATGGCCAACAGGCACATGAAAAGATACACACCATCAACTAATTATAAGGGAAATGTAAATCAAACCCATGATGAAATATCACTTCACATATAGAAGAATGGCTATTGTTGAAAACACAACAAATAAGGAGCAACAGCAAGGATGTAGATAAAAGCAAACCCTCATACACTGTTGGTGGGAATGCAAGTTGGTACAGCCACTATGAAAACCAGCATGAATACTCCTCATAAAACTAAAAATACAGCTACCATATGACCCAGCAATTTCGTTCCTAGGTATAATCTGAAGAAAATGAAAACACTAATTCAAAAAGATACATGCCCCCCAATGTTCACAGCAGTATTTACAATATTCACAACATTATATACAAGACTCAAAATATGGAAGCAAATTGAGTGTCCAATAACAGATGAATGGAAAACGAAGATATGCTATGTATATATGTGTGTATATATGTATATGTGATGTATATATTTATATATATATATATTCATATCTATATATAAAATGGAATGTTACACAGCCATAGCAACAAATGAAATCTAGCCACCTGTAACGACATGGATGGATGTGGAGGGTATAATGCTTAGTGATAAAAGTCATACAAAGAAAGACAAATATTGAATGTTTTCACTTCTATGTGGAATAAAAAAAAATTGATATAACAAAGCAGACTCACAAATACAGAAAAGATTAGTGGATACTAGTGGGGAAATGTGGGGCAAGATAGGGCATGAGGAATAAGAGGTACAAACTGCTAGGTATAAAATAAATAAGATAAAATGATGCAATGTAAAGCACAGGGAATATTCAGTATTTAAAACTTTAAATGGAATACAGTCTAAAAAATATAGAATCACTAGATTCTGAGCATTACATTGCTAACGTGTGAGGCGAGTGCAATTGTAAGGTAGTTTGAACATTCTTTGGCCTTTCTTTGGGATTGGAATGAAAACTGACTTTTTCCAGTCCTGTGGCCACTGCTGAGTTTCCAAATTTGTTAGCATATTGAGTGCAGCACTTTCACAGCATCATCTTTCAGGACTTGAAATAGCTCAACTGGAATTCCATCACCTCCACTAGCTTTGTTTGTAGTGATACTTCCTAAGGCCCACTTGACTTCACATTCTAGGATGTCTGGCTCTAGGTGAGTGATCACACCATCGTGGTTATCTGGGTCATTAAGATCTTTATTGTACAGTGCTTCTGAGTATTCTTGCCACCTCTTCTTAATATCTTCTGCTTCTGTTAGGTCCATACCATTTCTATCCTATATTGTGCCCATCTTTGCATGAAATGTTCCCTTGGTATCTCTAATTTTCTTGAAAAGATCTCTAGTCTTTCCCATTCTATTGTTTTCCTCTATTTCTTTGTATTGATCACTGAGGAAGGCTTTCTTATCTCTCCGTGCTATTCTTTGGAACTCTGCATTCATATGGATATATCTTTCCTTTTCTCCTTTGCCTTTTACTTCTCTTGTCTCAGCTATTTGCAAGGCCTCCTCAGACAACCCATTTTGCCTTTTTGCATTTCTTTTCCTTGTGGATGGTCTTGATCACTGCCTCCTGTACAATGTCACGAACCTCCATCCATAGTTCTCCAGACACTTTATCTATCAGGTCTAATCCCTTGAATCTATTTGTCATTTCCATTGTATAAAGGTAAGGGATTTGATTTAGGTCATACCTGAATGGTCTGGTGGTTTTTCCTAATTCCTTCCATTTAAGTCTGAATTTGGTCATGAGCAGTTCATAATCTGAGGCACAATCAGCTCCGAGTCTTGTTTTTGCTGACTGTATAGAGCTTCTTCATCTTTGGCTACAAAGAATATAATCAATCTGATTTGGGTATTGACCATCTGGTGATGTCCACGTGTAGAGTCTTCTATTCTGTTGTTGTAAGAGGGTGTTTGCTATGACCAGTGTGATCTCTTGGCAAAATTCTGTTACCCTTTGCCCTGCTTCGTTATGTACTCCAAGGCCAAACTTGCCTGTTACTCAAGGTAACTCTTGATTTCCTACTTTTGCATTTCAGTCCCCTATAATGAAAAGGGCATCTTTTTTGTGTGTTAGTTCTAGAAGGTCTTGTACGTCTTCATAGAACTGTTCAACTTCAGCTTCTTCAGCATTTGTGTTTGGTGCATAGACTTGGATTACTGTGATATTGAATGTTTTGCCTTGGAAAAGAGCAGAGATCATTCTCATTTTTGAGATTGCATCCAAGTACTGCATTTCAGACTCTTTTGTTGACTATGATGGCTACTCCATTTCTCCTAAGGAATTCTTACCCACAGTAGTAGATAAAATGATCATCTGAGTTAAATTCACCCATTCCAGTCCAATTTAGTTCACTGATTCCTAAAATGTTGATGTTTACTCTTGCCATCTCCTGATGGTACTTGACCAATTCCAATTTACCTTGATTCATAGACCTAACATTGCAGGTTCTTATACAATATTGCTCTTCACAGCATCGGACCTTGCTTCCATCATCAGTCACATCCACAACAGGGTGCTTTTTCATTGGGTCCATCTCTTAATTCTTTCTGGAGTTATTCCTCCACCCATTTCCAGTAGCATATTGGGCACCGAAAGACCTGGGGAGTTCATCTTTCTGTGTCCTATCTTTTTGCCTTTTCATACTGCTCATGGGGTTCTCAAGGCAAGAATACTGACATGGTCTGCCATTCTCTTGTCTAAGGAACCACGTTTTGTCAGAACTCTCCAACATGACCCATCCATCTTGGGTGGCCCTACATGGCAAGGCTCATAGTTTAATTGAGTTAGACAAGGCTGTGGTCCATGTGATCAGTTTGGTTAGTTTTCTGTGATTGTGGTTTTCATTCTATCTATGCTCTGATGGATAAGGATAAGCTTATGGAAGCTTCCTGATGGGAGAAACTGACTGAGGGGGAAACTGGGTCTGTTCTGATGAGCGGGGCCATTCTCAGTAAATCTTAAATCCAATTTTCTGTTTGATGGAAGGGGCTGTGTTCATTCCCTGTTGTTTGACCTGAGGCCAAACTATGGTGGAGGTAATGAAGATAATGGTGACCTCCTTCAAAAGGTCCCATGCATGCACTGCCCCACTCCGTGCCTCTGACCCTGCAGCAGGCCACTGCTGACCCATGCCTCTGCTGGAGACTCCTGGACACTCACAGTCAAGTTTGGGTCAGTCTCTTGTGGGGTCACTGCTCCTTTTGTCCTGGTATGCACAAGGTTTTGTTTGTATCCTCCAACAGTCTGTTTCCCCAGTGCTGTGTAAGTTCTGGCAGCCCTATGGTGGGTTTAATGGCGACCTCCTCCAAGAGGAGGCCTATTATTTGTCTTACCCTATTATTTGTCACTAAATATAGAACTCTCTATTCTGTTCCACCAGTATCCTGTTTGGGAGTCAACACCACATGGTTTTACTCCACTGACTTTGTAGTATGTTTTAGTATTTGGCAAGGCAAATCTCATTCCTTTGTCTATGTTTTTTAAGGTTGATTTAGCTATTTGTGAACTTTAATACTCCAAATGAATTAGGATAAAAACTAAATAATATTAAATTTTAGTTTACAGTTCAACTTGAAGAGAATTAATATTCTATAATATTAAAGAATGCGAAGTCAAGTGGGACTTAGGAAGCATCACTACAAACAAAGCCAGGGGAGGTGATGGAATTCCAGTTGAGCTATTTCAAATCCTAAAAGATGATGCTGTGAAAGTGCTGCACTCAATATGTCAGCAAATTTGGAAAACTCAGCAGTGGCCACAGGACTGGAAAAGATCAGTTTTCATTCCAATCCCAAAGAAAGGCAATGCCAAAGAAGGCTCAAACTACAACACAATTGCACCATATCTTTCTTATCCATTCATCTGCTGATGGGCATCTAGGTTGCTTCCATGTCCTGGCTATTATAAACAGTGCTGCGATGAACATTGGGGTACACGTGTCTCTTTCCCTTCTGGTTTCCTCAGTGTGTATGCCCAGCAGTGGGATTGCTGGATCATAAGGCAGTTCTATTTCCAGTTTTTTAAGGAATCTCCACACTGTTCTCCATAGTGGCTGTACTAGTTTGCATTCCCACCAACAGTGTAAGAGAGTTCCCTTTTCTCCACATCCTCTCCAGCAATTATTGCTTGTAGACTTTTGGATCGCAGCCATTCTGACTGGTGTGAAATGGTACCTCATAGTGGTTTTGATTTGCATTTCTCTGATAATGAGTGATGTTGAGCATCTTTTCATGTGTTTGTTAGCCATCCGTATGTCTTCTTTGGAGAAATGTCTATTTAGTTCTTTGGCCCATTTTTTGATTGGGTCATTTATTTTTCTGGAATTGAGCTGTAGGAGTTGCTTGTATATTTTTGAGATTAGTTGTTTGTCTATTGCTTCATTTGCTATTATTTTCTCCCATTCTGAAGGCTAACAGCATTATTTTTAAATTAAGCTATATACATTATTTTTTTAGACATAAACTTATTGAATACTTAGTAGACTACAGTATACTGTAGGTGTAACTTATATGCAGTTGGAAACAAAAAAAAAATCATGTGACTCATTTTATTGCAATAATCACTTTAAGGATCTGGAACCACAATATCTTTAATGTGTGAGTGTGTGGTTGTATGTGTGTGTGTATTTTTGTTGTTGGATTCAGTTAGCTAATACTTCAGCATTCTATTTTCATTAAGTAAAAGAAGTCTTTGTTTTTTTCAAAGACTTTATTTATTCAAAGCAGTTTTAGGTTCACAGCAAAACTAAGAAGAAACTATAGAAGTTCCCACCTACTCCCTGCCAATATATAAGTATAGCCTTCCCCAATAACAACATCTCCCACAAAAGTGGTACATTTGTTACCACTGATGAACCTACATTGACACATAATCACCCAAATTCCATAGCTAACATTTGTGTTCACACTTGGTGTGGTATATTCCATGGGTTTGGACATGTGCATAATGACATATATCCATCATTATAGTGGTAAAATAAAGAATATTTTCACTGCCCTAAAAATCCTCTGTACTTCACTTATTCATGACTTTCCCCATCATCTCCTGATCTTTTTAATATCTTCATAGTTTTGCAATGTCACAGAATTGAAACCATAGAGTACGTAGCCTTTGAAGATTGGTTTCTTTCACCTAGCAATATGCACTTAGTTTCCTTCATTTCTTTTCATGGCTTGATAGCTTATTTCTTTTCAGTGGTGTATCCTATTGCATCGCCTCTATGTACCACAGTTTATGTACTCATTCACTTACTAAAGAGCATTCTATTTGCTTCCAGATTTTGGCAATTATGAATAAAGCTGCTATAAACATCTATGTGGAGGTTTTTAAGTGAATATAAGTTTTCAACACCTTCAAGGAGTGCAAGGAGTGCTGGTTCATAAAAGTATGTTTAGTTTGCTAAGAAACTGCCAAACTGTCTTCAAAAGTAGCTGTCCCTGCTAAGTCGCTTCAGTCATGTCTGACTCGACCATTATAGACTGTAGCCCACCAGGCTCCTCTGTCCATGGGATTCTCCAGGCAAGAATACTGGAGTGGGTTGCCGTGCCCTTCTCCAGGGGATCTTCCTGACCCAGGGATCGAACCTGAGTCTCTGATGTCTCCTGCATTGGCAGGTGGGTTCTTTACCACTAGCCTCACTTGGGAAGCCAAAGTAGCCGTACCATTTTAAATTCCCATCACTGGTAAATAAAAGTTCCTGTTGCTTCACACCCTCATCAGTGTTCTGGAATTTGGCCATTTTACCAGGTGTAAAGGAGTATCTCATTCTTGTTTTAATAATACCTTTCATGATGCAGAAAATCTTTTCATATGGTAATTTTCAATAGGTATATCTTCTTTGGCGAGGTGTCTATTAAGTTCTTTAGCACATATTTAATCCAGTTGTTTGCTTTCTTCCTGTTGATCTTTAAGAGTTGTCCATATATATCTTTATCAGATGTCTTTTGCAAATATTTTCTCACAGTCTTTGGCTTGTCTTCTCACTCACTTGACATTGTTTTCAATGGTGTAGAAGTTTTTAATTTTAATGAAGTCTATGTTAACAATTATTTCTTTCATGATTTATACCTTTGATATTGTATCTGAAAAGTCATCAACATCTCCCAAATCATCTAGTTTTTTTGCCTATTTTATCTTCTAGGAGGTTCAAAATTCTATACTTTATACTTAGGCCTATGACCTATTTTGAGTCAATTGTTGTGAAGTGGTAAGGTTTCTTTTGCATGTGGATTCTTTTGTGTATGTGTGTGAATGTCATGCAGCTCCAGCATCATTTGTGGAAAAGATTACCTTTGCTTCATTGTATTTTCTTTGCTCCATTCTCAAAGATCAGTTCAGTTCACTTCAGTCGCTCAGTAGTGTCTGACTCTGCAATCCCATGGACTGAAGCATGCCAGGCTTCCCTGTCCATCACCAACTCCCAGAGCCTACACAAACTCATGTCCACTGTGTCAGTGATGCCATCCAACCATCTCATTCTCTGTTGTCGCCTTCTTCTCTGCCTTCAATCTTTCCCAGCATCTGGGTCTTTTCCAATGAGTTGGTTCTTTGCATCAGGTGGCCAAAGTATTGGAGTTTCAGCTTCAGCATCACTCCTTCCAATGAATATTCAGGACTGAGCTCATTTAGGATGGACTGGTTGGATCTCCTTGCTGTTCAAGGGACTCTCAAGAGTCTTCTCCAACACCACAGTTCAAAAGCATCAATTCTTTGGCACTCAGTTTTCTTTATAGTCCAACTCTCACATCCATACATGACTACTGGGAAAACCGTAGTTTAACTAGACAGATCTTTGTTGGTAAAGTAATGTCTTTGCTTTTTAATATGCTGTCTAGGTTGGTCATAGCTTTTCTTCCAAGGAGAAAGTACCTTTTAATTTCATGGCTGCAGTTACCATCTATATTTGGAGCCCAAAAAAATAAAGTCTCTAACTGTTTCCATTGTTTTCCCATCTATTTGCCATGAAATTATGGGACCAGATGCCATGATGTCACAGATCAGTTGACCATATTTATATGTTTTATTTCTGGGCTTTCTAGATTGTTCCATTGATCTGTCTATTCTTCCACAAATACCACAATGTCTTGATTACTATAGTTTTATATTATGCCTTGTAGTCAGAGAGTGTTCAATTCAGTTTAGTTCAGTCACTCAGTCATGTCTGACTCTGCCACCTCATGGACTGCAGCACACCAGGCCTCCCTGTCCATCACCAACTTCCAGTGTTTACTCAAACTCATGTCCATTGAGTCTGTGATGCCATCCAATCATCTCATCCTCTGTCATCCCCTTCTCGGATAGTGCTAGTCTTCCAATTTTGTTCCTCTAAACCACAAATAAAGTTCCAATACCCTGGACACCTGATGTGAAGAGCTGACTCATTGGAAAAGACTCTGATGCTGGGAAAGATTGAAGGCAGGAGGAGAAGTGGGTGTCAGAAAACAAAATGGTTGGATGGCATCACCAACTCAATGAACATGAGTTTGAGCAAGCGCCAGGAGATGATGAAGGACAGGGAAGTCTGGCATGCTGCAGTCCATGGGGCCACAAAGAGTTGGACATGACTGAGCAACTGAACAACAAAACCACAAATGTTGTGTTGGCTACTAGGTATATTTGCCTTTCCATATAAACTTTAGATTAATTTTGCTATTAACCACAAAATAACTTGCTAGGAATTTGAGTTGGATCGTACTGAATCTCTATATCAAAGTAGGAAAGAACTTACATCTTGACATTGTTTTCCTATCCATGAACATGAAATATGTCTCTGTTTTGCCTTTTTTATTTCATTCTTCAGAGTTCATCTATGTTCATAAGCAAAAGGGGATGATTTTTATTCTCCATTTTTTATCTCATTTTTGAAATCAAAATTATGATACTATTATAAATTATTCTGAGAGCTTTTACTCTTATGTTATTCCTTGGAATAATTTATATACCAATAACAATTAACTGTTATCTTAATTGTTTGCTACAACTCACCAACAAAGACAATTAGGACCACTTCTGTTGCTGATTAAAGAGAAGAGGACATCTTTGTCTTCTATTTCAATTTCTTTAAAATGTATTAGTCTAGGTGGTCCCAAGATGGCAGAGGAATAGGATGAGGAGACCACTTTCTCCTCGACAAATTCATTGAAAGAACATTTGAACACTGAGCAAATTCCACAAAACAACTTCTGAAGACTGGCAGAGGACATCAGGAACCCAGAAAGGCAGCACATTATCTTTGAAAGGAGGTAAGAAAAAACATAAAAGATAAAAAGAGAAACTAAAGAGGTAGGGATGGAGATCCTTCCCAGGAAGGGAGTCGTAAAAAAAAGAGAAGTTTCCAAACACCAGGAAACACTGTCACCGGTGGGTCTGTGGCAAGTCTTGGAATATCAGAGAGCAACATAACCAGTAGGAAAAATAAATAAATAAATAAAACCCACAGATTGGATAAATAAATAAATAAATAAAACCCACGGATTACCTGCCTAACAGCAACTCCCAGCGCAGAAGCTCGCATCCACCACAATCAAGTGGGGGCTGGACAGGGAGGCTCGGGCTGCATTGCTTAGGCTAAGGATCAGGCCTGAATGCCCCAAGGGCAATCTGAGGGAACTAACATGAGATAGCAACCCAGACTGTGGGATAGCCAGAGAGAGAGAGAGAGAGGAGAAAAAAAAAGAAGAGAGAGAGAGAGAGAGAGAAATGTACCATGAAAAGCAATAACCTAAGACATTGCCAGGCACACTAACAGAACAAAGGACTGAGCAGAGCTAGCAGGCTGCAGACCGGCCCATTCCCTGCATGAGACAGGCAGGCAGAGGCAGCCAGAACCAGAAGGGTGCAATCTTGGCCCCAGAGAGGCATCCTCTACCAAACTGCAAGCAGGCTTCATTGCTAACCAAGACTTCTTGGGATTCTGGACAGCTGACATCCACCGGGAGAGTCACAGCCAGAGATCAGATCCCCAGAAGAGACACACAGCACACCTGAGAAGCCACGCCCATTGTACACCCAGAAAACCGAGTAGCTGGGACGGGGGAGGCGATAAGATGAACCTCCCACCTAGGGGTGACTGTGCACACCAAGCACCTGCTCACCTGAGCTACTTGGACCTGGGAAGCACACAAAACACAGGCCCAATCGAGTCTACACCTTTGTGGAGTACCCGAGAACCTGAACCTGAGTGGCTCAGACCTGGGAAATGCAAGCAAACCAGGGCCTGTCTCAGACAGTTCCCAGCAGAGCAACCTAGAGCCTGAGAAGTGTAGACCATGAAAGCACACACGCTGTGAGTGGAGTCAACTCCAGTGCCGCTGAAACCCTGCAAGCATTCCCAACGCACGCCAGTGATATTTCTTCCCAGTGTTCCTCCCCGCCCACATCATGACTCAACAAGTTAGCCTAAAAAAGTGATCACCATCGCCCCCTTCTGTCAGGGTGGAAATTAGACACTGAATAGACCAGCAAACAGAAGAAGCTAAAATAAACAGAGGGAACTACTTTGGAAGTGACAGATGCAACAGATTAAAACGCTGTAGTTAGCACCAACCACATACGAAGGGGCCTATAGATCTTGAGAAGTATAAGACGGATCAAGGAACAACCTGAAAATGGACTGACCCCACACTATCCACAACAGCTCCAGAGAAATTCCCAGATATATTTTTACTATTATCATTTTTCTAAACTTAATTTTCTTTTTATTTTTAAGCCCTCTATTACTCCTTTAATTTTCATTTTTCTAACCTACTATTACCTTGTAAAAAAAAAAAAACCTATTTTTTTTTATTTTATTTTATTTTTAAACTTTACATAACTGTATTAGTTTTGCCAAATATCAAAATGAATCCGCCACAGGTATACATGTGTTCCCCATCCTGAACCCTCCTCCTTCCTCCCTCCCCATTCCATCCCTCTGGGTCGTCCCAGTGCACCAGCCCCAAGCATCCAGTATCGTGCATCGAACCTGGACTGGCAACTCGTTTCATACATGATATTTTACATGTTTCAATGCCATTCTCCCAAATCTTCCCACCCTCTCCCTCTCTCACAGAGTTAAAAACCTTATTTTTAAAGCAAACTTCATATATATATTTTATAATTTTTGTGAATTTTGTTTTTTTAATATTGTATTTTTGAGAATCTAATCTTTACTCTAGATTTTTAATCTTTGATTTTTGTTATTTCTTATCAATTTTGTACCTTTAAGAACCCAATATTCAGTACCCATTTTTACATGGGAGTGAGATTACTGGCTTGATTCCTCTGTCCCCCTTTTGACTTTCCTTTTTCTACACCAGCTTGCCTCTATCTCCTTCCTTCCCCTTCTCTTCTCTACCCAACTCTGTCAATCTCTTTGTGTATTCTGGGCTGTGGATAACACTTAGGGAACTGACTACTGGTTGGATCTCCCTCTTTCCTTTTGATTCCCCCTTTTCTCCTCCTGGCGACCTCTGTCTCCTTCCTCCCTCTTCTCTCCTCTGTGTAACTCCGTGAACATCTCTGAGGGGTCCAGACTATGGAGAGCACATAGGGAAGTGATTACTGGCTAGCTTGCTCTCTCCCCTTTTGATACCCTTCTTCTCCTCCTGGTCACCTCTATCTCCTTCCTCCCTCTTCTCTTCTCCTTGTAACTCTGTGTACTTCTCCAGGTGTCCCTCACTGTGGAGAAACATCAAGAAACAAAGGGAGAAGAATTAAATCAACAAAATTAGAAACAAAAATGGAGAAATCACAACAGATAATACAAATATAAAGGATCACAAGAGACTACTATCAGCAACTATATGCCAATAAAATGGACAACTTGGAAAAAATGGACAAAATCTCAGAAAAGTAGAACTTTCCAAAAATGAACAAGGAAGAAATAGAAAATTTTAACAGACTCATCACAAGCACAGAAATTGAAACTGTAATCGGAAATCTTCTAGCAAACAAAAGCCTAGGACCAGACAGCTTCACAGCGGAACTCTACCAAAAATTTAGAGAAGAGCCAACACCAATCCAACTCAAACTCTTATAGAAAATTGCAGGGGATGGTAAACTTCCAAACTCATTCTATGAGGCCACCATCACCCTAATACCAAAACCTGACAAAGATCCCACAAAAAAACAAAACTACAGGCGAATATCACTGATGAACATAGATGTAAAAATCCTTAACAAAATTCTAGCAAACAGAATCCAACATATTAAAAAGATCATACATCATGACCAAGTAGGCTTTATCCCAGGGATGCAAGGATTCTTCAATATCCACAAAACAATCAACGTAGTACAACACATTAACAAATTGAAAGATAAAAACCATATGATTATCTCAATAGATGCAGAGAAAGCCTTTGACAAAATTCAACATCCATTTATGATAAAAACCCTCCAGAGAGCAGGAATAGAAGGAACATACCTCAACATAATAAAAGCTATATATGACAAACCCACAGCAAACATTATCCTCAATGGTGAAAAATTGAAAGCATTTCCCCTAAAGTCAGGAACAAGACAAGGGTGCCTACTCTCACCACTACTATTCAACATAGTTTTGGAAGTTTTGGCCACAGCAATCAGAGCAAAAAAAGAAATAAAAGGAAGCCAAATTGGAAAAGGAGAAGTAAAACTCTCACTGTTTGCAGATGACATGATCCTCTACATAGAAAACCCTAAAGACTCCACCAGAAAATTACTAGAGCTAATCAATGAATATAGTAAAGTTGCAGGATATAAAATTAACACAGAGAAATCCCTTGCATTCCTATACACTAACAATAAGAAAACAGAAAGAGAAATTAAGGAAACAATTCCATTCACCACTGCAACGAAAATAATTAAATACTTAGGAATATATCAACCTAAAAAAAACAAAAGACCTATATAGAGAAAACTATAAAACACTGATGAAAGAAATCAAAGAGAACACAAATAGATGTAGAAATAAACCATGTTCATGGATTGGAAGAATCAATATAGTGAAAATGAGTATACCACCCAAAGCAATCTATAGATTCAATGCAATCCCTATCAAGCTACCAATGGTATTTTTCACAGAACTAGAACAAATAATTTCACAATTTGTATGGAAATACAAAAAACCTTGAATAGCAAAAACAATCTGGAGAAAGAAGAATGGAACTGGAAGAATCAACCTGCCTAACTTCAGGCTATACTACAAAGCTACAGTCATCAAGACAGTATGGTATTGGCACAAAGACAGAAATATAGATCAATGGAACAAAATAGAAAGCCCAGAGATAAATCCACACTCCTATGGACACCTTATCTTCGACAAAGGAGGCAAGAATACACAATGGAGAAAACACATTCTCTTTAACAAGTGGTGCTGGGAAAACTGGTCAACCACTTGTGAAAGAAGGAAACTAGAACACTTTCTAACACCATACACAAAAATAAACTCAAAATAGATTAAAACCAGAAACTATAAAATTCCTAGAGGAAAACATAGGCAAAACACTCTCTGACATAAGTCACAGCAGGATCCTCTATGGCCCACCTCCAACAGTATTGGATATAAAAGCAAAAATAAACAAATTGGACCTAATTAAACTTAAAAGCTTTTGCACAACAAAGGCAACTATAAGCAAGGTGAAAAGACAGTCTTCAGAATGAGAGAAAATAAGAGCAAACGAAGCAACTGACAAAGAATTAATCTCAAAAATATACAAGTAACTCCTGCAGCTCAATTCTAGAAAAATAATCGACCCAATCAAAAAACGGGCCAAAGAACTAAACAGACATTTCTCCAAAGAAGACATACAGATGGCTAACAAACACATGAAAAGATGCTCAACATCACTCATTATCAGAGAAATGCAAATCAAAAACAAAATGAGGTACTATCTCATGCCAGTCAGATTGGCAGCTATACAAAAGTCTACAAGCAATAAATGCTGGAGAGGGTGTGGAGAAAAGGGAACCCTCTTACACTGTTGGTGGGAATGCAAACTAGTACAGCCACTATGGAGAACAGTGTGGAGATCCATAAAAAACTGAAATAGAACTGCCATATGACCCAGCAATCCCATAGCTGGGTATACACACTGAGGAAACCAGAATTGAAAGAGACACATGTACCCCAATGTTCATCACAGCACTGTTTATAATAGCCAGGACATGGAAGCAACCTAGATGTCCATCAGCAGACGAATGAATAAGAAAGCTGTGGTACATATACACAATGGAATATTATTCAGCCATTAAAAAGAATACATTTGAATCAGTTCTAATGAGGTGAATGAAACTGGAGCCTATTACACAGAGTGAAGTAAGCCAGAAAGTAAAACACCAATACAGTATACTAATGCATATATATGGAATTTAGAAAGATGGTAATGATAACCCTATATGTGAGATAGCAAAAGAGACACAGATGTATAGAACAGTCTTTTGGACTCTGGGGGAGAGGGCAAGGGTGGGATGATTTGGGAGAATGGCACTGAAACATGTATATTATCATATGTGAAACGGATTGCCAGTCCAGGTTCGATGCATGAGACAGGGTGCTCAGGGCTGGTGCACTGGGATGACCCAGAGGGATGGCATGGGGAGGGAGGTGGGAGGGGTGTTCAGGATGGGGAACACATGTACACCCATGACGGATTCATGTCAATGTATGGCAAAACCACTACACTATTGTAAAGTAATTAGCCTCCAATTAAAATAAGTAAATTTATATTAAAAAATAAATAAAATAAGCAAGTAGTTAAAAAAATAAAATGTATTAGTCTACTGACTTTTTATTTTTTTCTCATGCCATTTTTGTATTTTTATATTTTCTAGGAATTTAATCCTTCAAACATGTTATCATATAGCTATTGATATTTCTTTCGTCTTTTAATAAATCCATTGTATCTATAACATTCCATCTATTTTATTCTATATTTGTGCATTTTTTCTTTACATCTTCTCTTTCCTTCATCAGTCCTACAGGTGGTTCATCTTGCTAAACTTTTCAGGCTTTCAATTTTGACTTGTTAATAATCTTTGCTATTTTTTATTGTTATTCTAATAATCTTTTAACTTATTTAATCTCTATCCTTAACTCTTGTATGTTAAGAGTCTGTCTTGTTACATTAGGTATTCTCTGCTATTTCCAATGTATTCAGTTAAATTCTCATCAAATTTGTTTTTAACCTTTGCTTGATGACCATTATATTTCAAGTATTAAATAGTGTTCCACAAATGCTGATGTATAGTAACTTCATTATTCCATTCTAAAATGTATTTCCTTTTTTAACTCAAAGAATATTAAATTTATGATAGTTTCCAAACATGGAATATTTTAATATTTATAATTAATTTTCAGTTTTATTATCATGGTTGGAAAACACAGTCTATAAGATATTGATTCCTTGGAATATGAGAGGCTTCCTGTATAGCCTAATATATACTTTACTTTTGTAATTGTTCCCTGTATTCTCAAAAAGAATATATATTTTCTGTTTATCCTCTATGTATTTTGAATATCCCAAGATTATGGATGGGGGAGCCTGGTGGGCTGCCATCTCTGGAGTTGCATAGAGTCGGGACACGACTGAAGTGACTTAGCAGCAGCAGCAGCAGCAAGACTAGTATTACTGCTTATTTTGCTCTATTGCAATTGATTTCTGAGAGGCACATAAAATCTTCCAATACAATTACTGTTTTAACTACTTCATGAATTTCATTTATCATGAGGATGTCTTATTAAATTACTAGTAAGATAAAAATAAAACAAAACCTAAAAACAGCATGTTTCCTAAAACATAACTTATTTATATAAGAGAACATCATGAGTCATTGTCATTTATATTTATTGACATAGAGTGATGGCCATGAGATTGGTAAGTAGAATACAAAAGTTACAAAGCAGCATGGCATATGATTCCAATAATGTAAAATTATCCAATAATGTAAAATAATTATGCATATATACATACACACATACAGATGGATGCACTGAAATCAGATTGATTACATTATTTGCAGCTGAAGATGGAAAAGCTCTATACAGTCAGCAAAAACAAGACCTGGAGCTGACTGTGCTCCAGATCATCAGCTCCTTATAGCAAAATTCAGGCTTAAAACTAAAGAAAGTGGGGAAAACCACTAGGCCATTCAGGTATGACCTAAATCAAATCCTTTATGATTATACAGGGGAGGTGACAAATAGATTTAAGGGATTAGATCTGGTAGTGTGCCTGAAGAACTATAGACAGAGGTTCCTAACACTGTACAAAAGGCAGTGAACAAAACCACCCCAAAGGAAAATAAATGCAAGAAAGCAAAGTGCTTGTCTGAGCAGGCTTTACAAATAGCTGAGAAAAGAAGTGATAAGCAAGTAAGAAAGGGAAAGATATACCCAACTGAATGCAGAGTTCCAGAGAATAGCAAGTTTAGATAAGAAGGCCTTCAATGAACAATGAAAAGAAATACAGGAAAAAACTAGAATGGGAGACTAGAGATCTCTTCAAGAAAATTGAAGATATCAAAGGAATATTTGATGCAAGGATACACATGATAAAGGACAGAAACAATAAGACTTAACAGAGGCAGATGAGATTAAAAAGAAGTAGAAAGAATATACAGAAGAACTGTACAAAAGAGGTCTTTATGACCCAGATACCCATGATAGTGTGGTTACTCACCTCAAGCCAAACATCCTAGACTGTGAAGTTAAGTGAGTCTTAAGAACCATTACTACCAATAAAGCTAGTGAAGTGATGGAATTTCAGCTCATATATTTTAGTATTTAAAATAAAAGATGATGCTGTTAAAGTGCTGCACTCAATATGTCAGCAAATTTGGAAAACCCAGTAGTGGCCACAGGATTGGAAAAGGTCAGTTTTTACCCAATTCCAAAGAAGGGCAATGAAAAAGAATGTGCAAACTACCAGATAATTGCTAGTAAGGTTATGCTCAAAATCCTTCAAGCTAAGCTTCAGGTACTTGAATCAAGAACTTCCAGATGCTCAAAATGGGTTTAGAAAAGGCAGAGGAATGAGAGATCAAATTGCCAACATTTGTTGGATTATAGAAAAAACAAGAGAATTCCAGAAAAAAAAAAAAATCTACTTCTGTTTCACTGACTATGTGAAAGTCTTTTGACAGTGTGGATCACAACAAAATGTGGAAAATTCTTATAGAGATAGGAAAATCAGACCATCTAACCTATCTCCTGAGAAACCTGTATGTGGGTCAAGAAGCAAGTTAGATCCATACATGGAACAACTGACTGGTTAAAAATTGGGAAAGGAGTATGACAAGGCTGTATATGGCCACCCTGTTTATTTAAGTTATATGCAGGGTATATCATGTGAAATGCAGGTTGGATGAGTTACAATCTGGAATGAAGATTGCCTGGAGAAATATCAATAATCTCAGATATGCAGAAATATCAATAATCTCAGATATGCAGATAACCTCTAATGGAAGAAGGTGAAGAGGAACTATAGAACCTATTGATGAAGGTGAAGGAGGAGAGTGAAAAAGCTGACTTATAACTCAACATTCAAAAAACTAAGATAATGGTATCCAGTCCCATCCCTTCATGGCAAATAGGAAAGGGGAAAGTGGAAGAAGTGACAGATTTTCTCTTCCTGGGCTCCAAAATCACTGTGGATGGTGACTGCAGCCATGAAATTAGAAGACACTTGCTTCTTAGCAGGGCTATGACAAACCTAGACGGCATACTAAAAAGCAAAGGCATCATTTTGCCAACAAAAGTCCATATAGTCAAAACTATGGTCTTTACAGTAGTCATGTACAGATGTGAGAGTTGGAAGAAGGCCGAGTGCTGAAGAATTGATGCTTCTGAATTGTGGTGGTGGAGAAGATTCTTGAGAGTCTTTTGGACAGCAAGAAGATCAAAACAGTTAATCCTAAAGGAAACCAACCTTGAACAATCATTGGAAGGACTGATGCTGAAGCTGAAGCTGAAGCTCCAATACTTTGGCCACCTGATGTGAACAGCCAACACATTGGAAAAGATACAGATGATGGGAAATATTGAAGGCAAGAGGAAAAGAGGGTGGCAGAGGATGAGATCCATGGATAGTATCACTGATTCAATGGACATGAAGTTGGGTGAACTCTGAGAGATGGTGAGGGACAGGGAAGCCTGGTGTGCTGCAGTCCATGGGGTCACAAAGAGCTGGACACGACTTAGTGACTGAACAACAACAACAATGCACATATATCAGCATTTGTGTGTGTATATATACATATATATTTGATGTTAACATTAGGTATCAGGTAGAAAGTAGAAACAAGCAAAAGCAGTGGGCACTGAAAGAAAGGGGTTGAGGGGGCAGGCTTAAACATAGGTTCATCAAAATGTTAACCTGTTTATCTCTAAGTAATTTCCAGCAAAAGGTTTTTCCATGATTTATGTTTTCTAGTATACTATATGCCTCATTCTTTAAACAATGAATACATATAATTCATTTAAAAAAACAGCAATTTCTTTAAAAGGAAATACGGAATAAGTTTTAAACTATTTTGTGTCCATACCTCTCAACACTACAATTTGACTATATGATATAAAACTTCCAGCAATAGGTATTAATAATAGGAATAATTGCTTCAAAGTAAGAGTTTTGATTGAAAGCAGGAAGAAGTGAGCAGGTAGATTTCTAAGTCACCAAGTTATTGTAGGCAGTATAGACTCACTTCTAATCTACAGTGATAGAGAACGATGATTATCACCATCTCTACTACTGTCACTTAAGTCAAGACCACACTCATCTTTCACCTGGATGACTGCAGTAGCTTCCCAACTGGCATAGTTGATAGCACTTTAGCCCTACTACTGTGCATTGTTCACACAGCAGTTAGTTAGCTTGATGGTTATCTTGAAGATGTTAGACCACATTCCCACTCATGTACTGGTGTCCCTGGTTAGGGAAGCGACAGAACAGGTATTATTTACAAAGTATTATGTATGTCTATTCTAAACTGTCTGGGTACTACCTGAAGGACTAAAGAAAGCACTTTTCTCTGTTTCACCTAATGTGGAACTCAAGGTACAAACCCCAAATTTGATGAAAGACATGAGTCTATGCCTCCAAGAATCTCAACAAATTCCAATAGGATAAATTCAAAGACATATACACTGGTAACACACTTAACTTTTAAAAAAAAAAAAAACCTAAAACTGGAGGGACATTCTTGAATGCAGCAAAAAGGAAGCAATTTGTCATGTAAAAAAATCCTCAGTTACAGTCAATTTCTCCTCAGAAACCATGGAGGCCAAAAAGCAGATGGATGACATATTAAAGGGCTAAAAACAAAACAAAAATCCCTGACAACCAAGAATTCAATATATGGCAAAAATGCCCTTCAAAAACTATGGACAATTAAAACATTGCCTATCAAACAAAAGCTGAGAAACTTCATTATCAGTATACCTGCCCTACAAGAAATAATAAAGGGAGTCATTCAAGTGTTAATGGGCCAGCACTAGACAATAATTCTACACCATATGAAAATATTAAATTTGCCAGTAAAAATAACTATATATACATAGAACAGATTAGTGTTTTTGTTTTGTAATTCTGCTTATTCATTTACTGTATCATTTAAAAGACAAATGCATAAAATAATAATAAATCTATGTTATTGGACACACAATGTAAAAAAATGTAATCCTTAAACATGACAATACAAGGAGAAGGTGCAAAGTATTTGTACATTACTGAAGTTAAGTGAGTAAGAATTCAAATTTAGTTGTTATAAATTTAGTATATTAAAGGTAATCCCCATGGCAACCACAAATAAAATATCCAAAATACAAATATACCTCATTTTATGCACTTTGATTTACTGTTCTTCACAGATACTGCATTTTTTCACAAATTAAAGGCTTGTGGCAACCCTGCATTGAAGAAGTCTATCAGTACTATTTTTCTACCAGCCTTTGCTCACTTAAGTGCTTCCATGTCACATTTTGGCAATTCTCTCAGTATTTCAAACTTTTTCACTATTTATGTTTGTTATAGTGATGTGTGTTCATTGATCATTGATGCAACTATTGCAAAAAAATCATGACTCATTGAAGCTTCTAGATGATGATTAGCATTTTTAGCAATAAAGTATTTTAAATTTAAGGTGTGTACATCATGTTTTAGACATAATACAATTGCACACAGAGTAAGTATACTGTAAACATAACTTTTGTATGAACTAGAAAACAAAAAAATTGTGTAAATCATTTTATTGTGATATTCACTTTATTGTGGTGGTCTGGAACCAAAACTGCAGTTATCTCTGAAATATGCCTGCATAAACACAAAAGGTAATGACAGGAGAATCAAAATGGTTCACTGCAAAATTCAAACAAACACAAAGTAATATAGTAATAAGGAAATAAACAAAAAGACATGAGATATAGGAAAAAATAGCAAAATGACAGAAGTCCTTTCATGTCATTAATTACTTTAAATGTTAATTGACTAAAATATCCAATCAAAGGGTATGGATTGGCTCAATAAATTTAAAAACATGATCCACTATATGCTATCTACCAAAGACTCACTTCAGATTCAAAAACACAGATAGTTTGGAAGTGAACATGTGGAAAAAGATATTCCATGCAAATAAAAATCAAAAACAGAGGTGGCTTTATCAGGTAGAATGTCTGACAAAAACAAATTTAAAAAACTGGTATAACAGACAAATAAGAATATTATACATTAATAAAAGGGTTATTCATAAAAAGATATAAAAATTACTAAGAATTAGGTACCAAACAAAAGAGCCCTCAAATATATAAAGCAAACATTGGCAGAAATGAGAGAAGAAATACACAATTCTATAATAATAGTTGAAGACTTGAATACCCACTTTCAATAATGCATAAATCATCTAGACAGAAGATCAATAACAAAGTGGAATACTTGAACAACACTATAAACCATCTACATATAACAGACATATATAAAATACCCTACCAACAATGGCAGAAAACATGTTCTTCTCAAGTATACACAGAATATTTTCCAGGATAGACGACATGCTAGAAAACAAAATAAGTCTACATAAATTTTTAAACTTTAAAATTACTCAAAATATCTTTTCCAACCACAATGGAGTGAAGCTCAAAATCAGTAACAGATGGGAAGCAGGAAAATTCGCAAATATGTGGAAATCAGACAACACTCTCTCAAACAATCAATGGGACAGAAAAGAAATCACAAGGGGAATAAGAAAATATTTAGAGATAAGTAAGGGGCTTTCCTGATAGCTCAGATAGTAAAGAATCTACTTGGAATGCAGGAGAACTCAGTTTGATCCCTGCGTCAGGAAGATCCCCTGGAGAAGGAATTGGCAACCACTCCGAATTCTGCCTAGAGAATTCCATGCACAGACCATGGTGTCGCAAAGACTTGAACATGACTGAGCAACTGACATTTTCTACTTTCTTTTCTTTCTAGAGATAAGTAAAAATGAAAATGCAAAATACAAAATGTATGGGATGCAACAAAGGCAATGCTCAGAGGGAATTTTAAATTGCAAATGCATACATTAAAAAAGAAGAAAGATGCAAAACCAATAGCTGTCATAGAAGTGGTCAAGAATGTGAACTCACCTCCCATTCACACAGCAAAATTACAACTATTCACAGAGCAATTATTGATGAGAAAGACCAGAAGACTAGCAGATAAGATTTTCTACAACTAAAGATATAAAGAAGCAACCACAATGAGACAAGTAGGAGGGTTGAAGGACAGAGATGCAGTATAGTCAAGACCCATACTCCTGGTGACTCACAAACAGTAAGATAATTAAATTGCAAAGGTTATCCCCAAGGAGTGAGGGGTCTCAACCCTACATACCAGGCTCCCCAGCCTGGGGGTCCTGTATTGGAAGGACAAGTCCCCAGAATGTTTGGCTTTGAAGGCCAGAGGGGTTTACTTCTGGGAGAACCAGAGAGCTAGGGAAATAGAGATTCCACTCTCAAAGGGCAAACAAAACCTCACATGCTCTGAGAACCAGGGCAAAAGCAGCAATTTGAAAGGAGTCTGGATCAGACCCAACTTCTAATCTTAAAGTGCCTGTCAGAAAGACAGGACCTTATCCTGAGGACATATACACTGGAGGCAATGATTTAGGGAGTTTCCTCAATCAAAAGGACATTAATGTTGGCAAGTGCCATTTTGGAATCCTCTATCTAGCTTATAAGCACCAGAACACAAACCTGCCCATCAGCCTTTAGGCAACAGTACTGGGATAGCTCAGGCCGAGCAGATAGCAGGGTAGGAAAATAGCCAAAATCCACCAACAGGTTGGCTGCCAAAGAACCCCTGAGCTCACAGTCACCCTAGGACCCAGCCCTGTCTACCAGATGGCATAGGATACTGCCCTGCATACCAGTATGCTGGAACCAGCACCTGGGCCAGTCTCACCCACCAGTGGGCAGGCACCATTGACAGAACCCCCTGAGCCCTACCCCCAACCACCAGTGAGAAGAAATACCAGCTCCAGGATACCCAGACCATACAGACAAAGTTCCCAATACTGAACTCCCACCCACCAGTGGGTGGGCACCAGTCCTGAAATTTCCTGGGCCCTAGCCCAACCACCAGCAGGCAGACAACAGCCCCAGGACCACCTTAGCCTCACAGCCAGTGTTATCAGGAACCAGATAACACACCAGTAGGCAGCTATAGCCCCAGGTCTCCTTGGGCCCCAGACCTATACAGCATCAGGCCAATACCAGCTCTCAGATACTTTGGGTCCTTTAGCCAGTTGCATTGGGAACTGGCCTTACCTACCAGGAGGACGTTACTATATTAAGAACAAGAATGCTCATGCTCACCATCATTAGTCAACATAGTATTGGAATTCCTTGCCACCACAACAAGACCAGAAAAAGAAATAAAAGGAATCCAAAGTGGAAATAAAGGAAGTAGTAAAACTGTTGTTATTTTCAGGTGACCAATACTATACACAGAAAAGTCATAAAAATGCCACACAAAAAAACTACTAGAACTTATCAATGAACTTGGTGAAGTTGTAGGATGCAAAATTAAGTAGAAAGCTGTTGCATTTCTATACACTAAGAACCAACTATCAGAAAGAGAAATTAACAAAGTCTTTTTAAAATTACATCAAAAAGAAGAATATACACCTAGGAATAAATCTAACTAAGGAGTTAAAAGATGGAAAAACACACCATGGATTAGAAGAATTAATATTGTTTAAATGGCCATACTACCCAAGCCAATCTACAGAGTCAATGCAATCCCTATTAAAATATCAATGACATTTTTTCATAGAATTAGAACAAATTATCTAAAAATTTGTATGGAAGCACAAAATACCCCAAAAAGCCAAACCAATCTTAAGAAAGAAGAACAAAGCTGATGGTAACATGCTTGCTGATATCAAGCTATCCTACCAAGTTACAGCAGTGGAAAGAGTATGATAAGGGCAAAAAAAAAAAAATCCAGATACATAAGATCAATGGAATGGACCAGAGAGCCCAGAAATGATATCACAATTATATGGACAATTAATCTACAACAAATGAGGTAAGAAGATACAACAAGGATAAGACATCCTTTTTAGTAAATGGTGATCAGAAAACTGGACAGCTATAATCAACAGAATTAAACTGGAATACTGTATCAATATGCACAAAAATCAAATGAAAATGGCTTAAAGACTTAAATGTCAGACTTGCAACAATACAACTTCCAGAAGACATAGGAGTAAATTCTTTGACATTGGTCTTAGTAATATTTTTCATATGTTTCCTCAGATAAGGAAGACAAAAGCAAAAACAGACAAGTGGAACTACATCAAACTAAGAAGGGTCTGCAAAGAAAAGGAAACTATCAACAAAATGAAAAGCTACCTACTTTTCATTCAATAAATCCAATAAATGGTTAATATCCAAAATATAAAGAGTCATACAATGAACATCAAAAAAAAATCAGAATGAAAAATATGTTGAGGGTATGAAAAGATATTTTTCCCAAGAAGACATACAGATGACTACATGCACATGAAATGATGCTCAACATCACAAATCATCTGGAAAATGCAAATCAAAAATCAAAACCACAATAAAATATCACTTCACATCTGTCAGAATGGCTATTACCAAGAAGATAAGAAATGGTAAATGAAGGTTTGAAGAAAAGTGAACCCTGATGCATTTTGGTGGGAATGCTCACTGGAGCAGCAACTACAGAAAACAGTATGGAGATTCCTAAACAATTTAAAAATAGAGCTTCCATATGAATCAGCAAGTCCACTCCCGGGTGTTTGTCAGAAAAAAAATGAAAACACTAGTTAGAAAATACATGCACTGCAGGTCAGGAAGGAATGGTTAGAACTGCACATGGAACAAGAGACTGGTTCCAAATAGGAAAAGGAGTACATCAAGGCACTATATTGTTACCCTGCTCATTAAACTTCTATGCAGAGCACATCATGAGAAACGCTAGGCTGGATGAAGCACAAGCTGGAATCAAGATTGCCAGGAGAAATATCAATGATCTCATATATGTAGATGACACCACCCTTGTGGCAGAAAGTGAAGAAGAATTAAAGAGCCTCTTAATGTAAGTGAAAGAGGAGAGTGACAAAGTTAGCTTAAAACTCAACATTCAGAAAACTGAGATCATGACATTTGGTCCCATTACTTCATGGCAAATAGATGGGGAAACAGTGGAAAACAGTGTCAGACTTTATTTTGGGGGGGCTCCAAAATCACTGCAGATGG
Source organism: Bubalus kerabau (assembly GCF_029407905.1). NCBI lineage: Eukaryota > Metazoa > Chordata > Mammalia > Artiodactyla > Bovidae > Bubalus > Bubalus kerabau. The sequence continues at coordinate 97,207,520 of NC_073647.1, read as the reverse complement.
TGACTGCAGCCATGAAATTAAAAGACGCTTACTCCTTGGAAGAAAAGTTATGACCAACCTAGACAGCATGTTAAAAAGCAGAGACATTACTTTGCCAACAAAGGTCCGTCTAGTCAAGGCTATGGTATTTCCAGTAGTCATGTATGGATGTGAGAGTTGGACTGTAAAGAAAGCTGAGTGCCAAAGAATTGATGCTTTAGAACTGTGGTGTTGGAGAAGACTTGAGAGTCCCTTGGACTGCAAGGAGATCCAACCAGTCCATCCTAATGGAAATCAGTCCTGAATATTCATTGGAAGGACTGATTTTGAAGCTGAAACTCCAATATTTTGGCCACCTGATGTGAAGAGCTGACTCATTTGAAAAGACCCTGATGCCGGGAAAGATTGAAGGCAGAAGAAGAAGCGGACAATAGAGGATGAGATGGGCATCACTGAGTCAATGGACATGAGTTTGGGTAAACTCCAGGAGTTGGTAATGGACCGGGAGGCCTGACATGCTGCAGTCCATGGGGTCGCAAAGAGTCAGACATGACTGAGTGACTAAACTGAACTGATGTTCACAGCAGCATTATTTACAATGGCCAATATACAGAAGCAACCTAAGTGCCTAGCAATAGATGAATGGATAAAGTGTATATATATATATACATATACACACACATAAATATATATATACACACACACAGTAAACTATTCCTACACAAACTATTTCTTAGCTTTAAAAAAAATTTTGCTATTTGCAAAAACATGGATATACCTAGATAGTATTATGCTAAGTAAAATAAGACAAAGTGAAATATTATAGGATTTTGCTTATATGTGGAATCAGTATAACAAAATAAATAAACAATTAACATAAGCAGAGTTATTAATTCAGAGAACAAACAGTTGTTGCCAGATAGTAAGGGAGTGAGGTGTGGAAAGAAACAGTTTATGTGATTAAGAGGCACAAACTTTCTTGCAAAATAAATGATTCACAGGTACAAAAAAACAATGTGGAGAACACAGTCAATGACTATGTACTGTCTTTGTATGATGACATATTGTAACTAGACTTATGGTGATGATCATTTTGAACTCTACAGAAATATTGAATAACTATGTTGTTCACTGCTCCTGCTAAGTCACTTCAGTTGTGTCTGACTCTGTGCGGCCCCATAGACGGAAGCCCACCAGGCTACCCTGTCCCTGGGATTCTCCAGGCAAGAACACTGGAGTGGGTTGCCATTTCCTTCTCCAATGCATGAAAGTGGAAAGTGAGAGTGAAGTCACTCAGTCGTGTCCAACTCTTAGCGACCCCATGGACTGCAGCCCACCAGGCTCCTCTGTCCATGGGATTCTCCAGGCAAGAGTACTGGAGTGGGTTGCCATTGCCTTCTCCGATGTTGTTCACTAGGAAGTTATTATACTTCAAAAACAAAAAAAGTCATAAAAAAAGATATCTGATTTGTAGCTACCAGATGCATGGGATGAGGAGAGGGGTGATTGAATGGAGGTAGTCAAAAGATATGAAGCTGCAGTTATGAGATAAATAAGTACTGGGAACACAATGAAGGGACATGTTAAATATAATTAACACTACTGTATGTTTTATATGAAAGTTGATAAGAGAGAAAATCCTAAGAATTTTCATTAAAAGAAAAAATTTTCTATTTAATTATCTATCTATATGAGATTATACACTTTCACTAAACTTATTGTGATAATCATCTCATGATGTATATAAGTCAAATGATTATGTTCTACACTTCAACTTAAAGTCTGTATGTCAATTATGTCTCAATAAAACTGTAAGGGAAAAAACTCTAACTGCATCAATCTAAAAATTGCTGTATATTTAAATAGCTTAAAATTCTAACATGTACATTTAACATATCTCCCCACTCCTTGAAAAATAACCTTCATATATACCTTGAGGAATTAGAACAAGAAGAGCAAAGTAAGCTCCAAAGCTAGCAGAATGTAGGAATAAAACTTAGAGCAAACAGAATGAAATAACAGGAAGAATAATAGAATAAAAAAAGACAAAAGTTCGTTCCTTGGAAAAAATTGACAAATCTTTAACCAAATGGACAAAAAAATAAAAAAGAGACAAACTAAAATAAAAAGTAAAATTGGTGACCTTACTACCAACTTTACAGAAATAAAAAGGATTATAAAAGAATATTGTGAAAAATTAAATGCCAACAAATTAGACAACCTAGATAAAATGGACAAATTGCAAGAAATACCCAAATTACATAAGCCACCTCAGAAAGCAATAGAAAATATTAACACACCTATAAGAAGCGCAAAGATTGAATCAGTAATCACAAACTTCTCAACAAAGAAAAACCAAGGCCTTCCCTGGTAAATTCTACTTCATTGTCTGAGGTCAACATTGCTGTTTAGTCAAGAAGTCCTGTCCAACTCTTTGTGACCCCATGGCCTGTAGCCTGCCAGGGTCCTCTGTCCATGGGATTTCCCAGTAAGGAATGTTGGAGTGGGTTCCCATTTCCTTCTCCAAGGGAACCTGTTTCTCCTTTATTGGCAGATGGATTCTTAATGACTAAGCCACCAGGGAAGCCCCAAGGCCAACATTACCCTGATACCAAAGTCAGATAAAGACACCACAAGAAAATAGTTATTAGACCGATATCAGCTATGAATATAGATTTTAAAAAATCCTCAATAATATACTAACAAACTAAATTTAAGAGAATATTAAAAGGATTATACACCATGACCAAGTGGGTTTTTCCCCAGAAATGTGAGGGTGGTTCTACATAAGAAAATCAATGTAGTATACTACACTAATAGAATGAAGGGGAAAAAGCCATATGATCATTTCAATTAATGCAGAAAAGTCATTGAACAAAATTCAAAATAGTTGATTGTAAAAACACTCTGAAAACTAGAAACAGAGAGGAACTTCTTTAACATAATAAAGGGCAATTATAAAAAATGTAGAGCTAGCATTGTACTAAATGGCAAAAAGCTGAAAATTTCCCCCTAAGGTCAGGAACAAGGCAAGGATGCCTGGCTTCACCACTGTTATTCAATATTGTACTGGAAGTTCTAACCAGAGCAATTAGGCAGGAAAAAGAAATAAAAATGCATCTATATTGCAAAGCAAAAAGTACAATTATCTCTGTTCACAGATGGTGGTGGTTGGTGATTTAGTCACTAAGTCATGTCTGACTCTTGTGACCTCCATGGACTGGAGCCCATCAGGATCCTCTACCCCTGGGATTTCCCAGGGAAGAATACTGGAGTGGGTTGGCATTTCCTACTCCAGGGGATGTTTCCAAATCAGGGATTGAACCTGGGTGTCCCGCATTGCAGGCAGATTCTTTACTGACTGAGTCACCAGAGAAGCCAATTCATAGATGACATGATTCTATATATACAAAATCCCAAGATTCACTGGAAAGTCATAATAACCAATAACTGTATTCAGCAAAGTTGAAGGTATGCAAAATAATCTTTTTTCCTAGCTGGAGGAAGTTAACATAAATTGCCAAAGGTTTAAGACATTGTATCTCATTCAGCAAATCTCCCCTCTAAATGTTGAGGAAGCTCCTCTGGCCAAATAAGTCTGGGATCACTTGGGCTGGCAAGAAAAGCTGTGGAACTGGCAGCTGTTGACCGTCTCCTCCTCCCACTTGGAAAGGGATGTTAAGTTATATAACCTCCTCCACCTACTTGTACCAATCCCTGAGGATCCCAGCATGCAGCACACACAGGACTGAGAGCTTTATGTGTAGAGTGTATTAATCCTCGTAAAGAAGGATGATGATTCTGTTCACAGAACATGGGACTCTGGCATTTAGCAACATACTCAGGCCCTTCTATACAAGGGCAGCAGCAAAGATTTAACAATTTCTTTCTTGGGGTTCAGAAAAGAAATAATAAACATAACAAATTAAACAACTCAAAACTATAATGTAAGATTCACCTTCAACACTACATATAAAATTCAGATTCAGTATCATCTTTTTTAAAAATTGTAGGATAACTGCTTTAAAAAGTTGTGGTAGTCTTTGCCATACATAAAACTAAATTAGTCATAATTGTATGTGTGTGTGTGTGCATGTGTGTGTGTGTGTGTGTGTGTGTGTGTGTATGGGGCGTCCCTGGTAGCTCAGCTGGTAAAGAATCTGCCTGCAATGCAGCAGGAAACCCTGGTTTGATTCCTGGGTTGAGAAGATCCCCTGGAGAAGGGATAGGCTACCCACTCCAGTATTCTTGGGCTTCCCTGGTGGCTCAGACTATAAGGAATGCACCAGTAATGTGGGAGACCTGGCTTCAACCCCTGGATTGGGAAGATCCCCAGGAGGAGGGGATGGCAACCCACTCAACTATTCTTGCGTCAAGAATCCCCATGGACAGAGGAACCTGGCAGGCTACAGTCCATGGTATCACAGTCAAACACAACTGAGTAACTAAGCACAGCACAATACATATATTAGCTTCCCTATTGAGCTTCCATCCCCCAACCCTATTCCATCTTTCTTATTCATCACAGAGTGCCAGATTTGGCTCCTTGTGTTATATATAGCAGCTTCCTGCTACTTATCTGTTTTATACATAAGAGTATATATATATGTCAATGCTACTTTCTTATTTCTCCTAGACTCCCCTTCCTGCACTGTGCCCACAAGTCCATTATCTATGTCTGCATCTCCATTTCTCCTCTGTAAATAGATTTATCAGTACTATTTTTCTAGATTCCATATATATGTGCTAATATACGATATTTGTTTTTCTCTTTCTGAGTTACTTCACTCTATAACAGGCTCTAAGTCTATCCACCTCATTACAACTGACTCAAATTCATTCCTTTCTATAGCTGAGTAAAGCAGAGACATTACTTTGCCAACAAAGGTCCATCTAGTCAAGGCTATGGTTTTTCCCGTGGTCATGTATGGATGTGAGAGTTGGACTGTGAAGAAGGCTGAGCGCCAAAGAATTGATGCTTTTGAACTGTGGTGTTGGAGAAGACTCTTGGGAGTCCCTTGGACTGCAAGGAGATCCAACCAGTCCATTCTGAAGGAGATCAGCCCTGGGAGTTCTTTGGAAGGAATGATGCTAAAGCTGAAACTCCAGTACTTTGGCCACCTGATGCGAAGAGTTGACTCATTGGAAAAGACTCTGATGCTGGGAGGGATTGGGGGCAGGAGGAGAAGGGGATAACAGAGGGTGAGATGGCTGGATGGCATCACTGACTTGATGGACGTGAGTCTGAGTGAACTTCGGGAGTTGGTGATGGACAGGGAGGCCTGGCATGCTGCGATTCATGGGGTCGCAAAGTCGGACACGACTGAGCGAATGAACTAAACTGAACTGAATATTCCATTATATACATGTACCACAACTTCTTTATCCATTCATCTGTTGCTTGACATGTAGGTTGCTTCCAGGTCCTGATTGTTATAAATAATGCTGCAATGAACATTAGGGTACATGTGTCTTTTTGAATTGTGGTTTTCTCAGGGTATATGCCCAGTAGTGGGACTGCTGGGTCATATGGTAATATTATTCCTAGTTTCCTGAGGAATCATTATACTGTTCTCCATAGTGGCTGTACCAATCCACATTCCAATCAACATGAAGGAGGGTTCCATTTTCTCCACATCCATTACAACAGCAATTGTTTATAGTTATTTGATGATGGCCATTCTGATTGGTATGAGGTGATACCTCATTGTAATTCTGATTTACATTTCTCTAGTAATGAACAATGTTGAGGATCTTTTCATGTGTTATTGGCCATCTGTATGTCTTCTTTGGCGAAATGTATGTTTAGGTCTTCTGCTTATTTGTTGTTTGGGCTTTTTCTTTTACTGATATTGAACTGTATGAGCTGCTTACATATTTTGGAGATTAATCTTTTGTCAGTTGCTTAGTTTGCAATTATTTTCTCTCATTCTGAGGGCTGTCTTTAATATTGTTAATGTTGTTTATTGTTGCCTTTGCTGTGCAAAAGCTTTTAATTAGGTCCCAATTGTTTATTTTTGTTCTTATTTCCATTACTCTAGGAGGTGGGTCAAAGAGAATATTACTGTGATTTATGTCAAAGAGTGTACAGTCTATGTTTTCATCTAAGAGTTTTATAATTTCAGGCCTTACATTTAAGTCTTTAAATCCATTTTTAAAGTATCACCTTTAAATTCAGGAAAAATTAGGGAAAGGGAGATGGCACAATTCAGCAACTGCCCAGAAAACCAAGATATATGGGGTCACTGGCTTTCAATCTCTGTTCTGAGGGAAATTCTATAAGGTAGGTATTATTACTTACCCCATATAGTTAAGGAAACTAAGGCCCAGAGAAGATAAGTGACTTTCCTAAGCTCAAGAGCTAGTGAATTGAAGAGCCAAGATACAAACCCAGGTAGTTTTACTTGTATTATACAGTTGAATCACTATATTATATAAAATAATACTATGTATTGCTTCAGGAAATTCACATATGTGGGAAAAGGGAATTAAAGTCATAATAGAGTAGGAAGGTTCATATGTAAAGATAATTAGGAGGATAAACCCACAGCTTCTCTCAACCACTGCCTCCTTATATGTACATACACACCAGACTGTCAGTGGAAAACATGCTATAAGCAAATACTAATATCTTAAATTTTTTTGAATTTAAAAAAATTATAACATATACTCTGAAAAATACTCCGCATAAATCTCAATAAATGTTCACCAACTGAACACACTTGTGTAATCAGCAGTCAGATAAAAAAAAAAAGTACCAACACTGGTAAAGGCCCCCCTTGTGCTATTTTTTGTTACTATTATCCCACTCCGAGGTAACACTTATCCTGACTTCTAATACCATCACTTATTTTTCTGTTTTTGAACTTAACAGAAATGGGCTCATGCAGCAAGTAATACTTTGTGACTGACTTTCCCTCTCTGTTAACCCTGTATTTGTTGGATTCAATCATTGTGGTATACAATATCTCTAGTTCATTCAGTCTCATGACTAAAGCAATATGAATTTTACCACCTATTCCGTTACTCCTTGGAAGGAAAGTTATGACCAACCTAGATGGCATATTAAAAAGCAGAGACATTACTTTGCCAACAAAGGTCTTGTCTAGTCAAGGCTATGGTTTTACCAGTAGTCATGTATGGATGTGAGAGTTGGACTATAAAGAAAGCTGAGCACAGAAGAAGTGATGCTTTTGAACTGTGGTGTTGGAGAAGATTCTTGAGAGTCCCTTGGATTGCAAGGAGATCCAGCCAGTTCATCCTAAAGGAGATCAGTCCTGGGTGTTCATTGGAAGGACTGATGCTGAAGCTGAAACTCCAATACTTTGGCCACCTGATGCGAAGAGCTGACTCATTGGAAAAGACCCTGATGCTGGGAAAGATTGAGGGCAGGAGGAGAAGGGGAAAACAGAGGATGAGATGGTTGCATGGCATCACTGACTCAGTGGACATGGGTTTGGGTAGACTCCGGCAGTTGGTGACGGACAGGGGTTCATGGGGTTGCAAAGAGTCAGACACGACTGAGAGATTGAGCTGAACTGAACTGATTCAGTTATTCAAAGGCATTATTGATTTTTAAAAAATATCCATCCATCACAGCCCCACAAAGTTAGGTTCAGAGTGCAGTATAGTGGAAAGAATATAGTCTCTGTAACAACACAAATTTGGTTGAAACTTGCTTGTTAATAACTGTGTCCTTGGACACAGTTAGCTGTGTCCTTGGACAAGCTATTTGACTATTATGTCTTTACATTCTCATCTATAGGATGTGGACAATAATGCTTAACATCTGAGGACTTCCCTTGTGACTCAGTGGTAAAGAATCTGCATGCAATTCAGGAGACACAGGTTTAATCCTTGGATCAGGAAGATCCCCTAGAAAAGGAAATGGCAACCCATTCCAGTATTATTGCCTGGGAAATTCCATGGACAGAGGAGCCTGGTGGGCTAAGTCCATGGAGTTGCAAGAGTCAGACACAAATTAGCAACTAAACCACCACCAAGAAAACATATACCAAGTACCAAGTAGGTGATAATTATAAGCCTTGTAAAATATTCAATATCAACTCATAAATCATTTATGGATTACTATCACAAAGCTTAGCTTTTGGGTACCTTAACTACTTGATTCTTCTTGCTAATGTGATCTTGTGGCCACTGAGACCCTAACTGGAGCAGGAGCCAACTAAAATGCAAGTCATTTGTAGCACATGATGGTGATTTGCTGCTGCTTTCTTCCTCCCTCTCCTAGGACACTGGCTTTTGGAATGCAGGGTGAACTAACACGCTTGTTTGCATCTACCCAGAATAACATGTTTGTGCCTTGTTCTATCTTCTGCATTTTTTTCAACCACATCTTCCTCCAGAATAAGGCCTTTGCCTAAAGTTCTTTCTTTGATCTTGTTCATTGAGAAGAAATCTCTTCGGTGAGAACACACCATATCATAACTATAACACCAGCTCCAACTTCCCAAAAAGTGCATTAAATGCAGACTCACATGTCTTAGACAGTTTGGCTCTAGTCCTACCAGAGTCTACTCAGAGGCTCCATTCAGTGGTTGCTCATCTCTGGCAAAGGCATCCTTGAAGGAAAACTGAAAACATCATACTGTAGGCAACTCTAATGTGACCCAAAACATATGAGTCAAAGGATACAAATACTCTCCCTGTCATGGGTCCATGGAAGATGACTGAGTCTTTATTCTGTCAACATTAACGGATAGCCCAGCATCTACAGTGCAGAAGAAAGACTCATTATGAACAGAGCTGGACTGAGCTTTGTTTGTCCTCCCATGACCAAGAGGTGGAGGGGGTGGAGGGGTGGAGGGGGGAGCTGTATGTTGGTGAGAAGGGGAATAGTGGTGGGAAGGATTCTGCCAATCAAGTAACAGCTGTAAACATAGACATGGAGGAAGACGTACAAACTGCATGTGTTAGGACTTTTGAGAGGAGACAGGAATAGAAAGAGTTAACAAAATAGGAGTCTAGTGAAGGTGGATAAAGAACTGTAAGCCTAGTAGACAAGAACTTAGAAGAAAACAAGTAAAAAAAGGGATCATCCTTAATCTATCTTAGCCATGATAAATTAATACTAACATTAACATGATATAAGAAATGCCAAATCGTGGACTCAAATGTAAGGAACTTGACAAATCTTGGATTTGCCAATGCCTTTGACCACTATAAAATAATCCTAAGAGTAACCACAAACTAGTTTAAACTAAAGTTCAGACTAGAATAATGTTATCAACCCTAAGTGAAAAGGGAATTTGAGGGTTAAAAAGTATTAAAAGAAGAGACAGGTGCTGATATCTTGCTGCAAGACAAAAGTTAAAGGAACATCCTTGGCAACACTTGTTATTTGTAGTTTTCTGATGATAGACATTCTGACAGGTGTGAGGTGGTATCTCATTGTGGTTTTATTTGAGTTTCCCTGATGGTTACTGATTCTTTAGTTTAATGTATTCCCACTTGTTTATTTTTGCTTTTGCTTCCCTTGCCTAAGGAGATGCATCCAAAAAAAAAAAATTACTAAGACAGATGTCATCATGAGTACATTATGCAAAATGCTGGGCTGGATGAAGCAAAACCTGGAATCAAGATTGCCAGGAGAAATATCAATAACCTCAGATATTCAGATGTCATCACCCTTATGGCAGAAAGCAAAGAACTAAAGAGCCTCTTGATGAAAGTGAAAGAAGAGAGTGAAAAAGTTGGCTTAAAACCCAACATTCAAAAAACTAAGATTGTGGTATCCAGTCCCATCACTTCATGGCAAATAGATGGGGAAAGAATGGAAACAGTGAAACACTATTTTCTCCAAAATCACTGCAGATGGTGATTGCAGCCATGAATTCAAAAGACGCTTCCTCCTTGGAAGAAAAGCTATTACCAACCCAGACAGCATATTAAAAAGCAGAGACACTTCTTTGCCAACAAAGGTCCATCTAGTCAAAACTATGATCTTTCCAGGAGTCATGTATGCATGTGAGAATTGGACTTTATAGTCCAATTTTTTTTTATTAAAAAGCTGAGTGCCAAAGAATTGATGCTTTCGTATTGTGGTATAGGAGAAGGCTCTTGAGAGTCCCTGCGACTGCAAGGAGATCCAACCAGTACATCCTAAAGGAAATCAGTCCTGAATATCCATTGGAAGGACTGATGCTGAAGCCGAAATTCCAATACTTTGGCCACCTGATGCAAAGAACTGACTCATTGGGAAAGACCCTGATGCTGGGAAAGATTGAAGGCAGAAGGAGAAGGGGACAACAGAGGAAAACAGATGGTTGGATGGCATCACTGGCTCAATGGACAAGACTTTGAGTAAGCTCCAGGAGTTGGTGATGGACAGGGAAGCATGGTGTGGTGCAGTCCATGGGGTCGCAAAGAGTCAGACACAACTGAGTGACTGAACTGAACTGAAGGCTGATATCAAAAGAGCAAAAAAAAAAAAAAAAAAAAGAGCTTACTGTCTATGTTTTCTTCTAAAACTTTTATAGTCACAAGTCTGACACTTACGTCTTTAATCCATTTTGAATTTATTTATTTTTCTGCATGGTGTGAGAGAGTACTTCAGTTTCATTCTTTTGCATCCAGTTGCCCAGCTTTTCCAACATCATTTATTGAAAAGGCTCTCTAATTCCCCATTTTATCTTCTTGCCTCCTTTGTTACAAATTAGTTGACCATATGTGAGAGTTCATTTCTGGCCTGTGTATTCTGTTCCATTGGTCTATGGGACTGTTTTAGTGCTTTTACCATACTGTTTGGATTTCTACAGCTTTATATTATAGTGTGAAAATATGAAGTCTGATGCCTCCAATATTCATCTTTCTCAGTATTACTTTCACTATATGAAGTCTTATGTGGTTCCAAACAAATTTTATAATTATTTGCTTTAATTCTGTGAAAAACAGAATTGGCATTTTGATAGGGTTTGCACTTAATCTGTAGCTTGGCCTGGGTAATATGGACATTTTAACAATATTAATTCTTTCCATCCAAGAACACAGCATATTTTTCCCTCTGTTTCATCTTCAGTTTCTTCCATTGGTATCTTAATTCTTTCCCAGTTTTAAGTCTTTTAATTCCTCACTTAGATTTATTCCTAGGTATTTCATTCTTTCTGCTTGATTCTAAATAAGATTGTTCTCTTTATTTTTATTTCTGATAGTTCATTGTTGATGTATAGAAATGCAACAGATTTTTGTATATTAATTTTGTATGTTACAACCTTACCAAATTTACTGATGAGTTCTAGGGAATAAATAACAAACTTTGGAGACAATGTGGAGAAAAGGAAACCCTCATGCACTGTTGGTAGGAATGTAAATTGGTTTAACAACTATGAGGAACAGTATGAACATTCTTCAAAAATTGGGAGGAGGGTTCAAGATGGGGAACACATGTATACCTGTGGCGGATTCATTTTGATATTTGGCAAAACTAATACAGTTATGTAAAGTTTAAAAATAAAATAAAATTTAAAAAAAAAATTTAAATATAGAGCTTCCAATACGATCCAGCTACTCCATTCCTGGGTATATATCTGAAAATATAAAAACACTAATTTCCTTGCAGTATTATTTGCAATAGCCTAGATATGGAAGCAACCTAAGTACCCATCAATAGACGAACAGATGAAGATGTAGCATATACACACGATGAAATATTATTCAGCCATAAATAAATGAAATCTTGCTATTTATGTCAACATGGAAGGACCCAGAGAGTATCATGTTAAGTGAAATAAGTCAGACCAAGAAAGACAAATTCTGTACAATTTTACTTATATGTGGAATCTAAAAATTGAAACAAGTGAACAAATGTAACAAAACAAAAATGAGTTCTAGATCTGGAGAGCAAGCAGATGGTTGCTAGAGGGGAGTAAAGTTGAAGGAGGAAAAAAATAGGTGAGGGAGATTAAGAGGTACAAACTTCCAGATACAAAATAAATGAGTAATGGGCATGACAAATACATTATGGAGAATATAGTCAATAACAATATAATCTTTGTATGGTGACAGATGACAACTGGACTTATCATGGCGATTATTTTGAACATACAGAAAAATCAAATCACTATGTACCACAAACTAAAACAATGGCATAGGTAAGTTACACTTTAAAAACAAACTACCCAATAAACAAACTCATAGAAAAAGAGAGTTTTGTGGCTACCAGAGGCTAGAGATAAAAGATGGGGAGAATTAGATGTATTCAGTCAGAAGGTACAAACGTCTGTTTATAAAATAAATAAGTACAAGGGATGTAATGTACAACATAATAAATATAATTAACACACTGTATGTTATATATGAAAGCTGTTAAGAGAGTAAATCCTAAGAGTTCTCACCACAGGAATAAAAATTCTTTAATTTAGTATCTACGTGAAGTTGATTGATATTCCCTAAACTTATTGTAATAAACATTTCATGATGTAAGTCAAATCATCATGGTATAAACCTTAAACTTATGTAGTGCTGTCAATTATACCTCAAGAAAACTGGAAGAAAAAAGGTATGAAAAGGAATATTGATACATACACAAAAAGATAACTTGATGAGTAGGAAATAGTTGTTTAATTATATTATTTAAAGTAACAGAGTTAAGCAACAGAGGAAGTAAAACGGTTTTATAATTATTCAAAAAATTATTGTATGGCAAAAACAATACAATATTGTAAAGTAAAAAAATAAATAAATATATAATAAAAAATAAAATAAAATAAAAAAATAAAGAAAAAGAAGCCATGCAATGTAAAAAAAAAATTATAAAGGGAGGAAAAGACAGGTGTCAACAATGCGTTCTTGTATTTAGAGCATGACAAAATAATTTCTAAATTTGATAAATCAAGAAACAGCAATACAAGTATATTTTAAACAGGAAAATAACCACCAAGAGAGTACAAACGAAACTGGTTAAAAATAGATGCCTCTGAGAAATGTAAATCAGAACTACACTTTGGTACCAACTCACACTGGTCAGAATGGCCATCATTAAAAATTCTGCAAATAAAAAATGCTGGAGAGGGTGGAGACAAAAGGGAAGACTTCCACACTGTTGTGGGAATATAAACTGGTGCAGCCCCTATACAGAACATTATAAACGGTTCTCAAAAAACTAAAAATAGAGTTGTCCACCAATCCCACTCCTGGGCATATATCTGAACAAAACTATACCTCAAAAAGATATGTGCATCTTTATGTTCATAGCAGCACTTTTTACGACAGACAAGACACGGAAGCAACCTAAATGTTCATTGACAGATGAATGAATAAAGAAGATGCAGTATGTGTATAAAATGAGGTATTCAGTTCAGTTCAGTTCAGTTGCTCAGTCGTGTCGAACTCTTTGTGACCCCATGAACTGCAGCACACTAGGCCTCTCTGTCCATCACCAACTCCTGGAGTCCACCAAAACCCATGTCCACTGAGTCAGTGATGCCATCCAACCATCTCATCTTCTGTCGTTCCCTTCTCCTCCTGCTCTCAATCCTTCCCAGCATCAGGCTCTTTTCCAATGAGTCAGCTCTTCGCATCAGGTGGCCAAAGTACTGCAGTTTCAGCTTCAACATCAGTACTTCCAATAAACACCCAGGACTGATCTCCTTTAGGATGGACTGGTTGGATCTCCTTGCAGTCCAAGGGACTCTCAAGAGTCTTCTCCAACACCACACTTCAAAAGCCTCAATTCTTCTCTGCTCAGTTTTCTTTACAGTCCAACTCCCACATCTATATATGACCACTGGAAAAACCATCGCCTTGACTAGATGGACCTTTGTTGGCAAAGTAATGTCTCTGCTTTTTAATATGCTGTCTAGGTTGGTCATAACTTTCCTTCCAAGGAGTAAACATCTTTTAATTTCATGGCTGCAATCAACATCTGCAGTGATTTTGGAGACCAGAAAAATAAAGTCTGACACTGTTTCCCCATTTATTTGCCATGAAGGGATGGGACCGGATGCTATGATCTTAGTTTTCTGAATGCTGAGCTTTAAGTCAACTTTTTAACTCTCCTCTTTCACTTTCATCAAGAGGTTCATTAGTTCTTCTTCACTTTCTGCCATAAGAGTGGTGTCATCTGCATATCTAAGGTTATTGATATTTCTAAGAGCAATCATGATTCCAGCCTGTACTTACTCCAGCCCAGCGTTTCTCATGATGTACTCTGCATATGAGTTAAATAAGGAGGGTGACAATATACAGCCTTGATGTACTCCTTTTCCTATTTGGAACCAGTCTGTTGTTCCATGTCCAGTTCTAACTGTTGCTTCCTGACCTGCATACAAGATTCCCAAGAGGCAGGTCAGGTGGTCTGGTATTCTCATCTCTTTAAGTATTACCTGGCCATAAAAAAAGAATGAAATATTTCCATTTACAGTACCATGGATGCACATAAAGATTATTATACTAATTGAAGTAAATCACAGAAAGACAAGTGATATCACTTATAGGTGGAATTGAAAAAAATCTTACAAATGAATTCATATGCAAAACAGAAATAAACTCACAGACATAGAGAATAGACTTGTAGTTGCCAAGGGGGATGGGGAAGAGGAGAGAACTGCATTGGGAGTTTGTGACTACCAGGTGCAAACTATTATATATAGAATGGATAAACAGCAAAGTCCTATTGATAGCACAGGGAACTATATTTAATACACTGTAACAAACCATAACGGAAAAGAAAGAAAAAAAAAAAAAAAGATGCCTCTCAGAAGGAAGGAAAGAGTGGAGACTGCTGAGTATCTTTCAAATCTTATAATACTGTGGACTAAGAAGGACTCTTGCCATTTCAGCAAACATGGCACCCCACTCCAGTACTCTTGCCTAGAAAATCCCATAGGTGGAGGAGCCTGGTAGGATGCAGTCCATGGGGTCACTAAGAGTCGGACACGACTGAGCGACTTCACTTTCACTTTTCACTTTCATGCATTGGAGAAGGAAATGGCAACCCACCCCAGTGTTCTTGCCTGGAGAATCCCAGGGACGGGGGAGCCTGGTGGGCTGCCATCTATGGGGTCACACAGAGTCGGACACGACTGAAGTGACTTAGCAGCAGCAGCAAGAAGGTCTCCTGCCATTTCAGCAAACAAAAGCTGTTGCAGCCATCAAGTCATCAGCCACGGCATCCACCTCCAACTGTGCACTCTGAGGGAATTCAGGATTGAGAAAAACACGATACTGGTCCTAATAGTTATGACACATATGAAAGGAATAATTTTAATGAGCCCATGCTATTGCTTCTTTCCATACAGTAGAAAAATCATATGCTAGTTTCATTAACCTGAGATGTCCACTTTTCTTTCATTAACAGAAATCTTTTTATGTTCTAACTGGCTGAATTTTGCTGCAAAACCCCCAATATATCCCGGCTCCTGTCTTAACTGTTCAGAGCAGTGTCTTTTCAAATTTCAGGTGGTGCATTTTTTTCAGTCAACATTACTATATCATTTGAAATTATATATGTTGGGGGGGACTACATGTAATTTCAATCTTCAGAATGCAAAAACTGCAAACTATTTTTTCAGAAGTGAAGCATTATAAAATGGGATTAGTCTGATGTGTAGAGAAGTCTCTACACATGGACATCACCAGATGGTCACAACCAAAATCAGATTGATTGTATTCTTTGCAGCCAACGATGGAGAAGCTGTATACAGTCAGCAAAAACAAGACT
This sequence comes from Bubalus kerabau, assembly GCF_029407905.1. Lineage (NCBI taxonomy): Eukaryota > Metazoa > Chordata > Mammalia > Artiodactyla > Bovidae > Bubalus > Bubalus kerabau. The sequence goes on along the minus strand of NC_073647.1, from coordinate 97,191,862 downwards.
GGGAGTTAACTGTGGCTCACATCATGAACTGCTTGTTGCCAAATTCAGACTTAAATTGAAGAAAGTAGGGAAAATCATTAGACCATTCAAGTATGATCTAAATCACATCGCTTATGATTATACAGTGGAAGTGAGAAATAGATTTAAGGGCCTAGAAGCAGAAGATATTAAGATGAGGTGGCAAGAATACACAGAAGAACTGTACAAAAAAGATCTTCATGACCCAGATAATCACGATGGTGTGATCACTCACCTAGAGCCAGACATCCTAGAATGTGAAGTCAAGTGGGCCTTAGGAAGCATCACTACGAACAAAACCAGTAGAGGTGATGGAATTCCAGTTGAGCTATTTCAAATCCTGAAAAATGATGCTGTGAAAGTGCTGCATTCAATATGCCAGCAAATTTGGAAAACTCAGCAGTGGCCACAGGACTGGAAAAGCTCAGTTTCCATTCCAATCCCAAAGAAAGGCAATGCCAAAGACTGCTCAAACTACCACACAACTGCACTCATCTCACACGCTAATAAAGTAATGCTCAAAATTCTCCAAGCCGGGCTTCAGCAATACGTGAACCGAGAACTGCCAGATGTTCAAGCAGGTTTTAGAAAAGGCAGAGGAACCAGAGATCAAATTGCCAACATCTGCTGGATCATTGAAAAAGCAAGAGAGTTCCAGAAAAGCATCTATTTCTGCTTTATTGACTATGCCAAAGCCTTTGACTGTGTAGATCACAATAAACTGTGGAACATTCTGAAAGAGATGGGAATACAAGACCACCTGACCTGCCTCTTGAGAATCCTGTATGCAGGTCAGAAAGCAACAGTTAGAACTGGACATGGAACAACAGACTGGTTCCAAATAGGAAAAGGGGTACATCAAGGCTGTATATTGTCACCCTGCTTATTGAACTTATATGCAGAGTACATCATGAGAAACGCTGGGCTGGAGGAAGCACAAGCTAGAATCATAATCGCCAGGAGAAATATCAATAATCTCAGATATGCAGATGACACCACCGTTATGGCAGAAAGTGAAGAAAAACTAAAGAGCCTCTTGATGAAAGTTGAGGAGAGTTAAAAAGTTGGCTTAAAGCTCAGCATTCAGAAAACTAAGATCATGGCATCCAATCCCATTACTTCATGGCAAATATTTGGGGAAACAGTGGAAACAGTGGTTGATTTTATTTTTCTGGTCTCCAAAATCACTGCAGATGGTGACTGCAGCCTTGAAATTAAAACATGCTTACTCCTTGGGAGGAAAGTTATGGCCAATCTAGATAAGATATTATAAAGCAGAAACATTACTTTGTCCACAAAGGTCCGTCTAGTCAAGGCTATGGTTTTTCCATTAGTCATGTATGGATGTGAGATTTGGACCATAAAGAAAGCTGAGTGCAGAAGAATTGATGTTTTTAAAGCGTGGTGTTGGAGGAGACTCTTGAGAGTCCCTTGGACTGCAAGGAGATCCAACCAGTTCATCCTAAAGGAGATCAGTCCTGGGTATTCATTGGAAGGACTCATGATGAAGCTGAAACTCCAATCCTTTGGGCACCTGATGTGAAGAACTTACTCATTTGAAAGAACCCTGAGGCTAGGAAAGACTGAGGCAGAAGGAGAATGGGACAACAGAGTATGAGATGGATGACATCACCAACTCAGTGGACCTGAGTTTGGCTAAACTCCAGGAGTTGGTGATGGACCTGGAGGTCTGGTGTGCTGCAGTTCATGGAGTCACAAAGAGTCGGACACTACTGAGCAACTGAACTGAAGTCTTATAAAGTTGTAAATCACACATTAAATTAGAAGAAAACAAACGTCTTTCTAATTGCATAAATACACAAATTGCCATATGGAGGTTGAAAGACATATGCTATTTAATTGGAAAGCTGAAATGTATCAGATTTTAGCAAAAAGAAGTGGTTTATTAACTTTTTACCTAATAGAGTTCTGTTTAAAAACAAATATTGCCCCAAAAATCCAGTTCATAAAACAGACCCAAAGGAAACTCCCCTGCTTGAAGGAGAAAATTAGGAGTTCCAATCAAAAGTCTACATCTACGCAAAAAAACTACAATAAAGAGGACATGTGTGAGATCACCTGACCCAGAATTTTGATGCCAAAACCTGACCCAAAATTTTGATGCCAAAATTTTTTGATGCTCTTTGTGCATCGATTCTGAATAGAAATATGGATACAGAGCTATAGAGAAGACAAAGTGTGGCTGTATTCCTTTGCTAGGCAAAGGGGGATCACAGGCCAGCACCTCCCTGGTAGTGCTGTGCCGCCCACTCCCTGGAGAATAGGGAAAGGTTATATAGTTATGACTGCTGGTCTCAGGTAATGTGATAAGGATCAAGTCAGTAACAGTCTTGCATTCTTCTTTCTTCTGCAGAGTTTCAAAAGGGTGTGACTGCTGAACAAAATTACAATGTCTACAGCAACTCTGATGGCCAGGACTCCTAATTTTGATGAACTTTTCTGGTTCCTTAAATCTTGCCTCATGTGGTTTCTGGGCTGCTCCTCACCTGATTAGCAAGGGTTTGAATTTGCCCTTTGGCATTCAGGGAAGGTCAGGGAGCCTAGAGTCTTGCCTACAAGAAATAGGGAACAAAAAGTCCTCCATGTCCAGGTACCCAACAGTGCCCTGCTTGGCATCTATATGATATGTGGGAAGGGAACCATCTGACGACCATTGAGAACCTACTGAAATGCAGTACTTGGATGCAATCTCAAAAACGACAGAATGATCTCTGTTCGTTTCCAAGGCAAACCATTCAATATCACAGTAATCCAAGTCTATGCCCCAACCAGTAATGCTAAAGAAGCTGAAATTGACCGGTTCTATGAAGACCTACAAGACCTTTTAGAACTAACACCCAAAAAAGATGTCCTTTTCTTTATAGAGGACAGCAATGCAAAAGTAGGAAGTCAAGAAACGCATGGAGTAACAGGAAAATTTGGCCTTGGAATACAGAATGAAGCAGGGCAAAGGCTAATAGAGTTTTGCCAAGAGAATGCACTGGTCATAGCAAACACCCTCTTCCAACAACACAAGAGAAGTCTCTACACGTGGACATCACCAGATGGTCAACACCGATATCAGATTGATTATATTTTTTGCAGCCAAAGATGGAGAAGCTCTATAGGATCAACAAAAACAAGACCAGGAGCTGACTGTGGCTCAGATCAAGAACTCCTTATTACCAAATTCAGACTTAAATTGAAGAAAGTAGGGAAAACCACTAGACCATTCAGGTATGACCTAAATCAAATCCCTTATGATTATACAGTGGAAGTGAGAAATAGATTTAAGGGCCTAGATCTGTTAGGGTGCCTGGTGAACTATGGAATGAGGTTCGTGACATTGCACAGGAGACAGGGATCAAGACCATCCCCATGGAAAAGAAATGCAAAAAAGCAAAATGGCTGTCTGGGGAGGCCTTACAAATAGCTGCGAAAAGAAGAGAAGTGAAAAGCAAAGGAGAAAAGGAAAGATATAGGCATCTGAATGCAGAGTTCCAAAGAATAGCAAGAACAGATAAGAAAGCCTTCCTCAGGGATCAATGCAAAGAAATAGAGGAAAACAACAGAATGGGAAAGACTAGAGATCACTTCAAGAAAATTAGAGATATCAAGGGAACATTTCATGCAAAGATGGGCTTGATAAAGGACAGAAATGGTATGGACCTAACAGAAGCAGAAGATATTAAGAAGAGGTGGCAAGAATACACAGAAGAACTGTACAAAAAAGATCTTCATGACCCAGATAATCACGATGGTGTGATCACTCATTTAGAGCCAGATATCCCGGAATGTGAAGTCAAGTGGGCCTTAGGAAGCATCACTACGAACAAAGCTAGTGGAGGTGATGGAATTCCAGTTGAGCTATTTAAAATCCTGAAAGATGATGCTGTGAAAGTGCTGCATTCAATATGCCAGCAAATTTGGAAAACTCAGCAGTGGCCACAGGACTGGAAAAGCTCAGTTTCCATTCCAATCCCAAAGAAAGGCCATGCCAAAGAATGCTCAAACTACTGCACAACTGCACTCATCTCACACGCTATAAAGTAATGCTCAAAATTCTGCAAGCCAGGCTTCAGCAATACGTGAACCGTGAACTTCCAGATGTTCAAGCAGGTTTTACAAAAGGCAGAGGAACCAGAGATCAAGTTGCCAACATCTGCTGGATCATGGAAAAAGCAAGAGAGTTCCAGAATAACATCTATTTTTGCTTTATTGTCTATGCCAACGCCTTTGACTGTGTGGATAACAATAAACTGTGGAACATTCTGAAAGAGATGGGAATACCAGACCAGCTGACCTTCCTCTTGAGAATCCTGTATGCAAGTCAGGAAACAACAGTTAGAACTGAACATGGAACAACAGACTGGTTCCAAATGGGAAAAGGAGTACGTCAAGGCTGTATATTGTCACCCTGCTTATTGAACTTATATGCAGAGTACATCGTGAGAAACGCTGGACTGGAAGAAACAACAAGCTGGAATCAAGATTGCCAGGAGAAATATCAATAACCTCAGATATGCAGATGATACCACCCTTATGGCAGAAAGTGAAGAGGAACTCAAAAGCCTCTTGATGAAAATGAAAGTGGAGTGTGAAAAAGTTGGCTTAAAGCTCAACATTCAGAAAACAAAGATCATGGCATCTGGTCCCATCACTTCATGCGAAATAGATGTGAAAACAGTGGAAACAGTGTCAGACTTTATTTTGGGGGGCTCCAAAGTCACTGCAGATAGTAACTGCAGCCATGAAATTAAAAGACGCTTACTCCTTGGAAGGAAAGTTATGACCAACCTAGATAGCATATTTAAAAGCAGAGACAATACTTTGCCAACAAATGTCTGTCTAGTCAAGGCTATGGGTTTTCCTGTGGTCATGTATGGATGTGAGAGTTGGACTGTGAAGAAGGCTGAGTGCTGAAGAATTGATGCTTTTGAACTGTGGTGTTGGAGAAGACTCTTGAGAGTCCCTTGGACTGTAAGGAGATCCAACCAGTCCATTCTGAGGGAGATCAGCCCTGGGATTTCTTTGAAAGGAATGATGCCAAAGCTGAAACTCCAGTACTTTGGCCAGCTCATGCGAAGAGTGGACTCATTGGAAAAGACTCTGATGCTGGGAGGGATTGGGGGCAGGAGGAGAAGGCGACGACAGAGGATGAGATGGCTGGATGGCATCACTGACTCAATGGACTGAGTCTCAGTGAACTCCGGGAGTTGGTGATGGACAGGGAGTCCTGGCATGCTGCGATTCATGGGGTCCCAAAGAGTCAGACACGACTGAGCAACTGAACTGAGCTGTTTAACAGAAAGTATGTTCGCTAATCTGATGGGAACCACTGTCTTTGTAAAATGACTCAGCTACAAAACAGCTTTCTGACATTCAGAGCATTGAAAGAGCCTATCCACTGGGGCCTAAAAAAACAAGTTAAACTGACAATAGATTCAACTGGAATATAAATTAATTCTGCAAGTGGGTCAATTTGCACTATCCAGCAAAAGCGTCCCTGAGCAACAGCTCAAAATCTGTCCATACATGAGCCACAGGAGACTATTGAGCATAATGAGTCATCCTTCATGATGCTTGCCCCAGCATAATTTCACAAATTTCACATAAGATATTGTATTATTTCAAGAGGTGATAGCATCAGTGTTGTTTGAAGAGGATCACCCCATTTCCAAGTCTGATACTGTAAAAAACGATATTGCATAGGAACCTGGAATGTTAAGTCCCTGAATTAAGGTAAATTGAAAGTGGTCAAACAGGAGATGGCAAGAGTGAACATCCACATTTTAGGAATCAGTGTACTAAAATGGACTGGAATGGGCAAATTTAATTCAGATGACCATTATATCTACTACTGCGGGCAAGAATACCTTAGAATACAGGGAATAGCTCTTAAAGTCAACAAAAGATGCCAAAATGAAGTTATTCAGTGCAATCTCAAAAAAGACAAAATGATCTCTCTTCTTTTCCAAGGCAAACCATTCAATATCACAGCAATCCAAATCTATGTCACATCCACTAATGCCGAAGTAGCTGGAGTTGAATGATTCTATGAAGACCTATAAGACTTTCTAGAATTGACACCAAAAATAGATGTCCTTTTCATCATAGGGGACTGGAATACAAAAGTAAGAAGTCAAGAGATATCTGGTGTAACAGGCAAGCTTGGTCCTTGACTACAAAATGAAGGGGAAAAGCTAACAGAATTTTGCCAAAAGAACCCACTGCTCATAGCAAACACCCTCTTCCAACAACAAAAGAGAAGACTCTACACATGGACATCACCAGATGGTGAATACCAAAATCAGATTCATTATATTCTTTGCAACCGAAGATGGAGAAGCTTTATATAGTCAGCACAAACAAGATTGGGAGCTAACTTTGGCTCAGAATGTGAACTCCGTATTGTCAAATTCAGACATAAATTGAAGAAAGTAGGGAAAACCACGAGATCACTCAGTCATGACTTAAATCAAATCTCATATGATTATACAGTGGAAGTGACAAATAGATTCAAGAGATTAGGTCTGATAGATTAAGTGCCTGAAGAACAATGGACTGAGGTTCGTGACACTGTACAGGAGGCAGTGATCCATTCCCAAGAAGAAGAAATGCAAAAAGGCAAATGGTTGTCTGAGGAGGTGGCTGCTGCTGCTGCTAAGTCACGTCAATCATGTCCAACTCTGTGCGACCCCATAGAAGGCAGGCCACCAGGCTCCCCCGTCCTCAGGATACTCCAGGCAAGAACACTGGAGTGGGTTGCCATTTCCTTCTCCAATGCGTGAAAGTGAAATCGCTCAGTTGTGTCCGACTCTTTGCGTCCCCATGAACTGCAGCCTACCAGGCTCCTCCATCCGTGGGATTTTCCAGGCAAGAGTACTGGATAGTCTAATACATACAAGGTCACTGATGCTGAAAAGGGTCACTGCATGTCTCATCCTATGACCTCAGTCCTGAGAATTGTGTGCAGCTTTACTCATTCTCGGAATAGGAACTGAATAGGAACAGAGAATCTTTGAGGAATAGAAAACAACATGCAGGAATCCTCCTATTAAATGTTCCCTGACAAATCCAATTTACCATTGCAACAAAAACAATAAAATACTTAGAAATAAATTTACCTAAAGAAACAAAAGACCTATATACAGAAAACTATAGAACACTGAGCAAGAAAGCAAAGATGACACAAATAGGTGGAGAAATATACCATGTTTTTGAATTGGAAGAATTGATACAGAGAAAATGAGTATACTACCCAAAGCAATCTATAGAGTCAACCAATCACTATCAAGCTACCAACAGTATTTTGCACAAAACTACAACAAATAATTTAACACTTTGTATGGAAACACAAAAAACCTTGAATGGCCAAAGCAATCTTCAGAAAAAATGGACCTGGAGGAATCAACCTTCCTGACTTCAGAATACATTACAAAGCTACAGTCATCAAGACCGTATGGTACTGGCACAAAGACAGAAATATAGATCAATGAAACAAAATAGAAATATCAGAGATAAATCCATGCACCTATGGACACCTTATCTTTGACAAAGGAGGCAAAAATATACAATGGAGAAAAGACAATCACTTTGACAAGAGGTGCTGAGAAAACTGGTCAACTACCTGTAAATGAATGAAACTAGAACCCTTTCTAACACCATACACAAAAATTAACTCAAAATGTATTAAAGATCTAAATGTAAGACCAGAAACTATAACACTCTTAGAGGAAAACAAAGGCAAAACACTCTGACATAAATCACAGCAAGATCATCTATTATACACCTTCCAGAGTAATGGAAATAAAACCAAAATTCAACAAATGGGAACTACTTAAACTTAAAAGGTTTTGCACAAGGAAGGAAACTATAAGCAAGGTGATAAGGCAGCTTTCAGAATGGCAGGACATAATAGCAAACAATGCAACTGAAAAGTAATTAATCTCCAAAATATACAAGCAGCTCATGGAGCTCAATACCAGAAAAATGAACAACCCAATCAAAAAGTGGGCCAAAGAACTAAACAGACATCTCTTCAAAGAAGACATACATATGGCTAATAAGCACATGAAAAGATGCTCAAAATCACTCATTATTTGAGAAATCCCAATCAAAACCACCGTGAGGTATCATCTTATACTGGTCAGAATGACTGCCATCAAAATGACTACAAACAATAAATGCTGGAGAGGGTGCGGATAAAAGGGAACCCTCTTACACACGGTGGGACTGCAAACCAGGACACCCAACTATGGAGAACAGTGTGAAGATTCCTTTAAAAAATGGAAATAGAACTGCCATATGATCCAGCAATTGCACTGCTGGGCATACACACCAAGGAAACCAGAATTGAAAGAGATGCATAGTACCCCAGTGTTCATTGCAGCACTCTTTACAATAGCCAGGACATGGAAGCAACCTAGATGTCCATTGGCAGATGAATGGATAAGGAAGTCATGGTACATACACACAATGGAATATTACTCAATTATAAAAAAAGAACATATTTGAGTCAGTTCTAATGTGGTGAATGAAACTGGAGCCTATTATACAGAATGAAGTGAGTCAGAAAGAGAAACATCAATACAGTATATTAATGCATATATATGGAAAATAGAAAGGTGGTAATGACGATCCTATATGCAAGGCAGCAAATGAGACACAGATGTAAAGAACAGACTTTTGGAGGAGCTAAGATGGCGGAGGAGTAGGACGGGGAGAACACTTTCTCCCCCACAAATTCATCAAAAGAACATTTAAACGCCAAGTAAATTCCACAAAACAACTTCTGAATGCCGGCAGAGGACATCAGGCACCCAGAAAAGCAACCCAAGTCTTCGAAAGGAGGTAGGAAAAAATATAAAAGACAAAAAAAAAGAGACAAAAGAGGGAGGGACGGAGTTCTGTCCCGGGAAGGGAGTCTTAAAAAGAGAAAAGTTTCCAAACACCAGGAAACCTTCTCACTGCCGAATCTGTGCCGAGCCTTGGAAGCACAGAGGGCAACATAAAAGGGAGGAAAAATAAATAAACAATTAAAACCCACACACTGCGAGCCCTACGGTAACTCCCCCAGCGGAGAAGCAGCGCAGATGCCTGCACACGCCACTAGCAAGCGGGGGCTGGGCTGGGCAGGGAGGCCCAGCACGGACTGCATCGCTTAGAGTAAAGATCTGGCCTGAATACCCTGAGCGCTATCTGAGTGAAATAATTTGGGCTAGCAAACCAGACTGTGGGATATCTACCACGCGAAAAGCCAGCCCTAATCTAAGACACCGCCAGGCCCACACACGGAACAAAGGACTGAAAAGAAATAGCCGGCGGCAGACCATCCGCCTCCGGTGACAGGCAGCCAGAGCCAGAAGGGGACAATCGCAGCCCCAGAGAGACATTATCTATAAAATTGTAAGCAGGCTTCTTTGCTAACTAAAACTTCTTGGGGGTCTGGACGGTCAACATCTGCCTGAGAAGGTGCGCCGGTTGCACACCTAAATAACCGAGCGGCGGGGAGGCGATAAGTTGCAGCAATCGCGCGCGCCAAACACCTCATCACCTGAGCTGCTCGGACCTGGGAAGGGCACAAAACACAGGCCCAACCGAGTCTGGGCCTCTGAGGACTACCCAAGTGCCTGAACCTGAGCGGCTTGGACCTGGGAGGTGCAGGCAGCCCAGGGCCTGCCACGGATGGTTCCCGGCGGAGCAACCTAGACCCTGAGCAGTGTGGGCAGAGAGGCTACACGCGCAGTGAGCGGGGGAAGACCCAGTGTGGCTGAGGCACTGTGAGCACATGCCAGTGTGATGTGTTTGCAGCATCCCTCCCTACCTCCCCACAGTGCGACTGAACAAGTGAGCCTAAAAAAAAAAAAAAAAAAAAAGTGTCCACCACGGTCCCCTTTGTGTCAGGGCGGAAACCAGACACTGAAGAGACCAGCAAACAGAAGAAGCTATAACAGAGGGAACCGCCTTGGAAGCTACAGGCAATAGATTAAAACCCTGTGGTTAGTACCAACTACATAAGAAGAGGCCTATAGATCTTGAGAAATATAAGTCGGACCAAGGAACTAGCCAAAAATGAACTGAACCCACAATACTCACAACAAAACCAGAGAAAATCCTAGATATATTTTTACTATTTTTACGATCATTCTTTTTTTTTTAATTTTTTTAAAAAAATTTTAAGTCCTCTATTATTCCTTTAATTTTCACTTTTATAACCAATTACTTTGCAAAAAAAAAAAAACAACTATTTTTTTAAAGCAAACTTCATATATATATATATATTTTATAATTTTTTTGACCTTGTTTTTTTTTTTCCTTCTTTTCTTTAACATTGTATTTTTGAAATTCCAAACTCTACTCTAGATTTTTAATTTTAGCTTTTTGGTATTTTTTATCAATTTTGTACCTATAGTTTTTTTTTTATAATTTCTGTGACCCTTTTTTTTTTCTTTTTCTCTGTTTCTTTCTCTTCTTCTTTTAATAACATTGTATATCTGAAATTACAAACTCTACTCTAGATTTTTAATTTATGCTTTTTGGTATTTGTTATCAATTTTGTACCTGTGTTTTCTTTATAATTTATGCGACTTTGTTTGTTTTTGTTTGTTTGTTTTCTCTTTCTTTTTCTTCTTCTTTTTTTAACATTGTATTTTTGAAATTCCAAACTCTACTTTAGATTTTTAATTTTTGCTTTTTGGTATTAGTTATCAATTTTGTACCTATATTTTCTTTATAATTTTTGCAACCTTGTTTGCTTTTGTTTGTTCGTTTTTTCTCTCTTTCTTTTCCTTCTTCTTTTCTTTAACATCATATTTTTGAAATTCCAAACTCTAGTCTAGATTTTTAATTTTTGCTTTTATGTATTTGTTACCAATTTTGTACCTTTAAGAAGCCAATCTTCAGTACCCATTTTCACTAGGGAGCGAGATTACTGGCTTGACTACTCTCTCTCCCTCTGGACTCTCCTTTTTCTCCACCAGATCGCCTGTGTCTCCTCCCTAACTCAACTCTACCCAACTCTGTGAATTTCTGTGTGTTCCAGACGGTGCAGATCACTTAGGGAACTGATTACTGGCTGGATATGTCTCCCTCCTTTTCATTCCCCCCTTTTATCCTCCTGGCCACCTCTGTCACCTTCCTCCTTCTTCTCTTCTCTGTATAACTCCGTGAACAACTCTGAGCAGTCCAGTTGTGGAGTGCACATAAGGAAGAGATTACTGGCTAGCCCACTCTCTCCTCTACTGATTCCACCTCATCTCATTCGGGTCACCCCTAACTCCCTCCTCCCTCTTCTCTTCTCCATGTAACGCTGTGAACCTCTCTGGGTGACCCTCATGGTAGAGAAACTTTTCATCTTTAACGTAGATGTTTTATCAATGGTGCTGTATAGAAGGAGAAGCTTTGAAACTACTGTAAAAGTAAGACCGATAACTGGAAGCAGGAGGCTTAAGTCCAAACCTTGACTCCAGGGAACTCGTAACTCCAAGGAACATTAATTGACAGGAGCTCATCAAATGCCTCCATACCTACACTGAAACCAAGCACCACACAAGGGCCAACAAGTTCCAGGGCAAGACATACCAAGCAAATTCTCCAGCAACAAAGGAACACAGCCCTGAGCTCCAACATACAGGCTGCCCAAAGTCACCCCAAAACCATAGACATCTCATAACTCATTACTGGACACTTCATTGCACTCCAGAGAGAAGAAATACAGCTCCACCCACCAGAACACTGACACAAGCTTCCCTAACCAAGAAACCTTGACAAGCCACCTGCACAAACCCACACAGAGTGAGGAAACGCCACAAAAAAGAGAACTCCACAAACTGCCAGAATACAGAAAGGACACCCCAAACTCAGCAATTTAAACAAGATGAAGAGACAGAGGAATACCCAGCAGATAAAGGAACAGGATAAATGCCCACCAAACCAAAAGAGGACCTGATAAAGAATTCCGAATAATGATAGTGAAATTGATCCAAAATCTTGAAATCAAAATGGAATCACAGATAAATAGCCTGGAGACAAGGATTGAGAAGATGCAATAAAGGTTTAACAAGGACCTAGAAGAAATAAAAGAGAGTCAATATATAATGAATAATGCAAAAAAATGAAATTAAAAACACTCTGGAGGCAACAAATAGTAGAATAACAGAGGCAGAAGATACGATTAGTGAATTAGAAGATAGAATGGTAGAAATAAATGAATCAGAGAGGATACAAGAAAAACGAATTAAAAGAAATGAGGACAATCTCAGAGACCTCCAGGACAATATTAAACGCTACAACATTCGAATCATAGGGGTCCCAGAAGAAGAAGACAAAAAGAAAGACCATGAGAAAATACTTGAGGAGATAATAGTTGAAAGCTTCCCTAAAATGGGGAAGGAAATGATCACCCAAGTCCAAGAAACCCAGAGAGTCCCAAACAGGATAAACCCAAGGCGAAACACGCCAAGACACATATTAATCAAATTAACAAAGATCAAACACAAAGAACAAATATTAAAAGCAGCAAGGGAAAAACAACAAATAACACACAAGGGAATTCCCATAAGGATAACAGCTGATCTTTCAATAGAAACTCTTCAAGCCAGGAGGGAATGGCAAGACATACCTGAAATGATGAAAGAAAATAACCTACAGCCCAGATTACTGTACCCAGCAAGGATCTCATTCAAATATGAAGGAGAAATCAAAAGCTTTTCAGACAAGCAAAAGCTGAGAGAATTCAGCACCACCAAACCAGCTCTCCAACAAATACTTAAGGATATTCTCTAGACAGGAAACACAAAAATGGTGTATAAAAATCAAACCCAAAACAATAAAGTAAATGGCAATGGGATCATACTTATCAGTAATTACCTTAAACGAAAATGGGTTGAATGCCCCAACCAAAAGACAAAGACTGGCTGAATGGATACAAAAACAAGACCCCAACATATGTTGTCTACAAGAGACCCACCTCAAAACAGGGGACACATACAGACTGAAAGTGAAGGGCTGGAAAAAGATTTTCCATGCAAATAGGGACCAAAAGAAAGCAGTAGTAGCAATACTTATATCAGATAAAATAGACTTTAAAACAAAGGCTGTGAAAAGAGACAAAGATGGTCACTACATAATGATCAAAGGATCAATCCAAGAAGAAGATATAACAATTATAAATATATATGCACCCAACACGGGAGCGCTGCAATATGTAAGACAAATGCTAACAAGTATGAAAGGAGAAATTAACAATAACACAATAATAATGGGAGACTTTAATACCCCACTCACACCTATGGATAGATCAACTAAACAGAAAATTAACAAGGAAACACAAACTTTAAATGATACAATAGACCAGTTAGACCTAATTGATATCTATAGGACATTTCATCCCAAAACAATGAATTTCACCTTTTTCTCAAGTGCACATGGAGCCTTCTCCAGGATAGATTACATCCTGGGCCATAAATCTAGCCTTGGTAAATTCAAAAAAATTGAAATCATTCCAAGCATCTTTTCTGACCACAATGCAGTAAGATTAGATCTCAATTACAGGAGAAACACTATTTAAAAATTCCAACATATGGAGGCTGAACAACACACGGCTGAATAACCAACAAATCACAGAAGAAATAAAAAAAGAAATAAAAATTTGCATAGAAACGAATGAAAATGAAAACACAACAACCCAAAACCTATGGGACACTTTAAAAGCAGTCCTAAGGGGAAAGTTCAAAGCAATACAGGCATACCTCCAGAAACAAGAAAAAAGTCAAATAAATAACCTAACTCTACACCTAAAGCAATTAGAAAAGTAAGAAATGAAGAACCCCAGGGTTAGTAGAAGGAAAGAAATCTTAAAAATTAGGGCAGAAATAAATGCAAAAGAAACAAAAGAGACCATAGCAAAAATCAACAAAGCCAAAAGCTGGTTCTTTGAAAGGATAAATAAAATTGACAAACCATTAGCCAGACTCATCAAGAAACAAAGGGAGAAAAATCAAATCAATAAAATTAGAAATGAAAATGGAGAGATCACAACAGACAACACAGAAATACAAAGGATCATAAGAGACTAGTATCAACAATTATATGCCAATAAAATGGACAACGTGGAAGAAATGGACAAATTCTTAGAAAAGTACAACTTTCCAAAACTGGACCAGGAAGAAATAGAAAATCTTAACAGACCCATCACAAGCACGGAAATTGAAACTGTAATCAAAAATCTTCCAGCAAACAAAAGCCCAGGTCCAGACGGCTTCACAGCTGAATTCTACCAAAAATTTAGACAAGAGCTAACACCTATCCTACTCAAACTCTTCCAGAAAATTGCAGAGGAAGGTAAACTTCCAAACTCATTCTATGAGGCCACCATCACCCTAATACCAAACCTGACAAAGATCCCACAAAAAAAGAAAACTACAGGCCAATATCACTGATGAACATAGATGCAAAAATCCTTAACAAAATTCTAGCAATCAGAATCCAACAACACATTAAAAAGATCATACACCATGACCAAGTGGGCTTTATCCCAGGGATGCAAGGATTCTTCAATATCTGCAAATCAATCAATGTAATACACCACATTAACAAATTGAAAAATAAAAACCATATGATTATCTCAATAGATGCAGAGAAAGCCTTTGACAAAATTCAACATCCATTTATGATAAAAACTCTCCAGAAAGCAGGAATAGAAGGAACATACCTCAACATAATAAAAGCTATATATGACAAACCCACAACAAACATTATCCTCAATGGTGAAAAATTGAAAGCATTTCCTCTAAAGTCAGGAACAAGACAAGGGTGCCCACTTTCACCATTACTATTCAACATAGTTTTGGAAGTTTTGGCCACAGCAATCAGAGCAGAAAAAGAAATAAAAGGGATCCAAATTGGAAATGAAGAAGTAAAAGTCTCACTATTTGCAGATGACATGATCCTCTACATAGAAAACCCTAAAGACTCCACCAGAAAATTACTAGAACTAATCAATGATAATAATAAAGTTGCAGGATATAAAATCAACACACAGAAATCCCTTGCATTCCTATACACTAATAATGAGAAAACAGAAAGAGACATTAAGGAAACAATTCCATTCACCATTGCAACGGAAAGAATAAAATACTTAGGAATATATCTACCTAAAGAAACTAAAGACCTATACATAGAAAACTATAAAACACTGGTGAAAGAAATCAAAGAGAACACTAATAGATGGAGAAATATACCATGTTCACGGATTAGAAGCATCAATATAGTGAAAATGAGTATACTACCCAAAGCAATCTATAGATTCAATGCAATCCCTATCAAGCTACCAACAGTATTCTTCACAGAGCTAGAACAAATAATTTCACAATTTGTATGGAAATACAAAAAACCTCGAATAGCCAAAGCTATCTTGAGAAAGAAGAATGGAACTGGAGGAATCAACCTACCTGACTTCAGGCTCTACTACAAAGCCACAGTTATCAAGACAGTATGGTACTGGCACAAAGACAGAAATATAGATCAATGGAACAAAATAG
Source organism: Bubalus kerabau (assembly GCF_029407905.1). Taxonomy (NCBI): domain Eukaryota; kingdom Metazoa; phylum Chordata; class Mammalia; order Artiodactyla; family Bovidae; genus Bubalus; species Bubalus kerabau. Next base: position 97,176,302 of record NC_073647.1, on the reverse strand, counting down.
AAAGCCCAGAGATAAATCCACGCACATATGGACACCTTATCTTTGACAAAGGAGGCAAGAATATACAATGGATTAAAGACAATCTCTTTAACAAGTGGTGCTGGGAAAACTGGTCAACCACTTGTAAAAGAATGAAACTAGAACACTTTCTAACACCATACACAAAAATAAACTCAAAATGGATTAAAGATCTAAACGTAAGACCAGAAACTATAAAACTCCTAGAGGAGAACATAGGCAAAACACTCTCCAACATACATCACAGCAGGATCCTCTATGACCCACCTCCCAGAATATTGGAAATAAAAGCAAAAATAAACAAATGGGACCTAATTAAACTTAAAAGCTTCTGCACAACAAAGGAAACTATTAGCAAGGTGAAAAGGCAGCCTTCAGAATGGGAGAAAATAATAGCAAATGAAGCAACAGACAAACAACTAATCTCAAAAATATACAAGCAACTCCTACAGCTCAACTCCGGAAAAATAAATGACCCAATCAAAAAATGGGCCAAAGAACTAAATAGACATTTCCCCAAAGAAGACATACAGATGGCTAACAAACACATGAAAAATTGCTCAACATCACTCATTATCAGAGAAATGCAAATCAAAACCACAATGAGGTACCATTTCACACCAGTCAGAATGGCTGCGATCCAAAAGTCTACAAGTAATAAATGCTAGAGAGGGTGTGGAGAAAAGGGAACCCTCTTACACTGCTGGTGGGAATGCAAACTAGTACAGCCACTACGGAGAACAGTGTGGAAATTCCTTAAAAAACTGGAAACAAAACTGCCTTATGATCTGGCAATCCCACTGCTGGGCATACACACTGAGGAAACCAGAAGGGAAAGAGACACATGTACCCCAATGTTCATCGCAGCACTGTTTATAATAGCCAGGACATGGAAGCAACCTAGATGTCCATCAGCAGATGAATGGATAAGAAAGCTGTGGTACATATACACAATGGAGTATTACTCAGCCATTAAAAAGAATACATTTGAATCAGTTCTAATGAGGTGGATGAAACTGGAGCCTATTATACAGAGTGAAGTAAGCCAGAAAGAGAAACACCAATACAGCATACTAACGCATATATATGGAATTTAGAAAGATGGTAACAACAACCCTGTGTACGAGACAGCAAAAGAGACACTGAGGTATAGATCAGTCTTATGGACTCTGTGAGAGAGGGAGAGGATGGGTAGATTTGGGAGAATGGCATTGAAACATGTATAATATCATGTATGAAACGAGTCACCAGTCCAGGTTCGATGCACGATACTGGATGCTTGGGGCTGGTGCACTGGGACGACCCAGAGGGAGGGTATGGAGAGGGAGGAGGGAGGACGGTTCAGGATGGGGAACACAGGTATACCTGTGGCGGATTCATTTCAATATTTGGCAAAACTAATACAATATTGTAAAGTTTAAAAATAAAATAAAATTAAAAAGAAAAAAAAAGAACAGACTTTTGGACTATGTGGGAGAAGGCGAGGGTGGGATGATTTGAGAGAATAGCAATGAAACATGTATATTATCATATGTAAAATAGATGACCAGTTCAAATTTGATACATAAAGCAGGGCACTCAAAGTCGGTGCTCTGGGACAACCCAGAGATGGTAGGACATGGTATGACAGGGCTGTATATTCTCACCCTGTTTATTTAACTTATATGCAGAATACATCATGTAAAATGACAGGCTGCATGAATCACAAGCTGAATCATGATTGTGAGGGAAAATATCAACAACCTCATATATGCAGATGATACAAATATAACGGCAGAGAGTGAAGACAAACTAAAGATCTCCTGATGAAGATGAAAGAGGAGTATGAAAAAGCTGGCTTAAAACCCAACATTCAAAAAACTAAGATCATGGCATCCAGTCCCATCACTTCATGGCAAATAGATGGGGGAAAATTAGAAACAATGGCAGATTTTGTTTTCTTGGGTGCCAAAATCACTTCAGATGGTGACTGCAGCCATGAAATTAAAAGACGCTTACTCCTTGGAAGGAAAGTTATGACCAACCTAGATAGCATATTAAAAAGCAAAGACAAAGACATTACTTTGCCAACAAAGGTCTGTCTAGTCAAGGCTGTGGTATTTCCAGTAGTCATGTATGGATGTGAGAGTTGGACTATAAAGAAAGCTGAGCACTGAAGAACTGATGCTTTTGAACTGTGGTGTTGGAGAAGACTCTTGAGAGTTCCTTGAACTGCAAGGAGATCAACCAGTCGATCTTAAAGGAAATAAATCCTGAATATTCATTGGAAGGGCTGATGCTGAAGCTGAAGCTGAAGCTCCAATACTTTGGCCACCTGATGCAAAGAGCCAACTCATTGAAAAAGACCCTGATGTTGGGAAAGATTGAAGGCAAAAGGAGAGGGAGTGGCAGAGGATTAGATCATTAGATAGCATCACCAAATGAGTGGAAATGGATTAGAGCAAACTCTAGGAGAATGTGTAGGACAAGAAGCCTGGCAGGCTGCAGTCCATGTGATTGCAAAGAGTTGAACACAATTTAGCAACTGAACAACAACAACAACAGGACATGGAAGCATCTTAGAAAACTCATTGGCAATAATTTATCCATTGATGGACCTCTGGGCTGTTTCCAGTTTGGGGGCTATTATGAATAAAGTTTCTCCAAATATTCTCATGAAAAAAAGAAATTTGACAATTATTCATGCCCCTTCATGAGACACTGGGGAATCAGAGAGATCCATGGGAATTTGACATTATCTGGTACAATGCTGCCCAGTAGAAATTTCTACAATAATGGAAATGTTCTATGTTTGCACTATCCAATACAACAGCCACTAGCCACATGTGACTCACTAAGCATTTGAAATGTGACTAGCATATCTGAGAAACTAATTTTATTTTCTTTATATAGTTTTTGGCTACCATATTGGATAACACAGATATAGACAGTATAGTTTAATGGAAAGCATGTGGGATTTGAAGCTAAATAGATCCTCAGTTTTAAATCTTAGTGACTGTCAGTTACTAACTACATCACGATAATTTTGGTCATGGTCTTTATCTTGTTCAAACTTCAGTTTCCTTATTTGTAAAATGGGGATAATACCAGAACCTCACAGGTTTGTTGTGATTAAGAGAATGAATGTAAAACACCTAGCCCAGGGCTCAGAACATAGTAAGTCATCTTTAAATAATATCTATTATTATCAAGTTCCCATTTTCCATATGGAGAATCTGAAGCTCCAAAAGGAAAAGTATCTTGTCCACAGTTACAGGTAGCTAGAAGCACAGTCAGGAGCTAAATCCAGATGTTCTCACTTTCTGTTAAGAAGTTTTCTTATAGAGATGAATCCTCCTCAAGCTTGAAGGGTGAAGGGTGATGGGTGGTATCCCAAACAACTATCCACATGCTATAAAAAAAAATATCTAAAAAAAAAATATCTACACATGTAGAGAAAATGTACCTTTGTGAAGCCTATTTGTTCCTTCCGGAAATTCTCCAGGGGTTTGATCAACAAATCACTAGCATTGTGTACCTAGAGAAAAAGAAAAAAACACACAAAATAACTTTCAAATTAGCAAGGTTCAGAGACAAGATTCATTGTTACTAGGATATTTCCTTATAATACATCATCAATGTGTATTAGTGCAAAATGTTAACTGGTTTGTTGGGTTTTGTTACTGTTTTCCCATATTGCTCTTTTAAAATCAAATGCTTTCAAAGAAAATGAGAAAAGAAACATTAGGGGCCTTTCTCTGCAACTTTACTGGTAGTATTATCTGAGTTTTTAATTGATAAATATCCAGAGACATGACCAGAAATAGACACAGGAAGCCTGAAGTATGTGTGGAAAAGAGAAGAAAAAGGGAATGCAAAAACACATGAAAAGGGCAATTGCACCAAGCACAAATCATTTCATGGGAAGCAAATGAATTAACAGTAATAGCACCAGGAAAGATCCCAGTATAAACTGTTTCTAGCCCTGCCCTAGTTTGTCATAAAGCCAGAACATTTCCCTCAGAACTAGGAATCTATTACAGCATCACAGAGAATACTAGACCAGGCCTTCAAAAGATGTAACTGTATGCTCAGAACCTGACAGGAACAGCCTTTCCATGTACTAAAAATATTGGCAATATTGGTTTCGGAAATTAAAAACATCATAGCCAAACTGGAGCCCTTGTACACTGGGAAGGCAAAGATATACAAAGCTTTATTTTTCATATAAATCTCTTGGGAATTTGCACCTATCCAATGCAACAAGCAGGGTTTGTTTTTCCAGAGGTGCAAGTTAGCTATGTTTTAATTTTGATCTATTACAAGACAAGAAAAAAAAAAAAGAGGGACTGGTTTCCTTATCTGATGAGACTGAAGTGTCAGTAAGACAAGAAATATCTTTATAAAAACAGAAGACAGAGTAGAAAGCCAGTTTTGACCAGTCCTATGTTTTCCAAAAGTGAAAGTCCCTCAGTCGTGTCTGACTCTTTGTGACCCCATGGATTATACAGTCCAGGGAATTCTCCAGGCCAGAATTCTAGAGTGGGTAGCCTTTCCCTTCTCCAGCGGATCTTCCCAACCCAGAGATCAAACACAGGTCTCCTACATTGCAGGCAGATTCTTTACCAACTGAGCTATCAGGGAACCCCTTAATTTCCAAACTAAGAAGCAATTTTTAAACTATCAACAAAGAGCAAGGCAAGTTGAGGCATTAATACATATTGCATTCAGGTCCTACAAGCAGGACCTCTTATTTTGCATCCAGGTATGATTTAAGGTTCAAATAAATGGGCAAACTCTCATCCAATCAAAGCTCGATGACTATCTTCAATTGAAAACAATAATATTCTTACTAAAAGTACCAGCCTGTCTCTCTTGCCTAATACATGCTACTTTTCCATGGACTGTGAATTATGTGCTATCAACTTTGTGTACCCACCTGGAAATAAACTAAGTCATTGGTGTCATAGATACAGGGAGTAATTTTTTTTTCTTTACTACAGTGGAAGTTTTAAAGCGTGGTCACCAATTCTATGATACTCCTCCCACTGAGAAGAAAGGCCTCTATTCCCTCTACCTTGAATACAAGTGAGTTTATTCCTGTTCTGAAACAACAAAATACAGCAGAAGTGATACTACATGACATCTCAGGCTAGGTCATAAAAAGCCAGTAATTTCCACCTGGTTGCCTTGGAACAGTCCTCATAAGACCTGAGCCACAGTGTAAGAAGTTGAAATATCCTGCCACTACCAAGCTAGAGGGGTCAAATGTAGACATTCTTGTCAGTAGTCCAGCTGAGTTCAGGCTTCCAGTCACTAAAGAGTCAGATATGTAAGTGAAGCTACTTTTTATCTTCCATACCACCCCATATCCCAAGTGAATACCACCACATAGAGCAGAAGAGTCTCCCAGGTAACCCCTTCCTAAATTCATGGGCCCCCCGCCAAAAAACATGAAATAAAATTAAATAGTTTTAGTTTAACTTGGTAAGTTTTAGAATAGGGTGTTATGTAGCAATAGATCATTAGTAAATGAGTCGTTGATAGGTAACATATTACAAAAAGAAGGCATTGAAAGTACACTAAGTTCATTTTTTGCAGTTCTCAAAAACAGACCTTACCGTTGCAAATAGAGTTCCCTTCAGAGTCAGAACGGCACCTAGGCAAGCCTCCTATCTTTAATTATAGAGAAAGTCTGTTAGCGAGATTTTTTAAAGGACACTTTCAGAAGTACTACTACCTCCTCCACTGTACTTGTTAAGAAATAAAGGCTGCAAAGCTTCTCTTTGTTTGTTTTCTCCATACTTTCTTCCACACTTTAAAACATATTTATGAGAATGACTAGATATTTGCAGTTGTCACATGCTAGGACTGTGATCTTCCTCCCTCTTCTACTAAAGCTTTTTTTGGCCTCTTCTTAGAGAAATGATAAAAGGCTCTTTAACAGCTACCATACTGAGGTACACAAGTACTTTTACTACACTTCCAGGAGATGAAAGAGATGCAGTCAAGCAATAAATTCCTGGCATGTTGTAAAAGGCCTTCATTTAGCCCTACCTTCACAGCAGCATTCCTGGAATTAAATGGGAAATGGGAAGCCAACACTCAATATATGATTGAAGAATTGAATGAGCACACTATAATTAAAGACAGAAGAGAATTAGCTAGTCCTGTAGAAAACAGCCAGAAGAATGGTGAGGAAAACATCTCAAAAGGTGCATATTTTAGAGCTTTGGGGTAAATAAAAGAGGTCAAGAAACAAATAGGGCTTAAGAGCTGTACAGATGACATTTCTAGTAACATCTGAATGAAATGGGCATGAATGTCTTTGAGATCAAATTTGTAGCAGTCCAAAAACTCTTGTGATAGAAGAAAACATTAAACTAGTGGGGCATCTAATAGGCTCCGGGAAGACTACCCATATTGAACTCTTAAGTATCTTTTTAAAAGCAAATTTCTTAAATGAAAAAAATTCCCAAAGTCAAATTTCCACAAACCTAATCTTTTAGGCAACAAAAGATAACTAGAAACATTTATATGATCAGTGTTTTTTCTATTGATGCAACACTTCCATATTCATTTTATCATTTGGCATATATACAACAAACTTGGGAGGTGGGAAGTATTTTCTCATTCTACATATTAAAAAAAGGAGACTAGAAGAAATAAAGTGATTAGTGTGAAGTCAACAACCAAGTTATTGGCACAGCAATCATTTCCCTGCTTAAAGGCCCTGATTTCAATCCTAACTCTCCAGGAGTTGAGATAAAATGGTAGCAGTATTCTGAGAAATCACACTGTTGAAAAGGAAGAGTGATTACTTCCTGTTGAAGCAGGAAGATTAAAGAGCTCTTGCTATCAGAATAAATGGGTTTAACAAAACTGAGCTGCCAATAGAAAGTCATCTAATGACAGAAAGGGAAGATAGACCATTTTGTGGTCTGTTACATTGCTTCCAATTCAACCACATGCTCCTAATAAAAATAAATATTGAACAACATAGGTACTTCCATATTTAAGTCTCAAATAACTTTGGAGTGTGGCTAAAGACATGCATTTCTACCAATTTTTCCAGGTGACACTGCTGGTATGGGCCTAGAGTTTTTTTGTTTTTTGTTTTTTTCAACTGTTAAAATATTTCACAAAAAATATATCTAAAAAAAAATAAATCTAATAGGAGGGAACTATAAAACTCTGATGAAAGAAATCAAAGAAGGTATAAATAATGAAGAGATAATTGATGCTCATGAATAGTAAGACAAAATTTTTAAGATGTTAGTTTGTCCCAACTTAATCTATAAATTCAACATAATACCAAAATTCAACATAATACCAAAATCCCAGCAATTTATTTTGTGGATATTGATAAATAGGTTCTAAAGTTCCTACCCTACTCCACAATTTATTTACAAAGTTACATTAAATCAAGAGAGTGTGGTGTTGGTCCATGACATTTTTCACAGAGCTAGAACATATAATAGACAAAAGTTTCAGAATTTCCAAAACAATCCTGAGGAAAAAGAACAAAGCTAGAGACATAACTCACCCAGACTTAAGACAACATTACAAACCTACAGTTATCCAAACAGCATGGCACAAATGAAGATCAATAGAACGGAATATCAATTCATTGGAATGACTGATGCTGAAGCTGAAGCTTCAAAACTTTGGACACCTGATGCAAACAGCCAACTCATTGTAAAAGACCTTAATGCTGGGAAAGACTGAAGGCAGGAGGAGAAGGGGGTGACAGAGGATGGGATGTTGGATGGCATCACTGATTCAATGGACATGAGATTCAGCAAACTCCAGGACATACTGAAGGACAGGGAAGTCTGGCGTGCTGCAGTTCACAGGGGTCACAAAGAGTCAGATACAACTTAGCCACTGAACAACAACAACAAGAAAAGAATAGAGAGCCCAGAAATAAATCTACAGACACACAGTCAATTAAACTATAACAAAGGATGCAAGAAGAATATACAGTGGATAAAATATAGTCTCTTCAATAAGTGCTGTTGGAAAAGCTGGACAGTTACAAGTAAATCAATGAAATTAGAATGCCCCTCACACTCTATGTAAAAATGAACTCAAAATGGTAAAAAGATCTAAATATAAGACATGACACCATAAAAATTCTAGAAAACAACACAGGCAAAGCATTCTCTGACATAAATCAGCAATGTTTTCTTAGCTCAGTCTCTGAAAGCAAAATAAATAAAAGCAAAAATAAACATGAGAGTTAATGAAACTTAAAAGCTCTTGTACAGCAAAGAAATCATCAAACTGAAAAAACAACCTACAGAATAGAAGAAATTATTTGCAAACAATATGAATAACAAGGAGTTAATAGCCGAAATATACAAACAGCTCACACAATTTAATATTAAAAAAATTAAAAACTAGGCAAAAGATGTAAATAGACATTTTTCCAAAGAACTATAGATGGTCAACGGTCACATGAAAAGGTACTAAATATCACTAAATAATTAGAGAAATGCAAATCAAAACCATGAGGTATCACCTCACACATTCACTGGATCATAGAGAAAGCTAGGGAATGCCAGAAAAACATCTACCTCTGTTTCATTGACTACACAAAAGCCTTTGACTGTGTGGATCATAATAAACTGTGAAAAGCTCTTAAAGAGATGGGAATACCAGACCATCTTACCTGTCTCCTGAGAAACCTATATGCAAGTCAAGAAGCAACAGTTAGAACTCTGTATGGAACAACTGGTTGGTTCAAGATTGAGAAAGAAGTACAACAGGGGTACACGTGTCTCTTTCAATTCTGGTTTCCTCCGTGTGTATGCCCAGCAGTGGGATTGAAAGAGACACGTGTACCCCAATGTTCAATGCAGCACTGTTTATAATAGCCAGGACATGGAAGCAACCTAGATGTCCATCAGCAGATGAATGGATAAGAAAGCTGTGGTACATATACACAATGGAGTATTACTCAGCCATTAAAAAGAATACATTTGAATCAGTTCTAATGAGGTGGATGAAACTGGAGCCTATTATACAGAGTGAAGTAAGCCAGAAAGAAAAACACCAATACAGTATACTAACACATATATATGGAATTTAGAAAGATGGTAACAATAACCCTGTGTACGAGACAGCAAAAGAGACACTGATGTATAGAACAGTCTTTTGGACTCTGTGGGAGAGGGAGAGGGTGGGATGATTTGGGAGAATGGCATTGAAATATGTATAACATCATATATGAAAGGAGTCGCCAGTCCAGGTTCGATGCACGATACTGGATGCTTGGGGCTGGTGCACTGGGACAACCCAGAGGGATGGTATGGGGAGGGAGGAGGAAGGAGGGTTCAGGATGGGAAACACATGTATACCTGTGGCGGATTCATTTTGATATTTGGCAAAACCAATACAATATTGTAAAGTTTAAAAATAAAATTAAATTTAAAAAAATAAGCAGGGTGACAATAAAAAAAAAAAAAGAAGTACAACAGGGGTGTCTGCTACCACCCTGCTTGTTCAATCCATATGCTGAGCACATCATGAGAAATGCCAAGCTAGATAAGTTGTAAGCTGGAATCAAGATAGGCGGGAGAAAGATCAATAACCACAGATATCTGGATGATACCATTCTAATGGCAGAAAGCAAAGAGGAACTAAAGGGTCTCTTGACAAGGGTGAAGGAGGAGAGTGAAAGAGCTGGCTTAAAACTAAATATTAAAAAAACTAAGATCATGGCATCCAACTCCATTACTTTATGGTAAATAGAAGGCAAAAAGTGGAAGTAATGACAGATTATTTTCTTCTGGGGCTCTAAAATCACTGCAGATGGTGACTGTAGCTATGAAATCAGAAGACGTTTGCTTCTTGGCAGGAAAACAATGGCAAACCTAGACAGTGTGTTGAAAAGCAGAGACATTATTTTGCTGACAAAGGCCCATATAGTCAAGGCTATGGTCTTCCCAATGGTCATGTACAGTTGTGAGAGGTGGACCATAAAGACAGCAGGGCACTGAAGAATTGATGCCCTCCAACTGTGGTGCTGGAGAAGACTCTTGAGAGTTCCTTGGACACCAAGGAGATCAAACTAGTTAATCTTAAGGGAAATCAACCCTGAATACTCATTTAGAAGGACTGATGTTGAAGCTGAATCTCCAGTAATTTGGTCATCTGATGTGAACAGTTGACTCATTGGAAAAGTCCCTGATGCTGGAAAAGACTGAGGGCAGAAGGAGAAAAGGGCATCAGAGGATGAGATTGCTGGATGGCATCACCAATGTAATGGACATGAACTTGGGCAGACTTTGGGAGATGGTGAGGGACCAGGGGGCTTGGTGTGCTGCAGTCCATGGGGTCGCAAAGAGTCAGACACAAGGGGGCAAGTGAACAACATCACCTCAAACTGGTCAGAATGGTCATCATTAAAAATTCTACAAATAATAAATACTAGAGAGGAAACAGAGAAAAGGGAACCCTTACACAGTTTGTGGGAATGTAAAGTGGTGCATCCACTATGGAAAACAGTATGGAGGTTCCTTAAAAAACTAAAAATAGAGCTACCATATGATCTAGCAATCACACTCCTGTGGATATATCCCCCCCAGAAAATGAGAATTTAATTCCAAAAGATATATGTACCCCAATGTACATAGCAGCACTATTACAACAGCCAAGACATAGAAACAACCAAGTGCCCATCAACACATGTTCGGCTTAAGAAGATGTGATATATATATCACATCTTACACATATCATATTTATATATATTCATTCTGTGCTTAGTCACTAAATCATGTCTGACTCTTTGCAACCCCATGGACTGTAGCCCATCAGGCTCCTCTGTCCATTGGGATTTTCCAGGCAAGAATAGTGGAGTGGGTTGCTATACCCTCCTCCAAGGGTTCTTCCCAACTCAGGATCACACTCAGGCCTCCCACATTGCAGTCGGATTCTTTACTGTCTGAGCCACCAGGGAAGCCCGTACACATGTGGTATATATATACTATATGTATGTGTGTATATATATATATATATCATATATGTATATATAAACATATACACACATATGTATATGTAAGCATAGATTCATACAATGGAATATTGTCTTTTGCAGCAACAGGGATGGACCTAGAGATAACCATACTAAGTGAAGTAAGTCAGACAAGTATCATATAATATCATTTACATGTGGAAGCTAAAAAACAATACAAGTGAATCTATATACAAAACAGAAACACACTCACAGACATAAAAAGTAAATTTACAGTTACCAAAGGGGAACAGGAGGGGAGGAGGATTAGGAATATAAGATTAACACACACAAACTACTATACCTAAAATAGATAAGCAATGAGGATTTGCTGTATAGCAAATGGAATTATATTCAACATCTTATAATATCTGATAATAGAAAATAATTTTAATATATATGTATCTGAATCATGGACTTGCCCAGTGGCTTGGGAGTAGAGAATCTACCTGCAATACAGAAGACATGGGTTCAGTCCCTGATTCAGGAAGATCCCCTGGAGAAGGAAATAACAATACACTCCAGGATTCTTGCCTGGGAAATCCCATGGACAAAGGAGCTTGACAGGCTACAGTCCATGGGGTCACAAAAGATTCAGACATGACTAAGTGACTAAACAAGAGCAACATATATCTGAAACAATATTTAAGTTAACTATATTTCAATATTTTTTAATTTTGCAAAAAAAAAAGTATAATATTGCTGAAGAAATAAATAGATCAATGGAAGAGAACAGAGCCCAGATATAGATTCACACAAAAATAATCCATTGACCTTTGCCAAAGAAGCTAAAGTAATTCAATGGAGAAAGGACACTCTTTTCAGAAATAGTGATGAAACAACCAGATACCCACATTTAAAAAAAAAAAAATCTGGATACAATCCTTAAGGTTTCTCAAGAATTAGCTCAAAAGGGGGAAAAGGCCGGAAAAAGATGGCAGAGGAGTAAGATAGGGAGATGGTCAGCCTCCCCACAAATACATCAAAAACTCAATAAGATATGAAACTCCTACAAAGCAACCTCTAGGCGACAGCAGAAGACCCCAGGCCTCCAGGGGGCAGGCTAAGCTCCCTGGAAAGAGATAGGAGAGAAGATGGAGACATAAAAAGGGAAAAGGCACAGAACATCTGGATGGGAGCCTGTCGCACCGAGAGAGGGAGGGAGGAATTCTGAAACAGGGGCAGTTGCCATGAGCTGGGAGGAAACCTCATTGTGGGGAGGGGTATCTGCACAATCTCAGAAGGCTGGGCAAAGCAGAGACTTGGAGATTGGAGAACAAAGAAGGCTGCACTTCTCAGCCCATAGACAGCTCACAGACTGTGGCCCCAACCAGACAACAGGCTCAGGGAACTGAAACAAGCCCACAGAAGCCCTGTGGTGCAGAGGGCAGGCCCAGGGTGCCAAGAGAGGCATGGCATACAAACCTCTATAGCACACACAAACCTCACAGCATAGAGAGCAGGCCCAGGGAGCCAAAAGAACACACAAGTCCTGTGACATAGAGGTCAGGTGTCGGGAGCCACGTTAGGCATTACTGACAAAATGGAGGCACGGCCCCAACCCCCTCTCCTCATCCCGCAGGCATGGTCCCGGGATGAAGGAGTTAGTTCTTGTGATTCTAACTTGTTCTTTCCTTTCTTTGGTTGAGTTGCCTGGAAAGAATGTTAAGGTGCTTATTGTTCTTGGGAGGAGCATGAGAAGGCACAAAGCCTTCTGCAGTTGTGCCCAGAGAATAATCTATAAAGTAACCATTGACATTTGTTCAAGGATCTTTACAAAGGATGTTCTAGGATGAGCACGTAGGCTGCAGCTTGAGGCCATGGGAAGGACTGTTATCTGAGACCTGTTTGTGAGGGAAATATTTATGGCAAAAGAAGTTTGCTGAGTTTAGGGTTTAGGAGTAATTAAGAATAGTTAGAAGCTAAAAGTTTAAGGAATGTTGTAGTGTTAGCATATTTTACTATAGCTTAGAGATTAGGAATTTTAGAGACATTAATAGCTAGAAGACTTTTTAGGAGATAGTGATCTTAAGATGCTAGGGGCAAACAGGATTTAGAAAGATAAGAAATAAACTGAGGAATGTAGCATGAGTTACAATGTAATCACAAGTTAAGAATAGGACACATAAGAGGAAGTAGATAATAGATAGTAAAGCCGATTCTGAGAGAATCACTGAAGCAGGAACTCTATTTGTAGGGCAATGATGATTTCTGGAGACAATAAATCTGGGTGGGGGAAACTAAAAATGTCAAACCTCTGACCTAATGTTTTGTCAAAGTATAAAAGAAAACCTGAAGCTTGAAATAAACATGTAGCCCTGCACCTTGAGTCAGAGGCTACATCATTGTCCGCCGACACCACTCACCCCTTCAGGCTGATTCCCTGGCTGCTGAAGCTGGAGTCTGGCAGGCAGGCCAAGTGAGACGGGACAAGTGCACACAGGTCCACCCCCACCTGCTCCACGCAGAGAGTGGGCCCGAGACAAGTGCACACAATACTCGCGACATAGAGGGTGGGTCCAGTGAACCAAGCAAATGCACACAAGCCCTGTGACATATAGGACAACCTCAGGGGACTGAGGGAAGCCCATACACATCTCCGTGATGCAAAGGGAAGGGTCAGGGAGCAGAGAAAAGATCCATACAAGCCCAGACCTAGCAAGCTTTCGTCTGCTACTCAAGGCAAGACCAGGAAACAGAAGCACCAGTGAAGATTCCAGGAACAAGTAGGGGGCTGGTGACAGTAAAAATATCCTGAGAGGGCCACTTCGAAACGGCTGTGGAAATAGATGTGTCTAACACTGACAAAGCCAGAAGGATTGTCCAAAGGTATACTGAACCGACAGATATCCCCCAAACCAACCAAAGTACGCTGCACTGCCCTTCAGAGAGACGAGATCCAGCTCCATCAACCAGAAGAACACAGGCACAAGCTCCCCCAACCAGGAAAACATCACAGGACACTAATCCAACCCCATCAGTGGGGGCAGACTCCACAACCAAGAAGAACTACCATCTTGAGAACTTTTTTTTTCCTTATGAATCACACTGTTTATTCCCCCTACATACTTCCATATTCACATTACCCTTTTGCAGTGCTGTGGAGTTTTCCTCTTTGTTTTTCTTGTTTAAAAAACTTCTTTTTAAGATTTTTTTCACCAATTTTGTGATTTTTGTGATTTTGTTTTTGATTTATTTGACTGCTTTTCTTAAACTTCTTTACCAGCTGTAGCTATTCCTGAATATATATAAACCTTTGTCACATGTGTCTATTTATCTTTGCTTTGCTATTTTTTCTCTTTTATTTACCCTGTCTTCCATGCCCTTCCTTTTCTCTTTTCTGTCCCTTCTTCTTTTTCTTTTCTCTTTCTCTTCTCCCTTTTTTCCTTCCTTCACTCTTTCTTTTTGCATCATGCAATTTAAATTGTTGTGCTATCTTTGCTATATTCGCCAGTTGGCACTCTGCCTAGGCTCAGCTTTAAAATACTGAACCTTAGTGAGCTCTGCTTTTAATTGGGCATTATCAACTTTGGTTTCCCTTGTTCACTAAGTCAGTCACCTGTACTCTTTTCTTTAGAATATTTTGGTTATAACTGTGTGTGTGGAACTATGTATGTGTCCCATTATTTCTGTAATTACCTGCTTGATCTGCTTGATCTCCTCCAACTAGAAAACAGGCACAAGTCACCCCTAACAAAAAGTCAATGAAAACCACTCAACCAACCTTTCTCTCCAAGGGCAAAAACCAAAAGGAAGAAGGAATACAATTCTAAAACCTGTGAAAAGAAGACTTCAAATGGAGCAAGTTAGAAAAAGCATGGAAAGACAGAGGAATAGAGAACAAATGAAAGAATAAGGTAGAAACTCACAAGAAAAAAATAAATGAAGAGGAAATAGGCAATCTACTTGGAAGGGAATACAGAACAATGACAGTAAAGATGTTCCAAAGACTTGAACATAGAATGGAGAAAATGAAAGGAACAACACAGTTAATACAATCACCAAGGACGTAGAAAAAAAATAAAGAATAAACAAACAGATAATGAATAACACAATTACTGAAGTTAAAATATTATAGAAGGAACCAGTAGCAGAATAACTGAGGCAGAAGAATGGATAAGTGAGCTGGAGGACAGAATGGTGGAAATAACTGCTGAAGAGCAGAATAAAGGAAAAAGAATGAAAAGAATTGAGGATATTCTCAGAGACATTTGGGACAGCAGTAAATGCACCAATATTCGAAATATAGGTGTCCTAGAGTGAGAAGGAAAGAAAGAAAGGCACTGAGAAATATTTTTGAAGAAATTATAGTTGAAAACTTCCCCAACATGGGAAAGGAAATAGTCAATCAAGTCCAAGAATCACAGAGTCCCTTAGAGGATAAACCCAAGGAGAAACACATCAAGACACATATCAATCAAGCTAACAGAAATTAAACACAAAGAAAGAATATTAAAAGCAGCAAGGGAAAAGCAACATACAAGGGAAAACCCATGTGATAAACAGCGGATCATTTACCAGAAACTCTGTAGGCCAGAAGAGTATGGCGGGATATATTTAAAGTACTGAAAGAAAAAAATCTACAACCAAGATTACTATACCTGGCAAAGATCTCATTCAAAATTGATGGAGAAACCAAAAGCTTCACAGATAAGCCAAAGTTAAGAGAGTTTAGCACCACCAAACCATCCTTACAACAAATACTAAAGGGACTTACATAATCAGCAAACGCAAGAGAAAGGAAAGACCTACAAAAACAAACCCAAAACAATTAAGAAAATGCCAATGGGAATATATAATGCACAAATCAAAACATACAAAATGACTGAATGGATATAGAAACAAGACTCATATATATGTTGTCTACAAGAGACCCACTTCAGACCTAAAGTAAAAGGATGAAAATAAAAGCATGAAAAAAGATATTCCATGAGAATGGAAACCAAAAGAAAGCTGGAGTGGAAATCCTTAATTCAGACAAAACAGACTTATTACAAGAGGTAAAGAAAGACATAATGATCAAGGATATAATGATAAAGGGATCAATCCAAGAAGACATAACAATTGTAAAGATGTATGCGCCCAACACAGGAGCACCTCAATACAGAAGGCAACCACTAATAAGCATAAGAGGGGAAATTGACAGCAACACAGTGATAGCAGGGGACTTAAACACCTCACTTATACCCATGGACAGATCATCAAAACAGAATCAATAAGGAAACACAAACCTTAAATGAAACATTAGACCAAATGGACCCAATTGATACCTTTAGGATTTTACATCCAAATGTAGGATACACTTTCTTCTCAAGTGCATATGGCACATTCTTCAGGATAGACCATATCTTGGGCCACAAATCAAGCCTCAGTAAATTTATGAAAATTGAAATTGTATCAAGTATTTTCTCTGACCACAACACTGAGACGAGATATCAAGTACAGAAAAAAAAAAAAAAAAAAACGCTGAAAAAACACAAACTCATGGAGATTAAACAATACATTACTAAATAACAAAGATGTTACTGAAGAAATAAGAATGGAAATCAAAAGATTCCTAGAACAAATGGAAACGAAAACATGACAAGCCAAAAACTATGAAGTTCAGCAAAATCAGTTCTAAGGGGCAAGTTTATAGTAATACAATCCTACCTTAAGAAACAAGAAAAGCATTGAATAGACAACCTAATTCTACATCGAAAGCTGCTGGAAAAAGAACAAGAAACCACAAATTAATCAAAAGGAAAGAAATAATAAAGATTAGAGCAGAAATAAATGACAAAAAAATGAAGGAAACAAGCAAAAGTTAATAAAACTAAAAGCCGGTTCTTTGAGAAGATAAACAAAATTGACAATTTACTAGCCAGACTCATCAAGAAAAACAGGGAGAAAAATCAAATTAAAAAATAGAAATGAAAAGGAGAGGTTATAACAGACAACACAGAAATACAAAGGATCATGAGAATATTATGAGCAATTATATGCTAATAAAATGGACAACCTACAGGAAATGAACAGATAATCAGAACAGTTCAACCTCCCAAGACTGAATCAGAAAGAAATACAAATTATGGACAAGGCAATTACAAATACTGAAATCAAACCTGTGATCAAAATTCTCCCAGGAAGCAAAAACCCAGGGGCAGATGGCTTCACAGGAGAATTCTTTCATACATTTAAAGAAGCACTAATGCCTATTTTTCTGAAACTATTCCAAAAAATTGCAGAGGAAGGAACACATCCAAACTCATTCTAAAAGGCCAAAATCACCCTGATAACAAAATCAGGCAAAGGCAATACACACAAAAAAAGAACACTTCAGGCCAATATCACTGATGAACATAGATTCACTCCTCAACAAAATTCTAGCAAACAGAATTCAACAACACATTAAAAAGCTCATACACCATGACCAAATTGGGTTTATTCCAGAGATGCAAGGATTCTTCAATATACACAAATCAATCAATGTGAACCACTATATAAAAAAACTGAAAGATAAAAACCATATGAAAATCTCAATAGATGCATAAAAAGTCTTTGACAAAATTCACCACCAATTTATGATTAAAATGCATCAAAAAATGGGCAAAGAAAGAACCTACCTCAACATAGTAAAGATCACATATGATAAGCCCACAGAAAACATTCTCAGTGATGAAAAACTGAAAGCATTCCCTCTAAGATCAGGAACAAAACAAGGGTGTCCACTCTCACCACTATTATTCAACATAATTTTGCCTAGCTATGGCAATTAGAGAAGAAATAGAAATAAAAGGAATCCGGATTGGAAAAGAAGAGGCAAAGTTCTCACTGTTTGCAGATGACATGATACTATACATAGAAAAGCCAAAAGAAATTATCAGAAAATTACTAGAGCTAATCAGTGAATGTAGCAAAGTCGTGGGATACAGAGTCAATACACAGAAATCACCTGCATTCTTATATAGTAACAATGAAAAATCAGAGAGAGAAATTAAGGAATCAATCCCATTCACCACTGCAACAAAAAGAATAAAATATCTAAGAATAAACCTACCTAAGGAGACAAAAGAACTATATATCAAAAATTATAAGATACTAATGAATGAAATCAAAGATGACATAAACATGGAAAAATATTCCATGTTCCTGGGTAAGAAGATCTACATTGTGAAAATAACTATACTACCAAATTCAATCTACAAATTTAATGTGTTCCTATCAAATTACCAATAGCATTTTTAAAGAACTAGAAGAAAAAAGTTCACAATTCATACGGAAACACAAAAAAGCCCAAATACCCAAAGCAGTTTTGAGAACAAAGAATGGAGCTGGAACAATCAACCTTTCTGACTTCAGACTATACTACAAAGCTACAGTCATCAAGACAGTATGGCACTGGCACAAAAGCAGGAATATGTAACAATGGAGCAAGAGAAATAGCCCATATACCAATGGGTATCTTATTTTTGACAAAGGAGGCAAGAATATACAATGGGGCAAAGAGAGCCTCTTCAATAAGTGCTGCTGGGAAAACTGTTCAGCTACATGTAAAACAATGAAATTAGAACACTTTTGAATGCCATACACAAAGATAAACTCAAAATGAATTAAAGACCTAAAAGTAAGACCAGAAACTATAAAACTCTTAAAGGAAAACACAGGCAGAATACTTGACAACGTGATCAAAGCAAGATCTTCTATGACCCACCTCCTAGAGTAACAGAAATAAAAATAAAGGTAAACAAGTGGGACCTAATTAAACTTAAAAGCTTTGGTAGAGCAAAGGAAGCTAAAAACAAGGTGAAAAGACAACCCTCCAAAATGGGAGAAAATAATAGCAAAGGCAATAACTGACAAAGAATTAATTTCAAAAATATACTATCAACTCATATATAACTCAATACCAGAAAAACAAATAGCCCAATCAAAAAGTGGGAAAATGTCTCTAAAGAGACATGTCTCTTTAGAGAGACATTTCTCCAAAGAAGACATACAGATAGCTAATAAAGACATGAAAAGATGCTCAACATCACTCGTTATTAGAGAAATGCAAATCAAATGCATTTCTCATTATTAGAGAAATGCTAATGAGAGAAATTAGAGAAATTTAGATAAACTAGAAAAATCACTCGTTATTACAGAAATGGAAATCAAAACAACAATGAGATACCACCACACACCAGTCAGATTAGTCATCATCAAAAAGTCTATAAAGAATAAATGCTGGAGAGGGTGTGGAGAAATGCAGATTGATACAGCCACTATGGAAGACAGTATGGGCATTCCTTAAAAAACCAAGAATAAAAACCACCATGTGACCCAGCAATCCCATTACTAGGCATATACCCTGAGGAAACCAAAATTGTAGAAGACACATGTATCCCAATGTTTACTGCACCACAATTTACAATAGCTAGAACACAGAAGCAACCTAAATACCCATTGATATTAAGAAGCTGCGGTACATACATACAATGGAATATTGAGTTCAGTTCAGTTCAGTCTCTCAGTCATGTCTGACTCTTTGTGACCCCATGAATTGCAGCAAGCCAGGGCTACCTGTCCATTACCAACTCCCGGAGTTCACTCAGACTCACATCCATCGAGTCAGTGATGCCATCCAGCCATCTCATCCTCTGTCATCCCCTTCTCCTCCTGCCCCCAATCCCTCCCAGCATCAGAGTCTTTTCCAATGAGTCAACTCTTCCCATGAGGTGGCCAAAGTACTGGAGATTCAGCTTTACCATCATTCCTTCCAAAGAAATCCCAGGGCTGATCTCCTTCAGAATGGACTGGTTGGATCTCCTTGCAGTCCAAGGGACTCTCAAGAGTCTTCTCCAACACCACAGTTCAAAAGCATCAATTCTTCGGTGCTCAGCCTTCTTCACAGTCCAACTCTCACATCCATACATGACCACAGGAAAAACCATAGCCTTGACGAGATGGACCTTTGATGTCAAAGTAATGTCTCTGCTTTTGAATATGCTATCTAGGTTGGTCATAACTTTCCTTCCAAGGAGTAAGCGTCTTTTAATTTCATGACTGAAGTCACCATCTGCAGTGATTTTGGAGCCCCCAAAAATAAAGTCTGACACTGTTTCCACTGTTTCCCCATCTATTTCCCATGAAGTGATAGGACCGGATGACATGATCTTCATTTTCTGAAAGTTTAGTTTTAAGCCAACTTTTTCACTCTCCTCTTTCACCTTCATCAAGAGGCTTTTGAGTTCCTCTTCACTTTCTTCCATAAGGGTGGTGTCATCTGCATATGTGAGGTTATTGATATTTCTCCCAGAAATCTTGATTCCAGCTTGTGCTTCTTCCAGCCCAGCGTTTCTCATGATGTACTCTGCATATAAGTTAAATAAACAGGGTGACAATATACAGCCTTGATGTACTCCTTTTCCTATTTGGAACCAGTCTGTTGTTCCATATCCAGTTCTAACTGTTGCTTCCTGACCTGCATACAAATTTCTCAAGAGGCAGGCCAGGTGGTCTGGTATTCCCATCTCTTTCAGAATTTTCCACAGTTTATTGTGATCCACACAGTCAAAGGCTTTGGCATAGTCAATAAAGCAGAAATAGATGTTTTTCTGGAACTCACTTGCTTTTTCCATGATCCAGAGGATGTTGGCAATTTGGCCTCTGGTTGCTCTGCCTTTTCTAAAACCAGCTTGAACATCTGGAAGTTCACGGTTCACGTATTGCTGAAGCCTGGCGTGGAGAATTTTCAGCATTATTTTACTAGCGTGTGAGATGAGTGCAATTGTGCGGTAGTTTGAGCATTCTTTGGCATTGCCTTTCTTTGGGATTGGAATGAAAACTGACCTTTTCCAGTCCTGTGGCCACTGCTGAGTTTTCCAAATTTGCTGGCATATTGAGTGCAGCACTTTCACAGCATCATCTTTCAGGATTTGAAATAGCTCAACTGGAATCCCATCACCTCCACTAGTTTTGTTCGTAGTGATGCTTTCTAAGGCCCACTTGACTTCACATTCCAGGATATCTGGCTCTAGGTGAGTGATCACAACCATCATGATTATCTGGGTCATGAAGATCTTTTTTGTACAGTTCTTCTGTGTATTCTTGCCACCTCTTCTTAATCTGTTCTGCTTCTGTTAGGTCCATACCATTTCTGTCCTTTATCAAGCCCATCTTTGCATGAAATGTTCTCTTCGTATCTTTAATTTTCTTGAAGAGGTCTCTAGTCTTTCCCATTCTGTTGTTTTCCTCTATTTCTTTGCATTGATCACTGAGGAAGGCTTTCTTATCTCTTCTTGCTATTCTTTGGAACTCTGCATTCAGATGCAATATTACTCAGCCGTAAAAAGGTACGCATTTGAGTCAGTTCTAATAATGTGGACATACCTAGAGCCTATTAAGCAGAGTGAAGTAAGTCAGAAAGAGAAATATAAATATCATATACTAAGGCATATATATGGAATCTAGAAAGATGGTACTGATTAATTTATTTGCAGGGCAGCAATGGAGAAACAGACATAGAGAACAGACTTATGGACATGAGGGAAGGGGAGGAGGGAGAGGGTGAGATTTATAAAAAGAGTAACATGGAAACCTACAATACCATATGTAAAATAGATAGCCAATGGGAATTTGTTGTATGGCTCAGGGATATCAAACAGGGGCTCTGTACAATCTGGAAGGGTGGGATTGGGAGGGAAATGGGAGGGACAACCGTGAGGGAAGGGATGTGGGTATACTTACGGCTGATTCTTGTTGATGTTTAACAGAAAATAAAGTTATATAAAGCAATGACCCTTCAATTTTTTAAAAAAGAAAGCAAACAAAAAAAGAATTAGTTCAAAAGAGATCATAGACCTAAATGTATAACATAAAACTCCTACAAGATCTTGTGCCAGTGCACAAGTGTGTCCAATTCTCTGTGACCCTTTGGATTGTAGCCCATGAGGCTCCTCAACACGTGGAATTTTTCAGGCAAGAATATTGGCATGGGTTACCATTTCCTCCTCCAGGGCAATTTCCCAACCCAGGGTTTGAACATGCATCTCCTGTATTTCCTGTATTACAGGCAGATACTCTACCCACTGAGCCTTAGGGCAGCCTTACAAAATAACAAATGAAACCATATAGATGAGTTTTTGTTTGGTAATGCCTTTTTAGATACAACCCCAAAAGCATGATTGATGAAAGACCTGATAAAATGGGCTTCATTCAAATTCAAAACTTCTGCTCTGCAAAAGACTTTCTTAAAAAATGAAAAGATAAGCCACAGACTGGAATATTTTGTGCAAAGAACATTTCTGATAAAGGACTGACATCCAAAATATACAAAGAAACCTTAAAACTTAACAATAGCAAAGAAAACAATTAAGACAAAGAGTAGAACACTACTGAGAGACTTTCACTTTCAAGAAGTAGGCAAAAGATGTGAACACGTCCCTCATGAAAGATGATGTATAGACAGCAAATAAGCATATGCAAATATGTTCCAAATCAAATGTCATCAAGAAAAAGCAAATTACAACAGCAAACATATACTATTATACACAAAGGAACATTTCATATGAGGATGGGCATGATAAACAACAGAAACGATAAGTACCTAACAGAAGCAGAAGACATTAAGAAAAGGTAACAGGAATACACAGAAAAACTATTTAAAAAAAAGTCTTAATGACCCAGATAACCACAATGGTGTGGTCACTCACTCAGAGCCACACATCTTGGAGTGTGAAATCAAGTGGCCTCAGGAAGCATTACTACGAACAATCCTAGTGGAAGCAATGGAATTACAGCTGAGCTATCTTAAATCCTGAACAATGATGCTGTTAAAGTGCTGCATTCAATATGTCAGCAAATTTGGAAAACCTACCAGTGGCCACAAGACTACTGGAAAAGGTCAATTTTCATTCCAATTGCAAAGAAGGGCAATGCTAAAGAACGTTCAAACTAATGTACAATTACACTCATTTCACATGTTAGCTAGGTAATGATCAAAATCCTTCAAGCTAAGCTTCAGCAGTATGTGAACCGAGAACTTCCAGATGTACAAACTGGATTTACAAAAGGCAGAGGAACCACAGATTGAATTGTCAACATTTGCTGGATCATAAAGAAAGCAAGGGAAGTCCAGAATAATACCTACTTCTGCTTCATTGACTACACGAAAGTCTTCGACTGTGTGGACAACAACAAACCATGGAAAATTCTTAAAGAGATGGGAATACCAGACCACCTAACCTGTCTCATGAGAAACTGGTATGCAGGTCAAGAAGCAACAATTAGAACCAGACATAGAAAAATGGACTGGTTCAACACTGGGAAAAGAGTATCTCAAGGCTGTATATTGTCACCCTGCTTATTTAACATGTATGCAGAGTACCTCATGCGAAATGCTAGACTGGATAAAACACAAATTAGAATCAAGATTGTTGGGAGAAATATCAATGACCTCAAATATGCAGATGATACCACCAATGGCAAAAACTGAAGAGGAATTAAAGAGATTCTTGATGAGGGTAAAAGAGGAGAGTGAAAAGCTGGCTTAAAACTCAACATTCAAAACACTAAGATCATGGCATCTGGTCCCATCACTTGCTGGCAAATAGAAGAGAGAAAAGTAGAAGCAGTGACAGATTTTATTTTCTTTGGCTCCAAAATAACTGTGGGTGGTGATTACAGCCATGAAATTAAAAGACACTTGGTCTTTGGAAAGAAAGCTATGATAAACCTAGACAGTGTACTAAAAATCAGCAACTTCACTTTGCCAACAGAAATCTGTATAGCCAAAGCTATGGCTTTTCCAGTAGTAATGTACAGATGTGACATTTGGACCATAAAGAAGGAAGAGTGCTGAAGAATTAATACCTTCAAATTCTAGTCCTGGAGAAGACTCTTCAGAGTCCTTTGGGCTGCAAAGAGATCAAACCTTGCAGTTAATCATAAAGGAAATCAACCCTGAATATTCACTGGAAAGACTGAGGCTGAAGTTCAAGCTCCAATACTTTGGCCACCCAATGCAAAGAGCCAACTCGTTGGAAAAGAACTTAATGCTGGGAAATTTTGAAAGCAGAAGAAGGGGGCAACAGAAGATGAAATAGTTAGATAGCATCATCGACTCAATGGACATGAGTTTGGGCAAACTCCAGGAGATAGTAAAGGACAGGGAAGTCTGGCACGCTGCAGTCCATGGAGTCACAAAGAGCTGAACATGACTTAGCAACTAAACAACAACGAAAATACATATTAGAGTGGGTGAAATCCAAATCACAGCCAACATCAAAAGCTTGCAATGATGTGCAGCAACGAGAACTGTCATTCATGGCTGGTGAGATTGCAAAATGGTACAGCCACTTTGGAAAACAGTTTGGCCGTTTTTTACAAATCTAGACCTACTCATCACACAATCTAGAAATTGTATCCCTTAGAATTTACTGGAAAGAGCTGAAAATTTATATCCACATAAAAATCTGTACACAGATGTGTATGGAAGTTTTTTCATAATTGCCAAAACTTGGGAGTAACCAATATATTCTTCATAAGGTGAAACGATGAAGAAACCATGGCACATCCATATAATGGAATATATACTATAATATACGCATACATATTATTCATTGACAAAAAAAACGAGTTATAAAGCCATGAAAAGACATAGAGGAACTTTAAATGCATGTTGCTAAGTCAAAGAAGGCAATCTGAAAAAGCTATATTATACAACTCCAATTATATGACATTCTAGAAAAGGCAAAACACAGTAAAAAGATAAGTGTTTGTCAGCGGTTTGGGTGTCAGAAAAGGTAGGGGGAATCACAGGAGATTTTTAGGGCAGTGAAAATATTCTGTATGATGAAACTTTGATGTACTATATATGTTATTAAGCATTTGTCAAAAGTGATAAAATATTCAACACAAAAATTGAACCCTAAAGTAACTATGGACTTGAGCTAATAATATTGTGTTGCAAGTTGTTAATAATAAGGGAAACCACACATGCAAGATGTTAATAAGGGAAACTATATGGGGAGTGATGGCAAGGAGAAATGGAGTACAGTTTACCTTTGAACAGTGCAAGTGTTAAGGGCATAAGCCCCAACCCTGTGCAGTCAAAACTCTGCATATAGCTTTACAGTCAGTCCTCCAGTATCTGAGGTTCTGTACCCATAGATTCAACCAAAGTCACATCATGTAGTACTGTAGTATTCATTGAAAAGTGCCTACATATAAGTGGACTCACAGAGCTCAAACACATGTTCAAAGGGCAACTGTATATGAAATCTCTGTATTTTCACTCAATTTTTCTACAAAACTAAATGTGCTCTAAATAACAAGTCTATTAATATTAATGAATGAGATTTTAAATGTAAGGGAAAAAGTTATCACATAGATATAAAAAAACTATCATATGTTTAAATGTAAACATATAAATATAAACTCATTATTTCTAAAAGCAGATAAACACAAATAGATAATTTAACAACACTAAAGACCACATTTTTTGTCAATATGTTCTACAGCCAAATTTAATGTCCTCTCAAGTCTTATCTCACTGAAATGAATAGAGTGATTTCCCTTTAAACTCTCAGAATGGGAACTTGAGATAGAATAATCAAATCAAATTCCAGTCTTTATAGTACCCAGGTAGTAATGAGACAGAAACTCAAACAAAAAAGCAACACTCCAACCAATGAGGACAGAAAAAAATGTCCAAAGTCAGCCATGATCTTGGCTCCAGGCCAAGTGTTAATGACCTACCATCATCATCCTCTCGTTTTCTACTTCGTTGAGCAATTCAGCAAATTCTTTGAAGGATTCAGCTGAAAGGACAGAATAAAAGATAAACCAAATTAATTATGGTACTTGATAGGCAAGTGGGCAGAGGTTAAGGGAAAAGAGGTAGAAACCGGTGCCACAACCCAATGGCACCACTACATGAAGGTGTCAAATCTAAGGACAAAAGAAGAAAAGTTCAGTACCTATTCAATTCAATACTGATTTCCTTTTTCCTTCTCTTTTCTTGGGGAAATGTTCCTACCTCAGCTTTTACCTGCAGTTTTATTGATATATAGTTGACATATAACATTCTGTATGATTAAAGTGACTT
Source organism: Bubalus kerabau (assembly GCF_029407905.1). Taxonomy (NCBI): domain Eukaryota; kingdom Metazoa; phylum Chordata; class Mammalia; order Artiodactyla; family Bovidae; genus Bubalus; species Bubalus kerabau. The sequence goes on along the minus strand of NC_073647.1, from coordinate 97,150,218 downwards.
TGACAAGTGCTAAAAAAAATAAATAAAAGTTAAACATATAGTTATCATATGATTCAGCAATTCCATGCCTGGGAATATTCGCAAAAGAACTGAAAAAACATCCAAACAAACATTTCTATACAAATATTGTTGACTGTTTTATTCACTGATGTTTGTTGCTCAGTCGTTTAGTATGTCTGACTCTTTGCAACCCCATGGACTGCAGCACATCAAGCTTCCCTAGCCTTTACTCACTCCTGGAGTTTGCTCTAACTCATGTCCATTGAGTCGATGATACTGTACACCCACCTCATCCTGGCCCTCTTTTCCATTTCTCTTCAATTTTGACCAGCATCAGGGTCTTTTCAATGAGATGGCTCTTCTCATCAGGTGGCCAAAGGACTTAAGCTTCAGCTTCATTCCTACCAATGAATATTCAGGGTTGATTTCCTTTAGGATTGACTGGTTTGATGTCCTTGCTGTCCAAGGAACTCTCAAGAGTCTTCATCAGTATCACAGATTGAAAGCATCAATTCTTAAGCACTCAGCCTTCTTTGTGGTCCAAATCTAACATCCTTACATGATTACTGGAAAAAACAATGCTTTGACTATACAGACTTTTGTCAACAAAGTGATGTCACTGCTTTTTAATGTGCCGTTTAGGTTTGTCATACTTTTTCTTCCGAGGAGCAAATGTCTTTTAATTTCATGGCTTTAGTCACCATCCACAGGGATTTTGGAGGCCAAGAAAATAAAATCTACCACAGTTTCCATTTTTTCACAATCTGTTTGCCATGAAGTGAAGAGACCAGAGGCCATGATCTTAGATTTTAAATGCTGAGTTTAAGCCAGCTTTTACACGCTTCTCTTTCACCATCATCAAGAGGCTTTTAAGTTCCTCTTCATTTTCTATCATTAGGGTGGTATCATCGGCATATCTGAAGTTATTGATATGATTCTCTGCAATCTTGATACCAGCTTGTGATTCATGTAGCCTAACATTTCACATGATGCATTCTGCATAGAAGTTAAATAAGCAGGGTGACAAGACACAGCCTTGACATACTCCTTTCCTAATTAGGAACCAGTCTGCTGTTCCTTGTCTGGTTCTAACCATTGATACTTGATCTGCATACAGGTTTCTCAGGAGGCAGGTAAACTGGTTAGTATTTCCATCTCTTTAAGAATTTTCCAGTTTTTTATGATCCACAAAATGGACCAGTACAAAATGAAGCAAGGCAAAGGCTAACAGAGTCTTACCAAGAGAACAAATTGGTAACAGCAAACAACTTCTTCCAACAACACTAGAGAAGACTCTACACATGGACATCATCAGATGGTCAATACTGAAATCAGATTGATTATATTCTTTGCAACCAAACAGAGAAGCTCTATACAGTCAGCAAAAAAAAAAAAAAAAAAAGATCAGGAGCTGACTATGGCTCAGATCACGAACTCCTTATTGCAAAATTCAGACTTAAATTTAAGAAAGGAGGGAAAACCACTAGACCATTCAAGTATGACCTAAACCAAATCCCTTACGATTATACACTGGAAGAGACAAATAGATTCAAGGGATTCTATTAGATTCAATACATTCAAGATCTGATAGACAGAGTGCCTGAAGAACTATGGACAGAGGTTTATGACATTGTACAGGAGGCAGTGCTCAAGACCATCCCCAAGTAAAACAAATGCAAAAAGGCAAAATGGTTGTCTGAGGAGACCTTAAAATAGCTGAGAAAATAAGAGAAGCTAAAGGCAAAGCAAAAAAGGAAAGATATACCCATTTGAATGCAGTTTCAAAGAATAACAAAGAAAGATAAGAAAGCCTTCTTCTATGATCAGTGCAAAGACAGTAGAGGAAAACAATGGAATGGGAAAGACTAGAGATCTCTTCAAGAAAATTAGAGATACCAAGGGAACATTCATACAAAGATGGGCACAGTAAAGGACGGAAATGGTATGGACCTAACAGAAGCTGGAAATATTAAGAAGATGTGGCAAGAATACACAGAAGAACTATAGAAAAAAGATCTTCATGACCCAGATAACCACGATGGTGTGATCATTCACCTAGAGCCAGACATCCTGGAATGCAAAGGCAAGTGGGCCTTGGGAAGCATCACTATGAACAAAGCTACTGGAGGTGATGGACTGCCAGTTGAGCTAATTCAAACCCTAAAAGATGATGCTGTTAAAATGCTGCACTCAATATGCTAGCAAATTTGGAAAACAACACTGGCAACAGAACTGAAAATGGTCAGTTTTCATTCCAATCCCAGAGAATGGCAATGCCAAAGAATGTTCAAATTACCACACAATTGCACTCATCTCACATGCTAGCAAAGTAATGCTCAAAATTCTCCAAGCGAGGCTTCAACAGAATGTGAACCATGAACTTCCAGATATTCAATGGATTTAGAAAAGGTAGAGGAACAAGAGATCAAATTGCCACCATCTGTTGGATCATAGAAAAAGCAAGAGAATTACAGAGAAACATCTACTTCTTCTTTAATGATTATGCCAAATCCTTTGACTATGTAGATCACAACAAACTGTGGAAAATTCTTCAAAAGATGGGAATACCAGGCCACCTTACCAACCTCCTGAGAAATCTGTATGCAGGTCAAGAAGCAACAGTTGGAACTGGCCATGGAACAACAGACTAGTTTCAAATTGGGAAAGGAGCATGTTAAGGCTGTATATTGTCAGCCTGCTTATTTATCATCCATGCAGAGTGTATCATGTGAAATGCCGGGCTTACTGAAGCACAAGCTGGAATCAAGATTGCCGGAGGAAATGTCAGTAACCTCAGATACACAGATGACGCCACCCTTACTATAGAAATTGAAGAGGAACTGAAGATCCTCTTGATGAAAGTGAAAGAGGAGAGTGAAATAGTTAGCTTAAAACTCAACATTCTAAAACTAAGACCATGGTATCTGGTCCTATCACTTCACGGCAAACAGATGGGGAAACAATGGAAACAGTGACAGACTATTTTCTTGGGCACAAAAATCACTGCACATGGTGACTGTAGCCATGAAATTAAAAGGCACTTGCTCCTTGGAAGAAAATCCATGACCCACTTAGACAGCATATTACAAAGCAGAAACATTACTTTGCTGACAAAGATCCATCTAATCAAAGCTAAGGTTTTTCCAGTAGTCACGAATGGATGTGAAAATTGGACAATAAAGAAATCTGAGCCCCAAAGAATTGATTCTTTAGAACTGTGGTGTTGCAGAAGACCAATAGTTTGATGCAATAGTTTCATTGGAATTATTTCCTTCATTTCTCTTTCTGATAATTGGTTGGTAGTATATGGAAACATAACAGAGTTCTGTATATTAGTATTGTATCCTTCAAGTTTACCAAATTCTTTCATGAGCTCTAGTAGTTTACTGGTGGCATCTTTCAACGTATAACACCATGTCATCTGAAAAAATTTCCTTAACTTAGTTTCAATCTCTTAAGAATTGCTCTGAAAATCAGATAATATATGCAAAACTTTTTACACATAGTAGATACTCAGGAAATGAAGCCTTTAATATTCATTTTCTCTATTTCCATATTTCTATTATAATACACAAATTCCAATAAATTCAATCTTCATTTTTTAAATGAAAACTAAGGAGAGATCTGACAGAATGTGGTCCACTGGAGAAGGGAATGGCAAACCACTTCAGTATTCTTGCCTTGAGAAACCCATGAACAGTATGAAAAGGTAAAATGACAGGATACTGAAAGAGGAACTCCCCAGGACAGTAGGTGCCCAATATGCTACTGGAGATCAGTGGAGAAATAACTCCAGAAAGAATGAAGGGATGGAGCCAAAGCAAAAAGAATACCCAGCTGTGGATGTGACTGGTGATAGAAGCAAGGTCTTTTGCTGTAAAGAGCAATATTGCATAGAAACCTGGAATGTCAGGTCCATGAATCAAGGCAAATTGGAAGTGGTCAAACAATAGATAGCAAGAGTGAATGTCGACATTCTAGGAATTAGCGAACTGAAATGGACTGGAATGGGTGAATGTAACTCAGATGACCATTATATCTACTACTGCGGGCAGGAATCCCTCAGAAGAAATGGAGCAGCCATCGTGGTCAACAAAAGAGTCTGAAATGCAGTACTTGGATGCAATCTCAAAAACAACAAAATGATCTCTATTCATTTCCAAGGCAAACCATTCAATATCACAGTAATCCAAGTCTATACCCCAACCAGTAATGCTGAAGAAGCTGAAGTTGAACAGCTCTATGAAGACCTACAAGACCTTTTAGAATTAACACCCAAAAAAGATGTCCTTTTCACTATAGGGGACTGGAATGCAAAAGTAGGAAGTCAAGAAACACCTGGAGTAACAGGCAAATTTGGCCTTGGAATACGGAATGAAGCAGGGCAAAGACTAATAGAGTTTTGACAAGAAAATGCACTGGTCATAGCAAACACCCTCTTTCAACAAGACAAGAGAAGACTCTACATATGGATATCACCAGATGGTCAACACTGAAATCAGATTGATTATATTCTTTGCAACCAAAGATGGAGAAGCTCTATACAGTCAACAAAAACAAGACCGGGAGCTGACTGTGGCTCAGATCATGAACTCCTTAGTACCAAATTCAGACTTAAATTGAAGAAAGTAGAGAAAATCACTAGACCATTCAGGTATGACCTAAATCAAATCCCTTATGATTATACAGTGGAAGTGACAAATAGATTTAAGGGCCTAGATCTGATAGATAGAGTGCCTGATGAACTATGGAATGAGGTTTGTGACACTGTACAGGAGACAGGGATCAAGACCATCCCTATGGAAAAGAAAAGCAAAATGGTTCTCTGGGAAGGCCTTGCAATTAGCTGTGAAAAGAAGAGAAGCGAAAAGCAAAGGAGAAAAGGACAGATATAAGCATGTGAATGCAGAGTTCCAACAAATAGCAAAAAAAGATAAGAAAGCCTTCCTCGGTGATCAATGCAAAGAAATAGAGGAAAACAACAGAATGGGAAGGACTAGAGATCTCTTCAAGAAAATTAGAGATACCAAGGGAACATTTCATGCAAAGATGGGCTCGATAAAAGACAGAAATGGTATGGACCTAACAGAAGCAGAAGATACTAAGAAGAGGTGGCAAGAATACACAGAAGAACTGTACAAAAAAGATCTTCACAACCAAGATAATCATGATGGTGTGATCACTCACCTAGAGCCAGACATCCTGGAATGTGAAGTCAAGTGGGCCTTAGAAAGCATCACTACGAACAAAGCTAGTGGAGGGGATGGGATTCCAGTTGAGCTATTTCAAATCCTGAAAGATGATGCTGTGAAAGTGCTGCACTCAATATGCCAGCAAATTTGGAAAACTCAGCAGTGGCCAAAGGACTCCAAAAGATTAGTTTTCATTCCAATCCCAAAGAAAGGCAATGCCAAAGAATGCTCAAACTACCACACAATTGTACTCACCTCACATGCTAGTAAAGTAATGCTCAAAATTCTCAAAGTCAGGCTTCAGCAATACTGAAGCTGGTTCAAGCTGGTTTTAGAAAAGGCAGAGGAACCAGAAGTCAAATTGCCAACATCTGCTGGATCGCGGAAAAAGCAAGAGAGTTCCAGAAAAACGTCTATTTCTGCTTTATTGACTATGCCAAAGCCTTTGACTGTGTGGATCACAATAAACTGTGGAAAATCTGAAAGAGATGGGAATACCAGACCACCTGGCCTGCCTCTTGAGAAATTTGTATGCAGGTCAGGAAGCAACAGTTAGAACTGGACATGGAACAACAGACTGGTTCCAAATAGGAAAAGGAGTACATCAAGGCTGTATATTGTCACCCTGTTTATTTAACTTATATGCAGAGTACATCATGAGAAATGCTGGACTGGAAGAAACACAAGCTGGAATCAAGATTGCCAGGAGAAATATCAATAACCTCAGATACGCAAGATGACACCACCCTCATGGCAGAAAGTGAAGAGGAACTCAAAAGCCTCTTGATGAAAGTGAAAGTGGAGAGTGAAAAAGTTGGCTTAAAGCTCAACATTCAGAAAACGAAGATCATGGCCTCCAGTCCCATCACTTCATGGGAAATAGATGGCGAAACAGTGGAAACAGTGTCAGACTTTATTTTTCTGGGCTCCAAAATCACTGCAGATGATGACTGCAGCCATGAAATTAAAAGACACTTACTCCTTGGAAGGAAAGTTATGACCAACCTAGATAGCATATTCAAAAGCAGAGACATTACTTTGCCAACAAAGGTCCATCTAGGCAAGTCTATGGTTTTTCCTGTGGTCATGTATGGATGTGAGAGTTGGACTGTGGAGAAGGCTGAGCACCGAAGAATTGATGCTTTTGAAATGTGGTGTTGGAGAAGACTCTTGAGAGTCCCTTGGGCTGCAAGGAGATCCAACCAGTCCATTCTGAAGGAGATCAGCCCTGGGATTTCTTTGGAAGGAATGATGCTAAAGCTGAAACTCCAGTACTTTGGCCACCTCATGGGAAGAGTTGACTCATTGGAAAAGACTCTGATGCTGGGAGGGATTGGGGGCAAGAGGAGAAGGGGACGCCAGAGGATGAGATGGCTGGATGGCATCACGGACTTGATGGACTTGAGTTTGAGTGAACTCCAAGAGTTTGTGATGGACAGGGAGGCCTGGCGTGCTGCGATTCATGGGGTGGCAAAGAGTCACACACGACTGAGCGACTGAACTGAACTGAAGATCACTTATTTAATAAATGGATAAGTCAAAATCTTTACCCATATCCAGCCAACTAAAGGACCATATGCCTAACTCTTATCAACTCTTCACAGAGAACCAGTGAGCCAAGGTGTTAGAAGTGTTATTACCAGGGATATAAGATGGTGGCAAGCACAGGATAGAGAGGAAAGACGAGAGTGTGCAATTACAAGAGTCTATGTGGGGACTTCCTTGGTGGTCATGTGGTTAAGAATCCACCTTGCAATGCAAGGGATGTGGGTCTGATCCCTGGTCAGGGAACTAAAGTACCACATGCTGCAGAGCAACTAAGCCAGTGCACCACAACTACCAAGCTTGCTCACCACAACTAGAGAGCCCATGCACCACAAAGAAAGATCCCACATGATGCAATGACCGTCCTGCATGCTGCAATTAAGACCCAATGCAGCAAAATAAATAAATAAATGTATCTTTAAAAAAAAATCTATGTGACCTTTATGATGATGCAGGAGTGAATGGCAGACAGGCCTGAAGCCTGAGCCTCTTGAAGGATGTTCCTGAGAAACTGACATTGTCTTCACCTGATCTCCCCATCCACAACCAGTGATATGTTGGCATTGTTTTAAACCACTTACTCATCCCTAGCTGTCACCTAAGCAGCAGTCCACAGGTAAGTCAGGTGGGAAGCGTAGCATGAGGATTAGAGAGGGTGACACTCATGCTTTGCAGTCTCCTCATTCTGCAAAGGTGTCATCTTCAGTCAACACCACCATGGGAATTAAGAGGGCCCTGAGAGCTGGCACTTTTGAAAGGACTCTGGGTTATGCCCTGCACTGTGAATCCTAGAACACTGACAACATTGAACTTATGCTGAGCTCTGGGCTCCAGGACAATTTTGATATTTGGCAAAACTAATACAATATTGTAAAGTTTAAAAATAAAATAAAATTAAAACAACAACAAAAAAAATGAAATACCCTTTCATGTTCTGAAAAAGGACAAACCACAAAGGACCATCCTGCCCTCACATACAAGACCTATCTCCATCTTTCCTCATGACTACCTTAAGACTCACAGATGACTTTCTTTTTTACCTGCCTCTATAATACCCCTAAGTATCCTTTGTTTTCCTTAAAATATTCCTCATTAATGAAGGTTTTCCCTATGACAACAGTTTGCATACAACGACCTTTTTAAACTGGCCAGTGCACAGTTTGGGTACTTTTGATTTTATCATTTGAGTTGCATAGGAAGCACTGTCAAATCAAAGAAATGCTTAGCCTACCCTGGGTTAAATGTGTGTGGGTAAAATGTTTTATTACACATATTTCAGACACTATATGCTGTACAGGAAGTTCCTAGAAAATTGTCAATGCTCTCATTGTCTATGATATGTTTCTTGGTGCTTCCTTGTCTGATACTGCTGCTGCTGCTAAGTCATTTCAGTCATGTCCAACTCTGTGCGACCCTATGGACAGCAGCCCTCCAGGCTCCTCTGTCCACAGAATTCTCCAGACAAGAATACTGGAGTAGGTTGCCATTTCCTTCTCCCTGCCTAATACTAGAAAACAGTATAGTCTTATCAGCTGTAATCTATTTTTTTAATGTTAACTTTAATGTAATGTTAATTCTTTAATTTGAATTTAGTGTCTTCAAATCAGTGGTTTCAACTGGGGACTCATTTCTCTTACTGTCGGAATCTTATTAATATAGAGATGCTTAGGACTACCCCAGATTATCGATTCTCTTTGCATGATATTTTTAATGTATTTGTGGTATATTCTAACTATATGGTTGGTATATTATACCATTATTATTACCTTGTACCTGAAGATTTTTTTCTAAAGATTATATTCATCCATTTTATAAATTAGATATAACATCCACCCTTCCTTGGAGATAGAAATTATTATGTTAATAAATATTTTGTTCAAAACCTTTTTTTGGATTGACTTTATTTGTTCTGTATATTACAGAAATAGTCACAAGTCCTTGTCTGTTGCATTATTATTCTTATAATGAACACTCATCACATCTCTCAATTTTGAAAATGCCTAGTGGAAAGTTATCCACAGCTATGAGAATCTTTTCTTCATCTATAGATATAACTTTATATTTTAATCTAATACATCCCTGAAAGCACTTGCAATTGTTTACAGGCCAGAGTCCTTAACAAAGAAGGACTTTCTCAGAACCCCAAAGAAAAGGACTATACCAATCCTTTTGTGTACAGGCTTCTGAAAGAACCCTCTAAAATACTTTGAGATCATACCACTGAACTGAGTCAGGATTCTAAGAACTCTAATAGAGGATCAGATGAATTTATGGGTTTGCTAATGCAAGGTTTAGTAAAACAAGAACTACATAGGACTGAATGAATTAATGAAGGATGACTGAGGGTTTCATCTAGAATATTACTGATGTGGCTGTGACTTAGTTGCTAAGTCATGTCGCATACTTGTGATCCCATGGGGCCGTAGCCCACCAGTCTCCTCTGTCCATGGGAATACTGAAGCTATAAAGTTCTATTTTTGAATATATAAAGGAACACATTTCTCTTATTCTGTAACTACAGATATAGATTTGGTAAATTATAATATATGAGTACAATGAGTAATATTATAACTCATAACAACTTAAATTATTCTATTGTAAGTGGGAATGATATGACTTTCACCTGGAAATTACATTTGTAAGTCAAATTATCTCTGCCAAATTCTCTCCAGGATTGAGAAACTGAAATTAAATACTCTGATTTACACAACAGTATCATTATTTACTGACTATATAGAGCTTCTCCATCTTTGGCTGCAAAGAATATAATCAATCTGATTTCGGTGTTGACCATCTGGTGATGTCAACATCATGGAGAAGATGGAGAAGTTCTATACAGTCAGGAAAAACAAGACCAGGAGCTGACTGTGGCTCAGATCATGAACTCCTTATTGCCAAATTCAGACTTAAATTGAAGAAAGAAGGGAAAACCACTAGACCATTCAGGTATGACTTAAATCAAATCCCTTATGATTATACAGTGGAAGTGAGAAATAGATTTAAGGGACTAGATCTGATAGATAGCGTGCCTGATGAACTATGGAATGAGGCTCGTGACATTGTACAGAAGACAGGGATCAAGACCATCCCCAAGAAAAAGAAATGCAAAAAAGCAAAATGGCTCTCTGAGGAGGCCCTACAAATAGCTGTAAAAAGAACAGAAGAGAAAAGCAAAGGAGGAAAGGAGAGATATAAACATCTGAATGCAGAGTTCCAAAGAATAGCAAGAAGAGATAAGAAAGCCTTCTTCAGCAATCAATGCAAAGAAATAGAGGAAAACAACAGAATGGGAAAGACTAGGGATCTCTTCAAGAAAATCAGAGATATCAAAGGAACATTTCATACAAAGATGGGCTCGATAAAGGACAGAAATGGTATGGACCTAACAGAAGCAGAAGATATTAAGAAGAGGTGGCAAGAATACACAGAAGAACTGTACAAAAAAAGATCTTCACAAGCCAGATAATCGTGATGGTGTGATTACTGACCTAGAGCCAGACATCCTGGAATGTGAAGTCAAGTGGGCCTTAGAAGACATCACTACGAACAAAACTAGTGGAGGTGATAGAATTCCAGTTGAGCTATTCCAAATCCTGAAAGATGATGCTGTGAAAGTGCTGCACTCAATATGCCAGCAAATTTGGAAAACTCACAAGTGGCCACAGGACTGGAAAATGTCAGTTTTCATTCCAATCCCAAAGAAAGGCAATGCCAAAGAATGCTCAAACTACCGCACAATTGCACTCATCTCACACGGTAGTAAAGTAATGCTCAAAATTCTCCAAGCAAGGCTTCAGCAATATGTGAACCGTGAACTTCCTGATGTTCAAGTTGGTTTTAGAAAAGGCAGAGGAACCAGAGATCAAATTGCCAACATCGGCTGGATCATGGGAAAAGCAAGAGAGTTCCAGAAAAGCATCTATTTCTGCTTTATTGACTATGCCAAAGCCTTTGACTGTGTGGATCACAATAAACTGTGGAAAATTCTGAAAGAGATGGGAATACCAGACCACCTGACCTGCTTCTTGAGAAGTTTGTATGCAGGTCAGGAAGCAACAGCTAAAACTGGACATGGAACAACAGACTGGTTCCAAATAGAAAAAGGAGTACGTCAAGGCTGTATATTGTCACCCTGCTTATTTAACTTATATGCAGAGTACATCATGAGAAACACTGGACTGGAAGAAACACAAGCTGGAATCAAGATTGCCAGGAGAAATATCAATAACCTCAGATATGCAGATGACACCACCCTTATGGCAGAAAGTGAAGAGGAACTCAAAAGCCTCTTGATGAAAGTGAAAGTGGAGAGTGAAAAAGTTGGCTTAAAGCTCAACATTCAGAAAACGAAGATCATGGCCTCCAGTCCCATCACTTCATGGGAAATAGATGGGGAAACAGTGGAAACAGTGTCAGACTTTATTTTTCTGGGCTCCAAAATCACTACAGATGGTGACTGCAGCCATGAAATTAAAAGACGCTTACTCCTTGGAAGGAAAGTTATGACCAACCTAGATAGCATATTAAAAAGCAGAGACATTACTTTGCCAACAAAGGTTCGTCTAGTCAAGGCTATGGTTTTTCCAGTGGTCATGTATGGATGTGAGAGTTGGACTGTGAAGAAGGCTGAGTGCCGAAGAATTGATGCTTTTCAACTGTGGTGTTGGAGAAGACTCTTGAGAGTCCCTTGGACTGCAAGGAGATCCAACCAGTCCATTCTGAAGGAGATCGGCCCTGGGATTTCTTTGGAAGGGATGATGCTAATGCTGAAACTCCAGTACTTTGGCCACCTCATGGGAAGAGTTGACTCATTGGAAAAGACTCTGATGCTGGGAGGGATTGGGGACAAGAGGAGAAGGGGACAACAGAGGATGAGATGGCTGGATGGCACCACTGACTCAATGGACGTGAGTCTAGATGAACTCTGGGAGTTGGTGATGGACCGGGAGGCCCAGAGTGCTGTGATTCATGGGGTCACAAAGAGTCGGACAGGGCTGAGCGACTGATCTGATCTGATCTGATCATTATTTACATAGGCTAAATTAGTGTCTGTCCTCTTTATTATTAGAAAATGATTTGAAACATTAGTTTAAGCAACCAAGGCCTTACCTGCAATGACATATCTGATATGATGCTCATTGAAGTGGATATGACCAGATGCTTTTAATGAGCAAGGTTGACTATGGGGCCAACAAAGATTCAAAGCCCTCTTGGGAAAACCAGGTTAATACCTGCTTTGCAGAGTTCCTGGCCTTATAGTTGAGTAAGGAAAGTCTCTTCCTAGCAGAACTGACAACTTCAGGATATTTTGCCTATCTAGAGAAGAACTCACTCAAATTTTTAGGTTCTGCAGCTGAAATGGTATGGGGAGGGTGGTGCAAGGGGGGTTCAGGATGGGGAACACATGTACACCCGTGGCAGATTCATGTTGATGTATGGCAAGACCAATACAATATTGTAAAGTAATTAGCCTCCAATTAAAATAAATAAATTTATATTTAAAAAATCCAATCTACAATTCTTGAAAACTTTCAGTAATGCAAACTTAAACAGACCCATATAGCAAATGATTATCCTTGTTGCAACTACAAATAGTTAGACCAAATCTAATGAGACCAGCCTTATTTTTTAATCAAGAATATTTTTTCTTTGAGATTAACTTTCATCAAAAGGGAGATCTTCTGTGTTTCAATGGAAAATGATGCATTGTCTAGATCACATCCTTTTGGATTATCAGAAGTTTGCCCTATTCTTTGTCTTTGAGCTAGCTGAACATTTGCACCTCTTGTTAGTGGAGGGTAACCTATAAGGATGCACACTCACACTTGTCTGGTTGAGATTTAAATGACTTGCTCCCCTTTTGAGAAAAAAAAAAAAAAACAGTTTTGGTATCCATCTGTAAATTGAACTGGATCCTGTTACTTTACCCAACTTATATTTAGCAAATCTTCAATCCCTTCTATTTCTTTCAATATCTAGTTATAATCCTCCAAACTAGCAATCCTAAATTTCCCCTTCTCATCTGACCTGGAATCAGAGAGACCTGAGACTTGATGATCCAGATCCCTATAAGGATTCCAGGTCACCATGCAATTGATCCTTTCCCCATGATCTGAAGAAGATCTATGAACTAAAATCTGATGACTTGATATAAATCTCTAAGTGCTTGCCACCATAGCAGACCATGCATTGGGCTAAAATTTTCCCTGGAAAAACCACTATCTGAGTTAAGGAAGTCTGGTAAAATGTTCAATTCATATATGCCCTTATAGGAAAGACTGCCAGGACTGTGGACAATGTCGTCTAGAGGACTAGCATCCTACCTTGAGAGCTTCAAGTAACTCCAATGAGTGACACTATGTAATCAAAAATAAATGTCTACTACTGACCACTTAGAAATCACTGGACCCTCAGGGTTCAATTCACATCTCTTTTCTGTAATAGAAACTTTTGCATTAAACGACAAGGTCCTACTGTATACAACAGGGAACTGTCAATATACTGAATTTCTTATAATAAACCATAATGGAAAAGAATATGAAAAAGATTATATATATATACATATATATATATACACACACATATAACACAATCCTTTGCTGTATACCAGAAATTAACACAACACTGTAAATCAACTATACTTCAATAAAAATAAAATTTAAATAATTTTAACTTTTATATTAATTTTTTTTTTTCATTTAGGGCATCCCTCTTCTTTTAGGATAGCTGAATTTCAGGACCCTAAAACAACTGACCTTCACAATCTAAAAAGATGGTCTAACTGATTTTATAGAAAAACACTAAAAAATATCCTCAAGAGACTATTTCTTAAGCCCTGCTTTATCCCAATCAGGTTTATGATTACCTGTGAGTTGTTAGCAATTAATAATATTCACGTTGAATATAAGTGTGGGGGCTAGGGGGAATAGACAATGTAGAACTTCCTGAGTCCTGTGCTCCTATACAGCAGTAATGGGTGGCTGATGGAACTTCTACTTGAAAGTTTGATTTTAAATCAATCTGCTTGGTCTGCAAAGGACTTTTGACAAATATATTACAATGATGAGATTAGAAATTTGATTTGCAGTCTGAGACTTGAAAACACTGCCTTTTCTTTCTCCACACATAAATAAACAAACTGATTCATTTCATCTAAGATGGGTCCTGAGACTCTGGATCAACATGCTTTCCAGGTAATTCTGATACAAAGCTATATTAAGATTAACTGAACTAGATGCTTCCTAAGGTCCCTTTAAACATTGACTTTTTTTACCTTTTCATTTTGTAGTAAACTCAGGCAATAATTTCAAACTAACATCTTTCTCAAAAAATTAGGTTCTCCACCTTCCTAGTAGGATCACCGGACACTGAGAAAAAGGATTTATATAAACCCTCTGATATATTTATTTATATGATTTACTTCTTGCAATTCTTGGAAGTAGATTATACTCTCTACAAATGAGGAAAACAGAGACTCAAGTAATTTTTTCAAGACCTCATAGCCAATAACTAAACCTCAAACCTGAAGCAGACACACACTACCTAAATACTTAGAATTTCCTCTAGTTACTGGGCCATAGAGGTAGAGAAAAGGTCAGGCAATGCCAGTTGAAAGTATACATGTCATGCTCTAAAGCAGTGACAAATGTCAGAGGGCAGTCAGATACTCCCTCTCACTTGTCTGTTATATATAGACTGTGAGACCTAAAGGCTGATCAACAAAGGAAGAAACTGTTCAGAGAAGCTTCAGACTTTACCTAGAAATCATTACCATCTCCGTTGCTCACGTGGTAACTACAATGGGGTTAATGCTACTGATTACTGTGGTGTTGTAGAAGATTCTTGAGAGTCCCTTGAACTGCAAGGAGATGAAACCAGTCCATCCTAAAGGAGATTAGTCCTGGGTGTTCACTGGAAGGACTGATGTTGAAGCTGAAGCTCCAATATTTTGGCCACCTGATGCGAAGAGCTGACTCATTTGAAAAGACCCTGATGCTGGGAAAGATTGAAGGCAGGACGAGAAGGGGATGGCAGAGGATGAGATGGTTAGATGGCATCACTGACTCAATGGACATGAGTTTGGATAAACTCTGGGAGTTGGTGATGGACAGGGAGGCCCAGCGTGCTGCAGCTCATGGGGTCGCAGAGTCGGACATGACTGAGTGACTGAACTGACTGACTGACTGACTGAACTCTTGCAACAATCATGAAAAATCACTTATGGAAAGAACTGCAAAACCCTTTTCACATGTAATGTGAAATCTAAAAGCTCAACTCCAAATTCCATTCCATTCCATACAGTAAAAGTAACTGTAGTTTTACCAGTTTTCCAGTAAAAAAGAAGATGTACTGACTCAGAGACAGTAGTGCTGGCACATTAGAGGGCATGGAAAACTCTCCTCTTTCCACTTTCCAAACAACTGTTCTTTCCCAACAATAGCTTCCCAGTAGGATCTTGAACATTGCTTCTCAGTCTCCAAAGAGCATTGGCAGGTGGGTTCTTTACCACTAGCACCATTCAGATCAGATCAGATCAGTCGCTCGGTCGTGTCCCACTCTTTGTGACCCCATGAATCGCAGCACACCAGGCCTCCCTGTCCATCACCAACTCCCGGAGTTCACTGAGACTCACGTAGATCGAGTCAGTGGTGCCATCCAGCCATCTCATCCTCTGTCGTCCCCTTCTCCTCTTGTCCCCAATCCCTCCCAGCATCAGAGTCTTTTCCAATGAGTCAACTCTTCCCATGAGGTGGCCAAAGTACTGGAGTTTCAGCATTAGCATCATTCCTTCCAAAGAAATCCCAGGGCCGATCTCCTTCAGAATGGACTGGTTGGATCTCCTTGCAGTCCAAGGGACTCTCAAGAGTCTTCTCCAACACCACAGTTCAAAAGCATCAATTCTTCGGCACTCAGCCTTCGTCACAGTCCAACTCTCACATCCATACATGACCACAGAAGAAACCATAGCCTTGACTAGACGAACCTTTGTTGGCAAAGTAATGTCTCTGCTTTTGAATATGCTATCTAGGTTGGTCATGACTTTCCTTCCAAGGAGTAAGCGTCTTTTAATTTCATGGCTGCAGTCACCATCTGCAGTGATTTTGGAGCCCAAAAAAATAAAGTCTGACACTGTTTCCACTGTTTCTCCATCTATTTCCCATGAAGTGATGGGACCAGATGCCATGATATTTGTTTTCTGAATATTGAGCTTTAAGCCAACATTTTCACTCTCCACTTTCATTTTCATCAAGAGGCTTTTGAGTTCCTCTTCACTTTCTGCCATAAGGGTGGTGTCATCTGCATATCTGAGGTTATTGATTAGGAAGCCCAATTGACAGGCAAGCAGTAGTTATTTTTAAGAAAATAATATACTTATTTTTGGATGCTATAACAAAATAACATAGATAGGATGGTGTATAAAAATAGAAATTTCTCATAGTTGTGGAAGTTAGAAGACCAATATTAGACTGCCAGCATGTTTGGGTTCTGGAGCATGCCATCTTCTGGCTTATAAACTACTAACTTTTCATTGTATCCTAATAAGATGAAAAGTGGGCTAGAAATTTCTCTGGGATCCCTTTTATGAGGGCACTAATCCCATTCATGAGGGCTCCATCCTCATGATCTAATCACTTCCCAAAGGTTCTACTTCCTGGTACCATCATATTGAGGATAAGCTTTCAAAATGAATCTGGGGGAGTTACATTCAGCCTGTTACATCCCATACCATGCTTGACAAAATCCACATCTTTCTTTTATATAAAATATATTAATTCAATTTCCACAGCCCTACAAGTCTTAACTCATTCCAGCGTTAACTCTTAGGTTAAAAGTTCAAATTTTATCTAAATATCTAAATCAAATATGGTTGAGACTCACGGTACAAATTATATGGAGGCAAAATTGTTCTCTAGCTGTCAACCTGTGAAAACAAACAAGTTATGTGCTTCCAAAATACAATGATGGGACATGCATAAGATAGACATTCCTGCTCCAAAAGGGAAAAAGGCAAGAAGGACAGAGTGATAGGTCCCAAGCAAGCCCAAAATCTAGCAAGGCAAGTTCCATGTGATCTTAAGTTTTGAGAATAAATCTCTTTGGCTGTATTTTCCGCTTTCTCTTTCTTTTTTTTTTTTTTTATTTTAATTGGAGGCTAATTACTTTATAATATTGTAGTGGTTTTTGCCATACATTCACATGAATCAGCCATGGGTGTACATGTGTTCCCCATCCTGAACACCCCTCCCACCTTCCTCCCCATCCCATTCCTCAGGGTCATCCCAGTGCACCAGCCCTGAGCACTCTCTCTCATGCACTGAACCTGGACTGGTGATCTATTTCACATATGATAATATACATGTTTCAATACTATTCCCTCAATCATCCCACCCTCGCCTTCTCCCACAGAGTGCAAAAGTCTGTTCTTTACATCTGTGTCTCTTTCGCTGTCTCGCATATAGGATCATCATTGCCATCTTTCTAAATTCCATATATATGCATGTTAATCTACTGTATTGGTGTTATTCTTTCTGACTTACTTCACTCTGTATAATAGGCTCTGGTTTCATCCACCTCATTAGAACTGATTCAAATGCATTCTTTTTAATAGCTGAATAATATTCCATTGTGTATATATACCACAGCTTTCTTATCCATTTATCTGCCAATGGACATCTAGATTGCTTCCATGTCCTAGCTTATTATAAACAGTGCTGCAATGAACATTGAGGTACATGTGTCTCTTCCAATTCTTGTTTCCTCGGTGTGTATACCCAGCAGTGGAATTGCTGGGTTGTATGGCAGTTCTACTTCCAGTTTTTGAAGGAATCTCCATACTGTTCTCCATAGTGGCTGTACTAGTTTGCATTCCCTCCAACAGTGTAAGAGGGTTTCTTTTTCTCTGTACCCTCTCCAGCATTTACTATTTGTAGACTTTTGGATAGCAGCCATTCTGACTGGCATGAGATTGGTACCTCACTGTGGTTTTGATTTGCATTTCTCTGATAATGAGTGATGCTGAGCATCTTTTCATGTGTTAGCCATCTGTATGTCTTCTTTGGAGAAATGTCATTTAGTTCTTTGGCTCATTTTTTGATTTGGTCACTTATTCTTCTGGAACTGAGCTGAAGGAGTTCTTTGTATATTTTTGAGATTAATTCTTTGTCAGTTGCTTCGTTTGCTGCTATTTTCTCCCATTCTGAAGGCTCTTTTCACCTTGCTTATAGTTTCCTTCATTGTGCAAAAGCTTTTAGGCTTAATTAGGTCCCATTTGTTTATTTTTGCTTTTATTTCCTTTACTCTGGGAGGTGGGTCATAGAGGATCCTGCTGTGATTTATATCAGAATGTTTTGCCTATGTTTTCCTCTAGGAGTTTTATAGTTTCTGGTCTTACATTTAGATCTTTAGTCCATTTTGAGTTTATTTTTTGTGTATGGTGTTAGAAAGTATTCTAGTTTCATTCTTTTACAAGTGGTTGACCAGTTTTCCCAGCACTTCTTAAAGAGATTGTCTTTTCTACATTGTATATTCTTGTCTTCTTTGTCAAAGATAAGGTGTCCATAGTTGCGTGGATTTATCTCTGGGCTTTCTATTTTGTTCCATTGATCTATGTTTCTGTCTTTGTGCCAGTACCATACTGTCTTGATGACTGTAGCTTTGTAGTATAGCCTGAAGTAGGGCAAGTTGATCCCTCCAGTGCCATTCTTCTTTCTCAAGATTACTTTGGCTATTCGAGGTTTTTTGTATTTCCATACAAATTATGAAATTATTTGTTCTAGTTCTGTGAGAAATACCATTGGTAGCTTGATAGGGATTGCATTGAATTTATAGATTGCTTTGGGTAGTATACTCATTTTCACTATGTTGATTCCTGCGCTCCAAGAACACGGTATATTTCTCCATCTATTTGTTTCCTCTTTGATTTCTTTCATCAGTGTTTTATAGTTTTCTATATATAGGTCTTTTATTTCTTTAGGTAGATATATCCCTAAGTATTTAATTATGTTCATTGCAATGGTGAATGGAATTGTTTCCTTAATGTCTCTTTCTGTTTTCTCATTGTTAGTGTATAGGAATGCAAGGGATTTCTGTGTGTTAATTTTATATCCTGAAAATTTACTACATTCATTGATTAGCTCTAGTAATCTTCTGGTGGAGTCTTTAGGGTCTTTTATGTAAAGGATCATGTCATCTGCAAACAGTAAGAGTTTTACTTCTTCTTTTCCAATCTGGATTCATTTCTTTTTCTTCTCTGATTGCTATGGCTAAAACTTCCAAAACTATGTTGAATAGTAGTGGTGAGAGTGGGCACCCTTTTCTTGTTCCTGACTTTAGGGGAACTGCTTTCAATTTTTCACCATTGAGGATAATGTTTGCTGTGGGTTGGTCATATATAGCTTTTATTATGTTGAGGTATGTTCCTTCTATTCCTGCTTTCTGAAGGTTTTTTTTTTTTAATCATAAATGGATGTTGAATTTTGTCAAAGGCTTTCTCTGCATCTACTGAGAAAATCATATGGCTTTTAATCTTTTAATTTGTTAATGTGGTGTATTACATTGATTGATTTGCAAATATTGAAGAATCCTTGCATCCCTGGGATAAAGCCCACTTGGTCATGATGCATGATCTTTTTAATATGTTGTTGGATTCTGTTTGCTAGAACTTTGTTAAAGATTTTTGCATCTATGTTCATCAGTGATATTTGCCTGTAGTTTTCTTTTTTTGTGGTATCTTTGTCTCGTTTTGGTATTAGGGTGATGGTGGCCTCAAAGAATGAGTTTGGAAGTTCACATTCCTCTGCAATTTTCTGGAAGAGTTTGAGTAGGATAGGTGTTAGCTCTTCTCTAAATTTTTGGTAGAATTCAGCTGTGAAGCCGTCTGGTCCTGGGCTTTTGTTTGTTGGAAGATTTCTGATTACAGTTTCGATTTCTATGCTTGTGATAGGTCTGTTAAGATTTTCTATTTCTTCCTGGTTCAGTTTTGGAAAGTTGTACTTTTCTAAGAATTTGTCCATTTCTTCCAAGTTGTCCATTTTATTGGCATATAGTTACTGATAGTAGTCTCTTGTGATCCTTTGTATTTCTGTGTTGTCTCTTGTGATTTCTCCATTTTCATTTCTAATTTTGTTGATTTGATTCTTCCTTTATAATTTGATGAATCTGGCTAATGGTTTGTCCATTTTATTTATCTTCTCAAAGAACCAGCATTTAGCTTTCTTAATTTTGGCTATGCCTTCCTTTGTTTCTTTTGCATTTATTTCTGCCCTAATTTTTATGATTTCTTTCCTTATACTAACCCTGGGGTAGTTCATTTCTTATTTTTCTAGTTGCTTTAGGTGTACAGTTAGGTCTTTTATTTGATGTTTCTCCTGTTTCTTGAGGTAAGCTTCTATTGCTATGAACCCTCCCCTTAGCACTGTTTTTACTGAATCCCAAAGTTTTGCATAATTTTGTTTTCATTTTCATTAATTTTTATGCATATTTTTATTTCTTTTTTTATTTCTTCTGTGATTTGTTGGTTATTCAGAAGTGTGTTTTTTAGCTTCTGTATGTTTGTATTTTTAACAGTATTTTTTCCTGTAGTTGACATCTAATCTTACCAAACTGTGATCAGAAAAGATGCTTGAGATGGTTTCAATTTTCTTGAATTTACCAAGGCTAGATTTATGGCCCAGGATGTGATCTATCCTGGAGAAGGTTCCATGTGTGCTTTAGAAAAAGGTGAAATTCATTGTTTTAGGGTGAAATATGCTATAGATATCAATTAGGTCTAACTGGTCCATTGTATCATTTAAAGTTTGTGTTTCCTTGCTAATTTTCTGTTTAGTTGATCTATTCATAGGTGTGAGTGGCGTATTAAAGTCTCCCACTATTATTGTGTTTGTGTTAATATCCCCTTTCATACTTGTTAGCATTTGCCTTACATATTGCAGGGCTCCTATGTTGGGTGCATATATATTTATAATTGTTATATCTTCTTCTTGGATTGATCCTTTAATCATGATGTAGTGTCCTTCTTTGTCTCTTTTGCAGCCTTTATTTCAAACTCTATTTTATCTGAAATGAGTATTGTTTCTCCTGCTTTTTTTTGGTCTCCATTTGCGTGAAATATCTTTTTCCAGCCCTTCACTTTCAGTCTGCATGTGTCCCTAAGTTTGAGGGATGATTACTGCAGCCATGAAATTAAAAGATGCTTGCTCCTTGGAAGAAAAGCTATGACCAACCTAGACTCCATATTCAAAAGCTGAGACATTACTTTGCCAACAAGGGTCCATCTAGTCAAAGCTATGGTTTTTCCAGTAGTCATGTATGGATGTGAGAGTTGGACTATAAAGAAAGCTGAGTGCCAAAGAATGATGTTTTTGAACTGTGGTGTTGGAGAAGACTCTTGAGAGTCACTTGGACTGTAAGGAGATCCAACCAGTTCATCCTAAAGGAAATCAGTCCTCTATATTCATTGGAAGGACTGATGCTGAATCTGAAACTCCAATACTTTGGCCACCTGATGTGAAGAACTTATTCATTGGAAAAGACCCTGATCCTGGGAAAGATTGAAGGCAGGAGAAGGGGAAGACAGAAGAGGAGATGGTTGGATGGCATCACCAACTCGATGGACATGAGCTGGAGTAAGTTGCGGGAGTTGGTGTTGGACAGGGATGCCTGGCATGCTGCAATCCATTGGATCGCAAAGAGTCAGACACAATTGAGTGACTGAATTGAACTGAACTGAACTGAAGCATGTGTATGTGTGCTCAGTTAGTTGCTCAGTGGTGTCTAACTATTTGTGACCCCATGAACTGTAGCCCTCCAGGCTCCTCTGTCCATTTAGTTTTCCAGGCAAGAACACTGGAGTGAGATGCCATTTTTCTACCCCATGAGATCTTCCTGAGTCAGGGATTAAACCCGTGACTCTTGCATTAACAGGCAGATTCTTTACCACTGCACCACCTGGGAAGTGCAATAGTGTTTTCTTCCAAATAAACTTCCTCATTTTTCGTAATATGGACAAATCTTTAAGTTATGGTTCCTTTCTCCTTAAAAATTTTACCTTATGTTCATTTCTTTCCTGTTACATTTTAGTATAAGTAGCCAGGGGAAACCAAACCTCTCTCTTAATACTTGCTTAGAAATTGCATAAGCTGAATTTTCAAGTTGCTTACAAGTTTTGCCTTTCACAGAACACTAGAATACAAAAAAATGTAGCCTAGTATTTGTTTTTTTATAACAAGGATCACCTTTTCTCCATTGTCCAATAACATGTTCCTCATTTTTGTCTGAGACTTCATCAAAATGGACTCTACCATCTATATTCTACCAATATTTCATGCATGATTACTTAGGTATTCTCTAAGAATATTGAAGCTTTCTCTACCCTCTCTCTTCTTTCATAGCTCTCTCCAGAATCACCCTTAAAATTCTATTCACAGCAATCTAGGCTTTCTATAGCATGCACCTCAAAACTTTTCCAGCCTCTGTCCATTATCCAGTTCCAAAGCCACTTCCACATTTTCAGGTATTCATTATAGCAACACGCTCCAAATCTCAGTACAAATTCCTGATTTTTTTTTTTTTTTTTTGAGTTCAGGATTCTATAGGGAAATACCATAGACGGGGTGGGTTTATTTATTTCACACAGTTCTGGAGGTTAAAAGTCTGAGATCAAGGTCAGTTTCTCATGAGCATTCTCTTCCAGGCTACAGACTACCAACTTCTCACTGTATCCTCACATGATAGAAAGTGGGTGAGAGAGTGCTCTAGAATCTGTTTTCTTTTCCCTCTCTCTTTTTTAAAAAAAAATTTAATTGAAGGATAATTGCTTTACAGAATTTTGTGGTTTTCTGTCATACATCATCAAGAATCAGCCCCCTGTACACCCATGTCCCCTCCCTCCAGAACCTCCCTCCCATTTCCCTCCCTACCCCACCCTTCTAGACTGTCACAGAGATAAGGATACTAATACCACTCATGAGGGCTTCACCTTCATGACCTAATTAACTCCCAAAGAACCCACCTCCTACTACTGTCACATTGGAGGTTAGAATTTCAACATATCACTTTGTGGAGATACAAAAACATTCAGTCCATTAAAAAGTATAAAGTAGTCAAACCTCATATTAACAATGATTAAATAGCTAACATTTATTTGGACACTGTGAACACTTGGCATTGATTACCTCACTCCCATTTTACAGATGAGAAATGTTACACTCATAGAGGTGAAGTTACTTGCCAAGATTACATAGCTAAATGTCGAGAAACTAGAGTTCAAACTTGGGCTATCAAACCCTCACAATATTAATCTTTAAATAAGCCATGCCCGCAGACCAAGATAGATAAGCAGAAGTAGAATGAAGTGGCATGAGTAAAGAAATAATCCAAATACAAATGTCTGTCTCACTAGCTATACTGCCACATTTATGCAAAGTATTAGTCATCAACCTCATAAAAATATCCATTGCAGTGTTATTAATAATCATGAAAAATTAGAAATAAGCCAAATATCTAACAATAGTTAAACAGCATGTAAAGTATAGCTCCTATAATAATGAATCTCAAATGCATCCATTACTCATTCATTCAACAAACATGTATTGAGTATCTGCTATATGCTAGGTACTCCTCTACATGCTAGGGAAATGGAAATGACTGAAACAATGTCCTTGTCCTACGCTCCCATGAAGCATTTAAAGATTTTTAAATGATATGAGAAAATGCTTGATGAAATATTAGATTAAAATTAGATAAAATTATGTATTTATGTATTTATATAATATTACATAATTATGTGATTATGTATTTTAAATTATGTATGAACTAAATTACATACACACAAAACAGTTCTATGTTGAAATACCTTATTAGTATAGGTAATTTCATATTTTATACACTTATATATTATTCATATTTACTGCACAAGCATTCAATATAATAATAATACATTTTTATATTTTATTTCTTGGGTTCATACACATAATTATTTCAGTGGCATTAGATCATTCATAATAGTTCTGTGCTCTCATCTAGCAAATGTTTTGCACTAACTCTTTAACTCAGTGGTTACAAAACTTTTTTTAAATGGCCAGACAGCAAATATTTGAGGCTCTGAAAACCATGTAGTCTCTGCAACTACTACTCAATGCTGTTATAATACAAAACCACCCATAAACAATATTTAACTGTATTTCAGTTAAGTCTGTGGGCCATATTTTGCCGCATGGACTATAGTCCACCAGCCTCTTCTGTCCATGGGATTTTCCAGTATTCTAGTAAGAATACTAGAGTAGGTTGCCATTTCCTTCTCCAGGGGATCTTCCTGACCCAGGGATTGAACCTGCATCTCCTACGATGGCAGTCTCCTGCATTGCAGGCAGATTCTTTACCAGGGAAGACTTATACTTTGCTGATACTACTTTAACTTCATAACTGACACAAACACAAAGCTCTTTTTATTTCCAGTGTTCAATTTCCTAATTATAACATCTTTGAGATGTTATATTAACCACATTTTACAGAGGAAAACACTAAGGCAAGTCCTTAAATTCAGTTCCCAAGGGAGATGTCAAATCTCCTGTTGCCTGAAAAGTATACATACCTAAATGCTAATATTAAACTTTCTAGGGGATTTGTTCCTTAGAAGAACCTTATTCTGAATTATTTTGGGAAATAAACCAAGAAATTAATTTTAATTCTTCACCAATAAATATATTTTTTCATGTGTTTTGCTCAGTCATATCCAATTTTGTGATCCCATGAACTGTAGCCCACCAGGCTCCTCTGTCCATAGAATTTTTCAGGCAAGAATAGTGGAATGGTTTACCATTTCCTTCTTCAGGGGATATTCTTGACTTAGGGATCAAACCTGCATCTCCTGCATTGGCAAGTGGATTCTTTACCACTGTGCCTCCTGGAAAGCCCCATTTTCATGTTTTAGATTTTTTTTAAAGAAAATTCCCCTGCAGACTGAGTCAAAGACCTAAATGGAAGCTTAAGGGATATTTTTTAAAATATATTTTATTTATTTATTTTTGGTTGTGCTAGGTCTTTCTTTCTGTGTATAGGCTTTCTCTCATTGTGGTGAGCAGGGGCTATTCTTCATTGTGGTACATGGGCTTCTCATTGTGGGGACTTCTCTTGTTGTGGAGCACAGGCTCTAGGAGCACAGGCTTCAGTAGGTACAGCACATGGGCTCAGTAGTTGTAGCTCACAGGCTCTAGAACGTGGGCTCAGTAGTTGTGGCACATGGCCCTGTTGCTCCGAGGCTTGTGGAATCTTCTGGGACCAGGGATCGAACCCATATTCCCTACATTGGCAGGCAGATTCTTATCTACTATACCACCAGGGAAGTCCAAAGGGATATCTTTTGATTGCTTTTGTATGAGGAAGAAATGGGACTAGGAGGGAATGTTTCTTTATGTTTCTTGAGCAGTCTCCCAGGAACTTAGGACAATAGGTGACAAAGGGGGATCAAAGATTCCCAAGTTCTCTATATTCACCAAGGAGGCTGCTTTTTCTCAGACCTGCTTTGAGAGTTACATGGCCACAAATAGCTGAAGACTTACCAATGTTGATCTCGTCATCAGTCAGCGTATCTCCAATGAAATCAAACTGAAAGGACTGCAATGTCTGAGAAAATTTCTGAACAGCAGAGGAATAATCTGCAAAGGAAGGAAAATGGGAGAAATGGTCAATGCTGCAGCCTTTTGCCTGATTTCCTCATCTCTGGTAGGACAGACAGGAGAAAAACAAAGGGAAGTGCTCCCAGCAGGTAGCAAATTGCATTGGAAGACGTTAAAGAAAAGATCAGACCTTCCACAGAAGATTTGAGCAACTAAAATCACATATTAAAGATGAAGTAGGGCAGCTTAGTGAAGTCCTCTGTTTAAGTTATTGGACATTCTTTATCCTCAGTCCCTGTCCTATGTGACCGACCTGTGAGACCTAAAGCTGCTTAGTTCTACTCTTAAGAGTCTCCTTAAGCTTTTTCGAGTACCTATTATGGACAATGGACTAGATACTTTCTCAAGTCTACTAAACAAATATTCACAGTCATTTTACAAAAAACAAAAAAAGAGCTCCAGGTTCCACAGCTAGCTGGGAGAGCTGGAACTAGAAGCCTAGTGGTCTGTCTGCCTTTCTGGGAACTTTCCTATGACCACATAAACAACACTTTAACATTTTACACATTAACCAGATGGCTGGCAGCTTTAGTGAAGGTACTATCTGGCAGAAACACACATTTAAATTCCTCACTGAGTATTTACTAAGGGATTTAAAATAAGGAAATAGTTGATGAAAAAATGAGGGTGGTATGCCAGACATATGTATGTGATTTTTGGTCAATGATTTTAAATTTTATTATACAAAAGTTTATTGATGTAAAATTAAACACAATTAGCTACCATTATGACAAATTGTCCTTATTGAAAATTTTAAAATATGACCTTCACCAAGATCTCCAGTCAAACCTCCAACTTTGTTACTCTAAGAGTATCATCATCATTTGGGAGCTTAATGGAAATACACATTCCCAGGTCACACCCCAGACCTGCTGAATCAGAAACTGCATTTTTATATAATCCCTAGGGGATTCACATGCTCTTTAGAGTTTGAAGAGCACTGCTCTCACCAACTAAAGTAACACATTAAGACCATATTCTAGGAAATATCAAGCTACTTGTAATTTTTGTTCCCCCTTTCCTATTTCTTCTTTCACTCCTTATATCACCATCCCCCAACTTCATATCTATCAGATATACAAGCTACAGAAAGTTTTTGCTCTCACCCTAAAAGAAAGAGAGACAATGCAAACAACAGTATCATGGTTAGACTATCATGGTTAAACACAATAAAACATGCTCAAGCATTTGCTTGGAACAGATAAACCTGCAAAGAGTTTTATTATCTTTTTGTCTATGTCCTGTTTTCATAAGTTCTTATTTTCATTATTTAGAACCTTGATCCTTTGAACACATCAATGGCAATAATAATAATAAAAATACTTCACAGAGATTGGAGACTGAAGACCAGGTTACCATGCCTTTTCAAACTTCCACATTTTAGAATCACATTTCCACTTCAAATCTAGGCCACATAAATATGAGAGGAGTATGCATACACTGCCTTCCACATTTCATCAGCAAAGAAAAAACAAAACTGGTTCCATATCTGAAAATCTTTTCTTTGGCCTCTTTGGCCAGCAGCAAAAAAAAAAAAAACACACAACCCCAGAAGTTCCCATGCACTCTGCTTGACTCTGGGAAATTATATATAATATTCATTATATTGCTCTTTCACAAATACCAGGATTTCATAAATTGAGCTAAGCTAAGTAGAGTTATAAATGACTTCTCATTTAGAATTATATGAACCTTTAAAAAACCACAAATATTACAATTTTCAACATTTACAGTATTTTGTAAGTAAAGGCATGGACTGAGAAAGCAGATACATTCATTCCCCTTTTCATTATTTGCACCAACACTCTTCTCCAGATTTCTGGGACTTCAAAACACTACCCTTATATCTGCACACAGCTTGAAAAGGTTTATGAAAGGCTCTGCACAAATATCTTTCATTTACCCTCCCCAAGTATCTAAATATTGGTATTACCATCCTCACCTTATAAACAAACCCAGAAAATGAGACAATGCAGCAAGTCACATGCACAAAAATACAAACATAAATTAACAGCTCTTCATGAAAACAGTGTCTCATTTATTTGGCCTCTGTACCAAGGGAAGTGCCAGGAAAGACTCATATTTTAGATAAAACTGTTAGGAAATTTCTTGACTACAAAAAATCAACAGATAACTTAGAAAGGCTTGTCATGGAAAGGACATTCATTTTCTTATCATTCTAAAGTTCACTGTATCACTGCAAACCATGTAAACTCACCCTTATATCCTCCCTGATATTTCCCCATCCCCACCCAAAAAGCCACTCTCTCATAATTTTTCAAACTGTCTTTGTTAGTTCTCTCTCCATCAACTACTTATTTATTCATGTGTCTTCTATAATGTTTTACCCTCATCTTTTTCTAATTCATTTAAGAATGTAGTTGAATAGTGCCTATGAGGCAATTGAAGTTTTATGGGAATGAGGTAGAACATAAATGGGATTGATTAGTAAATAATTAATTTATGTTACACAGATTACAATTTGTTTTGAGAAATCTGTATGCAGGTCAGGAAGCAACAGTTAGAACTGGACATGGAACAACAGACTGGTTCCAAATAGGAAAAGAAGTACGTCAAGGCTGTATATTGTCACCCGACTTATTTAACTTATATGCAGAGTACATCATGAGAAACGCTGGACTGGAAGAAGCACAAGCTGGAATCAAGATTGCCAGGAGAAATATCAATAACCTCAGATATGCAGATGACACCACCCTTATGGCAGACAGTGAAGAGGAACTAAAAAGCCTCTTGATGAAAGTGAAAGTGGAGAGTGAAAAAGTTGGCTTAAAGCTCAACATTTAGAAAACAAAGATCATGGCATCCGGTCCCATCACTTCATGGGAAATAGATGGGGAAACAGTGGAAACAGTGTCAGACTGTATTTTGGGGGGCTCCAAAATCACTGCAGATGGTGACTGCAGCCATGAGATTAAAAGACGCTTACTCCTTGGAAGGAAAGTTATGACCAACCTAGATAGCATATTCAAAAGCAGAGACATTACTTTGCCAACAAAAGTCTGTCTAGTCAAGGCTATGGTTTTTCCTGTGGTCATGTATGGATGTGAGAGTTGGACTGTGAAGAAGACTGAGCACCCAAGAAATGATGCT
The DNA here is from genome assembly GCF_029407905.1 of Bubalus kerabau. Classification (NCBI taxonomy): domain Eukaryota; kingdom Metazoa; phylum Chordata; class Mammalia; order Artiodactyla; family Bovidae; genus Bubalus; species Bubalus kerabau. The sequence goes on along the minus strand of NC_073647.1, from coordinate 97,121,696 downwards.
TTTGAACTGTGGTGTTGAAGACTCTTGAGAGTCCCTTGGACTGCAAGGAGATCCAACCAGTCCATTCTGAAGGAGATCAGCCCTGGGATTTCTTTGGAGGGAATGATGCTGAAACTGAAACTCCAGTACTTTGGCCACCTCATGCAAAGAGTTGACTCATTGGAAAAGACTCTGATGCTGGGAGGGATTGGGGGCAGGAGGAGAAGGGGAGGACAGAGGGTGAGATGGCTGGATGGCATCACTGATTCGATGGACGTGAGTCTCAATGAACTCCGGGAGTTGGTGATGGACAGGGAGGCCTGGCGTGCTGCGATTCATGGGGTCGCAAAGAGTCGGACACGACTGAGCAACTGAACTGAACTGAACTGATACTTTTCAACAGAATTATACAGAATATCTTTTTTTATTTCTAACTTGTTTAAGTCTGCACAATGTCTTGGTAATTTATTAACCTGTAATTCATTCTTTTTGTTGATAAGTGGTATCACATTGCATAAATATACCATAATTCATTCATTCACCTATTCAGGAACATTTGCAATGTTTCTTGCTTTTTATTATTGTGAATAAAAACTGTTATAAATGCTCATGTAAAAGTCTTTCTGGTTCATATGATTTCACTTCTCCCAAGGAGTCCACTCTAGGAGTGCAATGAATGGTTAATTGGTAAGTGCCTATTAATTAAACTATACAAGAAAAGGTCAAACTGTCTTCCAAAACAATTGTACCATTTTGTATTCCTATTAACAACATATGAGAATATCAGTTGATCCACATACTTTCCAGCATCTGGTTACTTCTGCATGTTAATTTTAGTTATTCTAATGGGTATATAGTGGTATTTAACGTGTTTTACTTTGCATTTTCCTGATGACTAATGGTGATGAGTATCTTATCATATACTTATTGGGCATTTGTCATATTTTTTTCATGAAGGGTCTATTCAAACTTTTGACTGTTTTATAATTATGTTGCTTGTTTTTTTATTGAGCTATAAAATTTCTTTATATATTTTGGATATAAGTTTTTTGTACATATATATATGTATCTCAGATACTATTTAAATTAAATAGTATATTTAAATTAAATAGATAAAGTTTTAACAATCTGAGGGCTGCCTATTGAAGAAAAATGAGTGAATTTTGATTTAAAAAACCAGCGAACTTTTTGGTATATAAAGTTACCCTAATCAAATCACCTTCTTTCCAGCTCTGTAATAACCACTGAAAACCAACAGCCTCATAACTATAGTAGCTATGAAATCAACAGTTTAGCAGCCACTGGAGAAGGCAGAAGGGTGTTAGAGGTTCACAAGGCCTCACTCTCAGAAAATTATCACTATTTGTCCAGTTTGAAAGGTAGAGAAAGCTCCATTCTTAGAGTTTATCTTTGCTTACCTTAACCCAAAGTTTAGTCTCTGTAAACAATGCTGCCATTGAAGCATTTATCAAAAACAATCATCTAAAATCGTTTAAGACTATGATGACCTAGGGCAATGTACAAATTGGAGTTATAAAGAGATGGACCAAAACACTTGGTTAAATAAGGGCGTGGGGATGACAGATTAGAGAATGACATGTCCAAAGGGGTCTTAACAAAGATTCAAACTCTTCCTAGAAATCTAGAAAGACACATTCATGCAAAGAAAAATATGCACACTCTGGGTTGTGTGTTTGCCCATGAAAGAATTCTCTTTCTCTTCTGCCTAAATTTGAGGCCCTATATAAGCTGGAACAGAGTAGTACGGAAGAGTTGTAAATTTACTGGCTGAATATATAAGAAATGCCTCAACACATACGAAAGCCCTTTGGCAAAGCTTGGAGACTTACAGGTTCAAATTATTTCATAAATTCACTGCCCAAACATTAGCTGAACACTAAGCTAACCTATCAAAGGCTTCAGTGGCTTCGCACAACAAAAACTACAGACTTTAACACAGAAATAGTCCAGGAGTTCAAAATACAAACAAACAACAACACTTACAACAAACCCTGGGGATTGGCATATGATCTAACTTTCAGAGTTGTCACACTATATTATTTTAAATGTATCCTTTCCAACAAGAAGTTTAGAAACACAGAGAACACTGGCCTGTACTTAAGGAAAATAATGTTATCAAGAGAAACTATCCATGAGGAAGCCCAGACATTGGACTTACTAAAAACAAAGAATTTAAATTAGCTATTTTAAATATATTCAAAGAATTAAAGGAAACCATGCCTAAATAATTAAAGGAAAGAATGAGAATGATGTGTCAACAAATAGACAATATCAATAGAGAGTTGGAGATAATTTTATAAGAACTAATTACAATTTCTGTACCTAAAAAGCACAATAACTGAAACAAAAATTTTACTACAAAGGCTCAAGGATAAATTTGAGCAGAAATTTAAAAGAGAAAGAGTCAGTGAACTTGAAGACAGGTCAAGGAAGATAACCCAGTTTATGGAAACTGGGGGAAGGAAAAGAAAATGAAGAAAAATCAGCAAAGCCTCAGAGACCTGTGTAACACCAACCAGCATGACACTACATACATAGTATGAATCCCAGAAGAGGAGAGAGAGAGAAAGGGAGAGAAAGAACATTTGCCACATTTGATGAAAAAAACTAATCTGTACTTCCATCAAGCTCAGCACTTTGGAAGGAAGACAAACTCAAAGATATACACATCTAGAAACTTCACAGCCAAACTACTGAAAGAGGAAGAAAGGAAAGTTCTAAAAGAATCAAGAAAAATTGACTTATCATGCACAAGAAAGTCTCCATAAGATTAACAGCTGATTTTCATAAAAAATCATTAAGGCTCCCAAAGAGTGAAGTGACATAATCAAAGTTCTGGGGGAAAAAAAACTATTAAAAAATATTCTATATCTACCAGAATTAACCTTCAAAAATTAAGAGAAAATTAAGATATTCCCATATTAACAAAAACTGAAAGAATCTGTTGCAAGCAAAAGAGCCTTACAATAAATGTTAATGGGAGTCTTCCAGGTGAAAATCAAAGAACACTAAATAGTAATTTGACCCATACGAAGAAGTAAATGGCAGCAGGAAAGGAAATATATGAAAATATAGAAGACATAGTAAATGTATTTTGTTTGTAACTGTTGTCTTTTTGTGTATGAATCAAAATAAAACTGTGTATAGAAATAATTCTAAAACAATGTTGAAGTAATTATAATGTATAAATTGCAATTTATATGAAAATACTAGTGCAAAAGAAAAGGCAGGTAACACAGCTATTTTGGAGAAAAGTTTTTATAGATTAAAGAATTAGTATTATCAATCCTACATTGTTAAGATAACAATTGTATATCCCAGGACAACCCATATATATAGTAAAATATATATAGTAAAATAAACAACAAACTAACTAAAATAGTGTACTAGGAATTTTTTCCACAGAAGAAGACAATAGTGAAAGAATAGAAGAATAAGAAACGTATAGCAAAAATAAGTAGCAAATGGTAGAGGTAAATCCCACCTTGTCAATATTAAATTAAACATGAATGTAGTAAAAATTCCAAATTCATGAAGTGGTAAAATGGATTTATAAATTAAAAATACAATGATCCAGAATCTATGGAATGCAGCAAAAGCACAAGGGAAGTTTTTAACAATACAAGCTTACATCAGAAAACAAGAAAAATCTCAAATAAACAATCTTAAAGTTACACCTAAAGGAACAAGAAAAAAGAACAAACAAATCTCAGAGCTAGGAGAAGGGACAAAATCATGAAAAAATTAGAGCAGAAATAAATGAAATAAAGACTGCATTTACTTTTCAATTGAGATAAAACTCAAGAAGCTAAGTTTCATTATGACTCAAAACCTGATAGATGCAGTCCTACTTCTTAAAGAGAAGAGGAACTAAAGAGCCTCTTGATGAAGGTGAATGAGGAGATTGAAAAAGCTGACATAAAACTCAACATTCAAAAAACTAAGATCATGGCATCTGGTCCCATCACATCATGGCAAATAGATGGGAAAACAATGGAAACAGTGACAGATTTTCTTTTCTTAGGCTCCAAAATCACTGCAGATGGTGACTGCAGCCATGAAATTAAAAGATGCTTGCTCCTTAGAAGAAAAGCTATGACAAACCTAGACAGAATATTAAAAGCAGAGACATCACAAAGGTCCATATATTCAAAGCTCTGGTTTTTCCAGTAGTCATGTATGGATGTGAGATTTGGACCATAAAGAAGGCTGAGCACTGAACACTTGATGCTTTTGAATTGTGGTGCTAGAGAAGACTCTTGAGAGTCCCTTGAACAGCAAGGAGATCAAACCAGTCAATCCTAAAGGAAATCAACCCTGAATATTCATTGGAAGGACTGATGCTGAAGCTGAAGCTCCAATACTTTGGCCACTGGATATGAAGAGCCAACTCACTGGAAAAGTCCCTGATGCTGGGAAAGATTGAGGGCAGGAAGAGAAGAGGGCAACAGAGGATGAGATGGTTTGATGGCATCATCAATTCAGTGGACATGAGTTTGAGCAAACTCCGGGAGATAGTCAAGGACAGGGAAGCCTGGTGTGCTGCAGTCCCCAGGGTCACAAGGAGTCAAGACAGTACTGAGCAACTGAACTACATCAAAAACAAGCATATTAAACAATGGAATGCCCAAGGGATTGCCAGGCTTGGTGGTCTGGGCTGCTTTCAAAAAAAACAGTTGTTCTCTTAATATATGCCTCCCTTTATACTTACAAATTTAATAGCTTAAATGAATCCTCATATTAACATCTGTTAGTGCTGTGTAGTTTTCCAAAGCACAATGAGGTAGTGGAAAGATCACTAAGAGTGGAATTTTAAATCTTGGCTCTGGAATTAATCAGCTTTGTGGGTTTGGGCAAGTAACTTCATATCTCTGGGCCTTGATTTTAAAAAATCCTCACTATTTAATAGTTACTGTGATTTGCTTTCAGTTTATACATAACACTGTAATATCATCTATCTCAGAGAGTAATTGTGGAGATTAAGATGTCATAGCACAAAAACTAGAAATCACTTTATAAATGCAATTCTTTTTATTTTAAAATTCAGCTACTGTTGCTGCAGCTAAGTCACTTCAGTCATGTCCAACTCTGTGCGACCCCATAGATGGCAGCCCACCAGGCCCCACCGTCCCTGGGATTCTCCAGGCAAGAACACTGGAGTGGGTTGCCATTTCCTCCTCCACTGCATGAAAATGAAAAGTTAAAGTGAAGTCACCCAGTCGTGTCCAACTCTTAGCGACCCCATGGACTGCAGCCTACCAGGCTCCTCCATCCATGGGATTTTCCAGGCAAGGGTACTGGAGTGGGTTGCCATTGTAAGACAGCTATGAACATTTAATTAAAACATTTACTCTTGTCTTGTAAAAATTAAAATCGACATTTTAACTAATAGACTAATAGAACTAAATAGACATTTCTCCAAAGAAGACATACAGATGGCTAACAAACACATGAAAAGATGCTCAACATCACTCATTATCAGAGAAATGCAAATCAAAACCACAATGAGGTACCACTTCACGCCAGTCAGAATGGCTGCAATCCAAAAGTCTACAAGCAATAAACGCTGGAGAGGATGTGGAGAAAAGGGAACCCTTTTACACTGTTGGTGGGAATGCAAACTAGTACAGCCACTATGGAGAACAGTGTGGAGACTCCTTAAAAAACTGGAAATAGAACTGCCATATGACCCAGCAATCCCACTGCTGGGCATACACACTGAGGAAACCAGAATTGAAAGAGACACGTGTACCCCAATGTTCATTGCAGCACTGTTTATAATAGCCAGGACATGGAAGCAAACTAGATGTCTATCAGCAGATGAATGGATAAGAAAGCTGTGGTACATATACACAATGGAGTATTACTCAGCCATTAAAAAGAATACATTTGAATCAGTTCTAATGAGGTGGATGAAACTGGAGCCTATTATACAGAGTGAAGTAAGCCAGAAAGAAAAACACCAATACAGTATACTAACGCATATATATGGAATTTAGAAAGCTGGTAATGACAACCCTGTATGTGAGACAGCAAAAGAGACACAGATGTATAGAACAGTCTTTTGGACTCTGTGGGAGAGGGAGGGGGACGATTTGGGAGATTGGCATTAAAACATGTAAAATATCATATAAGAAACGAATCCCCAGTCCAAGTTCAATGCAGAATACAGGAAGCTTGGGGCTGGTGCACTGGGATGACCCAGAGGGATGGTATGGGGAGGGAGGTGGGAGGGGGCTTCAGGATGGGGAACACGTGTACACCCATGGCGGATGCATGTTGATGTATGGCAAAACCAATACAATATTGTAAAGTAAAAAATAATAATAATAATAATAAATTTTTTTTAAAAAATAATAAAATCGAATTGGATGATCAGTGGCTCTTACATAAAAAATAAATAAATAAATAAAGGATTATGGACTTGTCAAGAGAATGATAAAATATACAGAATTTCATTTCAAGTTCACAGAAATTCTGATGTCTACTTTAATAACTCTGCAAGATAAGTTTATGGTCTCCTTTTAGCTCTCACAGCCTTGAGTGTATGATTTTGCCTCTTTTAAATAAAGAACCCACTCACTAAGACTGATTTGACCAATAAATCCTGTTCCTAATCCAAACACATAAAAATGCTGAGTTAAACACAACAAGTGAGTGCCTCTGTGTGTCTTTTAAAATAACCAATAGACCTGAAAAGCAAGAAAAAGAAACTCTCAAATTGTAGAAATAAAGAGGAAATTCAGAACCAGAGCATAGAACAGTAGCTGAGGCCAAGTAGCCAGTGGAAGGGTATGAGAACTAGATACAGTTGATTCTCATCTTTTGCAGATTCTCTAAATGCATATTTGCCTACTTACTGACATACAATTCCTAGCAGAGATCATGAAAGTCAACAATGCTTTCTTGTTTCAACTCTCATATCATAAACAAGTATCCTTTTTGTGGTCTGTTTATTGGCATGCTTTTCATGTTTTTTTCTGCTTTTTGTTGGTGATTGAGCTGTTTAATACTGCCCCTAAGCATAGTGCTTAAATGTAGTCTCATGTTCATAAAAATAAGAAGGTTGTGATATGCCTTACAGAGGAATTTCATACATTAGATAAGCTTCAATCAGGCATGAGTTATAGTATTATTGGTCATGAGTTCAACGTTTTTAAAAGGAAACACACAAAAAGCAAGGTACGTATTGATCATTTGATAAATATGTTGTAACAAGAAGACTAAAGAAACCTCTGTATTTCCTCAAGGAGCAATGGTTCTGTATTCACAAAGTCAGTGTTTCTAATGACTTTAAAAAGATAATTATCATGAATAAAAATAAGTGACTGTATGTGGGAATTGGGATTTTATCAACAAGCAGGGGTAATATTCTGTAGGAGGTAAAAGCTAGAGTGAGTTTCTGCATGAAACCCACTGGCCTAAAATGTTGCAGGGAATACAGCAGAGAGTCAAACACAGAGGTAAAATTAACAGTAATCAAGAACCACAAGTTTTTGTTGGTTGAGGTTCAAATTTGTACTTTGCAAATAGGTTAAAAGAAATTAACTTTAAAACTGATCATGAACCCACACCAGCAAGCTCCAAGAAGTAAAAGGATAACTGTCCCATTAAAGATGCCTCCAGAATCCAGGGTACATGAGGAAATTTCAAAGAACTCCCACCCAGGAGAATTCAATAGTCAAAAATTACAACTAATACTAGGAAAGTAACATGAGAGCCAAAGTAAATCAGAATACTATTTTCTGAGAGAACTAGAATCACAGTACAATCTAAAAGGTATTTTAATATATATATTTATAATATTCAGAGATAAAGTAAAAAATATAATCCATGTGCAGATTATCTCAGAAGGGACAATAATCAAACATACCATTTAATAATAACCAATATAAATAATAAAATGAAGTATTAATTTTAACATGATAAGAGAAAATAACAATCAACCTACTGGTACTGAACTGGAAAACAGATCTGAGAATATCACCCCCAGAACAGCATAGAAAAATAAACATACAGAAAATATAAAAGGAAATGAAAGAGGCAGAAAGACAAGAGGCCCTAATAAGAACAACAAAAGAAGAGAGTAAAAAGGATGGGGGTAGAGGTCAGCAAAATGACAGGCTGGGAAACTCCAGGCTTTTAGTCCACCAGAGGAACTTCAAAATAAACAAACAAATGAAAACAACCAGAAGCTGTTTAAACCAACTGTGTAGGAGCTCTGAGAAACAGTCAAAGGTTTATTACAACCAAGCAAAGGCTGAACCAAGAAAAATTCATATTAATTAGAAGTCCTACCTATAGCAGTCAAAGTAGAGAAAGAAATAAAAGTTATCCAAATCGGAAGGGAAGAAGAACAATTCTCACTATTTGAGGAGAACATGATATATTACATGAAGAACCCTAAATATCCACCAAAAAACAATTAGAACTAATAAATTCAGGAAGGTTACAGGATACAGATTAACATACAGAAATCTGTTGTTTCTATACACTAATAATGCAACATCAGAAAGGGAAAGTTAAGAATATATCACTTAAAATTTCATCAAAGAGTAAAATATCTAGGAATAACCTTAACCAATGAACAGAAAGACCAATTCTCTGAAAACTATAAAACACTGATGAAGGAAATTAAAGATGATACAAAGAAATGAAAAGATAACCTGTACCCTTGAATTGGAAGAATACTGTTAAAACAGCCATAATACCCAAAGCCATCTACAGACAATGAAATCATTTTCAAAATGCCCATGACATTTTTCACAGAACTAGAGCAAACAATCCTGAAATTCTTAGGGAAACACCAAAAACCCCAATTGACAAGGAAATCTTCAGAAAAAAAAGAAAAAAATCTAGACATGTGAAAAATCCCAAACTTCAGACTATATGACAAAGCTACAGTAATCAAAACAGCACAGTACTGGCACAAAGACAGACACATAGATCAATGGAACAGAATAGAGAACCCAGAAATAAGAAATAAAGTCATGCACCTATTAGTCAACTAGTCTACTACAACAAAGAGAAAAGAATATACAATTGACAAAAGACAGTCTCTTCAGTAAGTGTTGCTGGGAAAACTGGACAGCTTCATGTAAAAGAATAAGATTAGAACATTCTTCACACTATATACACAAATGCACTCAAAATGGATTAAATATGTAAATGTAATACCTGAAACCATAAAACTCCTTGAAGAGAATATAAGCAGAACAGTCTGACATAAATGGTAGCAATATTTTTTAATCTGTCTCCCAAGACAAAAGGAACAAAGAAAAATAAACAAATGAGACCTAATTAAAATTCAAAGCTTTTGCACAGCAAAGGAAACCACTGACAAAATAAAAAGACAACTTACTGAATGCAAGAGAATATTTACAAATGGTGTACCTGGCAAGGGGACAGTATCTAAAATATATAAAGAGTTCACACAATTCAATATCCAAAAAATCCTAAACAGCCAAATTAAATGGGCAGAAGACATGAACAGACACTTTTTCAAAGAAGGCACACAGATGGCTAACAGGCACATGTAAAGATGATTAACATTGCTAATTAGTAGAGAAATACAAATCCAAACAATAATATTACCTCATTCCTGTCAGAATGGCTACAAATATATACAAATAACAAATATTAGAGAGGATGTGGAGAAAAAGGAACCCTTGTACACTGTTGGTAGGAATGTATATTGGCACAGCCACTATGGAAAACAGTATGGAGGTTCCTCAAAAAACTAAAAATAGAATTACCACATGACCCAGTAATTCCACTTCTGGATATGTATCTGGAAGAAACTAAAATACCAACTCAAAAAGATACATGCACAACATAGCAGCAACAATGAAGATATGGAAGCATCTAAGTGCCCATCAACAACCTAACCTATACAGAAGATATGGTAGGTATAAAAATACATATATACAATGAAATATTAGTCATAAAAAAGAAATTCTGCCATTTGCAGCAATGAGGATGAACCTAGGCAATATGCTTAATGAAATATATCAGACAGAGAAGGCAAATACTGTATGATACCACTTATACATGGAATGTAAAAAAATAATAAAATGAATATATAGTAAAACAGAATCAGATTCACAGTTATAGAAAACATACTAGTGGTTATCAGTGGGAAGAGGGAAAGCTGGAGGGGCCCATTAGAGGTATGATATGAAGAGATAAAAGCTAATATGTATAAAATAGGTAAATGACAGGATACTGTATATTATATAGCACAAGGAATTACAGCCACAACAATCTTATGATAAATTTTAGTGGTGTACAAACTAAAAATTAAAAAAAAATTGAATCGCTATGCAGTATACCTGAAACTAATATAATATTGTAAATCAACTGTACTTCAATAGAAAATTTAAAAATAAACATGAAAGCTCAATAGAATTCCTATATGTCAAAAATAAACTATTAGAAAACATAATTTAAAGGGATTGATTGCAACTAAAAGAATAAGCTATCTTGAAATACATCTAAGGAAAGATGTGCATGAATTTCTTGAAAAAAATTTTTAACAATATTTAAAGACATAAATGCCCCATGATTGGGAAAATAATTATCCATTTCCAAACATGGGAAAACACGATATAATAAGGGCTCAGTCTATAAGCTTAATGCAATTATAGTGAGTAGATTTTTTATAGAACTTGATAAATGCATTCATTCAATAGAGAAGTCCCAAACCAAGAACAGTCAGGAGAATATTTAAGAAAAAGTTAGTCAGACTCTCCCTATCAATAGGTTAGACTTGTTACAAGCTATAATAATTAAGACAGTGTAAGTACAAGGAGAGGCAAGTAACTAGATAGAGTAGAAACAGAAATCCCAGAAACAGATCCACATATATATGGAAAAACAGTATATGACACAAAGTACATGACAAACTAGTGCAAAAAGGATATGTTATTACATAAAATATATTAGGACAATTGTCTATCCATACAAAAATTTAGATACCTATTCACATCATACACAAAAATAAAACTAGATGGATTCTAACCTAAATGTGGAGAGCAAAACTTTAACACATGTTAAAAAAAAAGAGAGGAGGACCTTCAAGATGGCAGAGAAGTAGGATGTGGAGATCAACTTCCCCCAACAAATATATCAAAAATACATCTGCATGTGGAACAACTCCTATAGAACACCTACTGAATGCTGGCAGAATACCCCAGACTTTCAAAAAAGTAAGCTAATCTCCACACAATGGAGTAGGGAAAAAGAAATAAAAAAAATACAAAGGAATCAGGATGGGACCTGCACCCCTGGGAAGGAACTGTGAAGGAGGAAAATTTTCTGACACTTGGAAACCCCCTCATGGAGGAGCTTCAGAACCTCAGAGGAGAGTGCAGTAACGTGTGCAGAAGGTAAAGCAGAGAGAATTCTGCACAGAGATCAGTGCCAGACTATTATTCCCCACTCTGAAATGACTGTCTGCATGCACACCACGGCTGGTGGGGGATGGGTCCTGAGGCTCACACTTCAGAGGTCAGACCTCAGGGAGAAGACTGAGGTTGACTGCCATGAAGACTGTCTGAGGGGTATTATGAAACAGCTCAGAGAGTGCTGAAAAAAGTCTGGGGGTGCCAGAGATGCAAGAGATCTCAACGCCAGGTAGACAAGAAGGGCGGGTCAGCCAGGGATGTTCTAACTCTGTACACTCACAGATGGCAGGGCACTGCTTTCCGGAGTGCCAGATGTGGGGTGACCCATGGCTGTGGTCTCTGACCTAGAGGTGGGAGCAACGACCTAGAGGTGGGAGCAACAGCCCTACCACTGCCACTGCCACTGAGTGGTGAGCAAGTGCAGGTCACTGCCCATACCCTCCTAGAAGCCTGTGCAGCCTGACATTGCTGAGGGATCCATGACCTGGGGCCAGTTCCCCTGGGAGAGCACACAACCCATTCTAGTCTGTAGCAATTCCTGCAGGCCTCTACCAAAACAGGCATTCCTCCCAACACATCCCACATGTGTCCACCATATTCTTCCCTCTCCCTGGTCCAAGTGAGCAAGTAAGCTTTAATCAGCCACTGCATTAGCCCCCTTTTGTCTGGGTAGGGGAAGAAACAGACACCAGAGGGCAACATACAAAAAGAGACTATGCCAAAACTGAAGCTAAGAACCAGGAGCTGTGTGACCAAAGAACAGAAAGGGATTTTACTTGTGCAGCCACAGGAGTAGCAGATTAAATCTCTGCAATTGGCTTCCTAACCCTGCATCTGTGAACTGTCAGAATAAATAATGAGGGTTCCCACATTGAGGCTGTGGACATTGGAGGCAATTATGGACTTAGCAACTACAATCAGGACTAAGGTCAGATCTGAGTCTGAGCTGGTCCCAAGGTGCTCACAGCAGGTCCAGAGACTTTCCTAGAAATACTGGAGGATTTCCTGAGAAGGCAGATTAGCTGGAGATCACTGTGGTGGTCAGGACACTGACAAGAGAGGCAACAGGAAAATATTCTTACCACCACTTTGGTGGTGGTTTAGTCGCTAAGTCGTATCTGACACTTGTGACCCCATGGACTGTAGCCCGCCGGACTCCTCTGTCCATGGGATTTTACAGGCAAGAATACTGGAGTGGATTGCCATTTCCTTCTCCAGGGGATCTTCCAACCCAGGAATCAAACCCAGGTCTCCCACACTGCAGGCAGACTCTTTACCAACTGAGCTATGAGGGAAGCCCACTACATATATACTTTTTTGTTCATTTTGTTTCATTGTTCTTTTGTTGTATTATTCTTTAATTTTTATTATTTACCTTTTCAGTTTTTATGCTTTTTTTTTAATTTTATTTTATTTTTTAACTTTACAAAATTGTCTTGGTTTTGCCATATATCAACATGCATCCACCACAGGTATACACGTGTTCCCCATCCTGAACCCTCCTCCCTCCTGCCTCCCCGTACCATCCCTCTGGGTCGTCCCAGTGCACCAGCCCCAAGCATCCAGTATTGTGCATCGAACCTGGACTGGCAACTCATTTCATACATGATATTATACATGTTTCAATGCCATTCTCCCAAATCATCCCACCCTCTCCCTCTCCCACAGAGTCCAAAAGACTGTTCTATACATCAGTGTCTCTTTTGCTGTCTCACACACAGGGTTATCGTTACCATCTTTCTAAATTCCATATATATGCATTAGTATACTGTATTGGTGTTTTTCTTCCTGGCTTACTTCACTCTGTATAATAGGCTCCAGTTTCATCCACCTCATTAGAACTGATTCAAACGTATTCTTTTTAATGGCTGAGTAATACTCCATTGTGTATATGTACCACTGCTTTCTTATCCATTCATCTGCTGATGGACATCTAGGTTGCTTCCATGTCCTGGCTATTATAAACAGTGCTGGGATGAACATTGGGGTACATGTGTCTCTTTCAATTCTGGTTTCCTCAGTGTGTATGCCCAGCAGTGAGATTGCTGGGTCATAAGGCAGTTCTATTTCCAGTTTTTTAAGGAATCTCCACACTGTTCTCTATAGTGGGTGTACTAGTTTGCATTCCCTATGCTTTTATTTTTAAATAAATTTACTTTATTTCCTAACTCCACAGTATATTTATTACATTGCATTTTTTCTGTGTTTCTGGTTTTTTCCTTATTTTTATCTATTTTAAGTATAATTTATACTTTGCTTTTGTTTTCATCTCTCTTTTATTTCTATATTTTTCCTTATTATTGTATTGATGGCTTTGTTTTATGCTTTCCTTGCAATTTTTTAATTGGCTTTCTGCTTTTCTTTAAATTTCAGTTTTGGTTTTCTGCTACTTTAGTTTTTAGTGTTTGTTTCATTTATGGGTTTCCTTATTGGCTTGATTGCTCTCTTCTCTTTTGTTTCCCCATTTGTGCTTTTCATCTTCTCTCTTTTTATTCAGTTCTTGTCTTTTACTGAGTGTGAATGTGTGAACTTCTTTCTGTGCTTTTGTCTGTTTAGTTTTATTTTTACCATTTCTCCTGGAGTTTTTTCTGTTTGTTCTTTTTTGTTTCTTTCTTTTTCATTCTCTTCTGTGTCATGTGGCTGGTGGGATTTACCCCAGAGACGTACTAATTCTTCAATATACAAAGATTAATACATGCGATACACCACATTAACAACGTGAAATATAAAAACCATATGATCATATATGAGAAGAGTTGACTCATTGGAAAAGACTCTGATGCTGGGAGGGATTGGGGGCAGGAGGAAAAGGGGATGACAGAGGACGAGATGGCTGGATGGCATCACCGACTCAATGGACGTGAGTTTGAGTGAACTCTGGGAGTTGGTGATGGACAGGGAGGCCTGGTGTGCTGCGATTCATGGGGTCACAAAGAGTCGGACACGACTGAGTTACTGAACTGAACTTAACTGAATCATAATATGGTTTTCTTTCTTTTCTACATCTATGAAAATACTTCCTGGATTGGCAGAAAATTTTATTTTTTAATTTTCCCCAACAGCATTCATAACAGTTGTATTTTCATTACATAAAAAGAAAAGGGATTATATATGTGTGTATATATGTGTGTGTATATATATATATGTATCTCAATGTTAAAATATCTAAATATCTAAAAGGAATAATGCTAAGTAAAAAAATTAGGTTCAATGGTACTTGTTGTATGATGCCACTTGAGAAAAAAATATATATATATAAAGTAATCCTAGACATGTGTGTATATCCTAGAAATATATATGCATGTATATATATATATATATATATATATCTCCCCTAGAATATGACCAAGAAGTATAAACACACAATTCAGGGTTGTGGTTCCTTTTATTGAATACTGGTGATAGGGTTAAAAGCATATTTCACTATCTCTGTAATGTTTTGTTGAGAGAAAGAGAGCAATGAAGCAAACATGACAAAGTGTTCATCTTCAGGGGTAGATCCAAAAATCTTTTTCTATACGACTCTTTGTGCTTTTAAATTTGCATCAATAGTATAAATAGTGATGATAATAATAAAACGAGTAACTGGGTTTTCCCTGAGCTCCTGTGCTCTTTCCAAAGCAAGAGTTTTTTCCCTCAAGTTTCCTATATAATGTTTGCGGCAGCAGTTGGCAGTTCAGCACTCACTAACAGCCAAGGTTAGGAACATAGAGAAAACCAAAGAAAATGTGAAAACTTGGCACCCAAAAAGTTGCCTGGTGTTGTCAGTACTTTTTCACTCACTGTGACTTTTGGGAGTTGTACTGAATTCCAAGTTCGGAGTGATGCCATCTGGGGGATTTCTACCTTTGTAATCCTTTATTGCAGTTATCACCAACAATACTAAGAACCTGGCTATAGGCCAGGGAAAGGTTAGACTGCTTATGTATTTAATCTGCCCCCTAAAACACAAAGAGTCCTGGGTCCTGCTTAGGCTCATTAACATTTGAAAAGCTTTTCTTTCTTCAAATTTGCTGAGTACTACGCCTTTCCTGATTCCCAAGGGAAAACTCCAATTCTGCTTGGCAAAGCCTCTGCAAAAGATTCAGTTTTTGAGAAAACAAAGGAGGAGAATTCTGGGCCAAAGAGGATAGAGGGTAAATCTTTATAACCACTCCAATATTTTTCCTACTCTAATTTTTCATTTGTAGAATTTATTTTAAGCAGAAAGATTAAAGTCTTCAAACCATAAGAACATAGGCTGTTGCTATACCTATATACATATGTACAAGAAGTAAAGTGAACACGTTCTGCTGCCTGAATGCAGGGACAATAGCAAATGTCCCTTGGGGTCCAATGTGTTTCTTTACCACAGAAAGACAGTGTCTTCAGAGACTGACTACTCTATCAATCAGCTAGTTTCTAGTCTACTCAACCTTACAGAGAAATGAACCAAAATGCTGCAGCTTCAAGTTCACACTCTAGCTCCCATTAAAGTAATATTAGCTCCTGTTAAAGTAATATTACTATATATATATATATATATATATAAAATGGTGACCAAGAAATGCATATAAATATTACATATAATGTAATACTATACAGCCAACAATACTGGTACTTCAAAGCATCTATATACGTGTACACACATACACACTCACAACCTAAATATTAAAGGGCTGTGATAAAACATAGAAAATGAGCGCCATCACACTGACAGTAACTCATCACACAAAAAGTAACTCTTTATCCACTGGATCATAGAAAAAGCAAGAGAGTTCCAGAAAAATATCTACTTCTGTTTTATTGACTATGACAAAGCCTTTAACTGGATCATGACACACTGTGGAAAATTCTTCGAGATGGGAATACCAGGCCACCTCACCTGCCTCATGAAAATCTGTATACAGGTCAAGAAGCAACAGTTAGAACTGGACGTGAAATAATGAACTGGTTCAAAACTGGGAAAGGAGTATGTCAAGGCAATATATTGTCACCCTGTTTATTTAACTTTTATGCAGAGTACATAATGTGAAACAACAGGCTGGATGAGGCACAAGCCAGAATCAAGATTGCTGGGAGAAATACAATAACCTCGGATATGCAGATGATACCACCCTTATGGCAGAAGGTGAAGAGGAACTAAAGAACTTCTTGATGAAAGTGAAAGAGGAGAGTGAAAAAGCTGGCTTAAAACTCAACATTCAAATAACAAAGATCATGGCCTCTGGTCCCATCACTTCATGGCAAATAGATGGGTAGAAAATGGAAACCATGACAGACTATTTTCTTGGGCTCCAGAATTACTGCAGATGGTGACTGCAGCCATGAAATTAAAAGATGTTTGCTCCTTGGAAGAAAAGCTATGATGAACCTAGACAACATATCAAAAAGCAGAGACATCACTTTGCTGACAAAGATCTGTCTAGTCAAAGCTATGGTTTTTCCAGTAGTCATGTATGGATGTAAGAGTTGGACTATGAAGAAAGCTGAGCACCAAAGAATTGATACTTTTGAACTGTGGTGTTAGAGAAGCCTCTTGAGAGTCCTTTGGACTGCAAGGAGATCCAACCAGTCTATCCTAAAGGAAATCAGTCCTGAATATTCATTGGAAGGACTGATGCTGAAGCTGAAGCTCCAGTACTTTGGCCACCTGTTGAGAAGAACTGACTTATTGAAAAAGACCCTGAGGCTGGGAAAGATTGAAGGCAGGAAGAGAAGGGGACAACAGAGGATGTTGTCATCCAACTCAATGGACATGAATTTGAGCAAGCTCCAGGAGCTGGTGATGGACAGGGAAGCCTGGCGTGCTGGGGTCGCAAAGAGTGAGAAAGGACTGAGCAACTGAACTGACTGAACCTACTGAACTCTATATCAGAAAACAAGTATCATTAATTTCAGGCTTATCTCTCACTTGTAAGAGCCTCTAATCATACTCTAAGGCCCAATTTTGACAGGGAAATTTTCCCTAATTCAGCTGTCATTTTCTACTTCAGTCCAATACAATCCAATAAATCTTAATCTGATATTGACGCTGATAGTTAATCCATACCAGAAAGATACTTGCTTCTCTAATTCTTAAAGTTCACTATGGAAAAAGTTCTTATAGCTTTTAATAATCACTAAATTTCACACCTTAGCACATCTTAAACAAACAGAAGAAATTAAAAAGGATATTTTATCCTTTATTTTATCCTTAAAAAGGATATTTTAAAGATTTTTTGGTAAAACAGCTTATTTTAAAATGAAAAGACTTAAGTACATGAAGGAAGCATGATTTCCCCTAAATTAAAAACATAATTAGTGTAGTATCATAGCTAAATTTTAACAGACTCTAGCTAATGATAAGACAAGCCACAATTGTGTGCTTTTCTTGGTGAAGAGGTAGAAGAGTGCAATAAAATGATCTTATTAACACCCTTACTAAACACCATTCCTCATCTAACTCTCCTATTGGATTTGATATACTTTAATTTTTATTTAGTTATGGATTTCAGTGTAGTTGGATTTTTTTTTTAAGGTGGACAAATAATTTTATTTTGTGCATGCAAATACATGTCAAGTACTGCAAACTTGTTCCATCAATTTTCTCTCAAACACTGGAAATCATGATGCTCTATTCTGTGAACAGCCAAAGCTAATATCTCTTCACTTCAGTGCTACAGCAAACACACACAGAATTCACTCTTTGCTATTCACTATCATCACAACCCTCATTGTTCCATCTCTGCCCTCCCCCCATATACAGGCCTTATGAATCCTAGCCTTCCCCTGTTTAATCCTATTTCTATAGCACAAAGGGAAACATTACAATTTGGAAAATTCAAATTGAAATAAATGGAATAGAATTTATTCCCATATATATTCCCCATTTCATTGTACAGAATTATTTTAAATTATAGTTTTAAATAGAAGCAGAGTATATGCCTTAAAAATGAGCATTAAATCCATCTTAGAGATGGTGCCTGCTTTCAATGTTTGTATTCCAATAGAGTTGGAAAATAGATTGCTAACTTATTCTATCACTACTTGTAAAACAGTTAGGGACTAAGTGAGATAACATATAGTTTCTCAGAATATATGCTCAAAAAATTGTAGTTTCCTTTGTTCACAGTGATGTCTTACATATGCATACAGGCTTAATATCAATAGTCTACAAAGGGACATTGATACCAGGCAGAACCCTGTGGGGCTCCTGGGCACAAAAGCAGCATTCCTTTGTCCCTCATTTCTTTGATTACAGAAAATGGGCTTCATATAGCCTCCATGACCTATCCTGAATTCCAAGGGGCAGGTTCAAACAGGAGGAGTAGGGAAGGAGTTCAAACAGCAGGGAAGGTAGGAGATGTGAGACAAAGGAAGAACAGTCAAGAGAAACAATAGTGCACACGAAAATTAGACTTGCAGAGAAACTATCTATGAGAAAGACCTGAGGACTAGCAAAAAATATCTTCTGCAACTAAAGATGCAAAGAAAGAACCACAAGGAGATGGATAAGAGGGGCAGAGACAGGTATACTCAAGACACACAACCCTGGGTAGGTTACCAACAATTGGGAGGATAACTAAATTACAGAGATTCTCCCCAAGAAGCAAGGGATCCAAATCCCATGTCAGGCTCCCTAACCCAGGTGTTCTGCATGGGAAAGATAAACACCCAGGATATTTTGCTTTGAAGGCCAGCAAGGCATACTTTTGGGAGATGCCAAGGACAGTGGGAAATAGAGATTCCCCTATTAAAATGTGCCAGAAACTCACACACTCTGGGACCCCCTGGTAAAAGCAGCAATGTGAAAGGAACAAACTGCTGATTTGGAGAGGCTCCTGGGTAAGCAGGTAGAAACTGAAGCTAACCCTGGGAACAGAGACACTGATGGCAGCCATTTGGGATAGCACATTCTACCATGAGAACACTGGTGCTGGCAATCACTATTTTGAAAACTTCTCTCTAGCTTATTAGAAAAAGAAAAAGGCCTATGTACTAGTGTCTCAACATGAGTCTTGGGCTGCCTGAGGTCAAGCAGCTATCCAGAGAGGGACATAGCCCAACTCTCCAGCAGTCCACCAATCTGAACACCCTTTCAGTGCACAGTCATACCACGAGCCAGCCCTGTTGATCAGAAGGCCCGGGACCAAGGTCCACGTAACAGTGCACCATCAGTATTTCTGCAACCACCTAGGATCTGCAGGCAGATACTAGGATATGGACTCACCCAAAAGTAGACTGGCAACAACTCCAGGAGACCAAGGGTCCTGCAACCAGAGACCCCAGAACTCTTGCTGACTCTACCCAAATGTTGGCTGACATGAGCCCCAGGACCAGCTTCACATACCACTGGATGGGCATCAGCACCAGGATCCACTGAACTGTGGATCAGCACCCACCAGGCATCAGCCCAGGGACTCACCAAGACTAGGAACTACCCATCAGCAGAGAAACACTCAGTCACTGGTCCCAGAAACCAGCACTATGCATTAGCAGGCCAACACCAACTGTGAAACACCCTGGACCCCTCAGTCAGCTGCCCCCGGATCCAACAGCACTCATGAGTTTTGGGAAACACTGAACACCACAGTCAGTGGTATTAAGAATTGGCCTGCTTACCAGCAGGGTAACAGTAGTCCTGGAACCCCCAAACCCACAACCACCCACCCAAGAATCCAGCTCCACCCCAAACTGGACCAGCACTACCCCACCAAGGAATTCACAATAAGAAATTTTGTGACCTATCCCACCAACCAGTAGCCTTCAGCCTCCATACAAGGTAGGGCCTGGCATCAACTATACCAGGGGCCAATCACATCTACTAGACAGCCCACAGTAGGCAGTGCCCCACAACCGAAGGATCCACACAGATGACAAAAAAGTCACAACTAGAGCATCTAGTTCAGGTGATGAGTGGAAAATGCACTGCTGGGATACACAGGACATCTCCTATAAAAGGCCATTTCTCCAAAGTGGGAAATGCAACCAAACAACCAGATACATAAAAATAAAAACAAGTTTGTCAAAATGAGTTGACAAAAGAATATGTTAAAAGCAATGAATAAAATAAAACCCTTTAAGAAGAACTAAGTGAAGTGGAGATAGGTAATCAATGATAAACAGTACAAACTCATGAAAATAAAGATATCCAAAGAATTCAGAAGAAGAAGGGATGAAAAGAGGAAAAGTTAGAAGTCTTAACAAAGAGCTAAAAATATAAAGAGGAACCAAACAGAGATGAAGAATATACTCATGGAAATTAAAAAAAAAAAAAAAACTAGAAAGAAAAAACAGTAGATTAAATGATACACAGGAAGTAAACAGCAGCCTAGAAAACAAAGTAGTGGAAATTACTGAAGCTGAAGAAGAAAAAGAAAAAAAGAATGAAAAGAAATAAGGACAATAAAAGAGACTTCAGTGACAACATCAAGTGTGCTAACATTTGCATTATAAGAGTCCCAGAAAAAGAAGAGGGCAAAGAACATAGTTGAAAACACAGTAGCTGAAAAAGTACTCAACATGAGAAAGGAAACAAGCATCCAGTTGCAAGAAAAATAGAGTTCAAAACAGGATCAGGCTAATGGTGACCAAATCAAAACACATTTTAATTAAAATTGAAAAAAAAATAAAGAGAAAGGGAAAATATTAAAATTAGCAAAAGAAAAGCAGCACATTAAATACAAGGGAACTCTTGTTAAGCTATCAGCTAACTTTTAAACTGTGGCACAGATCATGAGCTCCATACTGAAAAATTCTGGCTTAAATTGAAGAAAGTAGAGAACACTACTAGACATTTCAGATATGACTTAAATTCAATCCCTTATGATTATACAATAGAGGTGATGAATAGATTCAAAGGATTAGATCTGGTAGACAGACTGCCTGAAGAACAATGGACAGATGTAGAGAAGATGGCAGAGGAGTAGGACAGGGAGACCACTTTTTCCCCCACAAATTCATCAAAAGATGATTTGATTGCTGAGCAACTTCCACAAAATAACTTCTGAACGCTGGTGGAGGACACCAGGCACCCAGAAAGGCCGCCCATTCTCTTTTAAAGAAGGTAGGACAAAATATAAAAGACAAAAAGAGAGACAAAAATAGTTAGGGATACAGAACCATGCTGGGAATAGAGTCGTGAAGGAGGAGAAGTTTCCAAACAGTAGGAAACCCTCTCACAGGTGGGACTTTGGGGAGTTTTGGAGTCTCAGAGGGCAACATAACCAGGAGAAAAAAAACAACACCACAAAATATGTGCCTAACCACAAATGCCAACCAAGAAGTGGCCCAAATGCTCACGTCCGCCACCAGCAAGTGGGGGCTGGACAGGGAGGCATGGGCTGCATCATCAGTCCTTAGGGTAAGGACCAGGCCTGAATGCCCTGAGGACAATCAGAGGGAGCTAACATGAGATAGCAACCCAAACTGTGGGATCGCCAAAGAGAAAAAGAGAGAGAGAACTTACCCACTATAGGTTCTAACGCACAGCCTGGCCTGCCCACAGAACAAAGGACTCAGCAAATACCAAAGGAGAGCTAGCTGACTGCATACAGCACACCTCCCCCAGCCCCAACTGGAGGCACAGAGGCAGGCATGCCATAGCCAAAGCCAGAAGACAAGGGGCTGCTCCAATCTCGGCACCAGAGACCAGCATCCTCCACCAAACTCTGAGCAGGCTCCCAGTTGCTAACCATGTATTCCTGGGATCCTGAACAGTTGACATCCACCAGGAGGGTCGCAGCCTTAGATCAGCTCCCCAGAGGAGACACACGGCACACATGAGACAGTGCTCTCATGGTGCACCCCAGAAACTGAGTGGCTGGGACCAGGGAAGTGATTAAGATGCACAGTCCACCTGGGACAGTGCACTCACCAAATACCTAGTCACCTGAGATGCTCAGACCTGGGAAGGGCACAAAATGCATGCCCAACTGAGTCTGTGCCCTTGTGAAGTACCCAAGAACATGAGTGGCTTAGACCTGTGTAGTGCACAAAATGCAGGGCCCGTTTTGAACAGTGCCCCTGCAGAGCACCTTGGAGCCTGAGCAATGTAGACCCAGGAAACACAAGCTGCCTTGACCTGGGGCAAACCCAGTGTGATCCATACACTGTGAGCACACCCCACACATGACAGCAATATTTGTTTGAAGTGTCCCTCCCTCCACACAGCTGAAAAAGTGAGGCTAAATAAGTGACCACTTCACTCCCTTGTGTCAGGGTGGAAATTAGACTTTGAAGAGAACTGCAAACAGAGGAAGCCAAAGTAAACAAAGAAGAGGGAACTGCTCTGGATGTGACAGGTGAAACAGATTAAAACCCTGTAAGTTAACATTGACTAAACATTGGAGGGGGCCTATAGACCTTGAGAACAAGTACAAGAAGGAACAAGGAACTATTTGAAGCTAAACTGACCCCACACTGCCCACAATAGCTCCACAGAAATCCCTAGATATATTTTTACTATTATCACTTTTTAATTTTTTAAGTTCTTTATTACTCCTTTAATTTTCATTTTTATAACCTACTACAGTCCATGGGGTCACAAAGAGTCGGATATGACTGAGCAATTTCATTCATTCATTGCCTTGCAAAAAAAGACCCTATTTTTAAAGCAAATTTCATACATATATATGTATTTTTTTAATGATTTTTATGGTCGATTTTCTTTTGAACTTTAATATTGTTTTTTTGAGTGCCAAACCTCTATGCTAGATTTTTAATCTTTGCTCTTTGGTATTTGTTATCAATTTTGTCCCTTCAAGAATCTAATCTTCAGTATCCATTTTCACTTAGGTGTGTGATTACTGAATTGATTGCTCTCTCCACTTTTGACTCTCCCATTTCTCCCCCAGGTCACCTCTATCTCCTCCCTCCCCCTTCTCTTCTTTACTTAATTCTGTGAATCTCTCTTGGTGTTCTGAGTGGTGAAGAACACTTAGGGAACTGATTACTAGCTAGATTGGTCTCTCCCCTTTTGAATCCCCTTCTTCTCCTGAACATCTCTATCTCCCTTCTCCCTCTTCTCATCTCCATGCAGCTCTGTGAACCTCTCAGGATATCCCTCACTGGGTGTCCCTGTCAAAAACCCCAAGACACATATTAATCAAACTAATGAAGATCAAGTCCAAAGAGCAAATATTAAAAGCAGCAAGGGAAAAGCAACAAATAACACACAAGGGGAGCCCCATAAAAATAACAGCTGATATTTCAATAGAAACTCTTAAGGTCAGAAGGGAATGGCAGGATATACTTAAAGTGATGAAAGAGAAAACCTACAACCCAGATTATTAAACCCAACAAGGATCTCATTCAAATATGAAGGAGAAATTAAAAGCTTTACAGACAAGCAAAAGCTCAGAGAATTCAGCACCACCAAACCAGCTCTTCAACAAATGCTAAAGGATCTTCTCTAGACAAGAAACACAGAAAAGGTGTATAAACTGGAACCCAAAACAACAAATGGCAATGGGATCATACTTATCAATAATTACCTTAAATATACATGGACTGAATGCCCCAACCAAAAGACAAAGACTGGCTGAATGAATACAAAAACAAGACCTCTATATATGCTGTCTACAAGACACCAATCTCAAACCTTGGGACACACACAGACCTAAAGTGAAGAACTGGAAAAATATATTCATGGAAATGGAGACCAAAAGGAAGCAGGAGTAGCAATATTCATATCAGATAAAATAGACTGTGAAATAAAGGCCATGAAAAGAAACAAAGAAGGACACTACATCATGATCAAAGGATCAATCAAAGAAGATATAACAATTATAAATTATATGCACCAACATAGGAGCACTACAATATGTAAGGCAAATGCTAAAAAGTATGAAAGGGGAAATTAACAGGAACACAATACTGGGAGACTTTAATACCCCACTCACACTATGGATAGATCAACCAAACAGAAAATTAGCAAGGAAACACAAACTTTAAATGATACAATGGACCAGTTAGACCTAATTGATATCTATATGACATTTCACGCCAAAACAATGAATTTAACCTTTTTCTCAAGTGCACACGGAACATTCTCCAGGATAGACCACAACCTGGACAATAAAACTAGCCTTGGAAAATTTTTTTAAAATGAAGTCGTTTCAAGCATCTTTTCTGATCACAATGCAGTAAGATTAGATGTCAACAACATAAAAAAAAACTATTAAAAAAATACAAAGATATGGAGGCCAAAGAAAACATTTCTGAATAACCAACAAATCACAGAAGAAATCAAAAAAGAAATCAAAATATGCATAGAAACAAACAAAAATGAAAACACAACAACCCAAAACCTATGGGATTCAGTAAAAGCAGTGATAAGGGGATGGTTCATAGCAATACAAGATTACCTCAGAAACAAAAGAAAAATCAAATAAATAAACTAACTTTACACCTGAGGCAACTAGAAAAAGGAGAAATGAAGAACCCCAGGGTTAGTAGAAGGTAAGAAATCATAAAAATTAGGGCAGAAATAAATGAAAAAGAAACAAAGGAAACTAGAGCAAAAATCAACAAAAATTAAAAGCTGGTTCTTTGAGAAGATAAATAAAATAGACAAACCAGTAGTCAGACTCATCAAAAAAATATAAAAGGAAGAAGAATCAAATCAACAAAATTAGAAATGAAAATGGAGAAATCACAACAGAATAAAATAGAAATAGAAAGGATTATAAGATACTACTATCAACAACTATATGACAATACAATGAACAGTTTGGAAGAAATGGATGAATTCCTAGAAAGGTATAACCTTCCAAAACTGAACCAGGAAGAAATAGAAAATCTTAACAGACACACTACAAGCACAGAAATCAAACTATAATCAAAAATCTTCCAACAAAAAGAAAAGCCCAGTAACAGATGGCTTCACAGGTGAATTCTACCACAAATTTAAAGGAGAGCTAACACCTATCCTACTCAAACTCTTCCAGAAAATTGCAGAGGAAGGTAAACTTCCAAACTCATTCTACAAGGCCCCCATCACCCTAATACCAAAACCAGACAAAGATGTCACAAAAAAAGAAAACTAGAGGCCAATATCACTAATAAACATACATGTAAAAATCCTCAACAAATTTCTAGCAAAGAGAATCCAATAAACACAATAAAAAGATCATACATCATTACCAAGTGGGCTTCTGAGGGATGCAAGGATTCTTCAATATTTCCAAATATTCTTGTATCAATGTGATACAACACAGTAACAGATTGAAAAATAAAAAAACATGATTATCTCAATAGATGCAGAAAAAGCCTTTGACAAAATTCAACAACCATTTATGATCAAAACTCTGCAGAAAGCAGGCATAGAAGGAACATACCTTAACATAATAAACCTGCAGCAAACATTATTCTCAATGGTGAAAAATTGAAAGCATTTCCCCTAAAGTCAGGAACAAGACAAAAGTGCACACTCTCACCACTACTATTCAACATAGTTTTGGAAGTTTTAGGCACAGCAATAAGAGAAGGAAAAGAAATAAAAGGAATTCAAACTGGAAAAGAAGCAAAACTCTCAGTGTTTGCAAATGACATGATCCTCTACATAGAAAACCTTAAAGACATGACCAGAAAATTACTAGAGCTAATCAATGAATATAGTAAAGTTGCAGGATATAAAATAAACACACAGAAATCCCTTGCATTTCTATACACTAAAAATGATTAAAAAAAAAGAGAGAGAAATTAAGGAAACATTTTCATTCACCATTGCAACAAAAAGAGTAAAATACTTAGGAATGAATCTACCTAAAGAAACAGAAGACCAATATACAGGAAACTATAAAACACTGCTGAAAGAAATCAAAGATGACAAAAATAGATGGAGAAATATACCATGTTAATGGACTGGAAGAACCAATATAGTGAAAATGAGTATACAACCCAAAGCAATCTACAGATTCAATGCAATCCCTAGCAAGCTACCAACAGTATTTTTCACAGAACTAGAACAAATAATTTCACAATTTATATGGAAATACCAAAAAAAAATTGTGAAATAGCCAAAGCAATCTTGAGAAAAAAGAATGGAACTGGAGGAATCAACCTGTCTGACTTCAGATCATACTACAAACCTACAGTCATTAAGACAGTGTGGTACTGGCACAAAGACAGAAATACAGATCAACAGAACAAAATAGAAAGCCCAGAGTTAAACTGACGCACCTATAGACACCTTGTCTTGCAGAAATATACACAGGAGAAATGACAATCTCTTTAACAAGTGGTGCTGGGAAAACTGGTCAATCACTTCTAAAAGAATGAAACTAGAACACTTTCTAACACCATATACAAAAATAAACTTAAAATGGATTAAACATCTAAATGTAAGATCAGAAACTATAAAACTCCTAGAAGAAAACATAGGCAAGACACTATCTGACATAAATCACCGCTGAATCCTCTATGACTCACCTCCCAGAGTTATGGAAATGAAAGCAAAAATAAACAATTGGGAGCCTTTTAAACTGAAAAGCTTTTGCACAACGAAGGAAACTATAAGCCAAGTGAAAAGACAGCCTTCAGAATAGGAGAACATAATAGCAAACAGAGCAACTGACAAAGAATTTCTCTCAAAAATATGCAAACAGCTCATGCAGCTCAATATCAGAAAAATAAACGACCCAACAAAAAATGGGCCAAAGAACTAAACAAACATTTCTCCAAAGAAGACATACAGATGGCTAACAAACATATGAAAAGATGCTCAACATCACTCATTATCACAGAAATGCAAATCAAAACCACAATGAGGTACCATCTTGCACCGGTCAGAATGGCTGCTATCAAAAAGTCTACAAACAATAAATGCTGGAGAGGGTGTTGGTGGGAATTCAAACTAGTACAACCACTATTGAGAACAGTATGGAGATTCCTTAAAAAACTGGAAATAGAACTGCCATATGACCCAGCAATCCCACTGCTGGGCACACACACCAAGGAAACCAGAATTGAAAGAGACACATGTATCCCAATGTTCATCACAGCACTGTTTACAATAGCTAGGACATGGAAGCAACCTAGATGTCCATTGGCAGATGAATGGATAAGAAAGTTGTAGTACAAATACACAATGGAACATTACTCAGCTATTAAAAAGAACACATTTAAATCAGCTCTAATGAGATGGATGAAACTGGAGCCTATTAATACAGAGTGAAGTAAGTTAGAAAAACACCAATACAGTATACTAATGCATATATTTGGAATTTAGAAAGATGGTAACACATGTAAACCCATGGCTGATTCATGTCAATGTATGGCAAAAACCACTATAATATTGTAAAGTAATTAGCCTCCAATTAAAATTTTTAAAAAATGAAAAAAAAAAAGAAAGATGGTAACGATGACCCTATATGTGAGACAACAAAAGAGACACAGATATAAAAAACAGACATTTGCACTCTGTAGGAGTAGGCGAGGGTGGGATGATTTGAGTGATTAGCATTGAAACATGTATATTACCATATGTGAAATAACCAACCAGTCCAAGTTTGATGCATAAAACAGGGTACTCAAAGCCTGTGTACTGGGACAACCCAGAGGGATGGGATGGGGAGGGGTGTGGGAGGGGTTTTCAGGATGGGAGACACATGTACACCGTGGCTGATTCATGTCAATATATGTCAAACCACCACAATACTGTAAAGTAATTAGCCTCCAATTAAAATAAATAATTTAATTTAAAAACAGAACAATTCTCACAGGTTCATAACATCGTACAGGAGGTGGTAACCAAAATCATTCCCCAGAAAAAAAAAATGCAAGAAGAGCAACTGGTTGTCTAAGGAAGCCTAACAAATAGCTGAGAAAAGAAGAGTAACAAAAGGCAAAGGAGAAAGTTAAAGATATACTCAATACAGAGTTATAGAGAATAGCAAGGAGAGATAAGATAGCCCTCTTAAGTGAACAATACAAAGAAATATAGAAAAAACTTAGAATGTGAAAGAGTACAGATCTCTTCAAGAAAACTCGAGACATCAATGGAAAATTTCATGGAAACATGGGCACAATAAAGGACAAAAATGGAAAGGATGTAACACAAGCAATAGAGATTAAGAAGTGGCAAGAATACTGAAAACTATCCAAAAAAGCTCTTAATGACCCAGATAACCATGATGGTGTGGTCACTCACCTAGACCCAGACATCCTGGAGTGTGAAGTCAAGTGGGCCTTAGGAAGCATTACAACGAACAAAGCTAGCAGAGGTGATGGAATTCAAGCTGAGCTATTTAAAATTTTCAAGATGATACTTTTACAGTGCTGCACTCAATATTTCAGCAAATTTGGAAAACTCAATAGTGTCCACAGGAATGGAAAATATCAGTTTTCATTCCAACCCCAAAGAAAGACAATCCTAAAGAATGTTTAAACTAGCATACAATAGCAGTTATTTTCATATAGTACCAAGGTAATGCTCAAAATCCTTCAAGCTAGACTTTAATAATATGTGAATCAAGAAATTCCAGATGTACAAGATAGATGTACAAAAGGCAGAGGAACCAGAGATCAAATTGCCAACATTTGTTGAATCATAGAAAAAGCAAGGGAGTTCCAGAAAAAAAAAAAAGCATCTATGTCTGATTCACTGAATACATGAAGGCCTTTGAATGTGTGGATAAAAACAAATTGTGGGAAATTTTTAAAAAGAGATGGAAAACCAGCCCACCTTACCTATCTTGTGAGGAACCTGTATGCAGGTCAACAATCAACAGGTAGAACCAGACAAGGAATAATGGACTGGTTCAATTGGGAAAGGGATATGTCAAGGCTGTATATTGTCACCCTGACTATTTAACTTCTATGCAGAGTTGAGTTCAGTTCAGTTCAGTCGCTCAGTCGTGTCCGACTCTGCGACCCCATGAACCGCAGCATGCCAGGCCTCCCTGTCCATCACAAACTGTTGGAGTATACCCAAACCCATGTCCATTGATTTGGTGATACCATGCAACCATCTCATCCTTGGTCGTCCCCTTCTCCTCCTGCCCTCAATCGTTCCCAGAATCAGGGTCTTTCCCAATGAGTCAGCTCTTCGCATCAGGTGGCCAAAGTATTGGGAGTTTCAGCTTCAACATCAGTCCTTCCAATGAGCACCCAGGACTGATCTCCTTTAGGATGGACTGGTTGGATCTCCTTCAGTCCAAGGGACTCTCAAGAGTCTTCTCCAACACCACAGTTCAAAAGCATCAATTCTTCGGTGCTCAGCTTTCTTTATAAGTCCAACTCTCACATCCATACATGACTACTGGAAAAACCATAGCCTTGACTAGACAGAACTTTGTTGGCAAAGTAATGTCTCTGCTTTTTAATATGCTGTCTAGGTTGATCATAACTTTCCTTCCAAAGAATCAGTATCTTTTAATTTCATGGCTGCAATCACCATCTGCAGTGATTTTGGAGCCCAAAAAAATAAAGTCTGACACTGTTTCCACTGTTTCCCCATCTATTTCCCATGAAGTGATGGGACCAGATGCCATGATCTTCGTTTTCTGAATGTTGAGCTTTAAGCCAACTTTTTCACTCTCCTTTTTCACTTTTGTCAAGAGGCTTTTTATTTCTTCTTCGCTTTCTGCCATAAGGGTGGTGTCATCTGCACATCTGAGGTTATTGATATTTCTCCTGGTAATCTTGATTCCAGCTTGTGCCTCCTCCAGCCCAGCATTTCCCATGATGTACTCCGCATATAAGTTAAATAAGCAGGGTGACAGTATACACCCTTGACGTACTCCTTTTCCTATTTGGAACCAGTCTGTTGTTCCATGTCCAGTTCTAACTGTTGCTTCCTGACCTGCATACAGGTTTCTCAGGAGGCAGGTCAAGTAGTCTGATATTCCCATCTCTTTCAGAATTTTCCACAGTTTATTGTGATCCACACAGTCAAAGGCTTTGGCATAGTCAATAAAGAAGAAATAGATGCTTTTCTGGAACTCTCTTGCTTTTTTGATGATTCAACAGATGTTGGCAATTTGATCTCTGGTTCCTCTGCCTTTTCTAAAACCAGCTTGAACACCTGGAAGTTCACAGTTCACATATTGCTAAAGCCTGGCTTGGAATTCCATGTTCATGAGCTGGAAGGGTCAATACTGTGAAAATGACTAAACTACCAAATTCAGTCTACAGATTCAATGTGTTTCCTATCAAATTACCAATGGCATTTTTCACAGAACTAGAACAAAAAATTTCACAGTTCATATGGATACATAAAAGACTCAGAAAAACCAAAGCAAAGTTGAGAAAGAAGAATGGTCCTGGAGGAATTAACCTTCCTGACTTCAGACTATATTACAAAGCTACAGCCATCAAGACAGTATGGTACTGGCACAAAAACAGAAATATACACCAAAGGAACAAGATAGAAACCCCAGAGGTAAACCCACACACCTATGAGTACCTTATTTTTTTAAATAGAGGCAAGAATATACAGTGGGGAAAAGATAGCTTCTTCAATAAGTGGTGCTAGGAAAACTAGACAGCTACATGTAAAATAAAGAAATTAGAACACTTTCTAACATCATACCCAAAGATGAACTCAAAATAGATTAAGACCTAGATGTAAGACCAGAAACTATAGAATTCTCAGAGGAAAACATACCCAGAACACACGATGACATAAATCAAAGCAAGATCCTCTATTATTTACCTCCTAGAGTGATGGAAATAAAAACAAAAATAAACAGGTGGGATGTAATTAAACTTAAAAGCTTTGGCACAGTAAAAGAAACTATAAACAAGGTGAAAAGACAGTCCTCAGAATGGGAGAAAATAATAGCAAATGAAACAACTGACAACAGATTAATTTCCAAAATATACAAGCAGCCCATACAGGTCAACACCAGAAAAGCAAAGAACCCCATCAAAAAGTGGGGAAAAGACCTAAACAGACATTTCTCCAAAGAAGACATACAGATAGCTAACAAACACATGAAAAGATGTTCAACATCGCTCATTTTTAGAGAAATGCACATCAAAACTACAATCAAATATCACCTCACACCAGTCAGAAGAGCCATCATTACAAGTCTACAAACAATAAATGCTGGAGAGGGTGTGGAGAAAATGGAACCTCTTGCACTGCTGGTGCATATGTAAATTGATACAGCCAGCACGGACACATTACAGAGATTCCTTAAAGGCTAGGAATAAAACCACTGTAAGACCCAGCAATCCCACTAGGCTGAGGCAACCAAACCTAAAAAAGATATATGTACACCAGTGTTCAATGAAGCACTATTTATAATAGGTGGAACATGGAAGCAACCTAGATATCCATAGACAGATGAACGGACAAAGAAGCTATGCTACATATACAATGGAATATTGTTGTTGTTCAGTCACTCAATCGTGTCCAACTCTGCACCCTCATGGACTATATCATGCCAGGTTTCCCTGTCCTTCAACATTTCCCAGAGTTTGATCAAACACATGTCCATTGACTCGGTGATGGCATCCAACCATCTTGTCCTCTGTCATCCCTTTCTCCTTCTGCCTTCAATCTTTCCCAGCATTGGGTCTTTTCTAAAGAGTTGGCTCTTCACATCAGGGGGCCAAAGTATTGGAGCTTCAGTATCAGTCCTTCCGATGAATATTCAGGATTGATTTCCTTTAGAATTGTCTGGTTAGATCTCCTCTGCAGACCAAGGGACTCTCAAAAGTCTTCCCCAAAACTTCACTTCAAAACCATCAATTTTTTGGTGCAAAGCTTTCCTATGGTCCAACTCTCACATACATACATGACTACTGGAAAAACCATAGCTTGGACTAGATGGACCTTTGTCTGCAAAGTAATGTCTCTGCTTTTTAATATGCTGTCTAGGTTGGTCATAGTTTTTCTTCCAAGGAGCAGGCATCTTTTAATTTCATGGCTGCAGTCACCATCTGCAGTGATTTTGGAGCCCAAGAAAATAAAGTCGGTCATTGTTTCCATTGTTTTCACATCTCTTTGCCATAAAGTGATGGGATCAGATGCCATAATGTTAGTTTTTTGAGTGTTGAATTTTAAGCCAGTTTTTTCACTCTCTTCTTTCACCTTCATCAAGAGACTTTTTACTTCCTCTTTGCTATCTGTCATAAGGCTGGTGTCATCTGCATATTCGAGCTTATTGATATTTCTCCCTGCAATCTTGATTCCAGCTTGTGTTTCATCCAGCGTGGCATTTTGCATGATGCATTCTGCATATAAGCTAAATAAGCAGGGTGACAATATACAACCCTAATGTACTCCTTTCCCAATTTTGAAACAGTCCATTTTTCCATGTCTGGTTCTAACTGCTGTTTCTTGACTTGCATATAGGTTTTGCAGGAGCAGATAAGGTGGTCCAGTAGTCCTCACGTCTTTAAAAATTCTCCAGTTTGTTGTGATCCACACAGTCAAAGGCTTTAGTGTAGTCATGAAGTAGAAGGAGATGTTCTTCTGGAATTCTCTTGATTTTACTATGATCCAACAGATGTTGGCAATTTGATCTCTGGTTCTTCTTCCTTTTCTAAATTCAGCTTGAACATCTGGAAGTTCTCAGTTCATGTACTGTTGAAGCCTAGCTAGGAGAATTTTGAGCATTATTTTCCTGGCATGTGAAATGAGTACAATTGTGTGGCAGTTTGAACATTCTTTGGCATTGCCCTTCTTTGATACTAGAATGAAAAGTGACATTTTCCAGTCCTGTGGCCACTGATGAGTTTTCCATATTGGCTGGCATATTTAGCGAGCACTTTTAGGATTTTAGGATCTGGTCCCATCACTTCATGGGAAATAGATGGGGAAACAGTGGAAACAGTGTCAGACTTTATTTTTTGGGCTCCAAAATCACTGCAGATTGGTGACTGCAGCCATGAAATTAAAAGACGCTTACTCCTTAAAAGGAAAGTTATGTCCAACCTAGATAGCATATTCAAAAGCAGAGACATTACTTTGCCGACAAAGGTCCATCTAGTCAAGGCTATGGTTTTTCCAGTGGTCATGTATGGATGTGAGAGTTGGACTGTGAAGAAGGCTGAGCGCCGAAGAATTGATGATTTTGAACTCTGGTGTTGGAGAAGACTCTTAAGAGTTCCTTGGACGGTAAGGAGGTCCAACCAGTCCATTCTGAAGGAGATCAGCCCTGGGATTTCTCTGGAAAGAATGATGCTAAAGCTGAAACTCCAGTACTTTGGCCAGCTCATGCGAAGAGTTGACTCATTGGAAAAGACTCTGATGCTGGGAGGGATTGGGGGCAGAAGGAGAAGGGGACGACAGAGGATGAGATGGCTGGATGGCATCACTGACTCGATGGACATGAGTCTGAGTGAAGTCCGGGAGTTGGTGATGGACAGGGAGGCCTGGCATGTTGCGATTCATAGGGTCACAAAGAGTCAGACATGACTGAGCAACTAAACTGAACGGAACTTTAGGATTTAAAATAGCATAACTGGAATTTCATCACCTCCACTAGCTTTGTTCATAGTGATGCTTCCTAAGGCCCACTTGACTTCTCACAATGGAATATTACCCAGCAATAAAAAAGAATGCATTTGAGTTACTTCTAATGAGGTGGATTAACCTAGAGCCTATTATACAGAGTGAAGTAAGTCAGAAAGAGAAAGATAAATAGCATATATGAATGCACATATATGGAAAAGAGCTTCTTAATGAGGCTGAAACAGGAGAGTGAAAAAGCTGGCTTATATAACTCAACACAACAAACTAAGATCATGGCTCTGGTCCCATCACTTCATGGCAAATAGATGGGGCAAATGTGGAAACAGTGACAGATTTTTTTTCTTGGGCTCCAAAATCACTGAGCATAGTGACTGCAACCATGAAATTAAAAGACACTTGCTCTTTGGGAGGAATGTTATGACAAACCTAGACAGTATATTAAAAAGCAGAGACATCACTTTTGTGACAAAGGCCCATATAGTCAAAGCTATGGTTTTTCCAGTAGTCATGTATGGATGTGAGAATTGGACCATAAAGAAAGCTGCTGCTGCTACTGCTAAGTCACTTCAGTCGTGTCTGACTCTGTGCAACCCCATAGATGGCAGCCCACCAGGCTCCCCCATCCCTGGGATTCTCCAGGCAAGAACACTGAAGTAGGTTGCCATTTCCTTCTCCAATGCCTGAAAGTGAAAAGTGAAAGTGAAGTCACTGTGTTATGTCCGACTCTTAGCGACCCCATGGACTGCAGCCTACCAGGCTCTTCCATCCATGGGATTTTCCAGGCAAGAGTACTGGAGTGGGGTGCCATTGACAAATTGATGCTTTCCAACTGTGGTGCTGCTGAAGACTCTTGAGGGTTCCTCAGACACCAAGGAGATCAAACCAGTCAATTCTAAAGGAAATCAACCCTGAATATTCATTGGAAGGACTGATGCATGAAGCTCAAGCTCCAATACTTTGGCCACCTGATGCAAAGAACAGACTCACTGGAAAAGACCTTGATGATGGGAAAAATGGAGGGCAAGAGAGTAAGGGGGAAACAGAGGGTGAGATGGCTAGATAGTATCACTGACTCAGTGGACATGATTTTGAGCAAACTCCAAGAGGTGGTGAAGGGCAGGGAACCCTGGCATGTTGCATTCATGGGGGTGCAAAAAGTTGAACACATCTTATTGACAGAACAACAACTTTTAAACAGAAACTCTGCAGTTCAGAAGGGAGTAATACAATATACGTAAAGGAATGAAAGGGGGAAATCTACAACTAAGAATACTCTACCCAGCAAGGCTTTCATTCACATTTGATGGAGATATTAAAAAATTTTACAGACAAGTGAAAGTTAAAAGACTTCAGCACCACCATACCAGCCTTACAAGAAACGTTAAAGGGATTTCTACAAGCAATAGAAAAGCCACAACTTGAAATATGAAAATTATGAAATAAAAAATCTCATTGATAAAGGCAGATACATAGTAAAGTTTATAAATCATGGATGTATAAAACGAGTAAGACAGTTACAAGCAAAGGCAGTAAAATAACCTATATCCAGAATAAGTGTATAAAGGAAACCTAAAAGAAAAAGATACAAAATATGATGTCAAAAACAGTAAACAGGGTTGTCGTTATTTAGTCGCTAAGTCATGTCTGACTCTTGTGCAACCCTATAGACTTTAGCATGCCAGGCTCTTCTGTCAACGGGATTTCCCAGGCAAGAATATTGGAGTGGGTTCCCATTTTCTTCTCCAGGGGACCTTCCTGACCCAGGGATTGAACTCACATCCTACACTAGCATGCAGATTCTTTACCACTGAGTCACTGGGTAAGGCCAGTAAACAAGCTGGGGGAGCAAAAAGATATAGTTATTAATATGTAGTTGACTTTAAAAGATGAGAAATTGAAAATAATCACATATATAGGTACAGATATACATATAGATTGTTGTACATAAACCTCATGATACCCATAAACCAAAAATCCACATCAGATACACACACAAATATGGTAGAAAGGAATTCTACCATAACACTAAAGACAGTCATCAAATCATAAGGGAATATAGTGAAAGAAGAAGAAAGAAAAAAAAAAAGAAGCTCAAAAGCAACTAAAAACAACAAAATGACAATAAGAAAAACAATCTTAAATGTAAATTGACTAAATGTTCAAATCAAAAGATAAAGAGTACTTGAATGGATATAAAAACAAGGCCCATCTATATGGATACAAAAATAAGATCTATATATATGCTGCCTACAAAAATCTCATTTCAGATCTAACAACACACACAGACTAAAAGTGAGAAAAAGAAAAATAAATTCCATGCACCTGGAAATAAAAATAAAGCCAGAGTAGCAATAATGCTATCATTAAAAAAAAGACTTCTAAACAAAGGAGGTAACAAGAGCAAAAGAAGGGCATTACATAATAATCAATTCATCAAAGAAAAAAAATTATAAATACATATGCACCCATCATAGAAGTACCTAAATACATAACACACATATTAATAGATACTAAGGGAGATATTTATAGTAACAAAATAATAATAGGAGATTTTAACATCCCCCTTATAGCAAATGGACAGGTAATCCAGACAGAAGATGAACAATGAAACATTAACAACAAAAAACTCATTAACAACACATTAACCACTGGACTCAATAGATATATGTAGGAGATTCCACACAAAAGTAGAATTTACATTTGTTTCAAGTGCACATGGGTCATTCTCCAAAATAGATCACATTGTATGACAAAAAACAAGTCTCCATAAATTTAAGAAAACTGAAAGCACATGAAGTATCTTCTTTGACCATAACCTTATGAGACTAGAACACAACAATAAGAAAAAACCTGCAGAAGAAAAAACCTGCAGAAAACATAAACATGTGGAGGTTAAACAATATGCTATTAATCATCTGATTGATCACTGAAGAAATTAAAAAGTTAAAATATCTAAAGACAAGTGAAAGGGAACACACAGTGGTCCAAAATCTATGGGATACAGAAAAAGTATTTCTAAGAGGAAAGTTTACAGGAAACCATGGCTACCACAAGAAACAAGAAAAAGCTGAAATAAACAACCTAACCTTATAACTAAAGGAACTAGGGGAAAAAAAGAACTGACAAATCCACAAGTTAGTAGATGGAAAAAATCATAAAGGCCAGAATAAAAATAAATAAAATAGAGGCTAAAAAAAATAGAAAAGAACAATGAAATTAAAAGCTGGCTTTTTTAATGTAAAAAAAAATTGATAAACTTTTCGCTAAAAACATGAGAAAGCCCAAATAAGTAAAATTAAAAATTAAAAAGGAGACGTTACAACCAACACCACATAAATACATAAGGTCATAATCAATAACTACCAATACTTACAGGCCTACAAAATGGACAACATAGAAGACATGGACAAATTTCTAGAAATGTCCAATAGCCCAAGACTGAACCAGGAAAAATAGAAAATATGAACACACCTATTTCCAGTAATGAAACTGAAACAGTAATAAGAAACAACTCCCAGCAAGCAAAAGTACAGGACTTTTCACTTTTCTCTGTTGGAAGTTGTTTTTATTACTGACTCAATTTCAATACAGATAATTTCTACCAAACATTTAGAGGGAAGTTAACACCTATTCTTCTGAAATTATTACCAAAGAATGCATAGGAAGGAATGTTCATGAAATCATTCCATGAAGCCAGCCTCATTCCGATATCAAAATCAGACAAAGATATTACATAAAAAGAAAATTAGGGCTCAAAATCACTGATGAACATATACACAAAATCCTTAACAAAATATTAGCAAACTGAATTCAACAATACATTAAGAGGATCATGCTGCTGCTGCTGCTAAGTCGCTTCATTCATGTCTGACTCTGTGCGACCCCATAGATGGCAGCCCACGAGGCTCCCCCGTCCCTGGGATTCTCCAGGCAAGAACACTGGAGTATGTTGCCATTTCCTTCCCCAATGCATGAAAGTGAAAAGTGAAAGTGAAGTCGCTCAGTCGTGTCCGACTCGTAGCGACCCCATGGACTGCAGCCCACCAGGCTCCTCCGTCCATGGGACTTTCCAGGCAAGAGCACTGGAGTGGGGTGCCATTGCCTTCTCTGTAAGAGGATCATACAACATGATAAATTGGGATTTAACCCATGGATGCAAGGATGGTTCAATGTTCACAAATTAATCAGTGTGATACATCACATTAACAAATTGAAGAATAAAAATCATATGATCATCTCAATGGACACTGAAAAGAGTTTTTGACAAAATTCAATACTCATTTATAGTAAAAAAAAAAAAAAAAAAAAAAAAAACAAAACAAAAAAAACAAAAAAAAACCTCTCAACAAAGTGGGTATAGAAGGAACATACAGCAATACAACAAAGACCATATATGATATGCACACAAATACAACATAAAGAATTACTAAAGCTGAAAGCATTTCCTCTAAGATCAAGACAAAGATGCCCATTCTCACCAGTTTGAGGGCTAACATCTTAAATACACAGAGAACTCATACAACTCAAAAAAAAAAAAAACACCACCCAATTTAAAAAACAGAAGAGTAGACATTTTAACAAAGCCATATAGGTAGGCAATAGGCACATGAAAAGATGCCCAACATAACTAATCATCAAGGAAATTTAATTCAAACCCAAACTGAGATATCACCTTACACCTCACACCTGTCAGAATGACTATTTTCAAAAAGACAACAAATGTCAGCAATGAATGGAAGCCTCATGCACTTGGTAGGAATGTAAATTCGTGCAGTCATTATGGAAAAAGTATGGGCATTCCTCAAAAAATGAAAGTAGCATATGATCTAATCCTAATCATGGGAATTTATTTGAAGAAAACAAAATTACTAATTCAAAAAGATATATGCAACCCTATGTTCACTGAAGCATTATTTACAATAGCCCAGATAAAGAAGCAACCTAAGTGCCCATCAATAAGTAACCGATAAATAAGATGTGGGATATACATCCAATGGAATATTACTCAGCCACAAAATAATGAAATCTTGCAATTTGCAGTAACATGCATACACCTAGAAGGTATTATACTAAATAAGCTTGACAGAGACTCAAATATTACATGATTTCATCTGTATGTGGAATCTATAAAACAAATGAAATTACAAAACAGAAACAGTCATACATTCAGAGAACAAAAAAGTGGTTGCCACTTCTACACTGCTTGTGGAAATGTAAATTGATACAGCCACTATGGAGAAGAGTATGGATATTCCTAAGAAACTAAAAATAGAGTTACCATATGATTCAGCAATCCCAGTCCTGGGCATATACCCAGAGTAAACCACAATTTGAAAAGATATATGTGCTGCAATGTTCATTGTGGCAGTATTTGTAATAGCCAGGACATGGAAGCAAATTAAATGTACACTGACAGAGGAATAAAGATGTGGTATATAAATATATGTATGTTACCACATGATATTTGTCCTTCTCTGTCTGACATGTCACTCAGTATGACAATATCTAAATCCATAGATGTTACTGCAAATGGCATTATTTTATTATTTTTCTATGGTGGAGTAATATTTTATGGCTGAATAACATATATAATATCGGAGAAGGCAATGGCACCCCACTCCAGTGTTCTTGCCTGGAGAATCCCAGGGACAGGGGAGCCTGGTGGGCTGCCGTCTATGGTGTCACACAGAGTCGGACATGACTGAAGTGACTTAGCAGCAGCAATATATATATATATATATATATATATATATATATATAACAAATACATTATTATAGGTGTATATGCTGTTATTGTTTAGGCGCTAAGTCATCTCTGACTCTTTTGAGACCCCAACTCTTCTGTCCATGAGGTTTCCCAGGCAAGAATACTGCAGTGGGTTGCCATTTCCGTCTCCAAGGTATCTTCCCAACCTAGGGATCAAACCCATATCTCCTGCATTGTCAGGCACATTCTTTACTACTGAACCACCAGGGAACCCCAATATAATTCAGCCATAAATATTACTCAGAGTCTTTACTATTGAGCCACCAGGGAAGCCCAGTATCACTCAGCCACTAAAAAAAAAAAAGAATGAAATAATGCCATTTGCAGCAACATGGATGGACCTAGAGATTGTCATACTCAGTAAAGTGAGACAGTGAAGGACAAATATTGCATGATATCGCTTATATGTTAAATCTTAAAAAGTGGTACAAATGAACATATTTATAAAACAGAAATAAAGATACAGAAAACAATCTTATGGTTACCAAGGGGAAGCTGTGGGGAAAGATAAATGGAAGATTGAGATCCAAACATATACACACTAATATATATAAAATAGGGCTACCCAGGTGGTATAGTGGTAAAGAATCTGCCTGCAAATACAGGATATGCCAGAGACATAGGTTTGATCCCTGGGTCAAGATGACCCACTGGAGTAGGAGATGGCAACCCACTCCAGTACTCTTGCCTGGAAAATCCCATGGGTGGAGGAGCCTGGTGGGCTGCAGTCCATGGGGTTGCTACGAGTTGGACACGACTGAGCGACTTCATTTTCACTTTTCACTTTCATGCATTGGAGAAGGAAATGGCAACCCACTCCAGTGTTCTTGCCTGGAGAATCCCAGGGACGGGGGAGCCTGGTGGGCTGCTGGCTATGGGGTCGCACAGAGTCAGACACGACTGAAGTGACTTAGCAGTAGCAGTAAGCGTACACACACACACACACAGACACACAAACAAATAAAATAGATAAACTAATAACAACCTACTATATAACACAGGGAATTGTACTCAATACATTGTAATGATCATATGGGGAAAGAATCCATAAAAAGAGTGTATGTATAACTGATTAACTTTGTTGAACAGCAAAAAGTAATACAAAATTGTAAATCAACTATACTCCGATAAAATTTAAAAAAATAAATGAATGTTAGCTTATTTTTTTATGTCCATGGGAAGTGATTCATGGCCAATTTCCACAATATGTCAAGGAGACGTTTTATATCTGAGTACTAATACTTTATGTTTAGTCTATAATTAATACTATTTACTGCATACTCTGTCACTGTAATATTAATAAAACAATGATAGTTCTACAAATAAAGTTTTAATTACTATCACATACACACAAAAAAAATAAGTACTAGAGATATAAAGTATGGGATGATAAATATAATTAACACTGCTGTATGTTATATATGAAAGTAGTTAAAAGAGCAAATCCTGAGAATTTTCATTACAAGGAAAACAGATTTTCACTATTTAATTTTGCCTCTATATGATATGATAAATATTCACTAAACATGCTGTGACCATCACATCATGATGTGTGCAAGTGCTATACATGTTTTATGCTATACACGTTTTATGCTATACACATTAAATTTATAGAATGCTATATGTCCATTATATCTCAATAAAACCAGAAGAAAATATATATATATACACACACATCTTCAGTTGAATTTTAGAAAATAAAATTTTAAAAAGCAATAGACAATTGAGAGTAATCCAAATTCTCGTGAAAAACTGAGATTGCCTGCAATAGTAATTTTACAATTATAAACGATTATAAATAAATAATAACTATGATGCATATCTTCTTTCTTCTCTTATCTGACACAAAAGGCATTTGCATAAAACTTTATGCATATGATTGCATTTTGGGGACTGTAACATACAAAAACATATTTTTTAGAATATAATCACAAAGAAGGAACATGAAAGCAAAGCTTTAATAGAGTGCGACACAAAATGGTAACTTTCCAAAAAAAAAAAAAAAAATGAAGAGAACAAGAAATTACACCCAAGAAAGTCAATATAGCAAACTCCATAAATGTATGCTTATTCTCCTTTCTTCTCTCAACTTCTTTAAAAGGTAATTATAACATGAATTGTTAGTTTTCTAAATATACAGATGTAACACATATATCAAAAATGGCATTTAAAACAGAATAAAACCAGTAAGTGAGAAATATATGAACATAAAAGATATGAAATATATTTAAAAAGTAAAATGGCAGATAGAAATCCAACTATTTCAATAACAGCATTAAGTGTAAATTAATTAAATAACTGAATCAAAAGATGGTGATTGATATATAAAAAGAGAACATCTTATACGTGTATATCTGAGTCACTTTGCTGTACTGCAGAGATAGGCACAACATTGTAAATCAACTATACATCAATAAATAAAATAACAGATAGTGAGTGGCAAAATGGATTTTAAAAAAATCATCTGTATGCTCTTTACAGGACACACATATCACATTCAAAGATACAAATATGTCAAAAGTAAAAAGATGTAATAGATACACAAAAGCTTTAGTGGCTATATAAATATCAGATAAAACATATCTCAAAGCAAAACAATGATACTAGAAATAAAGAAAAACACTGCACAGTGATAAAAGGCCTAATCCATCATGAAGTTATAAAAACTATAGACCTATCTGTACCTAACAATAGAGTCATCAAAATACATGGAGCAAATAGTGACAAAATTGAAGGGAGAAATCAACAATTCAAGAATAAATGTTGGAGAGGAACAAGATGGCAGAAGAGTAGGCGGATGTGGAGTACATCTCTCTCCATGGATACATCAGGAATACACCTTCTGACACAGAAGTGCTTGCAGAACACCAGCTGAGAGTGGTCAGGAGTACCTGGCCACCAGAGAAGAATATATAGAACCATGCAAAACTCGGTGGGCTTCCCTAATAGCTCAGTTAGTAAAGAACCCACCTGGAATGCTGGAGACTCCGGTTCGATTCCTGAGTTGGGAAGATCCACGGGAGAAGGGATAGGCTACCCACTCCAGTATTCCTGGGCTTCCCTTGTGGTTCAGCTGGTAAAGAACCACATTGTGGTTCTGCCTGCAATGCAGGAGACCTGGGTTGGATCCCTGGGTTGGGAAGATCCCCTGGAGAAGGGAAAGGCTAGCCACTCCAGTATTCTGGCCTGGAGAATTCCATGGACTGTATAGTCCATGGGGTTGCAAAGAGTTGGACACAAGTAAGGGACTTTCACTTTTAAAACTGGGTAAGAGGAAGGAATTAGGAGGAAAAACAAAATACTTAGCAGGACTAGACCTGCCCTTGGTGGGTTGGGGAACTGAAGCAGGGGTCCGATCCCCACATCGGGGCAACTGTTTTGGTCAGAGCAGAAACATTTGAGGCTGAGAATGAAGCAGCTGATCTGTGGCAACCTAAATGGAATGGGAATG
Organism: Bubalus kerabau; assembly: GCF_029407905.1. Lineage (NCBI taxonomy): Eukaryota > Metazoa > Chordata > Mammalia > Artiodactyla > Bovidae > Bubalus > Bubalus kerabau. Next base: position 97,078,683 of record NC_073647.1, on the reverse strand, counting down.
ACACAGACTATCCTTGCCACAGTCATACATACCCTGGACAGGGAACAGGTCCCATACAAGGCACATCAATTGAGAGCTGGAGCATAGAGACTATAGAGAAATCCAAGTGCGAGGTCTGCTGTTGACTGAAGGAAGACAGCCCGAGGGGACATGAGGAAGGTGATTGTGGTGGGAAATGCTTGCAGAGGAAAGCCAGGCAGCCATGGAAGGAACGTGATACTGCTGAGTCATGCGTATGGGGGGGAGTTACCACCATAACCTCCCTCTCCTCACACATCAACATCCACAGCTGAACAACAGAGGCTGGCTCTTCAAGCACCTGACGTGCCCTGAGCAACAGAGTAGGACACCAGCCAGGGTGACCCTTTAAGTGCCTGATGCACCAAACCACAGAGAAGGACCCCAGTCGGGGGAGAACTTTTAGTGCCTGCCTTGTCAAACACCAGCAGAGTAGGACCCCAGCCAGGGGCCCCTTTATGTACCTGACGAGCTGAGCAACAGAGAAGGACCACAGGCAGGGGAGCCCTCTAAATGCCTGAATGGCCGGAACAATGGAGGACTAGCCAAACAGACCCTCTGATCTCCAGCTGCCAGAGGCTAGAAAAAGACTCTGATAGGGCCATCGCTCCTGTGGCTGAGGCAGTCCGTGTCTCCACACACTTGGCACCGCCAAGGTCCCCACGACCCAAGCAGCTGCACCACCTTCACACTCAATCCTCACTGGGGCAGAGGTGACCCAGGCAAGAAAAAGTTATGTGCTTTCTGAGTTGCTTTGGTCGTATCCAACTCTTTGCAACCCTGTGGACTATGGTCTGCCAGGCTTCTCTGTCTGGCAGATTCTCCAGGCAGCAATACTGGCATGGGTAGCCATATCCTTCTAGAGCACCAAATTTACTGCTGCCCTAGCCACCAATTCCCCTGAGTACCTGGTGCTGCCAGGGCCCCTGCTACCCAAGCAGCTATACCATCTCCACACCTGGCACTCTCTGGGGCAGAACCAAGTCCTCCAGGGCAGCTTCAGGAGCAAACCCCTGTGGATGACCCACATGCAGAGGTGGAGATAAAACCACAACTGAAACCCAGGGGCAGTGTGGCTAAAGAAGAGGAACCAAAACCTTCCCACCAGCTGTACAAGCTGTAGATTAAATCCACATTATCAACTAGTCAGACTCTGTGTCTATGGAATATATAAAAGGACAATTAGAGTTCTCACAAAAGAAAACACACTAGTTGTGACAACTGTGGACATTGGAGGCAAGAACACACAGGAGTAGGACCAGATTACAGTCTGAGCTGCCCCCACAGCAGATCCAGAGACCAGAGAAGTTTGGAGAGCATTCTAGGGAGGTGAGGTGGACTGTAACTCCCAGCAAGGAAAAGGACACTGACAGCAGAGACTCAAGAAAAACATTTATTATTCTTATATTTTGACTTGTTCTGTAATTTATTCTGGATTTTGTTTTGTTTTGCTTTTCCCCCTTTTTCCCCCCTCTGTTGTTGTAGTTGTTGAATTTATTAGTATTATCAAATCTAATTGAGCTTTTGAGAAATATTTTTTTCAATCACATTTTTTATATCTAGTTGGCCTTTTGAAGCTCTGTGGAATTTTCCTTTTTTTTTTCTTTTTTTCTCTCTTTTTAATTTTAATTTTTGAATTTTTAAAGTTATTAATTTTTCTACATTTATTACTTTGTTTCCTTTTACTATTGTTCTTTTCCCCTTGCAGATAATCTTTAATATATATAAATCTTCCTTATCTACCTCTATTTAACTTTGCATTTCTATTCTTTCTTTTCTTTCTTTCCTTTCTCTTTCTCACCATATTTGTTAGTTTGTTTTGTTTTTGTTGCTTTATTCCCCATTCAGCACATTGCTTTAGTTTGTTTTCTGGTCTGTGCTTTTGATAGTTTTGTTCTTAACTGGTGGATATCATTTTTGGTTTCCTTTATTTGCCAGGTCAATCTATTGTACTTTTTTTTTTTTTTTTTGGACTGTTTTGATTTTGCTTATAGGTGTATATGTATCTGTGTATATTCCATTATTTTACTTATTATTTGCCTGATTTTGTAATTGCCATTTGTCTGGGGTGAGTCTTTTGTTTATCATTTTTGGGTCTTTGTTTTAATCTCATTTAATGCCATAACACCACCTTTGGAATCTCCATTCACAACCAGAGATTAAGCCCTGAGCCTTTGGAGTGGGAGCACTGACTCCAAGTCCCTAGACTGCCAGAGAACTCTTAACCCTAGGAAGTATCCAATAGTGAGAACTCCCACAAAGGCAACCACTTGCCTACAATACTCAGCATCACCCAACTGCCAGTAGCACCCTGTGCAGGATGCCTCATCCAAACAACAAACAAGACAAAAATACAAACTCAGTCATCAGTAGACAATATTACCACCTCACTCAGCCCTGCCCATCAGAGGCGAAAAAAGAAAAAAACTCACTTACTCCCTACAGAGGGAGTCACACCCTACTTGAAACTTACACAAACCACTGGACCAACCTACAAGAGCAGAAACCAAAAGGAAGAAAGAATTAAACCTCAAACCCTGGATAGGAGACCTCAAACACAATAAGTTTTTTAAAAATCATGAAAAGGCAAAGAAACACTACACAAATGAAGGAACAACATAGAAATGCACAAGTCTAAATGAATGAAGATGAAATAAGCAAACTACTTAAAAAATAATTGAAGAATAATAATAGTAAAGATGATCTAGGTTGCTTTAAACCTGCCCACAGGATCAGAGTTTAATCTGTTTGTTACTGAAAGAAAAGGTATGGACTTGGGAGTTATGACACCACCCCAAGGCTCTCACCAACAACCTGTAGCTTCTATTGCCATGCTAGTGCCTGAAGTTTACTAGTGGGCGAAATCTTACTGCACTGATTTCTCATGATGTGAGCAGAATCTTAAACTCTAAAGTTCAGAGTGACAATGGCTCCACCTTTAAAGCTGCTGTAACTCAAGGGGTGTCAGAACTCTAGGAATAGATTATCACTTACACTATTCCTGGACACTCCAATCTTCAGGAAAAGTTGAAAAGGTTAATGACATTATTAAGAGGCATCTGCATAAGCTAACTCAGGAAACCCAAGACAGTTGGTTTAAAGTTTTACCCATAGTTTTAATGAGGGCTTGAACTGCCCCTAAGAAGAAGGGACTGTCTCTATGACAGACTGTTTTTACACACAGATATTGTTATAGATCCTGAAGCCTCAGAAATAACTATGTGACTCAGCTTTTAGCTTTTCAACAGACATTATTTTGCAATGTTTTTTTTTCCATAGTATTTAAGTTTTTCGATGTTTAGGTCAAGACTTTTATAATCCAAATTACGTTTCCTTGCTCAGTTATCAATTCTGTTATTTAAAACAGAAGTGACATTCTGAGCTATTCCACAGTAAAGAATTACAAAATTAAAGAAAGGAATGCTTTAAATTTTTGTACTTTGCTGAAAATTCTTTTTCCCACGGTCTATAAAACATTAATTTGTTTTTATATTTTACTATTTTTTTGTGTTTTTTGTTGTTTTTAAATCAATAAGTAATCTAGGACTAGCATTATGTTTGCTAGACCTCAAAAGACATTAGAGGAACTCCGGGAGGTGACTCCTGACCCAGCTGCTGAGTCAAGCAAGCCACTGTTTGAGCCAGGAACAGAGATGGGTCTGATAACATATATAAGCTTGCTTCTACTGACTCCAAAAGTCTTGAGTCTGCCGTTTGACCCTCAAGACAACACCTTCCTGTCCTGGGCTCATTCTTACTCCGCAGTCCACAATTGGTCTAATTGCTGAGTCTGTGGAGCACGCCCCTCTTCATCAGTTGAAACCTTCCCATTGTGGGTTTCTCAACTTCAAGGAAAAGACTTTCCTCAACTGTGCGATGACATCAAAGAATCCTGAGATGGACTGGTATAACATATTTTACCTTAACTATGGACTTAATGTGACTTTTAACTTTGATTATACATTATCTTGGTTTAATGACTATTTTTCTACATATAAGAAGGTAAACAGGTCTAGATCTGGTGGTTTTCTACCTGATGTTTATCAAATAAGAGATGAGGTCATATGGCTAACTCCTGAAAAGGGACACCTACTATCTAACACCCCCATATGCTAGGAACAAATAGAGCCATTCCCAGAGGTTAGCCAACAACTTAATTATAATGACAGGAAGCAATTGAGATTTTTGCCTCAGGAAATAAGCAATGTAATCATTCCTGTTTTCCAATCCCAGTTCAGTTCCTCCTTTTGGCTGGCCAGGCACTGATTGGGACTGGATCCCTCAGTCTGACTTGCTCCAAACAGGACCTACTGGATATGTGGCTTTTACCTATGGGCATGGCTTCCCCCTGGCTAGATAGGGAGATCCACCCTAGGTCTAGCTTTTACTCATGGCCTCATATTTTCAAAGCTTCAAGAGAAGGCTGCTAATCTGTCACACCTTAAAACTCACTGGGCAAGGTCTGTATTTCAAAATATTTGCTCCCTCTCTAGGAACTACAGACATTATGCTACGAGTTAATGCTCTGACTAACTTTACTCAACAGGCTTTACAAGATTCTCAAACAGCTAGTTCAGCCCTTAATGCTAAACTAATACAAATTAGAAAGATGATTTTACAAAATAGATTGACCTTAGATATTCTAATGGCTGCACAAGGAGGAACTTGTGTCATTCATATGCAATGTTGTATATATATACCAGATATGAGCACAAATGTTACTCACTTTACTAAACACATAAACAAGATGATTCAGGCTATGGATACTCCTGCGAAGCCTCAGTCACCTCACTTTGGGAAACATTAACTAACTCCCCATGGTGGAAAACTATCTTAATCATAATAATTATAATTGTTCTGTTTTAACTGTTTGCTCCCTGCATCTGTAACAGTGTAACTGGATTTGTTTCTAACCATCCAAAAGCATTAAGTTACAAATGGTTGTCCAGGCTTCTAGCAATGCCACAGCCTCTTCCAACTATTACTTGGGGCCCCTGGATCAGAAACGCTCAATACGAGGGTTAGGAAAATATCTTGCCTCAACAATTTAGGGACAGCACCACATCCCAGCAGGAAGTAGTTATAGAATCAAAATGCTGACACTTGGCAACATACTTCTAAAATAAACGGGAGGAATATGAGACTTAATGCTTAGGTAGGTTGATAAGAAGTCCAGGATCCCCAAGGAGGAGAAAGGGGTGTAAGGCTCTTGAGGAGGAGAAAAGGACAAACATTTTTTCTACACTCCCTCCTCTTAGTCACATAAAAGGTTTTTTTCTTTAAGCCAAGAGCTAATGATTACACAACAAAACAACTCATCTTGCTCAAGGATATGGTTTTCCTTAAACTCTGTACCAATGATTATATAATAACAATGTATCCTGCTCTAGGATATGTTTCTCCTTCTTAAGAACTTTCTGACTAATCCTGTCATCTTAATATGTATATTGTGGGAGCAGGTCTAGTAAGATCTTTCTATTGTCATGTCTACTCCCATTACCTCAAAATGTAAGTTGTAGGAGTGGGTCTGAAAGACCTTTACAACCTTGAGACATTCTCTTGATTTATTGTTAATAAACAATAGAAAAAGTATATAACTCCCTTGCTAACACTAGAGAGAGGGGCAGTCTCCATCCCCCTTCTGATATCTATGTCAGAAGCTTTCTCTTGTCCTTTTTTAAACTTTAATAAAACTCTGCTACACAAAAGCTCCTGAGTGATCAAGTGTGGTCCCTGATCCTGAAACTAAATCTTCAGAGATCACGAATCCAACATTGATTACTGTCAGGGAATATGTAACAGGAGGATTCCTATGTGCTGTTTCTCACAAGTCCTTTGTTTCTTTTTAAGCAGAGCAGAACAGCATGCTGCTCCCAGGAACTGGGGTCATTGTGTGAGACAGGCTTGAATCTCCTTTAGTAAACATTCTCTTTACGACAAAACTGCTTAGTCTCGATCCCCTTTCTTGAGATATGGATTGTCTCCTGACCTTGTGACCATCATCATCCCTTGTTCCCTTGGTAACGGTTACTGTACATTTGGTTTTCTGATCTTTATCATTGACGAAAGAAACTTCTTGTACTATATAGCATATATATACTCACAGAAAAATCATTAAAGCACCTTTTGCTCCATCAGAGCTTCAGTCCCCATGTCTTTCTTTCTCTCTCTCTCTCTCTCTCTCTCTCTCTCTCTCTCTCTCTCTTCAGCTGATTCCTTGGAGCACAGAGACCCGTCTTGCTCACTCTCCTGCCCGGGCTTCTAAGACTCTCTCAAGAAGGCACCCTGTGCCTTCACCCCGCCTCGAGAGGGCGCCTGGTGCCTTCGTGAGAGACGTAAGTCCTGTGTCAAGGACTTAATAATTGGTTTTCTGTGTAAACCAGGAAGTATCAGCCTCTTTCTCTCTTTCACTTTCTTATCATTGCCTCCAGACCGCCAGGTCCCGGTCCATTAAAGGACCCCAACAAGTGGCGCCCGAACAGGGACACTGGTGTATGTGGCATTGTGGTCGGAGGGACTCAGGACCTATTGAGGTTGCTAAGTATTAAGACACGGGTCAAATGGCTGAGGGACTCAGGACCTATTGAGGTCAGGACCTATTGAGGTCAGGATCTATTGAGGTCAGTAAGTACTAAAACATGGGTTATACAGCTGGAAAGCCCCATCGTTTCTCTACTTTACTTCACCACTTGTTTAAAGCTCAAGGACTTTTGGTTTCGCACCAATGAATAGAGGCTTACTTTCAAACACTGGTTAAATGTAATCCTTGGTTTCCTGATAAAGGAAATTTTGATTTAGAAATTTGGCACCAGATCAAAGAAAATGTTGAACAAGCCACCAAGCAAGGAAAAAATATTCCAATTGATTTCTGGCTATTTCAAGGTAAATTCTAACCCTCCTAATATTCGGCAACAGACAGAACACTTATGCATGAATATGAATTAGATGATAAAACTTTACAGAAGGCCCAATTAGAACAACATAAAATATTTCAAAATTTTCTTACTAGCCCTGCCCGGGCATCTCCAAATGCTCCTCCCCTGCCAACAGGCGCAACTCCAAAAGTCTCTCCTTTGTTGAACTTAATGAAAGTTATACTAATTTTTTAGCTAGATTAGAAACTGCTATTTCCTGTACTGTAATTGGAGAAGAAACCAAGAAACAGCTAGAGAAATTACTTGCTTACGAGAATGCAAATCAGGAATGTCAGAGAGCCATCACTGCAATTCGTAAGACTGGGACTATTATTGATTATTTGAAGGCTTGTCAAAATCTAGGATCAGAAATTCAAAAGATGCAAATGCTAGCTGAAACAACGGCTACTACCTTTAAAAAGGGAAATGAAGGATGCTTTACATGTGGAGATAAAAACCATTTAAAAAGGGACTGCCCTAAGAAGGCTAATAAAAAACCTCCAAGAATTCACCCTCGCCGCCATAGAGGAATGCATTGAGCCAAAGACTGTAAATCTAAATTTGATGTTGAAGGAAAGCCTATTCCAAGAAACTCCAAACAGGGGACCCCCCAGGTCCCCTACAACAAAAACCAGGAATAAATTCTATCTTTTCCCTCAAACCCTCAACATCTGGCAGTGCTGCCATCAATATACCAGCCCTAAATGATTTTTTCCTTTACCCTCAAGCAGTCCCTTCTAGAATCCCTATTGGACTTTTTGGACCCCTGCACCCACAAAACTTCAGTCTTTTATTTGGCTGATCTAGTTTGGCTTCTAAAGGAATTACTGTCCACCCTGGAATAACTGATTTAAATTATAAAGGAGAGATTCAAATTATGATGTCATCTCAGATTCTATGGCAATTCAAAAGGGGGGACAAAATTGCTCAATTACTTCTTTTGCCTTACATTTCTATTAACTCCTCTAATAACGTACAGACAAATGGGTTCAGCAGTACAGATCAAAAACAATCCTTATGGACATCATTGGCATCTGAATATGCCCACCAAATGTAAATATCAAAATTAATGATAAAAGATTTTCTGGTCTCCTCGACACTGGATCTGATATTACTATTATTTCCAAACACTTATGGCCCAAATCCTGGCCTATACAAAAAAATCTCTTACCAAATTCCAGAAATTTCTCAAACCAAAGTACCAGAAATTTATCAAAATATTCAAATCTACCCATATGAAGGACCAAAAGGCCAGCCTACAACATTAAGACCTTATATGATAAATGCACCCCTTAATTTAATAGAAAGATACTTACTTATGCAATGGCAAACTCAGATATACATTCCACATTTTTCCTAGGGGCCACTGATCATTTAACAAACAGAGCAATTATTAAAATAACTTGGAAGAATGACGAGCCTATTTGGACAGAGCAATGGCCCCTTACAAAAGATAAATTATAGGCTACTAAAGAACTTATAGACACACAATTAGAATTGAAACATATTGACGAATCTTGCTCTTCTTGGAACTCCCCTATTTTTGTTATAAAAAAGAAATCTAACAAATGGTGTCTCTTAACAGACCTTAGAAAAGTTAATGCATCTATGAAACCTATGGATACATTACAACCAGGGATCCCATCACCTACTACGATTCCTCAAAATTGGCACATTATTGTTACTGATTTACAAGATTACTTTTTAAATATACCTCTACTAGACGGGGAAAGATTCACTTCCTCTCTCCCTTATCCTAATCATATCAGGACTCATAAAAGATTTCAATAGACTATGTTACCTCAAGATATGCTTAACAATCCTAATATTTGTCAAAATTTTATAGCCAAAGCCTTACTTCCTATGTGACAGCAATTCCCTCATGCGTATATCATTAATAATATACTGTAACTACAAAAAGGAGAAATGATATTTTTGACACTGAATGGCCATGATATTCTTTAGACTCCAGAGAAAACTGATTAAAATAAAATCTTTTTTGAAATTGCAAAACCGGTTCTTTTTACACGTGCAGTTAGGAAAAGGTTAACTTCTTAAAATACTTTTTTGGAGCTCCAATTCTGCCTGGAAAACAAAAACAGGCCTAAGAAAAAACACAAAGTTAACTCTTATCATGTCCTTGGGATACACAGCCCACTCTATCTAGGACTCCAGCCATAAACGAATTGGTGGAACTCAAAAAAAAATATATATATATATACATAAATTAAAATTAAAAAATAAAACAAAAAGATATTTTAAATTTCAAGAAGAAAACTATGCCTATCTATCTAATATTGTCTATGTCTCAAAATATGTCTTTGTTTTTGAATAATATGCAGTTAATGAGCTCTATTGAAATTCACTTGTTTGCTAATCTAATTAAGACATGTCTTAAGTCATCAACATTATATAATACTATTATGCCTAGGTTTAAGGTAAATTAAATTTGTCAACAAAAGGGTAACTTTATATATATATATATATATATATATATATATATATATATATATAATGAAAACTTTTAAATAAATTTTATTAAAAATAATTCTATTTTTAATAGAATAATCTATTATTATAATCTAAAATAATCTCTTAGGATTGGGGTAACTTAAGTTTCTGGAGTTATACTAAATTATAAAAGTTTATTAAATAGCTAGGTCATTTCCAAATGAAGTAAGATTTTAAAACATTAATCACTGAACGTTAACTTCCTCTTACAAAAAAATTTTCTGACAGAAAAACTGAAGAGATTTTAAACTATTAATAAATATATATATATTTATATAAAAATAAATATATATTATAATATATAATATTATATAATAAATATATTCACCAAATCTATAAAATACTAACATACAAGACACTTCATAGTTGCTAAAGAAAAGCAAGATATATGCTTTTGATAAAAGGATATAAGAAATGGCAAATAAAATGATGAATACAAAAATATATAAAAGAGTTTATGACAAATGAAAGAAAATTTTATGACAAATGGATAGAACTTATTGCCCCGAACTTTCTTTTTTATTATTTTATTTTATTTTTACACTTTACAATATTGTATTGGTTTTGCCATACATCAACATGCCTCTTCCTTCTTACATGTCTCAATCGATACAAATTCTTCTTCTTTTATATGGACCACACCGCTCCAGGGTGAAACTACACAATATGTTATAACCCACCTATTAGCTTACTTTACAATAATGAGAACACCTAATTCTATAAAAACAGACAATGGCCCTACCTGTATTTCTAAGCCAATTCAAACAATTTTTACATTCATTCTCTAGTAAACAGAATACAGACATTCCTTATAATTCACAAACACAAGACATAATTAAACAAACACATTATACACTGTAACTACAAATAGAAAGTTAAATAAAGAAAAATACACAGGAACACTTTTATCTTCCTTATCCAGAACAGACTTTACTAGATTCTAATACAATATAGTCTTTAAGCCTATAACTATTATTAATATAGCTTTATTTCTATTTCCAATCTGTAAGATTCTTAAAACAAAATAACATCAACTTCAATGCCTGTTTCACAATGCAAAACAAAAACAACATAAAAAAACCATTTGCTAACATAAAAACCATTTGCCAAAAAGACTGTTTGTTCCTAGGAATATCAAAAGTGCAAAATATTCACCTTTTTTTCAGGTCTGTCTTGAAAGTATAATCATCTTCCTTGACACACTGAACAGAGAGATTCAACAAGTGCCAGGCTTCATTTCTTTTCCAAGGACAAGGTCAAATACATTTGGGTATAAGCAACATTTCATTTATCAAGTTGTTCTGCATCAGCTTTTCAATAATTTCACTTAAGAAAAAATATTTGAATGTTTGCTCCTAATCCTTTGCCCCAAATAACACAAATCACTTAAAACACAGTCATATTCTATTTCTTTTTATATCAGAAAAAACATATATGCTAAATGAGAAAGAAATCAATCCATTAATTCAAAACCATAGCCAAATTTTCATGGTGAGTTTGTGATGAAAACAAGACTATAGCACCTCATGGAAATTAAGGCAAACTTACTTACTGACACGTTGTTTGGTTGGAACTGATAAACTCTGCATTAGACAGACTATGCCACCAATACCTGGGCCTAATGAAAAAATATTTTTAAATGGGTACATATATCTATAAAGGCTTGCTTTAAGCCACTGACTGTCCCATCTGTTAAACATGAGGCATAAACTATATCAACCAGAAAAAACCTATCTCTAACAACATCAATGTTGTCAATCCCAAAATACCCAAAGACAAGAAATTAACTTAAAACCAAAATTGGGTCTATTTGATTTACATATATGAAAAAGAACAATAGCATTGGCTGAACAAGATGATGACTCATACCTTTGACACAGAAATAAACAAATTCATGGAAACAACATTCAAGAAGAAAGGTTTAAGTAGTCAAGAGTCAAGGTCAATTTAAAATAAAAGCTTCTCAATGTCCTCTTGGAGGACATTATCTACCAATCCCCAAACAGATCTCTAGATGATTATTTTTGGACTGAAATATTTCCTAGGAATGTTTTCATCATTATCACTTTCCTTTCTTTCTATAACTATTGTTAATATAGTTTTATTTGTTTTAAATTTTTCAAACTTACCACAAGAAGATATTTTGACAAAAGCAGAAAAGCATTTTGAAACATTAAAGGACACCTCCCTTCCTTTGCCCATTTGATATCAAGACGGGTTAACTAATCTATGGAAATCTAAGAAACTCATCTTACAGGGAAAGGGATATGCTTCTATTTCTCCAGATGGATCCAACAAACTCATGACTTTCTCTTCAGAAGATTCAACCTAAGGGGGCCCCCAACATTCAGACTAGAGATGATGCAAAGAAAAAAAACCTCAGGAAGAAGGAATTCCAATACAAGCCATGGCAACTTTAAAAATTTCCAAAAAACGCTGCACTCGACATCACCGACCTTATGATCTCCCTACTTGGGGACAGATAAATACCCTTACTAATCAGGCTGAAAATCTGATTTCTCAACAGGGAATGCCTCGGAATCCTGAAAATATTTTTCTTTGCTATGCTTGCTTTGCTTGCTTTTGCTTCCCCTGCTCAGGCTGACTTGATTGATCACACTTAATAGGCTTATATACCTAATCCCCCTTTTTATTGTAGGTTATAAAATAGACAGATAAAAGACTAATCATAGCCACTAATGACTCAACACATAATGACTCCTTGGAACTTGGAGGGGCCCTCTCATCCTGAAGAAGAAAAAAAACTAATTAATATCTCTCTAGGTTATGAAGTCCTTTCTTTGTGTATGGGCCCAACAGAATTATGCATAAATGTTAGCCGACAAACTTGGGCTTTCGCCCTGCCTCTAAAAGAGGACTTTCGGACACTGCTTGGATTATTTACTACCCTTTCTTTGTCCATGAACCATGTTTATACTACTAAAACTTTAAGGAAAGAGTTAAGGAAAAAACAAAGAACACTATGAAAAAGGTTTACTAATAAGAACTTTAAATATATTCCTGTTCATTGGGACAAATGTCAGGCCAAATCAAGAAAATTAATGTTTGTGGCTAATCATATAATTGTTGATTGGGGACCCCATGGTATGTGGTTATCTAACTGCTCAGATGATATTAATAACACTATATATGATTATATAACTTAAATAACATAGAAGGTTACTAATACTACAATGGAGCATAACCATGACAAAGGACTTTTGGATGGCTTGACGATGGAGTGGCCCCACCTCGTCCTCGAATCGTTCTTGATAAACAGATTGGGCCTGAACAATGGGACATGTGGAAACTTGCTGAAAGCATCGAGGAACTTGGGACTTGGACTGGACATTTCACAAGGACTAATCATAGCCATAGCAATTATTTCTTTCGTTATAATAAAGCATATCTTATACAAGCCTGTGTTCCACTTCCTTTTGTTGTAACTATAAGAAACTTACAATTCAATAAGACTTTACATTCTGTAACTTGCATAAATTGTAAATTATATACTTGTAATTATATACTTGTCTTAACTCCTCTATTTCCTTGAGAAATGACTCCCTTTTGATTCTTAAATTTCAACATAATCTATGGTTACCAAAATCTCCAACAGCCCTAGGAAGAAGGTCCCATGGCTGGACTTGCTTCCCAGTTACTTACTAAATTGCTCCAAAGATCTAAATGATTCATTGGATAACTAATTTTTGGCATTTTGAGATCAATAGCTATTTGCACCACTGCTGCTGTCACTGGTGTTGCTTTAAAAACCTCAATTCAAACATGTAATTTTATTCAAACTTGGACTAAAGATGCCCATACTATGTGGGCCACTAAGTCTCAGATAGATGATATTCAAGAGGAAATACAGGAACTAAAAACAGCCATCATGTGGGTTGGAGATCAATTAACAGATGTACAAAAACAGGTAATGTTAAAATGTGATTGGAATTCTACTCAATTTTATGTTACTCCTGTTTTCATTTCAATAATAATGCCTATAACTGGGAACAAATCAAATTTCATTTACAAAACATACATGATAATGTCTCTCTGAATGTACAATTATTATAAAAAGAAATATTTGAAACCTTTTCTAATAATCTGCCTTCTTTCACTAATTTGAAAACTTTACCTGAACAACTAGCTAATCAATTATCTGGGCTAGAACCACGCGGATGGTTTCAAAGCATTACTCACAACATCGGGTCTGGAACTGTAATTTTAATGATTGTCTTGATAATTATATTTGTCATCTACCACTGCCTTCATGCAAAGATTGTTAAAACTAAACAAACTAATGATCAGAACTCTTTTTACAAATATTATAAATAAATAAGGGGGAACTTTATTAAAACTCTGCTACACAAAAGCTCCTGAGTGATCAAGCCTGCTCCCTGGTCCTGAAACTAAATCTTCAGAGATCACAAATCCAACATTGTTCACCATAAGCTATCAGGAGCACATCAATACATAAGACAAACACTAACAGACATAAAAGGAAAAACTGATAGTAACACAATAATAGTAGGAGACTTTAACACCCCACTTACAACAATGGACAGATAATCAAAACAGAAAATTAATAAGGAAACACAAGTCTTAAATGATATATTAGACAAGATGGATCTCATTGACATCTTCAGGACATTCCATCCAAATGCAGAACACACCTCTTCTCAAGTGCATTCTCCAGGATAGACCACATCTTGGGGCACAACTCAAACCTCAGTAAATTTAAGAAAATTGAAATTATATCAAGCATCTTTTCTGACCACAATGTTAAGAGACTAGATTTTCATTACACGGAAAAAAATTGTAAAAAACACAAACACAGGGAGATTAAACAATACATTTCTAAATAATGAACAGCTTGCTGAAGAAATCAAAAGGGAAATAAAAAAAATCCTAGAAACCTAGATGCAGAGAAAGACTTTGACAAAATTCAACACCTATTTATGATTTAAAAAAAACTCTCCAGAAAGCAGGCATAGAAGGAACATACCAGAACATAAGAAAAGCAATATACGACAAACCCACAGCAAACTTTATCCTCAATGGCAAAAAAGGGAAAGCATTTCCTCTAAAATCAGAAAAGAACACGGGTGTCCACTTTCACCACTACTATTCAACATAGTTTTGGAAGTCTTACCTATAGCAATTAGAGAAGAAAAACAAATAAAAGAAATTCAGATTTGAAAGAAAAAGTAAAACTGTCACTGTTTGCAGATAATATGGTCCTCTATGTAGAAAACCCAACAGACACCAGAAAATTACTAGAGCTAATCAATGAATATAGTAAATGTGCAGGATATAAAATACACAGGAATCCCTTGCATTCCTATATACTAACAATGAAAAACAGAAAGAGAAAGGAAACAATCTCATTCACCATTGCAACAAAAAGAATAAAATACTTAGGAATAAATTTACCTACAGAAACAAAAGACCTATATATAGAAAACTATAAAACACTGATGCAAGAAAGCAAAGATGACACAAATAAATGGAGAAATATACCATGTTCTTGGATTGGAAGAATAAATATAGAGAAAATGAGTATACTACCCAAAGCAATCTATAGAGTCAACACAATTGCTATCAAGCTACCAATAATATTTTTTCACAAAACTACAACAAATAATTTTACAGTTTATATGGAAACACAAGAAAACCTTGAATAGCCAAAGCAATCTTGAGAAAGAAAATGGAACTTGAGGAACCAACCTTCCTGACTCCAGAATATACTACAAAGATACATTCATCAAGACAGTATGGTACTAGCACAAAGACAGAAATATAGATCAATGGAACAAAATAGAAATCCCAAAGATAAATTCACACATGATGGACACCTAATCTTTGACAAAGGAGGCAAAAATATACAATGGAGAAAAGACAATCACTTTAACAAGTGGTGCTGGGAAAACTGGTCAATCACGTGTAAAGGAATGAAATTAGAACACTTTCTAACACCATACACAAAAATAAACTCAATATGGATTACAGATCTACATGTAATACCAGAAACTATAAAACTCTTAGAAGAAAACATATGCAGAATACCCTCTGACATAAATCATAGCAAGATCCTCTATGAGCCACCTCCCAGAGTAATGGAAATAAACACAAAAATAAACAAATGGGACATAATTAAACTTAAAAGCTTCTGCACAAGGAAGGAAACTATAAGCAAGGTGAAAAGGCAGCCTTGAGAATGGGAGAAAATAATAGCAAATGAAACAAATGACAAAGAACTAACTTCAAAAATATACAAGCAGCTCATACAGCTCAATACCAGAAAAATTAACAACCCAATCAAAAAGTGGGCCAAAGAACTAAACACACATTTCTCCAAAGAAGACATACAGATGGCTAACAAACACATGAAAAGATGTTCAACATCACTCATTATCAGAGAAATGC
Source organism: Bubalus kerabau (assembly GCF_029407905.1). NCBI lineage: Eukaryota > Metazoa > Chordata > Mammalia > Artiodactyla > Bovidae > Bubalus > Bubalus kerabau. The sequence continues at coordinate 97,062,814 of NC_073647.1, read as the reverse complement.
AAATCAAAACCACAATGGGGTCCCATTTCATGCCAGTCAGAATGGCTGCTATCCAAAAGTCTACAAGCAATAAATGCTGGAGAGGGTTTTGGTGAGAATGCACACTAGTACAACCACTATGGAGAACAGTATGGAGATTCCTTAAAAAACTGGAAATAGAACTGCCATATGAAAAATCAAAACCACAGTGAGGTACCATCTCACACCAGTCACAATGGCCAGCATCAAAAAGTCTACAAGCAATAAATGCTGGAGAGGGTGTGGAGAAAAGGGTTTCTTACAGTGTAAGAGAAGGTTTTCTTACACTGTTGGTGGGAATGCAAACTAGTACAGCCACATGGAGAACACTGTGGAGATTCCTTAAAAAACTGGAAATAGAACTTTCTTATCCATTCATTTGCCAATAGACATCTAGGTTGCTTCCATGTCCTAGGTATTGTAAACAGTGCTGCAACGAACATTGGGGTACATGTGTCTCTTTCAATTCTGGTTTCCTCGGTGTTTATGCCCAGAGTGGGATTGCTGAGTCATATGGCAGTTGTAGTACATACACACAATGGAATATTATTCAGCTATTAAAAAGAATGCATTTGAATCAGTTCTAATGAGGTGGATGAAACTGGAGCCTATTATACAAAGTGAAGTAAGTCAGAAAGAGAAACACCAACAAACTTTATTAACACATATATATGGAATTTATAAAGATGGTAACAATGGTCCTATATGCAAGGCAGCAAAAGAGACACAGAAGTAAAGAACAGACTTTTGAACTCTATGGGAGAAGATGAGGGTGGGATGATTTGAGAGAATAGCATTGCAACATATACATTACCATATGTGAAATAGAAGTCCAGTTCAAGTTTGATGCATGAAGCAGGGCACCCAAAGCCAGTGCTCTGGGACAACCTAGAGGGTTGGCGTGGGGAGGGAGGTGGGAGTGGGTTTCAGGATGGGAGGGACACATGTCCACCCATGGCTGATTCATGTCCATGTATGACAAAAACCACTACAATATTGTAAAATAATGATTCTCCAATTAAAATAATTAATTAAAAAATAAAACGAAGGGGAAAAATCAGAAATAAATAAAACAATATGCTATTAATTAACAAGAAAATTAGAGTGGTGGCATTCTGAGGTGATTTCTTTTCCTCTTCTTTATTTCAAGGATTTTTATGCCCCAGCACTGACTTATTTGGGGGGGGAATTCAAAAACAAATATATAAACACATATGAGTAAAATAAGTGCATAAAAATTTTTAAAGCTTACCTTATGCATAAAATTAGTTTTCACTGTTATTACAAGAGTATTTTAATAGTAAATAAATACCTCTTTTAGTGTATACCTGTGGCAGATGCATGTTGATGTATGGCAAAACCAATACAATATTGTAAAGTAAAAAAATAATAATAATAAATAAATAAATAAAAAATAAAGAAGCTATAGAGACCATTATTAGCAGAAGTGCCAACTGCATGACCTTGAAACACACACACACTGTTATAGGTGGAGCCAAACCAGCTGAAACAATAAAGGAGTGGAGTACCCTGAGCACTAAATGAAAGGTGTAATTCTCAGAACTGAAGAGCTGAACAGAGGTGACCAAGAAGACAAACCACTATTAATAGGAGTACAACAGAGTCCAAAGAGAAATGAGCAAGAAAAGAAACAACAGTGATTCAAGAGAAGACAAAGAGATCTGTAGAAATGACAAGCACAACATATCCATTAGTCTATAACATGAAACAATCTAATTAGGCAATAAGGAGATAATGGGGACCCTTCCTGGAATACAGCAGGTGGCTGAGAGAAGTGGCTGCTTCAGCAGAATGCTAAAAATGCCCCTAGAACCTAGAATATCAGTACAGGAAGACCCATAAGAGGAACCAATGTAACCTATGATTTTACACAGTTGGAAACCTAGGCCGGGAAAAGGAGAAGGACCTTGTGAAAAGTCCACAATGAGTTCTGGCTTAATGTATTCTAACAATTAATACCAGGCCAGATCTCTTTCCACAAACACCAACTGTTTTCTCCAAAGCTCTGTATGCTTAGAATGTTACTATTTTTTACAAGGGAAATCAAAAGCCTCCAAAACATTATATTCCAAATTGTGTTCATTGTAAAAAATCAGGCAATATAATCTCAATTGCTCTCCAGAGAATTCTGGGAAAACAATCCAGTTTCTTTAACTACCTTCAATAATCTCTCCTATGTATATACAAGACAGGACCAGAGTATAAGAAGCAAGTGCAGAAGAACTGTAGACCACTTGACATTTGCTACTTGACTTATAGCAAGTACTTGACTACTTGCTATAATATGTCAGAGGAAGGACACATACCCAAAGCCCATCTTTTTCACCTACCCCCTGGCTCCTACCTAGGCATATCCTCTAGTGTCTTTTAGAACAAATGACAGGAGGCCTGATCGCCTAGTACTGTCTTGGCTATTCACAGCTAAGTAATATTGCACCCAATTTCCTTCATCAGTAAATGAGGGGGCTACAGTGAGATGACTTCAAAGGTTTCTCCCACCTTTAACGTACTATGATTTTGTGAAAACTAAATTAACACTGCCATAATCAAACTCCTAACACCTATAGAGAGTTTGAATATATTGAATATATTCAAATGTGTATTTCCTTATAAGAAAATTAGGAACTCTCCTCTGGGAAACCAGTTGGTCCATTGGCCTAAATTCAAAACTTAAGAGTCCAAAATTATTGATTTTATCACTAACTCTGCTAAAAAGTTCTCTGGATGTGCCTGAGTACGTTCCAAAGGAAGGAGCCATTCTAACCTGGGTCAGTGGATCAGTCAAGCTATGATATAAGGAATACAAATTTTGCAAGAATTTTGGTGAGGGAGAAGACATGAATTTTGGAGATAAAAGAGATCTTAAACAACACTTTAACAGAGTAACCTGTCAAGAAATACACATTGGCCTGGGAATCAGTAGACCTGGAATCTAGTTCTGAGGCTGCCAATTACCAGTTGTGTGACTTTAACAGGAACAAGAGGCTAGGATTAGGGAGGGCAGTAACACTGAGCATCTACTATGTGCCAGGCATATGAGTTATACAAAATGACAAGGGAGAACTACTTTCCCCAAGATTTTTTCCAACTTAAACTTTCAAATGTATTGTCTATTAAAACAAAGTATAGAAGCAGATGCACTCAGTCATGCAAAACTCATATTCTGAGTGTTGGTTTTATATGGAGTTTTATAACTGAAGGGCATAGCTGGCAGAGAGAAGAGCATCTAATCAAGTTTTGAAAAGGGAACTAGCAAGTGTGAAAGTGGATCATGGAGAGGAAACATAACAGCTGTATGGACAGGACCAGAGCAAGAAACCTATTACAGGAATAATGAAACATGAGACTGAAAAGAAAGAATAGAAAAGGAGCAGTTTATTAAATATTTACAAAAACAATCAATCACCAACAGTCTACAAAATATATGATATGCATAGAGAAAAAGACTGGAGGAAAATGTCAAAAAAATGTTTTCACTGGGATGGTCCATGAGTGTTACTTTCTTATTTATACTCCTCTGTATTTTTCAAATTTTCTTAGTGAATATATACTATTATTATTATAATGGGAGAAGAAATAACCTCCTGCAAGTGTTTATTTACTCAGCATCTATTTTGTGTCAGGAACTGTGACAGGTATAGAGCTAAAAACACAAACAAGAGAGCGACTATTTTGGCATAGGAGAGGTTTCATAAAATAATGATTTATATTTGGCTGTAATTTCAAAGATAAAGAGAATCTCTTGTGCCTGTTGGGTACATCACAGGTGCTGTGATCTCCAACCCTCAAGAGATCCTCAAGAAGCTGTTGAGAAGTGATTGGATGGGAGTGTTGATTTCAGACAATGGAGAATCTGAGCTGCCTTTGTAAAGCAATGGTGTTTTTCATTCATCTGTGCCTGGTTGGTCCAGGTACTAATGGCTTGTCCTGTTGTGTGGCATGCATGTAGTCATGTGACCCAGCCAACACTGTGCATCCCATCATGTGAAGCCACCTCATCCCCTCCCAACCCTCACTAGCCAAGTAAACATTATATTGTATTAGCTCCAACTACAGATTAAAAAGAACATTGCTATTTATAATGCAGTACTTCATAGACCTGTGTATTCCTAATTTAATGGTACAAATATTAATATACATACTATACAGTTCAGATTTTAAAGTTGATATTTTTATATCCCTGAAATGTAAGATGTTTGTTACACTGTAGTACTAGATTTGTTAGGGAACCAAAAACAGCATTTATGGATGAAAGTGAAAGTGAGTTGCTCAGTCATGTCCGATTCTTTGTGATCCCACAGACTATACAGTCCATGGAATTCTCCAGGCCAGAATACTAGAGTGGGTAGCCTTTCCCATCTCCAGGGGATCTTCCCAACGCAGGGATTGAACCCAGGTGTCCTGCATTGCAGGCAGATTCTTTACAGGCTGAGCCACCAGGGAATGGATGAAAGGGTCGCTTATATTTTAGTCAGGGTTTATAAGTTTAGATGGTCAAATTTATATTTCCTAGTGACGGAAAATTCATTTTTCTTTATTTTTCAATATTAAAAAGGCTCAGTATGCACAGTGCATGTGTGCATGCTAAGTGGCTTCAGTCGTATCCAACTCTTTTTGACCCCACGGACAGTAGCCCACCAGGTTCCTCTGCCCATGGGATCCTCCAGGCAAGCATACTGGAGTGGGTTGCCATTCCCTCCTCCAAGGATCTTCCTGATCCAGCGATCGAAATCTGAATCTCAGGTGGATTCTTTACCACTGAGCCACCTGAGAAGCCCATATGCACAGTGGGGCTATGTAAATACTCTTTAAAACCATGGCCCTATTAATCTTATAAGTGTTACTTATGGGTCAACTGCATAAATGTAAAAACAAACAAAAAAGCTCCCCACACATACCCCTGGAATGTATGGTAAAAAAAAAAAAAAAAGATAAAGAGATATTCACCCAAGTGAGAAAGGAAGTGAAATTACAGGCAGAGAAGATATCAAATAAAGAGACAATGAATCTAGGGGGGAAAAATAGAAAGATTCTGAGAACACAGTTGACAAGTAGGGGGTATGAGGAGAAGCAACAGGAAATAAAACTGAAGAAGTATTATAAATAGAAGAAAAACTGACAAGCCTTGAATGCCACACAAAGAAATTTAAATTTCAAACTACAAAAACTTTTATGAACCAAAAAATAACCAAATCATATTTCCATGGTACGAAGAGCCTTTAACATGCTAAGTGTTACTGAGGTGTAAGATTGAAGATTGCCTCTGACATATTTTCAAATCTCTTAGCCCACATATTATCTTTGAATGACTTCTTTATTTATCAGATATTCTTTTGGTGTTTCCCTTAAGCAGATTTCAACTACATGACTGTCACAGGAAGGGGAAGACATAGGCTAGGAAGTCAGTAGCATTATTTTCTCTCTTCTCTCCAATGACTGTACATTCAAGAGTGCTTTCAAAAGAGAATTACAAAATTCCAATTTATCTGTATATAGTTCCAGAAAGTAAGGGAAAGCACCAATTTAAAATGTTCTATCCCTACATAAATGCAAAACATGTAAGAAATAATATGAACAGTTATATGCCAAAAATTGGACAACCTAGAAGAAACGGACAAGTTTCTAGAAATATACAGTCTGTCAAAATTCAGTCAAGAAAAACATATAATTTGAACAGACTGATCACCAGCAGTGAAAAAGACTCTATAATAATAATAATAAAAATGTCTATGCAAACAAAAGTCCAGGACCAGACAGTTTCACTGAGGAATTCTACCAAACATACAAAGAACCTACACAAATCTTTCTCAGGCTATTCCAAAAGATATAAGAGGAGGAAACACTCCCAAGTTCACTCTATGAATCATCATCCTGATACCAAAACCAGACAAAGACACTACAAAAAAGAAAATTTCAGGCCAACATCTTTGATGAACACAGATGCAAAAATCCTCAACAACATATTAGCAAACCAAATCCTGCAGTACAAAAAAAAGATCATACATCATGATCAAGTTGGATTCATTTCAGTGTTGCAAGAACAATTCAACATACACAAATCAATCAGTGTGATGCATCACATTAACAAAGGAAAAGACAAAAACCATATTATCATCTCAATAGACTCAGAAAAAGCATTTGATAAAATTCAACAGCTATTCATCATAAAAACCTGTCACTAAAGTGGGCATAGAGGGAATATACCTAAACATAATAAAAGCCATTTATGACAAACCCACAGCCAACATAATACTTAATGAAAAGCTGAAAGCCTTCCCATTTAATTCAGAAACAATACAAGGAAGGATGCCCACTCTCACCATTTTCCTTTAATGTACTATTGGAAGTCCTAGCCACAGCAATCAGGCAAAAAGATATAAAAAGCATTCATATGGAATGGAAGAGGTAAAATTGTCCTTATTTGCAGATGGCATGATACAGGAAATCCTATAGACTTCACACAAAAACTATTAGAACTAATTAATGAATTCAGCAAGGTAGCAGATGTAAGATTAATATACAGAGATCTTTTGCATTTATTTACAATAACAATGACGTATCCAAAAGTAAAAAAAAAAAAAAAAAAAAAGTCCGTTTAAAATTGTGTCAAAAAGAAATCCCTCAGAATAAATTTAACCAAGGAGGTGAAAATCCTATACACTGAAAACTATAAAACAGTGATTAAGGAAACTGAATGACTATGATCAACGAAATAAAAAAAAAAAGCCATCTCCAAGTCACATCACTATTTAATAGAAACTAGATCATCAGCAGAGCCCACTAATTTGCTCTGCATGCATTTCTCACAGGCTTTAACCTCTATGCAAAGAAATAGTATCACCAGGTCTACAATTTATACTGTGGGTGCTTTGCTGTGCTGGGTCACTCAGTCATGTCCATCTCTTTGTGACTGCATGGACTGTAACTTGCCAGGCTCCTCTGTCCATGGGATTCTCTCGGCAAGAATACTGGAGTGGATTGCCATGACCTCCTCCAGGAGATCTTCATGACACAGATCAAACCCTCTTCTCCTGCGGCTCCTGCATTGCAGGAAGATTCTTTACCACTGAGCCACTGAGGAAGCCCAATCAATGTGATACATGACATTAACAAATTGAAGATTAAAAACTGTATGATCATCTCAATAAATGCAGAAAAAGTTTTTGACAAAATTCAACACCTACTTATGATTTAAAAAAAAAAGTCTTCAAAAGTAGGCTTAAAGGAAAGTAACCTTAACACAAAAATACAGGATGTATATGACAAATCTACAGCTAACATCATACTCAACGGTGAAGAGCTGAAAGAATCCTCTAAAAGGAATCCAAATTGTAAGAGAAGTAAAACTGTCAGTGTTTGCAGATGAAATAACTCGTACACAGAAAATCCTGAAGATACCACCAGAAAACTACTAGAGCTCATCAATAAATTTTATAAAGTTGCTGGATACAAAATTAATATATATAAATCTATTGCATTCCTGTACACTAACAATGAAAGATCAGAAAGAGAAATTAAAAAACAATTCCATTTACAATCACATCAGAAAGAATACAATACCTAAGAATAAATCTACCTAAAAAGATAAAAGACCTGTGCTCAGTAAACTATTAATATAGGATACTGATCAAAGGAATCAAAGATGACACAAACAGATGGAGAGATATACCATGTTCTTGGATTGGAAGAATCAATATTGTGAAAATGATTATACTACCCCAAAACAATCTACAGATTCAATGCAATTTCTATCAAATTATCAATGGCATTTCTCACACAATTAGAACAAAAACTTTTATGATTCATATGGAAACACAAAAGACCCCCAAAATCCAAAGCAATCTTGAGAAAGAAAAACAGAGCTGGAAGAATCAGGCTATCTGACTTCACAATATAAAGCTTTGGTAATCAAAACAGTATGGCACTGGCATAAAAACAGAAATATAGATCAGTGGAACAGGATAGAAAGTTCAGAGATAAACCAATGCACCTTGGCTTCCTAATCTATGACAAAGGAGGCAAAAATATACAATGGAAGAAAGGACAATCTCTTCAATAAGTGATGCTGGGAAAACTGGACAACTACATGTAAAAGAATAAAATTAGAACACTCCCTAACACCATACACAAAAATAAACTCAAAATGGATTAAAAACATAAATGTAAGGCCAGATACTATAAGACTCTTAGGGGAAAAAATAGGCAGAACAGTCTTTGACATAAATCACAGCGAAATCTTTTCTGACCCACTGCCTAGAGTACTGAAAATAAAAACAAAAATAAATGGGACTTAAAAGCTTTTACACAGCAAAGGGAAACCATAAGCAAAACAAAAAGATAACCCTCAGAATGGGAAAAAATATTTGCAAATGAAACAGCTTACAAGGGATTAAACAGCTCATGCAGCTCAATATAAAAAACAAACAACCCAATTAAAAAAAAGAGCAGTAGACCTAAATAGACATTTCTCCAAAGAAGATACAGATGGCAAAAAAAAAAAAAAATGCATGAAAAGATGATCAACATTACTAGTTATTAGTGTAATGCAAATCAAAACTACAATGAGGTATCACTTCACACAAATCAGAATGGTCATCAATGAAAAATCTACAAATGATAAATGCAGGAGAGGGTATGGAGAAAAGGGAACTCTCCTACACTGTTGGTGGTAATATAAATTGGTAAGTGCCACTATGGAAAATACTATGGAGGTTCCTTAAGAAACTAAAATAGAGCCACCATATGGTCCAAGAATCCCACTCCTGGGCATATACCCAAAGAAAACCATCATTTGAAAGAATGCGTGGACCCTGATGTACACTACAGTTCTATTTACAATAGCCAGGACATGGAAGCAACCTAAATATCCATTAGCAGAGGAATGGATAAAGAAGATGTGGTACACATATACAATGGAATATTACTCAGCCATAACCAGGGATGGAATAATGCCATTTGCAGCAACAGACTGGACCTAGACATCATCAAAGTGAGGTTAAGTTAGAAAGAGAAAGACAAACATCATTTAATATTGCTTATATATGGGATGTAGAAAAGTAGTATAGATGAAGTTATTTGCAAAGCAGAAATAGAGTCACAGATGGAGAAAAACTTATAGTTAACAAGACGATAAAGAGGGTGGGATGGACTGGGAGATTGGGACTGACATATATACACTCAGTTCAGTTCAGTTCAGTTCAGTCGCTCAGGCGTGTCCAACTCCTTGCGACCCCATGAACTGCAGCATGCCAGGCATCCCCGTCCATCATCAACTATATACAAAATAGATAACTAATAAGAACCTACTGTTAAGCACAGGGAACTCTCCTCAATGCTCTGTGGTGACCTAAATAGGAAGGAAATCTAAAAAAGAGTGGATATAGGTACACTAAGTCCCCTACAGAATGGGAGAAAATATTTGGAAATCATGTTTCTGGTAAGAGTTAATATCCAGAATACATAGAGAACTCCTACAACTCAATAACAAATAGGTAAATAACTAAATTTTGCAATAAAATGGGCAAAGGACTTGAATAGACATTTCTCCAAAAAAGATATACAAATGGCCAATAAATATGAAAAAACACTCATCTTTAATCATTAAGGAAATTGAAATTAAAACTATAAAAATATAACCCCTTCATAACTGATGCAATAATTATAAAATAAATAAATAATAAGTGTTGGTGAGAATATTGAGAAGTTGGAAACCATATACATTGCTGGGGGATGTAAAATGTTACAGCTGCTTAGAAAACAGTTCGAAACTTCCTCAGAAAAGCAAAACATAGAATTATCATATGACCCAGCAAATATACTCCTAGGTATATGCCCAAAGGGACTTAAAACATATTCAAATAAAAACTTGTACATGGATGTTTATAACAGCACTATTCATTCACAATAGCCAGTATGTGAAATGCCTATCAATAGATGAATAAATAAACAATGTGGTGTGTCAGTATGTGTGTATAAAATATCCATTATTTGGCAATAAGAAGATATGTGCTACAAAATGGATGAACCCTAAAAACATTATGCTAAGTGAAATAAACCAGATTAAAAATATAAATAGCATATGATTCCACTTATAGGAAATATCTGGAACAGGAAAATTCATACAGACAGTAAGTAGATCAGAGGTTATTACTGGCTGAGGGGAGAAAGCAATAGGAAGTTATTTAATGCTTACAGAGTTTCTGTTTGAGGTGATGAAAAAAATTGGAAACAGGTGATAGTTATACAAGTCAAGTGCAATTAATGCCACTGAATTGTACACTTATGTTCAAAATTGAAAATACAGTTTTGAGTAAACAATCTGCCTCAGAGCCTGTGCTCCTGACCACCATGGATGATATTCCAGGCCCTGCCAGTTGGAACACACTGACAGCACTGTATCTGTAAAATATAAATAATAATCCCTGTAATCTCTCTCTCATACTTTTGTAAGAATCAAATTAAATAAAGAATAGCACAGGGCTTTCTAAACTACAAAGACTTGAAGTGCCATTATTATCTTGAAGATTTATACCTAAATTACAACATTAAGTTGCTTTTCAGCACTGTGCAATAACACATACATGTTTTGTCATATCCTGCAGCTCAGGCAATTTCAACAGGATTCTAAGTTTCCAATGACAACACTCCAAGTGGTAAAACTTTACACTTGACCAGCCTGATAAGGATCTCTGGTCAGACTGGTTGTAACTACAACTTTTCCATTTAAGAGCACAAGACACCTTTTAAGGTATCTTGCACATGCTTGTCACAAAAGATTAATTCACCTAAGGAGCTCATAACATTGATCAGAAAGGAAGTAAACTACACACACACACACACATTGAAGGTGCTAGCTCTTTCTCAGGGAGGCTAAGGAGACTTCCAGGGGAGCTGACACAGCATGAAATGCCAGAGAGCATAGTAAGGAACAACAAAATGGCAGTGGTATCCAGCTTGTGAAATGGCTCCCAGATGAAGACCTACCACAGGCATAATCAGCTTCCTGAGAGGGTTCTTCACCCTTTTCAACTCTCCTGAGCAGTATGTTTTAGAAAGACTAGCCAAAGGGAACCTGGCACATCCCCAGGCTATTGGCACCAAAACAACAGTGCTCACAGCAAAACAGTCTTGGACTAGATCTGTTTGGAGAACAGAGAGCAAAACACTTCATACACAGCTAGTGAAATCCATCCTAAAGTGAAAAACCAAGGCCAACACATTAAACAAAGCTATGAGGCAAGTACTCCATATACCTCAATATCCTGCTTTGGTCATACTTGAGGTCCAAAACTCTTTTGCCTTCACCTATTTAATGAGGAAGAATTTCTTGAATTCTTCTTGACTTCCACAGCATCTGAATTCACTTTTCATTTCCTGTTTTTGGCTACACACTCTTGCCTTATTGAACTGGCCTTGGACTCAGCTCCTTTCCTAATTAGAAACTGCTATCACTTCCTGATTATAAATGATTTCAGTCATCATCTCAATAGAATCCATCAGAACCCCACCTCAGCACTTATCTATACACCCTAACACCCTTGGAAGGGATTAAAAGGAATAATGTATCATACGTTCTCAAATTTTATAAATCATAAAGTAAAATCTCAAAATTTAAAATTATATAAAATAAATATAATGGCTACAACTATCTACTGTGCACTAGATGTTTAAACATATAGTCTAAAATCCTCACTTCAACCTTAGGAGGTAGGACCTATTAGTATCCTCAGTTTTGAGAAAATTGAATCCATGAGAGGTTAAGTCATTTCCCAAGATATTACAGTTAAGAAGTGGCAGAGATTTTCAAAAAATAGTGTGGAACAATTGGACATCCATAGGTCAAAAAAGCCCAAATAAATTTTTTAAAAAGCTCAACTTAAACCTTGTACCTTGTACTTCAGATATGCAGAGAACATCACTCTTTTGGCAGAAAGTAAAAAGGAAAGACCCTCTTGATGAAGGTGAAAGAGGAGAGTGGAAAATCTGACTTAAAACTCAACATTCAAAAAACTAAGATCATGGCATCCAGTCCCATCACTTCATGGCAAATAAATGGGGAAAAAATGGAAACAGTGACAGACTTTATTTTCTTGGGCTTCAAAATCACTGCAGATGGTGACTGCAGTCATGAAATTAAAAGATGCTTGTTCCTTGGAAGAAAAACGATGACAAACTTAGACAGCATATTAAAAAGCAGAGACATTAGTTTGCCTACAAAGATCCATGTGGTCAAAGCTATGGTTTTCCAGTAGTCATGTACAGATGTGAGAGCTGGACAATAAAAAAAGCTGAGCCAAAGAAGTGATGCCTTCAAACGGTGGTGCTGGAGAAGACTCTTTGAAAGTCCCTTGGACAGCAAGGAGATCAAACCAGTCAATCCTAAAGGAAACCAACCATGAACATTCACTGGAAGGACTGATGCTAAAGCTGAAACTCCAATACTTGGGCCACCTGTAGTGAACAACTGACTCATTGGAAAAGACCCTAATGTTGGGAAAGACTGAAGGCAGGAGGAGAAGGAGAAAATAGAGAATGAGATAGTTGGATTACGGTATCATTGACTCAACAGACATGAGTTTGAGCAAACTTCAGGAGATAGTGAAGGACAGGGAGGCCTGGTGTGTTGCAGTCCATGGGGTCGCCAAGAGTCAGACACAACTGAGAGACTGAACAACAACAACCTTATATAAAAATAAACTCAAAATATATCATATATCTAAATATAAAACCTAAAATTTTAAAACTTCTACAAAAAAGAAAACATCTTAGTGACATAGGGTTATGTGACATCTTACACATGACTCCATAAGCATGATTTATAAAGAAAATTAAATAAATTTTTACTCCATTTTTACTTTTACTCCATAAAAGTAAAAAATTTTGTTCTATGAAAGACCCTTATAAGAGGATTTTTAAAAAGATAAGCTACAGATTGGAAAAGTCCACTCAGAAAAAGTTTTGCCATGATCAAAAAGTAACTAAACAGAAGTGTTGGGGTAAAGTCCTCTAAAGGGAAGCTCAACATGGAAAGCAAGGAAAAAACAAATGGAAAAACAACAGGCTGTCCAGAAGGGGACAAGGCCCAAGGATCCTCAGACAGCTCCAACTTATACTTTCAATTCCTTCCCTCATTTGCCTTAGTTTTACTGGTGACAAAGCCAAGACCCAGAAGTCACAGTCTTTTCCAGGCACCTGATCAGTTTACACTCTGATCTGAATAAAACAACTAGAAAATGAGGAGAAATCTGTACATCATCTACAACTTATGGAGGAGGAGTGGCTGAAGAAAAAAATGCTGATGATGATTCCTACTGAATACTGGGAAGGAACTATATAGAGGAAAGGAGTAAATGGATTGTAAGCATTTCACTGCATATCAACTTAAAATAGATCACTCTCTAGATGCTTAAGGAAATTTCCTTCATATAACCATCCATTTAAATTTATATTATGTCAAGAGCAGAGGCTTATGAGAGGTCCATTTTTCCAACTGTCACACAACAGACATGCACAAAATTTCTTGGTTGAATAAGATTAGAATATACTATTCTTTGATCTCTGGTCCCTCTGACTTTTCTAAAGCTAGCTTGTATATCTGGAAGTTCTCAGTTCACATACTGTTGAAGTGTACCTTGAAGGATTTCCAGCATTACCTTGCTACCTGTGAAATGCGCACAATTGTACAGTAGTTTGAACATTCTTTGGCATTGCCCTTCTTTTGGACTGGAATGAAAGTTGACATTTTCCACTCCTGTGGCCACTACTGAGTTTTCCAAATTTGCTGACATTTTGAATGCAGCTCTTTAACAGCATCATCTTTTAGGATTTTAAATAGTTCAGCTGGAATTCCATCACCTCCACTAGCTTTGTGCATAGAAATGCTTCCTAAGGCCCACTTGACTTCACACTCCAGGATGTCTACCTTTGGGTGAATGACCACATCATCATAGTTATCCAGGTCATTAAGATCTTTTTTTGGATAGTTCTGTGTATTCTTGCCACCTCTTCTTAATCTCTTCTGCTTCTGTTAGGTCCTAATCATTCCGGTCCTTTATCATGTCCATCCTTGCATGGACTGTGGTGCTGGAGAACGACACAGAAGAGTCCCTTGGAGTGCAGGGAGATCAAACCAATCAATCTTAAAGGAAATCAATGCTTATTATTCATTGGAAGGACTGATGCTGAAGCTGAAGCTCCAATACTTTGGCCACCTGATGCAAAGACCAACTCATTGGTAAAGACCCTAATGCTGGGAAAGACTGAAGACAGAAGGAGAAGGGGACGACAGAGGATGAGATTGCTGGATGGCATCTCTGATTCAATGGACATGAATTTGAGCAAACTCTGGGAGACAGTGCAAGACAGGGAGGCCTGGTGTGCTGCAGTCCATGGGGTCACAGAGACACAACTTAGAGACTGAACAACAACATACTATTCTTTAATTAAATTCCACTTTACTGTCCTTTCACCATATGAATGCCTAAGAACACCTTACGAGCAGTTAAAAAAAAAAAATCCCTAAAACCACTAAAGGTACCAGTATGAAGTATTTAAATGAGCCCTTCAAAATAAAGTGCAAAAAAGGACACTAGGCAAGGATTCAAGGGAGCTGGGTTTCATTCCAGTTTTGTCAATAGTTCTATGCAGGTCTCTCTGGTACTCGGTTTCCTCCTCTGAAAGATGAGGGGTTTAAAGTAAAGCACTAGTTCTCAATCTCAACATAGTATTACTCCATGCGGCATCTGGAAAGGTGTGCAGGTGATTTAGTTTGGCACAACTCAGAGAACACTACTGGCATTTTTTGTAGGGGAGGGACGGACAGGTAGCAATGTCCAGAACACAGACAAACAGTGAAGAACTGGCTGCTCAAAATGTCGAGTACATTACTTGTCCCTTCCAGAAACAACTGGATAAAATAATTAAGATCTCATCAGCCCTTAAAATCTTTCACCCCATCGGCCAAGGAAAACTGCTACACTGTAATTGTCCTAGTAATTCTGAAGAGTGGAGAAACATCAGTCATCTTTTGCTTGGTCAAAATAGAAAAGTTTATCCTACATTTAATCATGCTCTAAAATGTGTAATTAACAAAATCTTTTCTAGACCCCAGTGCAAACAGTTCAATTCAGTCACTCAGTCGTGTCCGACTCTTTGCGACCCCATGAATCGCAGCACGCCAGGCCTCCCAGTCCATCACCAACTCCCGGAGTTCACTCAAACTCATGTCCATCGAGTCGGTGATGCCATCCAGCCATCTCATCCTCTGTCGTCCCCTACTCCTCCTGCCCCCCAGTCCCTCCCAGCATCAGGGTCTTTTCCAGTAAGTTGACCCTTCGCATGAGGTTGCCAAAGTATTGGAGTTTCAGCTTCAGCATCAGTCCTTCCAATGAACACCCAGGACTGATCTCCTTTAGGATGGACTGGTTGGATCTCCTTGCAGTCCAAGGGACTCTCAAGAGTCTTCTCCAACACCACACTTCAAAAGCATCAATTCTCTGGCGCTCAGCTTTCTTCACAGTCCAACTCTCACATCCATACATGGCCACTGGAAAAACCATAGCCTTACTACAAGGACCTTTGTTGGCAAGGTAACATCTCTGCTTTTCAATATGCTATCTAGGTTGGTCATAACTTTCCTTCCAAGGAGTAAATGTCTTTTAATTTCACGGCTGCAATCACCATCTGCAGTGATTTTGGAGCCCCCAAAAAATAAAGTCTGACACTGTTTCCACTGTTTCCCCATCTATTTCCCATGAAGTGAAGGGACCAGATGCCATGATCTTCGTTTTCTGGATGTTGAACTTTAAGCCAACTTTTTCACTCTCCTCTTTCACTTTCATCAAGAGACTTTTTGGTTCTTCTTCACCTTCTGCCATAACAGTGGTGTCATCTGCATATCTGAGGTTATTGATATTTCTCCTGGCAATCTTCATTCCAGCTTGTGCTTCTTCCAGCCCAGCGTTTCTCATGATGTACTCTGCATATAAGTTAAATAAGCAGGGTGACAATATACAGCCTTGACGTACTCCTTTTCCTATTTGGAACCAGTCTGTTGTTCCATGTCCAGTTCTAACTGTTGCTTCCTGACCTGCATATAGGTTTTTCAGGAGACAGGTCAGGTGGTCTGGTATTCCCATCTCTTTCAGAATTTTCCACAGTTTATTGTGATCCACAAAGTCAAAGGCTTTGGCATAGTCAATATAGCAGAAATAGATGTTTTTCTGGAACTCTCTTGCCTTTTCAATGATCCAAAGGATGTTGGCAATTTGATCTCTGGTTCCTCTGCCTTTTCTAAAACCAGCTTGAACATATGGAAGTTCACGGTTCACATACTGCTGAAGCCTGGCTTGAAGAATTTTGAGCATTACTTTACTAGCATGTGAGATGAGTGCAATTGTGCGGTAGTTTGAGCATTCTTTGGGACTGGAATGAAAACTGACCTTTTCCAGTCCTGTGGCCACTGCTGAGTTCTCCAAATTTGCTGACATACTGAGTGCAGCACTTTCACAGAATCATCTTTCAAGATTTGAAATAGCTCCACTGGAATTCCATCACCTCCACTAGCTTTGTTCGTAGTGATGCTTTCTAAGGCCCACTTGACTTCACATTCCAGGATGTCTGGCTCTAGGTCAGTGATCACACCATCATGATATTCTGGGTCATGAAGCTCTTTTTTGTACAGTTCTTCTGTGTACTCTTGCCACCTTTTCTTAATATCTTCTGCTTCTGTTAGGTCCATACCATTTCTGTCCTTTATTGAGCCCATCTTTGCATGAAATGTTCCCTTGGTATCTCTAATTTTCGTGAAGAGATTTCTAGTCTTTCCCAGTCTGTTGTTTTCCTCTATTTCTTTGCACTGATCGTTGAGGAAGGCTTTCTTATCTCTCCTTGCTATTCTTTGGAACTCTGCATTCAGATGCTTGTATCTTTCCTTTTCTCCTTTGCTTTTCACTTCTCTTCTTTTCACAGCTATTTGTAAGGCTTCCTCAGACAGCCATTTTGCTTTTTTCCATTTCTTTTCCATGGGGATGGTCTTGATCCCTGTCTCCTGTACAATGTCATGAACCTCCATCCATAGTTCATCAGGCACTCTGTCAGATCTAGTCCCTTAAATCTATTTCTCACTTCCACTGTATAATCATAAGGGATTTGTTTTAGGTCAAACCTGAATGGTCTAGTAGTTTTCCCCACTTTGCAATAAGAAGATCTAAATCTGGCAATGAAATGAACCTTACAACTGGAGACATATTACACACAGTCACACACATACACAAGGAACTTTATTAACTGTAACCAGATGTTCTTTAACTACCATTTGTTTAAAAAAAAAAAAAAAACAGTGAATTCCACTAGGCTGTTGTTCACATTTGAAATCCAAGTACGTCTGAATTAGGGGCAAGTAAGAGAAGTTTGGAAAAGAATTCATAAAACAGCAAAATGCTCACCCTGCTGGATTCATGTGTTTCAGTCCAATAAAATAAAATTAAAAAAGCATGAATGCTTCTTTATCAGCTGCATCCCAAGAGTTAAGAGGATGGAGTTGAAGAAGCTTTGCTTATTAATTTACTATTTTTAATGTCTGCTCTGAAATTCTTCCCACAAATCTGCATGGTATACTCTGCCTTATGGATTATAAACAATGAACTCTTTGTGTCTGCTACTTGTCAATCAGAAAGTAAATCAGTTGGAATAAAAATTCTAAGCCCATGGTTTTAACCACAGACTTATAAACGGGCAGTTAACTCATTGATACAATACCAGCAGGCAGAGAGAGAAAATCAAAGCCTCTCACACCCCAATGAAGGGTCAACTGTTAAATAGAATCTTTTGAGAAGATGGCTTTGAGACAAAAAATCACTCTTTTGATTTCTCTGGACACAAATGGTGATAATTCCATCCAAACCCACTGCTTATCTAAGCCAAATTTAACCCTTTTCTGAAACTAGACAAGAGGCTATAGTGAAAAGGCCCTTTCCTTTTAAGGGTGTATTTCAAACAGCAATAATTTTCTGTGGGAGAAAAAGCAGACCTCTGTGGCCAGCCCCATCTTGGCAGCAGTCTCCTACAATGTAGCCTCAAATTCCATATATATAAAAATCCTAAGCTGTGCTAGTAGTTTTCGCCAGTGGCCTCACTAGGCTGCTGTTCAAACTCTAGGGTCTAATGTTTCAAATAAGGCCTAACCCAATACTGAACAATAATCCTTACTGTTTAGCAGTATCTTACATCTAAGAATATTTTGCTACTAGTAAATTCTAGTCTATTCTGGGGGAACTAATACCCATATTTGATTCTGACAACTCAGCTATTTTCCCTGCCGTCGACAAGTTAACCTATCCTGGCCAATTCTACCCACATCCTTCATAGACCTAAATAGCCCTTGTTAAAGGCTAGTTGTGTTGGTCAGGTTATTTTGTAAACTGAATAAGGAAGGGGAGGGGAAAACAACATCTTGTTTCCATCTAACATTTGCAAAGTGTACAATATTAAAGAAACCTGGGTTGACTCTAGCAACTTTCATGCCTCAGCAAACTGATTTTCAGAAATTTTAGACTGAAAAAAGGTAATCTTGCTTTATAGGCATCTCAAATTTTATTGGGCTGGCCCAAAAGTTCATCCTTTTTTTTTTTTCTGTAAGATGGCTATCAATAGTGCTTAGTTGTCTTTAAATTTCATTTGAAACAATTTTGTTAGATTGTATTGTGACAGCTGTCATATTAGTATGCATTAAAAACTAATCAAAATTGGTGAATTTTTATGTAGCCATTTTAGTGCTGAAGATGGAAGAAAAAAACATTTTCAGCATATTATGCTTTATTATCTCAGGAAAGGTAAAAACTCAACTGAAAAGGCTAAAAAAAATGTTGTGTGGCATATAGAAAAGGTGCTGTGACTGATCAAACATACCAAAAGTGGTTTGGGAAGTTCTGTGCCAGAGATTTTTCACTGGACAATGCTCCACAGTCAGATAGACCAGTCGAAATTAATAGGGATCAAATCGAGACATTAATTGAGAACAATCAACTTTTATATTACATGGGAGATGGCCGACATACTGAAAACCTCCAAGTCAAGCACTGAAAATCATTTGCACAAACTTGGTTATGTGATGTTTGGGTTCCATGTAAATTAAGCAAAAAAAAAAAACTTCTTGACCATACTTCCACATGTGATTCTCTACTGAAACATAATGAAAATGTTCCCATTTTAAAACAAATTGTGATGGGAGATGTTTTCTGTACAAAAACATGAAACAGAAGAGATCGTGAAGCAAGTGAAATAAATCACCACCAACCACAACAAAGGCCTTCATCCAAAGAAGGTGATGTGTACATGGTGGGATTGGAAGGTTGTCCTCGATTATGACCTCCTTCCAGATAACCAAAGGATTACTTTCAGCAAGTACTGCTCCCAATTAGACCAGCTGAAAGCAGCACTTGATGAAAAGTATCTGGAATTAGTCAAATGGAATAAATCAACAGAAAACACATAATCTTCCATCAGGATAACTTAAGACCTCAAGTTTCTTTGATGACCAGACAAAAACTGTTACAGCTTGGCTGTGAAGTTCTGATTCATCCACCATATTCACCAGACACTGCACCTTCGAATTTCCATTTATTTAGGTCTTTACAAAATTCTCAGAATGGAAAAAAATTTCATTTCCCTAGAAGACTGTAAAAGGCACCTGGAACAGTTCTTTGCTCAAAAAGATAAAAAGTTTTGGGAAGATGGAATTAAGAAAGTTGTCTGAAAAATGTCAGAAGGTAGTGGAACCAAATGGTGAGTACATTGTTCAATAAAGTTCTTGATGAAAATAAAAAATGTGTCTTTTATTTTTACCTAAAAACTGAAGGAATCTTTTGGCTAATCCAATATTATGTCCAAACAGAACTCTCAATATCTCTCTGTCTCTGTCTCTGACTCTCTCACACACACACACACACAGACACACACACACACACATGATCCAGGTGCTCAAGCCAAACAAACTTATGACTCATCCTTGATTTTTTTCCCTTCCCTTCCCGTCCCCTGCATCTAATACATTGATAAGGAATAAGCAATAATGGCTCCACTTTCTAAGTATATCCTGAATCCCAAAGTGCTTCTCATCACTTCCACCACCATGTTAGTCCAGGCCATCATCATCTCTTGCCCAGATTACTGCAATAGACTTATAACTATGATTTCCCTGCTTCCACCCTTACTGCTACAATCCATTAAACTTGCAGAAGCCAGAATTCTCTTTTAAAAATACAATATACATAATATTCTCTATCCTGTTATCTTGTTATATTTTCTTCATAGAACTAATAACTATCATACAATATCTTGTTTACTAGTGTATTTTATGTCTCTCCCCATTAAAATTCAAGATCCACAGAGAAAGGACTTGGTCTGTCTCTTTCATTACTGTATCTACAAACCTAGAACTGTTCCTGGCATACAGGATATGTTCAATAAATATTTTCAGAATGAATAAATAAATGATTATTCAATAAACTGTCAGTGAGTCCTTATCTGACAAAACTCTGCTAGGTGTTATGTGCAATGGAGACAAAGAAGATACAATCCATGACTTGGAGAAGTCATAGGATAGATTTCAACATTAAATAATTACAACACAATGCTGTAAATGCAATTTAAAAAAAGGATAGATCACTGAAAGTCACTGGAACAATATAGAGTAACCTCCTGACCGTGTTTCGGTAAGATGCATAAAGCTTCAATGGGTGAGAATAAAGTTGAACTGGAACTTGAAGACTGAGTGCGTTTTCCAGACTGAGAAAATGTGTGAAGGGCATGGCAGGCAAAGAGAACAGCACAGGCAAAGAATGGCATCTTAAGCAAGAATATGGGCACAAGATTTCCAGTTATGTTCAAAAAACAGTAATTAGTTTGGTATGTGGAATAGAGAATATACATATAGAGAGAGAAGAAAATGATAGAAAAAGAAGCTTGAAGATATAGGCTGCAGTCAGATTATAAAGGATATTAAACATGTCTTATTAAGAAGTTTGGTATCAGACAGGGCAGGGGTCAACTGCAAGCAAAGAGTAAAAGGGATTCATCCATCCAAGAAATATCTATTGATCAGATCTGTTTTTTAGGAAGATAACCCAGGCAACAGGGACAGGAGTGCACTAAAGTAGGGAACAAACTGGAGAGAGGCAAAGCAATTAAAAGTCACTCAGTCGTGTCTGATTCTTTGTGACTCCACGGACCATACAGTCCATGGAATTCTGTAGGAGCCTTTCGCATCTCGAGGAGATCTTCCCAACCCAGTGATTGAACCCAGGTCTCCCACAATGCAGGCAGATTCTTTACCAGCTGAGCCACAAGGGAAGCCCAGCTGCTACCAATTCACCTTGGACATTTTTTTTTAAAGATCATGGATTCCTAGCCCCACTGCAGAACTGCTGCTGCTGCTGCTGCTGCTGCTGCTAAGTCACTCAGATCAGATTAGATCAGATCAGTCGCTCAGTCGTGTCCAACTCTTTTTGACCCCATGAATCGCAGCATGCCAGGCCTCCCTGTCCATCACCATCTCCCAGAGTTCACTCAAACTCACGTCCATTGGGTAGGTGATGCCATCCAGCCATCTCATCCTCTGTCGTCCCCTTCTCCTCCTGCCCCCAATCCCTCCTAGCATCAGAGTCTTTTCCAATGAGTCAACTCTTCACATGAGGTGGCCAAAGTACTGGAGATTCAGCTTTAACATCAATCCTTCCAAAAAACACCCAGGACTCATCTCCTTTAGCCTGAACTGGTTGGATCTCCTTGCAGTCCAAGGGACTCTCAAGAGTCTTCTCCAACATCACAGTTCAAGCATCAATTCTTCGGCTCTCAGCTTTCTTCACAGTCCAACTCTCACATCCATACATGACCATTGGAAAAACCATAGCCTTGACTAGACGGACCTTAGTTGGCAAAGTAATGTCTCTGCTTTTGAATATGCTATCTAGGTTGGCCATAACTTTTCTTCCAAGGAGTAAGCGTCTTTTAATTTCATGGCTGCAGTCACCATCTGCAGTGATTTTGGAGTCCAGAAAAATAAAGTCTGACACTGTTTCCATTGTTTCCCCATCTATTTCCCATGAAGTGATGGGGCCAGATGCCATGACCTTTGTTTTCTGAATGTTGAGTTTTAAGCCAACTTTTTCATTCTCCTCTTTCACTTTCATCAAGAGGCTTTTTAGTTTCTTTTCACTTTCTGCCATAAAGGTGGTGTCATCTGCATATCTGAGGTTATTGATATTTCTCCTGGCAATCTTCATTCCAGCTTGTGCTTCTTCCAGCCCAGCGTTTCTCATGATGTACTCTGCATATAATTTAAATAAGCAGGGTGACAATATACAGCCTTGATGTACTCCTCTTCCTATTTGAAACCAGTCTGTTGTTCCATGTCCAGTTCTAACTGTTGCTTCCTGACCTGCATATAGGTTTCTCAGGAGACAGGTCAGGTGGTCTGGTATTCCCATCTCTTTCAGAATTTTCCACAGTTTATTGTGATCCACACAGTCAAAGGCTTTGGCATAGTCAACAAAGCAGAAATTGATGTTTTTCTGGAACTCTCTTGCTTTTTCGACGATCCAGCAGATGTTGGCAATTTGATCTCTGGTTCCTCTTGAATATCTGGAAGTTCACGGTTCACATATTACTGAAGCCTGGCTTGGAGAATTTTGAGCATTACTTTACTAGCGTGTGAGATAAGTGCAATTGTGTGGTAGTTTGAGCATTCTTTGGCATTGCCTTTCTTTGGGATTGGAATGAAAACTGACCTAAGTCGCTTCAGTCATGTCCAACTCTGTGTGACCCCATAGACGGCAGCCCACCAGGCTCCCCCGTCCCTGGGATTTTCCAGGCAAGAACACTGGAGTGGGTTGCCATTTCCTTCTCCAATGCATGAAAGTGAAAAGTGAAAGTGAAGTCACTCAGTCGTGCCCGACTCTTAGCAACCCCATGGACTGCAGCCCACCAGGCTCCTCCATCCATGGGATTTTCCAGGCAAGAGTACTGGAGTGGGGTGCCATTGCCTTCTCCACTCCCCAGAACTAGTAAATATAAATCTCAGAATGTAAATCACCTTTTAGGGTTTCTTTTTTTTTTTTTTTTTAATCTTTGAAAACAATATATGTTCGTGGGAGGAAAAAACTCAACCTATACAGAAGGGTATGAGTTAGAAACAGTCTATCGTCCTACCTCCTGCATCAAGGACTAAAACCATTCCCCCATGACCCCCTACCACCCTGCTGTTCAACTAGGTCCCTTTGCTCCAGAATGCCCAAGGTTGAGAATCACTGCACTGCTTAGCTCCATCACCTAAGCAGTTTTTCAAAACTTTCACAGAAAATAAGAACTTTTAATTTTTTTTTCTCAAGAGACCTTAGCAGGCTCCTCCCCTCCAGACTTTGAGTCAGTGGATCTTATCTGAGATTGGGAAACAATTACCCCAGATAAGCCTTATCAAGTAATCTCAATCACTTGTCACAATTCTAATATAAACCAACATATCCCAAAATCTAATGTGCATAGAAGTCAACTAGGGATCTTGTTTAAAATGCTGATTCTGTGTCAGTAGGTGTGGGGAGGAACCCAATATTCTACATTTCTAATAAGCTCCCATGTGATGTCATTGCAGCTGGCACAGGAACCACACTCTGCTGAGCAATAACTATCAACACTGGCTACCAATTAGAATCACCTGAGGAGCTTTAAAAATTCCCATTGACCAATCAGTTTTAAGCTCATCAAAAACAGAAAAGGAGATAACACTTCCTAGCTGATTTTATGATGCCAACATTACCCTGATACAAACCCAAATAAAAATATTACAAGAAGCCGCCTACCACCTCCCTCTCTACCCCATCCCTCTGGGTTGTCCCAGAGCACCAGTTTTGAGTGCCCTGCTTCACGGTAAAAATCACCACAATGCTGTAATTAGCCTCCAATTAAAATAAATTAACTAATTTTTTAAAAAACACTACAAGAAAACCACAGGGCAATATCCATTATGAATACTGATGCAAAACTCTTCAACAAAATACAAGCAAACAAAATTCAACAACATATTAAAAGGACTATAGACCATGACCAAATAAGTTTTATTCCTGGAATGCAAGGATATTTAAACACACACATACACACACACATGTAAATCAATCAATCAATACAATGAAAGAAGAAATAAACACATGATTATTTTAATCAATGCAAAAAATATTTGACAAAATTCAACACTCTTTCATGATAAAAATACTCAAATAGGAGTAGACAAAAACTTTCTCATCATTATAAAGGTCATATATGAAAAGTGCATATCTAACATCATCAGTTCAGTCACTCAGTCATGTCTGACTCTTTGAAACGCTTTGTGACCAAATTACAACTAGCTATAGCATTACTTTGCCAACAAAGGTCCGCCTAGTCAAGGCTATGGTTTTTCCAGTAGTCATATATGGATGTGAGAGTTGGACTGTGAAGAAAGCTGAGCGCCGAAGAATTGATGCTTTTGAACTGTGGTGTTGGAGAAGACTCTTGAGAGTCCCTTGGACTGCAAGGAGATCCAACCAGTCCATTCTGAAGGAGATCAGTCCTGGGTGTTCTTTAGAAGGAATGATGCTGAAGCTGAAACTCCAGTACTTTGGCCACCTCATGTGAGGATTTGACTTATTGGAAAAGACTCTGATGCTGGGAGGGATTGGGGGCAGGAGAAGGGGACGACAGAGGATGAGATGGCTGGATGGCATCACCAACCCGATGGACGTGAGTTTGAGTGAACTCTGGGAGTTGGTGATGGACAGGGAGGCCTGGCGTGCTGCAATTCATGGGGTCACAGAGTCGGACAAGACTGAGGGACTGAACTGAACTGAACTGATAGCAGTTATTGAAAATTTGTTATCTTGTTGTTGTTTTCAAATTATTTATGCTTTGTGTCTCTCTCTGCCGTACAATAATCTTATTAATGTTACTAGCTATATTACTTATATCTATTTTCTATGATTGTTGCCTCTTGCATCACCTAATGTATAACTAGACCTCCAACAAAATTAATGATGGCTAATGTATTGATCACATGGATCACAGCCTTGTCTAACTCAATGAAACAATTAACCATGCCATGTAGGGCCACCCAAGACAAAGGGGTCATGATGGAGAGTTCTGACAAAACGTGGTCTATTGGAGAAGGGAATGGCAAACCACTTCAGTATTCTTTCCTCATGAACAATATCTAACATCATACTAAATGGTGAAACACAAAAGCTTTTCCTCTAAGACCAGAAACAAGACCAGGATGTCTGCTTTCACTACCTTCATTCAACATAATATTGGAAGTTCTAGCCAGAGCATTAAAGGAATAATAAGAAATTAAAAGCAACCAAATTGGAAAAGTAAAATTATCTTTGTTAACAGATGACATGATCTTATGTCTAGAAAATCCTAAAGATTTCACACAAGAAAATGTTAAACCTAATAAACAAATTCACCAAAGTGGCAGGATACAAAATCTACATGCAAAACTCAGTTGTATTTCTAAATACTAGTAATACACAAAACAAACAGGAAGTTAAGAAAACAATTCCACTTACAATAACATCAATAATAATAATAAAACTTAGGAATAAATCTAACCAAGGAGGTGAAAGATTTCCACACTGAAAACTAAAATTTGCTGAAAGAGATTAAAGACCAATAAGAATGCTCATGGGTCGAAAAACTTAATATTGCTAAGATGACAATACTATTCAAAGTAATCAACAGATTAAATGTAAGCCCTATAAAATTCCCAATAGCAGTTTTTGCAGAAACAGAAAAACCCCATAAGGAATCTGAATGGCCTCAATTTGGACCCCAAAATGGCCAAAGCAATTTTGAAAGAGAAGAATAAAGTTGGAGTGCTCATAATTTCAGATTCCAAACCTTACTACAAAGGTATAGTAATCAAAACCATGTGGTGTTGGCATAAGGACAGACATATAGGACAATGGAATAGAATAGAGATCCCAGAAATAAACCTTTGCATATATGATCAATTGATTGTCAATATAAATGCCAAGATCATTCAATGGGGAACTAACAGGGTTTTCAACATGTGATGCTAGGTAAACTAGACATCCACATACAAAAGAATAAAGATAGGGATTGCTATTGCTGCCACCAGTCCCTCCAAGGGTCCTGTGAGCAAGCACAAGACAATGTTTACACCTTCCTGGGAGCGTTTGCAGTCTGCCACTGCCAAGGGTCCCATACTCCAGGGACAACATCCCTGGGAGAGCACATGGCATGCCCTGGACTGTTGCAACTTCCTGCCATCCTCTAAAGGCTGCAGGCATTCCCCACACATCCCAACTGTGGCTGCCATATCCATCCCTCACCTCAGCCTGCCTAAGTGTGCCCAAATCAGCCTGCTGAGCCCCAGGGATGGTACAACCAAAGAAAAGGAGGAATTCTCTCAGTGAGAAGAGAGTACAGGAACAGCAAGTGCAGTAGATTAAATCCCCACAATTGGCTTAATAAACCCTGCAGCTGTGGAATATCTGAACAAATGAAGGCTCCCACAATTTGAGGCTGGTCTAGTGTTAATAACTGTGTACTTTGGGGGCAAGTACATGGGGGAATTGGACTAGGTCAGATTCTGAACTGGTACCACAATGTCCACAGCATGTTGAGAGACCTACCTAGAAGTATCAGAGGACTTCCTGAGGAAATGAAGATTGGCTGTGGCTCAATGTGGGAATGAGGAAACTGACAGCTGAGGGCAATAATATTAATAATAGTACTATTTTTTGTTTCATTCTGTTCTATTGTTTTCCTTTATTATTCTTTTATTTTTATTTTTTCTTTTTTATGCTTCTATTTGTAATATATATCTTATTTTGTTTTATTTTCTACTTCTTTCTACATGACAGTTTTTCCTTATTTTCATTTTTTCTTTTGTTTTTATCACCTTTTTAAACTATATTCTATAATTTTCCATTTTTACATATTTTTTGTTTTGTGTTTTGCTGCTGTTTTCTTCTTTCATTAGTTCCAATTTTATCTTTTCTTTCTTTTTATTAATTTGCTTGCTGCTTTGTTTTTCTTTAGTTTTTATTGTTCATTTTTGGTTTGAGGTTCGTTTATTTGCTTGTTTACTCCCTTTGTTTTCTTTTTTTCTTTCTTTTTTTGGTCAGTTTGTGTGTCTGTGGGTGTTTCTTTGTGTGTTTTTGTTTCTTTGCTTTTACTTTTACCACTTGTCTTGGGGGACTTGTCTGTTGGCTTTCTTTTCCTTTTTCTTTTTCTTTAATGATTATTTTATTCCTCTTCCATGCTCTGATGCTTGTGGGGTCTTGGTTCTCTGACCAGAGGTCAGGCCTGAGCCTCTGAGCTGTGCAAGCCAAGTGCAAGACCCTGGACTGCCAGCAAACTCCCAGCACCAGGGACTATTAATCAGCAAGAAATTTCCCAGAGGATTCCATATCAATACCAAGACACAGCCTCACACAACTGGCAGCAAGCTCCACTGCTGGATGCTTCACACCAATCAACTAGTGAGACAGAAACAAAATCCCACACATTAGCATACAGGCTGCCTAAAATCATACAAAGCTCAGAGATACCCAAGACACACCACCTGACATGGCCCTGCCCATCAGAGGGACAAGATCAATCTCTAGCCACCAGAATGCAGGCACCAGTGACCCCCAACAGGAAGCCTACCCAAGCCACTGGACCAATGTTACCAAGTGGGGGAAGACACAACAGAGGGTAGAGGAACTAAGACCCTGCAGCCTGTGGAAAGGAGATCCCAAACACAGTAAGTTGAAAAAATGAAAAGACACAGAAATGTGTTGCTGCTGAGAAGCAAGGTAAAAACAAACAAAAAAAAATGCTTAAAGTCAAATAAATGAGAAGGGAATAGGCAATCTGCCTGAGAAAGAATTCAAAGTAATGATAGTAAAGATGATATAAAATATTGAAAATAGAATGGAGAAAATACAAGAAACATTTAACAAGGAACTAGAAGGACTAAAGAAGAAACAAAGAATGATGTACAACATACTAAAATTAAAAATACACTAGAAGGAATCAAAAGCAGAATAACTGATGCAGAAGATAAGCTAAGTGAGCTGGAAGATAGAATGGTGGAAACAACTACCATAGACCAGAAAAAAGAAAAAAAATTGAAAAGAAGTGAAGATAGTCTCAGAGACCCCTGGGACATCATTAAACACACAAACATTCAAATTCTCGTGGTCACAGAAGAAGAAGAGCAAGAGAAAGGTTCTGAAAAATCTTTGAAAAGATTATATTTGAAAACTTACCTAATATGGGAAAAAAAATAGTCGCCCAGTCCAGGAAGCTAAGAGAGTCCAATACAGGATAAACCCAATGAAAAACATGCAGAGACACATGTAAATCAATGTAACCAAAAAGTGAACACAAAGAAAAAGTATTAAAAGCAGTAAGGGGAAAGCAACAAATAACATACAAGGGAATCCCATCAGGTTAACAGCTGGTCTCTCAGCAGAAAACCTTCAGGCAAGAAGGGAGTGGCAAGATATACTTAAAGTGATAAAAGGGAAAAACTTACAAGCAAGATTATTCTACACAGGAAGGATCTCATTCAGATTTGGCTGAGAAATCAAAAGCTTCATAGAAAAGCAAAAACTAAGAAAATTCAGCACCACAAAACCAGCATTACAACAAATGCTAAAGGAATTTCTCCAGACACAGAACACAGGTGAAGAAAAAGACCTTCAAAAACAAACCCAAAAGATCTACAAAAACAGTCCCAAGATGGCAGAGGAATAGGACGGGAAGACCAATTTCTCCCCCACAAATTTATCAAAAGATCATTTGAATGCTGAGAAACTACCACAAAACAACTTCTGAATGCTGGCAGAGGACACCAGGCACCTAGAAAAGCCGCCCATTCTATTTGAGAGGAGATAGGACACAATATAAAAGACAAAAAGAGAGACAAAAGAGTTAGGGGTAGAGATCAGTCCTGGGGAGGGAGTCATGAAGGAGGAGAAGTTTCCAAACAGCAGGAAACCCTCTTACCGGTGGGTCTGTGGGGAATTTTGGAATCTCAGAGGGCAACATAACCAGGAGAAAAAAAAAAAAAAAACAGAGACTACATCTTTAATCGCAACTCGCAGCAGAGAAGTAGCCCAGATGCTCACATCCACCACCAGCGAGGGGGGCTGGACAGAGAGGCGCAGGCTGCATCATCAGTGCTTAGGGTAAGGACCAGGCCTGACTGCCCTGAGGACAATCTGAGGGAGTTAATGGGAGATAGCAACCCAAACTGTGGGATAGCCATAGGGAGAGAAAAAAAAAAAAAAAACAGAACTTTTCCATGAAAGGCTCTAACGTAACACACAGCCTGGCCCGCTCACAGCACAAAGGATTGAGCAAACACCAAAGGAGAGCTAGCCAGCTATGTACAGGCCACTCCCCACTGCTGGAGGCACAGAGGCAGGCATGCCATAGCCAGAGCCAGAAGGCAAGAGGCATTCTCGGCCCCAGAGACCAGCATCCTTCACCAAACTGTGAGCAGGCTCCCAGTTGCTAACCAAGTCTTCCTGGGATCCTGAACGGTTTACATCTGCCAGAAGGGTCGCAGCCTGAGATCAGCTCCCTAGAGACACATGGCACACCTGAGACGGTGCTCTTACGGTGCACCTGGGAAAGTGAGCAGCCAGGACCAGGGATGTGATTAAGATGCACACCCCATCTGGGACAGTTCGCTCACCAAGCACCTGGTCACCCGAGCTGCTCGGACTTGGGAAGGGCAAAAAACGCACGCCCAACCAAGTCTGTGCCCTTGTGGAGTACCCAAGAATCTGAACCTGAGCAGCTAAGACCCTAGAAGTGCATGAAACGCAGTGCCCGCTTTGGACAGTGCCCCTGCAGAGCATCCTGGAGCCTGAGCAGTATAGACCCAGAAAGCACACACCACCATGAGCTGGGATAAACCCAGTGTGGTCCATACACTGCGAGGACTCTTCACACATGCCAGTGATATTTGTTTGCAGTGTTCCTCCCTCCCCACAGCACAACTGAACAAGTGAGCCTAAATAAGTGACCACCTTCTCCGTCTTGTATCAGGGTGGAAATTAAACACTGAAGAGACTTGCAAACAAAGGAAACCAAAATAAATAAAGAGGGAACCACTCTGGAAGTGACAGGTGCAAGAGATTAAAACCCTGCAGTTAAACATTGACTAAGCATTGGAAGGGGACTATGCTGCTGCTGCTGCTGCTAAGTCGCTTCAGTCGTGTCCGACTCTGTGCGACCCCATAGACGGCAGCCCACCAGGCTCCCCTGTCGCTGGGATTCTCCAGGCAAGAACACTGGAGTGGGTTGCCATTTCCTTCTCCAATGCATGAAAGTGAAAAGTGAAAGTGAAGTCGCTCAGTTGTGTCCAACTCTTAGTGACTCCATGGACTGCAGCCCACCAGGCTCCTCCGTCCATGGGATTTTCCAGGCAAGAGTACTGGAGTGGGGTGCCATTGCCTTCTCCGGGAAAGGGCCTATAGACTTGGAGAAATACAAGCTGGAACAAGGAACTATCTGACCCCACACTGCCCACAACAGCTCCAGAGAAATTCCTAGATATATTTTTACTATTATCATTTTTAATTTATTTTTTTATTTTTAAGTTCTTTATTATGCCTTTCATTTTTATAAGCTACCTTTTTATTATCTTACCAAAAAAGACCCTATTTTTAAAGCAATTCCTAGATATATTTTTACTATTATCATTTTTAATTTATTTTTTATTTTTAAGTTCTTTATTATGCCTTTAATTTTTTATAAGCTACCTTGTTATTACCTTACCAAAAAAGACCCTATTTTTAAAGCAAATTTCATATATATATTTTTTATAATTTTTGTGCTTGATTTTGTTTTGTATTTTCAATATTCTATTTCTGAGAGTCTAACCTCTAGTCTAGATTTTTAAATTTTGCTTTTTGGTATTTGTTATCAATTTTGTACCCATAAGAATCTAATCTTCAGTATACATTTTCACTTAGGGGTGTGATTACTGGCTTGATTGCTCTCTACCCTTTTGACTCTCCCATTTCTCCCCCAGGTCACCTCTATCTCCTCCCTCCCCCTTCTCTTCTCTACTTAACTCTGTGAATCTCTCTGGGTGTTCCGGGCTGTGGAGAACACTTAGGGAATTGATTAACGGCTAGACTGGTCTCTCCCCTTTTGACTCCCCCTCTTCTCCTCCTGTTCACCTCTATCTCCCTCCTCCCTCTTCTCTTCTCCATGTAACTCTGTGAACTTCTCTGGGTGTCCTTCAATGTGGAGAATCTTTTTACCATTAACCTAGATGCTTTATCATCGGTGCAGTATGGATGGAGAAGTCTTGAGGCTACTGCAAGAATAAGACTGAAAGCCAGAGGCAGGAAGCTTAAACCCAAAACTTGAGAACACCAGAAAACTCCTGATTCCGTGGAACATTAATCAACAAGAACTCATCCAAAAGCCTCCATACCTACACTGAAACCAAGCTCCACCCAAGACCTAACAAGTTCCAGAGCAAGACATACCATGCTAATTCTCTAGCAATGCAGGAACACAGCCCTGAGCATTAAAATACAGGCGGCCAAAAGTCATGCCAAACCCATAGACACCACAAAACTCACTACTGGTCACTTCATTGCACTCCAGAGAAAAGAGATCCAGCTCCACCCACCAGAACACAGACACAAGCTTCCCGAACCAGGAAACCTTGAAAACCCACTAGTCCAAGCCCACCCAGAGGGAACAACCTTCACAATAAAGAGAAACCACAAACTTCCAGCCTACAGAAAGGCCACCCCAAAGACAGCAATCTAAACAAAATGAAAAGGGAAAGAAATATTCAACACGTAAAGGAATGCCCGCCAAACCATGATAAATGGCCCACCAAACCAAAAAAAAGAGATAGGGAGTCTACCTGAAAAAGAATTCAGAATAATGATAGTAAAGATGATCCAAAATCTTGAAAACAAAACAGAGTTACAGATAAATAGACTGGAGACAAGCATTGAGAATATGCAAGAAATGTTTAACAAGGACCTAGAAGAAATAAAAAATAATCAATCAATAATGAATAATTCAATAACTGAGAACAAAAATACTCTGGAGGGAACCAACAGTAGAATAACTGAGGCAGAAGAGAGGATAAGTGAGGTGGAAGATAGAATGGTGGAAATGAAGCAGAGAGTATAAAAGAATTAAAAGAAATGAGGACAATCTCAGACATCTCTGGGACAATGTTAAACGCCACAACATTCGAATCATAGGAGTCCCAGAAGAAGAAGACAAAAAGAAAGGCCATGAGAAAATACTTGAGGAGATAATAGTTGAAAACTTCCCTAAAATGAGGAAGCAAATAGCCACCCAAGTCCAAGAAACCTAGAGAGTCCCAAACAGGATAAATGGAAGGAGAAACAACCCAAGACATATATTAATCAAATTAAAGAAGATCAAACACAAAGAGCAAATATTAAAAGCAGCAAGGGGAAAATAACACCCATTTATGATAAAACCTCTCCAGAAAGTGGGCATACAGGGAGCCTACTTAAACATAATAAGGCCCTATATGACAAATCCATAGGAAACATCATTCTAAATAGTGAAAAACTGAAAGCATTTCCTCTAAAATCAGGAACAAGACAAGGGTGCCCACTCTTGCCATTATTATTCACCATAGTTCTAAAGTCCTAGTCACAGCAACCAGAGAAGAAAAAGAAATAAAAGGAATCTAAACTGGAAAAGAAGTAAAACTGTCACTGTTTGTAGATATCATGATACTATACACAGAAAATCCTAAAGATGCCACCTAGTTTGAATTTAGTAAAGTCACAGGATACATAATTAATACATAGAAATCTCTTGCATTCCTCTACACTAACAACATAAGACCAGAAAGAGAAATTAAGGAAACGATCCCATTTACCATTGCAATGAAAAGAATAAAAACCTAAGAATAAACCTATCTGAGGCGGCAAAACTGTACTCAGAAAAATATAAGATACTTGTGTTCCCCATCCTGAACACAAGTATCTTATATTTTTCTGAGTACAGTTTTACCTGTGGCGGATTCATTTTGATATTTGGCAAAACTAATACAATTATGTAAAGTTTAAAAATAAAATAAAATTATCCTAACTTCAAAAAAATATATATATAAGATACTAATGAAAGAAATCAAAGATGACACAAACAGATATACCACATTCTTAGATTGAAGAATCAATATTGTGCAAATGACTATACTACCCAAAGCAATTAACAGATTCAGTGCATCCTAATCAAATTACCAATGAGATTTTTTACACAATTAGAACAAAAAATTTTATGATATCTGTGGAAACACAAAAGACCTCAAAAATCCAAAGCCATCCTGAAAAAGAAAAACAGAGCTGGAAGAATCAGGCTCCCTGACTTCAGATGATACAACAAAGCTACAGCCGTCAAGACAGTATAGTATTGACACAAAAACAGAAATATAGATCAATCAATGGGACAGGATAGAACGCCCAGAGATAAACTCACACACCTATGGGCACATTATCTCTGACAAAAGAGGCAAGAATATACAAGGGAGAAAAGATACCCTCTTCAATTAGTGGTGGTGGGAAAACTGGACAGCTTCTGTAAAAGAATGAAGTCAGAACTCATCCAAACACCATACACAAAAATAAATTCAAAATGGATTAAAATTTAAATAAAATCTCTGAATATAAAAAGAGCAGCTCAATATCAGAAAACAATCCAGTCAAAAATGGATAGAAGAGCTAAACAGGCATTTTTCCAAAGAAAGGGTATGTGTGTATGTGTGTTAAACAGGCATTTTTCCAAAGAAGGGGTGTGTGTGTATGTGTGTGTGTGCATGTGTGAGTGTGTGTTAGTTGCTTAGCTGTGTCCAACTATTTGCGACCCCATGGACTGTAGCCTGCCAGGCTTCACTGTCCATGGGATTTCCCAAGCAAGAATACTGGAAAGGGTTGCCATTTCCTTCTCCCAAAGAAGACATACATATGTCCAAAAAGCATATGAAAAGATGTTCAACATCGCTAATTATTAGAGAACTTCAAATCAAAACTACAATGAAGTATCACCTCACACCAGGCAGACTGGCTATCATCAAACAATGTACAACCAATCAATTCAGAAGAGGGTATGGAGAAATGGAGCCCTCCTACACTGTTGGTGGGAATGTAAATTGCTAATAGAGACTATGGAGAACTGTATGGAGGCTCCTTAAAAAACTAAAAAAAGAACTACCATATGATCCAGGAATCCCACCTCCAAGCATTCACCTGGAGAAAACCATAATTCAAAAAGATACATGCACCCCAGTGTTCACTACAGCACTGTTTACGACAGCCAGGACATGGAAACAACAAAAATGTCTAATGACAGATGAATGGATATAGAAGTTTTGGTACATATACTCAGTGGAATATTACCCAGCCATTAAAAAGAATGAAATAATGCTATCTGCAGCAACATGGATGGACCTAGAGATTGTCATACCGAGTGAAGTAAGTCAGACACAGAAAGCCATAGCACATGATATCACTCCTATGTGGAATCTAAAAAATGGGTACAAATGAACTGATTTATAACACTGAATTTGAATCAACCAAATGTAGATGTAGAAAACCATCTTATGGTTACCAGGAGATAAGGGGGGAAAGAATAAATTGTGAGAATGAGATTGACATATACACACTACAATATATAAAATGCATAATTAATAAGAACCTACTGGACCTCTCTGCTCAATACTATGTAATGGCCGATATAGGAAAATAACCTAAAAAAAGAAAAATGGATATATGTATATATATAACTGATTCACTTTTCTGTATATCTTAAACTAACACAACATTGTAAATCAACCATACTATAATAAAAATTTTTCAAAAAACAACAATCCAATTAATAAATGGGCATAGGACTTGAATAGATATTTCTCCCATATAGAAATCGCCAACAACTAAATGAAAAGACTCTGAACATCACTAGCCATTTAGGACAATATAAATCAAAACTAGAAGACACCAGTTCACACAAATTAAGATGGTTACTATAAAGTCAAGAAACACCTGGAGTAACAGGCAAATTTGGCCTTGGAGTACGGAATGAAGCAGGGCAAAGGCTAACAGAGTTTTGCCAGGACAATGCATTGGTCATAGCAAACACCCTCTTCCAACAACACAAGAGAAGACTCTAAACATGGACATCACCAGATGGTCAACACCAAAATAAGACTCATTATATTCTTTGCAGCCAATAATGGAGAAGCTCTATACAGTCAGCAAAAACTAGACCAGGAGCTGACTGTGGCTCAGATCATGAACTCCTTATTGCCAAATTCAGACTTAAATTGAAGAAAGTAGGGAAAACCACTAGACCATTCAGGTATGACCTAAATCAAATCCCTTATGACTATACAGTGGAAGTGAGAAATAGATTTAAGGGACTAGATCTGATAGAGTGCCTGATGAACTATGGACAGAGGTTTGTGACCTTGTATAGGAGACAGGGATCAAGACCATCCTTAAGAAAAAGAAATGCAAAAAAGCAAAATGGCTGTCTGATGAGGCCTTACAATTAGCTGTGAAAAGAAGAGAAGTGAAAAGCAAAGGAGAAAGGGAAGATATAAGCATCTGAATGCAGAGTTTCAAAGAATAGCAAGGAGAGATAAGAAAGCCTTCCTCGGTGATCAATGCAAAGAAATAGAGGAAAACAACAGAATGGGAAAGACTAGAGATCTCTTCAAGAAAATTAGAGATACCAAGGGAACATTTCACGCAAAGATGGGCTCGATAAAGGACAGAAATGGTACGGACCTAACAGAAGCAGAAGATATTAAGAAGAGGTGGCAAGAATGCACAGAAGAACTGTACAAAAAAGATTTTCATGACCAAGATAATCACGATGGTGTGATCACTGACCTAGAGTCAGACATCCTGGAATGTGAAGTCAAGTGGACCTTAGGAAGCATCACTACGAACAAAGCTAGTGGAGGTGATGGGACTCCAGTTGAGCCAGTTGAAATCCTGAAAGATGATGCTGTGAAAGTGCTGCACTCAATATGCCAGCAAATTTGGAAAAGTCAGCAGTGGCCACAGGACTGGAAAAGGTCAGTTTTCATTCCAATCCCAAAGAAAGGCAATGCCAAAGAATGCTCAAACTACCGCACAATTGCACTCATCTCACACGCTAGTAAAGTAATGCTCAAAATTCTCCAAGCCAGGTTTCAGCAATAAGTGAACCAACCGTGAACTTCCAGATGTTCAAGCTGGTTTTAGAAAAGGCAGAGGAACCAGAGATCAAGTTGTCAACATCTGCTGGATCATCAAAAAAGGAAGAGAGTTCCAGAAAAAACATCTATTTCTGCTTTGTTGACTATGCCAAAGCCTTTGACTGTGTGGAACACAATAAACTGTGGAAGATTCTGAAAGAGATGGGAATACCAGACCACCTGACCTGCCTCTTGAGAATCCTGTATGCAGGTCAGGAAGCAACAGTTAGAACTGGACCTGGAACAACAGACTGGTTCCAAATAGGAAAAGGAGTATGTCAGGGCTGTATATTGTCACCCTGATTATTTAACTTATATGCAGAATACATCATGAAAAATGCTGGGCTGGAAGAAGCTCAAGCTGGAATCAAGATTGCCCAAAGAAATATCAATAACCTCAGATATGCAGATGACACCACCCTTATGGCAGAAAGTGAAGAGGAACTCAAAAGCCTCTTGATGAAAGTGAAAGAAGAGAGTGAAAAAGTTGGCTTAAAGCTCAACATTCAGAAAACGAAGATCATGGCATCCAGTCCCATCATTTCATGGGAAATAGATGGGGAAACAGTGGAAACAGTGTCAGACTTTATTTTTCTGGGCTCCAAAATCACTGCAGATGGTGATTTCAGCCATTAAATTAAAAGACGTTTACTCCTTGGAAGGAAAGTTATGACCAACCTAGATGTCATATTCAAAAGCAGAGACATTACTTTGCCAACAAAGGTTCATCTAGTCAAAGCTATGGTTTTTCCAGTAGTCATGTATGGATGTGAGAGTTGGACTGTGAAGAAAGCTGAGTGCCGAAGAATTGATGCTTTTGAACTGTGGCATTGGAGAAGACTCTTGAGAGTCCCTTGGACTGCAAGGAGATCCAACCAGTCCATTCTGAAGGAGATCAGCCCTGGGATTTCTTTGGGAGGAATGACGCTAAAGCTGAAACTCCAGTACTTTGGCCGCCTCATGCAAAGAGTTAACTCATTGGAAAAGACTCTGATGCTGGGAGGGGTTGGGGGCAGGAGGAGAAGGGGACGACAGAGGATGAGATGGCTGGATGGCATCACCAACTCGATGGACGTGAGTCTGAGTGAACTCCGGGAGTTGGTGATGGACAGGGAGGCCTGGTGTGCTGCAATTTACGGGGTTGCAAAGGGTCGGAAATGACTGAGCGACTGAACTGAACTGCACTGATAAAAAAAGAAAAGAACAAGCATTGTCAGGGATGTGGAGAAATTAGAACTTTTGTGTATTGGTGGTGGTAAAATTAAATGGTACAGCTACCGTAGAAAACAGGATGAGGGTCCTCTAAAAACTAAATATTGAAATACCATATGATCAAGCAATAATTCCACTCTGGATTTATACTCAAAAGAACCGAAAGCAGGAATTCAAGCAGATATTCAATATTCAACCACCAATATTCACAGCAGCATTATTCACAATAACCAAAAGGCAGAAAAAATGTAAATGTCTATCAACAGATTGACAGATACAGAAAATGTGGTGATACATAAATGGAATATTACTCCACCTCAAAAAAGAATGAAATTCTGATGCATGCTACAATGTAGATGAAGCTTGAAAATTTAATGCTAAGTGAAAGAAGCCTAACACAAATGGACAAATACAATATGATCCCACTTTATATTAGATATCTAAAATAGGAAAATCCATACAAACAAAAAGAATAATGGTGATTGCAAGGGGCTGAGGGGACAGGGAAACTGGGAATTATTACTTCATGGGTACAGAGTTTCTATTTGAGATAATGAAAGTTCTGGAAATGTGGGGTGGTGATGGTTGTATGATTATTGTGAATATATTAAATGCCACTGAATTGTATACTTAAATATGGTTAAAAAGATACACTTTATGTTATGTATATTCTACCAAAATAACAAAAAAAAATTATCAGGCCCCCATCCTAGACTAATTCCATCAGAATCTCTGGGAGTGAGATCACTACCTTTAAAGTACCTCAGGTGTTTCCAATGTTCAGCCAAGATTAAGAACCATATATCTGAGCTTTTTCCCCTCTTGGAATACACAAAATTTTCATTTGCAGATCATGGATGATAGACATCCAACTGTGCTTTTTCCAACCAAAATGAGATATTAGCTCTACCAGGTTGTCTCTGAATACTCATTTCTAGGGTAACTTGAATTAATAAGCTACTAGAATACTATCACTATAACTGTAGAGTATAAAAACTGTGTTCAATGATAAAGCATTTACAGATGAAATGACAGTCTGCAAATTTTGATTCAAAGTAATCCAGGCCCAGGGGAAAAGTACTGCATGAGGGTTACAGATAAAACAGATAGGCCATACATTAACAATTATTGAAGCTGAATGATAGGTACATAACCGCACTTTATATTATCCTCTCTACTTTTGTGCATATTTAGATTTTTCCATGTTAAAACTGGAAACAAATTTAATTACATGTGCAATGGAAATAATCTAAAATATTTAGTAATAAGATCTTGGACCTATAAATTAAGAATAGATACATACAATGGAACATTAAGCAACATTTTTATATGATAGAAAAATTTTGTAATCATACAAGAAGATATTTATGATGTTTAATTTAGGTAAAAAGCAAGTTATCAAAATTAGCATATTCAATATAATCCAATTTGTGGCTTGACAGTAGAATGGAGCAGTTTAGTGCTAGATCTGACAGAACTAGGTTTCTGCCACTTACTGTGACCCAGAAAAAGGGAGAGTATAATAGCATCCAATCCCATGAGGTTTTCATAAAGATTAAGTTGAAATAAAGTAATTACAGCACTTAAGAGCTTAGTAGTAGTAGCAGTAGAAATAGCAATAGCAGTATCAGCTATATTTGGCTAGAGCTACTTAAAAAAAAAAGCAAAGCATTGGAAAAATATCTAATATCTTAATATCTAAAATGAAATAATAGTAAGATATTCCAAATTCATTGACATTAAATGAGTAGCCAGTAAGGACCCACTGTGAAAAAGATAGTGGAATTCTAATGCTGCACTACTATATAAAAAACAGCTACATCTATAT
This sequence comes from Bubalus kerabau, assembly GCF_029407905.1. Lineage (NCBI taxonomy): Eukaryota > Metazoa > Chordata > Mammalia > Artiodactyla > Bovidae > Bubalus > Bubalus kerabau. Next base: position 97,023,428 of record NC_073647.1, on the reverse strand, counting down.
ATGATAACAATGAACTAATCAGAAAGATAAATAAAGAAAACAATCCCATTTACAATAGCATCAAAAGTAATGAAATACCTAGAAATAAATTTAACCAAAAAGATGAAAGATCTATACACTGAAAATTATAAACATTGATGAAGAAACTGACAAACACAAATAGAAAGATATCTCCTGTTCATAGATTGCAAGAATTAGTATTATTAAAATGTCCATTATTACCTAAAGCCATAAACAGAATCAATGCAATCTCTACCAAAATTCCAATGACATATTAGAAAAAATAGAAAAAAAAATCCTAAAATTCATGGGGAACAACAAAAGACCCACATAGCCAAAGCAACCTGACCTAAAAGAAAAAAAACCTGGAGAAATCATAATACCTGATTTCAAACTTTATTACAAAGCTATAGTGATCAGATCAGAATGCTACTGGCATAAAAACAGACATATAGAACAATGGAAAAGAATTAAGAGCCCAGAAATAGACCCATGTATATACATGGTCAACTAATATTTGACAAAGGAGTCAATACTCAATGGGAAAGGATAGCCTTTTCAATAAATGGTGTTGGGAAAACTAAATACACACATGCAATGGAATGAAACTGGGCCCCTATCTTATAACCACTCACAAAAATTAGAAAGCAGCAAAATTCTGTAAAGTAATTATCATTCAATAAATAAATTAATTAAAAAAAAAGATTTATCATGTTAAAATTTGAAAAAAAATAATTAACTCAAAATGGCTTAAAGATTTGAATGCAAGACTTCAAAGTATAAAACTGTTAGAAGAAAACAGATGATAAAAGCTCCTTGACATTGGTCTTTAAAACATTTTTTTGATATGACAATAAAAGTGAAAGAAAAATAGACAAATGTGACCAAATCAAACTAATAAAGTTTTGCAAAGCACGAGAAACAATCAAAAGAGTGATGAGACAACATACAGAATGGTAGAAAATATCTGCAAACTAGACATCTGATAAGACATTATCCAAAATGTATAGTGAATTCAAACAATTCAATAGCCAAAAAAGTAACCTGATTTAAAAATTAGCAAAGTACCAGAACAGATATTTTTCCAAAGAAGACATACAAATGCCCAACATGTTCATGAAAAAAAATGCATATTATCTCTAATCATGAAATGAAATCAAAACCACAATAAAATATCACCTCATGCCTATTAGAATGGATAAAAAAATTTAATACAATAAATGTTAGAGAGGATGTAGAGAAAGGAACCCCTGTGCACCGTTTATAGGAATGTAAATTGGTGCAGCTACTAAGGAAAACAGTATTTAAATTTGTCAAAACATTAAAAATAGAACTACCATACAATCAAGCAATTTGACTCCCATATATTTTTCCAAAGGAAATGAGATCTCTATCTGAAAGAGATACCTATATCCCCATGTTCATTGCATTCACAATAACCAAGACACAGAAACAATATAATGTTGCCTGGATATATATAACATAATATTAATCAGCCATTTAAAAAGAATGAAATCCTGCATTTTGCAGCAATATGGATGGGCCATGAAGGGATTATGCTAAGTGAAATAAGTCAGAAAGAAAAACAAATTCTATATATTCCCCTTTATACGTAGAATCTAAAAAAAAAAAAAAAAGTGAATTTAGAGAGTAGGGGAGAGAGATAAATATAGCTGATCAGGAGGAGGCTGAGCTCACCTCCCCTCACAAACACATCCAAAATACAACTGCATGTGAAAATAACCTGGCATAACAGCTCTTTCACAACCAAGACTGTAAAGGAAGATCCACACAGAGTCTGACAGGAAGGCAATTAGGCACCCCAGTCCTAGGATTCAACATTGGGAAGGTGAGCCCCCTTATCTGGTTTGAAAATAAGTCAGGTTTACGAGAAAGCTGGAAGAAAATAAGACTCTACTCTTGAAGAATGCACATACAGAGGCAGCATATTCAAAGCTGCCTGGGTCTCTAGCCAGCTTGGTAGGACTGCTCGACTATACACACCCAACCAATACCAGGATCCTGCTCCAGCTCCTCTTTCTCCAGTGCTGCTGCCCACAAAGGCAGAGGCTGCTTTTGCCAATGAGTGTGCTCACACTCAGAGGAAATGGAGTCAGCTTGGACTATACCCTTGCCTCTAAACAGGGCAGAGGAAGTCACTGCCAGTGTACATGTCCATACCAAGATTCAGTTCAGTTCAGTCGTTCAGTCGTGTCTGACTCTTTGTGACCCCATGAATCACAGCACGCCAGGCCTTCCTGTCCATCACCAACTCCCAGAGTTCACCCAGACTCACGTCCATCGAGTCAGTGATGCCATCCAGCCATCTCATCCTCTGTCGTCCCCTTCTCCTCCTGCCCCCAATCCCTCCCAGCATCAGAGTCTTTTCCAATGAGTCAACTCTTTGCATGAGGTGGCCATACATAGGAACAAACCTAGCTCCAGAGTAGAGACCACCATCTGCAGCAGGAAAGAATGCAGCTCATTAATGTGGCACCAACCCCTCTAGCCCCAAACCAGTCTCTAACCAAGGCATACACATAACAGAATGAAACCAGCACAAAACTGCAGTCCCAAGCCCTAACCAGGATCCCAACCAAGGCAAAGAATACCATTACACCCAGGAGAACCGAACTCCCTCAGGACTCCTGTTCCAACCTTTCACGTCCTGTCACTTTCCCCATTGTGGCAATAATGGCCACTGAGAATAGGAGAAGCTCTGGCTCACACATGGCCCTATCTCTGGCTCTTGCTGCTTAACTCCAGCCCTACCTCCCACCAAGGTGGTGGCTACCAGTGCACCCCAGGCAAAGATGCAGCCATTGCCCACTTAAGATCCAGCTCTCCCATGAAAGCCACTGGACACATGTAGACTGCATAAGGGAGCTACCACACAAGAACACCTTTCAAGACTAGGATAGGTCACTGTTTCACCTAACATCATAGAGACAGAAAAAGTTAAACAAAATGAAAAGACAGAGGAATGTGTTTCAAACAAAAGAACAAGGCCACATATAAAAAAACCTTAATGATACAGATAATCTACCTGATAAAGAGTTCAAAGCAATAGTAATAAGAACACTAAATGAACTGAGAAAAGAATAGATGAACACAGTGAGAATTTTAACAAAACACTAGAAAATATGCAAAGAACCAGTCAGAGCTGAAGAATACACCTAAATTTAAAAATTTGCTAGAAGGAATTAACAGATTAGGTGATAGTAAATAATACATAAATGAACTGGAAGATAGAATATTTGAAATAACCCAATCAAAACAGTAAAAGAGAAAAAATTTGTAAGACGATAGTTTAAGGGACCTCAGGGACAACATCAAGCATAATAACATTCATATTATATAAGGCCCAGAAGGAGATGAGAGAAAGGGATAGAAAATGTATTTAATGAAATTATGGCTGGATACTTCCAAACAGGAAGAAGGAAACAGATATTCAGGTACAGACAGTCCAAAACAAGATGAACCCAAATAAACCTACACCAAGATGCATCAAAATGTTAATGGCAAAAGATGAAGAAAGAATTTTAAAGGCAGCAAGAGAAAAACAAAAAACCACATACAAGAGAATCCTCAGCTGAACTTTCAGTAGAAATTTTACAGGCCAGAGAGAATGCATGATATATTTTAAATGCTGAATGGAAAAAATCTACAACTTAGGGCAGTCTACCCAGCAAGGTTATCATTTAGAATTGAAAAAGATAAAGAGCTTCTCAGATAAGCAAATACTAAAAGAGTTCATCAACACTAAATCATCTCACAAGAAGTGTTAAAGGATCTTCATTAAGTGAAAAAGGCTGCTGCAGCTGCTGCTGCTAAGTTGCTTCAGTCGTGTCTGGCTCTGTGAGACCCCATAGACGGCAGCCCACCAGGCTTCCCTGTCCCTGGGAATTCTCCAGGCAAGAACATTGGAGTGGGTTGACATTTCTTTCTCCAATGCATGAAAGTGAAAAGTGAAAGTGAAGTTGCTCAGTACTGTCCGACTCTTAGCGACCCCATGGACTGCAGCCTACCAGGCTCCTCTGTCCATGGGATTTTCCAGGAAAGAGTACTGGAGTGGGGTGCCATTGCCCTCTCTGGGTGAAAAAGGCTACAAGAAATAAATTGTAAGAAAAGGAATAACCCATAAGTAAGGGCAAATATATAGTAAAGAACTGTTGCTCAATCACTTAACTAAGCTAGTACAAAGATTAAAAGACAAAAATTGTGAAGTCAACTATAACTACAATAAACAGTTAAGGGGTAGACATGAGGATGTAAAATACAACATCCAAAACACAAAATGTGAGGCAACACTGAACAATGTAGATTTTTAGAATATGTTTGAACTTAAAGGATTATCAATTTAAAACACAAATGAAAAATGTACAATCAGTTCAGTTCAGTCACTCAGTCATTTCCGACTCTTTGCAACCCCATGAATCGCAGCATGCCAGGCCTCCCTGTCCATCACCAACTCCCGGAGTTCACTCAAATTCATGTCCATCGAGTAGGTGATGCCATCCAGCCGTCTCATCCTCTGTCATCCCCTTTTCCTCCTGCCCCCAATCCCTCACAGCATCATGGTCTCTTCCAATGAGTCAACTCTTCTCATGAGGTGGCCAAAATATTGGAGTTTCAGCTTCAGCATCAGTCCTTCCAATGAACACCCAGGACTGATCTCCTTTAGAATGCACTGGTTGGATCTCCTTGCAGTCCAAGGGACTCTCAAGAGTCTTCTCCAACACCACAGTTCATAAGCATCGATTCTTCGGCGCTCAGCTTTCTTCACAGTCCAACTCTCACATCCATACATGACCACTGGAAAAACCATAGCCTTGACTAACCGGACCTTTGTTGGCAAAGTAATGTCTCTGCTTTTGAATATGCTATCTAGGTTGGTCATAACCTTCCTTCCAAGGAGTAAAGTGAAGTCACTCAGTCCTTTCCAACTCTTTGTGACCTCGTGGACTGTAGCCCACCAGGCTCCTCCGTCCACAGGATTCTCCAGGCAAGAATACTGGAGTGGGTTGCCATTTCCTTCTCCAGGGGATCTTCCCAACCCAGGGATTGAACCCAGGTCTCCATAAGCGTCTTTTAATTTCATGGCTGCAGTCACCATCTGCAGTGATTTTGGAGCCCAAAAAAAATAGTCTGACACTGTTTCCACTGTTTCCCCACCTATTTCCCATGAAGTGATGGGACCAGATGCCATGATCTTCGTTTTCTGAATGCTGAGCTTTAAGCCAACTTTTTCACTCTCCTCTTTCACTTGCATCAAGAGGCTTTTGAGTTCCTCTTCACTTTCTGCCATAAGGGTGGTGTCATCTTCATATCTGAGGTTATTGATATTTCCCCTGGCAATCTTGATTCCAGCTTGTGCTTCATCCAGCCCTGCATTTCAAATGAATTATTCTGCATATAAGTTAAATAAGCAGGGTAACAATATACAGCCTTGACGTACTCCTTTTCCTATTTGGAAACAGTCTGTTGTTCCATGTCTAGTTCTAACTGTTGCTTCCTGACCTGCATACAGGTTTTTCAAGAGGCAGGTCAGGTGGTCTGGTATTCCTATCTCTTTCAGAATTTTCCATAGTTTATTGTGATCCACACAAAGGCATTGGCATAGTCAATAAAGCAGAAATAGATGTTTTTCTGGAACTCTCTTGCTTTCTCAATGATCCAGCAGATGTTGGCCATTTGATCTCTGGTTCCTCTGCCTTTTCTAAAACCAGCTTGAAATGTACAATAGATACACAAAAATTAGAAAGGAACACAAATAAAACACAAAAGAAAACATCAAACCACAAGGGACCAACACCTAAAGAATAAGAAAAACACAGAAAATGAGAAAAATAGGAAAACAAGTAACAAAATAGCAGTAAGTACATGCCTATCTCAAATAAACACCCTAAACTACCATCCAAAGGAATTAGCAACAAAGAACAAAGCTCAAAGTCAGAAGAAGAAATGAAATGATAAACATCACAGTGGAAATAAGTGAAATAGAGAACAACAAAAAAAAAGATCAATGAAACCAAAAACTGGTTTTTTGAAAACAAAATTGATAAGCCTTTAACCAGGCTCAGTAAGAAAAATGCAAGGAATCAAATAAACAAAATAATAAATGGAACAGGAGAATTCACCACAGATATCACAGAGATACAAACAATCATAAGAGAATACTATTAACAGTTATATGCCAACAAATTGGACAACCTAGAAGATATGCATAAATTACTAGAAACATACAATCTTCCAAAACTGAATCAAAAAGAAAGATCTAACCTGAACAGACCAATTACTAGGATTGAAATGGAATCAGTAATCAAAGAACTCCCCCTCCAAAAAAGTACAGGACCATAAGTCTTCATGGGAGAATTCTATTGAATACCAAGCATACAAAGAAAACATAATACTTCTCCTTCCCAAACTACTGCCCAAAAAAAAAAAAAAATTGAAGAGGAAACATTACCAAATTCATTTTTTGAGGCCACTATTACCGTTACACCAAAACAAAAGATATTACCAAAAAAGAAAATTAGAGGCCAATATCTCTGATGAATAGAGCTTTCCAGATTGTACAGTGGTAAAGAATTCACCTGCCAATGCAGGAGATACAAGAGACGCAGGTTCGCTCCCTGGGTCAGAAGATCCCCTGTAATATTTCCAGTAACCTTGCCTGGAAAATTCCATCGATAGAGCAGCCTGGCGGGCTACAGTCCATGGAGTCACAAATAGGACACATTGAGGTATTCAGATCACACACACATCTCTGATGACTAGAGAAGCAAAAATCTTCACAAAATCTTTTAGCAAACCAATTTCAACAATATATAAAAGGGATCATATACCATGATCATGTGATTTATTCCAGGGACTCAAGGATGGTTCAATATTCACAAATCAATATGATGCACCATATTAACAAAAGGAAAGATAAGATAAGATAAAATTACATGACAATCTCAACAAATGCAGAAAATCCATAACCTCAACATACTAAAGACCATTTATGATAAACCCACAGCTACCAACATACTCAATGGTAACAAGATGAAAACTTTTCCACTAATATCAGGAACAAGACAAGAATGTCCATATTCATCACTTCTATTCAACATAGTATTGGAAGTCCTCACTTCAGTTCAGTTCACTTCAGTCACTCAGTCATGTCCAACTCTTTGCGACTCCATGAATCGCAGCACACAAAGGCTCCCTGTCCATCATCAACTTCTGGAGTTCATCAAACTCATGTCCATCAGGTCGGTGATGCCATCCAGCCATCTTACCCTCTGTCGTCCCCTTCTCCTCCTGCCCCAATCCCTCACAGCATCATGGTCTCTTCCAATGAGTCAACTCTTCACATGAGGTGGCAAAAGTATTGGAGTTTCAGCTTCAGTGTCAGTCCTTCCAATGAACACCCAGGACTGATCTCCTTCAGAATGGACTGGTTGGATCTCCTTGCAGTCCAAGGGACTCTCAAGAGTCTTCTCCAACATCACAGTTCAAAAGCATCAATTCTTCAGCACTCAGCTTTCTTCACAACTCAGCTCTCACATCCATACATGACTACTGGAAAAACCATAGCCTTGACTAGACAGATCTTTGTTGGCAAAGTAATATCTTTGCTTTTTAACATGTTATCTAGGTTGGTCAAAATTTTCCTTCCAAGGAGTAAGCGTCTTTTAATTTCATGGCTGCAATCAACATCTGCAATGATTTTGGAGCCCCAAAAAATAAAGTATGACACTGTTTCCACTGTTTCCCCATCTATTTCCCATGAAGTGAAGGGACCAGATGCCATGATCTTCGTTTTCTTAATGTTGAGCTTTAAGCCAACTTTTTCACTCTCCTCTTTCACTTTCATCAAGAGACTTTTTAGTTCCTCTTCACTTTGTGCCATAAGGGTGGTGTCATTTGCACATCTGAGGTTATTGATATTTCTCCCGGCAATCTTGATTCCAGCTTGTGCTTCTTCTAGTCCAGCATTTCTCATGATGTACTCTGCATATAAGTTAAATAAGCAGGGTGACAATATACAGCCTTGACGTACTCCTTTTCCTATTTGGAACCAGTCTGTTGTTCCATGTCCAGTTCTAACTGTTGCTTCCTGACCTGCATATAGATTTCTCAAGAGGCAGGTCAGGTGGTCTGGTCTTCTCATCTCTTTCAGAATTTTCCACAGTTTATTGTGATCCACACAGTCAAAGGCTTTGGCATAGTCAATAAAGCAGAAATAAATGTTTTTCTTCAACTCTCTTGCTTTTTTCATGATCCAAATGATGTTGGCAATTTGATCTCTGGTTCCTCTGCCTTTTCTAAAACCAGCTTGAACATCTGGAAGTTCATGGTTCACTTATTGCTGAAGCCTGGCTTTGAGAATTTTGAGCATTACTTTACTAGCATGTGAGATGAGTGCAATTGTGCGGTAGTTTGAGCATTCTTTGGCATTGCCTTTCTTTGGGATTGGAATGAAAACTGACCTTTTCCAGTCCTGTGGCCACTGCTGACTTTTCCAAATTTGCTGGCATATTGAATGCAGCACTTTCACAGCATCATCTTTCAGGATTTGAACTGGCTCAACTGGAATCCCATCATCTCCACTAGCTTTGTTCATAGTGATGCTTTCTAAGGCCCATTTGACTTCACATTCCAGGATGTCTGGCTCTAGGTCAGTGATCACACCATCGTGGTTATCTGGGTCATGAAGATCTTTTTTGTACAGTTCTCCTGTGTATTCTTGCCACCTCTTCTTAATATCTTCTGCTTCTGTTAGGTCCATACCATTTCTGTCCTTTATTGAGCCCATCTTTGCATGAAATGTTCCCTTGGTATCTCTAATTTTCTTGAAGAGATCTCTAGTCTTTCCCATTCTGTTGTTTTCCTCTATTTCTTTGCATTGATCATTGAGGAAGGCTTTCTTATCTCTCTTTGCTATTCTTTGGAACTCTGTATTCAGATGCTTATATCTTTTCTTTTCTCCTTTGCTTTTCACTTCTCTTCTTTTCACAGCTATTTGTAAGGCCTCCTCAGACAGTCATTGTGCTTTTTTACATTTCTTTTCCATGGGGATGGTCTTGACCCCTGTCTCGTGAACAATGTCACAAACCTCCGTCCATAGTTCATCAGGCACTCTGTCTATCCGATCCAGTCCCTTAGATCTATTTCTCACTTCTACTGTATAATCATAAGGGATTTGATTTAGGTCATATCTGAATGGTCTAGTGGTTTTCCCTACTTTCCTCAATTTAAGTCTGGATTTGGCAATAAGCAGTTCATGAAGTCCTAGCCACAGCAATCATAAAAGAAAAATAAAAGGCACCATGTCATCTGCAAGTAATGACACTTTTACTTCTTCCTTTCAATCATATAACCCTAAAGTATCCACCAAAAAAAACTCTATTAGAACTAATAAAGTCAGTAAGGTTGCAGGATATAAGATTAATATATAGAAATCTGTTGTTTTTCTATATACTAATCAGAAAGAGAAAGCAAGAAAACAATCTCATTTAGAATCACATCAAAAGAATAAAATACCTAGGAAAGACAAATGGAATAGAATAGAGAGTCCAGAAATATATCCATACATACATGATCAATTAATCTATAGCAAGGGAGGCAAAAATATACAATGGAGAAAAGACATTTTCTTCAATAAGTGGTCTTTGGAAAACTGAACAGCTACATGTAAAAAAATGAAATTACAACATTTTCTCACACCATATATAAAAGAAATTGAAAATGGATTAAAGATCTAAATATAAGACCAGAAACCATAAAATTAATAGAAGAAAATGTAGGCAGCACACTCATTTGACCTTAAGTTTTATCAATATATTTTTCAGATCTGTCTCCTCAGTCGATTCAAACAAAAATAAATAGAACCTAAGAAATATACATTCTTTTGCATAGTAAAGGAAACCATCGACAAATGAAAAGACAATCTGGTGAATGAGAGAAAATATTTTCAATGATATGTCTAACAAGTTGGCTTCCCTGGTGGCTCAGATGGTAAAGAATCTGCCTGCAATGCTGGAGACCCGAGTTTGATCCCTGGTTCGGGAAGATCCCCTGAAGAAGGAAATGGCTACCCACTCCAATATTCTTGCCTGGAGAACTCCATGGACAGAGGAGCCTGATGGGCTACAGTCTATGGGGTTACAAAAAGTCAGACACGACTATAACGACTAACACTTTCACTTTAATCCAAAATAAAGAGCTCATACAACTCAAAATGAAAAAAAAAAAAAAAAAAAAAACACAAACAACACAATTTAAAAATGAGCAGAGGACCTGAATAGACATTTCTCTGAAGAATAAACACAGATCACTAACAGGCACATGAAAAGATGCTCAAGATCACAAATCATCAGGAAAAAACAAACCAATACCACAATGAGATATCATCTCACATTTGTCAGAATGGCTATTGTCAAAAAGACAACAAATAATAAATGTTGGTGAGGATGTGAAGCAAAGGGAACCATAGGACATTATTGGTGGGAATGCAAATTGGTACAGCCACTGTGGAAAACAGTATGGAGAGTCCTCAAAAATCTCAAAATATCATATGATCCAGCAATTCTACTCCTGGGTACATATCCAAAGAAAATAAAAACACAAATTTAAAAAAATATATGCACTCCAGTGTTTTATAATAGTATTTGCAGTAGCCAATATATGGAAGCAAACTAAGTTTCCAACAACAGATGAATGAATGAGGAAGATGTGATACACACACAATGTAATATTATCACCCATAAAAAAGAATAAAATTTTGCCATTTGCAAAAACATTGATGGACCTGGACAATATTGTGCTTAGTAAAGTAAGTCAGATAGAGAAAGACAAGTACTGTGCTTTCACTTATATGTGGAATATAAAAAATAAAATGAATAAATACAACAAACTGAAACAGACTCACAAATATAGAGAACAAACTAACAGTTATCAGTGGGTTTAGGAGTGAGGGGAGGAACAAAGTAGGGGAAGGAGATTAAGAGGTACAAAGTATAAAAAAGCTATTAGAATATGAATTAATTTGTTACTGACTTACTATAATAAACACTGCTACTTGTATCACTGTTAAAAAAAAAAAAAGGAATAGAGAGGAACTTCCCTGGTGATACGGAGAAGGCAATGGCGCCCCACTCCAGTACTCTTGCCTGGAAAATCCCATGGACGGAGGAGCCTGGTGGGCTGCAGTCCATGGGGTCGCTAGGAGTCGGACACAACTGAGCGACTTCACTTTCACTTTTCACTTTCATGCATTGGAGAAGGAAATGGCAACCCACTCCAGTGTTCTTGCCTGGAGAATCCCAGGGACAGGGGAGCCTGGCGGGCTGCCGTCTATGGGGTTGCACAGAGTCGGACACGACTAAAGTGACTTAGCTTAGCTTAGCTCCCTGGTGATAGAATGGTTAAGACTCTGTGCTGACAAGGCAGGCGGCATGAGTTTGATCCCTGGTCAGAGAACTAGATCTCACATGTGGCCAAAAGATAATATAACAACAATAAAAAAAAAAAAAAAAGAGGAATAGAGAGTAGATTGATGGTCTCACTAGAGGTTAGGAGTTCGGGGAAAGGAGGACATAACAGTCAAAGATTACCAACTTCCAGATATAAGATGAATAAGTTCTGGGGCTCAAGTGGACAGTGTGGTGATTATAATTAACAGGTCAGTTCAGTTCAGTCACTCAGTCGTGTCCAACTCTTTGCGACCCCATGGACTGCAGCACGCCAGGCCTCCCTGTCCATCACCAGTACAATATTAACTGTATATAATTACAGTACAGTATTATATACTGATAGTTGAAAGTTTTGAGAATAGGTCTTAAATGTCATCATCACATACCCAATAAAAGTTTGTGATAAGACAAAGGTGTTAACTAACCTTATTGCAGTAATAATTTCACAATATATACACATATCTGGAGAAGGAAATGGCAACCCACTCCAGTATTCTTGCCTGGAGAATCCTGTGGACAGAGGAGCCTGGTAGGCTGCTGTCCATGGGGTCACACAGAGTCAGACACGACTGAAGCGACTTAGCATGCATGCATATACACATATCAAATCATCATGTTGTGCACCCTAAACAGACATATATGTTAATAATACCTTAATAAAGTTGGGGGGAAAGACATAAACGGTCCCTGACCTTGTATAATTTAGTGTCTAGAAGAGAAAGCAAATACATAAATATTAATATTAAGTAAGGTATCATTATAGTATGCACAAAAAATGTTAAAGAACATGGGGAAATGTTCATCATTTAAAGACATTGCATTAGTTTCCTAAATGTAACAAATTACCAAACTGTCAATATTTTTAAATGACATGTTTATTCTCTTACAATTCGAGAGGACAGAAGTCCAAGAATTCAGTCATTCCATTTTTCATCTACTAACAGCTGTACTTATCCTTGGCTCCTTGCTGCATAACTGTACCACTGGTTTCCTTTACACATCACCTTCTCACCTTCTCTCACCTTCTTGCAACCCCATCTTATAAGGATCCCTGTGACTATACTGATTCCACCCAGATAATCCAGGATTATCTCCCTATCTCACAATCCTCACTTACATTACAAAAGTCCTTTTAACCATGTGTGGCAGCATGTTCACAGATTCTGGAGATTAGGGTTTGGATATCTTTGGAAAGCCATTTATTTTGTTTACCACAAACATAATTATGAATAGAAAAAAATGATAGAAGGAAATATACCAAGAACATTAACAGTTGTTCAGCTTGTATGGTTGATTATGATTAATATTTTATGCATTTCTCTTTTTTGCAATTTCTAAAATTTCTACAATGAGCATACATTTTTAAAAATAGAGACTACAGATACATAAACAAAAAGCACAAGAGGTTCGCAGTAGTGTCTTTGTCCTTTGTTCCTTTGTCCTTTGTCCCTCAGCCTCCAGGTTTCTCTGTCCAAAAAACATTTATCATTAGCAATTTCTTATTCTTCTAGAAATAGGGTATACAAGAACATGTCTATGGTAGGCTGCATAAGTTCTCTCAAAGATGTTCATGTCTTAATCCCCAGAACCTATTATTATCTTTCCTTACATTCCTAAATGGATTTCGCAGATGTGATTAATTCAATGATGTGGGGATAGGGCATTTATCACCAATTGTCTGGATAAGTCCAGATATAATCACAAAGGTCTTTATAAGAGAGAGGCAGGAGTGTTAATGGGAGAGAAGGGAGCAATGTGACAACAGAAGTAGAGACTGGAATGATGCTCTTTAAAGATGGAGGTAGGGGCCACAAGCCAAGGAATACAGGCAGCCTTAGAAGTTGAAAAAGGCAAAGAAGCAGAGTCTCCCCTCAGAGTCTCCAGAAGAATCCAGCCCTGCTTATGCCTTGATTGTAGCCCAGAAAAAGTGATTTTGGACTTATGACCTCCAAAATTATAAGAGAATAAATTTGTGTTGTTTCAGTCCACTAAATTTGTGGTAATTTATTATACTGGCAATGAAGATCATCACTGCACATATATCTTTGTGCACATGTATGGAGATATTGGGTATAGTTATAGAATAAAATCAAAAAAGTAGAATTCCTGGGTTAAGGTATGTGCATTTTAAAATTTTGACTTAAACTGCTAAACTCCCTACACAGAGGTTCTGCCAATTTCTACTACAGCAATGTATGAAGAACACTCATTTCAATTTTGACTTTATATGATGCTCTTTTTCCATACAGAAGTTTGAGTTTCATGGTCTCAGAGATATCAACTTTTCATTTTATTACTTCCTAATTTTATATACTATTTTTAAAATCCTTCCATACTCTAATTTTAAACACTCCCGCTTTTTGTAGAAGTTTTATGGCCCTATATTTTACATTTAATTATTTGATTTACATTTACATTTAATTATTTGATTTATCTGTAATTTACTTTGGTGTTAAGTATGAAGTATATGGAAATAACTCTTCTTCCTGAAGAAGGTGTCCCAACAACTTTGTTAAATAATTGATTTTTCCCTACTAATCTGCAATACCATCTTTATCAGATGTACCTGTACCACACTGTTTTAACTAATGCAGCTTAGTGGCATTTTACTTTTAATCTCTGCTGAAACGAATTTCCCCTAACTACTCCCTGTGTCCTAATTTCTCTGGGATAACAGGCCTGCTTGTTTTTATTGTTTTAGTTGTGGCATGCGAGATCTTCTAGTTGAGGCATGTGGGGTCTTTTAGTCGCAGCACACAAACTCTTAGTTGCAGAATGTGGAATCTAGTTCACCAACAAGAGATCAAACTTGGGGACCCCTGTGTTGGAGTGTGGAATCTTAACCACTGGACCACCAGGGAAGTCCCATGCTTCCCTGTTTTTACATATGAATTTTACAACCAGATTAACAAAAAAATGTATCTTTATTTGAACTAAGTTTAATTTATCCTACTCTACTTAGGTGAACTGATATTTTTATATTATCTTTCCATTTAGGAATATGAAGTGTCTTTCTATTAGTCTAAGTCTTCTTTGGTGTTCCTCACTAATACTTACTCTCCTTCATGTACAACTTGTATATTAGTTGTTTATTCTTAAGTATTTCTCTTTTCTGTTGCTAATTAAATGGGGTCTTCTCTTCCATTATATGTTCTGTTACTATTTTATATGAAGGCAATTTCAGGATGATTTCAGGATACTTGAGCAGTCTAGGGTCCTTCTTCGAAGGCATTTTACGTATTCAGACCAAGAGATTACTGAGGGTGGAGGCTGGCTGGTAGGACTCTCAGCCATTCCTCCCTGAGACAGAACAAGGCAGGACTTCCCTGTACAGATAATAAGCATCAAGACTGGGGAACCTAAGTAAAGCCACATGCCTTCTCCCTATATCTAGGGCTTGAAATCTAGGTTGATGTTGCTAGGGAATTCCTGACTCAATACTAATGAAGACTCTTGTTTGCAGGTTGAGTCCCAGTCAGTAGTAACTGGTTAGAAAGTCATGCATCACTCCCCACCTTCTCAGAGATTGCCCCCAGAAGTATATGGCTGTCTCTAGACCAAAGAACTCAGAAAGACTGCAAATAACTCGATCCTGTGGTTAATCTTCCCTGTGCGGCTAATAAAAACTATCTCCCCATGGTAAATATCTCTCACCTTGGGAGCAGTACCACGACTGCTAAGCAGGAGCTGTGTGGAAATAGCCTCCAGCACAGTTCAACACAATTTTTGTTTAATTTCCTCTCACCCTGCAATGTATTTCTATTTATGGAACAACAGACTGGTTCCAAATAGGAAAAGGAGTACGTCAAGGCTGTATATTGTCACCCTACTTATTTAACTTATATGCAGAGTACATCATGAGAAATGCTAGGCTGGAGGAAGCACAAGCTGAAATCAAGATTGACAGGAGAAATATCAATAACCTCAGATATGCAGATGACACCACCCTTATGGCAGAAAGTGAAGAAGAACTAAAGAGCCTCTTGATGAAAGTGAAAGAGGAGAGTGAAAAAGTTGGCTTAAAGCTCAACATTCAGAAAACTAAAATCATGGAATCTGGTCCCATCACTTCATGGCAAATAGATAGGGAAACAGTGAAAACAGCAGCTGACTTTATTTTTCTGGGCTCCAAAATCACTGCAGATGGTGACTGCATCCATGAAATTAAAAGACGCTTACTCCTTGGAAGGAAAGTTATGACCAACCTAGACAGCATATTAAAAAGCAGAGATGTTACTTTGCCAACAAAGGTCCGTCTAGTCAAGGCTATGGTTTTTCCAGTGGTCATCTATGGATGTGCGAGTTGGACTATAAGAAAGCTGAGCGCAGAAGAAATTAATGCTTTTGAACTGTGGTATTGGAAAAGACTCTTGAGAGTCTCCTGGAATGCGAGGAGATCCATCTAGTCCATCCTAATGGACATCAGTCCTGGGTGTTCACTGGAAGGACTGATGTTGAAGCTAAAACTCCAATACTTTGGTCACCTGATGCGAAGAGCTGACTCATTTGAAAAGATCCTGATTCTGGGAAAGATTGAGGGCAGGAGGAGAAGGGGGTGACAGAGGAGGAGATGGTTGGATGGCATCACCAACTCAATGGACATGGGTTTGGGTGGACCCTGGGAGTTGGTGATGGACAGAGAGGCCTGGTGTGCTGCAGTTCATGGGGTCACAAAGAGTTGGACACGACTGAGCGACTGAACTGAACTGAACTGAACTGATAGCAAGGATAACAACCTTTTCTTTTTTTTTTTTGCTTGTTTGTTTTATTTGCTCCTGACTTCTAATTGGCTATAAACTAGGGACCACAGGTTTTTCCTAAAGGATTCCCAACAAGCTTACAAAATAGGCTTCCCCCAGTATCCCGGCCTCTTATCAGTGAAGCCAATTACATTTCACTGCAAACCTGCAGATTTTCAGGTAGCTGGAACAGTTTCCACACTGTGACCTCAACACAGCCCTAGGGCCTGTTTCTTTTGGCTTTTTATTTTTCTGTTAGGTTAACTAGTTAACACTTTCTTAATTCCCAGGACTTTTTTCATTATCACCACCAGCTTTTTTTTAGCACTGGCATATCTAACATTGTTCCTCCTTTCTACTTTTTTTACTTCTTCTCAGATCTGGCTCCTTCCTATTCCATCCTGTAACATTAACAAAAATAGAATTCCATGATTTTGTTTGGGGATTCAGGGGGGAGTGGGATTCAAAAAAAGACTGAGAAGCAAGCTGTTATCCAGACCAGAGCATGTGGAGGATAATTACCAGACTGGGACACAAGGTACTGCAAAGAAACCAGAGCTGATTTTGATCTTATGTTGCCTCCTGTCTTTTCTCTCCACCTCCATTTACTAGCTTTCATTTGCTATTATTCTTAGGAGACACTTTAATAGTTTTTCATGACTGCATGTGTATACATTCTTATGCTCTATACGATGGGAGAAAGGTCCTCTTCAACAGTGCCCCAGCATTTGAATAATCTTTGGATGTTTTGGATTTTCATTTGCTGTTCCATTAATTGATGTCAGCTGTAGCTATAACAACCCTACGGAATGGTTTCCAAAGATTTCAAGCCAAAACATTTTTCACTTGAAATTTTCAAACCCACAAAAATGTCTCCAACACTTTTGACCATGCATTTAATGGCCGAAAAGAAACTACATAGGAACACAGGGCTGCCGGGCTTGTAAAGAAATCACTTGCTGAATTTTGTCAAAGGCTTTTTCTGCATCTATTGAGATGATCATATGGTTTTTATCTTTCAATTTGTTAATATGGTGTATCACATTGATTGATTTGCATATATTGAAGAATCCCTGCATCCCTAGAATAAACCCAACTTGATCATGGTGTATGAGCTTTTCAATGTGTTGCTGAATTCTGTTTGCTAAAGTTTTGTTGAGGATTTTTGCATCTATGTTCATCAGTAATATTGGCCTGTAGTCTTCTTTTGTGTTGTCTGGTTTTGGTATCAGGGTGATGGTGGCCTCGTAGAATGAGTTTGGCAGTGTTCCTTCTTCTGCAAATTTTTGAAAGAGTTTTGGAAGGATAGGTATTTGCTCTTCTTTAAATGTTTGATAGAATTCTCCTGTGAAGCCATCTGGTCCTGGACTTTTGCTTTTTGGGAGACTTTTGATCAAAGTTTCAATTTCAGGGCATGTAATTGGGTTGTTCATCATTTCTATTTCTTGCTAGTTCAGTCTTGTAAGACTGAACTTCTCTAAGAATCTGTCAATTTCTTCCAGGTTATCCATTTTATTACCATATAGTTGTTCATAATAGTCTATTACAATCCTTTGTATTCCTGCATTGTCTGTTGTAACCTCTCCTTTTTCATTTCTAATTTTGTTGATTTGATTATTCTCTTTTTTTCTTGATGAGTCTAGCTAAGTGTCAATTTTGTTTATCTTCTCAAAGAACCAGCTTTTAGTTTTATTAATCTTTACTATTGCTTTTTTCATTTCTTTTTAATTTATTTCTGCTTGGATCTTTATTATTTCTTTCCTTCTCCTAATTTTGCAGGGCTTATTGTTCTTCTTTTTTCCAGTTGTTTTAGGTGTAAAGTTAGGTTGCTTATTTGACGTTTTTCTTGTTTCTTGAGATAGGATTGTAATGCTATAAACTTCCTTCTTAGAACTGCTTTTGCTGCATCCCATAGGTTTTGAGTTGTCATGTTTTCACTGTGATTTGTTTCTAGAAATTTTTTGATTTCCCTTTTGATTTCTTCAGTGACCTGTTGGTGATTTAGAAATGTATTGTTTAATCTCCAAGTGTTTGTATTTCTTACACTTTTTTTCTTGTAATTGATATCTGGTATCATAGCATTGTGGTCAGAAAAGATGCTTGATACAATTTCAATTTTCTTAAAGTTCCTGAGGTTTGATTTATGACCCAAGATGTGGTCTATCCTGGAGAATGTTCCACGTTCACTTGAGAAAAAGGTGTATTCTTCTGCATTTGGATTGAATGTCCTGAAGATATCAGTGAGATCCATGTCATCTAATGTATCATTTAAGACTTGTGCTTCCTTATTAATTTTCTGTTTTGATGAGGTATCCATTGGTGTGAGTGGGGTTTTAAAGTCTCCTACTACCATATGACCCAGCCATCCCACTCTTAGGCATATACCCTAGGAAACCAAAATTGAAAAAGATACATGTATCCCATTGTTCATTGCAGTACTATTTACAATAGCTAGAACATGGAAGCAACCTAGATGTCCATCAACAGATGAATGGATAAAGAAGTTGTGGTACATATGCACAATGGAACATTACTCAGCCATAAAAAAGAATGCATTTGAGTCAGTTCTAATGAGGTGGATGAACCTAGAGCCTATTATACAGAGTGAAGTAAGTCAAAAAGCAAAAGATAAATATCATATACTAATGCATATATATGGAATCTAGAAAAATGGCACCAAAGAATTTATTTGCAGAACAGCAATGGAGAAACAGACATAGAGAATAAACTTGTGGACATGGAGAGAGGGGAGGAGAGGGTGAGATGTATGTTGAAACTAACATGGAAACTTACATTACAATATGTAAAATAGATAGGCAATGGGAATTTGCTGTATGTCTCAGGAAACTCAAACAGGGGCTCTGTATCAACCTAGAGGGGTGGGATAGGGATGGAGATGGGAGGCAGTTTCAAAAGGGAAGGGATATATGTATACCTATGGCTGATTCATGTTGAGGTTTGACTGAAAACAAAAAAAAATTCTGTAAAGCAATTATCCTTTAAAAGCAATTATCCAATTAAAAAATAAATATTTTTTTTTAAAAAAAGAAGAAACCACTTGCTCTAGTACTCCTGCCTTAAATGAGGGTAACATTTACACAGAGTCAGTAAGCTAAAGCACTGACCATGAGGCAGTGTGCTTACTCAAACTGTGAGTTTTGAAGACTCTTCAATATATATAAATCAAACATCCAATCTTCCCTCACACAACTGGTCCTCTCCAGGAATCCCTCATCTCATAGAATAGCCCTGCCATCCATCTAGAAACCAGGTAATCATCCATGATCTCTCTCTCTCCATCACCTTCCATATCTAATCCATTACCAAATCCCATTGATTTAAACTCATAAATGTCTTTAACACACTTTTTTTTTCCATTTCTAGTCTAAGCCATCATCATATCTCTACTGCAGCTACCACCTAATGCCCATCCTGAAGTAATTCTCCACAGTGCAGCCAGAGTAAGCTCAGAATATCAATCATATCACTTGAACATTCCTGCTTTAAATGTTCTGATGGGTTCATACTGTATGTCCCTATCTGGCCTATAGGCCCTGAATGACCAGGCAACTACTCAATACCTTCCAACCATACTGCTCTTCTTTTAGTATCTTGAAGGGGGGAAAAAAGCAAGCTTAGAGTCTCTGCATCACTGTTCCCTATGCTGGGATTGTTCTTCCTAATATCCTACCCATATCTTTATGTTTGGTGCCTTCTTATCATTCAGTTCTCAAATTAAATATCACCTCTTTTAAGAAGACTTTTGTGACCACACTACCAGAAGAATGTCTCCCTCCGTTATTCTCTCAGGCTTTGTTTATTCCCCCTACAATTTTATCATAACTTATAATCATTTTATTTGTCTGCTTACCTGTTGTTTGCCTGCCTCTGGAATATAAATTCCTGAAGGCAGAGACCATGTTAGTCTTGTTCACCACACTATCCAGTGCCTAGTATATAAAAGGTGATTGCTAACTACTTCTTAAGGACTTGAGTTCTGATTGAGCTGAACACTTCGCCTACCCTTCCTAAGCATCCTGAATTTGATTGTTGAGATATTCCTTTCATGAAGTTACTACCATGTGTGGTAGATATTAGTGGGCTGTGCTGTGCTATACTCAGTCATTTCAGTCATGTCTGACTCTGTGACCCTATGGACTGAAGCCTGCCAGGTTCCTCTGTCCATGGGATTCTCCAGGCAAGAATACTGGAGTGGGTTGCCATGCCCTCCTCCAGCAGATCTTCCCAGCCCAAGGATCAAACCTGCATCTCCTGTACCTCCTGCATTACAGGCAGATTCTTTACCCACTGAGTCAGCTGGGAAGCCCTGGTAAATATTAGTGCTGCTCACCAAATATTGCTGATTCTTCCATCAAAGCATCTACTAGGGTTGCACTTCCCCACCTCCTATAAAGGCAGCTATGGCCAGGTGACTTACTTTAGCAAATGTAATATGACCAGAAGTGATATGTGTCATT
Organism: Bubalus kerabau; assembly: GCF_029407905.1. Taxonomy (NCBI): domain Eukaryota; kingdom Metazoa; phylum Chordata; class Mammalia; order Artiodactyla; family Bovidae; genus Bubalus; species Bubalus kerabau. The sequence goes on along the minus strand of NC_073647.1, from coordinate 97,002,746 downwards.
TCTAATAAAAGCTTTAAGAGCCACAAAGAAATCCCTCATGTTCTTTTTCCCCTTCCCCAGTGATCATGAAAGCATGTATAAAAATGGAGCACCATGAACCTCAGTCTGAGAATCTATGATAAGAAGAGTGCACAGCCAAACCTCCAAGGACATGCATGATAATAAAAATATAAATAAATAAACCATTGAGGAGATTTATCAAGATGGTGGAGTAAGAGAATATGGAACTCACCTCCCTCCACAAACACATCAAAAGTACATCTGCATGTGGAACAATTCTCACTGAAAACTAACTGGAAACTGGCAGAAGGACTCCTGTACAACCAAGGCTGTAAGAAAAATCCACACATAATCAGGTAGGAAGAGAAAAAAAAAGTGATCAAGTTGGCAACTCTTCTCTGTCTGGGGGGATCTCAGAGGAAAAGGGAGAAAAAGGCAGAGACACACCCTAGGGTGTGACTGGGTATCCCAGTCCTGTGGTCCTACACAGGGAAGATGGAGAGTCACTGGGACTACCAGAAGGGCTGTGAAAGACTGCACTCCACTTGTGAGGAGCATGCACATGCTAGCTTTCCCCCTGAAGCAGAACATAGAGGGCAGATTGAAGACTGCTCTACTGGCTGCCAGGGAACCTGTAACTGCCTCACTGCACACCCCAGCAAACACCACATTCCCACTTACTTAACAAGACAGCATAACACTGGATCTAAGACTGCAATGACTAAGCAAAAATCTCAGCTGTTGAAAGCAGGGGCGAGTCAGTACTGGGGCAGCATCTGGGTGGGGAGGCAGCCGCCATTGTTGGCACATACTCAAACAGTGCTAACAATAGCCCAGAACACTGGCTGTGGCCTGTCACCTCAGTTCATGACCCATTATATACCCAGAGTCCACACAGGGCCTGCCTGCCTTGTGGTTTGGCTCCAAAACAGGGCAGGGATGACAGGAGCTGGGTACAGTGATTGGCCATGAGGGACAAAGGGAACTTTGACTCAAGGCTGCATCTGAACACAGTGAGGGGAACAACTGCCAGTGTCTGCACAGGCAACACATCTCAAAACTCTGTCTACAGACAACAGAAGTGGAGAACCCACCTGGGTCCCCTTTGCTTGAGCACTACTCACTTTAGGGCAAAAGTTCCAGGGCTGAGACAGAAATCACACACTTAAAGGAAACTGAGCCCACTCAGGACTGGCCCTCAGGACTACTGCTCCAGCAACCTGAGATTATAGTGCACTCCCACTAGGGTGGTGATGGCCACTGAGAAGAGGGGAAGTCACACTTCACACCGAGATCCAGCTATAGTCCCTCCATCTTCAGCCCCATACCCTACAAAGGTGATAGCTGTCAGCACACCCTGAAGAAAGACGTGACTTGTGTCCTCATCAAATACAGCTCTCCCACCATAGGCACTAGCACATGCAGTCTGCATAGGGATGCTCCCACCTAAGGGCAAACCATCAAGACCACAATAAATAACTCTTTCACCTGAATTCATTGGTTACAAGAATACCTACATTGGAAAAAAGTGAAAACAGCATAATAACTTTAAGATAATTGTATTGAAAGAGTTACTCAATTCAACTAAGGGTAACTGAATGTTTTCTGTGAGCCAGGTATTGTACTAAGTGGCATGAGATATACAAAGATTAGTCAGAACCAATGCCTCTCCCATGAAGGTAGGGAAGATATTCACAAATATGACTAATAAGATAGATGGCTATATAAACAACATATAAGTCACAATCAAGTGGGGAGTGGTAATTCCAACTCAGAAGGTGGTATTTGGGACTGGTCTATTCTTCTTTGATTTCTTCAGTGACCCACTGGATGTTTAATAGCATATATTTTAGCCTCGAAATTTGTATTTTTGCAGGTTTTTTCTTATAATTGATTTCTAGTCTCACAGCATTGGGTTCAGAAAAGATGTTTGATATAATTTCATTCTCTTAAATGGACTGAGCCCTGTTTTGTGGCCTAGCATGTGATCTATCCTTGAGAAAGTTCAATGTGCACTTGAAAAGAATGTGCATTCTCCTGCTTTGGGGTGGAATATTATGTGTGTCTCTGTGTATGTGCATTCCATCTCATCTAGTGTATCATTTAAGGCCAGTACTTCCCTACTGATTTTCTATCTGGATGATCTGTCCATTGATGTAAGTGGAATATTAAAGTCCACTACTATTATTGTTACTCTTATTTTCTCTCTTTATATCTACTAATATCTGCTCTATGCATTTAAGTGTTCCTATATTGGGTGCACATATATTTACAATTGTTATATGTTCTTAGATTGATCCTTTTAGAGTTATATAATGACCCTCTTTGTCTCTTGTTACAGTCTTTGTTTAAAAGTCCATTTTGTCTTATATAAGTAATGGTAACCCAACATTCTTTTAGTTTTCATTTACATGGAATGTCTTTTCCATCCCTTTACTTTAATCTGTATGTATCTTGGCCCTGAAGTGAGTCTCTTTTAGGCAGCATATAGATGGGTCTTGCTTTTTTATCCATTCAGCCACTCTATTTAAAAAAAAAGTTTTATTTTATGTTGCTGTATAGACAAATAACAATGTTGTGATCATCTCAGGTGGCGAGCAAAGGTACTCAGCCACACATATACATGTATCCTTTCTTCCTCAAACTCCCTTCCCAACCAGGCTGCCACATAACACTTAGCAGAGTTTCCTGTGCTGTACAGTAGGTTATTGCTGGTTATCCATTTAAAATATAGCAGTGAATACATGTCTTTTGATTATAGCATTTAGTCTATTTACATTTAAAGTAAATATTGTTAGGTATGTATTTATTGTCATTTTATTATGTTTGAGGATTATTTTGATACTTTTTTGTTCCTTTTTTCTTCTTTTGCTCTCTTCCCTTGTGATTTCATGACTATCTTTAGTGTTATACTTAAAAACCTTATTCTTTTTGTGTATATGTATCTACTATAAATTTTTGGTTTGTGATTACCATAAGGTTTACATATACCAATCTATATATATGTGATTATTTTAAGTTGCTAATCTGTTAAGTTTGAATGCATTTTAATAACCCTACATTTTTACAACCCTCAACCACATTTAACATTTTTGACATCATATTTTACATCTTTCTGTTTTATAAATCCCTTAACTTTTTATTGTGGATATAGATGACTTTACCAATTTTGTCTTTTAACCTTCCTTCTACCTTTACAAGTGATTGATGTCCTACCTTTACTGTATACTTGCCTTTACCCATGAGATTTTTCCTCTCATATTTTCATATTCCTAGTTGTGACCTTTTCATTTCTACTTAGAAGAATTTCTTTCACATTTCTTATAAAGCTGCTTTTATGGTACTGGCCTTTTAAAATGTTAGCTTGCCTGTAAAACTCTTGATTTATTTTTCAAGAGTGAATGAAAACCTTGCCAGGTACATATTCTTGGTTGTATGTTTTTTCTCTCATCACTTACATATATTATACCACTCACTTCTGAGTATGGCCAGCAGTTTTTAAACTTTGGGAATTGAACACTATAGACTTGTTCCCTGAGAAAAACATACATTAGCACTTACTCACACATTAAAATATAAAACTGTAAGGAATTTCCACAAAACTCTACAAAGAGTTACAAAGAAGTATTTGAAATAAAAATTCAACCTTTTGATAGCCTGCCTAGAAAAAATGATAACTTCCTAGAAGACAGAACTTAAACAGGTCAGCATGAAGTGGGTGAACTGGAAAGATGATAAAGGAAACAAAGCCTAGGACAGAGAATTAAGACACAATTCCTGCTGCCAACTGTTCCTGTGTGCTGAATAGAGAAAGGAGAACACTGCGAAATATTTTAAGTTTGCAGACTCCAATAGGACACTTTATTCAGGAATCTGTAAGTCAGAGGTCTTACGTTAGAAGCTTTCACACCACTGCATCAGAGCCCAGTTTAAAAGAAAAAAAAAAAACACACACACACAGTCAAATGCCTTTAACTTTAACACAATAGATTACTGAGATGAACTTTATGGAAAGAGGAAAAGGCATCAAATAAAATGGAAATGAAATTTTAAAAATCCAAATCAGGGAGAAACAACTCCTGATAGGGAATATCCTAGAGAAAATGATAGTGTTTATTTTTACAATTGGAATATAAAAATAATTTGCTTTTTTTAAAAATGTCACTCATCTCTACAGATCAGCAATCATTTTGCATGAGTGCAGGAGTGTGTTATATTTGTAGAAATTTATATTGAAATAATATCTGCTTTAAATCTGTAAAAATCTAAAGAGAGATTCGGTACTCAGCAGCTAAATAAAAAACCAATTGTTTCTGGTCTTACTTTTAGATCTTTAATCCATTTTGAGTTTATTTTTCTGTATGGTGTTAGAAAGTGTTCTAGTTTCATTCATTTACAAGTGGTTGACCAGTTTTCCCAGCAGCACTTGTTAAAGAGATTGTCCAATAAGGTACCATTTCACGCCAGTCAGAATGGCTGCTATCCAAAAGACTACAAGCAATAAATGCTGGAGAGGGTGTGGAGAAAAGGGAACCCTCTTACACTGTTGGTGGGAATGCAAACTAGTACAGCCACTATGGAGAACAGTGTGGAGATTCCTTAAAAAACTGGAACTAGAACTGCCTTACGACCCAGCAATCCCACTGCTGGGCATACACACCGAGGAAAACAGAATTGAAAGAGACATGTGTACCCCAATGTTCATCGCAGCACTGTTTATAATAGCCAGGACATGGAAGCAACCTAGATGCCCATCAGCAGATGAATGGATAAGAAAGCTGTGGTACATATACACAATGGAGTATTACTCAACCATTAAAAAGAATACATTTGAATCAGTTCTAATGAGGTGGATGAAACTGGAGCCTAGTATACAGAGTGAAGTAAGCCAGAAAGAAAAACACCAATACAGTATACTAACACATATATATGGAATTTAAAAGGATGGTAATGATAACCCTGTATGTGAGACAGCAAAAGAGACACAGATGTATAGAACAGTCTTTTGGACTCTGTGGGAGAGGGAGAGGGTGGGATGATTTGGGAGAATGGCATTGAAACATGTATAATATCATATAAGAAACTAATCGCCAGTCAAGGTTCGATGCAGGATACAGGATGCTTGGGGCTGGTACACTGGGATGACCCAGAGGGATGGTACGGGGAGGGAGGTGGGAGGGGGGTTCAGGATGGGGAACACATGTACACCCGTGGCAGATGCATGTTGATGTATGGCAAAACCAATACAATATTGTAAAGTAATTAGCCTCCAATTAAATAAATTTTAAAAATAATAATAAAAAAAATTTTTTTTTAAAAACCAATTGTGCCTTTTAACTCTAAAAATGGAAAACTCGCTATCACTGAAAGAGCTGTGCCAACTGGCAGCTTCCTCACATATGCCCTCTATGCAATCCCAGGCTCAAAAGCACAATGCAAAGGAGAAGTGATAAGTCTCAACTGAAGCATCATTCTGACCACTATGACATCAGAAACTGTACCAGAAACAATGCCTGATTAGTAGAGCATTTCTTGAGCAAAGGATACAGCTGTACAACATAGGATCAAGGAAAATTCTAGAAGAGAAGTGCCATAATCACATTTCAAGAACACTGAATGGATGGCACAAACATCTTCATTGGGTCTAGGTGGTAGGTGAGGTTCCAGAGAGGATTCAAGCAACCAGAGGTGAGTACAAAGTAAAGTGTGCCCACGTTCCCATTATTGTCTTTTAATTCATTTTATGTACATCTTTCATGCAAGAAATGTTTCATAAAGTTTTAGGAGAAAATGGACTAAGGGAAGCAACAAGGTATTATATAAAGAGTAATAATCCACTGAGAAATAAAATCAATTCATAATCCTAGACTAGGACCTGGGCAAACAGCCATAAAGGTCAATATTAGAACATTAGTGAAATTTGAGTACGGACTTTATATTAGATAGCAGTATTATATCAGTGTTAAATATCCTGATTTTAATAGATACACTGTGGGTTTTTAATAAATGTCCTTAGTTTGATAAATAAGTGTCTCAGTGTGTTTCTCTTTGGGTTTATCCTAATAGGACTCTCTGCTCGTCCTGGACTTTGACTATTTCCTTTCTCATGTTAGGAAAGTTTTTGACTAGAATCTCTTCAAATATTCTCTCAAACCCTTTCTCTTTCTCTTCTTCTGGGATCCTTATAATTCAACTGTTGGTGTGTTTAATATTGTCTTAGAGGTCTCTAAGACTGTCCTCAGTTCTTTTCATTATTTTTTCTTTATTCCATTCTTCAGCAGTTATTTCCACCATTCTATCTTCCAGTTCACTTATCTGTTCTTCTGCCTCAGTTATTCTGCTATTTATTCCTTCTAGAATATTTTTAATTTCAGTAATTCTGTGTTTTTTATCACTGTTCATTATTTCTTCTAGGTCCTTGATAAATGTGTTAAATATTTCTTACATTTTCTCCATTCTATTTTCAAGATTTTAGATGATCTTTACTGTCATTACTCTGAATTCTTATTCAGGTAATTTGCATATTTCCTCTTCATTTATTTGGTCTTGTTAGTTTTTACCCTGTTCTTTCATCTGCATCATATTTCTCTGACTTTTCATTTTTACTAACTTACTATGTGTGAGGTATCTTTTTCCCAGGGTGTAGGGTTATAGTTCTTGTTTCTGGCCTCTGCCCCTAGTGGGTGAGTGTGTTTCAGTGCCTTGTGTAGGTTCATGTTGAGAGGGACTTTTTTCTGCATTCTGGTGGGTGAAAGTGAGTTTTTCTGTCTGATGGGCAGAGCCCTATAACATGCTGTGTTTTGGGGTATCTGGACAGTCTGTCTGCCTGCTGATGGTTGGGTTTGTGTTGCTATCTTGTTTGCTGTTTGAGTGAGGCGTCCAGTGCTGGGTGCTCCTGGCAGGTGGGTAGTGCTGGGTCTTAGATTTGGATGGAGGCCTTCATGGGAGTTCTCACTGATCATTACCGACTGGGGTCAGGAGTCCTCCGACAGTCTAGAGTTCTGGACTCGGTGCTCTCACACCAGAGACTCAGGCCCAACTTCTGGTCAGGGACCAAGACCCCACCAGCCATTTGTCATTTCAATAAAGAAGATTAAAAAAATACCAAAAAACACAAAAAAACAAAACCCAGACAAATGGTAAAAACAAAACCAGACAAACAGAAACAAAACTGAAGGAACATACACACACAAAAGAAATCAAAACAGTCCAAAGAAAACAAATTATAAGAGAGCAACCTGGAGAACAAAAGAAACCAAAAATGAAATCAACTGATTAAACACAAATCTTACTAAAGCACAAATTAGAAATCAAAACCTAACCAGAGTGCCAGCTGAGGAATAAAGCAAACAAGACAAACAGACAAAAATGGTAAAAAAAAAAAAAAAAAAGAAAAGTTAAAATAGAAGTATATTTTTAAAAGATATATATATATTTTTTTAAAGACACAGAATAGCAGAAAGCCAAAATTGTAGAAGTATATAAAGGAAATCAAAAGTATGATTTTTTTTTTAAATCCCAAAAGCCTAAATAATAATAATAAATACAACAACCACAACAACAGAGGAAAAAGAGGAAAAAAAAACAGAGCCAACAAGAGAATGAATCAAAAAAACTAATATGTATTTTCCTAGGGTCCCAGCTTTCAATGCCCTTGCTCCTGCTGTGAGCCATAGCCCACCTCTGTCTCCCTAGGAGTCCTTCCAGTGCTGGGGAGAGCTGGTCTCCAAGCATGGGGACAGATCAGACTCTAATCTGGCCCTACTTCCACATGTGTTTGCCTCCAATATCCACAGTTTCCAGAGCTAGAGTGTTTTCTTTTGAGGAACATTCATTGTCCTTTCATATATTCCATAGACACAGTCTACCTAGTTAATCACGTGGATTTAATCTGCAGCTTGTGCAGCTGATGGAAAAGTTTTCAATCCTCTTCCTTAGTTGCTCCACCCCTGGAGCTCATTGTGGTTTTTTTTATCTCCACCTCTGTGTATGGGCCACCCACAGGAGTCTGCTCCAAGAGGCTGCCCTGGAGAACTTGGGTCTGTTCCAGTGAAGGTACAGCAATGAGGTGGCATGCCTGCTTGAACTGCAGAGAACTCAGCAGGGCCAGGTGCACGGGAAGCCCGTGGCCATAGGCACAAGAGACATGACTCTATTAGGAGCCTTTTCTAGCCTCCAGCAGCAGGCACTCAAAGGGCTTCCCTTGCTAGGATCCTTCTCTATTTCACAGCTACTGGTGCCTGCATGTAGACAGAAAGAGGTTAGAGTGGTTGATCTACCCCTTACATATGACTCAGAAGTAGCTCCCTGCTTCCATGGCTACCCAGTTTCTCTCAAAAGGCATTCCCTGTTGCAGATTTCCTCCCTCCAGTTCCCTCAAGCCATCTCCCCATGGTCAACAGCAGTCTTTGCCCCAGGATTTCTCTCCAAACCCCACGCTCCAGCTCCCAGCCCCTGCGTACATCAGTAGACCCGCAACCTTGTCCAAGGTGTGTAGGACCATGGCACAGTTTATCTGTGTGATTCTCACTCTATTCAGACTGTCACAGATCAGCTGCTTCACCTTCCTCTGATAGCTTTAAATGCTTTGCTTCTGTCCCAACTAATTGCCCTGGTTATGGGAGTCTCTCCCCTACTTCAGCTCCCCCACCCCAAAGTGCAAGTCCAGTCCTACTTGCTCTCCTCCTCCTTCTCCCTTCTTTCTTTTGTCCTACCCAGCCATGCATGGATTCATATAATCCTTTCCAGTGGTCAGGGACTCCCACTAGTATTCAGCCAGTGTTCTGGAGAACTGTTGTATCTGTAGATATATTTGTAATGCACCCACGGAGAGAGATGAATTCTACACCCAACAACTCCTCCACCATCTTGATTCCATTCTAAACATCCTTGTTATTAGGAAATACATGCTGAAGGATTCAAGGGAAAGGCTAATGATATATGCAACTTATTCTCAAATGGCTGAGAAAAAAATAATAATATGGAAATATTCAGAGACAGAATTAGCAACATGTTAATAATCAAGTGAATCCAAATGAATGATGTACTGAAGTTCTTTGTATTATTTTTCAACTTCACTGTAAGTTTGAAAGTATTGATAATTCAAAATAATTTTTTTAAATAGCTAATGTCCCAGAAATCAGTAGACCTGGATTCTAGCCATCATGTGACCCTTGGCAATTCACATGGATTGATCTTCCCATTCAATCTCCTCAGACAATAAAATAAGAGTAATGATGCCTATAAGTCCTAACTTCCTTTCCAGAAGTGTTCTAAAACACAAAGCAAAAGATGATACCCATGTGGAAGACTTGGTAAAAACAAAAGCTATAGAGTCAAAGACAAAATTTAAATCCAGTACTTTACTACTTATATGATCAGACTGTATTGATTCTAGAAGCCTCAGCATTCTCATTTGTAAAACAGGGGTAACAAAGTGTACCTCAATGGATCATGATGGAGATAAAATGAGACTATGCCTATAGGAAAGTTCTATACAATTTATAATTTATAGAGCTTGGTAATATACCAGAAGAAAGAACCATGTATTCCTCTCCTCTCCAAGTGATGCTATAAGCTTGGCATAATAATACCCTGTCAATGCCCTCTACCTATACTTTAGGAATAACAATACAAAATTATCCAACTGCAAGAAATAAAAATACTCATATAATATAATGACTAATAAAATATTAATACAGTGATATCCTATTTATTGAGCATTATGAGATAATAAACAAAGAAAACTAATTATCAACATCAATAAAGTTCATCCTTTTAAGCACTGAGAATTTTTTTATTTTAACCATTTTAATGGAAAGCTAACATTTAATACTTTCCTATCTTCTTAAATGAATTTTATATAACTCAATTTCATCATAATGACATCAACAATTAATTTGAATTTGTCATAGACTTGTTGAGTGTTCAAGTATGTAGAACTACTGACTCTTACACAAAATGTGCCCAAAGCACAATGATTTAGAGACTTTATATCTGTTTTTCAGGTATTTCCAGTCTCTTTCTGAATTTCACTTCAATTGCCAATAACTTTTTATTTCAAAGTTCTGTTTCTAGACTTCTTCCCACCTCACATTCACATCCCTAGTTTCTACTTCTAAATTTCTCAGAAGTAGGAAAACACATCCTCTACCATGAATTAGAGTGCCCACTGAAAATCACTTTATCTCTTTGAGGCCTTTGGGGGCGAACTGCTATAGAGTACCAGTTGTATTCTAGATGTTAAGGTTAGAATAACGACGTCCAAATGCATAGTGCTATTACTGTAATGAAGCAATAAGATCAGTATTATGAATGATAAGCTGGTTATTCTTAGCAACTGGTCCATGGGCCAGAATAAATTAAGCCAGGGAAGCAAAATTATCTGATACACATTCCAGTATTTTAGGGAAATCCCCAGGCTGCACTAGTGGTAAAGAACCACCTGCCAATGCAGGAGACTAAGAGATGGAGGTTCAATCCCTGGGTTGGGAAGATCCCCTGGAGAACGAAATGGCAACCCACTCCAGTATTCTTGCCAGGAGAATCCCATGGATGGAGGAGCCTGGCAGGCTTCAGCCCAGGGGGTCACAAAGAGTGAGACACAACTGAAGTGACTTAGTACACACGGATGCCAGTATTTAAGGTGCTTCCCTGGTGGCTCAGCAGTCAAGAATCCGCCTGCTAATGCAAGAGACACAGGTTCAATCCCTGGGTGGGGAAGATACCCTGGAGGAGGAAATGGCAACCCACTCCAATATTCTTGCCTGGAAATTCCCATGGGCAGAGGAGCCTGGCAGGCTACTGTCCATGGGGCCACAGAAGAGTCAGATACAACTTAGCAACTAAACAACACAGTATTTAAGTCTCAATTATTCAACACTTCTTACAAGCACTTAATAAGAAAATACTCTAACTTCTATGATCTCACTAGATTCTCAGAATAATCTTGTGCAGTGAACAGTGCAAGTGTTTTTAATCCTGTTTCAAACATAAGGAAACTGCGATTCTAAAAGATTAGCTATACCTAAGATCTGGTTACCAAAGATTTGGGACTTGAATTCTGGTTCTAGGAATCCCAGGCCAGTGCTCATGCTGCTGACTCATGGACACTCTGGAGCATCTCTATAGGTGCAGTATCCCTGAAGAACATTTATCAGCTACAGTCCTAGAGAGGAGGAGGTATGGACTCCTTCCCCCAAAATACAAGCAAAACTAAATGGTGATCATCACCAGGCAGAGGATTATAAACTTTGAAGGCTAAAATCTCTTTCCAAGGCTTGGCAATGAGCTGGAATGCTAAGGATAATGTTCAGAACGTCATATGAGAGCTGGAGATGATCCAGAGATAGGAACAAAATAAACTGGCCAAGAAACTAATATATTTTAAAATGAGGTGCAAATAGAAAAATTACAATTCTTTTGTCTGAAAAGTTAGGCTGAAAATAGAAAACTTTAGAGTCACACAAGGTAAGGAAATGTTAATATATTTTTTAGCAAGTCTAAAAACACACACAAAAAAAATCAATAACCTCAGATATGCAGATGATACCACCCTTATGGCAGAAATTGAAGAGGAACTAAAAAGCCTCTTGATGAAAGTGAAAGAGGAGAGTGAAAAAGTTGGCTTAAAGCTCAACATTCAGAAAACGAAGATCATGGCATCCGGTCCCATCACTTCATGGGAAATAGATGGGGAAACAGTGGAAACAGTGTCAGACTTTGTTTTTTTGGGCTCCAAAATCACTGCAGATGGTGACTGCAGCCATGAAATTAAAAGACGCTTACTCCTTGGAAGGAAAGTTATGACCAACCTAGATAGCATATTCAAAAGCAGAGACATTACTTTGCCAACAAAGGTCCGGTTAGTCAAGGCTATGGTTTTTCCAGTGGTCATGTATGGATGTGAGAGTTGGACTGTGAAGAAAGCTGAACGCCGAAGAATTGATGCTTTTGAACTGTGGTGTTGGAGAAGACTCTTGAGAGTCCCTTGGACTGCAAGGAGATCCAACCAGTCCATCCTAAAGGAGATCAGTCCTGGGTGTTCATTGGAAGGAGTGATGCTGAAGCTGAACCTCCAATACTTTGGGCACCTCATGCGAAGAGTTGACTCATTGGAAAAGACTCTGATGCTGGGAGGGATTGGGGGCAGGAGGAGAAGGGGACGACAGAGGATGAGATGGCTGGATGGCATCACTGACTCAATGGACATGAGTTTGAGTGAACTCCGGGAGTTGGTGATGGACAGGGAGGCCTGGCGTGCTGTGATTCATGGGGTCACAAAGAGTCGGATACAACTGAGTGACTGAATTGAATTGAACTGAACTAAACTGAAAAACACAAAAGTTAAAGAGGTATCCTCTTGAAGTTTCAAATAATCAATTTAAGGACAAATTAAAGAATGTAATATTTTCATGTGGTAGACTCATGGAATTGTTTACTCCAAGGTATGTGGAATGCAATTATAAGAAAAATTAATATGGAATCAAGACAGAGAAATTAGATTTTTTTAGTATCTAATAACTCTGTGAGGTGATGTCACTCTGCCCATAAACCATATATAATGGGTTTAAATCAAAACAAATGTCTAATGTCCAAAAACCTTGGACTGAACAGATCATGGGTCTGAATCAAAGTGGTGTAACTAATGCTTTTATGACTAGTTCATGCAAATATTACAGATCCTGAAGAAAAATTTAAAATTATTTATCAAGTTCTTCAAAAAATAAAAATAGAACTATTATATAATTCTGAAATTCCACTTTGGGGTATATGTCCAAAAGAACTGAAAGTGTGGTCACCAAGAGATATTTGTACATCCATATTCACAGCAGTGTTATTCGCAATAGTGAAATGGTAGAAGCAAGCTAAAGGAGTTCATCACCACTAAACTGGCATTATAAGATATGTTAAAGGGACTCCTTTAAGATGAAAAAAGGGTGTTAATTACTAACAAGAAAATATATGAAAGTATAAATCTCTCTGGTAAAGATAAACCTAATCACAGTAGTGGATTAATCATTTATAAACCAAATATGAACCTTTAAGGGCTTACTGGGTGGCTCACACCATAAAGAATCTTCCTGTAATGAGGGAGACCTGGGTTCAATCCCTGGTTTGGGAAGATCCCCTGGAAGAGGGCATGGCAACCCACTCCAATATTCTTGCCTAGAGAATCCCCATTGACATAGGCGCCTGGTAGGCTACAGTTCATGAGGTCACAAAGAGTCGGACACGACTGAGTGACTAAGCACAATACATGAAGCTTTAAAGGACAAAAGTAGTAAAGATAACTATAGGTACAATAAAGGATACACAACATAAAAAGATGTAAAATGTGACATCATAAACATAATATGTTGGGGGGAGTAAAAATGTAGTTTCAGAATGTGTTCAAACTTAATGTTATCAACTTAAAACAGGCTGCTATAAAAATAGATTGTTATATGTAAGCTTTATGAAAACCGCAAAGCAAATTCTATAGTATATACAAAAAACATAAGAAAAGAATCTAAGCATACCACTAAAGAAAATCATCAAACCACAAAGGAAGGGAACAAGAGAAGAAGAAAATAAAAGAAAGAAACTATAAAACAGCCAGGAAGCAATACACACATGTGTATCAATAAACTACTTCAAGTGTAAATGAACTAAATCCTTCAATCGAGAGAGACATAGTGACTGAATGGATAAAAAAAACAAGACCCATCTATATGCTGCTTACAAGAGACTCACCTCAGATGTAAGGACAAACAAAGAATGAAGTAAAGGGATGGAGAAAAGATATGGCATGCAATGGAAACTAAAAGAAAGTTGGAATCACTATACTTATATGAGACAAAACAAATTTCAAAACAAAACTGTAACAAGACAAGAAGGAACATTACATGATGATAAAAGTATCAATCCAAGAAGAAAATGTAACAATTATATATGCACCCAACATAGGAGAACCTAAATATATGACAAGTATTAACAGACCTAATGGGGGTTCTCTGGTGGCTCTGCCTGCCAAGCAGGAGACCCGGGTTCAATGGACAACAACTACAGAGCTTGTGCTCTCAGGCCCAGGAACCACAGCTACTGAGCCCACTTTCCACAACTACTGAAGCCCACACACCCTAGAGCCTTTGTTCCACAACAAGAGAAGCCACTGCAATAAGAAGCCGGTGCACTGAAACTAGAGAGTAACCTCCACTCACTGCAACTAGAGAAAAGCCTGTGCAGCAACAAAGACCCAGCACAACCAGAAATAAATTTAAAAATAATTTTTTTAAAAAAGAAGAGAAATGGAAGAAATACAAACACGTAGAGCGAAACAAAATACTGCTAAACAACCGATGGGTCAACAAGGAAATCAAAAACTATCTTCAGAATAATGAAAATGGAAATATACCAAATTTTATGGGATACAACACAAGCAGTTCTAAGAAGAAAGTTCACAGTGATACAGGCCTACATCAAGAACTATGAAAAAAGTTCAAATAAACAGCTTACGTTACACCTCCAGGATAGAAAAAAGAAGAACAAACAAAACCCAAAGTCAGTAGAAGGAAGGAAATAACAAAGAACAGAGTGGGAATGAATGAAATACAGACTAAAGAGACAACAGAAAATATCAATGAAGCCAAGACCTGAAAGATAAGCAAAAATTGACAAACCTTTGGGTAGACTCACCAAGAAATCAAGACATAGCTCAAATAAATAAAGTCAGAAATGAAAGAGGAGACATTAAAAACTGACACCACAGAAATATACAAATTGTAAGAGAATACTATGAACAATTATATGTCAAAAAATTAGACAACCCAAAAGAAGTGTCTTAAGTTCCTAGACACATAGGACCTTCCAAGGCTGACTCTTAAAGAAACAGCAAATCTAAATAGATTGATTCCTAGTAAGGAGATTGAATCAGTAATCAAAAATCTCCCAGCAAAATGGCTTCACTGGTGAATTCTACCAAGCATTTATAGAAGAAATAATACCAGTCATTCTCAAACTCTTTCAAAAAATTAAAGAGAAGGGAATACTTCCAAACTCATTTTATGACACCAGCATTACCCTGACCCAAACCAAAACCAGACAAGGACATCACAGGCCAATTACTACAACAAAATTACAGGCCAGTATCCCTGATGAACATAGATGCAAAAATCCTCAACAAATGATAAACAAAACAAATTGAACAACACATTAAAAGCATCATACACAATGACCAAGTAAGATTTATTCCAGGGATGGCTCAACACCTGCAAATCAATGAACCTGATATAGCACATTAATAGAATAAGGGATAAAAATCACATGATCCTATTGATAGATGCATAATAAAACGTTTGACAGAATTTAGTACCCTTTCATGACAAATGTTCTTTAAAAATTTGGTATAGAAGAAACATATCTCAATATAATAAAGGCCATATATGAAAAACCTACAGCCAACCTCATACTCAATAGTGAAAGCTGAAGAAAGTATGTCCTCTAAAATCAAGAATAAGACAAGGATGACCACGCTCACCTGTTTTATTCAACACAGTATTGGAAGTATTGGAATCAAACACAGCAGTCAGACAAGAAAAAAAAGAAATCCAAATTGGAAAGGGAAAAGTAAAACTGTCTCTGTTTGAAAATGACACTATACATAGAAAATCCAACATATGCCACAAAAAGACTACTAGAGCTCATCAATGAACTTGGTAAAACTGTAGGATATAAAATTAATATACAGAAATCTATTGCATTTCTATATACTAACAGCAAACTATCAGAAACGGAAATTAAGAAAGCAATTCATTTACAATTACATCAAAAAGGATAATATACCTAGGAATAAATTTAACTGAAGAGGTGGCTCAGACAGTAATGCAGAAGACCCAAGTTAGATCCCTGGGTCAGGAAGAGCCCCTGGAGAAGACAATGGCTACCCACTCCACTATTCTTCCCTGGAGAATTCCATGGACAGAGGAGCCTGGCAGGCTACAGTCCATGGGGTCGCAAAGAGTCAGACATGACTGAGTGACTAACATCTTATTTTAAAGACCTGTACTCTGAAACCTGTAAGATACTGATGAAAGAAATTAAAGAAAACACAAAGAAATGAAAAAATATCCCATGCACATGAACTAGAAGGATTAATATTTTTATTATGTCCATATTGCCCAAAGCAATCTGCAGATTCAATGTGATCCCTATCAAAATACTAACAGCACTTTTCGCAGAACTGGAACAAATAATCCTAAATTTGTACAGAACCACAAAAAAAACTTGAATAGTCAAAGCAATTTTGAGAAAGAACAAAACTGGAGGAATCACTTCACACTGTACTGCAAAGTTATAATAACGAAAACACTATGATACTGGCAGAAAAACACACATTTTGTTCCACACCTACCAGTGGAACAAAATAGCCCAAAATTAAACACACTCACACATATGGTCAATCTGTAACAAAGGAGACAAGAATATACAATGGGAAAAGGCAGTGTCTTCAATAAAATGATGTTGGGGAAAATGGATACCTAATGTAAAAAAACTAATCTGGACTAATCTAATCTTAAAAATTAATTGTAAAAACTAACATTACACCATACATAAAATACAACTTTACAAAACTGAACTCAAAATGGATTAAAAACTTAAGCCTTGAGACTATAAAACTAAAAGAAAGCATGAGCACTTTGTTATATCATTCTTAGCAATGTTTTTTTAGATCTGTCACCTCAAGAAAGGAGAACAAAAAACAAAAATAAACACATGCGACTACATCAAACTAAAGAGTTTTTGCACATTGAAGGAAATAACAAAATGAAAAGGTGACCTAGTGAATGGAGGAAGAAATTTGAAGACAATAACTCTGATAGGGGCATAATATCCAAAATAAACAAAAAACTCACAACTCAACAACAAACCTGCAAATAACACGATTAAAACTTGGGCAGAGGACCTGAATAGACATTTTTCTAAGGAAGATATACAGATTGCAAACAGACACATGTAACAATGCTCAACATCACTAATTATCAGGGAAATGCAATTCAACACCACAATGACATACCAAACCTCACACCTGTCAGAAGGGCTATCAACAAAAAACAAAAAAACAAGTGCTGGCAAGGATGTGGTGGAAAAGGAACCCTCATATACTTTTAATGGAAATTTAAACTGGTGCAGCCTCTATGGAAAATAATAGAGAGTCCTCAAAAACTTTAAAATCCACTACCATACTATATAGAAATTCTTGGATATTAAAAAAAAAAAAACACTAATTTCAAAACTGGGAGACTTTAATACCCCACTCAGACCTATGGATAGATCAACTAAACAGAAAATTAACAAGGAAACACAAACATTAAATGATACAATAGACCAGTTAGACCTAATTGATATCTATAGGACATTTCACCCCAAAACAATGAATTTCACCTTTTTCTCAAGTGCACATGCAACCTTCTTCAGGATAGATCACATCCTAGGCCATAAATCTAGCCTTGGTAAATTCAAAAACATTGAAATCATTCCAAGCATATTTTCTGATCACAATGCAGTAAGATTAGATCTCAATTACAGGAGAAAAACTATTCAAACTTCCAACATATGGAGGCTGAACAACAGGCTGCTGAATAACCAACAAATCACTGTAGAAATCAAAAAAGAAATCAAAATATGCATAGAAATGAATGAAAATGAAAACACAACAACCCAAAACCTATGGGACACTGTGAAAGCAGTGCTAAGAGGAAGGTTCATAGCAACAGACTTACCTCAAGAAAGAAGAAAAAAGTCAAATAAATAACCTAACTATACACCTAAAGCAACTAGAAAAGAAAGAAAGTGAAGAACCCCAGGGTTAGTAGAAGGAAAGAAATTTTTAAAATTAGGGCAGAAATAAATGCAAAAGAAACAAAAGAGACCATAGCAAAAATTAACAAAGGTAAAAGCTTGGTTCTTTGAGAAGAAAAATAAAATTGACAAACGATAAGCTAGACTCATCAAGAAACAAAGGCAGAAAAAATCAAATCAACAAAATTAGAAATGAAAATGGAGAAATCAAAACAGACAACACAGAAATACAAAGGATCATAAGAGAGTACTATCAGCAACTATATGCCAATAAAATGGACAACTTGGAAGAAATGGACAAATTCTTAGAAAAGTACAACTTTCCAAAATTGAACCAGAAAGAAATGGAAAATCTTAACAGACCCATCACAAGCACGGAAATTGAAACTGTAATCAAAAATATTCTAGCAAAAAAAAACCCAGACCGGACAGCTTCACAGCTGAATTCTATCAAAAATTTAGAGAAGAGCTAACACCTATCCTACAAAAACTCTTCCAGAAAATTGCAGAGGAAGGTAAACTTCCAGACTCATTCTATGAGGCCACCATCACCTAATACCAAAACCTGACAAAGATGCCACAAAAAAAGAAAACTACAAGCAAATATCACTAATGAACATAGATGCAAAAATCCTTAACAAATTTCGAGCAAACAGAATCCAACAACATATTAAAAAGATCATACATTATGACCAAGTGGGCTTTATCCCAGGGATGCAAGGATTGTTCAATATCTGCAAATCTATCAACATAATACACCATATTAACAAATTGAAAGAAAAAGACCATATGATTATCTCAATAGATACAGAGAAAGGCTTTGACAAAATTCAACATCCATTTACGATAAAAACCCTTCAGAAAGCAGGAATAGAAGGAACCAGTAACGTTGAAGAAGCTGAAGTTGAACGGTTCTATGAGGACCTGCAAGACCTTTCAGAACTAACACCCAAAAAAGATGTCCTCTTCATTATAGGGGACTGGAAGGCAAAAGTAGGAAGTTAAGAAACACCTGAAGTAACAGGCAAATTTGGCCTTGGAATACAGAATGAAGTAGGGCAAAGACTAATAGAGTTTTGCCAAGAAAATGCACTGGTCATAGCAAACACCCTCCTCCAACAACACAAGAGAAGACTCTACACATGGACATCACCAGATGGTCAACACTGAAATCAAACTGATTATATTCTTTGCAGCCAAAGATGGAGAAGCTCTATACAGTCAAGAAAAGCAAGACCAGGAGCTGACTGTGGCTCAGATCATGAGCTCCTTATAACCAAATTCAGAATTAAAATGAAGAAAGTAGGGAAAACCACTAGACCATTCAGGTATGACCTAAATCAAACCCCTTATGACTATACAGTGGAAGTAAGAAATAGATTTAAGGGCCTAGATCTGATAGAGTGCCTGATGAACTATGGAATGAGGTTCGTGACATTGTACAGGAGACAGGGATCAAGACCATTCCCATTGAAAAGAAATGCAAAAAAGCAAAATGGCTGTCTGGGGAGGCCTTACATAGCTGTGAAAAGAAGAGAAGTGAAGAGCAAATGAGAAAAGGAAAGATGTAAGCATCTGAATGCAGAGTTCCAAAGAATAGCAAGAAGAGATAAGAAAGTCTTCTTCAGAGATCAATGCAAAGAAATAGCGGAAAACAACAGAATAGGAAAGATGAGAGATCTCTTCAAGAAAATTAGAGATACCAAGGGAACATTTCATGCAAAGATGGGCTCGATAAAGGACAGAAATGGTATGGACCTAACAGAAGCAGAAGATATTAAGAAGAGGTGGCAAGAATACACAGAAGAACTGTACAAAAAAGGTCATCAAGACCCAGATAATCACAATGGTGTGATCACTGACCTAGAGCCAGACATCCTGGAATGTGAAGTCAAGTGGGCCTTAGAAAGCATCACTCCGAACAAAGCTAATGGAGGTGATGGAATTCCAGTTGAGCTATTTCAAATCCTGAAAGATGATGCTGTGAAAGTGCTGCACTCAATATGCCAGCAAATTTGGGAAACTCAGCAGTGGCCACAGGAATGGAAAAGGTCAGTTATCCTTCCAATCTCAAAGAAAGGCAGTGCCAAAGAATGCTCAAACTACCGCACAATTGCACTCATCTCACATGCTAGTAAAATAATGCTCAAAATTCTCCAAGCCAGACTTCAGCAATACGTGAACCTTGAACTTCCAGATGTTCAAGCTGGTTTTAGAAAAGGCAGAGGAACCAGAGATCAAATTGTCAACATGCTGGATCATGGAAAAAGCAAGAGAGTTCCAGAAAAATATCAATTTCTGCTTTATTGACTATGCCAAAGTCTTTGACTGTGTGGATCACAATAAACTGTGGAAATTTTTGAAAGAGATGGGAATACCAGACCACCTGACCTGCCTCTTGAGAAATTTGTATGCAGGTGAGGAAGCAACAGTTAGAACTGGACATGGAACAACAGACTGGTTCCAAATAAGAAAAGGAGTACGTCAAGGCTGTATATTGTCACCCTGCTTATTGAACTTATATGCAGAGCACATCATGAGAAATGCTGGGCTGCAAGAAGCACAAGCTGGAATGAAGATTGCCAGGAGAAATATCAATAACCTCAGATATGCAGATGACACCACCCTTATGGCAGAAAGTGAAGAGGAACTAAAAAGCCTCTTGATGAAAGTAAAAGTGGAGAGTAAAAAAGTTGGCCTAAAGCTCAACATTCAGAAAACGAAGATCATGGCATCCGGTCCCATCACTTCATGGGAAATAGATGGGGAACCAGTGGAAACAGTGTCAGACTTTATTTTTCTGGGCTCCAAAATCACTGCAGATGGTGAATGCAGCCATGAAATTAAAAGACGCTTACTCCTTGGAAGAAAAGTTATGACCAACCTAGATAGCATATTCAAAAGCAAAGACATTACTTTGCCAACTAAGGTCCATCTAGTCAAGGCTATGGTTTTTCCAATGGTCATGTATGGATGTGAGTGTTGACATGTGAAGAAGGCTGAGAGCCAAAGAATTGATGCTTTTGAACTGTGGTGTTGGAGAAGACTCTTGAGAGTCCCTTGGACTGCAAGGAGATCCAACCAGTCCATTCTGAAGGAGATCAGCCCTGGGATTTCTTTGGAAGGAATGATGCTAAAGCTGAAACTCCAGTACTTTGGCCACCTCATGCGAAGAGTTGACTCATTGGAAAAGACTGATGCTGTGAGGGATTGCGGGCAGGAGGACAAGGGGACGACAGAGGATGAGATGGCTGGGTGGCATCACTGACTCAATGGACATGAACCTGAGTGAACTCCGGGAGTTGGTGATGGACAGGGAGGCCTGGAGTGCTGTGATTCATGGGGTTGCAAAGAGTCGGACACGACTGAGCAACTGAACTGAACCAAACCTCAAAATAATAAAAGCTATATATGACAAACACACAGCAAACATTATCCTTAATGGTGAAAAATTGAAAGCATTTTTCCTAAACCCAGGAACAAGACAAGGGTGCCCACACTCACCACTTCTATTCAACATAGTTTTGGAAATTTTGGCCACAGCAATCAGAGCAGAAAAAGAAAAAAAAGGGAATCCAGATTGGAAAAGAAGAAGTAAATCTCTCACTGTTTGCAGATGACATGATCCTCTACATAGAAAACCCTAAAGACTCCACCAGAAAATTACTAGAGCTAATCAATGAATATAGTAAAATTGCAGGACATAAAATTAACACACAGAAATTCCTATACACTAACAATGTAAATTGCATTCCTATACACTAACAATGAGAAAACAGAAAGAGAAAGTAAGGAAACAATTCCATTCACCATTGCAACAAAAAGAATAAAATACTTAGGAATATATCTACCTAAAGAAACTAAAGACCTATATATAGAAAACTATAAAACACTGGTGAAAGAAATCAAAGAGGACACAAATAGATGGAGAAATATACCATGTTCATGGATTGGAAGAATCAATATAGTGAAAATGAGTATACTACCCAAAGAAATCTATAGATTCAATGCAATCCCTATCAAGCTACCAACGGTATTTTTCACAGAGCTAGAACAAATAATTTCACAATTTGTATGGAAATACAAAAAACCTCGAATAGCCAAAGCTATCTTGAGAAAGAAGAATGGAACTGGAGGAATCAACCTGCCTGACTTCAGGCTCTACTATAAAGCTACAGTCATCAAGACAGTATGGTACTGGCACAAAGACAGAAATATAGATCAGTGGAACAAAATAGAAAGCCCGGAGATAAATCCACACACCTATGGACACCGTATCTTTGACAAAGGAGGCAAGAATATACAATAGATTAAAGACAATCTCTTTAACAAGTGGTGCTGGGAAAACTGGTCAACCACTTGTAAAAGAATGAAACTAGAACACTTTCTAACACCATACACAAAAATAAACTCAAAATGGATTAAAGATCTAAACATAAGACCAGAAACTATAAAACTCCTAGAGGAAAACATAGGCAAAACACTCTCCGACATAAATCACAGCAGGATCCTCTATGACCCACCTCCCAGAGTAATGGAAATAAAAGCAAAAATAAACAAATGGGACCTAATTAAGCTTAAAAGCTTTTGCACAATGAAGGAAACTATAAGCAAGGTGAAAAGACAGCCTTCAGAATGGGAGAAAATAACAGCAAATGAAGCAACTGACAAAGATTTAATCTGAAAAATATACAAGCAGCTCAATTCCAGAAAAATAAATGACCCAGTCAAAAAATGGGCCAAAGAACTAAACAGACATTTCTCCAAAGAAGACATACAGATGGCTAACAAACACATGAAAAGATGCTCAACATCACTCATTATCAGAGAAATGCAAATCAAAACCACAATGAGGTACCATTTCAAGCCAGTCAGAATGGCTGCAATCCAAAAGTCTACAAACAATAAATGCTGGAGAAGGCGTGGAGAAAAGCAAACCCTCTTACACTGTTGGTGGGAATGCAAACTACTACAGCCACTATGGAGAACAGTGTGGAGATTCCTTAAAAAACTGGAAATAGAACTGCCATATGACCCAGCAATCCCACTGCTGGGCATACACACCAAGGAGCCAGAATTGAAAGAGACACATGTACCCCAATGTTCATCACAGCACTGTTTATAATAGACAGGACATGGAAGCAACCTAGATGTCCATCAGTAGACAAATGGATGAGAAAGCTGTGGTACATATACACAATGGAATATTACTCAGCCTTTAAAAAGAATACATTTGAATCAGTTCTAATGAGGTGGATGAAACTGGAGCCTATTATACAGAGTGAAGTAAGCCAGAAAGAAAAACACCAATACAGTATACTAACGCATATATACGGAATTTAGAAAGATAGTAACAATAACCCTATATGCGAGACAGCAAAAGAGACAGATGTGTAGAACAGTCTTTTGGACTCTGTGGGAGAGGGCAAGGGTTGGATGATTTGAGAGAATGGCATTGAACCATGTGTATTATCATATGTGAAATGGATCGCCAGCCCAGGTTCAACAGTTGGGACAGGGTGCTCAGGGCTGGTGCACTGGGATGACCCAGAGGGATGGGATGGGGAGGGGGGTGGGAGAGGGATCCAGGATGGGGAACACATGTACACTCGTGGCTGATTCATGTCAATGTATGGCAAAACCACTACAATATTGTACAATAATTAGCCTCCAATTAAAATGAATAAATTTATTTTTTTAAAAAGCTATATGCATGCCTATATTTATTGCAGCATTATTTACAATAGCCAAGACATGGAAGCAACCCAAGTGCCGATCAACAGAGATATGGATAAAGAAGATACCTTTATCCATCCATACATACATACATGCTACAGTCCATGGGGTTGCAAAGAGTCAGACATGACTGAAACAACATACATACATAAATACATGCAGTGGAGCATTACTCAGTCATAAATATGAATGAAATGTTGCCATTTGCAACAACATGGATGGTCCTAGAGGATATTATACTAAGTGGAATAAGTCAAGCAGAGAAAGACAAACACCACAAGATTTCACTTACACTTGGAATCTCAAAAACAAAACTAATGAACAAACATAATAAAACAACACAAAAGATTAACAGATACATGCAGCACACTGGCAGTTGACAGAAGAGAGTGGGGTGGGGAGGATGAGTGAAATAGGTGAGGGAAATTAAGAAGCAGAAAGTTTCACTTAAAAATCACAGAGAAGTAATTATTGTTTGGCATAGTCGATATGGTCAATAGCATTGTGATAACTTGAATGGTGACAGATGGCAACTAGACTTATTATGGTGATCATTTTGTAATTGTAAAAAATATTGAATAATTGTGCTGTATATCTGAAAGTAATATAATATTGTAAGTCAATTATTCTTCAATTTTAAAAAAGAAAGGGAATTCTGATACATGTTACAACACGAATAAACCTTAAGGACATTGTGCTAAGTGAAATAAGCCAGTTACAAAAAGACAAATAGTGTGAGTCCATAATATGGAGTACCTAGAAGAGTCAAATTCACAGAGACAGAAAGCAGAATGATGGTTACCAGGAGCTGAGGCAAAGGGGGATGGGAATTATTATTTAATAGGATAGACTTTCAGGTTTGAAAGATGAGATTAGTTTGGAGATGGATGGTGGTCATGGTTGTACAATATGAATTTATTTAAAACCACTGAATTGAACCCTTAAAATGTTTACACTGATAAATTTTGTTATATATATTTTACCATAATTAGAAATAATATTAAATTATTCATCAGACTCTATTAAACATACCTCTTTCCTGACCTCATAAGGAATACTGATAATCAGAAGGAACTTCTATGAACAGAGAAGAATTTGTCTAAAACAGTATATGAAAGAAAGATAATAAGCCCATCTCAGCTGTGTACTTGGGACCTGAAAGGGAAGAAAACAACTAAGCAACTAAGGTTGGCTTTTCGAATAGAAGTGTTTAATTTTTTGTCTAGTATTAATCCTCAAAGCATTTCTTCATTTATACAAGTTCTAGGAGCATTCTGAAAGTAGTCCAGATGTCAGATCAGAAATCAAAATGCCTGGGTTCCATTCCCTCCTTGGCCAAGGCTCCCTACAAACATAAAGAGCTGTTGCAATGACTCAACATCAGACAGGAAGCAAAGGGAGAGGAAAGACAAACAGGCCAAACAGTCTGTCATTAAATGTGAAACTATTCCTCTCCAACTTAAGCCTGGTGTGTAATAGATCTTGTTGACGTATTTCTTCTGGGGCTTCTAAATTACTTCTGCAACAACTGGAGCATAGTGATAAGTTCAAAGAGAGGCCAGCTTTCTAGAGACAGAGAATGTCTGCATACTGAAAAAGAGGATTTCTACACACAGCTCCATAAATGTACATTAGCCTTCCTCCTATGACTTTCTCTATCAGATAAGCAACTTTAAGTAAATCAATGCGAAGTCCCTGGGGAATGTAATCAGATTCAAAGATTCAGGCTGTAGGAGGAGATATACTGTCTATAACCCTACATACACACCACTGTTAGTTTGTTTTTCTTCCAAGCCAACACCATCTGTCTATAAAAATCTATGCCATGACCACCCATCCTTTTCCACGGCCCCACCCAAGACCCTTTGTTCAACCTCAGCTGATGAAACAGACAAAAAGAGTTGTCCCTATTTGTTGTGATTTCAACTGCAAAATCCTATATAAAACATTTGAATTGCCATATGCACTCTGACTGCATTTTTAACCCACTTCCCTAATTTAGGTAAAAGCAAATCACCAGCTGGAAAGGGGAAGAAAGTCTTTATACTGCAAAATATGCTTTGAGCAAGAGGAAAGACAGGCTAGAAACGGAAGGATTTAAGAAACCAGGGCAGGAAACCAGGTCCCATATGAACAAGGCCACAGTCTGTGTGTTAATTCCTGGATAAGCCATTTAACTGTTCTGTGTCTCAATTCATCTGCTGTAAAATAAGGTCTCACTATTCAATTCAAATAAAACATTTAGAGAATACTAAGGATTAGGCACTTTGACCAGACCTACCAAGTGTTCTCTTTCTCAGTGCCAGTAGAATCAAAGCAAAGGTATTATATAACATTACACTCAACAGCACTACAAATAACAATGTTAATCTTACTCAAATGGTTATTATAGAAAAAGAGACCAAGACCAGGCATACCCATACTTTCTTTGTGAATGAAGTTGCTTTTATAAGCCAGCCTAGAAGGTGTTCTGATCAGTCCCTACTTTATTGTCACTAGAGCAACTGCAGAGCTGTATGACAGAAAGCAATATGACTCACATTCTTTGCTCTTCTCTTTGTAAAACATGTTCTTGAATTCTGGGGAAATGGCCCATATCCAAACTCGAACCAAGTTGCTAATTAAATTAAAGTTTATTCATGCCACAGGTAAAGCCATAAATGTCTTTTAACTGTATAACTCAGAGAACTATACTCAATATTTTGCAATAACATATAAGGAAAAAGAATCTGAAAAGGAGTGTGTGTGTGTGTGTGTGTGTGTGTACAAAACTGAGTTGCTGTGTTTTTCACCTGAAACTAACATGATATCATAAATCAACTACACTTCAATAAAAAATATGTTTTTTAAAAAAATTCTTAGCTAACAGAGACTAACATTTATTAAAGGCATGCTATTTTTAAATGTTATTTTATTAATACACTCAACGACCCAATGTTGGT
Source organism: Bubalus kerabau (assembly GCF_029407905.1). Taxonomy (NCBI): domain Eukaryota; kingdom Metazoa; phylum Chordata; class Mammalia; order Artiodactyla; family Bovidae; genus Bubalus; species Bubalus kerabau. The sequence goes on along the minus strand of NC_073647.1, from coordinate 96,976,230 downwards.
ATTACTGTCTCCATTTACAGTTGAAGAAACTGATACTTTAAGAGGTTGGTAGCTTGCCAAATGTCACCCAGCTAGTCCATGACAGATATGGAATACAAACATAGGTCTGTGTTCTTTCAATGACAACACTTACTCCCACAAGAGCAACCACTGTGCTAAGCCTCAGCATGCTGCCTTACTGATGAGCCAGTTCTGTTTCCTAGATAGAGAATATGCTGAAATCCCTAAACTCAGTACCATAACTTCAACCAAAACTGTATCTTTGACCACTTAGTCCCAAATGTCATTTAGGTGAGATTTTTTTTTTAAAAAAGAAGAGTTAATTATAAAGCCCTGGGGTCCAAAAGTTATATTTTCCCTAACAAACTACTTTCTAGTGCTCCCAAAGGACAGAAATTAACGATGAAAAACATCACCAAGGCAACAATCTAATTCCTTCTCTAGCTCTCACCTATGTTGGTTGGTTTTGATGCCTGGAAAACAAAGCACTCCCACTCCAGTGGACTCCATGAACTCCCAGACCCCCACCCCAACACTATATAGCTCTTATTCTCTTTGCCCTATTTATATAAGAGAATAAAATATAGGTTAGTCTATACAACCAGGTTTTAGATGCCTAATTGGTCCATTTTAGTCAAGTACCACCAATAATATGAAATTGCATCCAGCAACTGTCACATTTTAAAAATTCCTTTTAAATCATATCACAATAATCACAGCAAAATACCATAATCATACCAATCAATCACAAGGAATGAATAAGTACCATGGAAGCTGAGAGGTACTCCTGTTCATAACATTTCATTTCTTTAGACCTCAGTGAAATATTATCTGACCAGTGGAGAAAGTCTGACTAGGCAACATGCCCTGTTGTGACTTTCGTGGTTCCTGTCCTGTCACCTTCACTACTTGGTATATTACATCATTGTTTATTATAAAGGGAAATGCTGGTCTAGCCCCTTTAATGAACCAGCAGTTTCCAAATTTGTCAAGGAGAGAAGGAGATTCCTGTCATCTAATTTATCTCTTATGATAAAGAATACATCAGAAATCGTGGGTTTCCCTTCCAGCAGAGCCATACATTATTTATATATTATTTAGTTGTTCCATATACTGGGCTTCCCTTGTGGCTCAGCTGGTAAAGAATCTGCCTGCAATGCAGGAGACCTGGGTTCAATCCTTGGGTGGGGAAGATCCCCTGGAGAAGGGAAAGGCTACCCACTCCAGTATTCTGGCCTGGAGAAGTCCATGGAGTATAGTCCATGGGGTCACCAAGAGTCAGACACGACTGAGTGCTTTCACTTCCACTTTCATATACCTTGGGCTTCCCTGGTGGCTCAGATGGTAAAGAATCTGCCTGCAATGCAGCAGATCTGGGTTCAATCCCCAGGTCTGGAAGTTCTCCTGAAGAAGAGAATGGCTACTCACTCCAGTATTCTTGCCTGGAGAATTCCATGGACACAGGAACCTGGCAGGCTACAGTTTATGGAGTCACAAATGGTCAAACACAACTGAGCTACTAACACACACATACACCATATACCTTAGGGCTTAATATCTAATAGACCAGTTTAAAATTCAAAATCAATAAATGTATACAAACTATTCAGGGCCTTTGTAAAAAATTCAATGACTGTCTATAATGGGAAAGAAATAGGGGTTCATGATGAAATAACAACAGACAATCAAAAAGAGCAAACTGTTTCTACACTGGAGAAGTAGTATGTTTCTGATTGGCCACTGGGAAAAACAGAACCCCTGGATGATAGCTTATTGATACCAGAACTGAAATTGTGTCAGGCCCTGGGGTAGATACTAGGAATGCATCACTGATAATGGAGATTTTGCCCATTCAAACAAGAAAACACCTAGTAGCATCATATGGATTCTAAAAATCTTTATTATTTACGAGGAAGTAGGCTATTTCCAAAACCACTTCCCTGCATATCTCTCTTCACATCCTCAGCTCAAGATGGAGAACAATAAGAAGGTCCAGGAAACACTCAACAAACTCAATGCCCTGCCCTATCCAACAATAGCCAATAAATTCACAGCTTAATTTAGTCTTTGAGAACTATAATGGCCCTCAATTCTGCCATTCTAGAGGAAAAGCAGCTGTAGACAATATGTAAACAAGTGAGTGTGGCTACATGCTGATAAAATGTTATTACAAAAACAGATATTATTTACAGAAACAGGTGGTGAGCAGAATTAGGTTCATGGGCCCTAGTATGCTAACCCTTCTTTAGTGCAAATTAAGCAAGGAGACCTTTTTGAGAAATCAAGTTACTCTTTGTTTTTCCCTTGTCCTTCTGCCCAGAACTCCTGAGAAGGAACAAAGAGCAAAGGTACAAGGCTAGAAAGTTCCTCAATCAGTTATTCTCAAAATTAGAGGCTATAAAATACTTCAAAGTAAACAAGGCCTGTGAGTATCCATTCTACTTAATTGTACTTATCACCATTAGAAAATAAAAACCTTCACTGGTCCAATGGACAGATCAGAGACACCTTCTCTGGTGTGCCAATGGAAGAACACATGGATTTTATTAAATATCATGTTAGTAATTCCGGCCTGATGCAGAAATTCAGATAACATTCCATAAGAAACATCAAAGCTACAACTGGCCAGCAGCCTTCAGAACACCCAGAAATTCCTGGAGGGCCACACTTTAAGAAAGTCAGTCGTGAAGGGGGCTACTAACTCCTTGATGGTGAGACCACTACCAGAAGAAAAGAATTCTCTCTGGAGAGACTTGCCAAGCAAGTGCCTCCTTGCAATGCTTCGATCAGCAAGACCTTCTGGTCTTGTTAGACTTGATAAAACAATAGCAGTCACCTTGGTAAATACTTCCAGATATGGGCTTCTCTGGTGGCTCAGCTGGTAAAGAATCCGCCTGCAATGTGGGAGACCTGGATTCAATCCCTGGGTTGGGAAGATCTCCTGGAGAAGGGAATGGCTACTCACTCCAGTATTCTGGCCTGGAGAACTCCATGGACTGCATAGTCCATGTGTTTGCAAAGAGTCGGACACGACTGAGTGACTTTCACTCAATGCCAGATATGGACTAGGGCAAAATTGCCTGCTGTCAGAGAAATCTATATAATGGGTTCTGACTAAGAAATATGCCAATTATCCCCATACTGCCAGGGAAGCAGAAGCTGATTAAAGGCACAAGGTTAAGAGAAAGGCAAAAGAATTGGTCCTAAATAGCACCAAAGCACACCAATATTTTTGAGCTCCTTTGAAAGGGGGCTAACATGTGGCATGAGAGGGTCCAATAGAATTTAAATCACAATTTGGAGGTTGGCAGGTGACACATCAGAGTAAGGACAGGTAACCAGACATAAAAACAAGGAACATTAAGGCAAAGTCACTGAAAAGGAGGGAGAAGGAAATGGCAGCTGGCAACAGGTAACACTGAGGGTTTTACAGAGAATGAGTTGCATTGGAGATGGTGTTAGGAGGAAAGGCTCAAGGAACAGCAGAAGGCTGGATGCAAAGCCAGGTCAGAGCTGAGACAGACATCGGGAAGAATCAGATTGTTAGGGGAAACATACTGACTAAAACCGCCCACCCTGGCACCATAGTAACCATTTATGTGAGTTATTTTATGACAAGAGGTCCTGGTTAGGTACACAGAACTAACAAGCCACCACCAAACAGAAGAATTTGGGAAAGGTCAAAAAGAGATGCCATGTGTCCTACTACCTCCCAGAATCCTCCTCGCTGGGATCCATCTTGGCTGAACAATGTGTGCACCACCAAGAAGGATCCATAAATCAAAATGATTGGCCAGAAACTAATCCCATCATCATAAAACCCAAGTCTGCGAGCCATGTGGCAGAGCAGTTCTCCTGGGAATCCTTACCCTACTGCTCTCGACCCGGGTGCCCCTTTCCAATAAAGTCTCTTGCTTTGTCAGCCCATGTGTCACCTTGGACAATTCATTTCTGAATGTTAGACATGAGCCCATTCTTATTTTCCTTGTATGTAAGAGGCTAATATAGAGAGGTGGTCCAGAGAATTTTAGATACTGTTTTAGGGCCTAATCCAGTAACAGCACATTGAGTGGCCTATCAGCAAATTCTTTGCCAGACCTGAGATTGAGCATTCCCAGCATCATGGGATGAAATGGTCATGAAATGCACCACCCAAACCATGATCAAATTTATGACCATGAATAAGCCCTACCAATTGGAAACTGGCACTTGCCATCTACCTCTATAAAGATTAGACCATGGCCACTGCAACTTCTGACCTGCAACACTCCCTGAAAGAAGTTCAGGGTGGAGATCAGGAATGAGGCACTCTGTGCTCTGGGAAACACTGGCAGAACAGGCCTTCAGATAGTTAGATATTTTCAGGAGATTTTATGAGTCCCAATTCTTGCATCTTCTCATACCTAGAGAAACACTAACATTGTTAATGGTGACATCTGCCTTGGCTAATAAGGACAATTGAAGTCAAAATGGAGTAGTTATGGTTCAGACATCCAAGGAAATATCTAGGTGACATTATGGGTATAATTCAGACAAGTTCTTTACAGGAACTTGAGTTTTCTGAGCTGTGTCAGACTTGTGGATCCCACCAGATGTCCCTGGATATTCTCAAAACAATGTCTGCTGGCAGCCAGTAACTGCAACCTTACTTTTTAAAGGTTCCTTCTTGTATTACATTTCTAGACAAGGAAATTGCTTTAGATCATACATTAACAAAAAGAAGAGACATGTATGATGACCAATAGCACCTGTTATCTGTATGTCAATACTATTTTAAATGTTAAAACCTATTTAGATAAAACTAACAGAGAAGGCAATGGCACCCCACTCCAATACTCTTGCCTGGAAAATCCCATGGACAGAGGAGCCTGGTGGGCTGCAGTCCATGGGGTCGCTAAGAGTCAGACAGGACTGAGAGACTTCACTTTCACTTTTCACTTTCATGCATTGGAGGACATGGCAACCCACTCCAGTGTTCTTGCCTGGAGAATCCCAGGGACGGGGGAGCCTGGTGGGCTGCCGTCTATGGGGTCGCACAGAGTCGGACACAACTGAAGTGACTTAGCAGCAGCAGCAGCAGATAAAACTAAACAACTGGCTACCTGGCTATAAGTCCCCCCCAAAATGCCAGGTCCAGACTGGGTTTCAGGCTTATTCTTCTGAAAAGAAATGAGATTTATTTTGTCTATTAAAATTCTAGTTGTCGCTCCTCTGACTACTTCTAATTGGGTCTGTTACAACAAAATGGTACACCAAGGGATTGAGGTTTTAATCATACAAAACTCACATCCAGGACTTGGAACTCGAATACTTCCAATTCAGTGTCTATTCTTCAAACTGAAGGCAGCACTATGCCCCATTTTGACAGGAAGTTGTCAGAGCCATAGCTGCCCAGTTCCCTGAATTAAAACTGAGCAGGACTCTGGGACTCTTCAGTACACAAATCCTTTCTGTGTCCCCTGTTTCTTGTTCGTAGGATATAGGCTTTGTTCAGCATCCTTGACCTTCCCTGAGTTCCAAAGGGCAGACTCAAACCACTGCTGGTCAGGGAACGGAGGGGATACAGAAACAGGGGAGGAGCAGTAAAGTGGTGGTACAGCCTTGGGGCAAGGTCCTGGTTCCTATTCAAGGAATATCCATAGCAATACCTTTGATTTCATTGCAGAACTGGAGTCCCCAACCAAGTGGAGTATGGTAACCAGGCTGAGAGCAAGATTCCTGGAGTACTACCGTGTTACCTCACCACCAACAAATCAGAAGAAAGTCACATATCCTGCATCCCTCACTCCAAATGTTGCCTTCCTTTTCTAGGCCCAGTGATGACTGTTCTGTTAGGCCTCCTGTTTGGCCCCTATCTGTTTCATCTCTGACAGGGTCCAACAGTTTCTGGCTGAATTGTTGTTACTACAAGGGTGAAAACTGGTTTCAGGCACAGAATACCTTGATTTAGATCAGGTAGAGGGAGACTTCTGCTCTAGTAGGCAGGACTACAACAACTCTCAGCTGTAAGTAGTTACAGATGAAAGAAACCTCCTTCCCAAGAAGTATCCTGAGTATGAAGTCTCTCAAGCGGAAGTTGTTACAGGAACACACTGACTAAAACCACCCACCCTGGGCAGGTACCACAGTAAAACCATTTGTGTGAGTTATTTCATGGCAAGAGGTCCTGGTAAGGAACACAGAACTAACAAGCCACCACCAACTGGAAGAATTCAGGAAAGGTCAAAAGGAGATGCCATGTGTCCTACCACCTCCAAGAATCCTCCTCGCTGCCATCTATATTGGCTGAGTGATGCATGTGCCACCAGAAAGGACCCTGAGTCAGAATGATTGGCCAGAGACAACCCAGAAACTAATCTCAACACCATAAAACCTGAGACTGTGAGCCACATGACAGAGTAGTCTCCTGGGTTTCCTTAACCTACTGCTCTCTGCCAGGGCGCCCCTTCCCAATAAAGTCTCTTGCTTTGTCAGCACATTTGCATCCTCAGACAATTCATTTCCAAGTGTTAGACAAGAGTCCATTCTCAGGCCCTGGAAGGGCTCTCCCTTCCTGCAACAAGGTAACCATTACAGGAATGTACCATACAGGAAAAGCCAGAGACACAAACTTCCCATACACATCCTGTAAGGTATAAGTACTGACCCCTTTCTCCAGAGCATACATCAGAACATAGTAGAAAATTTGCATCCCTTAGGAACCAGAATATCTGGGTTTTGATCTTATTTGCCACACACCGCTGAGTAGCTCTAAGCAAATCACTTAACTACTCGGAATTTCAATTTCCTCATCTATAAAACTGTGAAACCATTATCTTCCCTTTGTTAATTTATCTATATAAAAAGAACATTAACAGTACCCTGCTTGATTGGTTCACAGGGTTGTTGTAGAGATCAAACTGTTTGGTGAACTGAAAAATATGAAGAAAGATGTTATACTTTTATTATTCTTAAGAAATGTTATTATTTATGGTAACAGTTTAAACAAATAACTTCACATAAGAATTAAGCTGGTTTTAAACAAGATGTGTATTAGCCCCAAAATTCAATATTCACAGATAACTTGGGCTAAAAAAATGTCTGTACCACCTACAAAACTCAGAATCAAAAACCAAACAGCCTATTAAAATATGTCCCTATTTTTCTTCCTTGTTAACTAATTTACAATTTTAGGTTTATATTCCATCCTAAAGATATAATCAAAAAAGCCTAGGATCACCCTCTCCCTCATCCAGTATGAAGCTTCCCTAATTCCTTTTAACCACCTCCACTGACTTCAGAGAATTCTCCTTTAAAGGCCTCTACTTTGGTTTAGACGGTCTTCTTGGCAGGCACCTTCACAGAATAGCCCAAGTTTGATGACGCCAGAAACTCTACCACAAGCTCTGGTCTATTGGTCCTATTCGCTACCATTCATCTACTGCCGTTCTCCAGCTTACAAGCCTATCCTAATGGCTACTTCCTGTAGAGGTGTGTACTAGAAATGGCTGCTCCCATTTCTCTACAGAAGGCCCTATGTCTCGTCTTCATAACTCTACTTTCTGAATCACATGTTCCTCTGAACAGCACTTATATTCTCTTTCATTATTAAAGGAAATAAAATAAAAATGGAACAGTGCAAATATTCAGAAAATCTAAGTCTTAGTTATACTACTGACTAGCAGCATGAAAGTTCTTAAACTCTGTAAGCCTTAGTTTCCTCATCTATAAAACAGAGGTAACACTTTTCTTCCCAGATTAAGTTAAATATGTATGTGAAAGTGCCTTGTACATTATAAAGTGCCCTGCAAATATTAGCTTATGCCCTTATCTATATCTATTGCCCACATCCAGGTAATTGGTCAACCTGAGTGAGATCATGTTCATGGATCCCAGCCTTGCTGTTGCCCAGTACAAACATGACCAATCCTAAATCTCAACTCAATTTGTATTAGAGTTGCTTCTTCCTCATTTGTAATTGGATTCTCTAAATTCCACATATCTAGGGGTAAATGTTCTATCATAGAAGGTCTGTTTCCTCATCTTCCATTTCATCAAATTCCTACTAAGCAAAGGCCAACCGGAAAAAGCACATCAGTGACTTCAGATTTCCTGACCTTCCCCTACTCCATTCTTGCAGGTCTGTGAAATGCTTGGCTGCCTTCAGATCAACACTGGAGGTGCATTCTTGGCAAAAAGCAGTGAAGAGGAAATAATTATTTTCTTTCACAAGCTGAAACTGATTCTGAAAAAAATCACAGGCTCAGCAAAAAGGAGGTTGGTGAAGGGTAGAGACTGTTTTCGAAAGGCACAGGGACACTGCACAGAGCCCAAGAGTGGGACTGATGGTTGAGTTCCCATACTGACTTTCTGATTAACTATCTCAGTGACCTTAGACAATGAACATACCCTCTTAGGTTCGTTTCCTCATCTGAAATATGGAAGAGTTACATGAAATGTTCTCTTAATTCCCTTAGAATTTTATGAGTCCATTTCCAGCAAGATACTGCCCATTAATCAGAAAAAAAAAGGGAACAGTTACACAGCATCTGCTTTTCACAAAGGAAAAGCAAACAAAATGCCAAGAAACCCCAGATTTCCCTCCCCTTTCATTCTGCTGATTCAGCCATATACTCCCTGACTGAGTTGTTACCCAACTGCTTTCCCATTTAGTACCACAACAGAACAATCACTTCCACAAACCCTGGAACACTGGGCTTAGAATCTAGAAGACAAATCACTCCAGATAAACCAAATATGGAAAGATATCAATATTTCCAATGTTAAGAGCAAGAGAAATTCAGCATAGTGATAATGGTGGCAGAGACATTCTCTTAAGAATTCTCTTTTCAGTTTTTTTTTTTTTTCCCTGCTCTAAGCAAAAGTTGTAAGAGGCAGCTATAAAATACCTCAATGGCTTGTTATCCACCCTCCTCCCCCGACCTAATGAATTCAGGATGGATGAGCTCAGGATTAGTCTCCAGCTGTCAACTGCCACATGCATAATACATATTTTTTCAATCACAGGGAAAGGCTCTTTCCACAACAGCCTGACTCTGGAAAGAGAGTTGGAAGCTGAAATGTGGCTCTCCTGCTTCTGGGAAGTCCTTAATGAAAACCTTTTGCAAAGAACTGCCTTGAAATTCCTAATATGGTACTGTGGGGCTGGGCCTACTGCTTGCCTCTCGTGAGAAATTCCATGCAGCCTAGGGATAAAAATAACATGGTGGGGAGGACTTTGTCACCCTTTAGTAATGCCACACATTTTCCAATATACACTATATTCTACATGAAAAGCAGCTGCATTTGCTGTAAAAAGCCAACAGATGAGCAGAAAGACGAGAGGCTTCTGGAACTGCCCAACCAGCTGGTGTAGGCTCTTGGAGCAGGAAACAAAGGGGACAGGTGGCACACCACCAAGATGTAATATACTGCCATTCTTCTGGGACAAAAAGAAAACATAACCAGGCCCTAATTAAACTGGAGCTAGAGTGCTCAACAGGGACACCACCTGATCACAGCCATGATAATGGAGGGAAAAAAATGAAAGGAAACTTTCCACTAGCACAGTTCTTCACTGCCAAGTGGGTCACTTCAAACAAAAGCACCCCCAGCCCCAGTAAAGAACATCCACAGTTTTAATGCAATGTACCCACTTTAGAGTACACTACAGAAAGAGCCTTGGAATGGGAAACCAGAAAACCTGATTCTGGTCCCAATTCATACTCTAGCTCTAGATCCCTGGCAGTTCTCTCTTTGCTTCCTTTCTCTATATATAAACTCAACAGAATGGATGTGAAGCTTTCTAAACAACTTCCTAAGTCTTTTGTTCTACAAGGAAGAGCCAAAGGAAGATGTAGGTATATAAGCCAAGGACCTCTGTTTCTCCAAGCACAGTCTTTAAAAAAAATGGCCTTGAGATATGACTCACATACCATAAAATTCATGTATTACAGTGTACAATTAAGTGGTTTTTAGTATGCTCACAGAGTTGTGCAACAATCATCACAATCTAATTTTAGAAAAATTTCACAATCGCCAAAAGAAATCCTTTACCCATTAGTAGTCAAAATAATGCTAACCCCCTCTCTCAGCCCGAGACAACTAGTCACTTAACATACATAGTTCATTGAATGTTTTTAGCATAATAAGGTTCGGAGAAGGCAATGGCACCCCACTCCAGGGGAAAATCCCATGGATGGAGGAGCCTGGTAGGCTGCAGTCCATGGGGTCGCGAAGAGTCGGACCCGACTCAGCGACTTCACTTTCACGCCTTGGAGAAGGAAATGGCAACCCACTCCAGTGTTCTTGCCTGGAGAATCCCGGGGATGGGGGAGCCTGGTGGGCTGCCGTCTGTGGGGTCACACAGAGTTGGACACGACTGAAGTGACTTAGCAGCAGCAGCAGCAGCATAATAAGGTAGTGGACTTTTAAAAATATCTGCATCTGTTGATATAATAATGTTTTCCCCTTATTCCAATTATTTTGTATGATATAAATATTACACTATTATACTGACAGATTTTCAGATATTTAACTTTGCATTCCTGGAATAAATTTAACTTGCTTATGATGTATAATTCTTTTTATATGTTGCTGGATTTGGTTTGGCTAGTATTTTGTTGAGGGTTTTTGCATCTATATTCTTTTTAATATATTTTATTTATTTATTTATGTTTGACTGTGCTGGGTCTTCACTGCTGCATGCGAGTTTTCTCTAATTGTGGTGAGCAGGGGCTACTCTTTGTTGTGGTGGGTGGGCTTCTCATTGCTATGGCTCCTCTTGTTGTGGAGCATTGGCTCCAGGGCAGAAGAGCTTTAGTAGCTGTGGCACACGGTCTCAGTAATTGCAGCTGGTAGGCCCTAGAGTGCAGGCTCAGTAGTTGTGCCTGGGCCCAGTTGCCCCAAGGCATGTGGAATCCTCCTGGACCAGGGACTCAACCCATGTTCCCTGCACCAGCAGGTGGACTCTCAACCACTGGACCACCAGGGGAGTCTGCTTCTATATTCTTAAGGGAATTAGGTCAACAGTTTATTTGTCATGTCTTTGGGTTTTGGTATGTTAATTAAAGTGAAAGTGAAGTCGCTCAGTCGTGTCCGACTCTTTGCGACCCCATGGACTGTAGCCTACCAGGCTCCTCCTTCCATGGGATTCTCCAGGCAAGAGTACTGGAGTGGGTTGCCATTTCCTTCTCCAGGGGATCTTCCCGACCCAGGGATCGAACCCAGGTCTCCCACATTCCAGGCAGACGCTTTAACCTCTGAGCCACCAGGGAAGCCCTATATGTTAATCAGAGTGGCCTCAAAGAATGTGTTAAGAAACTGCTAACTTTTGGAAGTTTGAGAAGGATAGGGTATTAATTTTCCTTTAAATGGTTGGAAAAATTCATCAGTGAAGCCATCTAAGCCTGGGCTTTTCTTTGTGGGAAGTATTTTGATTACTGATTCAAAATACTACCCACTGATTTTTAGTGGTTATAGGTCTATAGAGACTTTCCATATATTGTGGAGTCAATTTTGGTAGTTTGGGTTCTCCTAAAAATTTGTCCATTCTATCTAAATTATATAATTTATTAGCATACAGTTATTTATAATATTCCCATTTGTTCTTTTTAATTTTTTTTTTTTAGTTTGGTAATAGTGTCTCCTCCTTCATTTATGCTTTTAATAATTTGAGTCTTTTCTCTCTTGTCAGTCTAGTTAATGGTTTCTCAGTGTTGTTATTTTTAAATACAAACTATTGATTTTTTAAATTTTCTGTTTTAAATAGAGAAAAGAGATCTTCCTATTCTTTATTTCATTTAGTTCTGCTGTAATTTTATCATTTCTTTCCTTCTACTTGCTTTCAGATTTGTTTGTTTTTTTCCTAGTTTCTTAATGGTCAGGTTATTGAATTATGATCTTCTTTCATTCCTAATATAGTTGTTTAAAGCTATAAAAATTTCCCCTAAGCACTGATTTAGCTGCATCCCATCAGTTTGGGCACATTGAGTTTTCATTTTTTATTCATTCCAAAATATTTTCTAATTTCCCTTGTGATAGCTTCCTTGACCAACTGGTTATTCAGGAGTGTGATGTTTAATTTGCACATATTTATGAACTGTGTAAATATTCTTCTGTTATTGATTTGTAATTTCATCCCGCTGTGGCTACAGAACATAATTTGTATAAAGAAATATATTCAGGCAAGTTTTATGGCCTATCAGACAGTCTGTGTTGGAAAACGTTCCATGTGCTCTTAAGGAAAAATGTGTATTCTGCAGATGTCTATAGAAGATCTACTTGGTTTATAGTGTTGTTCAATTCCTCTATTTACTCATTGAGCTCTAGTAGTTCTTCTATCCATTACTGAAAGTACAGTATTGAAGTCTCCAACTATTACTGTTAGACTATCTATTTCTCCCTTTACTTCTGTCCACTTTTGCTACATGAATTTTGGGGCACTGTTGTTAGGTGCATATGTTTATAATGGATACCCTCCTGATATATTTATGGTTTTACCATCATAAAATGTCTTGTTTGTATGTCATGAAAATTTTGTCTTAAAATATATTTTGTCTGATGTTTATATAGTCATCCTAATTCTCTTTGGTTACTGTTTGCCTGGTACATGTTTCCATCCTTTTTCTTTCCACCTATTTGTATCTTTGAACACAAAATGTGTATCTTAAAAGACAGCATGTATTTCAATCAATTAATCCATTTTTGAGCAGTTTATCCACTTTGCCAATCTGTGCCTTTCTATTAAAAGTGTGCAGTTCATTTACATTTTGTCTTACTGATAAGATTTATGTCTGCCATTTAGTTTGTTTTCTATACGTCATCTTTTTTCCTCTACTTTCCCATTACTAACTTTGTGTTAAATATTGTCTACTGTACTATTTTGATTCTCATTACTACTTTCACTATATTTTTTTTATTTTCTTAGTGACTGACCTCAGAATTAAAATTACAATATTGTTTAGATTAATTTTAACTTAACTTAGAAAACATACAGAAATGTTAAGTAAGTAAGTGTTAGTCGCTCAGTCATGTCTGACTCTGCGACCCCATGGACTGTAGCTCCCCAGGCTCCTCTCCCCATGGAATTCTCCAGGCAAGGATACTGGAGTGGGTTGCCATTCCCTTTTCCAGGTGATCTTCCCCACCCAGGGATCAAACAGGGATCTCCCCCATTGCAAGTAGATTTTTTACCGTCTGAGCTACAGGGAGGAACCCAAATAAAGTCTGTCACTGTTTCCATTGTTTCCCCATCTATTTGCCATGAAGTGATGGGACCAGATGCCATGATCTTAGTTTTTTGATTGTTGAGTTTTAAGCCAGCTTTCTCACTCTCCTCTTTCAGTTTCATCAAGAGGCTCTTTCATTCCTCTTTGCTTTCTGCCATAAGGGTGGTGTCATCTGCATATCTGAGGCTACTGATATTTCTCCCAGCAGTCTTAATCCCAGCTTGTCCTTCATCCAGCCCAACGTTTCTTCTGATGTACTCTGCATAGAAGTTAAATTAGAAGGGTGACAATAGATAGCCTTGACATACTCCTTTCCAATTTGGAACCAGTCCATAGTTCCATGTCTGGTTCTAACTGTTGCTTCTTGACCTGCAAACAGATTTCTCAGGAGGCAGGTAAGGTGGTCTAGTATTCCCATCTCTTTAAGAATTTTCCATCATTTTTCTTTCAGCATTTTGAATATGCCAAGCCACTGCCTTCCCGTGTCCATGGTTGCTGATGGGAAATCAGCTCTCAATCCTATTGAGGGTGCTTTTCAACTGATTAGTTTTCTCTTGCTTCTTTTAAGATTCTCTCTTTGCCTTTGGTTTTCATCAATTTGACTATAATGTATCTTAGGAATGGATCTTCTTGAGTTTATCCTACTTGGGTTTTTTGAGCTTCTTGGATCTGGATATTAGTGTTGTTCATCAAATTTGGAGAGTTTTAGCCATTATTTCTTCAAATATTCTTTGTTTTTTTTTCTATCTTCTTCTGGGATTCTCATTACACATATGTTGATACACTTGATGGTGTCACATAATTTCTGGGGTTCTGTTCATTTTCTTTTCATCTTTTCTTTCTTTTGCTTAGATTGGATAATCTCAGACTAGATTATTTCAAGTTCTATGACTCTCTTCTGCTAGTTCAAATCTGCTGTTGAACCTCTCTAATGGATTTTTCATTTTAGCTATTTTATTTTTCAACTCTAGAATTTTTATCTGACTCTTCCTTATTATTTTCATCTCTTTATATTGTCTTGGTGAAACACTGTTCTCAGGCTTTCCTTGTCTCTTTGGCAAAACACTATTCTCAGGCTTTTCTTTAAATTTTTAGACATGGTTTCCTTTAGTTCTTTCCCTGGTGATTCAGATGATAAAGAATCTGCGTGCAATGCAGGCAACCTGGGTTTGATCCCTGGGTCGGGAAGATTCCCTGGAGAAGGGAACGGGCTACCCACTCCAGTATTCTTGCCTGAAGAATTCTATGGACATAGGAGCCTGGCAGGTTACTAGAGTCTGTGGGGTCACAAAGAGTCAGACATGATTGAGAGACTAATACACATATTAGCTGACTTCATTTTTTTTTTGTCTAAATTCCAACATTTAGACTGCAGCAGGGACAGTTTCTATTGACAGCTTTTTTCTTGTGTATGGACCATACTTTTCTGTATCTTTGCATATCTGATCATTTTTTGTAGAAAATGGGACGTTTTAGACACAATATAATATGGTTCTTCTGGAAATCAGATTTCCCCCAGGTTTTGTTGTTATTGTTTTTGTCACTGTCATTGTCGCTGTTTGTTTAGACATATTTCTTAGACAGATTCTATAATGTTTGTATTCCTTGGAGTGTGTCCCCTGAAATCTCTGCCTGGTTAGATAAGTGTCCAGCTAATAATTGTTCACAGATCTCCTTAAATGTCTTGAACCATTAAGTCTTCTATTTTTTTCTGAGGTGCTCTGTGTTGCATGTTGGATCATTTCTTCAACATTTAGCCAAACAGTTTATAACTACCTCAAGTTCAGCCATAGGAGAGAAATTATTAAAAGGCCTTCTCGGGTCCTTTCTAGGCACACGCACAGCCCAGGGCATGCACATGGCCATCTAGATCCCAGGAATGTGTCAGATCTTTTCAAAGCCCCCAGTATATGTTTCATTCCCCTTTGATGTTTTTGGCCAGGCTTTTGTTTGCTCTACTTAGTTTCAGTTAGTCTAAATCACCTGAGATGTTAAACATCTTGGGGATAGAACTTTTCCCACTGAGGTAGCTCTAAGTCAGGTAAAGTAATGAGAAGCTGTATGAATGAGGCTTCTCTAGCTAGCTTTAAGACATATTAGAAAATGACAAGACGAAAAGTTATGACCAACCTAGATAGCATATTCAAAAGCAGAGATATTACTTTGCCAACAAAGGTTCATCTAGTTAAGGCTATGGTTTTTCCTGTGGTCATGTATGGATGTGAGAGTTGGACTGTGAAGAAGGCTGAGCACCGAAGAATTGATGCTTTTCAACTGTGGTGTTGGAGAAGACTCTTGAGAATCCCTTGGACTGCAAGGAGATCCAACCAGTCCATTCTGAAGGAGATCAGCCCTGGGATTTCTTTGGAAGGAATGATGCTAAAGCTGAAACTCCAGTACTTTGGCCACCTCATGCAAAGAGTTGACTCACTGGAAAAGACTCTGATGCTGGGAGGGATTGGGGGCAGGAGGAGAAGGGGACGACAGAGGATGAGATGGCTGGATGGCATCACTGACTCGATGGACGTGAGTCTGAGTGAACTCCGGGAGTTGGTGATGGACAGGGAGGCCTGGCGTGCTGCGATTCATGGGGTCACAAAGAGTCGGACACGACTGAGCAACTTATCTGATCTGATCTGATAGGTCTGTGAGTTTTTGAGGAACTACAAACCCAGTCTCCCCACTAAGGTGTTAAAAGGTTACTGGTTTCCATAGCTACTGTGGTCAAAGGGCTGTTAGTTTTCAAGGCTACCACAAAGCTCTGGAGAAGGGAATGAGAGGCAGGGTTAAGTTAAAATGCCACAAAATCTGCTGCCACTAAGGCTCAACGTGTTTCCATCAATAAACACTCTTCAGATTGTCATGAGCCTTTTGGTTCATTTACAGAGTTCTGAAAATGTTGATTTTAACAATTTTTGCCAGTGTCCTTTTTGTTTTTATGGAGGAGTTGATTTTATGAGATCTTTAATTTACCATTCCCTCCAAGTACAATCCTAAAGAAATCTTGCTCCAGTATGACTAACAATTTGCCTACAATGAACACATTCCTGAGTAGGTGGAAGCTGAAAATTACCTCTAGTGTGAAGATCTGGGGAACTGAGACACAGGAGGCAAAAAAGGTTTACCCTTTGGTACCTTTTGAAATTTTTACCATGTTCATGTGTTACTTACTCAAAAAACATTTTTAATATAACTATAAAAGGAGGAGTGGAGATCCTTGGTGGCTTAGTGGTTAGGATTCCATGCTTTTACTGCTGTGGCCCAGGTTCAATCCCTGATCAGGGAACTGAGATCCCACAAGCCATGCAGTGTGACCAAAGACACCATGAGATATACTACACCCTATTGAGAGTTTAAGCGGCACTCTCATTCACTTAAAGAGTCTTGCTCATTATTAAGGCTGTTAACTACCACAGCAATAGAGCAGATATCTTTGACTTAAGAATTCTTTCCCTCAGTGTATTCTTTTTTGCTATGGACAGTTGTATCCCCATGGTCTAGCTCATTTTTCCCCTACAATGATCCACTTTTATAATATGTGATAGAATATATATCATATCCTGAACTTCTTCATAGCTCTTCTCACAACTGTAATTAAATTATGTGAGTAATCAGACGTTTAATGTATGCTCCAAGAGGGCAAAGCCTTATTCACCATTGTATCTCCAGTTGTCCAGTTGCCGGACACATAGTGGGTGCTTCGTAAATCCTTTTTGAATTAAAATTAATTACCTTTACATTGTGTAAGGCTTTAGCACTTGATACAAGCCCAGTAAAGCATCATGAGGGCCCTCCACCCGATGGAGGTAGGAGGTGAAAAATTCAGCTCTAGATTTCCAGAAAACTCCTCTGGAAAAGCATGTATCTTTCCAGATCATTATGAACTTTTAGGAAATTTCTATAGTAACTGATTAGAGAAACAGATATCAGATTAAACAGAAGGTTTGGGTTATGCTTTACAAAACAAGGCTGTAAAAATGAAGCTGAAAAGTAATTTTCCTTCATCACTTTAAACTCTGAAAAACTTTTCTTAATAAGCAAATCAAGGCATAATCTTCCCTGTACCATTCACCATCCATTTTTAAAAAACCGCTTCTTGTAAATGGTCACACACTGAAAGGCTGGCTTGGTTCACTTTTGCACCCTGGTCCCCACAGCACTCCAATCTGGCTACTTTGGAATCTGGTCTTCCGAGGGCCTTCTATGAATATAGTAATACTGCCTCCAGCAAATTCCATTTGACTTTGCTTCGTACCTACTAAGAGCAATACCATATAACATACTCATTACATTGATCTGAGCTACTCTTCAGAATATCTCTAATACAGTCCTTCCCTCAGTATCTGTGGGGAATTGGTTCCAGAACCCCTGTGGATACCAAAATCCACAAAATATTCAACTCTCTATATACAGTGGTGTAGTATTTACATATAATCTACCCACATCCTCCTATTACTTATAATATCTCATGTAAATGCTATGTAAATAGTTGCTAGCATGTGGCAAATCAAGTTTTGCTTTGGGGAACTTTCTGGAATTCTTTTCCAAATATTTTCTATCCCCAGTTGGTTGAATCCAGAGAGGCAAAACTTGCAGATACAGAGCCGACTATAACAACATGTCCTCCAAGGCACTGATTAACTATCACCAGGATAATGACAGGATATCTGCTGACTGAGAATGTATATATTACATCGCCAACTCCTCCCTGCACCCCATAGCACTATACCCACTCCAGAGGAATTAAAAGCTTTGGTCTCCCTCAGTATAGAGCTATTCAGGACAGAACTGAAAAGCACCGGGTTGGGACCTCTCAAGAAGCATTCATCAAGAGGATAATCAAATAGGCTAGCATGATTCATGTCATTTATTCACATGGAACATATCAGTTCAATTTTCCTTTTGTCTGTTCTCTCAGAGGAAAGGCGAATTTGGTCCAAAGTTTCCAATGGAATCAATTTAGGTTGCTTGACTGTGCAATACAGTGGCAGCCCAGAAAACAGAATGAGGAAACCAGGAGGAACCCTAAAGCTCACTGACAAAACCTCTAATTTTAGAAATGGGAAAACTCAGGTTCATGAAACTAAAGACTTACTCAGAGTCATATAGCTAGGAGGTGGCACAGTTGGAACCAGCACCCAGGTTCTCTGTGTGTAAAGCTAGAGATGGCTCCATAAAGTATATTCAATATGAAATTTGCCTCAAAGATGGAACTGACCCATCCTTTCAGGAAAACAAAAATTTACCAAATAGGTGTCCCAGTTGCCAAAGCAAGAGCTGAACAGGTACCCCAAAAGGTCATCTTAATGTAAACATCTAAAACTCTTTATCTTTAAAAGTACAGAATGTAAGAAAGTGACATTTTTGCATTCTTTTAAAACATAAGTTTCCATTAGTCCAAGACAGCCTATGTGTTTGTGGTTTGTACATGTATATGAGTGAGCTTAATGATATAATTCTTTTTTCTGACATCTGTTTTATACATATAAAGTACATTATCCTTGGTTTTTGAATGATTACTTCAAATTTTTGTTAAATTTTTTGTATTTAATTAAATACTGCCAGTATACTAATATAATGTCAAACTTTATGTTGGTATAAAATAAGATCCTATAATTAAGTTACTCATTCCCTTCCCAAATGATTAAATTATAATATGCAATGAAAAAGTCATGGAATGTTAGATCTGAAAGTGGGCTTACATATCCCCTATCCATCCTCACTTATGTAAAGCTGCAGACCAAGGACCCCAGCAAAAAGACTTACCAAGGTCACAGATCCTATTAGTAGCAGAACCATCACCATACCCATCACATTTAGGGTTTTTTTCCCCACTATACCATCATTCTGCCTCGCTCCATTTGCAGTGTCTACTGGTGCTTCCCCAGAGAAATCTCTTTCTGGAGACTATCACCTTTCATTTTCCTAGCCCATTTCCAAGACTCCTAGACTGTTAGAAGTAGATCATCTAGCTCAGGAATTGCAACCTGATTGAATCCAGGCTGTGAATACATTTCATTTAGCTATCACAGTTTTAAAGAAAGTGAAGGCTTTTGTAATGAGATGAAGCTGCTGTATTTTACCCCAATCACTCCAGTCCTATTAACCCACTTCCAATAGCTTCATACTTTTCTGTTTTCTCCTTGGCCATGGAGACAGCATTGGAACTGTGAACCTTGAATCCAGTGCAGGCATAATTAACAGCACACCAAAGTAAAATAAAATAAACTAAATAAACTAATGGAAAATATTAAACATGGCATTATGTTTTACCAATAACTATATTCACTGCCTTACCAATAAAAAAGTCCATTTAGGTTAACTAGTCATATTAAAGTTCTGCAAACTACAACCACTGAATCAAACCCAGCCCACAGCTATTTCTGTATGCCCCTGCTCTAGCTAAGCTGAAAATGGTTTTTATATTTTTAAACAGCTGAAAAATTCAAAGGAAGATAATATTTTGTGACATGAAAATTATGGAAAATTTACTTTTCAATGTCAATAAGTCAAGTTTTATTAGAACACAGCAACTCTCATTTCATGTGCGTATTATCTATAGCTGCTTTCTCTCAACAATGGCAATTAGGTAATTGCCACAGAGACTGCTGCTGCTGCCGCTGCTAAGTCACTTCAGTCATGTCCGACTCTGTGCGACCCTAGAGATGACAGCCCACCAGGCTCCCCCGTCCCTGGGATTCTCCAGGCAAGAACACGGGAGTGGGTTGCCATTTCCTTCTCCAATGCATGAAAGTGAAAAGTGAAAGTGAAGTCGCTCAGTCGTGTCCGACTCCTAGCAACCCCATGGACTGCAGTCTACCAGGCTCCTCTGTCCATGGGATTTGCCAGGCAAGAGCCACAGAGACTACATGCCCTCAAAGCCTAAAATATTGCCCTTTACAGAAGAGGTCTGCTGACCCCTGAGCTATATCAAAGAAAATTTAAAGTTCCTAATAATCTGCAGTAAAGTCACAAATATTTGTTTAGAATTGGAACATCTTATATCGCTCTCAGATAAATCTTCCTAAAGCACAGTTCAGACCACGCCTCTGTGCTACCAAAAATGTTTTTAATACTCCCTGCCTGTAAAGAAAAGCCTAAAGTACTTAACAGGTCACGCACAGTCAAAGCCCTCAACCTTCCATTCCAAGGTCATCTCCCAAACTTCTCTTCTTGCACCATATAACCCAGATGACCTGAATTATTTGCTATCCCTTTACATTCTCTATGTCATTCCTACTACATGAAATTCCCTGTCCTGAATATAGTGCAATGCAGGGCCCTCAGAGTCAGATCTGGGCTCTAATTCAGACTCCTGCCCTTATCAGCTGAGAAAGTTACTAAATTCCTCTGAACTTCAGTTTTTTCACAGAAAGAGTGGAAATAATAGTCCTTGCCTCATAAGTCTGTTATAAGATTTTAATTCTTGGCATACAGGAACATTAAAAAGCAGAGACATTATTTTGTTGACAAAGGTTCATATAGTCAACACTATGGTTTTTCCAGTAGTCATGTATGGATGTGAGAGTTGGACCATAAAGAAGGCTGAGCACCAAAAAATTGATGCTTTTGAACTGTGGTGTTGGAGAAGACTCTTGAGAGTCCCTTGGGCTGCAAGGAGATCAAACCAGTCAATCCTAAAGGAAATATTCATCGGAAGGATGGACGCTGAAGCTGAAGCTCCAATACTTTGGCCATCTGATGCAAAGAGCCAACTCATTGGAAAAGACCCTGATATTGCGAAAGATTGAAGGCAGAAGAAGGGGATGACAGAGGACGAGATGGTTGGATGGCATCACTGATTCAATGAACACAAGTTTGAGCAAGCTCCAGGAGATGCTGAAGGACAGGGAAACCTGGCCTGCTGCAGTCCGTGAGGTCACAAAGAGTAGGACATGACTGAGCAACTGAACAACAACAACATATAGGAACAGCTAAATAAGTGATAAGTCAATTCTGCCCAATTACAATGCTACTTTCTCCTTTGCTTTCCCTTATCCTTCCACAGGGAAATGACCTCTCCGTCATGTTGTATACCATGGTATCCACCTGTCCCACTCTATGGCTCTGATCCATATCTACTACCTTATACTTTAGTGATCTTTACACATATCTTATCTCCCCTACCAGTCTAGGACCTCCTTGAGGGCAGGATCCCATCTGTGACTTTCTCTGTAACATTTGTAACAACGCTGAGAACAATGGCTTGAATTTAGTATGTGAATGAGTATTTACTGAATGAATGATACATGTTCACTGAATTATATAACGTTTATTAGGTGTATCATGTTCACTTGTTGTAAATACCTAGCCTAAGTGCATAGAAAATATTCATACAACATCAAGGACCAAAGCTGCCAATATAAAAACAAAAAACAGGGATTTCCCTAGTGGTCCAGTGGTTAAGAATCCACCTTGCAATGCAGGGGACATGGGTTCAATCCCTGGTGGGGGAACTAGGATTCCACATGCCATGGGGCAGCCTGCAAGCCACAATAAAAGATCGCACATGCCCAATGCAACCAAATAAATAAATATTTTTTAAATAACAAAAAGAAAAGTGGGCAGTATATTCACCTTTCAGAGTGCCAGTGTTTTTATTTGTCATTGATTTAAATTATAATCACCATTTTTTACTCCAACAATTATGAATAGATCACATTTAAGGGGAGGGAGCAAATCAGTCACTTTCCCAAAGAAGACATACTGAATATCATTCATAACATCAATTACCTCTGAGCACAGATCTAAGAAAATCTAGATATTCAAATAGAATCCATATTTAATAAACGAATTATCACACACAGCTGTGACTAAAACCTTATCTAGAGCTCTGGACAAAATCAAACACAAGCTGGAAATCAAGTTCCAACTAGCTTAACAACTTAAACAAAAACTGCAGCTGATTTTTGCAGCGTGAAGCACCAGGTTTCATTGGTTACCAGAAACACTAACCAGTTGATTTGATGGTCAATTTAATAAATTAAATGAAAAAGTGCCAATAATTCTTCTTTACTTTTAATGCCAGATTCCAAATGACAAAATGAATCCACACACATATACAAAATTAATCACTGAGCCATGCCAATATAGGGAATGAATTTTCCACAAGATGACAGCAAAAAAAATGTTTCCAACTACTTTTGTTTATGGATTTCCCTTTAGAAACCTACCAAAAAGTATATTCAGCCACTATATTATTAACCTGAAGATGTATTATCAACAACTTAAAATATTTAGCCGTTTCCATTTACAAAATACTTTCACAATCCATTAACTCCTTTGAGCCTCAAAGCAACTCTGTGAGGTGCATACAATTACCCCCATTTTATATCTGAAATATATGATATGTGCCTTCCTATCCCAAAATGGTGAATCCAAGATTGTAACCCAGGTCTTCTAATCTAATTCCAGTGTTCTCTCTTCCTTTTTCCTCCATACAAAGCAAAAGTATACCTTTGTTTTGCATCTACCTCACTTACTCTGAAAAAGCTGCCCAGCTAGCCCATTTTGAGGAAGCAGAGTGGGAGTATAAACATTACTGTGGTCAAGACAGCGGGAAACATCCTGTCTTTGCCTCTAGCAAATCATGTTTTTAGAATCATGTAACTTAAAGAAAAGAAATGGAGTCTGGGTTAGCTGCTGGGTTTTATTTCCTAACTGTCCTATTTTTGGCTTTCTGTGTATACTCAAGAAAGGAAAACCGCCATAAATACCAAGAACCCCCTGAGCCAAAATAACTCTTAGATCTTCTGCCCATATTCAAAGGTTTAAACCTGCATAATTGTTGACTCTCACCACTTTTAATCCCCCAAAAGGAAAGAATAAAAACCGCAACTTACCACTTGCCTAGAAAACTTTTGCCCTTCCTCCACCATTTTATTGAACTGTATTTTCACAAATACTTTCAGCTTATCCTGCACTTCACAAAGCCAGTCCCTTCTGAGGGCTTAGATGAGCTTCATTTAACTATGAATACTGCACTAAGTAGTTTACTGTAACAAGTAAACAAGCAAAAAAAAATCCAAACATTTCCCGCTTTTCCTTTCAGGAACCCTCACCTTTCTAACTACTTTTGTAGCACAACCAGCATATCTTTAACCTCTCAATGAAGTCTATTAAGCAGCAACACACCCCAAACCCTGGGCTAAAGTCTACGGATCAGCATTTCAAATATCCCATCTTTAAGATGCAACCAAGAGTTTACTCTTGTTCAGACTAAAATACGACACACCATCACATGATTCAATTCAATGAAACAACAAGTAGGAACTTGCAACACTTATGACCAAAGTAGGCAGACAACATATACAGGGAAAGCCCAGACTCCAAGGGGCAAATCAGGAGAGCTGCACAACAAAAACCACTGCACTGCGGCTCCCAAGTTTTTCTCCTTGCTCTTGGTTGGCTGTATTTGCCTTAAGAAGGTCCCCACGCTGGACCAGACACACTATTTGTGGGATAAATCCACTCAGAAAAAAAAATATTACAGGTATACAGAATATATTTGCCAGTGACTTTGACTTTATTTTTCATAATCATCCTTCAACCAAGAGAAAAAATGGATTATCACCACCCATTCCCTATCTTCCATTCTTATGGGTATATACTTTGGCACAATGGATTGATCTGCCTGCACTCTTGTTGGGGATGTTTATTATTCTTTATCTTACTCCAAACCTTCTGCCAACTAGCAGAAATAGAAAATCTATACACAGCGGGGAAGTGGGGGAGGGCCCCAGAGTTCTTAGTTCTGAGGACCTGGAAAGCCAAGCTAGGTGAGGTTCCGTCAACCTGGTGACTCCCAACCTGAGCTCTCTACTATGCTCCCAGGGAGCTGGGCTCCTCCTGCTAGGGACTAGGCAGGTCTTTGTTCCACCTGTGAGGAGAATTCAGTGGCACATGAGGTCATTTAATAATTCCGAATTTAGACCAACCTTGAACACAACCATAACTCAGTAACTTAAAGAGCAAAGGTGCTTTCCTTAGAAAATAACTTGCCATTGGCAATTTTTTACTACCCCCACATTTATCTGCAGCAACTAGAGGCCAAGCAGGAACAAAACCCTGACTCAAGCTGCTGGCCTGAATTCCCAATTCTTTAGGAGGTTGTGGGGCAGTCCCTTGGTCAGCTTAGATGTCCCTTTCATACATGGGTATAAACATGTCTGACAATACAAGTGGCCTGTCCCTTTAGAACAGGAGTCTGACAAGAAAGGATAGCTGCTGAACAAGACAGTCCCTCAGCTACAGATACTGTCTTACAAACCAAAACCACTAAAGGGGAAAACCCCAATTCTAGTTGTAGCCACCAACTTCCACTTCTACTGACCCCACTTCCAAAATATCCGGAAAACCATGAGCCTCAGACACTTGGGCTGGGGTGTGGAAGATCTCCAAAGGCCAAAAGCACCGGCTCAGGGAAACTGCTCATCGAAGTCTTCCACTTACTTCTCATTGCGCTGATAAGCGCGTTGCCGTCTTTGATCACATCTTTGATGAATTTATTGGTCCTCTCCAGTTCCTGCTCATAACATTTGAGCCTCTCGCGGAAATCAGGACTGTCCAGGTAGCAGTCGCTGAACTCCAGCGGGGGATGCCCCATGGTTCTGATGACAGGGATTGGAAGGAGAAAGGAAAGACACAAAGATCAAGAGCATCAGTGGCACAGTACGAGGAAAAGATGGGTTGCGCAGAGTGCAGGACCCGTTTAGGAAGCTGCAGCCTCCCTCCCTTTAGAGGACAGATACCTGTTCAGATGAGATTCCTGGGGAGAGCTGGCTGGTCTGTACCGGAAACGGGCGGCCCGGCGATTGCTTCAGGTGACGGCGAAAGCTAACTAACGCAGTTGGATCCCGGCGGGGTGCTGCTTAACAAGCAACATGCCCCCTAGTCATCTCTCCCCTGACAGGCAGCAGAAACCAACTCGTCTCTTCTCCGGAGAGCGGCTGGATCCTTCCCGAGCAACTGCAAACGTGACACTTTGGCCCGCCCAGGGTGTAGGCGGGGGTGAGCGCTGAGGGTGGGAGGTGCCTCTCCTTGCTCCCAACTGCCGAGCCAGCAGAAGATTTCCTTTGCCGAGCTCCGCGGGTAACCCGGAGTGCACTGTCCCCTCCCCCTTCTTAAAGCCAGCGCCTCCGCCCTTCCCCGGCGAAGCCCATGTACCGAGGCAGGGTACTCGGGTTCCTTAAACTGTATCTTACTTGCACCCTAGGGTCTCTTTACCAGAATCTGCCGTCTCCTAAAGTTCTTCCTGGTCCGAGGGAGCGGCCTTTTGTCCTGCTAAGCGCCAGAGGTGTTAAGCCGGGCGACAATGAAACGTAGCCTTCCTCCAAAGACGCCCGAACGGGAAGAGGAGGGCAACAGCGCGACGCACAATAGCTGCGGTAGCCCGGCGCTTCCCTACGGAAACTGGGGAGCAGTCAGCGCCCTAGACTCCAGTTGGAAAGCGTGGCGGCTTGGGAGATGTAGTCTTTCCGTTTCGCGCCCTGTGACTCCTTCCTGCGATCTCCGCATTATCCCGCCAGGGCGCCGGCTCTCTTGCAGAGTATTCCCAGCACACCCCAGCTAATAGCTGTCCCAGCGCAGCCTCCAAAGGCAGGTGCGCCCGCACTAGTTGTTTTTCAGCCGCCAAGCCGTGTGGGAATCCCTTGCGACTCAATGGACTGTAGCCCACCAGGCTCCTCTGTCCATGGGCTTTCCCAGGCAAGAATACTGGAGTGGGTTGCCATTTCCTTCTCCAGGGCATCTTCCCCACCATCTCCTGTATTAGCAGGCAGATTCTTTACCACTAAGCCACCTGGGAAGCCCCTAGAGTATACCTGGAAAGTTTCCAAAATGGGAGGGAGTGAGAACCCAGGAGAGATCAACTGTGGGATGATGTCTCTCACTTCTCTTTATTTGGCTGGATTGTTGTTGTTTTTTTCCTTCTTTTTTCCAGCTTCCCTCTGACTGACTCACTTCTATTTCTCCTCCCTTTCCCATTTCTATGAGCTCTAATTCCCATATGCCTTCTACCTGAAGGGTTGACTCCTGCTCTTGGATCTCTGTGTTAAGCTCAGAACCCCCTGCCAGAGAAAAGGAGGCCATAATTAGGAATTCATTTTTCCCTGAATAGGACCACAAGTCTAGTTTTTGTGATCCAACTCATTGCATTGGCTGTTGATTAAAGCATGTGATTTTCCATGTGTAAGTAGAAAAGTTATAAAGAGGATGTTATAAACTGTCTTGCAGCTTCCCTAAGAGGCCTCTTGTCCATTGTCTATTGTAGGAGAACTAGGGCTACTCTTACAGGTGGCTGCCTTTAGACTCACAGTAGCTAGGGGCTGGAAAATAGTGTGTACACGAGCAAAAAGATTGAATTTAATTTTGGGAAAGTGTTTAGATTACATTGCCTTGTGAAGAAAGCCAAGAAAGCCAGAAAGCCAGATTGTAAATAGAGTAGTAACAGCTTCTCTACCTATATTAGTATCTTATTGCTGCTGTAACAAATTATCACAACCTTGATGACTTGAAATAGCACAAATTTATTATCTTACACTTTTGGAAGTCAGAAATTAAAAATACAACTCTGTAGGCCATATCAAGATATCAAATAGGCTGTGTTCCTTTCTGGAGACTCTAAGACAGAATCCATTTCCTTGCCTTTTCCAGCCTCTAGAAGCTGTCCACATCCCCTGGCTCATAGCCCCCTTCCTCCATCTTTAAAGCCAGTAGTGGCCAGTCAAGTCTCTCTCCCACTGCATCACTTTGACACTGACCCTTCTGCCTCCCTCTTTCTCTTATAAGGACCCACCAATAACCCAAGATAATCTCCCCATCTCAAGATACTTAAGCCTACAAAGTCCTTTTGTCATATAAGACAATACAGTCACACATTCTAGGGATTGTGACATGGATGTCTATGGGAGAAATATTCTTTACCTTCCACGCAGTCTATAATCCCATAACCCAATGTGCGCATGTATGGGGGCATGCATGCTCAGTGGCTCAGTAGTTTCCAACTCTTTGGGACCCCATGGACTGTAACCCACTAGACTCCTCTGTCCGTGGAATTTTCCAGGTAAGAATACTGGAGTGGGCTGCCATTTCCTACTCCAGCGGATCTTCCCCACCCAGGGACCAAACGTGCATCTCCTGCATCAGCAGGCAGATTCTTTACCACTAGAGCCACCTTGGAAGCCCATAACCAACTTCATGATTCCTCAAAACAATCCTATGAAGTTAGTATTATTATTATTATACCCATTTAAAGATGAGACAGCTGAGTTGAAGAGAGGTTAAGTGACTTAACCTTAACTAGTTTAAACTTGAACCTACCCTGCTTTTTAAAAAAAATCTTTTTTTTTAATTTTTTCAATTAGAGTATAATTGCTTTAGAGTGCCATGTGTACAGTTCTGCTGTATGACAACATGAATCAGTTATATGTATACATATATATACTCCTTCTTGAGCTCCGTCCCTCTTGAACCTCCCTCCTACCACCCATCTCACCCCTCTGGACCATCACAGAGCACCGAGCTGAACTTCTTGTGCTATATGGCAGCTTCCCACTAGCCATCTGACCTACTTGTGGAGCCTACCTTGCTCTTAACCACTACACTATATCACAGTAATGGACAAGAGTCCAATGAGGAAACTTTCTGAGAATTAATAGATAGCCACATCCCAGGAAAGGATTTTATTTCCTACTCATTTTTCTTTATGAGAAAATGTCCATTTTCTTTAAAAACACCAATGCAGATACTAAGGGAAGATGCCCAAGGAATGGGTAAATGGTCTTTCATTCTAGGAAGATTCCCTATAATATTCATCAACTAATTCAACAAACATTTGTTGAACACCTACTTTATTTCTTGATTTATAGAGCCTATGCCTATATTTTCATCATGATGAAAATTATCATTAACATTACTAATGTTTAGCTATCATCTAATCCCTGCACTCAAAGTGTTTTACAGTCATCTGTGTTATCCTTTATCTAGTCAATGAAACTTAAGTGCAGAGAAATAAAAGTGTCCTGGACCGAATACCAAGGAAGAGGGTTAAAATTAGAACTTAGTCCTTCAGTTAATAGCAGTATTAATTGTTATCCTAGATGCTTTGCACACACTAAACCTAACCCTGACAACACCCCCTATAGTACTGGGATCTTCAAATGTTTGTTCACATAATTCCTAAAAGTTTTTTGAGAAGCTATTTACTCCCTCACTCATTTCTAAGTTAACATCTAAATTTTTTCATCATGCTTAAACAGTTGCAAAAGGTATAATTTCTAGCATACTATACATATTGACAATTTAAAATAAAACTGTTATATTACATATTTAAAGATATTCATTGGATTCTAGAAACCAGGGCAATTGATGTCTATCATCAAACATTAAACTTGAAAGTGTAAACTTTTCTTTAACCATCAGGAAAAAAGCATTGTTTCTTTTTTCTCCTTGAAATCAAATATCCATTACATTCTTCCTACAGAATCATAGCCTATCATAATATATTTTTATAGTTGAAAGTCATCTACTGAACTCCATATTGATTTTTTTGCAACAAAATAGGTACATAAATAGAAATTGAATTATTTTTATTTCCTTGTAGCCATAAATGTCTAATTATAAAAAGTCTTCTAGATTGAGTTATAGTTGCAATTGTTATACATACACAATAGGTAAGAATATCATGAAGATATTATACATCATGATTATTATTAATAATAAAATATAAAATTTTATTTGAAATGCATCTGTTAGTGAGATGGATGAGGAGGAAGTAGGTTACAGGGTCTTGAGTTAAAGAAGATTCCTGTGGGGAGGGAGGAGGGAGGAGGGTTCAGGATGGGGAGCACATGTATACCTGTGGTGGATTCGTTCTGATGTTTGGCAAAACTAATACAGTGCTTCAGGTTTAAAAATAAAATAAAATTTTAAAAAAATAAAAAATTAAATTAAATTAAATTTTAAAAAAATAAAATAAAGAAGATTCCTGGATGTGAATATTTTGAATTGTTGTTTTACTTAGCCTCAAGGGTTTATACAGTCTGAGTCAAAGTATCACAGTAAGATTCCTGACATTTGAAAGGTGTGCTTTTCTTTTTAGAGTCTGGGGAAAAGAGGTGGGGAAAAGAAGTGGGAAAGGCAAATCATTTTTAGCAAATATTTAGCAAACATCATTTAGCAAATAGTACTAAATGAATTTATTGACTTGAAAATTGCTTCCCTTTCAACTTTATTCATAATTTGTAAATGGATAAATAAACTATGATACATCCATGGAATAGAATATCATTCGGAGCTAAAAAGAAATGTGCTATCATGATATCACTTATATGTGGAATATAAAAAAAATGATAAAAATGAACTTATTTAAAAAACAGAAACAGAGTCACAGATGTAGAAAACAAACATGGTTACAGGGGTGGGGTGGAAGGTAGGAGAGGGAATAAACTGGAAGATTGGGATTGACATATACATACCACTATATATAAAATAAGGACAGGGAACTTGTCCTGGGATATATAATATAGCACAGGGAACTCTAATCAGTACTCTGTAATAGCCTATATGGGAAAATAATCTATAAAAAAGAGTGGATGTATATGTATGCTACTGCTACTGCTGCTAAGTCGCTTCAGTCGTGTCCGACCCTGTGCGACCCCATAGACGGCAGCCCACCAGGCTCTGCCGTCCCTGGGATTCTCCAAGCAAGGGATGTATATGTATAACTGATCCATTTTGCTGTACAGCAGAAACTAACACAACAATGTAAATCAACTATACTCCAATAAAAATATAAAAAAAGAAAAGAAATGAGCTACTAAGACATGAAAAAACATGGAGGAAACACATGCACATATTACTAAGTGAAAGAAATCAATCTGAAAAGACTGCATAATAAATGATGCCAACTGTGATATTCTGAAAAAGGCAAAACTACAGAGACAGTAAAAAGATCAGTTGTTGCCAGGATTTTGACGAGGGAAGAAAGGAATAGGTAGAATACCAGAGGATTTTTATAACAGTAAAAATGCTCTGTATGATATAATAATGGTGTATACATTTCATTGTATGTTTGTCCAAACCCATAGAATGTACAACACCAAAAGTGAACCCTAGTGTAAAATTTGGACTTTGAGTGATTATGATGTGGTTTCAACATAAGTTCGTCAAATGTGCCACTCTGGTGGAGAATGTTGATAATGAGGGAAAGTTATGCATATGTTGGAGGCAACAAAATAGAGGAAATCTCTATACCTCCCTCTCAATTTTTGTGACCCTAAAACTGCCCTGAAAATAAAGTCTTTAAACTTTTGTGGGAGGACAGAAATCCTATTTCCCATGCATCTTGTATGTCAAAGTAATAACACCTCCACAGTCTTAATTCACGACAAATACCTCACCCCTAAAGAATCATCCTATTTCAGATGTGATGCTGTGAAAAGAATACTGAGTTTGAAAAAATACAAGTAACAGAGGCCTGAAGTTGAATCTGACTCCACTCTTTACAAATGCTGTGACCTTGAGCAACTCATGTAAACTGTCCTTGGAATAGTACCTTCTTCTAAGGATTAACCATAGATAATGTATATGGAAGTCCTTAGCACATAATAACTCCTTGATAAATATTGGTTGAATCCAATGCTTTTTCATTGTTCTTGTTCTGATGGATAGCATCAGAGGCAGGGAGAAGTCATTATTCACAATGATATTCCTAGAAAACATTACTCTCTCTCTCTCTCTCTCTCTCTCTCTCTATATATATATATATATATATATATATATATATATAATAACAGAACTTTATCCCTGTTCATCATCATAGGAAACTAAAAAGGCACATTCAGAGTAATTAACATTTCAACTCACATAGAAACTCTAATCTGGTTTGTGGTGTAATTAATATGCTATCTCAACTTTCAGGACACTCACAGGGTCTGCAGCTTTGTAACATGGCAAAGATTCTCAGAGTTTAAGAACTAGAACATGAAATTAAGTTAATCATTTTAGTGGATTACTCCAAGGTGCAGTTGCAGGACAGCTCTAAGGGTCAACAATGTTCAGTTCAGGTCATCCAG
This sequence comes from Bubalus kerabau, assembly GCF_029407905.1. Lineage (NCBI taxonomy): Eukaryota > Metazoa > Chordata > Mammalia > Artiodactyla > Bovidae > Bubalus > Bubalus kerabau. The sequence continues at coordinate 96,944,948 of NC_073647.1, read as the reverse complement.
GATAAGAGCTTATTAGTTTGATGTATCTGTCTGTCCATCCTTCATGCTGGAACCAGAACCAAAGGGAATCGGGAGAGGGAAAGTAAAGAAATTAGATGTTATAGAATTTTAGGAAAGGCAATGTACTTGCCCAAGAAAGCAAAATAAATATCCAGTATTAACTTAATATGCCAGTTTCTGTTTCATCTCTCCCATGTGGGACCATAGCTAGATTCATTAAAATATTTCTTACAGTGCTTATTAATCATTTACTTTTCTCCACATATGAAAAAGTGAAATGAGTTCTTTTGAAAATGGTCTCAGTTCAGTTTAGTCACTCAGTCATGCCCAGTTCTTTGCAACCCCATGGACTGCAGCATGCCAGGCTTCCCTGTCCATCGCCAACTCTGGGAGCTTATTCAAACTCATGTCCCTCGAGTCAGTGATGCCATCCAACCATCTCATTCTCTGTCGCCCTCTTCTCCTCCTGCTTTCACTCTTTCCCAGCATCAGGGGCTTTTCAAATGAGTGAGTTCTTCGCATCAGGTGGCTAAAATGTTGAAGTTTCAGCATCAGTCAATTTAACGAATATTCAGGATTGATGTCTTTTAGGATTGACTGGTTTGATCTCCTTGAACTCCAAGGGCCTCTCAATAGTCTTCTCCAACACCACAATTGAAAAGCACCAATACTTTGGTGCTCAGCTTTGTTTATAGTCCAACTCTTACATCCATACATGACTACTGGAAAAAAACATAGCTTTGACTAGCTTGACCTTTGTTGGCAAAGTAATGGCTCTGCTTTGTAATATACTGTCTAGGTTGCTCAAAGCTTTTCTTTCAAGCAGCAAGTGACTTTTAATTTCATGGCTGCATTCACCATCTGCAGTGATTTTGAAGCCCAATAAAATAAAGTCACTCACTGTTTCCATTATTTCCCCATCTATTTGCCATGAAGTCATGGGACCAGATGCCATGATCTTAGTTTTCTGAATGTTGAATAAGCCAACTTATTCACTCTCCTATTTCACGTTCATCAAGAGGCTCTTTAGTTCTTCTTCGCTTTCTGCCATAAGGGTGGTGTCATCTTCATATCTGAGGTGATTGATATTTCTCCCAGCAGTCTTGATTCCATCTTGTGCTTCATCCAGCCCAGCATTTTGCATGATGTACTCTGCATATAAGTTAAATAAGCAGGGTGACAATATACAGCCTTGATGTACCCCTTTCCCGATTTGGAACCAGTCTGTTGTTCCACATACAGTTCTAACTGTTGATTATACAGATTTTGCAGGAGGCAGGTCAGGTGGTCTGGTATTCCCATCTCTTTCAGAATTTTCCACAGTTTTTTGTGATCCACTAGTCAAAGGTTTTGGTAGTCAATAAAACAGAAGTAGATGTTTTTCTGGAACTCTCTTGCTTTCTCGATGATCCAACAGATGTTGGCAATTTGATCTCTGGTTCCACTGTCTTTTCTAAATCCAGCTTGAACATCTGGAAGTTCACTGTCACATACTGTTGAAGCCTCACTTGGAGAATTTTGAGCATTACTTTGCTAGTGTGTGAGATGAGTGCAATTGTGCAGTAGTTGGAATATTCTTCAGCATTGCCTTTCTTTGGGATTTGAATGAAAACTGACCATTTCCAATCCTGTGGCCATTGCTGAGTTTTCCAAATTTTCTAGCATATTTAGTACAGCAGTTTCACAGGATCATCTTTTAGGATTTGAAAGAGTTCAACTGGAATTCCATCACCTCCACTAGCTTTGTTTGTAGTAATGCTTCCTAAGGCCCATTTGACTTTGCATTCCAGGATGTCTGTCTCTAAGTGAGTGATCACACGATCGTGGTTATCTGGGTCATGAAGGTCTTTCTGGTATAGTTCTTCTGTGTGTTGTTGCCACCTCTTCTTGATATCTTCTGCTTCTGTTAGGTCCATGCCATTTCTGTCCTTTATTGTGCCCATCTTTACATGAAATGTTCCCTTGTATCTCTAATTTTCTTGAAGAGAACTATCGTCTTTCCCATTCTATTGTTTTCCGCTATTTCTCTGCACCGATCATTGAGGAAGGCTTTCTTATCTCCCGTGCTATTCTTTGGAACTCTGCATTCAAATGGGTATATCTATCTTTTTCTCCACTGCCTTTCGCTTCTCTTCTTTTCTCAGCTATTTGTAAGGACTCCTCAGACAACCATTTTGCTTTTTTGCATTTATTTTTCTTGGGGATTGTCTTGATCACTGCCTCCTGTACAATGTCACAATCCTCCATCCATAGTTCTTCAGGCACTCTATCAGATCTAATCCCTTGATTCTATTTGTCACTTCCACTGTATAATCATAAGTAAGTAAGTAAGTGAAGTCGCTCAGTAGTGTCCAACTCTTTGCGACCCCACAGACTGTAGCCTACCAGGCTCCTCTGTCCATGGGATTTTCCAGGCAATAGTACGGGAGTGGATTGCCATTTCCTTCTCCAGTGGATCTTCCCAACCCAGGAATCGAACCTGGGTCTCCTGCATTGTAGACATACGCTTTACCATCTGCTTCCCTTGTAGCTCAGTCAGTAAAGAATCTGCCTGCAGTGCAGGAGACCCGGGTTCGATCCCTGGGTTGGGAAGATCCCCTGGAGAAGGAAATGGCAACCCACTCCAGTATCTTTGCCTGGAAAATCTTATGGACAGAGGAACCTGGCGGACTGCAGTCCATGGGGTGGCAAAGAGTCGGGCACGACTGAGCATCTAACTAACTAACTAATTTGAATTTGTGTCCAGATACACTGGAGTTCCTCCTGGTCCTCAAATACACCCTTTGTTTTCTCTTCTGCTTTCTCTGACTGGTAAGTAGTTAAATACTTACCGGCATACTCTCTTTGTGATTTGATTTAGGTCATAACTAAATGGTCTAGTGGTTTTCCTTACTTTCTTCAATTTAAGTCTGAATTTGGCAATAAGGAGTTCATGATCTGAGACACAGTCAGCTCCCAGTCATGTTTTTGCTGACTGTATAGAGCTTCTCCATCTTTGGCTGCAAAGAATATAATCAATCTAATTTCAGTATTGACCACCCGATGATGTCCATGTGTAGAATCTTCTCTTGTGTTGTTGAAAGAAGTTGTTTGCTATGACCTGTGCATTCTCTTGGCAAAATTTCTGTTAGCCTTTGTCCTGCTTCATTTTGTACTCCAAGGCCAAATTTGCCTGTTACTCCAGGTGTCTCTTGACTTCCTGCTTTTGCATTCCAATCCCCTATAATGAAAAGGACATCTTTTTTGGGTGTTAGCTCTAGAAGATCTTGTAGGTCTTCATGAACCTGTTCAACTTCACCTTTTTCAGCATTACTGCTCGGGCATAGACTTGAATTACTGTGATAGTGAATGGTTTGCCTTGGCAACTAACAGAGATCTTTCTGTTGTTTTTGAGATTGCATCCAAGTACTGCATTTCGGACTCTTTTGTTGACTATGAGGGCTACTCCATTTCTTCGAAGGGATTCTTGCCCACAGTAGTAGATATAATGGTCATTTCAGTTAAATTCACCCAATCTGGTCCATTTTAGTTCACTGATTCCTGAAATGTCGATGTTCACTCTTACTATCTCCTGTTTGAATTCTTCCAATTTGTCTTGATTCATGGACCTAACATTCCAGGTTACTATGCAATGCAATTCTTTACAGCATAAGACTTTACTTCCATCACCAGTCACATCCACAACTGGGTGTTGTTTTTGCTTTGGCTCCATCTCTTCATTCTTTCTGGAGTTATTTCTCCACTTATCTCCAATAGCATATTGAGCACCTACTGACCTGGGGAGTTCATCTTTCGGTGTCCTATCTTTTGCCTTTTCATACTGTTCTTGGGGTTCTCAAGGCAAGCATACTGAAGCGGCTTGCCATTCCCTTCTCCAGTGGACCACGTTTTGTCAGAACTCTCCACCATGACCCATCCATCTTGGGTGGCCCTATACAGCATGCCTCATAGTTTCATTGAGTTAGACAAGGCTGTGGTCCATGTGATCAGTTTGGTTAGTTTTCTGTGATTGTGGCTTTCATTCTGTCTGCCCTCTGATGGATAAGGATAAGAGGCTTGTGGAAGCTTCCTGATGGGAGAGACTGACTGTGGGGGAAACTGGGTCTTGTTCTGATGGGCAGGGCCATGTTCAGTAAATCTTTAATCCAATTTTCTGTTGATGGGAGGAGCTGTGTTTTTCCCTGTTGTGGAGGTAATGAAGATAATGGTGACCTCCTTCAAATGGTGCCATGCATGCACTGCTGCACTCAGTGCCCCCGACCCTGCAGCAAGCCACTGCCGACCCATGTCTTTGTTAGAGACTCCTGGACACTCACAGTCAAGCCTGGGTCAGTCTTTTGTGGAGTCACTACTCCTTTCTTCTGGCTCCTGGTATGCACAAGGTTTTGTTTGTGCCCTCCAAGAGTCAGTTTCCCTAGTCCTGTGTAAGTTCTGGGGGCTCTATGGTGGGGTTATGCCATACCCAGGTCTACTGCACCCAGAGCCCCTGCCCCTGAGGCAGGCCACTGCTGACCTGTATCTCTGCAGGAGACACTTAAACACAGTTCTGGTTCAGTCTCTGTGGGAACTCTGGGTCCTGGCGTGCACAAGTTTCGTTTGAGCCCTCTGAGCATCTCTGGTGGGTATGGGGTTTGATTCTAAACATGATTTCTCCCCTCCAACTGTCTCACTGGGGCTTCTCCTTTGCTCTTGGACATGTGGTATCTTTTTGATGGGATCCAACATTGTCCTGTTGATGGTTGTTCAGCAGCAAGTTGTAATTTTGGAGTTCTCACAGGAGAAGATGACCACACGTCCTTCTACTCCACCATCTTTGGGTCTCCTGGAAATGGTCTGGGAGCTTGCAAAGAAAGGCAATTTTCCAAATGCCACTTTTAGACTTTAGTAATTTATAAGATTTGTTTTAAATGAGTTTTATTCTAAAAAGATAAGGTAATTATAACCCCTGTGCTTCTTATAACAAATCCTGAAGATCTTTGTCTTAAAATGTTACAATCCTTTCACAAAAAGGTGAAGAAGATGCAGAAGCTAATTGACCTATGTCAATAATAAGAAAAGAAACTGAAGGGAAATAGGGATGATAAGTAGACGGATAGGAGCAGCATGGATTGATTGAGTTCTCTTAAACCAAGCATGTCACATATTTGATCTTGTTTACTTTGCATAACAAGTCGGTGAAGAAGGTTCTATTGTCACCTTAATTTTACAGATAATGCAACCAAAACTCAGAGAAGTTAAGCAGCTTGGCAAAAGTCACCCAGAAAATAAATGATGTACCAGAGATTTAAATCCAGGTCTGAATCTGAAGCCATTTTTACCATGCCTTCCAGTCAATATCTAATCTCCATTACCTCCTGCTTATGTGACTGAATGCACTTAGTACTACAATATGGAAAAAATAGTTCAGGGTCATTTATACATAAGAGCAACAAATTATTTTAAATTATCCCAGGTTTAATGTTAATAAGGGTGTTATGTTGAACTTTTTTGAAGAGCTAGCTGACAGTTCTGGCTCTCATGCCACATATGCCAAACCTTCTAGAATTTCTAGATTTATGATGCAAAGAACATAACATTATATGCATATCAGCTCCCCACAACCCCACCATATGGCTAACCTTGCCCATAGTTCCAGCCTAGCCTAAATCTTGTTCTTTGATGCCATTGCCAGCCCTACTCTTAACTCTGGTCCATCCTGTGCTTTGATTGGATTTGGCCTAGTTTCTTTACTTAGCTTAAGCCAAGATGTTAGGAGCTATAAGGGACAAAGGGTTGAAGGAAGGGAAAAGTCCTTTTCCATGGCTTGATTTTGGACATCCAACTCTCCACTTATCCTCGCCCTTTATGTCTCCTTTTATGATGGCTTTTGGTGGAAAAAGCCATCAATTTCAGTTGTAAAATATAATATATTTAATCTATATGATTACCCACCAAAATTTTTTATTCATAGCATTCACTATTTCATCACACTTTCATATTAGCAAATCTACATCAAAGCTCCCTGTTGGTAAGAACCTGAGGATTTTCTATTTGTGGCAATTTTTGGTGTCAATTTTTATTCTAAAATACCCACATTATAAGGATGGTGAAATTGTGTGTCTTTACTTTTATTCTCCCAGAAACTTCTGTACTTTTATACTGTCATCCCAATACAGCCTGCTGTACACCCCATTTTCCAACATCTTAAAAGGTAGTGTGAACTTCTGAGGGGGTCAGAAATGCCCAAACAGTTTCTGGAATCTCCTACTGAATCAGTTCAGTTCAGTTGCTCAGTCGTGTCTGACTCTTTGCTACCCTATGAACCTCAGCACGCCAGGCCTCCCTGTCCATCACCAACTCCCAGAGTCCATCCAAACCCATGTCCATTGTGTAGGTGACGCCATCCAACCATCTCATCCTCTGTTGTCCCCTTCTCCTGCCCTCAATCTTTCCCAGCATCAGGGTCTTTTCCAATGAGTCAGCTCTTCACATCAGGTGGCCAAAGTATTGGAGTTTAGGCTTCAACATCAGTCCTTTCAATGAACACCCAGGACTGATCTCCTTTAGGATGGACTGGTTGGATCTCCTTGCAATCCAAGGGACTTTCAAGAGTCTTCTCCAACACCACAGTTCAAAAGCATCAGTTCTTCAGTGCTCAGCTTTCTTTATAGTCCAAATCTCACATCCATACATGACCACTGGAAAAATCATAGCCTTGACTAGAAGGACCTTTGTTGACAAAGTGATGTCTCTGCTTTCTAATATGCTCTCTAGGTTGGTCATAACTTTCCTTCCAAGGAGTAAGCGTCTTTTAATATCATGGCTGCAGTCACCATCTGCAGTGATTTTGGAGCCCAGAAAAATAAAGTCAGCCACAGTTTCCACTGTTTCCCCATCTATTTGCTATGAAGTGATGGGACCAGATGCCATGATCTTAGTTTTCTGAATGTTGAACTTTAAGCCAACTTTTTCACTCTCTTCTTTCACTTTCATCAAGAGACCCTTTAGTTCTTCTTCAGTTTCTGCCATAAGGGTGGTGTCATCTGCATATCTGAGGTTATTGATATTTCTTCGGGCAATCTTGATTCCAGCTTGTGCTTCTTCCAGTCCAGCGTTTCTCATGATGTACTCTGCATATAAGTTAAATAAGCAGGGTGACAATATACAGCCTTGACATAGTCCTTTTCCTATTTGAAACCAGTCTGTTGTTCCATATCCAGTTCTAACTGTTGCTTCCTGACCTGCATACAGGTTTCTCAAGAGGCAGGTCAGGTAGTCTGGTATTCCCATCTCTTTCAGAATTTTCCACAGTTTATTGTGATCCACACAGTCAAAGGCTTTGGCATAGTCAATAAAGCAGAAATAGATGTTTTTCTGGAACTCTCTTGCTTTTTCAATGATCCAGCAGATGTTGGCAATTTGATCTCTGGTTCCTCTTCCTTTTCTAAAACTAGCTTGAACATCTGGAAGTTCACAGTTCACATATTGCTGAAGCCTGGCTTGGAGAATTTTGAGCATTACTTTACTAGCGTGTGAGATGGGTGCAATTGTGCAATAGTTTGAGCCTTCTTTGGCGTTGCCTTTCTTTGGTATTGGAATGAAAACTGACTTTTTCCAGTCCTGTGGCCACTGCTGAGTTTCCAAATTTGCTGATATATTGAGTGCAACACTTTCACAGCATCATCTTTCAGGATTTGAAATAGCTCAACTGGAATCCCATCACCTCCACTAGCTTTGTTCGTAGTGATACTTCCTAAGGCCCACTTGACTTCACATTCCAGGATGTCTGGCTCTAGGTCAGTGATCACACCATCGTGATTATCTGGGTCGTGAAGATCTTTGTTGTGTTGTTCTTCTGTGTATTCTTGCCACCTCTCTTAATATCTTTTGCTTCTGTTAGGTCCATACCATTTCTGTCCTTATTGAGCCCATCTTTGCACGAAATGTTCCCTTGGTATTTCTAATTTTCTTGAAGAGATCTCTAGTCTTTCCCATTCTGTTGTTTTCTTCTATTTCTTTACATTGATCGCTGAGGAAGGCTTTCTTATCTCTCCTTGCTATTCTTTGAAACTCTGCATTTAGATGCTTTTATTTTTCCTTTTCTCCTTTGCTTTTCACTTCTCTTCTTTTCACAGCTAATTGTAAGGCCTCCTCAGACAGCCATTTTGCTTTTTTGCATTTCTTTTTCTTGGGAATGGTCTTGATCCCTGTCTCCTATACAATGTCACAAACCTCTGTCCATAGTTCATCAGGCACTCTGTCTATCAGATCTAGTCCCTTAAATCTATTTCTCACTTCCACTGTATAGTCATAAGGGATTTGATTTAGGTCATACCTGAATGGTCTAGTGGTTTTCCCTACTTTCTTCAATTTAAGTCTGAATTTGGCAGTAAGGAGTTCATGATCTGAGCCACAGTCAGCTCCTGGTCTAGTTTTTGCTGACTGTATAGAGCTTCTCCATCTTTGGCTGCAAAGAACATAATCAATCTGATTTCAGTGTTGACCATCTGGTGATGTCCATGTGTAGATTCTTCTTTTGTGTTGTTGGAAGAGGATGCTTGCTATGACCAGTGTGTAGTGTAACCTAAATCATAATGTTATACTAATGATCCTTGAATTTTGGCTTGCATAAGTATCACCTATATAGTACTTGTTGAAAAGGTAGATTTTCCTATACCTCTCTCACAGTGAATCTGATGACATGATACAGATTCAGGTATGGGCTGAGGCCAGGTACTACAGACTGAGGCCTAGGAACAATAAGGAAGAAGAAAACCGGTGGTGGGGGGCAGGGGGCAGCAGGGAGGAATGTAAGTGAATCTTTGAGAAATCTTAATTTTAAACAAGTACTTAATTTTAAACATTCTGATGAAGGGGGTCCACAATCCAGTCATCCAATCTTATGCATTGATATGGGGTTTTATCTATTAAACACTGGTTGAGAAATGAGAGCCCTCATACAATAACAATTTGGATTAATAACATGAGTAGAAGTTTCTACTTCTCATTTTGGCAATAGTTAGGTTTTCCGGATTCCGTACTAATTCCACTTACATCTGATTCTAAGCTAATGCTTAAGTTAATGTCATTAAATAACCATGGTATTTGTTTAAGGTCTTTGTATTTGTGTAACATTTTATATGTGGTCTGTTTTGCTCATAGCATATAGCATATTACATACCTTTTAACAGAATTGCTAGAATGATAAATTAGGAAAAATAAAACAAAATATTTTTCAGCAGGTTTCTGATCTCGTGTTATATGCCATGAAGAAGCTTTCAGACAATCACGCCTAGCAAAGTTCTTTTAGTTTCTCTTTAAGTAAGCAATGTGAGATAAAACATGCAGTACTTTTGAATCTTTGAATCTCTTCTCTTTTCATCAAAAAGAAGTAGTACACAAATGTTCAGAATAATCTGTCAGTGCCTGCAAATGAATATGCATTCAAACTTAAAGTAAAATACTTTAATAAAGTATTCCAGAACAATATAAATTTGTCCTTTTCCCAAAATTAGCAATAATGTAATATTAGTGATTTTATAAATGGACACTGCACACAGTGGACACCAAGATGGTCATCTAAAGAAGGCAACAGTATGTTGGCAATGCTCAACAAGGACCCAGTACATGCCAATCATTTTTTCTCTCTTTGTTAAACCAACATTATCACAGGAAGGAAAGTGGTTTCAAAAACTTACTAAAAATGAATTGTGGGTGAATTCACATTTCAATTTCCAAAAGTCTTGATTAGGCCACTATGTTACTCTACTTTTAGTCTTAAGAAGAACAACTTTGAATTTAACTTAATGTGAATTACTGAAAGGTAAAGGAAAACATTAACATTTATTATATTCAAGATACCTACCTAACCATTATAACAGCAATCATCCTTTGAAGTAGGAGTGTCATTCCTCATTCTCCACATGAGGAAACTGAAGCTTAGAAAAATGAACTAATTCATCCAAAGTCACACAGCTTGGAAGTGGTTGACCTGAGAATTAAATCTAGTTGCTGGGACCCCAGGACCTCACTCTTAACTATTATGCTAACTTGCATCTGTACTGAGATATAATTTTCATTACACTGGGCAAACTTTAAGGTCTTGCTGAACACTGATGCTGACAAGGAGAGACAAGAGGTCTCACAGACAGATTGTGGAAATTTAAACTGGTATGAATGCTTTGGAAAGCAATTTGGTAATATTCACCACAATTCTAAATGCATATCCCCCTTGACCAAGTAGTTCTACTTTTAGGAATTTGTGCTATAGATTTCATCAAAGTATGAAAAGATATGGACAAACACATTCACTATAGCATTATTTTGTAGTAGCCAATCGGGAAATCCCTGAAATGACAATTACGGAATTGAATATACAAACGATGTACATCCATGCAATGGGAGATTATGCAAACATAAAAATATTATTTAGTATTGTTCAAGGCATACAACTGAATAAAACTGAAAACTAGTTTCATATTAGTATCTAGAGAATGATCATTTCATGTGTTTTATATTATATATTATAATTGGTAATATATATAAATTGAATCAATAAAAATGGGACTGGGTACGTTTGTATATGTATTTATTCACAAACAATTTTAATGGTCTTGATCTGTGGAAGTGGAAATGCGATCAAGAGAGAAAGGACCTTTCATTTTACAACCTTCTGAACAGTTTGAATTGTTACTATGAGTGTATCTCGTTAAGAATGAAATTAAGACAAAAAACAAATCAAAACCTCAAGGAGCATCATTTATTTCAGTACAATTAGAACTTTTTCATTATGAACACAGTAAGAAATACAGTACATCAGAGATTAGAATATGCATATAAATAACGAAAATAAGTTTCACAAAATACAGCATAGACTGTGTCCTGCTCTTTTCTATTCTACTTTATTTCATTGTTTTAAAAACTTTTGTCACTACTCGCTAAAATGATTTCATGAAAAGTGAAAGTGTTATTTGCATCTGACTCTTGGCAACTCCACGGACTGTAGCCTGCCAGGCTGCTCTGTCCATGGGATTCTCTGGGTAAGAATACTGGAGTGGGGAGCCATTCCCATTTGCAGGGGACTTTCCCGACCCAGGGATCAAACACAGGTCTCTCGCATTGCAGGCAGATTCTTTACCATGGAGCCACTAGGGAAGCTCTGGGGGTTTTTTGTTTGTTTGTTTGTTTTGTTTTGTTTTTAGTTTTGGTTTCAGCTTCCTGGTTGGCTCAGATGGTAAAGAATCTGCCTGCAATGTGGGAGACCTGTGTTTGATGCCAGGGTCGGGAAGATCCCCTGGAGAAGGGAAAGGCTACCCACTCCAGTATTCTGGCTCAGAGAATTCTGTATAGTCCATGGGGTTGCAAAGAGTCGGACACGACTGAGTGACTTTCACTTTCACAGTTCTCATACCATACATTTATAATGTATAATATTCACAAAATTGAGCAACTATCATCACAATAAATTTCAGAATATTTTCACCATCTCAAAAAAAATGCCCTGTACTCATTCTCCATTTCCCTCCAAACCCACCACTTCACAGCTTCCATCATCCATAAATCTACCATGCTTCTGTAGGTTTGCCTATCCAAGACATTGCCTATAAGTAAAATCATAAACTATGTGAAATTTTGTGTCTCCCCTCTTTCACATAGCATAATGTTTTCAAGGTACATCCATTTTATAGTATGAATCAGCATTTTATTCCTTTTTATTGCTAAATAAACATCCATTGTATAAATACATCACATTTTGTTTTTCCATTCATCAGTTGATGGTCATTTGGATTTCTTCCTCTTTGGGATTATGATGAGGAAGGCTGCTATGAAAATTCATTCAGTAAGATGAGAAATTAGTAAAAAAAAAAAAAAAAGGCCAACAAACAGCTTCACATATATTTGGGAATGAAATTACTTATTAATAAATAATTCCTTCGTTTATGGGAAATGTGAGGGGAAGGATAGATTGGGAATTTGTATTTGACATGTACACACTATCATATTTAAAATAGATAATACACAAGAATCTACTGTATAGCATAGGGAATTCTGCTCAACATCCTGTAATGACCCATATGGGAAAAGAACTTTTTAAAAAGTGGATATATATATAACTGATTCACTTTACCATACAGCAGAAACACAACATTGTAATTCAACTATACTCCAACAAAAATTAATTTAAAAAATAATCCCATTGTTTAAAAAGGAAATGTAAAAAGAAATTAAAAGTGCTAGAATAGAATGATAATAAAGCTACACATGCCAGAATTTGGGGACCACACTGAGAAATGTTATAGAGGCATATAGGTCAAATTTTATGGTATTAGTTGATCTGAAAACAAGAAATGGTAAAACAAAAAAAGTTAAACATTCAACTCATAAACTTGAAAATAAAAGTGCATAAAGAAAGTGTAAAGAATAAGAATGAGAGAAAATGAAATAGAGAAGAGAAAGAACAATAGATACGATTTACAAAATGAAAACTGGTTTTCAAAAAAGAAGATAGAAATTGGCAAAACTAATTAATTTTTTAAAGAATTAAGATAAGGTAAATAAGATGAAGATTAAATAAGATACAATAGAGAATAAAAACAATAAAAATGTATTATATGCTAATAGATTTGAAAACATAAATGAAATAGATAACCTCATATATATCTATAAAATGCCAAAATCGGCACAAAAAGAAAGATAATTATACAGACAAAGAAATGGTAGTAAAAATTTTTCCCTCTCATAAATTTCTAGGTTCATATTCTTTTACAAGCTAGTTCCACCATCAAATTGTCAGTAGCACTTATCACAGAACTAGAACAAAATATTTCACAATTTGGATAGAAGCACAAAAGACCCTGAATAGACAAAGCAATCTTGAGAAAGAAAAAAGGAGCTGGAGGAATCAACCGTCCTGACTTCAGACTATACTACAAAACTACAGTCATCAAGACAGTATGGTACTGAAACAAAAACAGAAATATAGAGCAATGGAACAAGATAAAAAGGCTAGAGATAAACCCATGCACCTATGGGTACCTCATCTTTAACAAAACAGGCAAGAATATACAGTGGAGAAAAGACAGCATTTTCAGTCAGTCGTGCTGGGAAAGCTGGACAGCTACATGTAAAAGAATGAGATTAGAACACTTCAAGTCTAACACCATACACAAAAGTAAACTCAAAATGGATTAAAGGTCTAAATCTAAGGCCAAACGCTATAAAACTCTTAGATGAAAACATAGGCAGAACACTCTTTGACATAAATAAATCACAGCAAATTCCTCTTTGACTCACAGCCTAGAGTAATGGAAATAAAAGCAAAATTAAATAAATAGGACCCTGAGGTTTTAACTAAACTTAAAAGGTTTTGTTCGTAGTGATGCTTTTTAAGGCTCACTTGACTTCACATTCCAGGATGTCTGGCTCTAGGTGAGTGATCACACTATCATGATTATCTTGGTCATGAAGATCTTTTTTGTACAGTTCTTCTGTGTATTCTTGCCACCTCTTCTTAATATCTTCTGCTTCTGTTAGGTCCATACCATTTCTGTCCTTTATCGAGCTCATCTTTGCATGAAATGTTCCTTTGGTATCTCTGATTTTCTTGAAGAGATCTCTAGTCTTTCCCATTCTGTTGTTTTCTTCTATTTCTTTGCATTGATTGCTGAGGGAGGCTTTCTTATCTCCCCTTGCTCTTCTTTGGAACTCTGCATTCAGATGCTTGTATCTTTCCTTTTCTCCTTTGCTTTTTGCTTCTCTTCTTTTCGCAGCTATTTGTAAGGCCTCCCCAGACAGCCATTTTGCTTTTTTGCATTTCTTTTCCATGGGGATGGTCTTGATCCCTGTCTCCTGTGCAATATCACAAACCTCCATCCATAGTTCATCAGGCACTCTATCTATCAGATCTAGTCCCTTAAATCTATTTCTCACTTCCATTGTATAGTTATAAGGGATTTGATTTAGTTCATACCTGAATGGTCTAGTGGTTTTCCCTACTTTCTTCAATTTAAGTCTGAATTTGGCAATAAGGAGTTCATGATCTGAGCCACAGTCAGCTCCTGGTCTAGTTTTTGCTGACTGTATAGAGCTTCTCCATCTTTGGCTGCAAAGAATATAATCAATCTGATTTCGGTGTTGACCATCTGGTGATGTCCATGTGTAGAGTCTTCTCTTGTGTTGTTGGAAGAGGGTGTTAGCTATGACCAGTGCGTTCTCTTGGCAAAACTCTATTAGCCTTTGCCCTGCTTCATTCCGTACTCCAAGACCAAATTTGCCTGTTACTCCAGGTGTTTCTTGACTTCCTACTTATGCATTCCAGTCCCCTATAAAGAAAAGGAAATCTTTTTTGGGTGTTAGTTCTAAAAGGGTAGCTCTTCATAGAACCGTTCAACTTCAGCTTCTTCAGCGTTACTGGTTGTTGGAAGGAAAGTTATGACCAATCTAGACAGCATATTAAAAAGCAGAGATATGACTTTGCTGACAAAGGTCTGTCTAGTCAAGGCTATGGTTTTTCCAGTGGTCAAGTGAGAGTTGGACTGTGAAGAAAGCTGAGCGCCAAAGAATTGATGCTTTTGAACTGTGGTGTTGGAGAAGACTCTTGAGAGTCTGAAAAAAGATCCAACTAGTCCATCCTAAAGGAGACCAGTCCTTGGTGTTCATTGGAAGGACTGATGCTGAAGCTGAAACTCCAATACTTTGCCCACCTCATGTAAAGAGTTGACTCGTTGGAAAAGAACCTGATGCTAGGAGGGATTGGGGGCAGGAGAAGGGGAGGACAGAGGATGAGATGGCTGGATGGCATCACTGACTCGATGCACATGAGTTTGAGTGAACTCCAGGATTTGGTGATGGACAGGGAGGCCTGGCATGCTTGGGGGTCGCAAAGAGTCAGACACGACTGAGCAACTGAACTGAACTGAACTGGAAAGCTTTTCAACAGAAAAGAAAACTGTAAACAAGATGAAGAGACAACCTTCAGAATGGGGGAAAATAACTGCAAATGAAGTAACTGACAAAGATATGTAGTTCAAAATCAGAAAAACAAACAATTCACTTGAAAACAATGTGCAGAATTCCTAGAGATATTTCTCCAAAGAAGACATACAAATGGCTAACAAACACATGAAAAGTTACTCAACATCTCTCATTATTAGAAATGTAGATCTCTGGATTCCTAATATATGCACATAATTCAACTAAAAAAAAAGACCAACGATCTGCCCAGTTTGTGGTTTCCTTTGTTGTGCAAAACCTTTTAAGTTTAATTAGGTCCCACTTGTTTATTTTCATTTTAATTTCCATTACTCTAGCAGGTGGGTCATAGAAGATCTTGCTTTGATTTACATCATTGAGTGTTCTTCTTATGTTCTCCTCTAAGAGTTTAATAGTTTCTGGTCTTACATTTAGGTCTTTAAACCATTTTGAGTTTATCTTTGTGTATGGTGTTAGGTAGTGATCTAATTTCATTCTTATGCATGTCAGTCACTCAGTCAGTTCAGTCGCTCAGTCGTGTTCAACTCTTTGCGACCCCATGAACCGCAGCACACCAGGCCTCCCTGTGCATCACCAACTCCCGGAGGTCACTCAAACTCATGTCCATCCAGTCGGTGATGCCATCCAGCCATCTCATCCTCTGTCGTCCCCTTCTCCTCCTGCCCACAATACCTACCAGCATCAGAGCCTTTTGCAATGAGTCAACACTTCGCATGAGGTGACCAAAGTATTGGAGTTTCAGCTTTAGCATCAGTCCTTCCAATGAACACCCAGGACTGATCTCCTTTAGAATTGACTGGCTGGATCTCCTTGCAGTTCAAGGGACTCTCATGAGTCTTCTCCAACACCACAGTTCAAAAGCATCAATTCTTCAGCGCTCAGCTTTCTTGACAGTCCAACTCTCACATCCATAAATGACCACTGGAAAACCCATAGCCTTGACTAGATGGACCTTTGTTGGCAAAGTAATGTCTCTGCTTTTGAATATGCTGTCTAGGTGGTCATAACTTCCCTTCCAAGGAGTAAGCGTCTTTTATTTTCATGGCTGCAGTCACCATCTGCAGTGATTTGGGAGCCCAAAAAAATAAACTCTGACACTGTTTCCATTGTTTCCCCATCTGTTTGCCATGAAGTGATGGGATCAGATGCCATGATCTTAGTTTTCTGAATGTTGAGCATTAAGCCAACTTTTTTACTCTCCTCTTTCACTTTCATTAAGAGGCTTTTTAGTTCCTCTTCACTTTCTGCCATAAGGGTGGTGTCATCTGCATATCTGAGGTTATTGATATTTCTCCTGACAATCTTGATTCCGGCTTGTGCTTCTTCCAGCCCAGCGTTTCTCATGATGTACTCTGCATATAAGTTAAATAAGCAGGGTGACAATATACAGCCTTGACATAGTCCTTTTCCTATTTGGAAACAGTCTGTTATTCCATGTCCAGTTCTTACTGTTGCTTCCTGACCAGCATATAGGTTTCTCAAGAGGCAGGTCGGGTGGTCTGGTATTCCCATCTCTTTCAGAATTTTCCATGGTTTATTGTGATCCACACAGTTAAAGGCTTTGGCATAGTCAATAAAGCAGAAATAGATGTTTTTCTGGAACTCTCTTGCTTTTTCGATGATCCAGAGGATGTTGGCAATTTGATCTCTGTTCCTCTGCCTTTTCTAAAACTAGCTTGAACATCTGGAAGTTCATAGTTCACGTATTACTGAGCCTGGCTTTGAGAATTTTGAGCATTACTTTATTAGCATGTGAGATGGGTGCAATTGTGCAATAGTTTGAGCATTCTTTGGCATTGCCTTTCTTTGGGATTGGAATGACAACTGACATTTTCCAGTCCTGTGGCCACTGCTGAGTTTTCCAAATTTGCTGGCATATTGAGTGCAGCCATTGCACAGCATCATCTTTAAGGATTTGAAATAGCTCAACTGGAATTCCATCACCTCCACTAGCTTTGTTCGTAGTGATGCTTTCTAAGGCCCAC
Organism: Bubalus kerabau; assembly: GCF_029407905.1. Lineage (NCBI taxonomy): Eukaryota > Metazoa > Chordata > Mammalia > Artiodactyla > Bovidae > Bubalus > Bubalus kerabau. The sequence goes on along the minus strand of NC_073647.1, from coordinate 96,927,993 downwards.
TTGACTTCACATTCCGGGATATCTGGCTCTAAATGAGTGATCACACCATCGTGATTATCTGGGTCATGAAGATCTTTTTTGTACAGTTCTGTGTATTCTTGCCACTTCTTAATATCTCTGGTTCTGTTAGATACATACCATTTCTGTCCTTTATCGAGCCCATCTTTGCATGAAATGTTCCCTTGGTATCTCTAATTTTCTTGAAGAGATCTCTAGTCTTTCCCATTCTGTTTTTTTTCCTCTATTTCTTTGCATTGATGACTGAGGGAGGCTTTCTTATCTCCCCTTGCTCTTCTTTGGAACTCTGCATTCAGATGCTTATGTCTTGCCTTTTCTCCTTTGCTTTTCGCTTCTCTTCTTTTCACAGCTATTTGTAAGGCCTCCCCAGACAGCCATTTTGCTTTTTTGCATTTCTTTTCCATGGGGATGGTCTTGATCCCTGTCTCCTCTACAATGTCATGAACCTCTGTCCATAGTTCATCAGGCACTCTATCTTTCAGATCTAGGCCCTTAAATCTATTTCTCACTTCCACTGTATAATCATAAGGGATTTGATTTAGTTCATACCTGAATGGTCTAGTGGTTTTCCCTACTTTCTTCAATTTAAGTCTGAATTTGGCAATAAGGAGTTCATGATCTGAGCCACAGTCAGCTCCCAGTCTTGTTTTTGTTGACTGTATAGAGCTTCTCCATCTTTGGCTGCAAAGAATATAATCAATCTGATTTCGGTGTTGACCATCTGATGATGTCCATGTGTAGAGTCTTCTCTTGTGTTGTTGGAAGAGGGTGTTTGTTACGACCAGTGCATTTTCTTGGCAAAACTCTATTAGTCTTTGCCCTGCTTCATTCCGTACTCCAAGACCAAATTTTCCTGTTACTCCAGGCGTTTCTTGACTTCCTACTTTTTCATTCCAGTCCCCTATAATGAAAAGGACATCTTTTTTGGGTGTTAGTTCTAAAGGGTCTTGTAGGTCTTCATAGAACCGTTCAACTTCAGCTTCTTCAGAATTACTGGTTGCAGCATAGACTTGGATTACTGTGATATTGAATGGTTTGCCTTGGAAGTGAACAGAGATCATTCTGTCGTTTTTGAGATTGCATCCAAGTACTGCATTTTGGACTCTTTTGTTGACCATGATGGCTACTCCATTTCTTCTGAGGGATTCCTGCCTGCAGTAGTAGATATAATGGTCATCTGAGTTAAATTCACCCATTCCAGTCCATTTTAGTTCGCTGATTCCTAGAATGTCGACGTTCACTCTTGCCATCTCCTGGTTGACCCCTTCCAATTTGCCTTGATTCATGGACCTAACATTCCAGGTTCCTATGCAATAATGCTCTTTACAGCATCAGACCTCGCTTCTATCACCAGTCATATCCACAACAGGGTATTGTTTTTTTTTTGGCTCCATCCCTTCATTCCTTAGGTAGGTTTATTGCTAGATATTTAATTCTTTTGTTGCATTGATGTATGTTATTGATTTCTTAATTTCTCTTTCTGATTTTTCATTGTTAGTATATAAGAATTCAAGTGATTTCTGCATATGGACCTTATATTCAGTGACTTTGCTGAATTCACTGATTAGTTCTAGTAATTTTCTGATAGTTTCTTTTTGGTTTTCTATGTATAGTGTCATGTCGTCTGCAAACAGTGAGAGTTTTACTTCTTCTTTTCTGATCTGGATTCCTTTTATTTCTTTTTCTTCTCTAATGGCTGTAGCTAGGACTTCCAAAACTATGTTGAATAATAGTGGTGAGAGTGGACAACCTTGTCTTATTCCTGATCTTAGAAGGAAACTTTTAGTTTTTCACCATTGAGAATGTTTGCTGTGGACTTTTCATATATGGCCTTTACTATGCTGAAGTAGGTTCCTTCTATGCCCATTTTTTGAAGCATTTTTATCATAAATGGATGTTGGATTTTGTTGGAGGTTTTTTCTGCATCTATTGAGATGATCATATGGTTTTTATCTTTCAATTTGTTGATATAGTATGTCATGTTGATTGATTTTCATATATTGCCGAATCCTTGCATCCCATTAATATACCTGACTTGATCATGGTGTAGGACTTCCCTGGTAGCTCAGACGGTAAAGCGTCTGCTTACAATGCAGGAGACCCGGGTCAATCTCTGGGTCGGGAAGATCCTCTGGAGAAGGAAATGGCAACCCACTCCAGTACTCTTGCCTGGAAAATCCCATGGACAGAGGAGCATGATAGGCTACAGTTCATGGGGTCGCAAAGTCGGATATGACTATGAGTGTTTTAACATGTTGTTTGATTCTGTTTGCTAGAATTTTGCTGCGGGGTTTTGCACCTATGTTCATCAGTGATATTGCCTGTAATTTTCTTTTTTCGTGATTTTTCCTGGTTTTGATATCAGGGTGATTGTGGCCTTGAAGAATGAATTAGCAAGTGTTTCTCCCTCTGCAGTATTTTGGAAGAGTTTCAGAAAAACAGATATTAGCTCTTCTCTGAATGTTTGATAGAATTCCCCTGTGAAGCCATCTGGCCCTGAGCTTTTGTTTTGGGGGAGATTTTTGATCACTGTTTCAATTTCAGTGTTTGTAATTGGGTTGTTCATAATTTCTATTTCTTCCTGGTTCAGTCTTGGGAGGCTGATCTTTTCTAAGTATCTGTTCATTTCCTCTAGGTTGTCCATTTTATTAGCATATAGTTGCTCATAATATTCTCTTATGATGCTTTATATTTCTGTGTTGTCTGTCGTAACCTCTCCTTTTTCATTTCTAATTTTACTGATTTGATTTTTCTCCCTCTTTTTCTTGATGAGTCTGGCTAGTGGTTTGTCAATTTTGTTAATTTCAAAGAACCAGATTTTAGTTTTATTAGTCTTTGCTATTGTTTCCTTCATTGCTTTTTAAATTTATTTCTGCTCTGATTTTTATGATCTTCCTTCTACTGACTTTGGGGGGTTTTTTGTTCTTCTTTTTCCAGCTACTTTAGATGTAGAGTTAGGCTGTCTATTCAATGCTTTTCTTGCTTCTTGAGGTATGATTGTATCACTATAAACTCCCTCTTAGAACTGCTTTTCCTGAGACCCATAGGTTTTGGATCATCATGTTTTCATTGTCATTTGTTTCTAGGAATCTTTTGATTTCTTTTTTTATTTCTTCAGTAACCTCTTTGTTATTTAGTAACGTATTGCTTAATCTCCATAAGTGTGTGGTTTTTGCTGGTTTTTTTTTTCCCCTGTAGTTGATATCTAGTCTCATAGTGTCATGGTCAGAGAAGATATGTGATACAATTTCAATTTTTTTAAATTTACTGAGGCTTGATTTGTGGCCCAAGATGTGGTCTATCCTGGAGGATGTTCCATGTGCACTTAAGAAGAAAGTGTATTCTTCTGCATTTGGATGGAAAGCCCTGAAGATATCAACTAGGTCCATTTGGTCTAATGTTTCATTTAAGGTTTATGTTTCCTTATTGATTCTCCATTTTGATGGTCTGTCCATTGATGAAAGTAGGGTGTTAAAGTCTTCTACTATTATTGTGTTGCTGTCAGTTTCTCGTCTTATGCCTATTAGTGTTTGCTTTATGTATTGAGGTGCTCCTATGTTGGGTGCATAGATGTTTGCAATTGTTATGTCTTCTTCTTGGATTGATCCCTTGATCATTACATAGTCTTTCTTTGTCTGTTAGGATATTCTTTAAAGTCTATTTTGTCTGAAAATAAGGATTGCCACTCCAGCTTTCTTTTGGTTTCCATTTGCATGGAATGTCTTTTTCCATCCTTTTACTTTCAGTCTGTATGTATCTCTAGATCTGAAGTGGGTCTCCTGTAGGCAGCATATATATGGATCTTGTTTTTGTATCCATTCAGTCAGTCTGCATCTTTTTGTTGGTTCATTTAATCCATCTACATTTAAGGTAATTATTGATACATATGTTCCTATTGGCATTTTCTTGATTGTTTTGGGTTTGTTTTTGTAGGTCTTTCCTTTCTCTTGTGTTTACTGGCTATGTAAGTCCCTTTAGTATTTGTTGCAAAGCTGGTTTTTTGGTGCTGAATTCTCTTAATTTCTGCTTGTCTGTAAAGCTTTTGATTTCTTTGTCAATTTTGAATGAGATCTTTGCCGGGTATAGTAATTGTGGATGTCCGTTTTTCTCTTTCAGTACTTTAAATATATCCTGCCATTCTCTGGCCTGCAGAGTTTCTGCTGAAAGATCCACTGTTAATTTTATAGGTTTTCCCTTGTATGTTACTTGTTGCTTTTCCCTTGCTGCTTTTAATATTCTTTCTTTATGTTTAATCTCTGTTAGCTTGATTAATATGTGTCTCGTTGTGTTTCTCCTTGGATTTAACCTGTAGGGGACTCTCTGTGCTTCTTGGACTTCATTGACTGTTTCCTTTCCCAGGTTGGGGAAATTCTCAACTATAATTTCTTCAAAAATTTTCTCACTACCTTTCTTTTTTTCTTCTTCCTCTGGGACCCCTATGAGTCAAATATTGGTGTGTTTAAGATCGTCCCAAAGGTCTCTGGGGCTTTCCTAATTTCTTTTCATTCCTTTCCCTTTATTCTGCTCTTCAGAAGTATTTCTACAATTCTATCCTCCAGCTCACTTATCTGTTCCTTTGCTTCAGTTATTCTGCTATTGGTTCCTTCTAGGGCATTTTTAATTTCAGTAATTGTGTTATTCATCTCTGTTTGCTTATTCTTTATTTCTTCTATGTCCTTTGTGATTGTATTAACTGTGTTAAAAGCTTCTTGCATTTTCTCCATTCTATTTTCAAGTCTTCAGAGCATTTTTACTATCATTATTCCAAATTCTCTTTCAGGGAGATTACTTATTTCCTCTTCATTTACTTGGTCTTGTGAGTTTCTACCTTACTCTTTCATTTGCATTGTATTTCTCTGTCTTTTCATCATCTTTTTTTTCTAACTTGCCTCACTTGAGGTCTCCTTTTCCCGGGTTTTAGAATTATATTACTTCTTCCTTTTGATTTTTGCCCTTGGAGGGAAATGTTGGTTGGATGGTTTGTGTTGATTTCTTGTTGGGGATGACTTGTTCCTGTGTTCTAGTGGGAGGAGATCAGGTAGGTAATTACAGAAATACTGGGACACATACACACACACTTCCATACATACAGTTATAACCAAAGCATTCTAAAGAAAAGAGTACAGGAGATTGACTTGATGAGCAAGGGAAACCAGAGGTGATATCAACCATTTGAAAGCAGAGTTAGCTAATGCTCAGTCTGGAAATCTGAGCATGAGCAGAATGCCAACTGGGTAATATAACATAAAGAGCTCAACAATTTAACTTACTTGGTGAAAGAAGAAAGGGAAAAGGGGAGAATAAAAAGAGAGAGAAAGGAAAGAGGAGTAGGGAGCGAAAAGAGAAAAGGAAGGGGTGGAGAAGAGGATTAAAAAAATTAGAAAAGAGAGAGAGAAAAAATAGGAAAGCAAAGATGAATAGATGTGTGTGGAAAGGGTTTGTATATATTCAGAAATAGTTACAGCTGGTAAGAACAGTAGGGAACGCAGTTGAATATATCCAAAACAAAATCCACAAAACTCAAGGAAAAAAGAAAAAGAAAGTGAGGAGAAAAAAGGAAGAAGAAAAACCTAAAATGAATTTTTTTCTTGCCTTTTTTTTTTTTTTTTTTTGGACAATAAACACAAAGAGGAAAACTCCACAGCACTGAGAAGGCTAATATGGAGGTGGAAACATGTAGGGATAAACCATGTGATTTATCAGAAAAAAAGAAAAAAATCTTAAAATGATTTTTTTTTAACAAGGAAAACAAAGAGGAAAACTCCACAGCACCACAAAAATCTAATGTGATGGTGGAAATATGTTGGGGAATAAGCAGTGTGATTTATAAGAAGAAAGAATCTTAAAGTGAAATTTTTTTTAATATATATAAGAGAAACAAAGAGGAAAACTCCACACACTGCTAAATGCTAGTGTGAAGGTGGAGATATGTTGGGGGAATAAACAGTGTGATTTATAAGAGAAAAAGAGAAAAAGAAAAAAATGGGAAAAATTTTAAAAGGGTTTTCAAGGTCATAGTTCTTGGTTGTGGAGTCTGCCTCTGTGGATGGGGTTGGGTTAGTGTCCTGTGTTGTTTCCCTGGTTGGCCGAGCTTGTGCCTGTGTTCTGGTTGATAGAGCTGGATCTCATCTCTCTGAAGGGCAGTGCAGTGTTCAGTAGTAGGTTTTGGAGTGTCTGTGGGTTCAGTATGCCTTTGGGCAGTCATTCTAGCTTTCACGGTATTAGGCAAGTCTATTTCTGCAGCTGCTTCAAAGTGGCTCTCTCAGGATAACTGCTCTGCCACCAGTTCCCTACTTGTCGTTGGGATTATTGCCAGGGGTTCTGTTTCCCTGTCCCGCCCTGTGCTGCTGGCCGAAACTTGCTAGGTAGGTGCTTGTGTGGATCCTTCTGTGTCATGGCGACTTGTGTGGGCTTCCCTCGGCCCCCTAAGCTCACCCTCTGCATTGCAGGGCTGTGTGCATTCGACTCTCAGTCCCAGAGGTTCACCCTCTGCATCACGGGGCTAGTGTGGACTTGTTTCGGCTTCCCATGCTGGCCCTCGGCATCGCGGGGTTTATGTGCATTTGTTTCGTCTCACTGCCTGCACTGTTTGTCGCGGGGGTTATTTGTTCTTTCTGCTGTGCAGGGAGGGTTGTGTGTGCTGCCCAGGTTTGTATGCCTCCCCTCTATCGGCACCACAGTCCCACCCTTTGCGCTGGCTGTGTTTGTCTGCCGGCTACCTGGGCCCGCCCTCTGTGCTGCAAGGGTTGTGCGCGCTGGCTGGGGTTGTCTGCCCCATCACACTAGGCTACCTGGGCCTGCCCTCTGTGCTGCAAGGATTGTGTGCGCTGACTGGGTTTGTACGCCACACCACTCTTGGTTCCCGGAGCCCGAGCCCGAGTCCGCTGTCTGTTTGGGGCCACAGTCCATGAGCTGTTAACGGGCTGAGAAGTACAGCTTTCTCTGTTTACTGCCCTCCAAGTCCCTGCTTTGCCTGGTTTTGGAAGACTTCCCAGCTCCCCTTTGGGCCTGCCTGTTAGGGAGTTTCCCTGTGCGTGGAAACTCCTGTTTCAGGGCTCCTTCCCTCCCTTGGAGCACAAGCTACTGCCCCAAAGTTCTCCATCGTTTCCCTTTTTATGTCTCCCTCATCTCTCCTACCTCATTTCAGGGAGCTTAGCCTGTCCCCCTGGAGGCCTGCGGTCTTCTTCTGTCGCCTAGAGGTTGCTTTGTAGGAGTTGTTCCATATCTTGATGAGTTTTTGATGTATTTAGGGGAGGCTGGCAATCTCCCTGTCTTACTCCTCTGCCATCTTCTCTGTGCTCCCAAACCAGATAGTTTTATAGAAGAGTTCTTCCAAATACTTAAGGAAAATATTCAAATTTTGTGCAAGATCTTCCAGTTTCTCATTTTATGAGACTAGAATAGTTTTGATATCACCACCACAAAGGAACAGTACAAGAAAGGAAAAGGAAAAGCCCATTTAGCTTATAGAAACATCAAGTCTAAACAAAATTTTGGAAAACTAAATCTTACAGTGTCCTAAAGTCCAATATGCCATTGTCAAGCAGGGTTTATTTCATCAATGCAGGCAATTTCATAGTAATAGAAATTTCATAGAAATTTCATAGAAATCTCTCAATGACATTTACTACTTGTTAGAATAAATGAAAAAAGCCGTAAGATTATCACTATAAATACCAGAGTATTTGACAAAAAGTCAACTTTTTTTAAATTGAAAACTTTTAGCAAACTGGGAATAGAAGGGAACTTCCTTAATCTGAAAAAAAGGGAAACAACAAAAATCATACAACAGTGTCTTAAAAGAGGAAATGTTGGAAGTATTGTCTCTAAAATTAGAAAAATGCCAGTGAGACCCACAATCACCACTTCCTATTAATAGTTTAAATCAGCAAAAAACAAGAAAAAATAATGATTTGCTAAGGGCTTCCCTGGTAGCTCAGACAGTAAAGAATCCACCTGCAATGAGGAAGACCTAGGTTCGATCCCTGGGTTGGGAAGATTCCTCAGGAGGAGGGCATGGCAACCTGCTCTAGTATTCTTGCCTGGAGAATCCCCATGGACAGAGGAGCCTGGCAGGCCACAGTCCATGGGGTTGCAAAGAGTCAGACATGACTGAGCAACTAAGCACAATCACAGCACAGAAGAATACATAAAACTGTCATTATTTTCATATGATTTGTCTCTATAACACAAATCTTGAAGAATGTACAACTAGTTATTAGCGATACTAGGAGAGTTTTGTAAGTTTTTTGTAGTTTTTTATATTTATTTTTATCTGTTTATTTGGCTACACTGGGTCTTCATAGATGCATGCAGGATCGTTAATTGCAGCAAGCGGAATCTAGTTCCCTGACCAGACATTGAACCTAGGCCCCTGCATTGGGAGTGCGGAGTCTTAGCCACTGGACCACCAGGGAAGTCCTGGTATCATTTTTAAATTAAAGTATAGTTAATTTACTATGTTGTCTTAATTTCAAGTGTACAACAAAGTAATTCAGTCATATGTTTATACTTACATATATATGTATATATTATTTTTCAGATTCTTTTCCATTATAAATTGTTACAAGGTATTGAGTAGGTCCTTGCTGATTACCTACTTTATATGTAGTAGTTTGTATATGTTAACAAAAAAACTGCTAATTTATCTCTCCCCCACCACTACTAACCCCTTTGTTAACCATGAGTTTGTTTTCTATGTCTGTTAGTCTATTTCTGTTTCATGAATAAGTTCATTTGGTATCCGTTTTTAGATTCCACCTATAAGTGGTAACATATGATATTTGTCTTTCTCTGTCTGGCTTACTTCATTCAGTATGACAATCTCTAGGTCCATCCATGTTTCTGCAAATGGCATTATTTCATTTTTTATGGCTGAGTACTATTCTGTTATATACATGTACCACAACTTCTTTATCCATTTTTCTTGTCAATGGACATTTAGGTGGCTTCTGTGTCTTGACTACTGTAAATAATGCTGCAATGAACATTGGGATGCATGTATCTTTTTGAATTAGAGTTTTAATCTTTTCAGGATACATGCCCAAGAGTAGGATTGTTGGCTCATATGATAACTATTTTTGGTTAAGTAAAATTGAATGACACCTGATAGGATTCAATAAGAATACAGCATCATCTCTGTGATATTACTGTCAAAGGTGCATAATATATACCTAATCATGAAGAAAATAGAAAAATCCAAATCAGGGAACATTCTACACCATAACCATTCATTAATCTTCAAATACAGCAAGCTTATGAAAGTCAAGGAGAAACTGGGAAACTATTCCAGACAGAAAAAAAAATCTAGGAAAACCAATAATTCAGCACATGATACTTCACTGGATCATTTTGCTCTAAAGAACAATATTAGGAACCTGGAGAAATTTGAATTGGATCTGAGGATTAATGTATTAAAGATGATTCCCTAATTTTAATGGTATTTGTGTAAAAGAATGTCCTTTGTTTTTATGAAAACACACTAAAATATTGAGAGCTGGTAAACTATCTTGTTGGCAACTTGATCTCAAATAGGTTAGAAAAAACATCTTTGTACTGTAATTTCAAGTTTCATGTGAGATTGAGATTGTTTCAAAATAAAAAGGAAAGGGAAAAAATAACTCCATGAACAGATTTAACAACTGATTAAGGAGTTAAGAAAAAATTAGTAATCCAGAAGAGAAGTTAGAAGAAATGATACAGAAAACTGTTAGTCACTCAGTCCTGTCTGACTCTTTGCAACACCATGGACTGACTGTAGCATGTCAGGCTCTTGTGTCCATGGGATTCTCCAGGCAAGAATACTGGAGTGGGTTGTCATTCCCTTCTCCAGGGGATTTTCTAGACCCAAGAATCCAACCTGGGTCTCCTGCATTGCAGACAGGTTCTTTACCATCTGAGCCAAAGTGTCAGGCAGAAGGGAAAGTAAGAGGATGGAGAACTCAATGAGAATGTCTAGCTTATGCTTAATTGGATGACATGTGGAAAAGACACAGATTGTGACTATAAAGACATAATAATAGAGATCTACTAGAACTGATGAGCATGTCAATGAACAGATTCAGAAGGCCCCACAAATTGAAGATAGGACAAATAAATAATTAACAAGAGTCATTATAGTGAAAATAAAGAGGTATCATCAAAAGATATTAGAAAATTAAAAAGACAAACCACAGACTAGGGAAGATATATACAAAACATAAAACTTACAAAGGAATGATATCTGGACTATGTAAGGAAGTAGTAACCTCAATAATAAAGTAAAAACAACCTAAATAAAAATATGCAAAATATTTTAACAGATAAATTATAAATGCAAATATAGAAATGAGAGACAAGTACATTAAAAAGCAAAAAACATCCCTACTTTGGCACATTTGGTGGTCAGCCTCAATAGGGACCCATACTTCTCCAAAGCAGCTCCCACCTCACTACACTTGCTGAGCAGTCTCAGTCAGGTCCAGCCCCTCCTCCCTCAAATTGGCTACCATCATAGCAGACCTGGTGGGCAGCCACATTTGGGTCTGAAGAGGCTCTCATGCTACCAAACCCAGCGAGTAGACTCAAGAGTTCTGGCACACTCCCAAAGCAACTCCCACCATGCCACACTTACTGGGTGAACTCAACCAAGACTAGTGACCCCTCAAAGTGGCTTTTACTCTGTAACACTGGGAGGGCAGCATCAGCTTGAATTGTGTACATCCAAAGTGGTTCCCACCCAGGGAGCCAGCCCAGCCAACCAGCACACCTTCACTGCTGTTGGCCAGGCCAGAAAGCCCCCCGAACAGGAGTCAGTACCACCCACAAGTCCACCCACAACAGTCATAACTTAGTCTCACATCCAGCTGGCCTGGTTGTCAGCTGCACTCACAAATGCACCTGTGGCAACTGTGGGACTACCACAAAAGGAAGGTACATGCAGTCCACACAGGTGATCTTCTGGGAGAGCCTGGCTCTGGTGACCAGAAGAGACTGCTTTTCTGGACCCCACAGGAAACCTTCTACATAAGGCCACTCTTTCAAGGCTAAGAGAAATAGATACACAGAAACCTAATACATAGAAACAGAGTTAGGCAAAATGAGGAGACAAAACAGTATGTTCCAGATGAGAGCATAAGACAAATCCTAAGAAAAGGAACTAAACAAAATGGACACAAGTAATCTACTGAATAAACTGTTTAAAGTAATGGTCATAAATATGCTTAATGATGAACACAAGGAAAACTTTAATAAAAAAGGTAGAAAATATAAAATACTCAAATAGCATTGAATACCCAAAAAACAGAAGTGAAAAATACACTAGATGGAATCAACAACAACAGATTAGATCATTCAGAAGAATGGATCAATAACCTGGAAGACAGGATACCTGGAATCACCCAATTGGAAGAGCAAAAAGAAAAAAGAATTTTTTAAAAAATGAGAATAGTTTAAGAGATTCTTAGATAGTACCAAACATACCAACAGTCACATTATGGGAATTTCAGATGACAAAGAGAAAAATAAAAGGACAGAAAATTTATCTGATAAAATAAAATAATTTATCTGAAATCTTCTATAAAGGAAACAGACATCTAAAACAGGAAGCACAGAGTCCCAAACAAAGTGAACCATAGACCCACACCAAAACACAACATAATTAAAACGTCAAAGTCAAAGATAAAGAATCTTAATAGCAGCAAGAGAAAACAATTAGTTGTGTACAAGAGAACTCCCGTAAGACTATCAGCTGACTTTTCAGCAGAAACTTTGTAGGTCAGAAGGGAGTGACACAATATATTCAAAGTGATGAAAGGAAAAAACTTATAACCAAGACTATTCTAACCAACAAGGTTATAATTCAGAACTGAGGGAGAGATAGAGTTTCTGAGTCAAGCAAAAACTAAAGGTGTTAATCACAACTAAACTGACCATATAAGAAATGTTAAAGGAACTCCTTTAAGTGGAAAACAAGAGGCCATGACTAGAGGTAAGAAATTACATGAAAGGAAAAACCACGCTGTTAAAAGTAACATATAGTAAAGGAAATAGATCAGCCTCTTACAAAGCTAGTGTGGAAGATCAAAGACAAAAGCAACAAAATCAACTTTAACTACAATAATTACTTAAGGAAGCTCCAATACTTTAGCCACCTGATTCAAAGAGCTGACTCATTGGAAAAGACCCCGATACTGGGAAAGATTGAAGGTGGGAAGAGAAGGGGACGACAGAGGATGAGATGGTTGGATGGCATCACTGACTCAATGGATATGAGTTTGAGCAGACTCCTGAAGATGGTGAAGGACAGGGAAACCTGGTATGCTGCAGTCCACGGAGTTGCAGAGTTGGACATGACTTAGCGACTGAATGACAAACAATAAGATGTAAAATATGGCAACAAAAATATAAAATATGAGGGTGTGGTTTAGTGTTTTAGTGTTTCAGAATGCATTCAATCTTAAGTGACCATCAACTTAAAATAGATGATTATATAGATAGGTATACTTAAACCTTATGATAACAATGAACCAAAACCTGTAGTAGATACAAAAAATAAATAAATAAAATGAAGAGAAAAGAATCTGACCATAACACAAAAGAAAATAACCAAATCACAAAGGAAGACAGTAAGAGAAGTGAGCCAAGAACTACAAAACAATCAGAGAACAAATGATAAAAGAGCAATAAATACCTATCAGTGTGTGTGTGTGTGCTTAGTCACTCAGACGTGTCTGACTCTTTGCAACCCTATGGATTGTAGCCCACCAGGCTCCTCTGTCTGTGGGGATTCTCCAGGCAAGACTATCAGAGTGTGTGGCCATACCCTCCTCCAAGGGATCTTTCCAACCCAAGGATTGAAACCAGGTCTCCCAAATTGCAGGCAGATTCTTTACCAACTGAGCCACCAAAGAAGTTAAGAATACTGGAGTGGATAGCCTATGCCTTCTCCAGAGAATCTTCTTGACCCAGGAATTGAACTGGGGTTTCCTGCATTGCAGGCAACTGAGCTACCAGGGAAGCCCCATCAGTGCAGTTCAGCTCAATCGTTCAGTCGTGTCCGACTCTTTGCAACCCCATGGACTGCAGCATGTCCTTGTCCATCACCAACTCCCGGAGTTCACTCAAACTCATGTCCATTGAGTCGGTGATGCCATCCAGCCATCTCATCCTCTATCATCCCCTTCTCCTCCCACCTTCAATCTTTCCCAGCATCAGGGTCTTTTCAAATGAGTCAGCTCTTCGCATCAGGTGGCCAAAGTATTGGAGTTTCAGCTTCAACATCAGTCCTTCCAATGAACACCCAGGACTGATCTCCTTTAGGATGAACTGGTTGGACCTCCTTGCAATCCAAGGGGCTCTGAAGCATTCTGTGTTTTGTATATATGAGCCCCTAGATAGTTAAGATGCAATGCATATCCAAGGAAGAATTTCACTGACTCCAGATTCTTGCATCTTCCCATAAATAAAAAAGCACTAAAATAGTTGAGATACCTGAACCTCACAACTAGCAGTAACATTTTACCGATACGTATGCTTTGTAGTTCAGTCACTAAGTTATGGCCAACTCTTTGCAACCCCATGAACCGCAGCATGCCAGGCTTTCCCGTCTTTCATTTTCCCCCAGAGCTTGCTCAAACTCATGTCCATTGAGTCAGTGATGCTATCTAACCATCTCATCCAATGCTGCCCCCTTCTCCTCTTGACCTCAAATTTCCCAGCATCAGGGACTTTTCCAGTGAGTCAGCCCTTCGCATCAAGTGCCTAAAATATCGGCGCTTCAGCATCAGCATCAGTCCTTCCAATGAACATTCAGGGTTGATTTCCTTTAAGATTGACTGGCTTCATATCCTTGCTGCCCAAGGGACTCCCAACAGTCTTCTCCAGCACCACAATTCAAAAGCATCAATTCTTCAGCGCTCAACCTTCTTTATGGTCCAACTCTCACATCCATACATGACTACTAAAAAAACTATAGCTTCAACTATATGGACCTTTGTTGGCAAAGTAATGGTCTCTGCTTTTTAATACACTTTATCAGTTTGTCATAGCTTTTCTGCCAAGGAACAAGTGTCTTTTTAATTTCGTGGCTACAGTCACCATCTGCAGTGATGTTGGAGCCCAGGAAGATAAAATCTGTCACTGTTTCCATTGTTTCCCCATCTATTTGCCATGAAGTGATGGACCAGATGCCATGATCTTCATTTTTTGAATGTTGGGCTTCAAGCCAGCTTCTTCACTCTCCTCTTTCACCCTCATCAAGAGGCTTTTTAGTTCTTTGTTTTTCTGCCAGAGTGGTATCATCTGCTTTTTTGAAGTGTTGATTATTTCTCCCAGCAATCTTGATTCCAGTTTGTGATTCAACTAGCCCAGCATTTCACATGATGTACTCTGCATAAAAGAGTAGGGTGACAATATACAGCCTTAATGTACTCCTTTCCCAATTTGGAACCAGTCCATTGTTCCACATCCAGTTCTAACTGTTGCTTCTTGTCCTAAACATACAGGTTTCTCGGGAGACAGGTAAGGTGGTCTGGTATTCCATCTCTTGAAGAATTTTCCACAGTTTGTTGTAATCCACACAGTCAAAGGCTTTAGCATAGTCAATGAAGCAGAATTAGATTTTCCTTGGAATTCCCTTGCTTTTGCTATGATCCAGCAAATGTTGGCAATTTGATCTCTGGTTCCTCTGCCTTTTCTTAGCCCAGTTTGTATATCTGGAAGTTCTTGGTTCATGTAATGTTGAAGACTAGCTGAAGGTTTTTGAGTGTAACCTTGCTAGCATGTAAAATGGAGAAGGCAATGGCACCCCACTCCAGTACTCTTGCCTGGAAAATCCATGGACGGAGGAGCCTGGTAGGCTACAGTCCATGGGGTCTCGAAGAGTCGGGCATGACTGAGCGACTTCACTTTCACTTTTCACTTTCATTCATTGGAGAAGGAAATGGCAACCCACTCCAGTATTCTTGCCTGGAGAATCCCAGGGGCGGAGGAGCCTGGTGGGCTGCCATCTATGGGGTCGCACAGAGTTGTACACGACTGAAGCAACTTAACAGCAGCAGCAGCATGTAAAATGAGCAACACTGTATGGTAGTTTGAACATTCTTTGGCATTGCCCTTCTTTGTGATGGGAATGAAAACTTACCTTTTCTAGTACTGTGGGCACTGCTGAGTTTTCCAAATTTGATGACAATATGTGTAGCACTTTAACAGCATCATCCTTTAAGACTTTCAATAGCTCAGCTAAAATTCCACCACCTCCACTAGCTTTGCTCATAGCAATGCTTCCTAAGGCCCACTTGACTTCATACTCTATAATGTCCAGTTCTAGACAAGTTGACCACATCATCAATGGCTATCTGGTTCATTAAGATCTTTCATATATAGTTCTTCTGTGTATTCTTGCCACCTCTTCTTAATCTCTTCTGCCCCTGTTAGGCTCTTACTGTTTCTTTCCTTTATCATGCCCAGTCTTGCATGAAATGTTCCCTTGATATCTCCAATTTTCTTGAAGAGATCGTTCATATTTTCCATTCTATTGCTTTCTTCTATTTCTTTGCATTGTTCACCTAAAAAACTTTCTTATTTCTCCTTGCTATTCTCTGGACCTCTGCATTCAGTTGGGTATATCCTTTCTCCATTGTTTTTCATTTCTCTTCTTTTCTCACCTATTTGTAAGTCCTCCTCAGACAACCACAGCTATGTGTATTTCTCAGCCTTCCCCCAAATCATATATATACTGGATCCTCCCTTAATTCTTTGAAGCAGTTCCTCACAGCTATCTGGGAGGCTGTCTCTCCCAGGCAATAGTACTCAGTTAAGTTCCAAAATATAACTGAAATTTACAGTTCTCACATTGTTTGGGGATTTTTGGTTGTTGATGATTTTGGCACCCATGAAGGGACCCAAGGCATACTTCCCACCTGAACTATATTATACGAGGAGCCCTGGTCCTATGTTCATCCTCCTCCTCAGCATGTCCAGACCAGTGAGGATTTTCCCAGTTTAGAGACACTGGGAAAAAGTGCATGGTTGAGAAACACTGGAAGATTTGCTCGGTTGAAAGACACTGAGTGGTTTGGACTTGGTGATTAGGTAGGAGACAGGCCTAACATATTTTCTCAATTTGACTACCTTAATAGAATTTGTGAGAATTAAAGTGAAGATACCATATGAGAGTTCTCTGCTTTTTTAAAAAAAAAAAGGGACACAACTCTTTCTGGACAATTATGGCTTTTTCCAAAATTGAGAAATTTATGGGAGTGGTGAAGGCAAGTCCTCATACCATGCAGTAGTCCAATGGGGAAAATCACTCATTAATTAAAAACTTGCCCACCCAGTGACACACAATGTAAAAGTTGACCAAGCAGTACTCTAAGCACCCATGGTGGCTTTAGACTGAATGAGGGAGAAGCTGAGACACATAAAAGAGCTGAAATGACTCTAGGGTGACATCTAGAGGAGTTCAACTCACAAACAGCACACGGGTCCACCATATAATTTCATTAACAATTTCATTCCAACAAATCAACTTTAAAGTGGGTAAGAGTTTCCCAAAGAGTGAAATGAGGGGAGTCAGAAAACCTCTGACTTAATACCCCAACCAGGTTTATGTATGTCCAGATGAAATTGAATAAGTGTCTCTTATTTTCAGATCTATCAATTATTGGTTGACAATCCTGAGCTTTATTTGGCTGTGAATAAAAAGGTACCTGACTCCTCAATTAACAGATACTGAAGAGGATTTTCCCAGTTTAGAGAATTTATATTCACAAGTCCTTTTACACTGTGAATTAAAGGAACTTGCCCTGAAATGGCCAAGATGAGACTCGTTTGACATTCCAAATTTAGTTTCTATGCATGCAGTTAGAGAAAGCTGGCAGGAGGTAAGAATTCTTACCATATCTGTCAGTTTCTTTGACCTCTGCCTGCAGGGTTTGCTGGAAATTAGAGTGGTAAGAGTTCTTCTCTTTTCTAAAATTAGGTTAGTGGGAATAAATTTTTGTAGAGTTAGCTCCTTAGACTCAGTGACTTTTGGTTTGAAATGTGGAAGAGTACTCTAGGTTTGTTAATCCTTTTCCTCCCAGACATGGTCAGGTTTTCTTGTTGTTGTTTCTGTCTTTTGTGTCTTTGGTCATATGGAGGAAAATTATTGGTCTGATTAGGTTTTCCTTTAATCTTATTATATATCCTGAAAACTTGTCTCTAACATACAGAAGGTGCATGTACATTTGGCAGTCACTTAGTATACTGGAATTCCAACTGAGAAATTCTTTGTCTGACAGAGTCAGTTCTCAGGGGAGTTTGTCATAATGGATCTCAGTCCATAAGCAACCTTTGTCATCTCAAACTTTGTTGTTTCCATTTGTACAATGAAGTCTCTACTTTCTTGGAACATCCATGGAAGTGAAATTTCTGCATCTTGTGAGGGCTGCATCCTTTGTGATCTCTTGCAGGAAGCCTCTTACGTACTTGGTTTAGCCACAAAAAGGCTTATTGAGTTGAGTCACTATTAAGATCCTATTCATCAACAGACATCACTTTGCCAACAAAGGTCTGTACAGTCACAGCTAATGATTTTTCCAGTAGTCAGGTATGGATGTGAAAGTTTGACCATAAAGAAGTCTGAGAGCTGAAGAATTGATGCTTTTGATTTGTGGTGCTGGAGAAGACTCTTGAGAGTCCCTTAGACTGCAAGGAGATCAAACCAGTCAATCCTGAAGGAAATCATTCCTGAGTATTCATTGGAAGGACTGATGCTGAAACTGAAGCTCCAATACTTTGGCCACCTGATGCGAGAGCCAACTCAATGGAAAACTCATTTCCCTGATGCTGGGAAAGATTGAAGGCAAAAGGACAAGAGGTTGGCAGAGGATGAGATGGTTAGATAGGCATCACCAACTCAGTGGACATGAAATTGAACAAATTCCACGAGATAGTGAAGGACAGAGAAGCCTGGTATGCATGACTTACTGACTGAACAACATCAATAGACAAATTATGGATCCTCAGAATTTGAAAGACTTTGAAATTGTTAAAATTTTAGAAAATGCTCATCTTAAACACTTGTACCTATTTTAATTGGTATGCAAAGTCCCCAAAGACTTCTAATTTCCAAAACAGCTTCTTTGAAGGATTTGTGGTATAAGTCTAATGAATGATTAAAGATATAAAAAGTATCTAAAACAAAAGACTGTAAGATTGACATAGCTCCCACTCCCCCTCTATCCTCCTTTATTTGAGTACTCATTCTTATAATCCTCTGTATGAATTGCTTTTCCACTCTGAAGAGACTGTTAAGCAGTTACCTTTAGAAATGGGACCACTTGAGGTTGTAGGCAATCCTCTTTGGGTCAAGTGGTGAACTGGGGGCCATAGTTAAAGAATTCCTTAAATGCCGAGAGGATCCTCAAAAGTTTTTGTAAATGGATTACCTTGATGGGAGGCCATTGGTCTGACTAAACTAGTGAACACAGCTGATATTCACAGCCTGATAAGGAGCTTTTTGGCCTTCTCCCCAAAGCTAAATATACCCAGAGGGAAAGAAAAGCATCCCTACATAGGTGGATGGGTTTGTCCATCCTTTGATGTTTATGAAAGTGAGTGAAAATTGCTCAGATGTGTCTGACTCTTTGCAATCCCATGAATTATACAGTCCATGGGATTCTCCAAGCCAGAATACTGGAGTGGGTAGCCGTGCCCTTCTCCAGGGGATCTTCCCAACCCAGAGATCAAATCAATCTCCCTCATTTGCAGGCAGATTCTTTACCAGCTGAGCCACCAAGGATGTAGCTACTCAATTCCTTGATGGGCTTTCCAGGTGGCTCAGTGGGTAAAGAATTTGCCTAGAATATACAATGGATTAAAGACAATCTCTTTAACAAGTGGTGCTGGGAAATCTGGTCAACCACTTGTAAAAGAATGAAACTAGAACACTTTCTAACACCATACACAAAAATAAACTCAAAATGGATTAAAGATCTAAACATAAGACCAGAAACTATAAAACTCCTAGAGGAGAACATAGGCAAAACACTCTCTGACATACATCACAGCAGGATCCTCTATGACTCACCTCCCAGAATATTGGAAATAAAAGCAAAAATAAACAAATGGGACCTAATTAACCTTAAAAGCTTCTGCACATCAAAGGAAACTATTAGCAAGGTGAAAAGACAGCATTCAGAATGGGAGAAGATAATAGCAAATGAAGCAACTGACAAACAACTAATCTCGAGAATATACAAGCAACTCCTACAGCTCAACTCCAGAAAAATAAATGACCCAATCAAAAAATGGGCCAAAGAACTAAATAGGCATTTCTCCAAAGAAGACATACAGATGGCTAACAAACACATGAAAAGATGCTCAACATCACTCATTATCAGAGAAATGCAAATCAAAACCACTATGAGGTACCATTTCACACCTGTCAGAATGGCTGTGATCCAAAAGTCTACAAGTAATAAATGCTGGAGAGGGTGTGGAGAAAAGGGAACCCTCTTACACTGTTGGTGGGAATGCAAACTAGTACAGCCACTATGGAGAACAGTGTGGAGATTCCTTAAAAAACTGGAAATAGAACTGCCTTATGATCCAGCAATCCCACTGCTGGGCATACACATTGAGGAAACCAGAAGGGAAAGAGACACGTGTACCCCAATGTTCATCGCAGCACTGTTTATAATAGCCAGGACATGGAAGCAACCTAGATGTCCATCAGCAGATGAATGGATAAGAAAGCTGTGGTACATATACACAATGCAGTATTACTCAGCCATTAAAAAGAATACATTTGAATCAGTTCTAATGAGGTGGATGAAACTGGAGCCTATTATACAGAGTGAAGTAAGCCAGAAAGAAAAACACCAATACAGTATACTAACGCATATATATGGAATTTAGAAAGATGGTAACAATAACCCTGTGTACGAGACAGCAAAAGAGACACTGATGTATAGAACAGTCTTATGGACTCTGTGGGAGAGGGAGAGGGTGGGAAGATTTGGGAGAATGGCATTGAAACATGTAAAATATCATGTATGAAACGAGTTGCCAGTCCAGGTTCGATGCACGATACTGGATGCTTGGGGCTGGTGCACTGGGACGACCCAGAGGGATGGTATGGGGAGGGAGGAGGGAGGAGGGTTCAGGATGGGGAACACATGTATACCTGGGGCGGATTCATTTTGACATTTGGCAAAACTAATACAATTATGTAAAGTTTAAAAATAAAATAAAATTTAAAAAAATAAATAAAATTAAATTAAAAAAAAAAAAAAGAATTTGCCTGCAATGCAGGAGATGCAGGCAGACTCGGGTTGGGCAGTTCCGCTGCCGGAGGTCATGGCATCCCACTCCAGTATTCTTGCCTAGAGAATCCCATGGACAGAGGAGCCTGGTGGGCTATACAGTTCATAGGGTTGCAAAGAGTCAGACACAACTGAAGTGGCTGGGCAAAGGACGAATGCACTTAATTCCTTGAGGAAATAAAAACCAGCAGTACTCAGTTTTACAAATCTACTCTTTCCAGGACCAGAGGTATGGCTTGAGAAACAATTCAAAGCCCATCAATCCTTTTTTTCTTTTCTCTCCCTCAAATATCCCCTAGTCTTCCCTGGTGGCTCAGATGGTTAAAAAAAAAAAAAAAAATCGGTCTGCAATGCAGTATATGTGGGTTTGATCCCTGGGTTGGGAAGATCCCCTGGAGAAGGGAATGGCAACCCATTTCAGTATTCTTGCTTGGAGAATGCCATGGGTAGAGGAGGCTGATGATCTATAGTCCATGGGATCGCAAAGGGTTGGACATGACTGTGCAACAAACTACACTAATTAACCCAAATTTCCCCTATCTATCTTAAGAGGTTTGTAAGTATTAAAAGAAAAAAAATTCTGGCCTTACGGGAACAAAGCCCTCCTAGAAGGATCTTGCATTTCTTTCCCTGAGCCTGGTCTTCTCCAGAAAGTTTTATCTAGGCGATCTTTTAAGTGCAAATTTCAAAAATGTAATCTTTATGGAAAGAAAATGAATAGGGAGATAGGTCATTTGGAAGTTGACTTGTCAAGGACAAATGTAAGTCTTCAGTGTCTTCTCAATAAATATTAGTAAAAAAAAAAAAAAGGGGGGTTTAGCCACCTAAATAAGTGACCATCTGCCAGAAACCCAATTCAAATCCGACCTTTTCTCTAACGAATGGGTATTGTTTTATTGTACCTGACAACGCTGAAAATTTCGAATGGGAACTAAGGGATCTCTATTTGTGTGTGTCTACATGTATGTGTGAAAGTTACACAGTTCATCCATAACGGAACACCAATTTATACCTTGTTCACAAGGCACTAAAACCTCACTCCCACGCTACAGCGGGAGGGACAGGACGACGAGGATGAGATACAAACCCACGCATGCAGAGCACAATGGATTAGTGCTGTAGATGTGTGGTATAGTCAAAATTAATTTGTAAAAGAGTCCTATTTGGTTTAAAGAAAATTAAGCACTTACATAAATTCTCAGAAATATAAAAGAAACTAAAATGAATTTCAGTTTCACAAGATTTGGGAAATATTCAGTACTGAATTAATGTTTGGTATTAAAGATAGTTTAGTTCTTTATTAATATAGACATGTCTTTAGAGTTATCAGCATTAAATATAATACTTCTGTTGTACCTAGATTTATAAGAAGTTAAATAAGATCTTTTTACATCTGTTGATTTGTCAGCCAGAAAAATGACTTGATATAATAAAATTTTTCATTTTTCATTCCAATCCCAAAGAAAGGCCATGCCAAAGAATGCTCAAACTACCGCACAATTGCACTCATCTCACATGCTAGTAAAATAATGCTCAAAATTCTCCAAGCCAGGCTTCAGCAATACGTGAGCCGTAAACTTCCTGATGTTCAAGCTGGTTTTAGAAAAGGCAGAGGAACCAGAGATCAAATTGCCAACATCTGCTGGATCATCAAAAAAGCACAAGAGTTCCAGAAAAACATCTATTTCTGCTTTATTGACTATGCCAAAGCCTTTGACCGTGTGGATCACAATAAACTGTGGAAAATTCTGAAAGAGATGGGAATACCAGACCACCTGACCTGCCTCTTGAGAAATCTGTATTCCGGTCAGGAAGCAACAGTTAGAACTGGACATGGAACAACAGATTGGTTCCAAAGAGGAAAAGGAGTACGTCAAGGCTGTTCATTGTCACCCTGCTTATTTAACTTATATGCAGAGTACATCATGAGAAACGCTGGACTGGAAGAACACAAGCTGGAATCAAGATTGCTGGGAGAAATATCAGTAACCTCAGATATGCAGATGACACCACCCTCATGGAAGAAAGTGAAGAGGAACTAAAAAGCCTCTTGATGAAAGTGAAAGTGGAGAGTGAAAAAGTTGGCTTAAAACTCAACATTCAGAAAATGAAGATCATGGCATCCAGTCCCATCACTTCATGGGAAATAGATGAGGGAACAGTGGAAACAGTGTCATACTTTATTTTTTGGGGCTCCAAAATAACTGCAGATGGTGACTGCAGCCATGAAATTAAAAGATGCTTACTCCTTGGAAGGAAAGTTATGACCAACCTAGATAGCATATTCAAAAGCAGACACATTACTTTGCCAACAAAGGTCCATCTAGTCAAGGCTATGGTTTTTCCTGTGGTCATGTATGGATGGGAGAGTTGGACTGTGAAGAAGGCTGAGCACCGAATAATTGATGCTTTTGAACTGTGGTGTTGGAGAAGACTCTTGAGAGTCCCTTGGACTGCAAGGAGATCCAATCAGTCCATTCTGAAGGAGATCAGCCCTGGGATTTCTTTGGAAGGAATGACGCTAAAGCTGAAACTCCAGTACTTTGGCCGCCTCTTGCGAAGAGTTGACTCATTGGCAAAGACTCTGATGCTGGGAGGGATTGGGGGCAGGAGGAGAAGGGGATGACAGAGGATGAGATGGCTGGATGGCATCACTGACTCGATGGACGTGAGTCTGAGTGAACTCCGGGAGTTGGTGCTGGACAGGGAAGCCTGGCGTGCTGCGATTCATGGGGTCGCAAAGAGTCAGACACAACTGAGCGACTGAACTGAACTCGACCGATAATAAAATTTTTAATAGTAAATTGTGTGTTCAGAGTTTTTAAGTGAACTCTATAAGAATAATCATGTTTTATGGTGTGTCTACTTATGAGTTTCTCTAAATCTTTTTGGCAACTTCAAACTTTAGAGTTTTGCTAATTTAAGGTAAATGACAGAAGTTTATTGAATATCTAGATCATCCCCTAATAAAATACTGAAACATTAATTACTAAATATAAGCTTCCTTTTACAGAGAAATTAAAGATATTGAGGATTATTTAGTAAATATGTTTGGTGCCACATGGAGATATATTCTATAAAAAAGCACATAGTTCTAAAAAATCATAATTAGTATTTAGAAGTTTGCCAATCTACAGAATGCTAATATTCATAATGGCTTCCTTCTTAGTTTTTGTTAGAAATGTAGGTTTTTAAGAGTTGAGAATTCTAATTAAAATATGTAATTAAAGCCACTAAAATTAGTAAAGAAAACATCTTTGCTTTCAAGAAAAAAGAAGATATGAGGAATGGAAACACATTTATTTCCGGGAAGATAAAGTAATTTTGTCCTAAAGGTAGTTTTAGAGAAAGACAGAGTGCAGGCTTTGGCAGCACATATACTAAAATTGGAATCACACAGAGAAGATTAGCATGACCCCTGTGCAAGGATGACACACACATTTCAGAAGCATTCTATATTTTTATTAACAGATGCAAACTTTTATAGATAGAATGGTAAAGAACAGGGTCCTACTGTCTAGTATAGAAAACTATATTCAATATCCTGTGATAAACCATAAAGGAAAAGAACATGTAAAAGAATGTGTATATATATATATATATATAGAGAGAGAGAGAGAGAGAGAGAGAGAGAGAGAGACATGATTGAGTGACTGAACTGATAACAGATATTGATATGCTCTTGATAATAGATTGTAAAGTTTTCTTTTTTTTTACCTTTTGAGTAAACTGTTGTAATTTCTGTATTTGCATTCGAAATCTTTCATCACTTTTGGGTGGATAACTAAGTATTGTTACATAGTGACCTATGATCCTATTTGATTAAGTGTTTTAAAACCTTTTTAATATAATTGACAAAATTCCCCTAAATCAAATTCTAAATGAAGTTCTTTTGATCTCTAGCTAACTTTGAGGTTTTCTAGAACACCCCTGGAGCACCTCAAGATGTTTTCTCTTATCAAAGAAAGACATTAAACTAATTAAGACTTATTTGGTAAGTTAAATTACATGGGAAGCATTGTTAAATGAGTAGTGATAAACCTTCTTAGGTTGCATTGTATAGATAAATGTCATTAATATAGAAGATCTAAAAATCAAATGAAATTTCTAAAATTTAAATATGTCCTGGTGTGATGTCATCAATCATAATTCTAGCTATTATTTTAATATTATATACCACTACAATAGCAAATTTCTTTGACAATTGCATTGTAAACAGGTTTTTAACCTTGCTTTTTAAGTCTTTTGTCTTCAATAGACAGTTATTTTTGTACTCTGATGCTTTTGCAAAAATGCTTCATCTTCAAAAATATTCATAGAAAGAACCTTTTGACACATCAGGTTTCTGATAACTTTCAGCTCATACCAGTGAACTAGTTAAGAAATTAAATAATTCTAGTGGAAACTCTGATGACTTCATAAAACTGTTAACAGAAGATCATGATCAACAAGAATTAATTACATAGGCTGAATGTTAGTTTGTATGACTTTTTGTCTGAAATATTACTAGCTTTTAATCTTTGTTGTCCAAATATAAGGAAACTGTTCCCCTTAACTATGACTTACAGCAATTGGTACATTTTAACTTTGTAAGCAGAATTGCAACATTCATCTTTTCTCTCTAAATTCCTACAGAATTTAGAAACTCTTAGTGAGTATTCTTATTTTTATGGCAATATAATTATTTGCATAAGTTTTATAAGAATCTGTTCTTAAAACAGGACATACTGGAAACATTGGGGTTATATTGCCATGGTTTTGACTGGAATATCATATTTGAGAAAATCCATAGAATCAGATATGACCAGATAGCTTTAAAGAACTAAGGTGAACTTTATGGAGCCATAAAGCCCATTAGGATTGTAGTTCTGTCTGTCCTCTGATGAAAGAAGAAAGTGAGAGGATTGTGCAAGCTTGCTGATGGGAGGGACTGGCTGTGGGGAAGACTGGGTCTTGCTCTGGTGGGCAGGGCCATGCTCAGTAAATCTTTAATTCAGTTTTCTGCTGATGGGTGGGGCTGTGCTCCCTCCTAGTTAGTTGTTTGGCTGAGGTTGCCCAGTACTGGAGTTGACAGGCTCTATGGTAGGGCTAAAGGCGACCTCCAAAAGGATTTATGCTAACACGCACCTTCCTGGACTGTGGCGGCCAGAGTTTCTGTCCTTGCAGCAGGCCAAGTCCAACCTACACCTTTGCAGGAGACCCTCAAGCACTCACAGGCAGGTCTGGCTCAGTTTCCTGTGGAATCACTGTTCCTTTCCCCTGGGTCCTGGTGAACACAAGGTTTTGTTTGTGCCTTCCAAGAGTCTCTGTTTCCCCCAATCCTGTGGAAGTTCTGTAATCAAATCCCGCTGTCCTTCAAAGTCAGATTCCCTGGGAATTCCCAGTCCCTTTGCCAGATCCCCAGGTTGGGAAGTCTCATATGTGGGGCTTAGAACCTTCCCAACAGTGCAAGAACTTCTTTGGTATTATTGTTCTCCAGTTTTTGGGTTGCCACCCAGCGGGTATGAGATTTGATTTTAACGTGATTGCACCCCTCCTATAATCTCATTGTGGCTTCTCCTTTGTCCTTGGACATGGGGTATCTTTCTTTCATGGGTTCAAACATCCTCTTGTTGATGGTTGTTCAGCAGCTAGTTTCAATTTTGGTGTTCTCATAGAAGGTGAGTGCACATCCTTCTACTCTGCCATCTTGAGGATTATGAATCAGGTAAATTGCTACACTGAGAGCACAGAAAGTCCAGCACTGCTACACCTATGAATCTCCCTTAGCTGTTGTGAACACACAATGAACATGGGAGTACAGATATCTTTTTATATCTGTTTTTATCTTCTTTAGATATATACCCAGGAATGGCTTGCTGGATCTTAAGGTAGTTCTATTTTTCCTTTTTTGAGGAAACTCCAAACTGTGTTCATAATGGCCGCACCAATTTATATTCCTACCAACAGTGCACAAGTATTCCTATTATTGTTTGTTAATTAACATTATACTTAAACATTTTTTATAAAGTTTCAATCCACACATTTAAAAAATTGTTTCCACTTCTTTTCACTCTCCTCTGATTTCTTTTACATCTTCAGCTATATTCCCTGGACAGCATATTCAAAAGCAGAGACATCACCCTGCTGACAAAGGTCCACAAAGTCAAAGCTGTGGTTCCTCCAGTCATCATGTACAGATGTGACAGCCAGACCACAAAGAAGGCTGAGCACTGAAGAACTGATGCCCCTGAATTATGGTGTTGGAGAAGACTCTTGAGATTCCCTTGGACTGCAAGGAGAGCAAAGCAGTCAATCCTAAAAGAAATGAATCCTAAATATTCATTGGAAGGACTGTTGCTAAAGCTGAAGCTCCAACACTCCAGCCATCTGATGCAAAGAGCCAACTCACTGGAAAAGACCAATGAGTATGACCATATGGTCAAAACTGCACTTTTTCCAGTGGTCATGTATGGATGTGAGAGTTGGACTATGGAAAATGCTGAATGTCAAAGAATCAATGCTTTTGAACTATGGTACTGGGGAAGACTCTTGCAAGTCCCTTGGACTGCAGGGAGATTGAACCAGTCAATCCTAAGGGAAATCAACCCTGAATATTCATTGGAAGGACTGATGCTGAAGCTGAAGCTCCACTGCTTAGGCCACCTGATGTGAAAAGCTGACTCACTGGAAATGACCCTGATGCTGGGAAAGATTGAGGGCAGGAGAAGAGGGCAACAGAGGATGAGATAGTTGGACGGCATCACTGACTTAATGGACATGAGTTTGAACAAACTCTGGGAGACGGTGAAGGACAGGGAAGCCTGGTGTGCTGCAGTCTATGGGGTTGCAAAGAGTTGGACACAACTGAGTGACTGAACAACAACCATAACAAAGCCCCTTGGAAAAACAACCTGTTACCTTACTTACAGGGAGATAAATAAGAAAGGTTACTTCCTTGAAGGCCAAGAACCTCAAAATATTTTGAGGACCCCAAGCAGAGGGGTATTCACCTGATGTATATGTATCTATATATCTATATAGATATAAATATAAATAGTACAGGCAGATCTGATGACAAGTCTTTGCTATGACTTTTCTGACCTTGAGAGGCCTTTTATTAAAATTCAATCTGAGATTTCTTATGGAAGGTTCCAGCACAGCCACCTTAAAAAAGCCTGCATGATTAGTTATCAGATCAGATCAGTCACTCAGTCATGTCTGACTCTTTGTGACCCCATGAATCGCAGCACACCAGGCTTCCCCGTCCAGCACCAACTCCCGGAGTTCACTCAGACTCACGCCCATCGAGTCAGTGATGCCATCCAGCCATCTCATCCTCTGTCGTCCCCTTCTCCTCCTGCCCCCAATCCCTCCCAGCATCAGAGTCTTTTCCAATGAGTCAACTCTTCCCATGAGGTGGCCAAAGTACTGGAGTTTCAGCTTTAGCGTCATTCCTTCCAAAGAAATCCCAGGGCTGATCTCCTTCAGAATGGACTGATTGGATCTCCTTGCAGTCCAAGGGACTCTCAAGAGTCTTCTCCAAAACCACATTTCAAAAGCATCAATTCCTCGGTGCTCAGCCTTCTTCACAGTCCAACTCTCACATCCATACATGACCACGGGAAAAACCATAGCCTTGACTAGACGAACCTTTGTTGGCAAAGTAACATCTCTGCTTTTGAATATGCTATCTAGGTTGGTCATAACCTTCCTTCCAAGGAGTAAGCATCTTTTAATTTCATGGCTGCAGTCACCATCTGTAGTGATTTTGGAGCCCAGAAAAATAAAGTCTGACACTGTTTCCACTGTTTCCCCATCTATATCCCATGAAGTGGTGGGACCGGATGCCATGATCTTCATTTTCTGAATGTTGAGTTTTAAGCCAACTTTTTCACTCTCCACTTTCACTTTCATCAAGAGGCTTTTGAATTCCTCTTCACTTTATGCCATAAGGGTGGTGTCATCTGCATATCTGAGGTTATTGATATTTCTCCTGGCAATCTTGATTCCAGCTTGTGTTTCTTCCAGTCCAGCATTTTTCATGATGTACTCTGCATATAAGTTAAATAAGCAGGGTGACAATATACAGCCTTGATGAACTCCTTTTCCTATTTGGAACCAGTCTGTTGGTCCATGTCCAGTTCTAACTGTTGCTTCCTGACCTGCATACAAATTTCTCAAGAGGCAGATCAGGTGGTCTGGTATTCCCATCTCTTTCAGAATTCTCCATAGTTTTTTGTGATCCACACAGTCAAAGGCTTTGGCATAGTCAATAAAGCAGAAATAGATGTTTTTCTGGAACTCTCTTGCTTTTTCTATGATCCAGTGGATGTTGGCAATTTGATCTCTGGTTCCTCTGCCTTTTCTAAAACCAGCTTGAACATCAGGAAGTTCACGGTTCACATATTGCTGAAGCCTGGCATGGAGAATTTTGAGCATTACTTTACTAGCATGTGAGATGAGTGCAATTGTGTGGTAGTTTGAGCATTCTTTGGCATTGCCTTTCTTTGGGATTGGAATGAAAACTGACATTTTCCAGTCCTGTGGCCACTGCTGAGTTTTCCAAATTTGCTGGCATATTGAGTGCAACACTTTCACAGCATCATCTTTCAGGATTTGGAATAGCTCAACTGGAATTCCATCACCTCCACTAGCTTTGTTCGTAATGATGCTTCCTAAGGCTCACTTGACTTCACATTCCAGGATGTCTGGCTCTAGGTCAGTGATCACACCATTGTGATTATCTGGGTCGTGAAGATCTTTTTTGTACAGTTCTTCTGTGTATTCTTGCCACCTCTTCTTAATATCTTCTGCTTCTGTTAGGTCCATACCATTTCTGTCCTTTATCAAGCTCATCTTTGCATGAAATGTTCCTTTGGTATCTCTGATTTTCTTGAAGAGATCCCTAGTCTTTCCCATTCTGTTGTTTTCCTCTATTTCTTTGCATTGATCGCTGAAGAAGGCTTTTTTATCTCGTCTTGCTATTCTTTGGAACTCTGCATTCAGATGTTTATATCTTTCCTTTTCTCCTTTGCTTTTCGCTTCTCTTCTTTTCACAGGTATTTGTAAGGCCTCCCCAGACAGCCATTTTGCTTTTTTGCATTTCTTTTCTATGGGAATGGTCTTGATCCCTGTCTCCTGTACAATATCACGAACCTCATTCCATAGTTCATCAGGCACTCTATTTATCAGATCTAGGCCCTTAAATCTATTTCTCACTTCCACTGTATAATCACAAGGGATTTGATTTAGGTCATACCTGAATGGTCTAGTGGTTTTCCCTACTTTCTTCAATTTAAGTCTGAATTTGGCAATAAGGAGTTCATGGTCTGAGCCACAGTCAGCTCCTGGTCTTGTTTTTGCTGACTGTATAGAGCTTCTCCATCTTTGGCTGCAAAAAATATAATCAATCTGATTTCGGTGTTGACCATCTGGTGATGTCCATGTGTAGAGTCTTCTCTTGTGTTGTTGGAAGAGGGTGTTTGTTATGACCAATGCATTTTCTTAGCAAAACTCTATTCGTCTTTGCCCTGCTTCATTCTGTATTCCAAGGCCAAATTTGCCTGTTACTCCAGGTGTTTCTTGACTTCCTACTTTTGCATTCCAGTCCCCTATAATGATTAGTTATACTTATGCAAATAATCAGGCAAAATTTACTGAAACCAGTCTTCTTTTGGAAACAAGTTAGTCTTCATTTGGGTATATTTTGTAGAAATGAGTGTAATTTTAGAGAGAAAATGATTGTTTCTGTGAATGCTGATAATTGTCTTTGAGGTTTTGTACTTACTGCCCAAGACTCCCTTCATGGATGTCTTTGTTACTATCTTGCATTGTGACAAAATTTTAGTTCAATTATTAGAAGGATATGCTAAGATTGTTTCTGAAGCTTATCACATGGATCTATTTTTATATGAAGACTGGGTGACCTATGGCCTACAAACAGGAGATGATGTATAATATAAAAGATATTATTGAAACGACTCTCTCTAACCTAAAGGACCCTTGTTAGATTCTGTTAATTAACTTTGCACAGAATTACTTACTTATTTACTTAAGTAGTGGCTCAGTCCTGTCTGACTCTATGCGACCCCATGGACTGTAGCCTACCAGGCTCCTCTGTTCATGGGATTTTCCAGGCAAGAGTACTGGAGTGGGTTGCCATTTCCTTCTTCAGGGGATCTTCCTGACCCAGGGATCAAACCCGGGTCTCCCACATTGCAGGCAGATGCTTTATCATCTGAGCCACCAGGGAAGCCCCAGTTATGCACAGCATAACTAAAGAGAATTGATTCTTAGATTCCTGTTTCCCACTTAGAAAGGGCCCCTGAACTGGACTTGTCAATAGAGAGGACTGCTGACCTCAAACTCACCTTAAAATAATACTCAAACAGAGGAGAAACTACTTCCACCCCAGAATAAGAATAAGACATTAGAAGGAGATAGCTATGCCCAGATGCTGGACCTGACCTACATGATTATTTAGAGGTTTTTTTCATTTCTTTGACTTTTGAATATAACTCAAATGTTTTTCTATCAGAGGCACAAGTCCCATGTAGAGTTTAAAAATTAATCCAATTGTTAGATTTATGGTCAATTACCTACATCAAGAACTTCTTGGTAACAAGCATGGAAATTGAAACTCTAATCAGAAATCTTCCAACAAACAAAAGCCCAGGACCAGATGGCTTCACAGCTGAATTCTACCAAAAATTTAGGGAAGAACTAACACCTATCCTACTCAAACTCTTCCAGAAAATTGTAGAGGAAGGTAAACTTCCAAACTCATTCTATGAGGCCACCATCACCCTAATACCAAAACCTGACAAAGATGCCACAAAAAAAAAAAAAAAAAGAAAACTACAGGCCAATATCACTGATGAACATAGATGCAAAAATCCTTAACAAAATTCTAGCAAACAGAATCCAACAACATATTTAAAAGATCATACATCATGACCACGTGGGCTTTATCCCAGGGATGCAAGGATTCTTCAATATCTACAAATCAATCAATGTAATACACCACATTAACAAATTGAAAAATAAAAACCATATGATTATCTCAATAGATGCAAAGAAAGCCTTTGATAAAATTCAACATCCATTTATGATAAAAAAAAAAAACCCTCCAGAAAGCAGGAATAGAAGGAACATACCTCAACATAATAAAAGCTATATATGACAAACCCACAGCAAACATTATCCTCAATGGTGAAAAATTGAAAGCATTTCCCTTAAAGTCAGGAACAAGACAAGGGTGCCCACTGTCACCACTACTATTCAACATAGTTTTTGAAGTTTTGGCCACAGCAATCAGAGCAGAAAGGGAAATAAAAGGAATCCAGATTGGAAAAGAAGAAGTAAAACTCTCACTGTTTGCAGATGACAAGATCCTCCACATAAAAAACCCTAAAGACTGCACCAGAAAACTACTAGAGCTAATCAATGACTATAGTAAAGTTGCAGGATATAAAATCAGCACACAGAAATCCCTTGCATTCCTATATACTAACAATGAGAAAACAGAAAGAGAAATTAAGGAAACAACTCCATTCACCATTGCGATGAAAAGAATAAAATACTTAGGAATATATCTACCTAAAGAAACAAAAGACCTATATATAGAAAACTATAAAACACTGGTGAAAGAAATCAAAGAGGACACAAATAGATGGAGAAATATACCGTGTTGATGGATTGGAAGAATCAATATAGTGAAAATTAGTATACTACCCAAAGCAATCTATAGATTCAATGCAATCCCTATCAAGCTACCAACGGTATTTTTCAGAGAATTAGAACAAATAATTTCACAATTTGTATGGAAATACAAAAACCTCGAATAGCCAAAGCAATCTTGAGAAAGAAGAATGGAACTGGAGGAATCAACCTGCCTGACTTCAGGCTCTACTACAAAGCCACAGTCATCAAGACAGTATGGTACTGGCACAAAGACAGAAATATAGATCAATGGAACAAAATAGAGAGCCCTGAGATAAATCCATGCACCTATGGACACCTTATCTTTGACAAAGGAGGCAAGAATACACAATGGAGAAAAGACAATCTCTTTAACAAGTGGTGCTGGGAAAACTGGTCAACCATTTGTAAAAGAATGAAACTAGAACACTTTCTGACACCATACACAAAAATAAACTCAAAATGGATTAAAGATCTAAACGTAAGACCAGAAACTATTAAACTCCTAGAGGAAAACATAGGCAAAACACTCTCCAAAATAAACCACAGCAAGATCCTCTATGACCCACCTCCCAGAATATTGGAAATAGAAGCAAAAATAAATGGGACCTAATTAAAATTAAAATCTTCTGCACAACAAAGGAAACTATAAGCAAGGTGAAACGACAGCCTTCAGAATGGGAGAAAATAATAGGAAATGAAGCAACGGACAAAGAATTAATCTCAAAAATATACAAGCAACTCCTCCAGCTCAATTCCAGAAAAATAAGTGACCCAATCAAAAAATGGGCTAAAGAACTAAACAGACATTTCTCCAGAGAAGACACACAGATGGTTAACAAACACATGAAAAGATGCTCAACATCACTCATTATCAGGAAATGCAAATGAAAACCACAATGAGGTACCATTTCAAGCCAGTCAGAATGGCTGCTATCCAAAAGTCTACAAGCAATAAATGCTGGAGAGGGTGTGGAGAAAAGGGAACCCTCTTACACTGTTGGTGGGAATGCAAACTAGTACAGCCACTATGGAGAACAGTGTGGAGATTCCTTAAAAAACTGGAAATAGAACTGCCATATGACCCAGCAATCCCACTGCTGGACATACACACTGAGGAAACCAGAATTGAAAGAGACATGTGTACCCCAATGTTCATTGGAGCACTGTTTATAATAGCCAGGACATGGAAGCAACCTAGATGTCCGTCAGCAGATGAATGGATAATAAAGCTGTGGTACATATACACAATGGAATATTACTTAGCCATTAAAAAGAATGCATTTGAATCAGTTCTAATGAGGTGAATGAAACTGGAGCCTATTATACAGAGTGAAGTAAGCCAGAAAGAAAAACACCAATACAGTATACTAACGCATACATATGGAATTTAGAAAGAAGGTAACGATAACCCTGTATGTGAGACAGCAAAAGAGACACAGATGTATAGAACAGTCTTTTGGACTCTGTGGGAGACGGCGAGGGCAGGAGGATATGGGAGAATGGCATTGAAACATGTAAAATATCATATGTGAAACAGATGCATGAGGGAGGGTGCTCAGGGCTGGTGCACTTGGATGACCCTGAGAGATGGGATGGGGAGGGAAGTGGGAGGGGGGTTCAGGATGGGGAACACATGTACACTCATGGTGGATTCAAGTCAATGTATGGCAAAACCAATACAATATTGTAAAGTAAAATAAATAAATTAATTAATTTTTTAAAAAGTACTTCTTGGTGGATTTCTCCAAGGCTCTAATTGGACAACCCTAAATTAGGACTTCCCTTGTGGCTCAGACAGTAAAGCCTCTGCCTACAATGCAGGAGACCCAGCTTCGATCCCTGGGTCAGGAAGGTCCTCTGGAGAAGGAAATGGCAATCCACTCCAGTACTCTTGCCTGGAAAATCCCATGGATGGAGAAGCATGGTAGGCTACAGTCCATGGAGTCACAAAGAGTTGGACACGCCTGAGCAACTTCACTTGGTCTTAGAAAAATTACTCTAGAAGAAAGAAGTAATATTTCTGTTTGAGCCACTTCTGATATTGCTAGATTGGAGGCCTTCACTTGGCCAACCAATCATACTTGTTCTGACCATGGTCATAAATATGAATTACTTAAATTTCCTTAATCACCCTTGTTTACTGTTGCTTTTCCTGGTAACCTCCCATAATTGACTCTCCCCACCCTCAAAAGCCTATTTTGTCTTTAGCTGAGGATGCTATTTAAGGTGAGGGTTTTGGCCATTTTGGTGAGTTACCAGTTTTTCTGGGTCTCTTCCCAGAAATGATATTAAACCTTGTTTGATTTTCTCCTGTTAATCTTTCTCCTGTCAATTTAATTCTTAGATAAGCCAGAAGAATGTAGATGAATAGAGGAAAATTTCTTCTTCCCTAACAGTAGCCTTCAAATCCATTCAGTACCTTGGGGGTGGGAGGGGAGGATAGTTCTTTGTCAACTCTTTTTTTTTTTTTTTTAAAGTAACACATAACACATGTATATAGTAAAAATTTCAAACTGGATGAAAGGTCATACAATGAATAGCCCTCCCTTGAAAGTCAATAAACAGTCCCTCCCACTTTATTGCCAGTCCACCAGTTTCTCCCTCAGAGGCAACCACTGTTACCAGTTTCTTTGTAGCCACTGGGACATAGTCTGAATATTCAAATACATGGATATACATTCCCTTCTACTTTTTTACAGAGATGATAGCATACTATGTAAACTGTTCTGCACCTTGCTTTTTATATATTAAAATTTATTTTCTTCCAAAATTTTGTCCTAATGAAATATGCTGCTTCCTTTTTGAGTTAATTTTGACCATTTCTTCAGAAAACTACCTGTTTCCTCAATATTTTCCAGTAGTTTTCAGAGTTAGAACAACTAACAAAGTTCTTCATACCCATTGGTCTGTTAATCCCACTTTCACCACTTACAAAGTTTCTAAGCTATTTGGGGCAAGACCTGTGACTCCTGATGTAGGGAAAATGTTCACAGAGGGTAATGAGTGTAGCGTATTAAAGAGTAATGAATCAGTTTGGAAATTTTGTGAGATATGGTTGCAATTAAGAACATAAAATAATTACTATTTTAGGAGTGCAGCCCTATGCCACCCCCTTCCTCTTCAACTTTCTTTCCTGAGTTTCTCTCTTCATAGCATATTATCTC
This sequence comes from Bubalus kerabau, assembly GCF_029407905.1. Classification (NCBI taxonomy): domain Eukaryota; kingdom Metazoa; phylum Chordata; class Mammalia; order Artiodactyla; family Bovidae; genus Bubalus; species Bubalus kerabau. The sequence continues at coordinate 96,892,838 of NC_073647.1, read as the reverse complement.
ACATTCAACTTGTACCCTATTAGTTAAATGAGGAACACTGGCATTTTTAGACTGAAATAACCCCTAGGTAAGCCAAACACTGACTTTCTCAACAATTGTTGTATGGCCTGTCCTCCTCTTAAGCCAGCACCAAGGCCATCTTGAAATTAGTGGCAAAGAGGCCAAGAGATAAGGTTAGGTGTTATAGTTGTGGTTTTCAGTTGGGGAGAGAGAACTAACTTTGGAGGTTGGCAAGGAAACAGAAAAGGTTATTAAAGGCCTCAGGGAAGCCAGAAGGGACTTGGTAACCCGATAAGAGTGCTGAGGTCAGGACAGGGTAGGGGTGGCATTGGGGGTGAGAATGGTACTGGCAGGGATGGTGGAGGATGTATGGGAGGCTGAAGCTGAGCCTGGGTAATTGTACATAATATTCTCTTGTAACTTTTTTTTTTAAGTTTCATATCTACTGGTGTAATTTTTAATATTATTTCCATCAGTATTGCACAAGTACTGAAAATGTGCTTGGTCTGACAAGGTGAATTATAAGAATATTTAAACAAAACAGAACAACACACACACACACCTCATTAGTTTGGGAATTTCATCACACTACAGCCACATTCTTTTACGTTTACTACTTGTGTGCTTTCCTAGATTGCCCAACCAAAAAAATAAAGCTTCCTATTTCACATCCCCTACCGTGTTTGTTAAAAGTGGAAAACTAGTATTTATTTGCCCCAACTGGTACTCTAGCATATATGGCTCACATCAACAATGGATGTATTGCCTGATCTCATGTTAGCCTGGGGCGAGGTGAACTGGAGTCTGAAACACTGAGAAAGTCCCGAGATGAGACAGAAAAAGAGATAGGGACATGCAGGAGTATTCTTTTAAAAGTTACTTTAATATTCACCCTCTTTCAGCCTTGAACATCTTCAGTACTTGCCCCAGATCGCTTAGGCGCAACAGTAGAAGGAGCAGTTGGTAGGAAAGGGTTCATCTTTTTATTCAGCAGCTGGGAAACAGTCGCTCGGCCGCTGGGGGAGGAGCAGGGTTTTCCCCTAAGGTGCAGTTGTGGGGTGAGTTTGGGGGCGGCACACTGAACCTCCGCCTGAGAGCCGGAAGCAGGCATGGAGGGGGAGTGGCGCTGAGCCGGGGGAGGAGTGAGAGAAGGAAGCGGCAGTCCCTTGGCATACGGAGCCGGCTGAAAATCAGGGTTGAATGTTAAAAAGGGAGCGTATTTAGCGACACTCCTGGCCCCGAAGAAAGGAACTGAGGCGACACGAATCCCCCTGTCCAACACCCAGAAGACGAGACACGAGTGCCAGGGCCGCTAGCAGCTGTTAGGCGCTTTTTGGTGACGCGGCCCCTGCGCGCAGACGCGCTGACGGGCCGCGGCCTCCACGTCTCAGGTTCCGCAAAGGCTTGTGGGAGCGACCGGGAGGAGGGCCAAGATGGCAGAAGCGGTGGAGTCTCCAGGAGACCCGGGGACAACAACGCCCAGGCCCCTGGTGAGCTTGGTATCTGCGACAAAGGGGACCGAGGGTGAGGCAAAGTGCCCCTTAAGGAAGTAGGGTGATGGGCTTGTACTTGAGAGTACTGGAATTCCTTCCTCCCGACAGGCCCTTCCTGTATCAGATGCCAGATCCAGTCCCAACCCTCTATCTGTTCTTTGGGCTAACTCCCCCGGCCCCCTCCCTCCCCGCCCCGCCATTCTCCTCGCCGCCGCCCCCCTCCTTTCCTCGCCTTCTTGTGAAACTCTCTTTCACTTTCCTTTCACTCTCGCCACTTGTCCTTCTCCCCTTCATTTTATTAAATGCTGAGCTTTAGGCGATTTAAGTATCTTTGCATCTGCTGTCCCCTGTTTTATCGAGACTTGTCACTAGTCCTCGATGGAGTAGCAGCATTCTGGGATTAATGAGAGATTGATTCTCATGGGACATTATAACTTGATTATTTATTTGCTCAGTGAACCCCAGTCGTCCTGTTTTAATCCCTGCCCTCCCTTGTCACTGCTCCTTGCAGTCCTCTTCATGATGATCTCTTGCTCCTGTCTCTGCAGAGGACAGAATGTCTATTGCAAGTACTACAAGTCCAAAGCCTGGACATGTATTTAAGAACACAGGGTTTGGAGTTAATGTTACTTGGCCTAGAATCACCCATTCTGGCACTTGTGTGAATTTGGGCAAGTCATTTAATGGAGAGTATTTCTTCATGTGTAAAATGGACATAAAAATACCTGCCTCAAAAAGTTTTTAGGAAGTTGAAATGACATAATTTATGTGAAATGTCTAATAAAATTAGTACCATAACTGAGTAGTGTCAACTCAACATTCTATCCCCCATCCCACCTCCCAAACAACGTTTAGTTATGTCCCAAATAGTGTTTATGAGTAGGTGCTCAATAAATAGTACATTCCTTTTCTCTGTTTTAAATTGTCAGCATAGTAGAGGACTGACCTGGGAGTCAGGTGAAACTGATTCTAGTTATGGTTCTGCTTACTAGCTTTATTTGTTCATCTCGTCATTCTTTTGACAGATATTTATTGAGCATCCACTATGATCCAGGCACTCTTTTAGGCATGGTGGATACAACAGTGAAAGAGAGTGAGTAGGTCCAAGTTCTCACGGAGTACTTGTGACCTTGAGGAAATCACTCTGAACCCCAGTTTTGCCTTTTGGAAAATGATAGTAAGTCACCACAGAGTCAGAGTACCAAATGAACTAATATAAGCATAGGGCATGGTATGCCATAGTTACAGGAGTTTAGATGTTTTTAGTTCCTGTTTTTCATCTAAACTGCCCCACTTCTCTTTTATGAAGCTTTCCCCCAATTAATTTTAGTGGTTCTGATAACTCATTACTCAGTATCCAATACACTTCTATTCAGCAGTGTTTGTTGAACTCCCACAAAGTGTAATACACTATGCTAGTTGCTTTAAGAAATACAAGTGGCCTGTCCTTATGGTGCTTACAGTCTGATTTTAGGCATAAGACAAACATACAATGCTAACATAAGACAGTATGTAAGAAAGTTACACATAACATTTTAACATAATTTAAAAGGTGCTATCATGTCTTGTTGAGGTGATGAAGCAGGCAACATGGTAGAAGTTATATTTGAGGGAGACTCAAAGGATGGGTGGGATGTGAACATAAGAGCTATGAATGATTGATTACCTGATATGTGCCAGGATTGTGCTATACATCCTTTGCATATTTTCTAAACTTTATAGCAACTATTTCAGTTAGGTGGTTTTTAGACTGTGTTTTACTTGCAGGTGAGGAGATGCGACTCAGAGAGATTTGATGATTTCCCTAGGGTGACCAGGCTGAAATTTGAACCTGGGTCTGCTTCTGAAACCGAGACTATTACCATTAATGCTACACAGACTCTCATCGGTGAAGATACAGAGGTTAGGAGATACTAATGTATTTGTAGAACAACAGAGAGATTACTTTGGTTGAAGCACAGGGAAGTATTAGAAAAGAAGCCTTAAAAGATAAAGCTACTGTAGTAGAAAGGCAGTATAGAACGGTGGCTTTGTGTGCTCTGGGGTTCAAATTGTCTAGGTTTGGTTCTATGCTCTGTCATTTAACTAGCTGTGGGATATTGGGGAAATTACCAAAATCTCTCCATATCTCCGTTTCCCTATCTGTAAAATGGAGATAAAGTAATACAGGGTTGTTCGGTGGATTGAATAAGTTAATACACATAAAAGACTTGGTAGAGTGCCTGGCACGTAATAATCATGCAATAAGTGTTATTTCCTTTTATTGACTACTATGCTGGGAGGTTTAACAGGCAACAACGTGTCAGTGGAAATTTTTGAGGAGGGAAGGGTTTTAAATCATGAATTTGACAACATAACAAAGGAAAAGTTACCATGGAAAATGTGTGGAATCTAGAATACCGTGCAGTTGTTGCAGTAGTTCTGGAATGAAGTGACGGCTACCTGGATTATAGCAGTGGTAGATGTGAAGATTTGAGAAAGGCAGAATCCTCAAGCATTTGCAGTGCTAGGAAGAATGTGTCTTAGTGTTTTTCAAACTTTAACATGCTAGCAATCATCTGGGGAATCGTATTAAATTGCAGATTCTCTTTTAGTAGGTCTGAGATGAAGCCTAAGATTCTGCGTTTCTAATAAGCTCCCAGATGGTGCTGCTGCTGCTGCTCCCAGTATCACATTTTGAAAAACAAGTCTATAGATAAATGGGAGGAAAGTGATACCCTGAACAGAAATACAGAAGAGGATGAGGGCCCTAAATGTTGATTCATTCACTTTTGGAAATGTTTAGTTCCAGATATTGATTGACAGACCATCCAGTAGATATCCAGCAGGTAGTTGGACACTAAAATCTGGACTTCAGGGCTCACAAGAGGTCAGGACTAGAGAGATTGATTTGGAATCATCTGTATAGAGTTGAGAATATAGAATCTTGGGTAATGCTTGTCTATTGCCTATCTAAGGAGCAGAAAAAAGAGCCGTAATAATCGCTGTAGCCTAGGGTCTGGAAGGATATTGGTCCCAGGTGGACCATGCCACTAAGCCCCTATCTGCCTGCTTGGACCAAGTTGTTTTCCTGCTTGATTTCACCCGCCCCAGCCCACTTGTTGACCTTGTTGACTTCTTTTTCTCCTCAGAATTTTGGTCAGTAGAATGACCTATCTGTGCCCAACTGCTTTCTTAAGGCTGCAGTTCCCACATTTACTGTGTGTTTTTGGCCCGGCCTTTACTTGCTCCCCTCATTGGCCCAAGCCAGGCAGCAAAGTGTGCACATGTGTTTATATGCACACATATGTTTGTATGTGCACAGGCCTGCCAGCACAGAGGAAGGGGAGGAATATGAGGTCCAAGTCACCTTTCATCCTCACCAAGGGGCTAGTCAGAGAGCAAGGTCCACTAGCTGAGGGCCTGGTAGCACTGTCTCATATATGGGGCTGGAGAGCTTCAGATCCTGGCTCAGTTCACTGAGCAATGTTACTGATTCTCTGGAGAAGAGATATTGAGGAAGGGTTGGGATGAGGGGTGAGTGGGAATCACATGGCACTTTAGTGACTACTGCTGCTGCTGCTAAGTCGCTTCAGTCGTGTCCGACTCTGTGTGACCCCATAGATGGCAGCCCACCAGGCTCTGCCATCCTTGGGATTCTCCAGGCAAGAACAATGCAGTGGGTTGCCATTTTCTTCTCCATTAGTGACTATAGTCACTGCCAAAACCAAATAACTGGAGTTAGGCCAAACTTCCCTGGTTAAGGGCCCAGTCTTCCAAAAGATTGGCCACTTCATATACCAGCCACAGGTTTGGAGGTTACCAGGACCACCCTCACTTCTGAACTACTACAAATTCAAGAGTTCCTATGATCAGGCTCTGTAATTCACTAGAATGAATCACAGAACTCAGGACAATGGTATACTTAAAATTACACTTTTATTATAGCAAAAGGGTACAGTCCAAACCAGCAAGAGGGGGAGATGTGTAGGTTGAGGTCTGAGGTAGTTCGTAATACAAAGCTTCCTTGTCTTCTCTCTGTGGAGTAAAGGCAGGACCTTGTTACCCTCCTGATATGTTGATGTATGACAGACAGTATGTAGAATATTGCCAGGGAAACTCACCCACATATTTAGTTTTTATTGAGGTTTCATTACATAGGTGTGATTGACTGGATCGTTTTTTCTTCCACTCCCAAGAGACCAGGTTTGTATCACAGTACTCAAGTGAAGTCACTGTCGTGTCCTACTCTTTGCAACCCCATGGACTGAAGCCTACCAGGCTTCTCCATCCACGGAATTTTCCAGGCAAGAGTACTGGAGTGGGTTGCCATTTCCTTCTCCAGGAAATCTTCTCAACCCAGGGATTGAACCCAGGTCTCCCGCATTGTAAGCAGACGCTTTACCGTCTGAGCCACCAGGGAAGTCCTCACAGTACTCAAACTTGACCTCAGTCCTCAAACTTGACCTCAATCCTCTAATCTTACATTTGGTCTTTTAGGAGTGGCTAGCCCCCTATGCTCGGAGAAGGCGATGGCACCCTACTCCAGTACTCTTGCCTGGAAAATCCCATGGACGGAGAAGCCTGGTAGGCTGCAGTCCATGGGGTGGCTAAGAGTCGGACACGACTGAGCGCCTTCACTTTCGCTTTTCACTTTCATGCATTGGAGAAGGAAATGGCAACACTCCAGTGTTTTTGCCTGGAGAATCCCAGGGACGGGGGAGCCTGGTGGGCTGCCATCTATGGGGTCGTACAGTCAGACACGACTGAAGTGACTTAGCAGCAGCCTCCAGGAGAATTGCACCCTTAACCAAGGCTCTCCACATGCCACATGTTGAGCATTGATTGTGTAGTACATGACTTGCAGGTGTTACCTAATTCTTATAGCAGTGTTGTTTCCAAGGGAGGGCCATTCAGCTTCAAAGCCCATTCGTTCTGCACTGCCCTGCCTACCCTAGCTGTAGCAGGCAACAAGAAAACTCAAAACACAAAATCCTGGAGTTTGAAAAGACAGTACCATAGTAGTGAAGAGAGAATAATGACTTCAAAATGGGGTGGTTTACACATTAAGTGCTGAAGAATATTCAGAAGATGAAACCGAGAAAGAATTCTTATATTTCCCTTCTTTTAATTGCAGATTTTATTTATTTATTTATTTTGGCCACAACCTGTATCATGTAGGATCTTAGTTCCCTGAGGATCAAACCCATGTCTCATGCATTGGAAGTACAGAGTCCTCTTGACTGCCAGGGATATCCCAGGATTCATATATTTCTTGATTGTGAGGTCACTGTTGGCAATGTCAGTAAAGTTGTGAGAAGACCAGTACAGGTTAAAAAGGATTAAGCAAGTAAGAGAGTGAAGAGCAGTTTGATCAGAGAAGAGGAGAGCGGTTTGAGGTAGTGACAGAAGTAAGGAAGTGAAATATTTTACCATTTTATTATGGGAGCTTTCATATATTTACTTTTATTTTAAAAAACGTTTGTTTGCTTACTTATTTATTTGGCTGTGACAGGTATTAGTTGTGGCATGTGGGATCTAGTTCCCTGACCAGGAATGGAACCCTGGGTTCCCTGTTTTGGGAGTCTTATCTTAGCCAGTGGACCATCAGGAGAGTTCTTCAAATATTTAAATAAAATAAAGAGTAGTATAACAAATCTCATATAACTTTCAGCATTCTGCTATTATTTCATTTATTTCCTTACCACATTTTTTTCTAAAATAACCTTTATATTTTGAGCTAATTTTAGACAGAAAAATTGCAAAAATGGCACAGAGTTCCTGTATAACCCTCACTCAGCTTCCTCCAGTGGTAACGTTGTATATAACCATAGTACAAAGAACAAGGAAGCTAATGTTGATACAACACTATTAAACTATAGTTCTTATTTGAATTTTATCAGGATTTCCACGAATGCCCTTTTTTGTTTCAGGATCTTATCCAGGATCTCACATTGCATTTAGTTGTTATTTTCCCTTAGTTTTCTTCAGTTTGTAATGGTTCTTCAGTATTTCCTTGTCTTTCATGATCTTTTATGAGTATTTTAAAGCAAATCCCAGATGTATCCCTTTACCCATAAATACTTCACTATGCTTCTGTAATAGGTAAGGACTGTTTGTTTTGTTTGGTTATCACACATAACATAATAATAATCACTCCTTAATATCATCTAATCTCTGTTCACCTACCAATTTTCTAAAAAAAAAAAGTATGTTTTTACAATTTGTGCAAATCAGGATCCAAACAAGGTCAAATTGCATTTGGATAATAAATCTCTTTTAATATATGTGTCCTTCTGTTTTTGATGTAATTTATTTGTTTAAAGTCATTTCTTTTGTAGAATTCTCCACTTTCTGTATTTGGCCTATTGTATACTTACAGTATTTTTAGTAGGTGCCTCTGTCCACATATTGCCTGTAAACTCTTAAGATCTAGACATTTGTTTATATTTAGGTTCATTTTGGCTTGGGTAGGGGAGGCAGAAAGAAAAATGAACTTAGGTGGCCCCTAAAATTAGCAATTTTTTGTTTATTTTTTAACTTTCTGTTGAGAAAAGTTTCAAACATATACAAAAGTAGAATAGTAAAGTGCACTCTTGGGTACCCAACCTTCAATAATAATTACCAATTTATGGCCAGTCTTCTTTCTTTTGTAGCCCTACCCACTTCCCTTCTATACTATTTTAAAACAAATCCCAAGCATCATTACATTAATAAATATTTAATATGTATCTCTAAAAGATAATTCTGTTTTTAAAGAACATAACCACAATATCATTAGTACATGTAAAAAATCAATAGTTCCCTAATATCAAATATCTTGTCAGTGTTCAAATTTCCAGCTCTTTCCTAAATGTTGTATTTTTATAATTTAAAATCTGACCCACCACCTATTTTTATAAATAAAGTTTCATTGGAACACAGCTGCACTTCATTTTTTTATGTATTGTCTTTGACTTCTTTCATGCTACAGAAGCAGAGTTGAGTAGTTCCAACAGCAACCATTTAGCTCTCAAAACCTAAAATATTTACATTTGGATCTTTCACAGAAAAAGTTTGCTGACCTCTGCTTTAGGCAGTTATCTTTTAGAATCATTAAAAATAAGAAACAATGCTTTTTATATTGACTTTCATTTAAACCACTTCTGGAGATCTTCATTTCCTTGTGTAAATCCAAACTTCTGATATCATATTCCTTTCTGAAGATTAACATTTCTTGGAATGCATGTTTCAGCTTTTTGTTCATCTGAGAAAAGTCTTTATTTTGCCAGCTTTTTTTTTGGGGGGGGGGGTTATTATAAGACTTGTTCAGCAAAGACAGTGTTACCTTGAGAGTTGGTTAGAGTATGTTTTATGTGTATAAAGTAATAATTCATGTTTTGATGCTGTTAAACTTTAATTTTATTTCATTTTATTTTAGGGAGCAGGAGAGGTTTACAGTTTTCTTTGAGAAACCAAAAGGGAAAGCAGTTATCCCTCATCCAAGGCAGGAAATAGTCAATTATTGCTTTATAGCAGCACTGTCATTTCGAAGAAGTTAGAACTAGTCCCTCTTTAAATGGCTTTTTAATTCAATCAGTGTTACTGCAGTATAATGCTTGTTCAGTAAAATTCACCCATTTTAAGTTTGTAGATGGTTTTCAAAATGTACTTGATTCTAAGATCATACTAGGAGAATGAATAAAAGTGTTTGGAGTTTGCAGTCCTGAGAAGCATCTCTGTTTTCTGTGATTCTGGTTCCTTTGCATGGCAAAATCACATATGCCTGAAAAGACAGCTGTCATTTCAACTTTCATTGATGTCCTGTTCCTTGGGACATCAGGAACAGGAAGTCAAGGATATTCTGGAAGGCTCCAAGTTTCTGGGCCTTTTAGTTTAGTAAGGATGACGTCAGGGCCTTTTCCCTCTGCTCCATTTTTTTCCTCTTTCTGGAGGAGAGGCCAAAGGCACAGGCGGATGTGTCTTGCACGGAGCCCCATGGTCCATGGATGTGGCTGGTGGTCTCCCATGAACCTGAGACATGTATTCCCTTTCATTTTTAATAGCTATTTTTGTTGTTTTTTGAATTGTGGGTTGACAGTTTTATTCATTCAGCACTCTAAAGGTGTGTTTGTCTTCTTTCTTACATTATTTTGAGTGAGATGTCTGTTGTGTTTTTTTCCTGATTGCAATGTCTTTTTTTCTCTGGTTGTCTCTAAGGTTTTCCTCTTTATCTTTGGTTTTCAGTAGTGTGAATGTGTCTAGGTTTGTGGATTTTTGCTTTTGTTTTGTCTTTAGATATTTATCTTGATTGGGGTTTTCTGGGCTTGGATCTATCATTTGAGGTCTTCCGTCATTCTGGAAAACAATTCAGCCTTTACCTTTTCAAATATGTTTTCAGATCCATTGTCGTTCTTGTGGGATTTCAAAATATAAAAATTAGATTATTTAATATCAACCCCACAGTTCTTGTGTGCTGTATTCTGTTTGGGGTGGTCTTATGTTTTTTTTTTTTTTCCTGTTTTATTGAAATATTGACATATAACAGTGTATAAATTTAAGGTATACAATAGAATGACTTATATATGGTTTTTTCTTTACCAGCTCTTATTTCTGTTTAGATAATTTTCACTGACCTATCACTGATTTCTTTATTTGACCTTGTTGAGTCTGTTACTATGTTCTTTTATTTCTAGCATTACCATTTGACTCTTACAGTTTCTCTTTGCAGAAATTCACCATCATTTTTGCATAATCTTCTACTAGAGCCTTTTAACATATTAATCATATAGTAACTTTTTCTGCTGAAGTTATAACGTCTGAGTCACCTCAGAGTTTGGTTTAATTGCTTTGTGTTGTCAGAGTGTGTTGTTTTGCCGTATATGTGTTTATGAGGAAGGGGTAATTTTTTATTGATTGCTGGCTATCATATTTAGTAGTAGAGACTGCCTGGAAATGGCACGTCTTTTCTGTTAAGTTGTTACTATAGGGGTTAAGTCAGTCTAGTAAGGAGTTGAACCTGTATTTGGCTTTTGTCCTTGATAGGGGAACTGTCAAATGCATCATCAGCTTCAAATTCCTCTCCTATTACTTTGTGCATAGGGAGGGCAGTAGGTTTGCCCAGTGTTTTTCTTAATGTTTCTTCTCCATGTTTGGTTTTCTGCATTCTGTTTGGCCCTGCATAAAATAGTGGGTTTCTCTCTAAGCTCTAGCCCCTCCCTTAGCACTAGATTGCTGGCTTTTGTTACTCCATACTTGCTAGCCTGGTGGTGGTGGAGACCTGGGAGGTAGGGATTTTTTGTTGTTTTGATCCACCCTCTGCCCTGTGTCCCTGAGTCTCCTGGGTGAGACTTTCTCAGTGATCCTGTCTCTTCCCCTAGCTGAAAGCGAAAGCTGCTCAGTCGTGTTCGACTCTTTGCGAACCCATGGACTATACAGTCTGGAATTCTCCAGGCCAGAATACTGGAGTGGGTAGCCTTTTCCTTCTCCAGAGGATCTTCCCATCCCAGGGATTGAACCCAGGTCTCCCACATTGCAGGCAGATTCTTTACTAGCTGAGCTGCGAGGGAAGCCTCTAGCTGAAGGAGACTCTTAATAGTCTGGCATTAGGATGATTTCCCGGAGAAGGCAATGGCACCCCACTCCAGTACTCTTGCCTGGAAAATCCCATGGACGGAGGAGCCTGGTAGGCTGCAGTCCATGGGGTCGCTAGAGTCGGAAACGACTGAGCGACTTCACTTTCACTTTTCACTTTCATGCATTGGAGAAGGAAATGGCAACCCACTCCTGTGTTCTTGCCTGGAGAATCCCAGCCTGGTGAGCTGCCATATCTGGGGTCGCACAGAGTAGGACACGACTGAAGCGACTTAGCAGCAGCAGCAGTAGCAGGATGATTTCCCATCCTTCCCCCAGGAGTAGCGAGGTTTGTCTTTTCTCTTTCCCCAGCCACAGTGGCCTTCACCTGTGCTCTGAAAACAACAGGGTTTGCTGATCTTCCCCCTGTAGCTTTAAGGCTCTTTTTCTGTAGGGGAGAAGGGTCTGAGCTGGGCTCTCTGCTTTTCTCAGAAGAGGCAGCTGCTTCCCGCCACCACACCTAGATGGTGGAAGTCTGGAGAAGAGCCTGCAGGTGGGTGTGAACTCCCCCTGTGTCTAATGCTTAAAAGGGTGCTATCCTGTCATAACAGTCCACACGTGGTCTTTAGCAGTTCATTTTAAGTTTTAGCTGTATTCTTTACCATCTGTTATGCCCGGTGTTGTTCTCATGGTTTGCTGCAGATGAGCCAGTGCTCATGTTCCATCTCTTCTTGGAAGTGCCTGTTTTTCCTTAGATTTCTTTCGTGATACTTGGTTGCCCTAAAACCTCAGCTCTGATGGATTCAAGGAAAATTATGATTTTGTAATTAATCTGGCTTTTTCTCATTGTTCTAGTGGATGGAATGCTCATTCCAGTTTTCTATATCCTGATTAGAAATCAAACTACAGTGTTGTAAACTCACTTGAGATAGTTGCTCTTTGTGTGGTTGTGTATTTAATTTAGCAGGTTAATTTGTTCCATTTTTCTTTCAGTTTTAGGGACTACTTTAAAATTTTAATTTTGTTTAATAATTCTGTGAAGAATTTATATGACTTCAAGTCATAAATACAGAACAGTGTGTATTCTAAAAGCCTAACTTCTCTCCTTGTTTCCTCTACCTTTTTCCCTCCTTTCCTAAATAGGAAGCTTTTAAAAAAAATCTATAAATACTACTTGCATTACATGTGACTTAAGTCACTTTGTGTGTGCATACTCAGTCTCTCAGTCATTCTGACTCTTTGTGATCCCATGGACTGTAGCCTGCCAAGCTCCTCTGTCCATGGATTTCTCCAGGCGAGAATACTGGAGTGCATTGCCATTTGTTCTTTCAAGGGATCTTCCCAACCCAGATCTCTTGCATTGTAGGCGGATTCTTTACCGTCTGAGCCACGAGGGAAGACTATATTTTCAGGGATCATTTCTAAGTCATATTGCATTATTTATTTCTTATTTTTAAAAGGTAACATTCAGATATGTGTGTGTGTGTCTCTGTGTGTGTGTGTATAATATATATTTGTATCCCTTCCTTTCTTAGATGTAGCATATATACAAACTTTTCTTCACATTCACATTAACATGCCATAATATTGAGGTAAAAAAGTCTGTTTGGTTTTATCTGTAAGATGGCCACAAGAAGTGCTTAGTTGTCCTTTTTTAATTTTTATTTTTTTAATGATGAAAGTATGATAACACATTTATAGGAGACTTGGAAAATACAGAACAAGGTTGCATATCAGTTCAGTTCAGTCTCTCAGTCATGTCCAACTCTTTGCAACCCCATGAATTGCAGCACACCAGGACTCCCTGTCCATCACCAACTCCCAGAGTTCATGCAAACCCATGTCCATCGAGTCAGTGATGCCATCCAGCCATCTCATCCTCTGTGGTTCCCTTCTCCTCCTGCCCTCAATCTTTCCCTTCAGTCTTTTCCAGTGAGTCAGCACTTCGTAAAGTATTGGAGTGGCCAAAGTATTGGAGTTTCAGCTTTAACATCAGTCCTTTAAATGAACACTCAGGATTGATCTCCTTTAGGATGGACTAGTTGGATCTCCTTGCAGTCCAAGGGACTCTCAAGAGTCTTCTCCAGCACCACAGTTCAAAAGCATCAATTCTTCAGTGCTCAGCTTTCTTCACAGTCCAACTCTCACGTCCATACGTGGAAAAACCATAGCCTTGACTAGACAAACCTTTGTTGGCAAAGTAATGTCTCTGCTTTTTAATATGCTGTCTAGGTTGACCATAACTTTCCTTCCAAGGAGCAAGCGTCTTATTTCATGGCTGCAATCACTATCTGCAGTGATTTTGGAGCCCAGAAAAATAAAGTCAGCCACTGTTTCCACTGTTTCCCCATCTATTTGCCATGAAGTGATAGGACTGGATGCCATGATCTTAGTTTTCTGAATGTTGAGCTTTAAGCCAACTTTTTCACTCTCTTTTTTCACTTTTATCAAGAGGCTCTTTAGTTCTTCTTCACTTTCTGCCATAAGGGTGGTGTCATCTGCATATCTGAGGTTATTGATATTTCTCCCAGCAATCTTGATTCCAGCTTGTGCTTCCTCCAGCCCAGCGTTTCTCATTATATCATCTGCATATAAGTTAAATAAGCAGGGTGACAATATACAGTCTTGATGTACTCCTTTTCCTCTTTGGAACCAGTCTGTTGTTCCATGTCCAGTTCTAACTGGTGCTTCCTGACCAGCATATCGGTTTCTCAAGAGGCAGGTCAGGTGGTCTGGTATTCCCATTTCTTTCAGAATTTTCCACAGTTTATTGTGATCCACAGTCAGAGGCTTTGGCATAGTCAATAAAGCAGAAATAGATGTTTTTCTGGAACTCTCTTGCTTTTTCAGTGATCCAAAGGATGTTGGCAATTTGATCTCTGGTTCCTCTGCCTTTTCTAAAACCAGCTTGAACATCTGGAAGTTCACGTGTCACATATTGCTGAAGCCTGGTGTGGAGAATTTTGAGCATTACTTTACTAGCGTGTGAAATGAGTGCAATTGTGTGGTAGTTTGAGCATTCTTTGGCGTTGCCTTTCTTTGGGATTGGAATGAAAACTGACCTTTTCCAGTCCTGTGGCCCCTGCTGAGTTTTCCAAATTTGTTGGCATATTGAGTGCAGCACTTTCCCAGCGTCATCTTTCAGGATTTGAAATAGCTCAACTGGAATTCCATCACCTCCACTAGCTTTGTTTGTAGTGATGTTTTCTAAGGCCCACTTGAGTTCACATTCCAGGATGTCTGGCTCTACGTGCGTGATCACACCATCGTGATTATCTGGGTCATGAAGATCTCTTTTGTACAGTTCTTCTGTGTATTCTTGCCACCTGTTCTTAATCTGTTCTGCTTCTGTTAGGTCCCTACCATTGCTGTCCTTTCTTGTGCATATCTTTGCATGAAATGTTTCCTTGATATCTCTAATTTTCTTGAAGACATCTCTAGTCTTTCCCATTCTGTTGTTTTCCCTTATTTCTTTGCACTGATCACTGAGGAAGGCTTTCTTATCTCTCCTTGCTATTCTTTGGAACTCTGCATTCAAATGGGTATATCTTTCCTTTTCTCCTTTGCTTTTCACTTGTCTTCTTTTCACAGCTATTTGTAAGGCCTCCTCAGACAGCCATTTTGCTTTTTTGCATTTCTTTTTCTTGGGGATGGTCTTGATTCCTGTCTGCTATACAATGTCACGAATCTCCATCCATAGTTCATCAGACAGTATCAGATCTAGTCCCTTAAATCTATTTCTCACTTCCACTGTATAGTCATAAGGGATTTGATTTAGGTCATACCTGAATGGTCTAGTGGTTTTCTCCACTTTCTTCAATTTAAGTCTGAATTTGGCAATAAGGAGTTCATGATCCGAGCCACAGTCAGCTCCCGGTCTTGTTTTTGCTGACTGTATAGAGCTTTTCCATCTTTGCCTGCAAAGAATATAATCAGTCTGATTTTGGTGTTGACCATCTGGTGATGTCAATGTGTAGAGTCTTCTCTTGTGTTGTTGGAAGAGCGTGTTTGCTATGACCAGTGCGTTCTCTTGTCAGAACTCTATTAGCCTTTTCCCTGCTTCATTCTGTACTCCAAGGCCAAATTTGCCTGTTACTCCAGGTGTTTCTTGACTTCCTACTTTTTCATTCCAGTCCTCTATAATGAAAAGGACATCTTGTTTGGGTGTTTGTTAGTTCTAGAAGGTCTTGTAATTCTTCATGCTGGTGCTGGTGCTGCTTCTGCTGCTAAGTCGCTTCAGTCGTGTCCGACTGTGTGTGACCCCATAGACGGCAGCCCACCAGGCTCCCTGTCCCTGGGGTTCTCCAGGCAAGAACACTGGAGTGGGTTGCCATTTCCTTCTCCAATGCATGAAAGTGAAAAGTGAACATGAAGTCGCTCAGTCGTATCTGACTCTTCGCAACCCCATGGACTGCAGCCTACCAGATTCCTCTGTCCATGGGATTTTTCCAGGCAAGAGTACTGGAGTAGGGTGCCATTGCCTTCTCTGTAGGTCTTCATAGAACTATTCAACTTCAGCTTCTTCAGCATTGCTGTTTGGGGCATAGACTTGGATTACCATGATATTGAATGGTTTACCTTGGAAACGAACGGAGATCATTCTGTCGTTTTTGAGATTGCATCCAAGTACTGCTTTCCGGACTCTTTTGTTGACTATGATGGCTACTCCATTTCTTCTAAGGGATTATTGCCCACAGTACTAGATATAATTGTCATCTGAGTTAAATTCACCCACTCCAGTCCATTGTAGTTCACTGATTCCTAGAATGTTGATGTTCACTCTTGCCATCTCCTGTTTGACCACTTCCAATTTACCTTGATTCATGGACCTGACATTCCAGGTTCCTGTGCAATATTGCTCTTTACAGCATTGAACCCTGCTTCCATCACCAGTCCCTTTCACAACTGGGTGTTGTTTTTGCTTTGGCTCCATCCCTTTATTCTTTCTGGAATTATTTCTCCACTGATCTTTAGTAGCATATTTGGCAACTACCGACCTGGGGCGTTCCTCTTTCAGTATCATATCCTTTTGCCTTTCATACTGTTCATGCGGTTCTCAAGGCAAGAATACTGAAGTGGTTTGCCATTCTCTTCTCCAGTGGACCACATTCTGTCAGACCTCTCCACCATGACCCAGCCATTGGCATCCCTTAGTTTCATTGAGTTAGACAAGGCTGTTATCCATGTGATCAGATTGGCTAGTTGTCTGTCATTGTACTTTCAGTCTGTCTGCCCTCTGATCCCCTCTCTCAGTGCCTACCATCTTACTTGGGTTTCTCATACCTTGGACATGGGGTCTCTCTTCACAGCTGCTCCAGCAAAGCGCAGCATATATAGCAAAGGTTGCATATAGTTCCACTGTATATTACAATTATTTTTAAGTAGATAAACTAAGATTTTTATTTGGAGTTTCAATATCAAACTCTCAAAAATTAATGAATATACAGAGAAGTAGAAAGATATAGTAGATCTGAAAAGCACTGTGAACCAGTTCACACAACAGTAGGATACAAATTCTATTCACGTTCCCATGGACTATAGACTCAGAGACACTGGAACATATCCAGGGACGTAAAGTGCAAAATTTTCATGATCTAAAGGTATTGAAATTATACAGAATCTATTCTCTTGTGCTCACTTAGTTGTGGCTAACTCTTTGCAACCCTATGGACTCTCCAGGCTCTTCTGTCCATGGACTTTTCCAAGCAAGAGTACTGGAGTGGGTTGCCATTTTCACTCACTGTGGAATTATGTTAGAAATCAATATCAAAAGATATTTGAAAATAACCCACATTTTTCAAGTGCATTGTGACATTTACCAAGAGAGATTACTTAGACTTAGCTATTGAAAGCCTCAGTAAGGTTAGACTGAAACAAACAGAGAGGGTGATTACTGAGAAGAAATGCTTAGTTGTCTTTAACTTCATTTGAACCAATTTTGTTAGCTTGTGACAGCTGTCATATCACATTCATTTTTTTAAAACTTACCAAAATTGGTGAATTTTTGTATAGCCATTTTAATATTGAAGATGGGAGGAAAAAAAGCAACATTTTTGGCATGTCATGCTTTATTATTTCAAGAAGGGTAAAAACGAAACTGAAACACAAAAAGATTTGTACAGTATATGGAGAAAGTGCTGTGACTGATAGAACATGTCAGAAGTGCTTTGGGAAGTTTCGTGTGCTGGTTGATGCTCCATGGTTGGGTAGAACAGTTGAAGCTGATAACGTTCAAATCAAGACATTAATTGAGAACAATCAAAGTTATATATTATCAGGCAGGAAATCACCGACCTACTCAAAATATCCATATCAAACATTGAAAATCATTTGCACCAGCTTGGTTATGTTAATTGATGTTTGGGTTCCACATAAGTTAAGCAGGAAGAAACCCCAAACTTCTTGACCATATTTCCACATGTGATTGTCTACTGAAACATAATGAAAACATTCCATTTTTAAAAACAAATTGTGTTGGGCAATAAAAAGTTCCACACTGCTGGACAGTATCCACAGAAGAGATCATGGGGCAAGTGAGATGAACCACCACCAACCACACTAAAGGCTGGTCTTCATCCAAAGAAGACAATGTGTACATGGTGGGATTGGAAGGGAGTCCTCTATTATGAGCTCCTTCTGAAAAACCAACAGATTACTTCCAACAAGTACTGCTCCCAATGAGACCAGCTGAAAGCAGCACTTGGCGAAGTGTCTGGAATTAGTCAACAGAAAATACATAATCTTCCTCAGGGTAACACAAGACCTCAGGTTTCTTTGATGACCTGGCAAAAACATAATAAATAGCTTGGCTGGGAAGTTCTGATTCATCCACTGTATTCACCAGGCATTGCACCTTCAGATTTCCATTTATTTTGGTCCTTATAAAATTCTCTTAATGGAAAAAATTTCAATTCCCTAGAAGATTGTAAAAGGCACCTAGAATAGTTCTTTGCTCAAAAAATAAAAAGTTTTGGGAAGATGGAATTATGTAGTTGCCTGAAAAATGGCAAAGTAGTAGAACAAATGGTGAGTACATTGTTCAGTAAAGTTCTTGGTGAAGATGAAAAATGTGTCTTTTATTTTTACTTTAAAACTGAAGGAACTTTTTTGCCAACCAGATGGTTCTTTAGAGATATCCTCATTCCTCTTACAGCTGCATAGCATTCCATTATGACATACCATGCTTTATTCAACTAGTTCTCTGTTGATGGACATTTGGGCTATTCTCAGGGTTTTTTTTTTTTTGTTTTTTTTTTTTTTGTTTTTGCTTTTACAGGTAGTATTGTAATGAGGAGCCTTGTGTATATGTCTTTTTGTATATTTACTGCTTTAGACTCCTAAAAGTGGTGAGCAATCCATATGTAAATTTGCCAGATATTGCCAGATTCATCTTCAGTAGGGCCTAGTACCATTTTGCCTTCCCACCAACAGTGAGTGCTCTTTCCCCTCAGCTTTACTTGCAGAGTGTGTTGTCAAACTTGGGTTTTGCCAGTCTAATGGGTGAAGAATTTCCAAGTACTTTTAATAAAACTGTGATCAAAAAGTTGGTTTTTTTACAAGTTTTTTGAACAACCTTATTCTTTCTAAAATTTTACTGTACTTTCTTGTTTTTCATTTACCTGCAACCTTTTCACACTAAGCATTAGACCCATTGGACCAAGAACCATATGAGGAGGGATTGCTTCTCTTTTCTTAGGAACTTGAAGATTCTAGAGTTTCAGTCGCAATAATTAAATTTGACATATGAATATAAGAGTTTAAAAGTTTTCAATCTTGCAGTTCACTTTGGAAATGTTATTCTGTGGTTGCCAACAATCTGGTTAAAAAAAAAAAAGGATAAATAACGTGCTTTACTGTTTCTCTGTTCTTCCCAATTTTCTTTTAGATTTTACATAATGTTCCTTCTTAGCCAGCAGAGGCCACTAGAGCCCACTAAAGAGCAGAAGTGTAAAAGAATCATGACAGTGCTAAGATGTGATCACTGAAAGGTCACTTTTTTCAATAGTTCTGTAATCTTACTAGCTATGTCCTGTTAAGATTTCATGCTTGAAAGAAACTATTTGAGGCCAGGAAAATATCTATTGTTGTTGTTTTAGTTGCTAAGTCGTCTCTGATTCTTTTGTTTCCCCATGGACTGACCCCCTACCAGGCTCCTTTGTCCATGGGATTTCCCAGGCAAGAATACTGGAATGGGTTGCCATTTCCTTCTCCAGGGGATCTTCCTGACTGAGGAATCAAACCTGCGAATCCTGCATTGGCAGACAGATTCTTTACCACTGTGCCACTAGGAAAGCCCGTAAAATATCTATGCCATTTACTTTATAATATTTTTCATCATATTCCATCTCCTTCTTTAAAAGAAACAAGTATTTGAGAATTTTAATTAACTGTACTGTTCAATGTTTGGTGAACTAACACCTTACTTTAAAAACTATAAAACCCTATAAAAAGATATAGTCCTGCTCACTGGGAAATGATGTCTTTGGGGAATCCTGCAGTTTATTACAGGCTTTAAATTTTTTTTTCCCTAACTCTTCTCAGTTTGCAGGCCTTTCTGATATATCTATCTCACAAGACATCCCTGTGGAAGGAGAAATCACCATTCCTGTGAGATCGCGCGTTCGGGAATTTGACAGCTCCACATTAAATGAGTCTGTTCAGAATACCATTGTAAGTTAGATGAGTTGAGAGAATTTCTGTTCAGTGTCATGGGCTAAATAACTAATAGCACTTTGTAATATTTTTTTTTTTGGTTCACTAATTTTCAGTGTATTTTATTTATTGAAGTTTAAGATTCTCCCCTAGAGAATAATTTGGTACAGCCTTTTTGGAAATCATTTTGACTGTAATGGATATTAAGGAACTTAAAATGTTCATATTTTTTGAGGTGATAATTCTGTTTCTCTAGGTATAAGGAGAAAAAATTCAATACAAAGATAATTTTAAAAGAAAAATATTTACACAAAGATGTTTGTTACAGCAGTCTTTATAGTGGGGAAAAGTTGAACAGAAGAGTAATTGGCTAAGTAGATTATGTTACATCTGTGTGGTAGAATGGTTAACAACCATTAAAAATCATGTTTTCAAAGAACTATTAATGACATGAAGAAAATTTTAGGTGAAAAAATTAGGACAGAATTACCTCAACTATATTTTGAGAAGTTAAATGACTGTACCTTTCTTCAAATGTCTTGATTTTTTAAAATCTGACTTCTAGGATTCTTTTGCCAGAATGAATGGAAATTTTGAAAATTAATTGATTTTACATATTGTGAAGAGTGCGGTAGCTTAGGAGCAGGCCCTTTGGCTCTTGTGACCTTATCATGTTGAACTGAAAGTTAGATGCTGTGTTTTGCAGAACAGATTTTACTAGTGCTATTATTTTCATTTCTTTAAGTAGCATATTAAGAGGGCTATATTTCTCTTTTGCAGAGTTTAAAAAATCAAAATCAACAGAACTGATGAATGTAGTAAAGAGTTAGATGTTGGCTTTAGGAGTTAAAGGACAAGTTAATAGAAAAAGGAGTTAACACAAAAACCCCACCTCTCTGGTTTGTTTGTATGGTGAAGGAGTTAGACTGGAGTTATGGCTCTAAAATTCAATGAAGGGCTCCTAGGGGGATTGAAATTAAAAAATTGAGCAAATTCAAGGGGCTACTTGGTAGCCTTGGTCATTACAGTACAGCATATTTTTATCTTTCAGATGCGTGATCTAAAAGCTGTTGGGAAAAAATTCATGCATGTTTTGTACCCAAGGAAAAGTAATACTCTTTTGAGAGATTGTAAGTATGAGTGGTTTTTGAGGCTTTGCTGTTTTTCATTATACCTTATCATAAGCATTTATAAGGCTTTGTGGTAATAAAGCTGATATCATTTTGCAGGATGAAAAATGAATATATTATAGATGAAGGTTTTGAAAAAAGTTAAAAATTGAGGATGAAGTTTCAGAGATTGGAAGATTTTGCTTAATATATTGTCCTCATCAATAAATATAGACTGTATATTTTCACCTGCTGTAATAGACACTGCACATAGTATTTCTGTAAATGGCAAACACATAGTGACTTTGTTCAGCCAAGAAACTTAATGATCTCCAAGGGAAAGACAGAATGTTTAAATGTTACATTAGAGTAATAGCTAATACCCATTAAGGATTAACAAATTAATAGTACTTTATTGACATTTCTATTTTCAGAATGATCATTGTTGACTGCTTTAAGAATTCCAAACCAGTGTTTGCAGAAAATTATGCTATTATTTAGAATTTATTCTCAAAATTGTTAGGCTTTTAGTTTTTCTTTTCAAACATTCTTGGTTTTTCTTAGTACCCTTTATCCAAAAAAAGACTCAGTTGTTTGAGAATAGTAACAATGATGTTGGATATGCGTGTACCTTCTATTTTGGCAGCATTTCTGCTGTAACATAGGGATGTCAGATATGTGGCAAATGTGCCATCACTGTGTGGTGATTGGATGCAGTGTCAGAATACTTTTTCAGCAAAGTACATTGTGGGTTGAAGCTGACAGATGATTTGCTACAGCTGGTATATAGTGGAAAGAACATGGACAAATCTGGGTTTTGAATATTGATTCCATCACTAGCTGTGTGATTTTGGATAGTGATTCCATCACAAGCTGTGTGATCCTGGATAAGACAGTTAACTTTTCTGAGGTTGAAGTTTCTTCCTCACAAAAGCTGTCTTATCCAATGAGATGCCACTTCAGATCCATTAGGATGGCTCTGATCAAAGAAATGGAGAATAACAAATATTGGTAAGGATGTAGAGAAATTGGAACCCTTGTGCATTGCTGGTGGGGATGTAAAATGGTACAGCCACTGTGAAAAAGAGCATGGTGTTTCCTTGGAAAATTACGTAGAGAATTATCACATGATTCAGCACTTCCACTTCTGGGTATATACCCAAAAGACTAGAAAGCAGGAACTCAAAGTGATATTTGTATACCCATGTTCGCAGCAGCAGATGAAAACAACTCAAATGTCTATTGGTGGATGGATGAGTAAATGAAGTATGTTATATACACCATGGTATATACCATATATGAATGGAATATTACTTATCCTTTAAAAAGAGTGAAATTCTGATACATGCTACAACATTGATGAACCTTGGAAGACTTTATGCTAAGTAAAATAAGCCAGACACAAAATAATATATATTTATTCTACTTAGGTTAGGTACCCAAAATAGTGAGATTTATAGAGATAGAAAGTAAAATGGTTGTCAGGGACTGAGGGGATTTTGGGGAGTTATTGTTTAATGGGTTGGAGTTTCAGTTTGGGAGATGAAAATTTTATTGTTTACCTAGTAAACATAGTCTATTAGAGTGTTAGGATTGTGATTTTTCTTTTTTTTTTACATCTTTTACAAACTTTCCACAGTGGTGTCAAAATTACTCTTTCAGGTAAAGTTATGTACAAGTCAAGTTAAAGTTAGAAGTAGTATGTACCTTTTTTCATATTGTTTGAGGAAGATAATTGTGCTTTAAGCTTTATGTTACTGAACTATTGGTGTATTAATCACTCTATTAATTCTCAACCAATCACAGCTATTGGTTGAGAACCACCATGCTTAGACTTGATATTGGCAGAGCCTTTATAGTTTTCAGAAAGTTTTCATGTTATTTAATATTTAACCCTATGAAATTACCAATGTTGGGCTGTTGTCTCATTTTATAAGAACAGCAGTTCTGTACTAGTTCAGTGTAGTAATTATGAAAGGGAACCTGTGTTGTAGAGTAGAAAGGACTTTATAGTAGGAATCAGAAGATTCTGATTTTGTTTCTAGGTTCTGGTCCTACCCCCACACTTAACTGTTTATATTAACTTGGGCACATCGCTTCTTCTCAACTTCATTTTTCATATTTTTGAGATGAGTCTGATTATACTTGCCTTGTCTAACATAGTCTCCGATTGGTGAAGTGACGGGTTTAGTCTTCTTTTGCACTGTGCAGGGTGGGGCAGTTAAGTCTTCTGACTCCTTGCCTATTGGTCTTTATCAATAGCTTGCTAGAATGTGGCTTAGTAGGTGGTGTGTGTGTTAGTCACTCAGTTGTGTCTGACTCTCTGTAACCCCATGGACTGTAGCCCACCAGACTTCTCTGTCCATGGGATTCTCCAGGCAAGAATACTGCAGTGGATTGCCATTCCCTTCTCCAGAGGATCTTTCTGACCCAGGAATTGAACTCTGGTCTCCTGCATTGCAGGCAGATTCTTTACTGTAGTAGCTGAGAAGAGGGGTGATTTGTATTGTATGAAATGAGCAAAATTTAAAAGATATATGAAGCATTCAGAATTGCGGAGCAGAGAAGGCCAATAGAGGGATAGGAGAGGTGGAAGGTTTGGGCAGACAGAGAAAGCCTTGATGTCTGAATGCCAAGAATGGCAGAATAAAAGACAGAAAATACTATATGCCTGTGTCTTAACAATTTTCTGTCTTTTCCTTTCTTGTAGGGGATTTATGGGGCCCTTTGATCCTTTGTGTGACGCTTGCGTTGTAAGTACTTATATTTCCTTTCTTTGTCATTTGAGATAGACTAAACTTTTTTCATGGAGTTTCAAAATTGAAGGGGATTTTGACTGAATTTTTCATTTTGGACTTCTTTGACAAATTATACTCCTTATGCATTTAAATCTAAAAAGTCAAGTAGCTTTCTATATCAGTTCAAAGAGTGATGGAATTAAAGATATGAAAATTATGCCCACCCTCATTTATGCCCACCCTCATTTATCAGTGAGTTCTTACCCTGTTTTAGTAATTTCTATAGTTACTAATATGTTTTAGTCATTTCAACATTTATTCACACTCATATACCTCCCCATCATTAAGCTAAGTGAAATAAGTATCTTAAAGGTTTAAGTACTAAACAATTAAAGTAGTATTTATTTGCAAACATAATTCTTTTAAAATTTTACTAAAAGTATAAGTGAGATTAAATTAGAAGTGGTTGAGTTCAAAGCAATATCATGTTTCGCAAAGTGTTATATTTTCCATACTCAATGTATGTAAAGGGGAAGAGGACAGAAGAAGGAAAGCCAAAGTTCTGCTGGAGAGGGTAATATAACCACTGGTAGAGTGGAAAAAATACTACACTAGGATCCATTTCTGGGTTCTGATCCTAACTTTGCTATCAGCAGAGTGACTTTGGGCCTCTAAAAAAACTTCTAAATACCTTCTTTTATCCCCATAACAAGAAGTGAATATTATTCTCCTCTTTTGACAGACAAGCTCAGGTTCAAAGAGATTGAGGACTGAACTAAACGTCACATAATCAATCAGTGGTAGACCTGGAATTCCACTTCACGTTTCCTTGACTGCCCATTCTCTACCTCTGTGATTATTACACATCTCTTCCTACCTAACCTCTCTGGGTTTCCTTTTCCATATCTATGAAAGTAGATGGTTGAGGGTCCTTTCCAGGCCTAACCTATTGTGATTGTAGGTTCAGATTTCTTACTGGCTTCTCTAACCCTTTTTAAATGTAAAGTCAAGTGCATGGTAATTTAGGTAAAAACGTGGAGTGCTCTATCTTATGCTTTTAATAACCATATCAAGGGACATAATCCAGTGCCTTGATGTAAGTGTTTATATTAAAAGCTCTGAGCATATACTTTTTTAGTTTTGAAAGATTAGAGATTATGGAATTTAATCCTGCTTATTTGCAGAGAAGAAAATCAGAGTCCCCAAGACCTCAAGTGATTTGCTCCAGTTTACGTATCTGGTGACAGAATTAGGATCAATATCTGAGTCTCTTGCCTTCCAGACCAGTTAATCCTCTTTCTGTCATACCATGCTGAAATAATAGGAGTTCCAGAGAACAAGTGATCGGGGCTAGCATTCTTCTCATCAAATTGTCAGGACTTGAAGTATGCAGAACCATAAAATACAAAAGCCTGTGCTGGCAAATAGCATAGCAGCGCAAGACTTACGGTGTGATTTGTCTATACCTTGTAATAAGAAGAGGTTGTTATAAAAGAAGTTTTGAGGTGATGTTATTCTGTTACTGAAAAAAATGACACAGAGTACAAGTATAAGTTCAAAATTCAAAACAGTTTATGTGTTAAATTCTTAATATTTAAGTGACTGCTCAATTACTCAGTTTCAAAGAAAGCCTTTTAGTGATAATCTGTATGCTTTGATTTTTAAAAGATCAACAACTAAATAGATAGGCTGTTTGCATTTTTAAATGCCAGAACTATAACCTTAACCCAAGAATTACAAATTCAAATGTGTATATGCATGCATTGCAAATTGGTGACCAAAAGCCCTTGAGAAGGAATCTGCTGCTGTGTCAACTGCACCTGATTATTGCCATGTAGAAATGCAGGCCCGGTGATAGAAACTCTTCTGATTTTTTAAGAAAATCCAGAAATACATATTTTTATGTGAAATCTCCCAATTTTAAAATAACATCAACTTGAATTTAAGACCTTTTAAAAGTATTATATGGACCAGCAACCTCATGTCCGTGAGTCACACTTAGCCCTTCAGTTTATATCCTCTGCTTAACCAAAAAAGGTCTTCAGTAATCCATTTAAACATTCCCACAGGATCAAAGGGAGCATCCCTTGTAGTCCTGAGGGATTTGGAATTTGAAATAAGGGAGCCTTGCCATATTCTTGAGGCATTTTCCTTTTGTACAACCTATAAGAGATCTTCAGGTAAGATATAGAGCAGCACCCTGATTCAAAGTTTGAGAACCCGTACCTTAACTGTGTTGCTCTAAATAAGGTTAGGCAATTCTCATGCCATTTCCTTGTCACAGAATGCTTCAAAGAGGCTCTGTAGATAGCGAAAAAGATGGAGGGCCCCAGTTTGCAGAAGTGTTTGTCATTGTCTGGTTTGGTGCAGTTACCATCACCCTCAACTCAAAACTTCTTGGAGGAAACATGTGAGTATTATTTAAATGCATCCTTTTTCTATTTCCAGGTTGCATATCTTAGATTTTTTAAGGAAGTCTGGCTTGTTATGTATTTTTCAAAAATAAAAATCAAAATAAATGAGAACAAAAAGAAAGTTCTCTTAAAGACACTGAACAGAAATAACCTAGTTGAATTAAATTATGTTAAATTATCTGGGGTCCTTTGATAAGCTTCAGATGTTCTCTCTCCAGCCCCTGAAATTATGTGCAGCACATTTTGTGTTAGAAGATTACATTTGTCTTTGGGAACAGATGCCCCACGGCTTCCAACAAATGCTCAAATAGGTCTATAAACCAGAAAAGATTAAGAAACAAAATTCTTAGCAGTGTAGTGGGAGAAAGAGGTCTCTAGGAATTAGAGTAGATGATCTAGGTCCTAAGTGGCTGGCTGTTAAGGCATTTAAGTAGAGAGGAGGAGGGTATGGTGAGAGAAAAACTAAGGCATATGTTTATACAGAGGCCTATCCTCATAAAATCAACATTAGGGTATAGGTAATATCTATCTGGAGGAAAGTAATGATCCACGATACATAGAAATCTGTATAATAAATTGTATCATGATATAGATCAACTATATTTATGATCTTTATGGATATATGTTGTTTTTTAGATCTTTTTTTCAGAGCCTTTGTGTACTGGGATACTGTATACTTCCCCTGACAATGGCAATGCTGGTTTGCCGGCTGGTACTTTTGGCTGAGCCAGGACCAGTAAACTTCATGGTCCGGCTTTTTGTGGTGATCATCATGTTTGCCTGGTCTATAGTAGGTAAGAATGTACTTATCTCTGTGGTAGCAGAGCAGACTGAAAATATGGGTTAGAGACGATGACCAGATGAGGAGCAGTGTAACTTATAAGTCACGTTAGTGATATGATTCTTGCTAATGTTATCCGTAGAACCATCTGCTCTCAGTAGGGATAATGTCCATCTTATCTGAGTTGGCTGTCTGGACTTCTGAGATGTGAAGTCACATCTTTCTTGTTTCTTCAATCTTTAAATAATGGATAGGGTTGGGAAAGGAGATTACACTAGACCTAGCTTAGTCCTGGCATATAGGAAGCATAGGTGACTTGAGAAATGAGCCTTTTCCAGACAAATTAATCATGATAATATTTAACATTTACTGATTACTTATTGTAAGCCAGGCACTGTCGGAAGTACTTGATATATGTCATCTCATTTAACCCTCACAACAACCATAATAAATAAAAACTGTGTTATTATTGGTCCCATGTTTATAGATGAGAAACAGACACAGAGAGGTTAAGCAACTTGCCCTAGGACACATAACTAGAGAATAGGGGAGTCAAGTGTCAAACCCAAGTAGATCACATACCTTTTTAGAACTTTACTATAGCACCACCCAGTATAGGTTGTTAAATATCACTACATAGTACTTAAATTCTGCTAAAGATTAAGGAGAGCCTATAGCAGTGGCAGTGAATGCTATTTATTCATTATTTGTACATCCCTAAAATTTTCTTGAAACCCCACCTTAAACTGAAAGTGTTCACTAGCTTCTTTTTAATGGGACAGATAGGCTGCCTAATATTTTTGTGTGCAGTAACATCTCTTTGTTTTAGAAAATGGTTAAAAGCCAAGAAGTGATCCAAACTAAGGTTTGGGAATGCCAGAATTGCTTTCCCAAAGACTATTAAAAAATTGCCTATGGAAGATTCCCTCACTTAGAGTCTGATGATTTACTGTACATGTAGTTCTGAATAGCTTAGTTATCCAGTGTCCAGGCCCACAGGGGTTCAGCAAGTAGAATCTTAGAAGAGAGAGAGGTACCTGTAATTCAGCTAAAGTGTATTAAGCAAAAACTATGTGTCAGGCATTGTGCTAGGATGGTGAAATCTAGGCATGTAAACATTTAAGGGCCATGAAGTGTTCCAGGTGGGCAATAGAAGTCTGTGCCAGGTATAGTGGGGACACAGAAGAGATAGGTGGGCAGTTCTACCTGTGGTGGTAGGATGCCAGGTGGTTGTTCAGGAAAGGTTTCCTTGAAGGATCATTATTGAATAAAAAGGTGAGTAGGTGTTTCCTGAATGGTCAAGAGGATTGGCATCTAAAAGAGCTGATAGGAACTTTCCTGGTGGTCCAGTGGTCAAGACTTCATGCTCCATATGCTTGGGGTTTGATCCCTGGTCAAATAACAAAATTCCCCATGCCACAACTTAGAGCCTGCATGGTGTAACTAAAGAGCCCACATGCTACAGTGAAGATCCCACACGTGGCAGTGAAGATCCAGTGTGCCGCAATTCAGACCTGGCACAGCCAGAGAAATAGGTAAATAATAAAAGAGATGATAATAAGAACAATTACTCAAAAAATACAACAGTGTGAGACCATTTGCCATAGGAGCTTTGTAAGCCTTTTTAGCACAGTTCAGTAGCTACTCATAAAAGTGTAAGAAACCCCTTTTAGAAGGATTTCTATCTAAAATGGTTGGAAAGCTTTCCATACTTGAACCAAGCAGCTCTCACCTGCTGCCAAATGCGGTTTTAAGGTCACAAATATAACTGAACTTGTAGTATATAATTCTGTGTCCCAGACTATGCCAAGCACATTCAAGTTTAGTAAATGTTAATAGTTGTGACACTCATATTAAATATTCCTTTTGTTTTGTTTTGTTTAGCTTCAACTGCTTTTCTTGCTGATAGCCAGCCTCCAAACCGCAAAGCCCTTGCCGTTTATCCTGTTTTCTTGTTTTATTTTGTCATCAGTTGGATGATTCTCACCTTCACTCCTCAGTAAATGGAAATTAAAAACCAGGGAATTCACAATTCATCTCAAAGATGCAATTCACCATGAAGCTTTGCCTCTGGCCCTCTTTTGTCTATTTTGGAGTTACTTGGTAACTGGGTGTGTGAGGTGATTAAAAAGGAGCCATAAAGCACCGTCACCGTTTATGTAAGGAATTAATGTTTGAAAAGCTGTCCTTTCCCTCTTAATGTTATTTCTTTAAAATATGTGTGCATAGTACACACAATATAATGCCTCCTAAGGCATGATGGGATCACTGTGGTTCATTTGGGTGACAGCCAATGACTTGGAAAGCAACATGGATTCATTCTGCAAGTTGAATAGAGTTGGTAATTATATTTTCAGTTTTGAGAATACCAGTTCAGGTGCAGCTCTTAAACATATTGCCTTATGACTATTAGAATATTCCTCTCTTTTCATAAATAAGAAGGTATAGTCTGTCTATTTTATTTCTCTTAAGCTTAAAAAGACAATGACAGAGGTTGGGAAGGGGGTTCATAGATGTGGGAGGGGAAAACATGCACTAACCAAAATTCAGATTTTGATTGGAGACAATTCTGCACTTGTTGCTTAAAAAAAAATCAAAGGACATCTAAAGCAGAAGTTTTTTTAGTCTTTCTGTATAGTCACCTCTCTGCCGTGTATAAAATAGCAGCTCAGTGACACTTTAATTTTCAATCTTACTCCCAAGTTCTGCATTTGCAAGCTAAGATATTAGCAGTGAATATGTGATTTTTCTTCGACTGAAGCTCTTAGTGGACCAATGCTTGAACTTACCCAAGTAGAAGACCTCAGAAATTTAGATTGGTAGGTCCCTGATACATATTATCATGTGGGCACCTTCTATTCAGGGTAGAATGAGGCAGTTTGGATACAACATAGCTGTAAGGAATTTCTTACTGTTCTGTGTAGTCTGGCCTCTAACTAGAAAGTAAACCTAAATCAGAAGGCTGCATTCAGCCATATGAACATGGAGAGATTTAGTGTTCTGATGGCTGATTGACAGAACAGCTAGGTGCTTAAAGCATTACATAGGATGAGTTGAGTTTACAGCTGCCACATTTTCTACTAATGGGCTTAGCAGTTTTTTGATTAGGTGTGTTTTTCAGGTTGGGAAATAGCAGTTTATTTTCTTGGTTTTAGACTCTATTTGTAAAGCCAGTTAGATTTCTTTTAGACAGTTACTTTTTTGCACATGTGCACCTACTTGTATTCTCAGCTGTTTATACACACAAGTCTGAAGGGAGCAGAGTGTCTGAGACAGGCTGATTCAGCTAATTGGGGCTCCTTTAAGGTAATATGAGCTGCTGCCTTCTGTAAATTGCACAGTGAAGAACTCTTAATAGACAAGGATTAGGAGTCAGGCAGAAAACATTCATTGTAAATATACAGTTACTTATAAAGATAGCAATTTCTTATTCCACATTTTTTTATCATGGAATTTAAATATTTATTCATTTGTATTTGAAGATGACCTACACATAGATATGTAATTGTAAAAGCATATTTTCCCCATCCCATAGATTAACCAAGACCAAGTGAACAGTACTAGGACAAATAAGTCCTTGGAATGATACTCAATTACAGAGCATTGCAAAGTTGGGTCTCTATGTCCCAGTCTTGTCCAGATATTTTGGTTATGTATTTGTTTCAATTTCCCTTTACAATTTCAAAATAAATCCTGTTAGGACAAAGCCAATATTTCATTCTTGAACCGGTAAATATTTATATTTTGAAATATTTTGAAACTGGTTCTAAGTTTGAAATTGGTCCTAACTTGTCATCCATTTCCACTGTGTGAAATTTTCTAACTTCTCACGAAACACTCTCTCTTCCAAAGTTGTTTTATAATCTGTCCCAATGATTATAATGTAAAATTGAAGAAATAACTGTGCTTCTTAAAAGGGAATTAAATACTTAACTGAATTTTACTCAGGCTAAATATTTGATCAGAAATTCCTAAGGGCACAAGTTTGGTGGGGGTCTGTGTGTGGTTGGGGGTAGAGGGAGGGTATTACACATATTGGGTGTTAAGGTAACTTGTTCTGTTTTAATCTGTTGGTTTTGGGTGACTTAGGGAATAGTTTTATTTGAAATTATCTTTCTGAAAATGAGTGGTCAGTTTGAGGGTATAAATAAATATTAATATATGCAAAAAAAGTGCATTGCTTTCTGTCACAGAAGACCTGAATATCTGAAAGTCGTAACCTTCAAAACAACTTTCCCTGATTTGCTGCAGAGGCACATGGATAATTATAGAAAGCAAGACCAGAAAGGAAAAGGACTCAAACAAAGGAAACTCTGTTCCAAGAATTGGAAGGTTTCGTGTTTTAGATGAAATTCAAGTGTGTGAGCATCATTGCCTAATGTGGTGCATTACTGCCATTGTGGTTTATCACTTGCTGCTCCTACTTCTGAGACTGACTGTTGTCATATTCTTTTAGCAATAGGAAAGGCAAAGACTGGATTTAATTGCTGTTCAGATTATAAAAAACTCAATTGATGCAAATATCTTTATGTAGTAGTGTTAAAATTCAGTCACTAATTGTCAGATCTTTTGCCTTTTGCCTCTTAAGTGACTTATTGCGTGAGTTGAGTTGTATCTTTTTGTTGTATTGGGGATTTTCTTTAGGGAAAGGTGAGGGGAATCACAGGACATGGTAAACATTTTACTGTTTGTTTGTTATTTTATAAAGTGTTCCCCAAAAAGTGATTAGAAGGCTAGTAAGCATATATTTGAAAGTTTAACTGTGTACACTACATAATCTAAGCACTTACTGTGTTTTGACTTCTTGTTTATTCCTGGAGATGAAAATGAAAATCTCCCATCGTTTCAGATTCTTGGGTAGCATCAAGTCATTGAAATTTACCTAAAACCTATCACGATATGATCAGACATCCATTGCATGCAGTTGTTTTATTCCAGAGTAGAATACTGAAATTGTGATTCTTAGTTAAACTGTTCATTTCTCAGACAATTTGGATAGAAATAAACGTGTGAATGTTAATCCATATATCATATATGTAAAATAGAAATACTTTTCTGGATTCTGTGGACTTTTATTAAAAATAATTTCTAGGGATTTACTTAGGCCATAGGATGGCTAAATAATAATGTGACAATAATATTACTACTAATAATAGCTAACATTTATTGGGCACTTACTGTGTACCAGACACTTCTATTTTTTTAAGAATTTTTATAACATCTTTATTGGGATACACTTTACCACAAAATTCACCCTTTTAAAGTAATGTACAGTTCAGTGATTTTTCAATATATTCACATAATAGTGCACCTATCACCATTATCTCATTTTAGAACATTCTGTCATTCCACAAAGAAACCGCATATACATTAGCAGTCACTCCCTTTTTCCCTTTTCCCCACCCCCTGGCAGCCATCAGTCTTCTTTCTGTGTCTGTTGATTTGGCCAGTGCATCTCCTCCAATCTTCAGCATAAAGTGGTACAATCCTTATTTTGTTGTTGTTCAGTCACCAAATAGTATTTGACTCTTCACGACCCCATGGACTGCAGCATGCCAGGCTTCCCTATCCCTCGCCATCTCCCGGAGTTTGCTCAAGTTCATGTCCATTGAATTGGTGATGCCATCCAACCATCTCATCCTCAGTCGCCCTCTTCTTCTGCCTTCAGTCTTTCCCAGTAATATCAGGGTCTTTTCCAAAATCCTCATTTTACTGGTAGAAAATTGAGGGACAGAAATATTAAGTAAATTGTCCAAGGTCACACAGTAAATTGATTTAAAATAGGAAAACACATTATCTGAGATCATAGTAGGACAATAGTTTTGAATTGCATTGTTATGCATATGAAATAAATACACCCCTTCCCCAGGGTATGTTCCCCATTATTAGCCATTACAACCTACAGCTGTAGGTGGTCAATAACTTGTTCTTTTTTTTCTGAGTACTAGAGCAGTACATTAGCAGCATCTGAGAAAAACACAAGAGCAATTGTACATTGGGAAGAGTTAGGTTTGCTGCCCTCACTCCTTGAGCCCCTCCCCTCCTCGCACCACCAGCCACATATATCCCTCCCCTTTAAGGGATCTTAAGAATCTTAAGAATCAAGTCTTAAGAATCAAGCAGCTTCTGCCTTTTTGTTTTATTTCTTCTAGAGGGATAGTTAACACATCAAAATTTAACTTGTCTGTTCATGTGTTTATAGTCAAGAGATGCCGCTGGTCACATACAGTACCAGCTATATTCCTAAGACCTCCAAGAGCAGTAGTAGTATGAGAATAGAATTCTTTTCTACTTGGGTAAACTAGGTGGGAGGGAGAAATAACACAGTAAATAAAGGTTTTGCCTTAATGAAGTTAGTGTTCCAGCCTCTTAGGAAGTGGCCACATTCTGCTCTTGTTCACTCTGTTCTCTTTCAGAGCCTTTGTACTCTTCATCATCATTGCTGGTATTTCTTGGTCCTCTTCAATATGCTGTTTTAATCCTCATTTTTCCTATAAAGAACCTGTGAAAAGAATAAATCTGTAAAATGATTTGTGAATATTAAATGTACAAATAAAAAACACTGGAAAAGGAGAATTTGCATGTGCCTTTCTTGTGCTGAAAGGCAGGGGGATATTTGCCGCATAGTGTTTTCAGATATACTGTCATCAGAAAATATCGAATGCTGTATAGGATTGCACAGCCAGCAAGTTAGAAAGGAAGTCACATTTACTGAGCAAAGAATATTTACCCGGTTGCTGGTTTTTTTTTTTTGTTTTTTTTTTTTTAATTTTTTGGCCACTCTGCAGGTATGTGGGACATCCCTGACTAGGGATGGAACCAATGTTCCCTGCATTAGAAGCATATAGTCTTAACCACTGGACCACCAGGGAAGTTCCATAATAGCTGTTTTATAATCACTATTGTTTCCAGTGAAGTTAAGGTTCTTGCCTCATTGCAAAAGAATTAGGAGACAAGCAGGGAAGTTAAGAAAGTAAAGTGACTTTGAGCAAGAATACTCTCTCAGGAGAAGAGTGGGCAGACAGAGCTGTTGCTCTGGGTTTCTTTGGCAAGCCAGTTTGAGAGGTATACAAATGAAGGGGTGGAATAATCACTGGGTAAAGAGGGGTTTAGGGTAGTATTCCCTGGTTTTCATCCCAGCTTCATTTTCCAGAGGGTGGGAGGGATTTTTGGCCTTATTTAGCTTGTAATTGTCATGGTGTTGGTTCTTGATGGGTCCTTATGTATAAGGCCAGTTTTATGTAATGAGAGCCTAATGAGCAACAGGTCACATTTGAACATAGGAGATTCCCCACCTTTCTTTGTTTGCTTCCCCAATACTTATCACCCAAAAGGTGTGGTTTCATGTCAGTCTGCTTTGTCTGTCCATGGACCCCTGCTGTTTATAAACTGCATGATCTTTTGCCCCCCTGGTTCCTGCCCCCATTTCTCTGCTCATATCTAGCTATCTGCCTGCTACAACAGTATCTTTAATCACAGCAGTCTTTTGAGGTTGATGGTATTATTGTTAATCTCACAGTTGAGGAAACTGGGACTCAAGGAGATGGCATGATACAGGATGCTCGGGGCTGGTGTACCGGGATGACCCAGAGGGATGGTATAGGGAGGGAGGTGGGAGGTGGGTTCAGGATGGGGAACACGTGTACACCCGTGGTGGATTCATGTTGATGTATGGCAAAACCAATACAATATTATAAAGTAATTAGCCTCTAATTAAAATAAATACATTTATATTTTTTTAAAAAAGTTGCTCAGAGGGACATAGTGGTGCAACCAGGATTCAGACTCATATTTTATGACTCCATAGTCCCCTATATCAGTTTCTTGCCAAACTAAAATCATGCTTACCCACTTAAACTAAACCAGATCAGTCATGCAGCTTAAAAGAGTATGGTGAGAAACAGCTTTCAACTTTGTGCTGTAGACTGTCCCCCCTCTCAGTTTACAGTCTGTGTGGAGAAACTATATTCTCTACTCCACTGACACATATAATAGTTGAAATACATGGTGATTCTTATTTTTAGTACCACATAAGATGTCATAGTCACCAGTAAGAATAGGAGAAAGTCTTTGAAATATTGAGAATGTTTCATCCAAGAGGAGAGGAGGAAGAGCATTCCAGATGGCAGAGAATACTCATGAGCAAAGGTGAGAGGGAGAAGGCAAGCCTGTAAAGCCATCTGTGTGCACGTGTGAGTGTGACACATTGTCCTGTACATGATCACAGTGCTTTTTGACACTTTTCTAGCTGTCTTTATACATCTTCCTTCACTCTGTGAGGTAGGTATAAGCTTATTTTGTAGTTAAGGAAATAGGCTTGGGAAATGAAGTAATATGCCTTGGGTTACAAAGCCAGCCAGTCTCTCAAGAACACAGTTGGAAAGTTGTTAATACAGTGATTTTTCTAATAACTCACATAATGAAGTGAATGCAACTGAATTGGGGAAATGAAGTTAGTGGAATAAGGTGAGGCCAAATTATTGAAACTATTGAAAAGTAGGAAATCATAAGCTAGGTCTCATGGTAAGAAATCAGGCATCTCCAAATGTTCTGAAACGGTAATAGCTTGATGAGAGTGACTTTGAAGGAATAAGTGAGAACATGAGAAATTGGATTGGGAGAAAGATAGAAGAAAGTGCCAAGAGCAAGAAAGATGTTCTTCTGTACGTCTGGGAAAATGCCATGTTTCTGAGAACAGTTGTAGAAGTGCCAACTTTGGCTATCAAAGTCGTTATATCCTGGAGACAACGGGAAATAGGAGTCTGGAGAGTTGTAGAAATCATAGACCTGTAGGTTTGAGCTGACAGATGTGATGCATGTTGAGAGAATGTGTTGTCTCAGTCTTGGTGACAAGCATAGTTGATAGAGGGCAGGGCTGCCAAAAAATGAGAAGGAAGGAAGAGTCTTTTCAGGCACAGAACATTAGACATGAAAGGAATTTAAGAGGTAACTGATTCAATTTGCTCATTTTACCAATGAAAAGCTAAGTCCCAGAGAGGGAAAGTTACTTATCCAAAGTTACTGAAAGGAATCAGAATATAACCTAGTTTTCTTTGCTTTTGGTCCTCTGTTCTTTCTATAACATCAGAGAGTAGAATACCTAAATAGGACTGTAACCTGATACCAAAAAAGAAAAAAGGAAATCAACACTTTCTTTGGTCAGTGGATCGGTGCATATTTAACAATGAAATAGGAAGAAGCACATGAGAGTTATAGGCTCCAAGGAAAAGGGTTTATTGAGGGAGCAACACCCCAAAGATGAAAAGGACTTTGATT
The DNA here is from genome assembly GCF_029407905.1 of Bubalus kerabau. Taxonomy (NCBI): domain Eukaryota; kingdom Metazoa; phylum Chordata; class Mammalia; order Artiodactyla; family Bovidae; genus Bubalus; species Bubalus kerabau. The sequence goes on along the minus strand of NC_073647.1, from coordinate 96,856,844 downwards.
TACAATATCAGTTCAGTTCAGTCACTCAGTCGTGTCTGACTCTTTGCGACCCCATGAATCGCAGCATGCCAGGCCTCCCTGTCTATCACCAACTCCCGGAGTTCACTCAGACTCACGTCCATCGAGTCAGTGATGCCATCCAGCCATCTCATCCTCTGTCGTCCCCTTCTCCTCCTGCCCCCAATCCCTCCCAGCATCAGAGTCTTTTCCAATGAGTCAACTCTTCGCATCAGGTGGCCAAAGTACTGGAATTTCAGCTTTAGCATCATTCCTTCCAAAGAAATCCCAGGGCTGATCTCCTTCAGAATGGACTGGTTGGGTCTCCTTGCAGTCCAAGGGACTCTCAAGAGTCTTCTCCAACACCACAGTTGAAAAGCATCAATTCTTCAGCGCTCAGCCTTCTTCACAGTCCAACTCTCACATCCATACATGACCACGGGAAAAACCATAGCCTTGACAGACCTTTGTTGGCAAAGTAATGTCTCTGCTTTTGAATATGCTATCTAGGTTGGTCATAACTTTCCTTCCAAGGAGTAAGCGTCTTTTAATTTCATGGCTGTAGTCACCATCCACAGTGATTTTGGAGCCCAAAAAAACAAAGTCTGACACTGTTTTCACTGTTTCCCCATCTATTTCCCATGAAGTGATGGGACCGGATGCCATGATCTTCGTTTTCTGAATGTTGAGCTTTAAGCCAACTTTTTCACTCTCCACTTTCACTTTCATCAAGAGGCTTTTTAGTTCCTCTTCACTTTCTGCAATAAGGGTGGTTTCATCTGCATATCTGAGGTTATTGATATATCTCCCGGGTTAAGCTTTAGAGCTTGTCATCCAAACTTCTCAAAAAAACTTGTCTACACTCACATGTAACTAACACCTCAACTAACTGCAGTCTGGCTTTTATGCTCACTTTTAGTGTTCTCATTCCTAATTGCCAAGTCCTTACATTACTCTTCTGCATTGACACTATCCATCACTCTTAATTTCTCCTGGAAATAATTTCCTCTTGTCCATGATATGAAACTGTGTGTTCTCATAATCATCTATTTTCTTATTAATGGGCTCCTCTTCCTCTCTGCCTCCTGCTCTTCTCAATCTACAAACTCCCTACATAGTGAAATCTACTCTCATAATTTCAACTGCCACAGTAGGCTTTTGCCTGTTCAATGTGCGTTTCCATCCTCTTTCTAGTTCTTTTGAAGAATTCCTCCCTTGCTAGTATTGTGAGGTGTCATCCGTGGTGCTCATATCCTCCCTGCCACAGAAGTAGATGTGAGGCCTGCATGCGTGTGCTCAGTCATTCAATTGTGTCCAACTCTTTGTAACCCTGCAGACTATAGCCCTCCAGGTTCCTCTGTCCATGGGATTCTCCAGGCAAGAATACTGGAGTGGGTTACTATACCCTTCCAGGGGATCTCCCTGACCCATGATCGAACCTACGTCTCTTATGTCTCCTGCATTGGCAAGCAGATCTTTACCACTAGTACCACCTAGGAAGCCTCAGCTGAGCCAATCATGTTATTTCCTTTTCTTCAACACAGTAAGTAATGAAAGGATAAGTATCTGTCCAAGTTGGCCTAATCAGAGGCCTCCTTAGTCTTTTCTACTAGAAATAGTAGGAAAGACTGTCTTCCTTTTGGATAGTGAGTTGTAAAGATACAGGCCTAGGGTGGTCAGTGGCCAACTTTTTCTCTACCTGGAGGAAGACAGCAAAAGAGTATGAGTTATAGAAAGAGAATCCGACAACTGAGGAACACTTCAAGAGGCTGGAGCCCTGAATCTAGCTGTGTCCAAACACAGCAAACTCTACTCCTGGATGGATGAGCCAATAATTAGTTTGAGGAATTCTCATAACTCTGAAATCTTATCCAGAACTTTGATGTATGATATCTAACATGACATAGAAATATTTGCCTGCTGGATGGTCACTTGGAAGTCCCATATGGTCTCTAAGCTTGTCATGTCTTAACTGGATTTGACTGGTCCCCCAAAAGCCTGCTTCTCCTGCTATGTTCCTTATTGTAGAGAACATCATTACCATTATATCCAGTTACCCAAGTTAAAAATCTAAAAAGTTGCCCTAAACTTCTTCCTACTTCCCTATATTTAGTCTCAACAATATTGCTAGTTTTACTCACTGAACCCAGCTCAACTCCATCTCTTCCTCTATCCTCACTTACAGTTTGGTTTCAGTCCTCATTTTCTCTTGTTTGGACTATAGCAAGAAATCTTTATGTAGTTGACCTGCTCAAATCTATTTGTCATACTGTTATCAGAGTTACCTCCTTTATAGATTTGACCACATCTCTCCTGCAAATAGATGGGAAACAATGGAAACAGTGACAGACTTTATTTTCTTGGGCTCCAAAATCATTGTGGATGGTGACTGCAGCCGTGAAATTAAAAGATGCTTGCTCCTTGGAGGAAAAGCAATGACAAACCTAGACAGCGTATTAAAAAGCAGAGATGTTACTTTGCCTATAAAGGTCCATGTAGTCTAAGCTATGGTTTTCCCAGTAGTCATGTACAGATGTGAGAGCTGTGCAATAAAAGCTTTTTTCTCCAGAGCTCCAGATATGTTTACAATGAACAGTCATGTTTAAAAACAACTGGACTATATGATGATCTTTTACTTTTATCTAGTTTGTTTCACATTTTTTATTTCATATTCAGTGTTCCCATTTCATTTAGTTTATGTTCTCCAATTTCTCCATCTCTTTTTTTTTTGATGTTCTTTCTCAAGCCTTTATCAAGTGTAGTAAAAAAGCTTTTGTATACATAGATATAAATATGTATAATATATATTTTATAAAACTTATGAATTTTTGCCTAAAAAATTATGACATTTTGATTCCACTTGTTTGACTTAGTATGAATAGAATGCTAGATTTCTAATTAAAAAATATATATGCAATAAGCAACAAAGGTTTGCTGTATAGCATAGGGAATTATAGTCAATATCTTGCAATAACCTATGATGGAAAATAATTTCAAAAATAATATATGTGTATTTATATAATTGAATCACCTTGCTGTGCACCTGAAACATTGTAAGTCAACTGTACTTCAATAAAATATATATATTAAAAGGCTGAGCGCCAAAGAATTGATACCTTTGAACTGTGGTGCTAGAGAAGACTCTTGAGAGTCCCTTGGACAACAGGGAGATCAAACCAGTTAATCCTAAAGGAAATCAACCCTTAATATTCATTGGAAGGACTGGTGCTGAAGCTGAAGCTCCAATACTTTGGCCACCTGATGTGAAGAGCTGAGTCATTGGAAAAGACCCTGATGGTGGGAAGGACTGAAGGCAGGAGGAGAAGGGGAGGACAGGATGAGATGGTTGGATGGCATCACCAAGTCAATGGACATGGGTTTGAGCAAACTCCGGGAGATGGTGAAGAACAGGGAAACCTGGCGTGCTGCAGTCCATGGGGTTGCAGAGTCATATACGACTGAGCAACTGAACAACTCCTCAGTTTAAATCTCTCCACTGCCTCCTCATCTTCTCTAGGATAAAGCTGAAAGTCTTTATAAATGGATTATAAGGCCTTCTGTTATCTGACCCAGCTTTCCTCTCTAGCTTCAGTTCCTGGCCTTAAATTCTATGCTCTTGCAACAATGAACTACTTGTTCCCAAATACCCACTGTGCTGTTTCTCACCTCTGTGCTATTGCTCATGCTGTCTCCGCTCCCTACCCGCCTTTTCCTTTAAAAATCAGCCAGGCCTTACTTCTTCCAGGAAGTTAACTGCCCTCCTCCTGGGCAGTTTCTAATTCCTGCCCTATTCCACGTGGTTTAGGTATTGTCTTCTGTGCTACCACAATACCCCTCATTCCATCAATAAATATTTATTGAGTGCTGATTAAAGTGAACAAGATAGCCTCTCCCTTCAGGGAGGTAACATTTTCTTGCCTTGTGGTAAAGTTCATATCAGTCACTGCACTTTACACTGAATTAAGTTGAATTATACTCACCTGTTTGACTTTTCTGCTAGATCGTGAGATATAAAAAGATGAAAATCATGACCAATTTAACTTTTTATCTTTAGAACCTGGCCAGGAAACTGGCACATGATAGACACTCAATATTTGTTGACTGATCTAGACTCGGGAGGGTCATTCCAGAAGACGGATAGGAGGGAAAGAGGAATAGGGTTAGGTCTGATCTCAGTGGAGACAGGGAAAGAGAGACGAGAGAGAGAGATAAAGGGATAAATGTGACTACAATGTGGAAAGCATGTTAGTAGAGGCTATGGGAGCCCAGAGATGTGTTTTTATGCAGTGTATTGAAGCAGTTGGTGACCCATGAGGCTATTCACTCTGTATGGTTAGCAATCTTTTCTGGAAAGGGGAAAGCCTGCTGCTCTACTAAAAGGGAGAGATTATATGCTGATGTTCAGTGTATGCTTTCATTGAGTCCTCCTTCATACTAGCCCTGCAAATTGTGTTAGTACCATTTTACTAATGAGAAAGCAGAGACTCAGAGGTGAAATTATTTATCCAAGGCCACACAGTTAGTAAGTGGCAGAGCTGGGACTTGAGCCCAGGTCTGATTCTAAACAGCATGCTGCTGCTGCTGCTGCTGCTGCTAAGTCGCTTCAGTTGTGTCCGACTCTGTGCGACCCCATAGACAGCAGCCCACCAGGCTCCCCCATCCCTGGGATTCTCCAGGCAAGAACACTGGAGTGGGTTGCCATTTCCTTCTCCAATGCATGAAAGTGAAAAGTGAGAGTGAAGTCGCTCAGTCGTGTCCAACTCCTAGCGACCCCATGGACTACAGCCCACCAGGCCCCTCCGTCCATGGGATTTTCCAGGCAAGAGTACTGGAGTGGGTTGCCATTGCCTTCTCCCTAAACAACATAATCAGTTATTATTAGGTTCTACTGCATATAATAGAAAAAAAATGCCAGATAAGAATGTATTAAATAAAATAGAGGTTTATTTCCCTCTCATATAAAAAAGTCTAGAGGTGGGAGGTCTGGAGTTGGTATGGTGATTCCTTGGCATCACCTAGGACCTAAGCTCCAATTTCTTGGTGCCACCATCTCCAGTATTAGTTTCCTTCCTGGAGGTTACTTCATGGTCTAAGACAGCTGCTGAGCCTAGTCTGCTATATATGCATACCAGGCAGCAGTTAGAAGTAGGGGAAAACAAAAGAGTACTTTTTTTTCCCTGGGCAAGTCAGCTCCCTTTAAGCTATCTTCTGAGAAGTTAAACACAGCACTTCTGCTTATATCTCCTTGCTAGGAAGCTTATATCAGGTGTATATAGCTGGGGTGGGGAGGGGGGGGTTAGAGAAATGCACTCTTTCAGCTAAGTGAATTTGCTGCCTCAAATAAGGGTGGACTATTGCTATTAAAGAAAAAGAGGGACTAGGTATTGAGTGCACCAAGCAATCTCTGTAAAAATATTGTTTCAGTACATTTTAGGAATAATTTACATGTAATAAAGGGCTCATTTTTTTTAAATTTTATTTTATTTTTAAACTTTACATAATCGTATTAGTTTTGCCAAATATCAAAATGAATCCGCCACAGGTATACATGTGTTCCCCATCCTGAACCCTCCTCCCTCCTCCCTCCCCATTCCATCCCTCTGGGTCGTCCCAGTGCACCAGCCCCAAGCATCCAGTATCGTGCATCGAACCTGGACTGGCAACTCGTTTCATACATGATATTTTACATGTTTCAATGCCATTCTCCCAAATCTTCCCACCCTCTCCCTCTGCAACAGAGTCCATAAGACTGTTCTATACATCAGTGTCTCTTTTGCTGTCTCGTACACAGGGTTATTGTTACCATCTTTCTAAATTCAAATGTGCAAGCTGATGAGTTTTGACAAATGTAAGCAGTTGTATAATCAGCACCACAATCAAGATATTAAATATTATTTTATCATTTCTAAAAGGCCTTTTGTGTCCCCTTGTAAACAATGTCCTCCAATCCCTGGTCCCAGACAATCAGCAATTTGCTGTCACTTTAGTTTTTCCCATTCTGTTGGGTTGGCTAAAAAGTTCCTTTGGGAAAGACCTGAGTGAACTTTCTGGGCAACCCAATAGAATTTCATGAAGTCTTTTGTGTCTGATTTCTTTCACTCTGCATGTTTTATAAGTTGATTCTTTTTGTTGTATGTATCCATAGTCTGTTCCTTTTTATGGCTGAGTGGTATTATATAGTGGAGAAGGCAATGGCAACCCACTCCAGTACTCTTGCCTGGAAAATCCCATGGACGGAGGAGCCTGGTAGGCTGCAGTCCATGGGGTCGCGAAGAGTCAGACATGACTGAGCGACTTCACTTTCACTTTTCACTTTCATGCATTGGAGAAGGAAATGGCAACCCACTCCAGTGTTCTTGCCTGGAGAATCCCAGGGATGGGGGAGCCTTGTGGGCTGCCATCTATGGGGTCGCACAGAGTCGGACACAACTGAAGCAACTTAGCAGCAGCAGCAGCAGTATTGTATGGTATAAATATCCCACGGTTTTAAAAACCCATTCTCAGTCAAGATGGCAGAATAAGAGGATGCAGTATTCAGCTCTCCTTACAAATACATCAAGAATACATCTACAAATGGAAAAATTCTCACAGAGCACCTGCTGAACATTAACAGAAGACTTCAGACACCTCAAAGAAGAAGAAAAAATCCTTCGCAACCAGATAGGATGAAAGAAAGAAAAAAAAGAGGAATTGGGAAGGGACCAGCATGCCTGGCAGGAAGCTGAAGATGAGGAGAGGTCCCTGCACTGCACACAGTGGGGAAACCTGCTGGGACCTTTTGGGGATTGAAGGGGAATGCAGTGAATGCTATGTGGAAGGCAGGGCAAAGTAAGGACTGTGTGCATGGTCGGGGTCACAGCCCATCAGCCTGAGTCATGTGTCTCCTCTTATGGAGGGGGACTGGCTGCTGGAAAGTGGGATTTGGAGTGCAGAGCCAGGGAGGGGACAGCTGTTATGTGTGAAAAGACAGCCTGCAGGGACAGGAGTGAGGAGCTCCACAACAGGAGAAGTTTGTGGAAGATGCCTGGAACACCATGGAGCCAAGGCATCATTGTTGAGTGGCATGCAAGGGTTGGAGCCACCACTGCAACCCCCTTTCCCACCGGCTGGCTTCTGCCTCTGCAGGCACTGGAAAGGGCACTCATCTGAGCAGGCTCACCCACCCCTCAAGCCAAGGCCTCTATCCATGTAGATTCTGAGGTCCTGAGTACCACCCATGCCAAAGACTTCTCAGAAATCAGCCCTGGGAAACTCAGCCAATGCTGGAGGGGACTCAGTGCTAAAGTGTGGGGTTAGGAGATCAGATCTGGGGAAGAGACTGCTGTTGGATGCATGGATACAACAGAGGGAACAGGAATGAGGGGCTCCGTGGCCAGGAATGCTCCTAGAGGAAGTGTGGTCTTCCTAGGAAACAAGGAGCCCTTGTTGAGTGGTGCACAAAGGGTGGGACCACCACCACCACCACATGCCAGCTCCTGCCTCTGTGGGATCTGGGAGAGACTTTACCAGAGAGAGCATGCCCCAGTCTGTTGCAACTGCATGCTGCTGTCTGCTGCCACAGGCACTATGTACATACCCCAATTGTGGGTGCCATGCCCTTCCTGAGTAAGTAAGTATGCCCCAACCAGCCCCTGGTTTCACTCCCTTTCAGCTGGGTGGGGAACAGACACTTGAGGGTAGTGCACATGCAGAGGTGGGGCCAAAACCAAAGATAAGCCCAGGGCTCAGAGTCTAAGCTATCCCACAATACCCACAGCAGGTCCAGAGACTAGATAGAGGTATTGGAGAGCCTCCTGGGGAGATGAGGGTTGGCTGTGACTCACTATGGGAGCAAGGACACTGATAGTGGAAGCCACAGGAAAATATTACTATTCTTTTTCGATTGTTTGGTCTTGTTCAGTTGTTTTATTCTTACTTATTCTTCTAAAGATATTTAATATGTCTTATTAAAATGTGTCTTTTATGTTTCTTTTTACTTTTTTGTTATTTTATGTTTTTTATATTTTGTTTTTGTTAGCTTAGTCTTTATTGATTGTTTTCATTTTGGAAGTCATTTTTTTGGTTGTTCTCTTGGGTTTTACTTTTTTCCCTTTTCTCTAACCATGCCATGCAGCTTGCAGGCTCTTAGTTCCCCAGGCAGGAGTTGGGCCTTGGTCTCCAGGGTGGGAACACTGAGTCTAAGATACTGGAGTGCTGGAGAAATGCCTGACTCAGGGAATATTAATTGGCCTGTGCTCTCTGGAGGTATTTATCTTAACATGACTACCCAGCTCCACCTGCCTGTAGGTACTAGTGCTGGACACCTCACTCCAAGCAACCTGAGAGATAATAACACAGTCCCAACCATTAGCAGACAGGCTGCCTAAAGTTGTAGTAAGCTCACAGACATCCCAGAACACATACCTGATGCAGCCTTGTCCCCCAGGGTACAATCACCAGTCCCTCCCACCAGGAAACCTACCCAAGCCTCTGGACCAACCTTACCCACCAGGAGGCAGACAACAGAAGCAAGAGGAACTACGACCCTACAACTTGGAGAAAGGATACCATAAACAGTAGGTTAGACAAAATAAGATGACAGAAATATGTTTCAGATGAAGGAACAAGGCAAAAACCCACAAGAAAAAAGTAAAGGTGAAATAGATAATATAACTGAAAAAGAATTCAGAGTAATGAGAGTAAAGATGACTCGAGACCTTGGAAACAAAATGGATGTATGGATCAAGATGATCCAAGAAACCTAGAGGGACACGGACCTAGAAGAACTAGAGAACAAACAATAACTGAAATGAAAAATACACTAGAAGGAATTAATAGGAGAATAAATGAGGAGAAAGAACAAATAGGTGAGTTTTAAGATCAGATCAGATCAGTCGCTCAGTCGTGTCCGACTCTTTGTGACCCCATGAGTCGCAGCACTCCAGGCCTCCCTGTCCATCACCAACTCCCGGAGTTCACTCAGACTCACGTCCATTGAGTCAGTGATGCCATCCAGCCATTTCATCCTCTGTCGTCCCCTTCTCCTCTTGCCCCCAATCCCTCCCAGCATCAGAGTCTTTTCCAATGGGTCAACTCTTCGCATGAGGTGGCCAAAGTACTGGAGTTTCAGCTTTAGCATCATTCCTTCCAAAGAAATCCCAGGGCTGATCTCCTTGCAGTCCAAGGGACTCTCAAGAGTCTTCTCCAACACCACAGTTCAAAAGCATCAATTCTTCGGCATTCAGCCTTCTTCACAGTCCAACTCTCACATCCATGCATGACCACAGGAAACCAGAGCCTTGACTAGACGAACCTTTGTTGGCAAAGTAATGTCTCTGCTTTTGAATATGCTGTCTAGGTTGGTCATAACTTTCCTTCCAAGGAGTAAGCTTTAAGATAGAATGGTGGAAATAACTGCAGATGAGCAGAATAAATAAGAGGGAAAAGAAATGACAGTCTCAGAGGCCTCTAGAACAATATTAAATATACCAACATTTGAAGTATGGTCTGATAATATATTTGAATAGATTATAGTTGAAAACTAACATGGGAAAGGAAATAGTCACCCAAGTTCAAGAAGCACAGAAAGTCCTATACAGGATAAAGCCAAGGGGAAACACACTGAGACACATAAAATCAAACTATCAAAAGTGAAATACAAAGAATAAACAAAAAGCAGCAAGGGAAAAGCGACAAATAACATACAAAGGCATTCCAATACGGTTATCAGCTGATTTTTTAATCAGAAATTCTATAGGCCAGAAGGGAGTGCCCTGATGTATTTAAAGTGATGAAAGGTAAAAACCAACAACCAATAATTCTCTACCCAGCAAGGATCTCATTCATATTTGACAGAGAAATCAAAAGCTTTATAGACAAGCAAAGGCTAAGAGAATTCAGTACCACCAAACCAGCTTTACAACAAATGTTAAAGGAACTTCTTTAGGCAGGTAACAAAAAAGGATATGACCTACAAAAACAAACCAAAAACAGTTAAGAGAATGGTAATAGCAACATACATATTGATAAATGTAAGTGGATTACATGCCCCAACCAAAAGAAACAGATCGGCTGAATGGATACAAAAACAACATCAGTATATATGCTGTCTACAAGAAACCCACTTCAGACCTAGGGACACATGCAGATTGAAAGTGGAGGAATAGAAAAAGATATTCCAGGCAAAAGAAAGCAGGAGTAACAATACTCGTATCAGGCAAAATAGACTTTAAAGACTATTGCAAGAGACAAGGAAGAACACTGCATAGCCATCAAGGGCTCAATCCAAGAAAAGGATAATAGTAAATATTCATGCACCCAATGTAGGAGTGCCTCAATACATAAAGCAAATGGTAACAGCCATAAAAGGGGAAATTGACAGTAACTCAATCGTGGGGATTTTAACATCCCATTTTCCAATGGATAGAACATTCAGACAGAAAATGCATTGCAAGCAGATTCTTTACCACTGAGTCACCAGGGAAGCCCCAGTAAGGAAACACAAGCCATAAATTACACATTACACCATAGACTTAATTGCTATTTATAGGACATTTTATCCAAAATTAGCAAAATATAGTTTCTTCTCAAGTGAACGTGGAACATTCTGCAGGATAGATCACATCTTGGGTCACAAATTAAGCCTTGGTAAACTTAAGAAAATTGAAATAATATCAAGCATCTTTTCTGACCACAGCATAATGAGATTAGAAGTACATTACAGGGAAAAAATAGAAAACAGAAATGCATGGAGGCTAAACAGTGTGCTACTAAATAATCAATGGATCATTGATGAAATCAAAGAGGAAATAAAAAAAATACCTAGCAACAAATGACAACCCATACATTATGACCTAAAAACCTATGGGATGCAGCAAAAGCATTTCTTAGTTTATAGCAATATAATCATACCTCAAGAAATAAGAAAAATAAACAACCCAACCTTATACCTAAATCAACTAGAGAGAAGAACAAAAGACCCAAAGTTTGTAGAAGGAAAGAAATCTTAAAAATCAGAACAGAAATAAATAAAGTAAAAACAAAACAATAGCAAAGATCAGTGAAACTAAAAGCTGGTTCTTTGAGAAGATTAACAAGATTGATAAACCTTTAGCCAGACTCATCAAGAAAAAAAGGGAGAAGACTCAAATCAATAAACTTGAAAAAGGAGAAATTACAACTGTCATCACAGAAATACAAGCGATCATAAGAGACTACTACAAACAATTATATGCCAGTAAAATGGACAACATGGGAGAAGTGGGAAAATTCTTAGAAAAGTACAACCTTCTAAGACTGAACCAGGAAGAAATTTAAAAAAATTTTTATTTTTTTAATCACAAGTAATCACATAATCACAAGTAATGAAATTGAAACCATCATTAAAAATCTTCCAACAAACAAAAGTCTAGGACCAGATGACTTCACAGGCTAATTCTATCAAAAATTTAGAAAAGAGTTAACACCTACCTATCCTTCTCAAACTCTTCCCAAAAAATTACAGCAAGAAACACTCCCACACTTATTCTATGAGGACACCATCACCCTGATACCAAACTAGACAAATACATCGAGGCCAATATCACTGATGAACATAGATGCAAAAATCCTCAACAAAATACTAGCAAACAGAATCCAGCAAGTCATTAAAAAGATCATACACCATGATCAAATGAGATTTATCCCAGGAATGCAAGGATTCTTCAATATACACAAATTGATCAATGTGATACACTATGTTAACAAATTGAAGAATAAAAACCATATGATCACCTTAATAGGTAAGCTTTTGACAAAATTCAATACCCATTTATGATAAAAAAAAAAAAAGTCTTTCCAGAAAGTGGACATCAGATCAGATCAGTCGCTCAGTCGTGTCCGACTCTTTGCGACCCCATGAATCGCAGCATGTATGGATGTGAGAGTTGGACTGTAAAGAAGGCTGAGCACCGAAGAATTGATGCTTTTGAACTGTGGTGTTGGAGAAGACTCTTGAGAGTCCCTTGGACTGCAAGGAGATCCAACCAGAAGGAACCTATCTCAATATAAAGGCCTTATATGAGAAACTCATAGCAAACATTATTCTCAGTGTTAAAATCTAAAAACATTTCCTCTAAGATCAGGAGCAAGACAAGGGTGTCCACTCTCACCTCTACTATTAAACATAGTCGTGGAAGTCTTAGCCACAACAGAGAAGAAAAAGAAAGAAAAAGAATCCAAATTGGCACAGAAGAAGTAAAACTGTCACTGATTGCAGATGGCATGATACTATACATAGAAAATCCTAAAGATGCCACCAGAAAACTACTTGAGCTAATCACTGAATATAGTAAAGTTGCAGGATACAAAATTAACACACAGAAATCTCTTGCATTCCTATACACTAGCAACAAGAGATCAGAAAGACAAATTAAGGAAACAATCCCATTTACCACCACAACAAAAAGAATAAAATACCTCTGAATAAACCTATCTAAGGAGGCAAAAGACCTGTACTCTGAAAAGTGGAAGATACTGATGAAAGAAAGAAAAGATGACACAAACAAATGGAGAGATATACCATCTTCTTGGATTAGAAGAATCAATATTGTGAAAATGACTGTACTACTCAAAGGAATCTACAGATTCAGTGCAATCCCTATCAAATTACCAATGGCATTTTCATGGAATTAGAACAAAAAATTTTTGCAATTTGTATGGAAATACTGAAGACCCCAAATAGCCAAAGCAATGTTGGAGCTGGAAGAATCGGGCTCCCTGACTTCAGACTATACTGCAAAGCTACAGTAACCAAGACAGTAAGGCCCTGGCACAAAAACAGAAATATAGATCAGTGGAACAGGATATAAAGTCCAGAGATGAACCCACACACCTATGGTCAATTAATCTACAGCAAAGGATGCAAGAACATATAATGGAGAAAAGAGTGTCTTCAATAAATGATGCTGGGAAAACTAGATAGCTACATATAGAAGAATGAAATTAGAACACTCCCTAACACCGTATACAAAAATAGACTCAAAATGGATTAAAGGCCTAAATGGAAGGCCAGACACTGTAAAACTCTTAAAGGAAAACATAGGCAGAATACCATTTGCAAGAGTGTTGATAAATCTTTGATTAATGTCTTTGATAAATCACATAAAGATCTTTTTTTGATCCACCTCCTAGAGTAATGAGAATAACAAAAATAAACAAATGAGATAAAAATAAAACTAATAAAATTCAAAACCTTTTGCACAGCAAAAGAAACCATAAACAACACAAAAAGACAACCCTCAGAATGGGAAAAAATATTTGCAGATGAAGCAACTGACAAGGGATTAATCTCTAAAATATGCAAACAGTTCACACAGCTCAATATCCAAAAAAACCAAACAACCCAATCAAAAAAAAAAAAAAATGGGTGGAAGACCTATGCAGATATCTCTCCAAGGAAGATATACAGATGGCAAAGAGGCACATGAAAAGATGCTCAAAATCACTAATTGTTCAGTTCAGTTCAGTCACTCAGTCGTGCCCGACTCTTTGCAACCCCATGAATCACAGCACGCCAGGCCTCCCTGTCCATCACCATCTCCCAGAGTTCACTCAAACTCACGTCCATCGAGTCGGTGATGCCATCCGGCCGTATTAATCGTAGTTGTTTTAAATTTCTCATCTGATAATTCCAACATCCCTCAATGTCTGGCTCTCATGCTTGCTCTGTCTCTTCATATTGTGTTTTTGCCTTTTGGTGTACTTATATGTTTTTCTTGATAGCTAGACATGATGTACCATGTATAAAAAAGAATTGCTGTAAATAGGCCTTTAGTAATGTGGTAAAGTGAGGGAAGAGAGGAAGCATTCTGTAGTCCTATGATTAGGTTTCAGTCTTTAAGTGAGCCTGTGCCTCTGAACTATATATTCCACAAGTGTTTCTCAGTTTTTTCCTCCCCCTTTTGGTGGCACAGGTTGGTTACAGTTGGCTGGAGTTGGGTATTTCCCTTCCCTCTGACAATTGGGCCCTCATAATGCCCCAACAGTTTAGGCTCTAGTTTCCCCTAAGGGCAGGCCTTTCTAAGTGCAGAGTGCTCTGGCTATTTTTAAATGTTTCCTTTTTCCCTCCTCTTGCTAGAAGCCTGAGAAGATTTTTCCCTTAATATTTGCCTCAGGCTCAAACATAGTTTAGTATAAAACTCAATATAGGAGAAGGATGCGACAGAGGACCAGATGGTTGGATGGCATCTCCGACTCAATGGACATTAGTTTGAGCAAACTCTGGAAGATGGTGAAGGACAGGGAGGCCTGGCATGCTGCAGTCCAAGTTGGTCCCAAAGAGTCGGACACGACTTGAGTGACTCAACAGCAACAACAGAACTCTTGTTACCCTGTATCTACTTAAACTCTGTTAGCCTTTACCCTGCTTCATCTGGTGATGTCCATGTCATCTCTTGGGTTGTTGGAAAAGACTGTTTGCTCTGACCAGTGTTTCTCCTGACAAAAACTTTGTTAGCCTTTGCCCTGCTTAATTTTGTATTCCAAGGCCAAACTTGCCTGTTATTCCAGGTATCTCTAGACTTCCTACTTTTGTATTCCAATCCCTTATGATGAAAAGGACATCTTCTTTGGTGTTAGTTCTAGAGGGTCTTGTAAGTCTTCATAGAACCTTTCAACTTCAACTTCTTTGGCATCAGTGGTTGGGGCATTGACTTGGATTACTGTGATGTTGAATGGATTTTGGAAACAAACCGAGATGATTCTGTCGTTTTGGGGATTGCACCCAAGTACTGCATTTCAGACTCTTTTGTTGACTATGAGGGTTACTCCATCTCTTCTAAGGGATTCTTGCCCACAGTAGTAAATTAATGGTCATCTGAATTGAATTCGTCCATTCCTGTCCATTTTAGTTCACTGATTCCTAAAATGTCAATGTTCACTCTTGCCATCTCCTGCTTGACCTTGTCCAATTTACCTTGATTAATGAACCTAACATTCCAGGTTCCTATGCAATATTGTTCTTTACAGCATCAGACTTTACTTTCACCAACAGACACATCCACAACTGAGTGTTGTTCCTGCTTCATTCTTTCTGGAGGTATTAGTAATTGCTCTCTTACTCTTCTTCCCCAGTAGCATATTGGACACTTTCTGACCCAGGGGGCTCATCTTCCCATATCATATCTTTTTGCCTTTTCATGCTGTCTATGGGGTTCTTCAGGCAAGAATACTGGAGTGGGCTGCCTTTCCCTCTCCAGTGGACCATGTTTTGTCAGAACTCTTCATTATGACCTGTTCATCTTGGATGGCCCTGCTTGGCATGGCTCATAGCTTCACTGAGTTATGCAAGCCTCTTCACGAAGCTGTGATCCATGAAGGAGGAGTCTCTTGTAGGGAACCTATATTTGGGTCATGCTTTTGTATGCATTCAGCCACTCTATGTCTTTGATTATAGCACTCAATCCATTGACATTGAAAATAATTTTTGATAGGTATGTACTTATTGCCATTTTTAACCTTGTTTTCCAGTTGTTTTTATAATTTACTTTAGCTCATTTTAAATTCTTTTTGTTTTTCTGTTTGATGTTTGATAATTTTCTTTTGTAGTATTCTTGAGTTCCTTTCTTTTTGGTTTTTGTGAATCTATTGTGTGTTTTTTTTTATTTGTGGTTACCATGGAATTCAAATATGTTGACCCATAACTGTATCTACTAGCTTTAATGTGATAGTCAAGTAAGTTCAAACTTATTCTAAAAGATATACATTTTTATACTCCCCTCCCACAGATTTTGATGTCCTATTTTTACATCTTCATGCTTATCCTTTTCCTGTAAATTGCTTTTACAAATTTTTTATTGTTTTTTAACCTATATGCTAACTTATTTAAGTGATTTTCAATTCTTTTATATATTTGCCTTTCCTATTGCGATTTTACATTTTCTATTGATGGTTCTTTTCTATTTAGAGGAGACTTTTTGATATTTATTTTAGGGTAGGTTTAGTACTGCTGTATTATTTTAGTTTTTGCTCAAAGATTTTACAGTTCTAATCAGATCTGCCCAAGTGTGTTCTACTCAATGACCAATTTGGAACTTTGCTAGTATTTTATCCCTTAACTTACTTTTTAAAATCTATGTATGTTACTTTGGATCAGGTCCATGCACATACAATTGGAAATGCAAGCTTGGGAGTTCATAAAGAGTTTTAAAGATCACTTTTCTGAATTTCTCCCTCTCCATTATCCTCCCTGGTACTTTCTGCTTCTGTAGCTCTTTTTTTTGGTCCTCTAGCCATTAAACTAGAACTTTAGGTACTCTGTTCTGTCATGCACTTTCAGCAACTGTGCCCGTATTCAGGGCCAAGTGACAGGAGAACAGAGAGGAAAACATGCAAAGGGGGTTCACCTGAGGAATATTTCCCTCTCTGTGTATGTTGCCTCCTATTTGTTACTGTTGCCACCACTACCAGTACTGCAGCAGGGGACTGGAGCACAAGAGAATTGAGAAAAAAGCACAAAAGGAAAACAGGGAATTTTTACACTGTTTTTAAGCATTAGGGGGATCCCTTTTCAGCTCCTTACACTAAAACTAAAGATTTCCTGGAACTATATCTTCACTAATGCCCACTTCTGGGTTTGGGGCTGTACTGAATTCAGGTTAGGGAATGCTCGAGGGAAGAAAACTGTAAACTCATTGCCAGTGGAAATGGTACTGCAAATTCCAACTTTCTTTTCCAATCCTCCAATCCTCCTGTTACTGTTTACTTTTCAGAGTCCTCAATTATCTACTCCATTCATGCCACCATCCCTTATAACTGCATTCAATGGGAGAGAAGTTGTAAAATGTGCTTACCCAGAACTAGTATTCCTAATTATTACTTTTCCAGATGATTTTTACTTAAAATAATTAATTTTATTTCAGAAATAGACAGTGATGGTTATTGTGTGCTCAGTTGCTAAGTCATGTCCAACTCTTTGTGACCCCTGTGGACTGTAGCCCGCCAGGCTCCTCTGTCCATGGGATTTCCCAGGCAAGAATACTGAAGCAGGTTGCCATTTCCTCCTCTAGAACGATGGTTATTACAGTGTCATAACACAGACTAAAAATTATTAAATTACTGGCAAACCATCATCTGAATTACTTTCTGAAGACCTAGGCTTCCTTAAACTCATGTTTAATGTCTTTCCTTTGGGAAAGTGTGTCACGATTCTACCTAAACACGATGTTAGAAGTGAAGAGAGTGAATTAACTATAAATATAAAGTTTTCATAAACCTGTAGACTTAAAAAAAGCTTTATGGTGTACTTGACAATGGCTTTGTGGGTTTTTTCCCCTGTTTTTAAACCAAGATGCCTTTGACTCAAATATACAGATGCTCACTATGTAAACTAGATTAAAACAAGGGAATCAGCTCTGTTGAGCTCCTTCCAGTGCCTCATTAAGCCTTAGTGGCCATATTGAGCCTATGTGGAGTTCATAAAAAATCACTGTCATGGACCCAGGCTTTGGAAACACACCTGACTATATTCGTGCTACTTAAAACAAGTAATTTCATCTCTTTGTGTTTTCTCATCTGTAAAGAGTGTTTTCTCCTCTGTAAAATGGGCTACTTATACTCTACCCACACATCTGTTTTGAAGATGAAATGAGCTTTCATGAGTCAAGCATCTAGAGAATAACAGGTGTTCAATAAATGGTAGTTTTCATTCTTTTAAAGTCACATTTTCTTAAAATACATTGATAATACTACTGCTAGTTAGACTAATCACAGATAGTCTTTATCTTTACTTCTCTTGGAGCTTTAAGATGGAAACTTTTCATCTTGTGTGCTGTTTAAAGCAGTCTAGTTGTTTGACAAACCTTTGGATTCTTGGCTTTTGTGCCAATAGCTCTGCGGTCATGTTACTTCCTCCTTCCTTAACCTGAGCCACATATTTCATACCTCTAAACTGATATGATAAAAGTGTTTACTTCATAGAGTTTTGTGAATCTTAACTAAGTTAATGCATGTACAGCACTGATCATGGAGACTGGCATATAGTAAAAAAAAAAATGGCACATAGTAAAGATGAGGTATTTTCTGGCTAAGAAGATAGAAAATATAAAGCATCATTCTCAGAGGATGTAGAATTGTCTTATTCCTGTTTATTTACCTCTATTTTGGCTGTCTCTCCGAGTATCTAGATTGAGCGTTCAATGAGAACTATTGTGGAGTATCAGTCAAGCCACTTAATTTCTCTGAGTATTTCTTCTTTCTTGCTTAAGTTAGAGTATTCTGCCCACCTGTCTCAATCATGACATGCTGGGAACAAAGGATTATGATGATTTAAAATATGATTTTAAAATGTGTCAACCATTCTTTGACACTCTTCTTCAAAAGATGAAGCCTAAGTCCCCTTTCCTTTAGGATTTGCTCCTAATGAATAGCATAAAGCAATGGTAACAGTGTCACATTTCAGAGACTAGGTCATAAAAGGCACTGTGGCTTCTTCTGAGCTTTCTTTCATCGATCAATCACTCTGGGTGAAATTAGTTGCTACATCATGAGGACACTCAGACAGCCTAAGAAGAGACCCATGTGGTGAGGAACTGAGGCCTCTTGTCAACAGCTATGTGAGTGAATCATTTTCAAAGTAAATCCTGTATCACCATTCAAGCCTTCAGATGATTGCAACCTTGCTTATATCCTGACTACAGCCATGTGAAAGACCCTGAGCCAATGTTCCCAGATAAGCCACTCCCAAATTCCTGACCTACAGAAATTATAAGATAATACATTTTGTGTCTGTGTGTTTTAATTTATTGGGTTTTGGAGTAATTTGTCATGCAGCTTTAGATAACTAACACAGATTTTGATACCTGGAAGTGGGATGCCAACATAACAGATACCAAAAATGTGGGAATGACTTGAGAATCAGTCAAAAACCAGAAGGAGAAGCTAATATTTTTTGGGCAGATTGCTAGTAGATTTCTAAAACTTTGAGGAGGCTTCCAATGAAGATTTAAATAGAAGTAAGGAATGTTACTGGAAAATGAAGACAGGGGGAATCCTTGTTATGTAGTGGCAGAAAATTTAGCAACACTTTCACCTGAACTTATTTGGAAAGTAGAAAATCTATACAATGAACTGCCTTGTTTCTTCATGCTGCTTATAGTGAAATGTGAAAGGAGTCCAGATTTGCTGCTCTTGAAGATTTCTAATGGTCTAAGTGATAAATAATGCTAAAATTAAGAAATGGCTTTACCACAGGGATTTCTCAGGATAGCATGTTCTAGAGATAAAGCCTAAATAAGGTAAGACTGTAAAATCCTTTATTAAGACTTCAGAAAGTTCCAAGGTCATGGCTCAAAGAGCATCCAGTCAAGCAATAGAACTTCTAAGAAGCTTAAGGGTATCCTCCTTCAGTACTCTCAGAAGAAGTTCAATGCTAGGAAGAACTTAATGCACAGATATTTTGGGGAGAGTCTTTGATGTAATAGAGTAAACATTAAGAAGATTCACAGAAGACTTGTAAAGTTTTAAAGAGAATTATATTTAGAGAAACACTATCATTTTGGACTGAAAGGGGCAGAAACAGTACAAAATGAAATGAGACATTTGGAGCCCCAAAGCTCTTCTGCCAGGAAATAATATGAGAAAAGTTTGCAAGTGTAAACATAGACTGTCTTTCAAGGAAAAAGAAAGATTACCTGGAAGGTGGAAACAAGACTCCAGTGGGGGCAGAGCCAGAAGCCATGAAGAATTATTCCCAGATAGGAGGAGGACTGAATCAAGAAACTTCCAACATTCTCACAGGTAGATTTCAGAATTGTTTATGAAGCAGTGACTCCCTTGTGCCTTCTATTTCCCCTCTTTTTTTTTGTAGAGCAATATTTTCATAGGTTATCCTGTGCTTTCTAACCACTCTATGTTGAGTGATGGGAGTGGGGTGGAGTGATGAAGGCAGATAGTTTGTCTCTGTAGTTCATGGTCACCAAGTTGAGAGGAACAGTAATCGAGAAACTGTATTTAAAGAACTACAAGAGGGGAGCTTCAAGTATGCCTGGATCTGATTTATATGATGATATTCTGGGCTTCAAGCTGATGCTATAATTGGATAAGACTTTGAGGATCCTTGGGAGTGGTGAGTGTAATTTGCATATGGGAGGAATATCAATAATTTGTGGACAGAGGGAAAACTGTGGTAGTTTTGAAATATGTCCACCAGTTCTTTGCTACTCTTTCCTTCAAAGGCAGACCCTATTCCTGTCCCCTTAAAGGTCAAGTGCCTGTAATGTGTTGCTTCCAATGAATAGGATGAATATTCACTAGTGAGTTGCTTCTAATGAACAGAATAAAGCAGAATTAACTGTGTCATTTCAGAGATTAGTCATAAAAAGTCAGTGTACCTTCCCCTGTGCTCCTTCTGTATTGGATCACTCATTTTGGAGTAAATCAACTGATATATTATGATAGCACTCAGATGGCCTATGGAGATGCTCACATGCTAAGGAACTGAGGACTCCTGCCAAAAGCCAAGTGACTGAGCCATCCTGAAAGTGAATCTTCCAGCCCTGTGAAAGCCTTCAGATGACTGAAACCCCTGCCAATATCTTAAGTGCAACTACATTAGAGACCTTGAGTAAGAACTTATCAAATAGTTCAGTTCAGTTGCCCAAGTTGTGCCTGACTCTTTGCGACCCCATGAACTGCTGCGCACCAGGCCTTCTTGTCCATTACTGACTTGCAGCGTTTACTCACACTCATGTCCATTGAGTCGGTGATGCCATCCAACCATCTTATCCTCTGTCATCCCCTTCTCCTCCTGCCTTCTATCTTTCCCAGCATCGGTGTCTTTGCAAATAAGTCAGCTCTGCACATCAGGTGGCCAAAGTACTGGAGTTTCAGCTTCAGCATCAGTCCTTCCAATGAATATTCAGGACTGATTTCCTTTAGGATGGACTGGTTGGATCTCCTTGCAGTCCAAGGGACTCTCAAGAGTCTTCTCCAACACCTCAGTTCGAAAAGATCAATTCTTCGGCACTCAGCTTTCTTTATAGTCCAACTCTCACATCCATACATGGCTACTGGAAAAACCATAGCCTTGACTAGATGGCAAAGTAATGCCTTGCTTGTTGCTTGTTTGCCTTGACTTGTTGGCAAAGTAATGTCTCTGCTTTTTAATGTGCTGTCTAGGTTGGTCATAACTTTCTTTCCAAGGAGTAAGCGTCTTTTAATTTCATGGCTGCAATCACCATCTGCAGTGATTTTGGAGTCCCCAAAAATAGTCTGTCACTGTTTCCACTGTTTCCCCATCTATTTGCCATGAAGAGATGGGATCAGATGCCATGATCTTAGTTTTCTGAATGTTGAGCTTTAAGCCAACTTTTTCACTCTCCACTTTCACTTTCATCAAGAGGCTCTTTAGTTCTTCACTTTCTGCCATAAGGGTGGTGTCATCGGCATATCTGAGGTTATTGATATTTCTCCCAGCAATCTTGATTCCAGCTTGTGCTTCATCCAGCCCAGCGTTTCTCATGATGTACTCTGCATAGAAGTTAAATAAACAGGGTGACAGTATACACCCTTGACGTACTCCTTTTCCTATTTGGAACCAGTCTGTTGTTCCATGTCCAGTTCTAACTGTTGCTTCCTGACCTGCATACAGGATTCTCAAGCGGCAGGTCAGGTGGTCTGGTATTCCCATCTCTTGAAGAATTTTCCACAATTTGTTGTGATCCACATAGTCAAAGGCTTTGACATAGTCAGTAAAGCAGAAATAGATGTTTTTCTGGAACTCTCTTGCTTTTTCTATGATCCAGTGGATGTTGGCAATTTGATCTCTGGTTCCTCTGCCTTTTCTAAAACCAGCTTGAACATCTGGAAATTCACGGTTCATGTATTGTTGAACCCTGGCTTGGAGAATTTTGAGCATTACTTTACTAGAGAGTGCAATTTTGTGATAGTTTGAGCATTCTTTGGCATTGCCTTTCTTTGGGATTGGAATGAAAACTGACCTTTTCCAGTCCTGTGGCCACTGCTGAGTTTTGAAAATTTGCTGGCATATTGAGTGAAGCACTTTCACAGCATCATCTTTTAGGATCTGAAATAGCTCAATTGGAATTCCATCAGCTCCACTAGCTTTGTTTATAGTGATGCTTCCTAAGAAGGCCCACTTGACTTCACATTCCAGGATGTCTGGCTCTAGGTGAGTGATCACATCATCATGATTATCTGGATCATGAAGATCTTCTTTTGTACCGTTCTGTGTATTCTTGCCACCTCTTCTTAATATCTTCTGCTTCTGTTAGGTCCATACCATTTCTGTCCTTTAGTGAGCCCATCTTTACATGAAATGTTCCCTTGGTATCTCTAATTTTCTTGAAGCAATCTCTAGTCTTCCCCACTCTATTGTTTTCCTCTATTTATTTGCACTGATCACTGAGGAAGGCTTTCTTATCTCCCCTTGGTATGCTTTGGAACTCTGCATTCAAATGCGTATATCTTTCATTTTCTCCTTTGCTTCTCACTTCTCTTCTTTTCACAGCTGTTTGTAAGGCCTCCTCAGATAACCATTTTGCCTTTTTGCATTTCTTTTTCTTGAGGATGGTCTTGATCAGTGCCTCCTGTACAATGTCACGAACCTCCATCCATAGTTCTTCAGGGACTCTGTCTATCAGATCTAGTCCTTTAAATCTAAATAGATTTAGATTTAGATTTAAATAGATTTAGATTTAAAATTAGATTTAGATTTAGAAGTGACAAATGTCACTTCCACTGTATAATTGTAAGGGATTTGTTTTAGGTCATACCTGAATGGTCTAGTACTTTTCCCTACTTTTTTCAATTTAAGTCTGAATTTGGCAATAAGGAGTTCATGATCTGAGCCAAAGTCAGCTCCTGGTCTTGTTTTTGCTGACTGTATAGAGCTTCTCCATCTTTGGTGGAGAGTTCTGACAAAATGTGGTCCACTGGAGAAGGGAATGGCAAACCACTTCAGTATTCTTGCCTTGAGAACCTCATGAATAGTATGAAAAGGCAAAAAGATAGGACAGTGAAAGATGAACTCCCCAGGTCGGTAGGTGCCCAATATGCTGCTGGAGATCAGTGGAGAAATAACTCCAGAAAGAATGAAGTGACAAAGCCAAAGAAAAAACAACACCCAGTTGTGGATGTGACTGGTGATGGAAGCAAGGTCTGATGATGTAAAAAGCAATACTGCATAGGGAACTGGAATGTTAAGTCTATGAATCAAGGCAAATTGGAAGTGGTCAATCAGGAGATGGCAAGAGTGAACATCGACATTTTAGGAATCAGCAAACTAAAATACACTAGAATGGGTGAATTTAACTTAGATGACCATTATATCTACTACTGTGTGCAAGAATCCCTTAGAAGAAATGAAGTAGCCATCAAAGTCAACAGAAGAGTCCAAAATGCAGTACTTGGATGCAGTCTCAAAAATGACACAATGATCTCTGTTCGTTTCCAAGGCAAACCATTCAATATCACAGTAATCCAAGTCTATGCCCCAAGCAGTAATGCTGAAGAAACAGAAATTGAATGGTACTGTGAAGACCTACAAGACCTCCTAGAACTAACACCCCAAAAAAGTTGTCCTTTTCATTATAGGGGACTGGAAAGCAAAAGTAGGAAGTCAAGAAACACCTGGAGTAACAGGCAAATTTGGCCTTGGAGTACAGAAGGAAGCAGGGGAAAGGCTAGTAGAGTTTTGCCAAGAGAATGCACTGGTCATAGCACACACCCTCTTCCAACAACACAAGAGAAGACTCTACACGTGGACAACACCAGATGGTCAACAGCAAAATCAGATCGATTATCAGATAAGCTGCTCCTTATATCCTGATCCATAGAAACCATGAGACGCTTTGTTTCTTGTTTTGGTGGTAATTTGTTATCCAGTAATAGATAACTGAAGAAGGAAATGGCAACCCACTCCAGTATTCTTGCCTGGAAAATCCCATGGATGGGGGAGCCTGGCAGGCTACAGTCCATGGGGTCGCAAATAGTCAGACACGACTGAGCCACTTTATTCACTCACTCACTCAGTTGATAACTAATATAGGGCTTGAGTTGAGGTAGTGGGCTAGAATGGAAGACTATCAAAAATGCAGAAGCAAGAAGTGAGTGCCAGGCAATGAGCCCTTAATTCCCAAGGTACCTTCTGTACAAGCATAGAAGAACATGCAGTATTGGATAATTCTTATACATGCTTAAGACAGTACTACACTACCACCATAACCTTTCTGCTTCTGCTCAAGTGATTTTAAATGAAGCATGCTTTCTCATACAATTGAAACACTTCATGGAGACCTAGGCCTCACAGCTCTTTGAGAGGATGAACAAGTGGCAGAATTGACAGATGACATTTCTGTCTATGCAGACTGGCAACTCTTTTTCTTCAAAGATTCTATATGTTTTCTGTCAGTTCTGTGTGTGTGAAGGTGATGGGGAACAGGGATGTGATGGACAAACTTCTGCTATCTTGGCTAGAGGGCATCAAGACATCTATTTTCTACTTTTTCCAGGGTAAGGCATAGATTAATCAGTATAGGTCCTGTGTTAGAATGATGACTCCAATGGAGGACAATCCTAGGACTTTCCAAGCCGTTCCACAAGTAGGATGGAAGCCTAGCTAAACTGGTGACTCAGTGTGTTTATGGGTGGCCATTCAGTACAACCCATGACTCAAGCTTTTACATGACTCACCTTCAAGGCTACAAATGAGCTCACAAAGCTATGTAGGCTGTGTCCTCCTAAAATCTGCTTTTAAACACACATGCCACCAACATGTACAATTGTGTCTGTCCCTGTGATGGATCATGTCGTTTGTCCTGGGCACCCTGTTATCACTGCTTGGAAATTTCTCAGTCCACTGGGAGAAGAAATTGTCCATTTCTAGGCTCACTCTTCCTCTCCTCTCTCTACTCTGATTGGTTAACCATGGTACAGGGGTGAGAGGACTGAGATCAGTGATGTGCTCAAGCCAGTTCACAAGAGCTGATTGATAAATTTTCAGAAATCTTGCTTGCTGGTTATTAATCACAGCCATTATTAAACATTAAACTTACTCTTAAATATGTTATACTAAAACATAGGTAGTAAATACTCAAAGCTAAACACTTCCTAATGATTTTACTACCTTTTACTGTTATTTACACTCAAGTTATTTACATCCATGCAATCTGTATGGTAGAAATACTAAACATATATATTAGTGTTAGACATACTGTACATCTCTCCTCAACTTTGTATTCAGTGGTATAATATTGATAGCTTGGAATCAGCCATAGTGAATATTTGCACCATGGAAATCATTAAAGCTTTTTTTTAGGAGGGCTGTTTATTACACATTTACCAGCATACCTCTGCCTGGGGCCCACCTATGGATCTAGGCAAGGGTGGATTCTGTGGTATTTCATAACTTTTAAAATGAAACCTGTTTCAAGAGACTTAGCTAGGCAACTTTCCTGACACTACAGTAAGTCTGAATGGATGAGATAAATAGAAATCTGCTGGAAGGAGCCCATGTAACCCTATTTACCCTTGCAGGTCAGGATAGGGACTATACAGGGCCATGGGTGCTGTCAATCATTCATGCATCCATGAGTCAGAAAGACCTTGTCATGTCCTTCACCTAGGGCAAACTGTGGGTCATATCCAGTCTGCCTCACCCAGCAAATAGACATTCTGTAAAAGAACTGCCTGAGAGGTATGGAGAATAGCTGTTCCACACAGTAACCACAAAAATGTAATTGATCTCATTACAAGGTCAGGAGCCCTTGCAAAATGAGGTATCTTTTCAAAGTTAGAATCTTGAGATTTGGGGAATACCTCAAGCAGAACTTTTGTGTCGGGTCCTCTGGCACTCAGATTCTTCTGGTGGCATCCCCATTATTTATAAAAGAGGACAGAAGATTTGCTGCATACTTTTGTTTAATTGCATCCTGCTGAACAGTTGAAGCAGATTCAGGAATTTTCAAAATTTGAACTCAATGGACCATTTATCTTTTAATGCTTGAGAAGGAATAGGGAAAGAGAGCATTTCAAGTTGAACTGGGGGAATTCAAGTACCCAAGGGCTGTCCTGTTGCAGGGAGCACTAACTGATAACCAAAGGTCCAAGCTTCCCTTCCATGATGTAGACTTGTTTCTGAGAGGAGGCTTCCCAGCCATTTCCCAGCCCCATCTACCTCTCAGTTCAGTTCAGTTGCTCAGTAGTGTCTGACTCTGCGACCCCATGAATCGCAGCACGCCAGACCTCCCTGTCCATCACCAACTCCCGGAGTTCACTCAGATTCACATCCATCGAGTCAGTGATGCCATCCAGACATCTCATCCTCTGTCGTCCCCTTCTCCTCCTGCCCCTAATCCCTCCCAGCATCAGAGTCTTTTCCAATGAGTCAACTCTTCGCATCAGGTGGCCAAAGTACTGGAGTTTCAGCTTTAGCATCATTCCTTCCAAAGAAATCCCAGGGCTGATCTCCTTCAGAATGGACTGGTTGGATCTCCTTACAGTCCAAGGGACTCTCAAGAGTCTTCTCCAACACCACAGTTCAAAAACATCAATTCTTCAGCGCTCAGCCTTCTTCACAGTCCAACTTTCACATCCATACATGACCACAGGAAAAACCATAGCCTTGACTAGACGGACCTTTGTTGGCAAAGTAGGCAGGACCATTTGACTAGTTCTTATCAGTACAATAGGTAGGTATGATATATATCATTTCAGGGCCAATATGGTTAAGTAGTGCTTGATTCTTCACTCTCATTTTTCTATCTACTGTTGGAACATTAGGGTGACCTTGAAGCCACAATGTGGGATAGAGATGGAAATATTATTGAGTTCTGAGTATTCTTGCTGATTTTCTATTTCTTCTATCAATTATTAAGAGAGGGATGTTGCAGTCTCCAACTTCAGTTGTGGGTTTGTTTGTTTCTTTTAATTCAGTTAGTTTTTGCTTCACGTATTCTCTAGCTTCATTGTTTGGTGCATGCACAAATGCACCAAACTATGCATTAGGGTAACTATGTCTTCTTAACTGACTGACCATTTTATCAATATATAATGCTCATTTCTGTCTCTCATAATTTTATTTTGCTTCAAACTTATTTTATTGATTATTATTATAGCCACTCCTGTTTTCTTAGATTATTTATTGTTGATTATTGATTACTATTGATACATTTGTTTCATCTTTCTTACTTTCAATCTACCTGTATAATTATACCTGAAATAAATTTCTTGTGGATATAGTTAGGCCATGTTTAATTCTCTCCACCAGTATTTATGCTTTAATTGGTATATTTAGAACATTTGCATTGTGTTGTTACATCTTTGTTAAGGGCTTAAGCCAGTCATTTCATTTTTGTTTTCTGTTATCTCTATCTTTTATTTCTATTTTTCATATGTAACTTTCTGTGAATCTCTGGAACATTTTTAAAAATTCTGTTTAGGTTTATCTATGAGTCTATCTATTTGAATATATTTTATATTGGTTTCTATAGTTAATATATTATATACTGATAACTTATATTAGTCTACTTGTGCTGCTATTTACTAGTTTTCCTTTCTTTACATCTTTTTATGCTCTATATAAGGCCTTAAATATTTTCTCTGATTTAGAATCACATCAGACAGAGTTCATTTTTTTGTTCAATCACCAAACAGGAAAATTAAAGAAAAAAAAAGTCAAAAAAAAAAAAAGATGGAAATAGCTGAATTATTGAGTCACCACTTGGAGATGTGTCACAGATTCTCCAACAGATTGACTTGAAAGATAAATAAGCTTCCATTGTGCTAAGCCCCTGAGATGTAGGAGTTGTTTGTTATTGAAGCTAGTGATTAATACATGTTCTCTGGCCTGTTAAGTACTCCAGTCAAATTCTAGGGCCTTGAGGCTATTGTCCTCTGTGACCTCTTGGACCAAGGAGTGGCTGTCTATCTCTGAGACACTGTTTCCTTCAAAGCTGGCTTCCAGTGAGCCCCTGGACTGAGTAAACCTGGTACAAGTCAAAAACTAAGGGAAATCAGGTACTGTCTCTTCCACCTTAGGAAATTCTTCATTTAGTGATATTTTGAATTCCCCACCTCTTACTGTGCTAACAGGCTCGATCAGGAGGCAGCAATGATTCAAGGCTCAAGATGATCCGAGTCTGGCAGAGCCTCAGAAGCTCTCTGCCTTGCCAGATTTCACAGTGCACATCAACACTAGCACAGCCTTTGGGAGATCCCAGCAAGGGTATTCTGCTGAGGCGTCACTGCTACCCTGACAGGCAGCCTGACAATCGACTTGCTTGTTGAGGTTTTTGGAAGGCCTGCATAAGGCCCAGTGTTCTGAATGACACACATAGAAAAAAACATATAGAACCAAGGATAGACTAGGAAAGCCTGAGATTTATCTTATGCTTTTATCCCTCCCCTCCTATGGCTACAATCCCACATTTGCTATGGGGCAGATGCCCTGAATAAGATAGTCTATTTCTTGACTTGCCACTTCAGTGCCATTATCTGCTGCCTCATTGGTGCCTGCAGGACATACTCCAACTCCTTGACTTGCACTGCCATATTTTTTTAAATCAAGAATCCATCTATCTTGTGCCTTTCCCAGGGCTTTCAACTACTATTCTCCCTGTCCACTGCTCATCTCCTTTAGATAAATTGTCAGTTGAAATATGCTAAACCAGACCCTCAAATGCTCTGGCATTCTGCCTGCCACACACAGGACTCTTGAGCTCTGACCTCCCTGATAACCAAGTTTGACATCTTATACACCTCTTCCTCTGCCTAGAACCCCTAACCATTTAAGTAGCAAAAGACACAATCTCGGCTATTTTCCTGCACCACCCAGTACTTCCAGGTTATAGTCTTTGAGAACTCTAGGTTGCCTATAACCAGTAATACTGTTCACTGGAATGGGGGAAAGATGTATGGTAAAAAGCTGATCTTGCTTTCCTCCTGTCCCATGTCCTACCTCACGTTTCCCAAGCGACCATGATAAAAACCAGAAGACTTTTTTTATGGCTCCATTACAGATTTCTGATGCTTTTGAACTGGGGTTTTGGAGAAGACTCTTGAAAGTCCCTTAGACTGCAAGATCAAACCAGTCAATCCTAAAAGAAATCAGTCCTGAATATTCACTGGAAGGACTGATGCTGAAGCTGAAACTCCAATACTTTGGCCACCTGATGTGAAGAACTGACTCACTGGAAAAGACCCTGATGCTCGGAAAGATTGAGGGCAAGAGGAGAGGGGGACGACAGAGGATGAGATGGTTGGATGGCATCACCGACTCAATGGACATGAGTTTGAGCAAACTCCAGGAGTTGGTGATGGACAGGGAAGCCTGGCATGCTGCAGTCCATGGGGTCACAAAGAATTAGACATAATTGAACTACTGAACTGAACTACTGCCTCAACCTTACTCACAGCAGGATATAAAGTGGTCCACAGGATACCTTAAGCTCCTGATAGGTACCTGGCTTATTGCTGTCACAATACTACCTACCTCAAAGGACCAAACCAAAGGAGGCTATAAGAAGAACTAATCATTTATTTATTCAACAGATGTTAACTGAGAACCAAATATGTTGCAGATACTGTGCCAGGCACTGGGGATACTACACTGGATAAAAAAAAAGTCCTTCTCTCATCTTTCATGTAGCTGAAACTCTGGTAATGAGATAGATACAATAAGCAAATAATTAAACAAGGATGTGTCAGATGGATGTTTAAGTGCTGGAAAGAAAATTAAGCAGAGTAAAAACACAAAGAATGACTAGGAGAGGGGTTGCTCTTTTAGGAAGAGTGGTCAGGGAAGCCTTCTCTGAGATGCTCACATTTGAATGAAGTCCTGAATGCAGTAAGGTAGCAAGGCATGGAGAAGGTGTTCTAGGAGAGGGGACAAGTGAAACAGCCTGAGATGTGAAAAAGTGCGGTGTGTGTGATGAACAGGAAGAAGGCCAGAGTGATCAGAGTTACATTCTCTTTAAAAGACTGTCAGACCCCTCATGCCTTACATTCCTGTTTAATTTGCCACAAGAAGGAAGTTCAAGCCTCCCATTATCACCTGCACCATTCTCTTTGCTTGGCTCTGTACACCCTCTAATCCAACTCCAGCTCCCATCCCTCTCTGACCCCATAAAACCTCCACTGTGCCCTAGTTCAACCAAATTCTCCCCTTTCTCCATGCTTGCATTCAGACATCTGAACATGGCTGAAGGGGGAAAAAAAAAAACAACTATGTTGACAAGTCTCACTTTAAGTTTATAACCACAATACTTGAGCCCCTAATCTCCTAACAATCATACATTTTCTTAGCCATTTACTCTCTCATTCTTCTAGATAGCTATTTCACACCTTTTCCTCTCTCCTCAAGCCTCCAACATCTTTCCATCTCCCACTCTTAGTAATAACCTCAATTCTTATTTTTTGTCTATACAGCAGCAATCAGAAGACAATTAGCTGACCTCCCCACAACCAAATTGGTCCCTCTTCAGACATCCATCCTTGTACTATATGCCTTCATTCTTAACATAAAGGATGAATTCTCCATGCCCTTATCATAGGACCATCCTTCCACTGTGAACTGGAATTCATTCCTTCCAGACTATTCAAGGACTTTGCTCCTGTAAATAAACCCTCTCTTTCTCCTATGATCATCAATATTTTCCTGTCCATTGAATCAGTTCCATCACTTACCAATATGCTTCTCTACCCTATATCCACTTCTAACTACTCTCCAATTCTCTGCTATTCCCTATGGTGAAGAACTACAAATAGTTATCTGTACCATCTGGCTCTACTTTCTCATCTCTCATTCTGTCTTCAACCTTTTCCTCCCAGGCTTTTGGGTAATGGTTACATGGAGGTTTATTACAGTATTCTATGTTTGTATACATTAAATTTTTCCATAATACAAAATTAAGAGTCAGGAAAGTTTATTCTGGTGGGTGAGAGCTCTCTCGAACATGAATAGTTGATTTGGTCACCATCACCCTGATACCACCACCAGACAGAGACATCACACACACACACACACACACACAAAAAAAAAAAAAAAAAATTACAGGCTAATATCTGTATGATGAACATAGATGCAAAAATCCTCAACAAAATTCTAGCAAACAGAACCCAGCAACACCTTAAAAGGATCATACACCACAATCGAGTCAGATTTATCCAAGGAATGCAACAGATCTTTAATATATACAAATCTATGTGATACATCATATTAACAAATTAACAAAAGATAAAAATCATATGGTAATTGTATTGCTTCTCATCCTGTTCCTGACACCAGTTGTCTCTCTTTTCACACTCTCTGCACTGTTTGCTGAACCCAGGGTAGGCAAGGCATGAGGAAAGAGGCCGGAAGAAGACGTGAGGAGCCACGGGAACTTCAGGCATGTTTATTCTCTTCTGGCTGGCACAGCAGCTGTAGCAACAGACATAACATAACACAACATGACCACATACAGCCTCTCTCCTGGCTGATACAGCAGCCATAACAGTATTCTCTTCTGGCTGATGCTACAGCCGTAGCAGTATTCATCCATTCTCTCCTCTCCTGGCTAATCCAACAGACACAGCCATGACGCAGCAGAAATGCCGCCGCTTTTTTGGATGGAGTTCACATATATGCATACCACACCAAGTAGCATGTGAACAAACGAATAACTCATGATGTAAAGTGCTATAAGGGATCTCAGCTGTTACATAGTCATTATTTACAAAATGTGGGGCGAGAGAGCCTGAACACGCCATCTTGGCTAATTTGCTGTCTCCCCACAATAATCTCAATCAGTTCAGTTCAGTCACTCAGTCGTGTCTGACCCTTTGCGACCCCATGGACTGCAGCATGCCAGGATTCCCTGTCCATCACCAACTCCCGGAGCTTGCTCAAACTCATGTCCGTTGAGTCAGTGATGCCATGCAACCATCTCATCCTCTGTCGTCCCCTTCTCCTCCTGCCTTCAATCTTTCCCAGCATCAGAATCTTTTCCAATGAGTCAGTTCTTCACATCAGGTGGCCAAAGTATTGAAGCTTCAGCTTCAGCATCACTCCTTCCAGTGAATATTCAGGACTGATTTCCTTTAGGATGAATTGGTTTTATCTCCTTGCAGTCCAAAAGACTCTCAAGAGTCTTCTCCAACACCACAGTTCAAAAGCATCAATTCTCCAGAGCTCAGTTTTCTTAATAGTCCAGCTCTCACATCCGTACATGACTACTGGAAAAACCATAGCTTTGACTAGCCTGACCTTTGTTGGCAAAGTAATGTCTCTGCTTTTTAACATGCTGTCTAAGTTGGTCATAGCTTTTCTTCCAAGGAGCAAGGGTCTTTTAATTTCATGGCTGCAGTCACCATCTTCATTGATTTTGGAGCCCCCCCTCCCCAAATAATGCTTCTCACTGTTTCCATTGTTTCCCCATCTATTTGCCATGAAGTGATGGGACCAGATGCCATGATCTTCGTTTTCTGAATTTTGAGTTTTAAGCCAACTTTTTCACTCTCCTCTCACTTTCATCAAAAGGCTCTTTAGTTCTTTGCTTTCTGCCATAAGGGTGGTGTCATCTGCATATCTTAGGTTATTGATATTTCTCCTGGAAATCTTGATTCCAGCTTGTGCTTCATCCAGCCCAGCATTTCTCATGATGTACTCTGCATGTAAGTTAAATAAACAGGGTGACAATATACAGCCTTGATGTATTCCTTTCCCAATTTGGAACCAGTCTGTTGTTCCATGTCTGGTTCTAACTGTTGCTTCTTGACCTGCATACAGGTTTCTCAGGAGGCAGGTCAGGTAGTCTGGTATTCCCATCTCTTTCAGAATTTTCCACAGTTTGTTGTGATCCACACAGTCAAAGACTTTGGCATAGTCAATAAAGTAGAAATAGATGGTTTTTTGGAACTCTCTTGCTTTTTCAATTATCCAATGGATGTTGGCAGTTTGATCTCTGGCTCCTCTGCCTTTTCTAAATCCAGCTTGGACATCTAGAATTTCATGGTTCACATACTCTTGAAGCCTAGCTTGAAGAATTTTGAGCATTACTTTGCTAGCGTGTGAGATGAGTGCAATTGTGCGGTAGTTTGAGCATTCTTTGGCATTGCTTTTCTTTGGGATTGGAATGAAAACTGGCCTTTTCCAGTCCTGTGGCCACTGCTGAGTTTTCCAAATTTGCTGGCATATTGAGTGCAGCACTTTCACAGCATCATCTTTCAGGATTTAGAGAAATGCAAATTAAAACCACAAGATACCATCTCACACTTGTTATGATGGCCATTATGTAAAAAAAAAAAAAAAAAAAAAAAAACAGAAAACAGAAAACAATGAGTGTTGGTGGATATAGAGAAATTGGTTTGTGGGGGATGTAAAATGGTGCAGCTACTATGAAAAACAATATGGAGGCTTCTCAAGAAAATAAAAATAGAACTAACACATGATCCAGCAATCTTACTTCTGCATATTTGTCCAAAAGAAATGAAAACAAGATCTTGTAAATATATTTTTCTTCCATATTCATTGCTCCATTATTGACAATAACTAAGAGGTAGAAACAACCTAAGTGTCCATTGACAGATAAATGGAGAAAGAAAATGTTTCATATACACAGAATATTGTAAAAGCTAAAATTCTATGGAATAGCAAAGAATTTCAAATAGACAAACAATATTGAAAAGTTGAGGCACTCTGACTTGCCAATTTCAAAACTTACTACACAGTTGTAATAATCAAGACTGTGGTACTAGAATAAAAAGAAAGATATATATATATAGAGACCAGTGAAATAAAACAGAGTTTGTAAATAAATCTATATATTTATAGTTATATTAGTCTGCCAGAATAAAATACCAGAGACAGCAGCATGGATTGAACAACTAAAGTTTATTTCCTCATGATTCTGGATGCTTGAAATCTGAAATAAAGGTTTTGTCAGGATTGATTGCTTCTGAGGCTGCTCTCCTTGGCTTTTAGATGGCCACCTCCAACGTATTTCCTCACATGGTCTTCTTTCTGTGTATGTTTGTATCCAAATCTCTTAAGAGCACCAGTTATATTGGACTAGGCCCCACCCTTAGACTTCATTTTAACATAATTGCTTCTTTAAAAACCGAAATTCAATCACATTCTGAAGTACTAGAGGTTAGGACTTTAATATATAAATTTTGACTTTTTTTTAATGAGTTCCAAGATCAATCAATGGGAAAGACTAGTATTTTCAACAAATGATGTGGACACAAATGGATATTCTAGATAACCAGAATGAATTTGGTCCCTACCTCACATCCTATACACTTAACCCATGATGTATCAAAGACCTAAATGTAATGTTTAAAACTATAGAACTCTTAGCTTAGATTAAAAAATAGGTGTAAATCTGAGTGATTTTGGATTAGGCAACTACTTCTTAGATATGCCTTCGAAAGTAAAAGCAATCAAAGAAAAAATAGATAAATTAGACTTAGTACATATTAAAAGCTTGTGTGTCAAAGCAAACTATCAAGAAAGTGAAAAGACAACCCACAGAATGGGAGAAAATATTTGCAAATTATATATCAGTATCAAGTGACCAAAATATATAAAGAAAACTTAAAACTCAACAATAAATAAAAAGACAACCCAATATAAAAATAAGTAAAGGATTTGAATAGACATTTCTCCAAAGAAGATATATAAATGACCAATAAGTGCGTTAAAAAGTGCTTGACATAATTAACCAATAAGGAAGTGCAAATAAAAACCACAATGAAACACTACTTCATATCCATTAGGATAGTTATCATCAAAAATAAAGACAATAATAAATGCTGGTGAAGATGTTGAGAAATTGGAGCCCTCATACATTGCTGGAAAGAATGTAAAACAGTGTAGTCACTGTGTAAAACAGTTTGACAATTCCTTAAAAATTAAATACAGAATTACCTTATGACCCAACAGTTCCACTCCTAGATATATATGAAGAGGATTTAAAATATATGCTCAAACAAAACTTATTTAAATGTTAATAGCAGCAATATTTGTAACTGCCAAAAAGTGGAAACAATCAAAAAGTCCATGAACTGAATGAATAAACAAAATGTGGTAAATCCATACAGTGGGATATTATTCATCCATTATATTAAAAAAAAACAAGCATTATTACTTGCTACAGCATGGATGAATCTTGAAAACTTTATGCCAGGTAAATGAAGCCAGTTACAAAGGTCAGATATTATTTGATTCCATTCAAATGAAATGTTCACAACAGGTAAATCCATAAAGACAAAACGCAGATTAGTGGTTTCCAAGGGACATAGGGAGGGGAAATTGGGACTAGCTGCTAGCATGTATGGGGTAATAGAAATGTTCTGTGTATACATAGTGGTGGTGGTAGTTGCGCATAATGAATATATTAAAAATGAAGTGCAAACTTCAAGATTGTGAATTTTATTTCATGTCAATTATTGTTGTTTTTCAGTTGCTCAGCCATGTCCAACTCTTAGTGACCCCATGGACTACATCATGCCAGGCTTCCCTGTCCTTCACAATCTCCTGGAGTTTCCTCAGACTCAGTTCCATTGAGTTGGTGATGCCATCCAACCATCTCATCCACTGTCATCCTCTTCTCCTTTTGCTTTCAATCTTTCCCAGCTTCAGAGTCTTTTCCTATGAGTTGGCTCTTCACATCAGGTGGCCAAAGTATTGGAGTTTCAGCTTCAGTATCAGTACTTCCAGTGAATATTCAGGGTTGATTTCCTTTAGGATTGACTGGTTTGATCTCCTTGCTGTCCAAATTACTCTAAAGAGACTTCTCCAGCACCACAATTTGAAAGCATCAGTTCTTCATTGCTCAACCTTCTTTATGGTCCAACTCTCACATCTGTACATGACTACTGGAAAAACTATAGCTTTGACTATATGGACCTTTGTCAGCAAAGTGAAATTGCTGATTTTTAATAAGCTGTCCAAGTTTTGTCATAAAGCAGCTACCGTCTTTTAATTTCATGGCTGCAGTCAACAGCCACAGTGATTTTGGAGCCCAAGAAAATTAAATCTGTCACTGTTTACATCATTTTCTCATCTATTTGCCATGAAGTGATGGGACTGGATGCCATGATCTTAGTTTTTTGAATGTTGAGTTTTAAGCCAGCTTTTTTCACTCTCAACTGTTTGTAAGGCCTCCTCAGACAACCATTTTGCCCTTTTGCATTTCTTTTTCTTGGGGATGGTTTTGATCACTGCCTCCTCTACAATGTTATAAACCTCTGTTCTTCAGGCACTCTGTCTATCAGATCTAATCCCTTGAATCTATTTGTCACTTCCACTGTATATCATAAAGGATATGATTTAGGTCATATCTGAATGGCCTAGTGGTTTTCCCTACTTCTTCAATTTAAATTTGAATTTTGCAATAAGGAACTCATGATCTGAGCCACAGTCAGCTCTGGGTCTTGTTCTTACTGACTATATAGAGCTTCTGCATCTTCATTGACAAAGAATATAATCATTCTGATTTTGATATTGACCATCTGGTGACGTCCATGTGTAGAGTTGTCTCATGTTGTTGGAAGAGGGTGTTTTCTATAACCAGTACATTTTCTTGGCAAAACTCTGTTAGCCTTTGCCCTGCTTCATTTTATACTCCAAGGCCAAATTTGCCTGTTACTCCAGGTATCTCTTGACTTCCTACTTATGTATTCCAGTCTCCTCTGATGAGAAGGACATTTTTTTTTTTGGTGTTAGTTCTAGAAGGTGTTGTAGGTCTTCATAGAACCGTTCAACTTTTTCTTCTGCATTAGTGATTGGGGCATAGACTTGGATTACTGTGATGTTGAATTGTTTGCCTTGGAAACAAACAGATCATTCTGTCATTTTTGTGATTGCACCCAAGTACTGCATTTTGGACTCTTGTTGACTATGAGGGCTAGTCCATTTCTTCTAAGGGATTCTTGCCCACAGTAGTAGATATAATGGTCATCTGAATTAAATTTGCCCGTTCAGGTCCATTTTATTTCACTGATTCCTAAAATGTCTATGTTCACTCTTGCCATCTACTGTTTGACCACTTCCAATTTACTTTGATTCATGGACCTAATATTCTAGATTCCTGTGCAATATTGTTCTTTACCGCATCAGACTTTACATTCACCACCAGACACATCCACAACTGTGTGTCCTTTCTGCTTTGGCTCAGCCTCTTCATTCTTTCTGGAGCTATTTCTCTGTTCTTCTCCAGTAGCATATTTGACCCCTACCAACCTGGAGGGGTTCATCTTTCAATGTCCTAACTTTTTGCCTTTTCATACTGTTCATGGGGTTGTCAAGGCAAGAATGCTGAAGTGGTTTGCCATTCCCTTCTCCAGTGGCCCCAGATATGTCAATTATATCTCAGAAAACAACAACAACGAGACAGCTTTACATACCCTCCAGAATATTTATTATTAAAAACACTGCAATACCAAATCTTTTGAAGGATGTAAAACAATCATAAATCTTATAAATGGGTAGTGAAAATGTTATAACCACCTTAAAAACAGTTAGGCAGTTCTTTCCTCTGGAGGAGGGCATGGCAACCCACTGCAGTATTCTTGCATGGAGTATCCCATGGACATAGGAGCTGGAGGGCTACTGTCTCTAGGGTTGCAAAGAGTTGAAATCAACTGAAGCGACTTAGCACACACAGGCAGTTCTTTTAAACATATGTATTCCCTATGACACAACAATTCCACACCTAAGTATGTATTCAAATAGAATTGAAACATATCCACACAAAGACACAAGCATGAATGTTCACAGTAGCTTTATTCATAGTGGCTCCAATCTGGAAACAATCCATATGTCTGTAAAGTGAGAAATGATTAACAGACAGTGATATATAATATATATAATAATACACTATTCAACAACAAAATGGAATGAAATTATATATGTAATGACATGGATAAATCTATACAATGTGATGAATAGGGGAAAAAACTTATACAAAGGCATGCATTATTGGATTATGTATTTCATATTTTGAATAATTGTAGATGGTATTGTATTTTTCAGTTTTGGTTTCCATGTGTTCATTGCAAGTATACAGATGCATAATTGATTTTTATGTTTATCTTCTGTCCTATGACCATGCTGCACTCATTAGTTCTAGGAATTTTTTTGTAGATCCTTTGAGATTTTCTGTGTAGACAATCATGCCACCTGAAAATAGGGACAGTTTAATTTCTCCTTTGTAATCAGTACATCTTTTATTTCTTTCTTGCCTTATTGCTAGGACTTCTAGAGCTATGTTGAATAAGTGGTAAGAATTTTCCTGATCTTAGAGGGATAACATTTAGGATCTCATCATTAAGTATAATGTTAGCTTTAGGTTTTTTACAGAAAATATGTATCAAATTGAGGAAGTTGCCCCTTATTCTTATTTTTTGGAGAGTTTTTTTTTTTTAATCAAGAATGCATGTTGAATTTTGTCAGATGATTTTTATGCATCAACTGTTCAGATTCTGTGATTTTTCTTCTTTAGCATGTTAAAGAGGTGAATTAAATTATTTTATTTTCAAATACTGAACCAGTCTTGTATCCCTATGGCCCTTAATTAAACCACATATTGTCAAGATGCATAATTTCTTTTATATACCACTGAATTCTATTTGCAAATATGTTATTAAGAATTTTTGTGTATATGTTTATGAGGGATATCAGTCTATACTTTTCTTTTTAGTACTTTGTCTGGTTTTGTATTCAGGGTAATACTGCCCTCGTAAATGAGTTGGAAGTTGTTTTCTATTTATTGGAAGATGTCGTGTAGACTTGTTAATTCTTTAAATGTTTGGTATAATTCTCAAGTTAAACAATCTGAGCTTGAGTTTTAAAATTATGATTTCAGTTACTTGAATAGTTATAGAGTGATTCAAATATCTATTTCATATTAGATGAGTTGAGGTAATTTCTTTTCCAAGTAATTGGTCACTTTCACTTAAGTTGTCAAACTGATGTGTGTAGAGTTGTTTGTAGTGTTCTTTTATTATCCTTTTGGTGTCCCAGGGTTTGTATTAATACCCTCTGTTCAATTCCTGATATTGGTAATTTGTGTGGGTTTTTTTTTTTTCTTTGTCAGTCTCAGCAAAGTATTTGTAATTGTATTGGACTTAAAAATATAGCAGCTCTTGGTTTCATTGTTGGGCTTTCTCCATGGCTCAGCGGTAAAAGGATCCTCCTGCCAATGCAGGAGACCTGGGTTCAACCCCTGGTCAGGAAGATCCCCTGGAGGTAGAAATGGCAACTCACTTCTGCCAGGAAAACCCCATGGACACAGGAGCCTGGGGGGCTACAGTCCATAGGGTCTCAAAGATTTGGACACAACTGAGCATTCATGCACAGTTTCATTGATTTTCTCTATTGTTTTTCTGGTTTCATTTTTATTGATGTATACTCTTTATTATTTCCTTACTTTGCCCTGCTTTGGAATTATTTTGCACTTCTAATTTCTTGTGGGAGGAGCATAGATGATTTTTTTAGATTCTCATTAATTATCTATTTTATACATAGTAGTGTATATATGTCAATCCCTATCTCCTAATTCATCCCACTCCTCCTTCCTCTGTAGTATCCACAAGTTTGTTTTCTGTGTCTGTGTCTCTATTTCTATTTTGCAAATAAGATGACCTATGCTATTTTTCTAGATTCCACATATATGCACTAATATGCAATATTTGTTTTTCTCTTTCTGACTTACTTCACTCTACATGACAGTCTCTAGGTCCATCCATGTCTCTGAGAATGACACAATTTTGTTTCTTTTTATGGCTGAGTAATATTCCATTGTATATGTGTACCACATCTTGTTTATCCATTCATCTGTTGATGGACGTTTAGGTTGTTTCCATGTTCTGGCTATTATAGTGCCTCAATGAACATTGGGGTACAAGTTTCCTTTTGAATTATGGTTTTCTTAGGGTATATATCCAGTAGTAGGATTTGGAAGTCATATAGTAGCTCTGATTTTAGTTTTCTAAGGAACCTCAGCTGTTCTCCGCAGTGGCTGTATCAGTTTACATTCCCACCAACAGTGCATGAGGGTTCCCTTTTCTCCATACCCTCTCCAGAATTTATTGTTTTTTTTTGATGATGGCCATTCTGACCAATCCCTAGGTCAGGAAGACCCCCAGGAGGAGGAAATGGCAACTCACTCCAGTATTCTTGCAGGGAAAATCCCATGGACACAGGAGTCTGGTGGGCTACAGTCCATAGGGTCACAAAGAGCCAGACACAATTGAGCACACATGCATGGCTCATCCTGACCAGCGTGAGGCGCTACCTCACTGTAGCTTTGGTTTTAATTTCTCTAATAATTAGTGATGTTGAGCATCTTTTCATGTGTTTGTTGGCCCTCTGTATGTCTTCCTTGGAGAGATGTCTGTTTAGGTCCTCCACCCATTTTTTTTTAATTGTTTTTTTTTTTTTTTTTTTTTTTTTTGAGCTACATGAGCTGTTTGTATATTTTGGAGATTAATCCTTTGTCCATTGCTCCATTTGCAAATATTTTCTTCCATGCTGAGGATTGTCTTTTTGTCTTGTTTATGGTTTCCCTGGGTGTGCAAAAGTTTTTAAGTTTAATTAGGTCCCATTTGCAGTAAGGAAAAAGTGAAAAATAACATACAAGACTCATTTCTGATTTTAATTTCTCTCTCTCATCTGTCTAGTAAAAGGTCTGTCAATATTTTTGGCATTTGCAAAGGATCAACTTTTGGGTTTACTGATTTTTTTCTATTGTTTCTCTAGTCTTTATGACATTTAGTTTCTATCAAATACTTATTTTCTTCTTCTGCTGGCCAGATCTTAGTTTGCTCTTCTTTTTCTAGTTTCCTAAAGTGGAAATTTAGATTACTGATTTGTGTTATTTTTTAGATCTAGACTTGTGCAGCTATAGATTTCCTTCTAAGCACTGCTTTAGCTTCATTTCATGCTATAGACCGAGTATTTGTGTCCCCTCAAAATGCATATGTTGAAATCTTAACCCCCCAATGTGATGGTATTCAGATGTGGGTCCTTTGGGAGGTAATTAGGTCACAAATTACCAATATCAGGAATTGAACAGAGGGTATTAATACTAACACTTAATGAGATTAGTGTTCTTGTAAAAGAAACCCCAAAGAGGATATCTCATAAGTTTTGTGTTTAGTATTTTTTCATGCATCTCAAAGGTTTTTTTTTCATTTCTCTTATGATTTATTCTTTGGTCCATTGGTTATTTGCAATCATGTTACTTAATTTGCACATATTTGTAATTTCCAAAAGTTCTTTCTGTTATCAATTACTAATTTTATTCTATTGTAGTTGTAGAACATACTATGTATATTTCTATCCTTTTAAATTGATTGAGACTTCCTATATCATAACATTATGATCTATCCTGGTGAATGTTCCATGTACACTTGAGGTAAACCTGTATTCTGCTATTGTTGTATGGAGTGTTCTATAAGCTGTATGCTGCTGCTGCTGCTAAGCCGCTTCAGTGCGACCCTGAACTCTGTGCGACCCCATAGACGGCAGCCCACCAGGCTTCCCTGTCCCTGGGATTCTCCAGGCAAGAACACTGGAGTGGGTTGCCATTTCCTTCTCCAATTCATGAAAGTGAAAAGTGAAAGTGAAGTCGCTCAGTCGTGTCCAACTCTTAGCAACCCCATGGACTGCAGCCTACCAGGCTTCTCCGTCCGTGGGATTTTCCAGGCAAAAGTTGGTATATAATATTGTTCAAGTCTTCTAAGGACTTGTTGATCTTCTATCTAGCTGTTCTATGTGTAATTGAAAGAGGAATCATTGAAGTCTCTATCAAGTATTGTTGAATTGTCTTTGTTTCTGTCTTTACTTCATGTGTTTTGCAGGCTTCATTTTTTGGTGCATACACATTTATAATTATATCTTCTTGATAGATTAACTCTTCTATCATTACAATATATTTGCCTTTAGTAACAAATTCTAGTCAAGGCTATGGTTTTTCCAGTAGTCATGTATGGATGTGAGAGTTGAACTATAAAGAAAGCTGAACGCCAAAGAATTGATGCTTTTGAACTGTGGTGTTGGAGAAGACTCTTGAGAGTCCCTTGGACTGCAAGGAGATCCAACCAGTCCATCCTAAAGGAAATCTGTCCTGAATATTCATTGGAAGGACTGATGCTGAAGCTGAAACTCCAATACTTTGGCCACCTGATGCAAAGAGCTGACTCATTTGCAAAGACCCTGATGATGGGAAAGATTGAAGGCAGGAGGAGAAGGGGACAACAGGATGAGATGGTTGGATGGCATCACCGACTCAATGGATATGAGTTTGAGTAAATTCCGGGAGGTGGTGATGGACAGGGAGGCCTGGCATGCTCCAGTCCATGAGGTGGCAAAAAGTCGGACATGAATGAGCGCCTGAATGGAACTGAACAAATTTTATCTTATCTATTTTGTTTGATATTAATATAGCCACTCCAGCTCTCTTTTGATTACTCTTTGTATGGTGTATCTTTTCCAAGTATTTTATTATATTTATCAGTATTAAAACAATGCCTTCAGTGAAGTGACTGAATTGAAAAATCCAACTGAAGTGAATTTTTTAAAAAAATATTTATTTATTTGGTTGTGCTTTGCTGTGGCATGTGAACTCTTAGTTGCAGCATGTGGGATCTAGCTCCCTAACAAGAGATCAAACCCAGGCCCCCGGCATTGGAAGCAGGAAGTCTTAGCCACTGGACCATGAGGGAAGTCCCCTTTTCCCATCATTTTGCTTTCAATTTATTTGTGTTTTTGAGAAAAAGAATCTCTTT
Organism: Bubalus kerabau; assembly: GCF_029407905.1. NCBI lineage: Eukaryota > Metazoa > Chordata > Mammalia > Artiodactyla > Bovidae > Bubalus > Bubalus kerabau. The sequence goes on along the minus strand of NC_073647.1, from coordinate 96,814,100 downwards.
TATTAATAGCACATACTTACATTATATCCATTCTGCAAATCTCTGCCTTTGATTGTAGTGCTTTAATCATTTGCCTTCAATGTGAGTACTGATACCAGGTGGCTTAGACAGTAAAAAATCTGCCTGCAATGCAGGAGACCTGGGTTCAATCCCTGGGTTGGGAAGATCCCCTGGAGGAGGGCATGGCAACCCACTCCAGTATTCGTTCCTGGAGAATCCCCACATACAGAGGAGTCTGGTGGGCTACAGTCCATGGGGCTGCAAAGAATTGGACATGACTGAGTGACTTTCACTTATCTGCCATTCAGTTCAGTTCAGTCGCTCAGTCATGTCCGTCCCTTTGCGACCCCATGAACTGCTATCCTCCATTAATAGTTCTCTATTGCTTCTTTTATGTTAAATGTATATTTTCAGTGTACTATTTTAATTTCTTTCTAATCTTTTTTACTATAGTTTTGGGTTAGTTCTTACTTTTTTTCCCCATGGGAATTATAATTCACATCTCAATTTAAAACAATCTACTTCGGATTAGTTTAACTTAACTTTGCTGTGCCATGCTAAGTCGCCTTCAGTTGTGTCCAACTCTCTGTGACCCTATGGACTGTAGCCCACCAGGCTCCTCTGTCCATGGGATTCTCTGGGCAAGAATACTGGAGTGGGTTGCCATTTCCACCTCTATGAGATCTTCCTGACCCAGGGATTGAACCTGCGTCTCTTGTATCTCTTGCATTGGCAGGTGGATTCTTTACCACTGAGCCACCTGGGAAACCCCTACTTAATTTAATCGTATACAAAAATATTACTCCTGTAGAGACTAGAGCTCCAACTGTATTCTGCACTTTCCATTAGCTTCCAGGCTTCTGGTTTCACTGTGATTGTGAGTTGTAGGTTTTCAAGTCTACTGTGGAACCGGGAAATGGGTATGGCTGTAGGGCAAGTTAAAATGCCACAGAATATACTGTGACTGAGATTCAGCCCTTTTCTTGAATAAACACTCCTCTAATTGTTCAAAACTTTTAGTTAATTTCCAAAGTTCTGAAAAAAAGCTAATTTTGATCATTTCTGCCAACATTCTTGATTTTATGAAGGGAAAAATTTTGGATGTTCCTTACTCTGACTTTTTTAATGACATTATTCTTACCAGCACTGCTAAAAACAAAACTTTTACCTTGCTCCCTTCACAGTACTAAGGGGGAAAAGCCCCAAATCTTTAGCTTTGCCTTACGACCTGCTAGTATCTAGCCTCTTCTTATCTTTCCAAATTCATCTCTTTTCCCTTGGCACTCTCTTCTCAAGCAATACTGAAATTATTTCACCTTTGTTTTTGAGTCTTTGCACACTGAATCCCACCCCACCCCCACCCACCACCAATTGGGATTCTCTCCCTTTAGCCACATTTTATCTGGTTAATTCTAGATGTTTTAATAAGTCCCTTCTCCCTATACAAGTTTAAGTCCTCCCTCTATTTGTTCCCTTAGCAATTAAACATTTGTTGTGATTATGTTGGCAATGTCTGCCTTCTTATTAGAACATAAGCTCTGGGATGACATGCCTATTTTGTTCATAGAACTAGTCATTTAGTAGATCTTTAGTAAATATTTGTGAGGGAATGGACATTATTTCCCCATATAGTTGAGGAAACTAAATCTCAGAGAAGTTAAGTAACTTTCCCAATGTCATTCATGTGGTAATACCAAAGTTATGATTTCAGAGTCCATGCTCTTTCCTTTCTGCCATACTCCTTCTGTGCGTGCTTGTGCTAAGTCGCTTCAGTTGTGGCTGACTCTTTGAGACCCTATGGACTGTAACCCACCAGACCCCTCTGTCCATGAGATTCTCCAGGCAAGAATACTGGAGTGGGTTGCCATGCCCTCCTCCAGGGGATCTTCCTGACCCATGGATTGAACCTGTGTCTCTTACGTCTCCTGTATCAGCAAGTGGGTTCTTTATCACTAGTGCCACCTGGGAAGCCCTGTACTTCTATGTGGCCTGTTTCCTTCTACGTGGCCTCTATTGGATTGGTGGACTGCACATCCTTATGAACTCAAACCTGACTCTCTGGAAGAGGGAAAATAGTATCCTGGCTTGGGTAAAGCAGTTCTCAGGTTTTCTCAGCACTTAGAATGGGAATAATCCTGCCTGGGAAAACTGGCATGTGACTAGCACTGAAGTGAGAGCCAGCCAGCCTCTTACCACATTCTTCCTCTGTATCATCACACTGGGAAACAGTCAGAGGCAGAAATGAGAGGAAACCGAAACACTGTATGCTGTCCAGGATAGAAAAGTCTGTACCTTTGGTGGGAGAAGCCAGGTCATTTTTAGGATGTTTTTGAAGCACAAGGAGAGAAATGTTCACCCCTTTTTGACCCCTTGCAATGGGACTTGTGCCTTCACCTCTCTCCACATGCCACTGACACCCTAGTTTAGATTTATAATCCAAGGGCTTTTCTCCAATATTCATTTTCCTACAGCCTCTCACTGACATGACATTGTTGACAACTCCTTTCTTGGCACTTGATTCCTCTGAGAGCCACATGCACAGCCTCATGTTAATGAGCCTTCCTCCCACTTCTCTGCATATGCATTCTCTGTACTCATTAGGATCTTCTCTTACTGTCCCTCAGTGTAGTTGTTTAGAAATGCCAGTTTTGATGCTGGGCAGATGTAGAAAGTGAGGCTGAAGACAAGGATGTTGAAAGTCTGTGCCGAGAAGTGCTAACTCTTCTCTATAGAGAGTAATTCTCCATTCCTGATTTCTGGGAGAAAGAATTTCCTAAACACTGTCCTCTTCTCATAACTGTAATTGCTGAGTTTAGAAAGAGAAACCAGCATGTAATTCTAGCTCCTTTCTCTCCACTCCTTGAATGGGGAGGGGGGTGGTCTTCCCATAGAGAGTGTGTACTCTCAGTGGATCTCCACCATGCAACCACCTTAGCAGAACACGCCCCACCCTGCCTTATGGGGAGTCCTGGAATGTTCTAGCACTGCAGCAAGTGGATAAACTATTCCAGTTCTGGGCTTTAGTATTAGGAAATCAATTTGGTCTTGATATACACTGTATTTTTATTCTTTATGGATACAAAGACTGCAATTTTGTTATCCATAGGACTCCCTTCTTTGTCTCGTTTCTCAGTTCATTCAAAACTTAGGCAAGGAAGACAGGGCCTAGTATTTGAACCCAACCACCCTATCACCCTCTAACAACTTCTTCACTCTCATTCTCAGCAGTCAGTTGTCTATCCTTTGACCAAAAAATTGAAGGATTTTTCTCGAACAAAAATGACAAACTCTGGAGAAAATACCCCCTTTTTCTGATGTTTTGGAGTGTCCTAGTATATCATCCAGTTTACCACCCAGTCATCCTAAAAAGAAGTCTGCCAGTCAATAAGCCCTCACCAGTTCCCAACCAGATTTTTTCAATGTTTGTTTTAAAATTACTTTATAAATACAGAAAAGTTGCAAAAATATTAAAAGAACTCCTGTATACCCTTCACCTACATTCCCAAAAGTATTAACATTTCACCATATTTTCTTTGTCTAATTCAATTTACTTATCCGTACCTATCTATATCATTATATATATATATTATTTTAAAACCATTTGGGAGGAAGTTGCAGGCATGATGCCCCTTTACTCTTAAATACATCGCTGTCAATTTCCTAATAATGAAGACATTCTCTTACATAACCACAATATAAATATCAAAATCACAAAATTAATATTCAGATAGTAAAGAATCTGCCTGCAATGCAGGAGATGAGGGTTTAATCCCTAGGTCAGGAAGATCCCCTGGAGAAGGGAATGGCAACCCAGTCCAATATTCTTGCTGGAGAATTCCATGGACAGAGGAATCTAGTTGGGAGCTGGTGAGGGCTTATTGACTGGCAGGCTTCTTTTTGTTCCATGGACAGAGGAGACTGGTGGGCTACAGTCCATGGGGTCACAAAGAGTCGGACATGACTGAGCAACTAACACTTAACTGTTACCTAATATCAACGTTATTTAGGTTTCACCAATCGACTCACTAATATATTTATAGCAAAATCAAAATAAATTCTTTTTCTAGTTCAGAATTCAATCTGGTTTCTTTTAACCTAGATGCTTCCTGTCTTTCTCTTTCTTGACATGATCTTGGCATTTTAGGACAGTATAGGGCATTTATTTTATAGAACCAATATTCCTCATTTTGAGTTTATCTGATGTCCTCTCAGGATTAGATTTAGGTTATGCATTTTTATTAAGCATACTACGAAGGTTGGTGGCTTAGACGGTAAAGGGTCTGCCCGCGGTGTGGGAGACCCGGGTTCGATCCCTGGGTTGGGAAGATCCCCTGGAGAAGGAAATGGCAACCCACTCCAGTACTCTTGCCTAGAAAATTCCATGGATGGAGGAGCCTGGTGAGCTACAGTCCATGGCGTCACAAAGAGTCGGACAGGACTGAGCGACTTCACTTCATGAAGGTGATGTTTTATCTTTCTTTGTGCATCATATCATCAGATATGTGATGTCCATTTGTCCCATTACCGGTAATGTTCACTTTAATCACCTGATTAAGTTCACTTTAACCATCTGATTGAATCACCTGTTTGCCAAGTCAATCCACTACAACATTACTACATTTTCTTTGTAATTAATACCTGGCTTGTAGGGAGATACTCTGAGACTGTGTAACTATTCTAGTTCTCATCAAACTTTTACTCACAAGTTTTAGCATCCATGGATAATTCTTGTCTGAAACAATCATTTCTATGGTGGTTGAGAAATGGTAATTTCCTAATTCCAGCATTTGTTCTACATTTATTAGTTGGCATTCCACTATAAGGAGGTGTTTTCTCTCTCCATTATGCATTTATTCATTTATGTGTACCTGCATGGACTCAGGGATTCTTATTTATTCTGTGAGTTATAGTCTCTTACATTATTTGTTTTGATACTCAAATTGTACCAGATTTGACTGGTTCAGTCCCTTCAAACTGGCTCCTGTGTCCTTTTGACATGTCCCCAACATTCTTTGAGCATGTTTTTTAGAAAACCAAGATTTCCAGGCTCATCTTGTACTTTCTTAGCTTTAGTCTGAAACTAGCTCTTTCTTCATTTGTAATGGGCAATGGCAAGAAAACAATACAGATGGAGCTCTCAAAGGATGAGCTAGAATAAATGCAGATATAAACATACATTAAAAGCCATGCTGATATTCCAATTCCAACCCAATACAACATGGTTCATTCTAACCATTTTTCCCTATTAGTAACTTCCCTGATAGCTCAGTTGGTAAATAATCCACCTGCAATGCAGGAGACCCCGGTTTGATTCCTGGGTCAGGAAGATCCCCTGGGTCATGTATGGATGTGAGAGTTGGACTGTGAAGAAGGCTGAGCGCTGAAGAATTGATGCTTTTGAACTGTGGTGTTGGAGAAGACTCTTGAGAATCCCTTGGACTGCAAGGAGATCCAACCAGTCCATTCTGAAGGAGATCAGCCCTGGGATTTCTTTGGAAGGAATGATGCTAAAGCTGAAACTCCAGTACTTTGGCCACCTGATGCGAAGAGTTGACTCATTGGAAAAGACTCTGATGCTGGGAGGGATTGGGGGCAGGAGGAGAAGGGGATGACAGAGGATGAGATGTCTGGATGGCATCACTGACTCGATGGATGTGAGTCTGAGTGAACTCCGGGAGTTGGTGATGGACAGGAAGGCCTGGCGTGCTGCAATTCATGGGGTCGCAAAGAGTCGGACATGACTGAGCGACTGAACTGAACCCACACCAATATTCTTGGGCCTCCCTTGTGGCTCAGCTGGTAAAGAATCTGCCTGAAGTGTGGGATACCTGGTTTCGATCCCTGGGTTGGGAAGATCCCCTGAAGAAGGGAAAGGCTACCCACTCCAGTATTCTGGCCTGGAGAATTTCATGGACTATATAGTCTATGGGGTAGCAAAGAGTTGGACACGACTGAAAGACTTTCGCTTTACAACTCCCTTTTTAAAAAGTGAAAGTCATGGTTCGTATTTCTACAAAATATTTACTTCTTGTGCAATCCTTGAACACATATTAGTTTTGGAAATGATAAATCATACCTCTATTTTTAAAAAACCCAACTAACTAGAGCTTGATATTTGTTTATATATATGTTTTTATCTTTAGCTTGAGGCTATATGGTCAAATGCTGTGTTTAAAAGGTACTTTATTTTCCTTTTCAGTGAGGTTATGCTATTCATTTGAAATATAGTTAGGCTTATTTGTTTCTGTTTGTATTTCATTTTTTGCTGCCCTTCTTCCTTGTTGATTCTGTTTGTTCCTAACCAGATTTTAATACCTCATAATAAAATATGAATTGAAAGTCAAGGATCTCCAGATATATGATTGTTTCCATGCTAAATATAGAGAACAGATAAATAAAAGAAGAGATTAATTTGGAAGAAAGAGTAAAAATTCAGGGGATAGAAGTGCATTAAGTCTAATTTGTCTCAAGAAGACTGGATTTAGAAAACAAAAGCAAGTTGATAAGGAAAAAAATCAGAGAACAAAAGAGAACTGGAATTAAAAAATATATCTATTCTTAAATTCTTTTAAATCGATGGAGGGATTGGTGGATAAATCAAGAAAATCTTCCAGAAAAGAAAACAAAAAGACAAAAGTAAAGAAAATATAGGAGAAAAATGATAAGAGATATAAGAGAATCAATCCAGGAGATTCATTGTCCCAGTACTAGGGATAACATAAAGAAAGAAAAAAAGAAAGTATAGAGGCAGAAAATCATCAGAGAATTAATCCAAAATATTTTACCAGGAACAAGAAACATGAATGTCTAAATTGAAAGGGCATAATGAATATTATCCCAAGGAATGAAAAGGAGCCTAATATCATCCTGTGATGACTAATAACAGTATGATAGCATTTCAGAATACTAAGGAGAAAAAGGAGATCCTAAAAGCTTTCTGGCAGTTAAAATCAGGTCACATACAAAGAAATAAGAATCAGACTAACCTTGAGCTTCTTATCAAAAAGCTTTGCATTTTAGAAGATAATTAAGCAATATCATGAAATAATTATGACACAATGTTTTAAGCCAATAATTCTACACCTAACAAAACTGCAAATTAAGTATGATGATAGAATTTTTAAAAGATCTTCAAACTTATAAAGTGAAAGTCACTCAGTCGTGTCTGACTCTTTGCGATCACATGGACTATACAGTCCATGGAATTCGCCAGGCCAGAATACTGGAGTGGGTAGCCTTTCCCTTCTTCAGGGGATCTTCCCAACCCAGGGGTTGAACCCAGGTCTCCTGCATTGCAGTCAGATTCTTTACCAGCTAAGCCACAAGGGAAGCCCAAAAATACTAGAGTAGGGAGCCTATCCCTTCTCCAGCGGATCTTCCTGACCCAGGAATTGAAATTCACACTCATAAGAACTCATAAAATTGAACTTTCACCCACCTTTTTATTGGAAACTCCCTTGAGGATGTGTTCCACCAAATGTAGGAATATACCAAGAAAGTGTAAACAGTAGATCATACCCAGGAAAACCTTGAAGTTCCAAGATGATAAGAAATGTGCATTTGTCCTAACAAAACAACCCAGATAGAACCAGGAGGACAACCTCTGCTGGGGAAACCTCTGAACAAAAAGGAACTGGCTAGAATACCTAATATGATAGAGTTTGAATAAAATTATTGAGCATATGATGAAAATAAGTTTTTTAAAAGTGAGGGAAAGATAAAGTCAATTGCAAGCACCAGGACAAAACAAAAAGTTATATAAAGAACAAAAATGTGTTATAGTACACTACTTGACTCTTCAGTGAACAAAATTTACAAAGAAACAATGACATAAGAAATTTATTGCTTTACAACCTTTCATATTAGCATGATTTTGTTACCTAACCTTTAATAAACATTTTGTTGTACATGGAAGTTAATTTTGGGAGTTCCCATCTACATAGACAGCCCTCAACAACATGCAGGTTCAGCAACATGCATTTCTTCAAAACTAAGTTTGTAATGGTTCAGAACCATCCAGGACTGCTTGAGCTCACTTCAGGTGAAGTTTGTGTTTCCAACTCCTATGGTTTATTCCTCAGTTCATACTGTGTATTTGAAATAAACAGTGATATCATTGTGATTATTAATAAAAGTTAAGCAAAAGTTTCACTCTGTCTCCTTTCTGGCCATTATTATCGTATTTGTTACTGAAAATAAATTTTCTTATAGAGATGGATGGATAATAAAGAAGACCCTCCCCTACCTTTTACTTCAGATTTCCTTCCAAACTTTGCCCTGTGTACTTTAACTTTTACATTGACATGTTGATAATATTTATATCATATCTACTTTGTTCTATATACTTATCTCCTGTGCTGTTTCCTTCCTGCCTAACTAGGGGATTGGAGAAGGGTGGTAGGGAATTCCTGAAACAAGAAGCCTGCAGAGAGATATAAAAGAACTCACACATTTGCCCTCAACCTAGCCAATTGAATGTTCCTCTCCATTTTTTCAGTGTGTGTTTGTTTCAGAATGGGTCCTGGGATTCATAACTAGACTCTCCTTCCCTCCTTCATCCCTCCAGATATAAATGTAAACCCCTGGTGAGCTGGTTCAGAGGACTAGGAGTGATCCCCTAGGGGCAGCAGCGACCCCAGTAAGGTAAGGCTTCAGGGTACTGCTCCGTATCTATGTCAGCCTGGAACAGGGCTAAGAGATTCACTGAATCTTGTCCCAGTTCCATCCCACTTCCCTGCGAGCAGACACACATATACACCAAGAGATGTGGCACATCTTACAGAAGTGTGACTTCTTTATACTGTTCACCACATAGTTTTTCACATATGCTATTACCATTTCTCAACATGGAAACCCCATGCACATTTTTACTCGTATTTTATACATGATGAAATGGAAGCTCAGACAGGTGAATGTGAGTGGCAGAGCTCTGATATTACTTCCAAGGCCATATGAACTTGATTCCAGAACTAGAGGGAGATTGACACTGTGCGGCTGCCTGTGAGCCCCTGCTGCTTCCTCCATCTGCAAATTGTAGCCTATGATGTAGATTAGGGGGCTTGGGTCTATAAGAAAGTTCCAGGTTGAGTCTGTGGATCTGTATACCTCCTCCTTCCTTCTCTTTTCCTTTGATCAACTCTGGGTCTGCCTCTTACACGCTGGGAAGGAAAGCAGGACAGAAAAGGAGGAATGAAAAACAAATCAAGGAAGAAGGCTACAAGTTCTCCAAGAGTCAGCATTTCTCCACAGGTAGGCAAAATTGAATGATCTGATTGTTATACAAGGTGGCACTAAATGTGATATAATTGACTGCAATGTGAAATGCCCTTTTGGAAAATTCCAGATGATGATAAAAATGAGGCATGCTCAAATGGATTTAAAATTCCAAAGGGTTGGAAAGTGAAAGGCTCTGTGAAGTGTGTTTCTCTTTCTTTCTCTCCTCCTACCAAGAACTTTTCGGCAATGTTCTCTTCCAATTAATGCTGAGCAATGAGCAAGACTACTTTTAAAGTTGTTTCTTATGGTATAGATGGGGTCTCCTCTTTTGTTATGTAAAATGAATGTTTAGGATATCAGAATGGAATTATAGAGTGAGCCATGTCTTGAATCCATAAGGTGACCTGGATTTAAGCCCTAGCTCTGTCATTAACCCACTTTGTCAGCCCGGTCAGTTCTCTCTGGGCCACTATTTTCTTGTTTATAAAATGGGAGTGACAGGAAAGGGTATTAAACTAAATTAAAAAAAATTTTTTTCTGGTCATAAAATATTTATGTAGCTATACTTTAAGTAATGATAATGAATATAAAATTTAGAGCACCTTCCCCGTGGCACTAGTGGTAAAGAATCCTGCCAATGCAGGAGACACAAGAGATGCAGTTCCAGGAAGATCCCCTGGACTAGGAAATGGCAACCCACTCCAGTATTCTTGCCTAGAAAATCCTATGAACAGAGGAGCCTGGCGGGCTAAGGTCCATAGGGTCACAGAGTCGGACACCACTGAGTGACTTAGCATGCATAAAATTTAGGATCACAGAATGAAGCAATTTCAGTTCTCTCAAAATGAGTCCAGTCTTCAATGTTCTGTAGATGTAAAACCACTGGTGAGACTCATTAAAAGAGTTTGAGTCCTTTCTGGGTCTATGGCCCATGCTCAGCCTGTCTTTTTCCTCTCAGGAGTATGTCTCTTTCTTACAAAATAGGAGGTCTCTTCCAGTCTTCCATTTGGTATGTGATATAAGGAGACATTTCTGCCCTGCCTGTTCCCTTCTCCAGCTCCCTGACTAGGCATTATGTGAATGCCCTGTCCTTGAAACTGAACTAGTACCTTAGAAGAATCAGGTATGTGCATGTCCAGGCAAAGAAGGGAGGAAGAATTATGGCATGGTGGGGGGAAGGCAGAATTGAGAGGCAGACAGATGGGTTCAAATTTGGGCTCCACTACTTTTCAGCTGTTGTGATTTTAAGCAAGTCACATAACCTTTCTGAGCCTTAATTTACTTGTCAAAACATGCATATTTTCTGCCTTGTGGGATGTTGTAAAGATCAAGTGACAGAAGATATGTGAAAGGGGTTAGACAGTGTCTATTCCAATGAAATTATCCTGTATTCCAGTATATAAATCAAGGAATCAACGCATCTACAAGCACTGTTGAGGAAGGGGTAGGGTCTAGAGCCCTAGCTTCTGACACTTTCCCTCTCCTCTCATGGTGGCCTGATATGCTTCCACAGAGCACTTTGAACCCTTCCACCTACCCTAGGCAGAAACTGAGGCCTGATCCAGCCCAAGGATGGTAGGGATTGAGAGGATGAGAAGATTCTAGAATTAGGTGTGTGTGTGGTATGTTTGCTAGACTGGTCATTATAATAACTCAGATAGATAATTACAAAGCATTACAACTTTGTCAGTGAGAAGGGCATTTGGGGAGCCATTTCTAATTCTAATTTGCTACAAATAACTCCCTTACCATTAACACTAAGTAAAGGAAAATAACTGACAAACTGAGAGAGCAGGTGGGACTGATGGAACAGTGGAACATGGTGAATGAAAATTAGAAGAAGCCTGGAGGATTCTCAGGTTTTTGGTTTTGGTTACTGAATGTGTGGGTGCTGTTCATTAAGGTGAAGAATAAACCAAAGTACCAAATGAGGAGTTCAATGTTGGATGTGTTGCATTTGAGGTGCCTGTGACACATTCAGCAAAAGGTGCTGAATAGACAACTGGATGCATGGGTCTGAAGCTGAAGGAAAGATCTGGCCTGAAAACAAAGGTTGGGAGTCATCAGCACATAAAATGTGGTTGAAATCTTGAAAATGAGTGAAGTCATCTAGGGAGAGTAGAGTGAGCCTAGGATATAATTTTAGAGAAAAGCAGTGGTGAGGCAAATATGTCTCCCTGAAGGAGATGGGGAAGGGCAGAATCAGAAACAGAAGAGGAGATTAAGGAGAATGAAGAGTATTCAACATAAGAGAAGTGTCTTAAGAGAGGGGAAATAACCAATAGTCAAATGTAGTGAATATGTCAAAGAAGAAAATGACCAAAAAATGAGTTGCCTTGGTTCTCTCTTTGACAGTACTGCCTATAAAAGATTTGAGGATGAAAAACCAAGGATAGAGAATTTTGTTAGAAATTGACCAATTCAGTTCAAAGTAGCTTAGGCAAAAGTAGTGTAATGTATGATTGAAAAACGAAACTCAAGAGACAGGAATATAGCAGCACCTCAGGAACCATTGGATCTGAGCCCTTGAACACTGCCAGGACCTGAATCTAGCTGTATCTCACTATCAGTTTCTCTCTGCAAGCTATCTTCAGTCTCTCCTGCAGAAAACTGGCCCTCTTCCCATGATAACATGGCCTCTGTGCCTCACATAACCTGAGAGTGAGTGAATCCCTCCAGATAGTAAATTAAAGGGTAGAATTAGATTTGTTGTTGTTGTTCAGTCCCTCAGTCATGTCCAACTCTTTGCAACTCCATGGACTACAGCATGACAGGTTTCCCTGTCCTTCACCATCTCCCGGAGCTTGTTCAAACTCATGTGCATTGAGTCGGTGATGCCATCCAACCAGCTTGTCCTCTGTCTTCCGCTTCTCTTCCTGCCTTCAGTCTTTCCCAGCATCAGGGTCTTTTCTAATGAGTTGGCTCCTTCGCATCAGGTGGCCGAAGTATTGGAGCTTCAGCTTCAGCATCAGTCCTTCCAATGAATACTCAGGATTGATTTCCTTTAGAATTGACTGGTTTGATCTCCTTTCAGTCCAAGGGTCTCTCAGGAGTCTTCTCCAACACCACAGTTCAAAAACATCAATTCTTCAGCACTCAGCCTTCTTTATTGTCCAACTCTCACATCCATACATGACTACTGGAAAAACCATAGCTTTTATTATATGGACCTTTGTCGGCAAAGTAATGTCTTTGCTTTTAATAAGCTGTCTAAGTTTGTCATAGCTTTCCTTCCAAGGAGCAAGCATCTTTTAATTTCATAGCTGCAGTCAACATCTGCAGTAATTTTGGAGCCCAAGAAAATAAAGTCTGTCACTGTTTCCATTTTTTCCCCATCTATTTGACATGAAGTGAATTAGATGGTCCAGGCTTAAGTCAGCTAACCATCCCTAGATGCATCTCTGGATTGATAAACTATGGTCAGAAAGTATGTTTTGGGAGGCAGTGGTAGTATTGGGTGTCTAAGAATGCAAAGCACACACAATTTTTAAATGCACAAATAGATACAATTCTATTTTCTCACTGGTGCTCAGTCATTTCAGTCATGTCCGACTCTTTGCAACCCCATGGATTGCAGCCCGCCAAGCTCCTCTGTCCATGGGATTCTCCAGGCAAGAATACTGGAGTGGGTTGCCATTTCCTTCTCCAGGGGATCTTCCCAACCCAGGAATCGAGCCCACATCTTTTATGTCTCCTGAATTGGCAGGCAGGTTCTTTACCACTAAGGCCATCTGAGAAGCCCCTGTATTTTCTCACTGGCCTTCAGATATTCTTTTTTTAAACATTTTAATTGGAGGCTAATTACTTTATAATATTGTGGTGGTTTTTGCCATACATTCACATGAATCAGCCATGGGTGTACATGTGTTCCCCATCTTGAACCCCCCTCCCACCTTCCTCCCCATCCCATCCCTCAGGGTCATCCCAGTGCACAAGCCCCGAGCACCCTGTCTCATGCATTGAACCTGGACTGGTGATCTATTTCACATATGATAATATACATGTTTCAATGCTATTCTCTCAAATCATCCCACCTCGCCTTCTCCCACAGAATCCAAAAGTCTGTTCTTTACATCTGTGTCTCTTTTGCTGTCTCGCATATAGGGTCATCATTACCATCTTTCTAAATTCCATATATATATGTGTTAGTATACTGTATTGGTGTTTTTCCTTCTGGCTTACTTCACTCTGTATAATAGGCTCCAGTTTCATCCACCTCATTAGAACTGATTCAAATGTATTCTTTTAAATGGCTGAGTAACACTCCATTGTGTATATGTACCACAGCTTTCTTATCCATTCATCTGCTGATGGACATCTAGGTTGCTTCCATGTCCTGGCTATTATAAACAGTGCTGTGATGGGGTACACATGTCTCTTTCAATTCTGGTTTCCTTGGTGTGTATGCCCAGCAGTGGGACATAGATGAAAAAATCCTTAACAAAATTCTAGCAAACAAAATCCAACAACATATTAAAAAGATCATACATCATGACCATGTGGGATTGATCCCGGGGATGCAAGGATTCTTCAATATTCACAAATCAATGTGATACACCACATTAACAAATTGAAAGATAAAAACCATATGATTATCTCAATAGATGCAGAACAAGCCTTTGACAAAATTCAGCATCCATTTATGATTAAAAAAAAAAAACCCTCCAGAAAGCAGGCATAGAGGAATATACCTCAACATAATATAAGCCATATATGATAAACCCACAGCAAACATTATCCTCAATGGTGAAAAATTGAAAGCATTTCCCCTAAAGTCAAGAACAAGACAAGGATGCCCACTCTCACCACTACAATTCAACATAGTTTTTGAAGTTTTGGCCACAGCAATGAGAGCAAAAAAAGAAATAAAAGGAATCCAAATTGGAAAAAAAGAAGTAAAACTCTCACTGTTTGCAGATGACATGATCCTCTACATAGAAAACCCTAAAGATTCCACCAGAAAAATTACGAGCTAATCAATAAATATAGTAAAGTTACAGGATATAAAATTAACACAGAGAAATCCCTTGCATTCCTATACAATAACAATGAGAAAACAGAAAGAGAAATTAAGGAAACAATTCCATTCACCATTTCAATGAAAAGAATAAAATACTTAGGAATATATCTACCTAAAGAAACAAAAGACCTATATATAGAAAACTATAAAACACTGATGAAAGAAATCAAAGAGAACACAAATAGATGGAGAAATACACCATGTTCATGGATTGGAAGAATATACTGAAAATGAGTATACTACCCAGAGCAATCTATAGATTCAATGCAATCCCTATCAAGCTACCAACAGTATTTTTCAGAGAACTAGAACAAATAATTTCACAATTTGCATGGAAATACAAAAAACCTCGAATAGCCAAAGCAATCTTGAGAAAGAAGAATGGAACTGGAGGAATCAACCTGCCTGACTTCAGGCTCTACTACAAAGCCACAGTCATCAATACAGTATGGTACTGGCACAAAGACAGAAATATAGATCAATGGAACAAAATAGAGAGCCCTGAGATAAATCCACACACCTATGGACACCTTATCTTTGACAAAGGAAGCAAGAATATACTATGGAGAAAAGACATTCTCTTTAACAAGTGGTGCTGGGAAAACTGGTCAACCACTTGTAAAAGAATGAAACTAGAACACTTTCTAACACCATACACAAAAATAAACTCAAAATGGATTAAAGATCTAAATGTAAGACCAGAAACTATAAAACTCCTAGAGGAAAACATAGGCAAAACACTCTGACGTAAATCGTAGCAGGATCCTCTATGACCCACCTCCCAGAGTTATGGAAATGAAAGCAAAAATAAACAAATGGGACCTAATTAAACTTAAAAGCTTTTGCACAACAAAGGAAACTATAAGCAAGGTGAAAAGACAGCCTTCAGAATGGGAGAAAATAATAGAAAACGAAGCAACTGACAAAGAATTAATCTCAAAAATATACAAACAACTCTTGAAGCTCAGTTCCAGAAAAATAAGCGACCCAATCAAAAAATGGGCCAAAGAACTAAACAGACATTTCTCCAAAGAAGACATACAGATGGCTAACAAACACATGAAAAGATGCTCAACATTACTCATTATCAGAGAAATGCAAATCAAAACCACAATGTGGTACCATCTCATGCCGGTCAGAATGGCTGCTATCAAAAAGTCTCCAAGCAATAAATGCTGGAGAGGGTGCAAAGAAAAAGGAACCAGTTGGTGGGAATGCAAACTAGTACAGCCACTATGGAGAACAGTGTGGAGATTCCTTAAAAACCTGGAAATAGAACTGCCTTCAGATATTCTTGATTGTAAAGATTAAGTAAGTTAATATGTGTGAAATGTTCTTTGTAAATTGGAAAATACGACAGAAATGTGTTATTGCTATCAAATATAGACTCCCTTACATTTCCCTCTAGAATCGTCTAATATTTCATTAAGCAGATTTCATTTTTTTAAAAAAAATGGAGAATTTCTCAGAAGTGAGGAAGTTGCAAACAGAGAGAACAGAGCAGGAAATGAAGAGTTCCTGAAGCCTTGGCGCTCCTGAGATTTCACCTCTCTCTTTCTACTTCTGCCCCATCCTTTTCCCAAAAGAGAAAAGCGTGCCCACAGACATGGACACAGGAGGCTGTGTGGTGTCTCTAAAGTCTGCTGGTCCTGTCTTTACCCCTATAGTCTTTGGCTTTATACTCCAAATGCCAAGGTCTTAGCATCCTTTATGCTACCAGATCAAAATCCATCTCCTCCTGAGGACTTCTGTCTGTGGGAAAGGAGTCAGTCCCCCTCCCCATAATGGCCAAATCTACTGCAGCTTGGTCAGCTCTGTGGACCTCAGCTGGATCCAAGGAACCCATACCATCCCAACATTATAAGATGTGCTCACATTTGATGCCCAAATGACCTGAGCTGCCAGATAAATTAGGCCCTACTGGAATGCCTAATTTAAAATTAGAGGATTCTAGAAGGAAATATTGGAGAAGGAAATGGCAACCCACTCCAGTGTTCTTGCCTGGAGAATCCCAGGGACGGCAGAGCCTGGTGGGCTGCCATCTGTGGGGTTGCACAGAGTCGGACATGACTGAAGCGACTTAGCAGCAGCAGCAGAAGGAAATATAACAGAGCCTACATTTGGTAATAATAACACATTTCCATTGCGTTTTTCCAATTTACAAAGAACATTTCATATTCATTACTTGTTTAATCTTAATGATTAAGAACAGTTGAAAACCAGTGAGAAAAGTATGGAATTGTATCTGTTTGTGTATTTAAAAATCATGTGTAAGTTGTGCATTTGATGTAAGTATTTAACTTAGTAGAGGTCGCTGTGAAAGCCAAGCTTCATTCATAAAGAGTTCCATTTTTATTTTCTTAAGAAAGTGTAAATGAGTTGAAGAGCACAACACTCTTCTTGTCTAAGTTAACTTTGGCCACATCCAGCTTAGCTGTTCAGACCAGGATAAATACCCCCTTCAATTTACAGATCTCCAATACTTTCACATCCATCCTATCATTTAATCTTAAAAATAATAACCCTAGCAAGATAGATTGTCATCCAGATTTTCAGAAGGGCAAACCAAGGCGTGGAGTGATGCAGAGATTTACCCAAGATTACTCAGCTTCTTGGGACTATAAAGTATGTCTACTTCCTCTCAGTCTAGGGCTCCTTCCCTTCCAATAGAAATGTCTGTTTTGTTCCCGAAACTAGATTACAAAAGCTCTTTGAGGGCAGGATTGTGCCTTTCTCATCTTGGGTAAACATGTGGTGGCTGATGCTCAAAAAAGAGCTGACTGCCTGACTTTCTGACTAGTGTACAGATTCAGCACTATCTGTAAGCTGAGCAGCTCACTGCTGGTGAACTCCAGGAGTTTAGAACACTAGCCTCTCTACCCATTGCCCAGCCTTGCTACCAGGGTCAGCACTACTGTTCATGAGCCCAGAGTCCAGGGCGATGAAAAAGTGAAAATTGAGAGTGAAAGTCACTCAGTCATGTTGGACTCTTTGCAACTCCATGGACTGTAGCCTGCCAGGCTTCTTTGCCCATGGAATTCTGCAGGCCAGAATACTGGAATGGGTAACCGTTCCCTTCTCCAGGGGATCTTTCCAACCAAGGGATCGAACCCAAGTCTCCCACATTGCAGGCGATGAAAGACAAAGGCAAATTGGAGTTTCTGTTCAGGAAAGAATCTGCCTGCAGTGCAGGAGACCCAGGTTCGATCCCTGGATCAGGAATATCCCCTAGAGAAGGAAATGGCAAACCACTCCAGTATCCATGCCTGGAAAATCCCATGGACAGAGGAGCCTGGTGGGCTGCAGTCCATGGGATCACAAAGAGTCAGGCACGACTGAGCAACTAACACTTTCACTTTTCCTAATAGCTAGAGAGGGGAGCCCCATTGCCCATGGGAAGAACCAGCCCACCACATACATTGAGCCTTGGCCTTGGTAGAATCTGCCAAAGTCTAAGGCTTTGATGAGGCAGGTGGTTGATGAGATGTTGGATGGAGGGTGAGGAGACAGAATAGGACAATGCAAGGAAGGCTGGCATAGAGAGATCAAGGCTCCAGTTCCAGCCAGATGACACTTTTTGCGCTTTGGGCCTCATTTTTCATCTTCTTCTCCTCCTGTTGTATTTTTATAGCTCTGGTCAATACCTGGCATTTTACTTTATTTTTATTGCACATTTATTTACTTGTTTATTTGTTTATTGTTGAAAAATAGATATAGAGGACAACCAAGCCATGCCCACTGGTGGATAAACTCCTACTAACTGGGCTACAGGGAGGAGCTGGGGTTGATTTTTTTTTATTATTATCCCCATGAGCCTCCTTGTTGGAGACTATTGAGTATGAGAGTTACTTATGCAGACTCAGGAGCCAGCCTGCCTGGATTAGAAAGCTGGCTCTACCACTTGACAACTGTTAGGACCTCAGGCAAAAGTAACTGATTTCCTCATTTCTAGCTACCACTCAGGAATTCTGTGAGGGTTAGTGAAGCTATCCATGAAAAGTATTTAGAGAGGCATCTGGCACAAAGTAAGTGCTTAATGCATGTTAGCTATGATTGTGGTTATTTTATTAGAACTCGTCATTATACTTTCCTCTTAATGTTCTATATTTCATTTCATCATCGTCATCACTGTTATTATTACTCTTCTTTTGGTTTCTTCTCCTTCCATGTATATATTTTTCTTCCTCCAGTCCTAAGGATGGATGGTAGATAGAAAAATGAAGACCCAGAAGCCCAGGAATGGCTTGTCTCAGAGTTCACCAAATTACCGAGAAGGTCACAGCTTCTTAATTCAAGGCTTGTTTTTCCTGAGTCTGGGCCTCTTGGGAGGCTTTTGGCCACTGTGTAGACTCTGAGTCAAGTTGTTTAAGCTGAGTGGTATCAAGCTCAAGGAGACAGACACTTCTGCACTGAACTTGGTGCTGTGGGGTCTATTATCTAATATTGCCCAGGACCCAGCCATTGCTGATCTCTTTCCCACATAGCTGAGACCTTTTGATCCTACCTACTGACCCAGCCCCATTTCTGGCATCCATCCTGACACCGGGCAGCCCAGGCCCACCTGCTGTTCTCAACATCAGAACCTTGTTGTTGTGGCCTGGCCCTGGCCCTGCATCCTGGTTCATGGGGCTCTGACTGGTAACAGTGACCAAGTAATGGTGACCAAGTCCCCACTTTGATCCCCAGTTCCATCCTTGGTGACCTGAGTGTCCTGCTTTGCCCTTATTGATCCCCTTGTAAACTAGAATCTGGCCTTTTTTCTCCTTCTGGAATCCTTCCACCCACAGACAGAGACCCTCCAGGTGCCACATCCTCAACCCCTCCTAGAGTACTTGGCATTATCTGTCCATGGACTCATCAATTGCCACACTCTCCCTCAAGACATTGTATAAGACTGAAGACCTGGAAAAGGAAGTGACACCCCACTCCAGTATTCTTCCCTAGAGTCTCCCATGGACAGAGGAGCCTGGCGAGCTATAGTCCACAGCATTGCATAGAGTTGGACATGACTGAAACATCTTACTTAGCATGCATGCTCCCCTGAGCATCCCCACTCCTGGTTGTCACCTCGGCTCTCCAGAGAGCCTGTTCTGCCTGCCTTCCTGCAAATGTAGCAACGCTTACCCTGTAGTGCCTGCCTGGATCTTGCCATCTCTCAGGGCATCCAGGTTTCCTGAAGCCATTATCCTATGACAAAGAATTTCATTCTACCCACCACTCCTGGCAAAGAAGTTCCCAAGCATTTGCTACCCTAACCCAAAGTCTCCCTGAGTCATGCCCATAGGCCATTCTGGAGCCTGAGGAGGAGGTCCCCACTGTGTCATTAGCCAAGAACTTGTTCCAAGCTAGTTTATTTCTTTCTCCTGCCCTGTTCTCAGTGCTCTTACCCACATCTGTGGCACATTCTCCATTTCCTTTCCCTTTGTTGGCTAGCTTTCTCACCCTGCACTTAGCCCTGCCAGGTTCTCTCTGGCCTGTGAGGGCCGAGACAGCAGCCCCTTTGTCAGACCATTTGGAGCCACTGCTTCATGCAGGAAATTGCTCATGTGCTGGGCTGATAATGCCCAACAATCCTGCTGACAATCAGATGCTCAAGGGATTCAGCCCTCGGTTACCACCACCTCCTGTGAGGCCAAGCCAGTGGTGGCCCCTCAGGGCTGTCACACTTAGAAATGAAGCCCAACGCCTCCCCAGAGAGATGGAGTGAGTTGGCCCAAGGTGAGGGGTGCTGGGCCTGTCTAGGAAACGTAGCAGAGCTTGGTCCTTGGGGAATCTCATGTCCCCTGCCCTGCCTCTGACTCTCAGCCTAACAAGTTGGCTGGACTAGGGGCCACAGGAGCTAGGAGGTGCTGAGCTGACCTACTTATGGGCAGAACCACTGTGGCAGTGGGCAGGGACACTGCATTCCTGAGCCGGAAAGTCTGCATTTCCCACCTGAGGCCCTGGGGACTGGGAGACCAAACTTTCTAAAAGCAGGAATTTCACTTCTCCAAGGACATCTCATGTCTTTTCTGGAGATCACATTCAGGCCTGCCTCAGTCTCTGGCTGCTTGCCTTAATGGTCCTGTAACACACAGAACCCTAGTCTCCATCCCATTTTCCAACCATACCTGGGCCCCTCCCTTGGGCATGAGGAAATTCCTGCCAAGGCAAGGGGCATTTTGTAGAAATGATTATCTGCTTTTCATCTGCTGGAGTGCCTCATTTAAAATGGTAATCTTCTGTCCCTGAGAGAGGAATGGATAGGGAATTCCCAAAGTCTTTGGTGTCGGGCCTCCCTGGTGAGGAAAATCAGGAGACCGAAGGAGCTCAGGGATTTAAAGGTATAAAGGTATAGTCTGTCTCTCCGTTATAATCAATTATTGGATTGGTCATAATAAACATGGGAGCTAGAGGACCCCTAGAGCCATTTGGCCCATTGGTTTCCAATCCCAGCTATTCATCAGAATCACCAGAGAACCGGACCCTACTCCTTAAGGTTCTGATTCAGGATATCTGGGAAGTAGCTTGGCAGTCTCTCTTTTTAAAATCAGATGTATAGCCAGGTTTAGGAGTTACTGGTCTAGTTCAGTGCCCTCACATTGCAGATGGGGGAACTGAAACTCAGTGAGGCATTTTTGAAGGTCATATGGCAACTACCTAACCTGACATTGAAGGCTGTCTATGATCTGGTTCTAATCTACTTTTTCTTATTCTAGCATCTCATTTATACCCCCTTAGGACTGCATAAAATAGAAAATATCTAAAATTCAGGATACCAGTTAAATTTGAATTTCAGACATATTTGTACTAAGAAATTACTCATTGTTGATTTGAAATCTAAATTTAACTGAGTATCTTGTATTTATATTTTGTTCAGTGTGGCAACTTGATGCAACCTACACAGCAGACCACCTGAATGAACTTTGTCACATGTAATTAATAGGTGATTTCTGAATTTCTACTGCTAGGCCTCTGCTTATGCTAGCCCCTCTGGAATACTCAATCCATTATTTCCCCAAATCCTGTGCATTCTTCAAGCTGAATACATCTCTTCTTTCAAATGTTCTTATTCTTTGAGCTGACCTTGATCTATCCTTTGATAGTACTTTCCTTGTCTCTCTATTTCCACCTCCCCTGCTCTATCTTGGATCAGAGTTCTTTTATCTATTGGCTTAACTCTTCCATGGAGCATGAACCAGCCCTCCACCAGGACGGGGACCATATCTGAGTAGAGAGTAATATGTATGGGCATGGGCCCTGAGGTCAAATGGGTTTTGCTTGAATTTTAGCACTGCCAATTACCAACTGTGTGAACTTGGGCAAGATTTTCCACCTCTTTCAGACTCCATTTCTTATCTGTAAAATGAGAATTATAAGAGTAATTTTTACAGAGAGTTGCTGTGAAAACTAAATGTGATAAAGCTTTGAGAGTGCTTAGAACAGAGTGAGTATACATCATCATCTCTATATCTTTGGGGCCAAGCACAGTGTGGTGATCAGTAAGATCTACTGAATGAATGAATGAATGAATACATGCATAAAAGGCATGGATATAAGATCCTGAGCCCCATTGATTGAAAGTGCTAGATGCCAAAGGGAGTGGCTTTGTACTGAAAAATACACGAGCATTGGAAAACCATATTCCCTTCGGAGAAAATTTCTGTCCTCCAGGAGCTTATATAATAGCATATTCCTCTCTAGGGGAGTAAACAGCTGTTTGGAGATTGTAATGCAACTATTTGTCTCATAGGAACACTTCTATGCTTCCATTCTCTACTGTGATTATTAGAAATGGAAATCTAGACTTGCGCCTTTCACTCCATTCCTGTCTGCCTATGGACTGCTAGGAAACTTGATTTCCATTGGGCTTTGCTCTCTCCCTCTGTTATAGTAGATTTCACTGATTGAAACATTGGTAAATATTTAGAGACCAAGGGAAAAAAAAGATGAAATACAAATGCCAAGATCTGTGTAGTAGGTGTCAAGTAAATACTTGTTGAATGAATGATTGGACATTGGTGAATGAAAGGTAGAATATAAGCAAATAAACGCATAAACAGTTTTTTAAATAAAATAAGTGTGGAATAATTATTCAAACACTTCTTTCGAGTTACCATGTTCCTGTTTCAACCTGGAAAAAGGACTGATTAGGCCCTGCCACAGGAATCCTGCCTGAACTTTGGTGCAAGGTACCATTTATAGTCACCTCTGTTAGGCTCTCATGTTAGGAACATGAGAAGTTAGTTGGGCCAACTTTCCCTTGTATACATCTAATGATGGGGGAGCTCACTACTTCATAATCTTTACTACATTCTTGATCTATGCTACTATCTTTGAATGCTTAGAAAAGCTTTGACTGCTGCATCAATGATGTAGATCTAGTATTAGAACCCAAACCTCCCTGTAACCCAGACTAGAGTACTCTCCACCATAGTACGCTTGGAACTATAAAGCTGCATTTAGCAAGTGTTAGTCGCTCAGTCATATCCAACTCTTTGTCACCCCATGGACTGTTGTTCACCAGGCTCCTCTGTCCATGGGATTCTGCAGGCAGGAATACTGGAGTGGGTAGCCATTCCCTTCTCCAAGGGATCTTCCCAACACAGGAATTAAACCTGGGTCTCCTGCATTGCAGGCAGATTCTTTACTGACTAACCTGTATTTAACAAAGTTGGTAGGAAGAGAACTGTCCTACAAAGCAGGAGATCTGGGTCCAAGTATGAGCGCCAGCACTGGCTTGCTGTGTGAAGTTGGGCAGTTCCTTTCCTTATGTGGGCCTCAGTTTCCCTCTTTGCTCGATGAAAAATTTCAAACTGAATGCTCTGTAAGACTCATCCAGCACACATGTTTCAGAATTCTCTAATGAGGTCTAATTAGGATCTTGTAATACAGTGGTTCTCAAGTGTGACCCAAGAATCCCTAAAGGTCTCTGAGACCCTTTTCAATGATCAATGAGGTCTCCCTTTTCAAATTATGTATCTTTGAGAGGCAGGATTTTCTTCACATACTTCAGTCAAAACAACCTATCACAAGAGACTGAACGTAGAAGCAACCATGAGAGTTCAGCTATCTTCTGTTAAGCCAGATATTAAAGAGAGCAGCAAGAAACTGTAAAACCATGCCACTCTTCTCAGTAAATTTATTTTAGGAAATATTGTTATTCTTCACAAAATATATTAAAAATATGTTCTAAAATATGTGAACATGTCTAATTTTGAAGCATGTTTTTAAAATGAATGAATCCATCAATCCCCTTTAAACATCTCAGTCTTAATTTCTAATACCACAAATATCCATAGATACAATCCACATAAATAAGAATGCCTAGATCTTTAATTATAACTTTTAATAGTATAAAGAGATATTGAGAGCAAAAAGTTTAAGAAGGTTCTAGTAAGGTCTCTGACTTCCTGTCTCATTCTATAAAGCCTTTTCACTTTAGTGGTTCCAGATATGATCTGCTTCCCTGGTGGCTCAGACAGTAAAGCATCTGCCTGCAGTGCGGGAGACCCGGGTTCGATCCCTGGGTTGGGAAGATCCCCTGGAGAAGGAAATGGAAACCCACTCCAGTACTCTTGCCTGGAAAATTCCATGGACTGAGGAGCCTGGTGGGCTACAGTCCATGGGGTCGCAAAGAGTTGGACACGACTGAGCAACTTCACTTCAATATCTGACAGAGGGAAGAACACAGTGACCTCAGGAGGTAGGCCATTCTTCCGAATTCACAGATCTAAGCTATACCAGATAATATACTATCTCCCTTACCTGGGTTCCTTGGCACAGACTGGTAACTTGGGCCTTAGACAAGACACCCTATGGCAGGCAGTGCCAGTTCCTGAGTGGAGGAAGAAAGCAGCTAGTCTCATGAGGGTTAATGTGATAGCCTCCCTGCTTGTCTGTCTACAAGTTCCCAGTCCCTCTGGGTCCACCTGTCCTAATTGCTAGACTCTCCATATCCTATTCTTCACCCCCTCAATAACCGGCCCCTCTGGAGCCTGGCCACCACACAAAAACAGCCTGTTATGCCCATCATGGGAGGTCTTGGGTATGAGGCAAGGGAGGCCCTCCCAGATTCAGAGTCCCCATGAGGTGGGGAAGGAGGACAGAAGTGGGAAAGAAAGGAGGGAGAATCTGTGATGACTGAGAGAAACCACTACACATCGGGTTCTTCATGTTGCTTTTTCCTTAATGACAAGTCTGGAAGGTAAGTAGTGATCTTTACCCTCATCTTCATATTTGTTGTTGTTCTTCAGTCACTAAGTTCTGTCCAACTGTTTGCGACCCCATGGACTGTAGCATGCCAGGCTCCTCTGTCCTGTCCCTCCTCTGTCCTTTTCCTGAGTTGGCTCTTTGCATCAGGTGGCCAAAGTATTGGAGCTTCAGCTTCAGCATCCTCATGTTACAGCCAGGGAAACTGAGGGTCCCAGAGTATCTGGGCCTGGATTTGAATTTGGGTCTAAAGAATGCCAAATTAACATACTTTCTGCTTTACCAAGAGAAGGGAGAGTCAGGAGCACCCAGGAAAAGAAGAGGGAGCAAAGAAACTCAAATCTATTGAACGCTTACTATGTGCCCAGCATGGTGAGTGTAAATGAATGTTCTCTTCCATCAACTCCTAACAGTAGTTCCCTCATGTAAACAGAGAATCCTCAGTTTACAGATGAGGAAACAGAAATGAGATGACTTTCCTGAGGGCACACTGCTAAAAGGCAGCAGAACCAGTATTCAAATCTAAGTCTGTCAAGTTCCAAAGCTTTAGCTTTTTTAGTAATACCAAATAACATTTCTTGAGAATTTTCTGTATGCCAGGCTCTGTACTAAATGCTCTAACTCATTTAATTTAAATCTCCCAACCAGGTAGGTACTATTATTATCCCCCATTTAACAGATGAGGAAATTAAGGCAGCCGAAGGTCACCTAGTTAGAGAGTAACAGAACTTGGATTTGAATCCAGACAGTTCAGCGCGATAGTTCATAGGCTTAGTGGTTGAACGCTACTATCCTCAAGCTCAAAGCTAAACTAGTGTGAGAGGCCCAGAACTGAAATTTCCTGATCTCTCAAGTCAGTATGCTCTGCACTATTGCCTCTTGAATGAATGTCCAAAGGCACAGCTGGTGCACCTCTGCCCAGAGGCTGGAATCTAATGAAGGGGGTCCTTCTGGGAGGCCTGCATTCCTGCCGCACAGCCTCCGTGGCTCTCCATCCGCAAACATCTGGCTGAGGGGGAAGAGGAGATACATTCAAAGGAGGAAACACTGCTCCACTCTAGGTTCTTGTGTTACTTGCCTGCCCCAGGCAGGGGGCTTCCCCTCGTGAGCATGCATACAGTTGGAGGTGGGTGTGAAGGAACCATTTGCCTTGTGTCTGAATATCCTTCTGACAGAGCCCAGCAGAACAAACATCTGAGATGGCCCAGAGGCTAGAGATACGGTGAGAGATCCGTTATCACAACCTCCCCAGAGTGTAAATAAGGAAACTGAGGGCCACAGAGTAAGTTGTAAGCAGGGCTGGAGGGATCCTTAGAGACCCTCAAGACAAACCTCTGGACCAAACCACAGATGAGGAAAGTCCTCAAACATAGGCAAAGGCTTGCTCAAAGTAGGCTTAAGATCTTCTCGGGCCCCAGGATTTGGCCCTTTGCCTGACCATCATGAATCTTAGAAAGGGAAGTGAGGCCAGAAGGAGTAAGTTATTCTAGGACTTGTGATGACATATCCCCCAAGAGACCCAAGCCTGGGGTCGGTCCCTGGGACCCTCTGGCCATCAGCCATGGCGCCCTGCCTGCTGAAGCTTTGGAGTGGGGGAGGGGAATCATTATTTCTTAATGGCTTCCTGCCCAAAAAGCCTCTAGAAGTGGCTAGTGCTAACTCTGTTTCCATGGAAAGAGCTGACTTCAGTGCATCCAGGGGGTTCAAGACTAAATTCCAGGCTAAACTAGAACTGGAGTGTTCTGAGCATAGGAGTGGATAAAGAAGGGAAATTGTCATCTGCTTCGATGTTCAGAAAAGGACACATAGCCAGGATATCTGAGTTGGGAGAAAGCTGTGATGCTCTGAGGCAGGGGGATGGAGAAAATGATCTTTGAGAGCTGGGGTTCTCTTTGGGGCATTCCCTGACTTCCTATGGATGCCTAAGGGCAGCACAGCAGTTCTGAGAGGGGTAGTAATTACCAGAAGGGATTTTCCTACAGACTTGCCCTGTGGCTAACTCCAAATGGGAGCCATACAACAGACTTGAGACTTAGTGACCTGTGAGCCTGCCTCTCATTGTACAGTTGGGAAACTGAGGCCCAGAAAGGAGAGGGCTTCCCCAAAATGCCAGAGTGAGTCATGATTCCTGACATTAAAGCAGGGTGAGGAGGATGACCCTGTGACCCAGGGCCCAGAGCCTCCTGTTAGAAAAGGTTTCTAAGGCCTTTCCCCTCTGTGTCTCCACACCAACCTGAGTCCTGCTCAGGTCGAGGGCTCTCCTCCCTGGGTGCTTTTCCTTGGCACTCTTTCCAGTGTCCCTGTGTGGTCTCGGTTTTACCCAGAGGCCCCCAGGAAGGGCTGGTGTGTCATTCGCAGGTGGCAGGAGCCAAGCAGGCCAGCGTGCATGTGGCAGGACTGGCGGGTAAGCTGCAGCAGGCTGGATGCTCCAAGCATGGGAGCTGAAATTCAAGGAATTTCAGTTGGCATTGCTGTCCAGTACCAGCCAACTGGTTAACGGTGCCGAGTTTGAATCAGCGACCCGCCTCCTGGCCCCTCCTCCTCGGCTAGTCTCTCTTCCTCCCTCCCTCCCTCCTTCCCTCCCTCGGGCCCTCCAGGAAAAGTGCAGGCAAGCTGAGCTCAGGCCGCTGCTCTCCGCCTCTTCCCGAGATGAGCCGCTGATGGAGCACCGGATCAGAGCTAGCTCTGGCTGAGCCCCTGGTCCTGGGTAGCCTGGTCCCCAGAGAGGGAGAGAGCCGTGCCCAGCAGAGCTCTGCTGGGCCCTGCCAGTTCCCCTCACCCCACCATGCCTCTGTTGGACGTGTTTTGGGCTTGCTTCAGGAAAGTGAAGGTAAGAGGTTACCTAGCCCCAGCCCACTCCACTGCTCTGGTTTGAAGGAGGCAGCTGGGGACCACTGAGTGCTGGCTGGAAGGCAGATAGGCTTCTGAGACTACCTTGGAGCTAGAAAGGCTTGGGTTCAAGTCTTACCTTTGACAACAGCTCTGTGATCTTCTACTGCTTTCTCACAGAAATAAGACAGCTGGCTGGCTCTTCTTCTAAAACTTGCCTCTGTTGCTTCCCTGCCCTTGCCACAAAGACAAGATTCTTAGCCTCTCTGAGCCTCCATTTCCTCAGCTTTAAAATAAAGACAATAGTGACACCAACTTTATAGGGTGGTGAGGTTGGTGTTATTGTTTACATATTAAATGTATGGAAATATAAGAGACAATGGGTGTAAAGTTTCTAGCGTGATGCCTGGCATGTAGCATCCATACCATACAAGTAATGGTAACTATTATTATGATTATTGCTACTAATTTCCTTCAACATATATTAAACACCTACTCTGTGCTAGGCACCACAGGAATTACACAAAAAACCAAATAGCTTTTGTCCTCAAAGAAGAGGTAAGAAAAGTGTTACATCTTTATCAAGACATATGCCAGACACTATGCTAGATAGTTAGTTGGTCAATAAATAGTTGTTGAGTGCTTGCAATATCTTGTACACAAGATACACAAGCATGTATGCAGGATACACAAGCACAGCAGGACCCATGAGGATGTAGAGGATATGATTTCTGCTTTAAAGAATCAGGGAACTGATATTTATTTCATATATGGTATGTGTCAGACTTAGGCACTTTCTGTTTGTCAACTGTGATGGTGATTTTCACCATAAGCAAGCCATTGTTTTCCTGCTTTTATAGATGGGGAATGGACACTATGAATGATCAAGAAATATTTACAAGATCACTCAGATATGGTTGGCAGAGTTGGGATCCGAACTCCTAAATCCATAGTCTTGTTGACACTATATGGCTTCCCATAGCTGCACCCAGTAGGGAGAACTTTCGACAACTAGCCTGACTACATAGAAGACAGGATGAAAGTCAAGCTGGCATCCTTGGAGGAGCTTGGAATGGATTCACAGGAGGTCACATTCGGGCTGAGCTTGAAGGAAGAGAAGTTTGTCAGTCCAAATGGGGGGAGGGGCATTCCAGGCATGCCTGGCAGAGGGAACTTCATCAGCAAGAGTCTGGAGGCAGTGATGGGTTGGAGGAAGGGCTGGTTTCATCATGTGCCTTATCGCAGGGTTTAAGGAGAGAGGAGCTGGAGATGGAGGACAAGAGTCTACCTCCCATAGAATTTGGAATTGATCCATGGGTTCCTGGCCCTCACCTTGTGAGGTTCTCAAATGAGCTTTTCACTCATTTGCAGTAAAACATGAGAAGGGTAGGGCTAATGCATTGCAGTTTGCAGAAAGCTAAATTAATTCAAGTCAAAGGACTATTCTTTATTTAGAGATTACTATTACTTCTTATGGGGGTGGGGTTCAAATGATTTCTTTTAATGAAATAGAAGTGTGAGATTTTTAAAATTTCTGTCCTCAGGAAAATAAAGTTTCCAATACTCTGACTGTTCCCTTCCTCATTTATTTAAATATTGCCTTCCTCATCCATGAAATTCCAAAATCTGGGGACTGTTGTTTTAGGGGATGGAGGAGTTCAATAAAGTATGGATATAGTTGTGGACAGTTTTAAGAAAATCACTCCAGTTGCCTTGGGCAGAAATGGTGTGGAGGGGCCCAAGTAGCGATGTGAAAGCCAGGAAGGTGGCTGCCATGGCAGTAAGGAGTGGAGGAGATGATGAGAGATGGAGCCAATGAGAAGAACAGGGCAAGGGGGAGGTGAAAGTACCTATGAGCTTGGACACCAGACTGATATGACTGTCCACTCCCTGGAGAACCATTCTGGGTGTTTGGCATGGATTTAAATCCCTTTGCACTCATTACCCCAATCTGTCAGACTCCTGGCAAATGCTCTCAACCAATGACAGTCTCTTAGAGACTGTTAGGGTCAGAGACCCTCAAGAAAAAGTCAGGGACTTCTCTCCCTGGTCCCAGACATTAGCACACATGCACACATTCACTCATGTGCATGTCCACAAAGATGAAGCCTATACATGTGTTTCTGCATACTCTCAGCTACACACACATATGCATAGACACACCATTCAAGTGTGTGCACACACACATATACACATAGAGGCAAATACATGCAGAATCACACATGCACACACAGATAGTACATATCCACAAGCATGTAGACTCACACACATGCACACATGCACATACAGAGGTAGGCATGCATGAACACAAACACTCTCCCATGCATGAGCTTGCAGGCACACTCACAATTAGACATACAGAAGCATGCATACAGCGTAAAGACACACGTGCACACACAGGGTTGTGGCAGACATGAATCAACACACAGATCTCAGAATAAGAGGCGGCCTGCCAGACCTAGGTACACCTTGAGTCTTGTGTCTCTTTTTCCAGCACTACTGCTTTGCAGACCCAGTCAAATAGGCAGGACTTCTGGGCTTGTAAACCCAGTCAGGGGTATGGGATGCCCTGAGCCACCCTGCCTCTCTGAGCTGGGCGCTTTGTGAGCAATTGCTTGGCTGTGTGGGAGGGAGCTGTGGCAGATGCAGAAGCTGCTTACAGGGAGGGGCATGGCCATGCCTGAACCTGCTGTAGCTGAAAGGGCCATCTCAGATGTCTCATTCGACCTTCTTGTGGTCCTGATGGGGAAACTGAGCTCCTAGCATCCAGCACCACATGGAGCTCTCCATCAGCTGAGGATGTTTGAAGAGGGTGGAAGCAAAGAAACTTGGAATCCCAGCCCCCACCCCATCACGTGCACACGCACGCACACACACACATGAGCTGTGTGCGTTTAAGCAAGTCCTCTGTGAGCCTCAGTTTCCTTGTCTGCAAAATAACACTAATCAGGGCCTGCCTCACAGAGATGCTATGAGGATTTGGGAAGATTGTGTCTTTAAAGTGCCTGGTATGGAATAAGTGGTCAACACACATGACTCACTGGCAGTAGATTTCCGAACTATTCACTGGGAGCATCAGAGCAAAGAACAAAGGTTATTCCATGTTTGGCAACTCCAGGGTTAAGAACTCAAGTCTCACTGGCTCCTTTGCCACACTCCTTTTCAGCCCTCTCCTCTGGCCCTGTCTGACTCTAGGACCAGAAACAACCTGTTTGGGAGCTGAAGGGTGATACTTCAGAAGTTAGTGTTACTGGGAAGATGGGAGGAGGTCAGGCCAGGGTCCAGGACTGCCTTGAGCTGTGCTGGAGTTAGGAGTAGCCAAAGGGTAAGGTGTTTGGATGTGAGATGAACTCAGTGTAAATAGTTCCATACATGTCTGATGCGTCTTCCCTGGAGGCCAGTGAAGGTTGAGAAGGTATCCATGACCTCTCAATGCGGCACTATGTATGCATGATACTCACATACATACACACAGGACCATTTCTCTGAGGTGTCCTTTTGCCCCATTCCAGACCAAGCATGTTGTGATGCACATCATGAGTGCCCAGAACATGGATCCTCTCTTATGTTACTCTCTTTGTATCAGGCGAGCTTATTAGGTCCTGAATGGCACTGACCTGGGAGGTGGAGAATACAGCTGGAGTTCCATATCAGCCATGACCTCTAGGTGACTTTGAGGGGATCAAGTACTCCCTGCTGGCCCTCAGTTCTTTCCCCTTAGAATAGACAAAGCTAATCACACAATATCAAGGATGACTAGGTTCAATGAGGTCATCTGTTTCTCCCTCCCTTTTCCTCTCTTGAAACTACAGATGAGGAAACTGAGGCTCAAAAAGGGGAAGAGATGTGCCCAAGGTCACACATGGGGTAAGGACACAGCCAGATCCTCACATATTCTGTAGTCTTCCTACTTGCTCTGTGGCAAAAGCCAAACACAGCTTGTCTCTGGTAGAATATAACAGCAATTCCGGCAGGACTGCCACACGCATGTACATAAACGCATGTGGTAATAACCTTGTCTCACCTACCTGCTTCTATGGGAGGCAAAACAAATCAGACTGAAAAATCCCTTGTAAACTGGGAAGCTTTGTCAAGGTTAGCTATCCAGTTTTGGTCCAACAAACAATGCCATGCTTTTCCCCAGGCACTGTACACTCACACAGCCAGGCTTATGAGTGCAGATGTGCACGAGGGCTCTCCTGAGTTCACGCAAGAACACACTCTCAAGCACCCCCTCTTGTGTGTGCAAATCCACCTAGTTCTCAAGGCAAAGGAAAAGTTTAACTGGAGACTAGGGTACTTTATGCAACAGCACAGCTGGAAAAATCGAGGGATAGGGGTGAGGACCTCCAGAATTTGCCCCTTCTCCTCCAGTTGCCTCATCTCAGCACAGTTGGTGAAGTTTGCTAAAGAACATCTGAGATTAGACAGTATTTGTTCTGGGGAGTGGGAGAAGTGCCCATGGGCACTAAGGAAGTAAAATGGGGAATAGGAATCAAAGCTTTGACTCTGACTCATGTTTTGGACACAAATTCTTACTTTGCCTTCAGCTTCTTTGGTACCAAAAAGAGTATGAGTGGGGGTTACAGGGAGTGGAGGACATGCCTGATGATATGGCTGGTGGAGGAAGAAGAAAGTGGGGAAACCTGCAGATTGGCAATGCCAGTTCCCTACACTGTGCCCCCACCCCCGCCCCAGCCCAAAGCACTGCAGAAAGAAGTGATTAGCTAAATTTATAGAGCACATGGTATATGGTAGACACTGTACCAAGTCCTTCACAAATACTAACTCATTTCACTATCACAATCAACTCTGCAAGGTGGGTGCTCATCATTCTCATTTGACTGAAATACAGAACAGTTAGGAAATTTATCCAAGGTCACACAGCTATTAAGTGATAAACTTGGGATTTTAAATACAGGTAATCAAGGTCCAAAATCTATGTTCTTTCCACTATGTTTATGTAATCTCTGCCTCAGTTTTTTTCCACCTATAAAATGAGGGGGTTAGATTGGTTTATCTCTGAAAGTCCTTCCAGCTTCAATAACTCTCATTATACTTACTATCACTGACTGAAAAAAAAAAAGCAAGACTCTTGCATCTTCCCATACGCAGAAAAGTGCTACATTCATTAACTTGAGATATCTGGTTTTATTTAATTAACAGTAATCTTTTGCTATTCCAACTCTCTGGTCTTTGAAAGCTCCATATATCCTGGCTCTTCCTTTACATCTTTGGAGCAGTCCTTCAGAGCTATCTGAGAGGTTGTCTTCCGGGCTTGAAGCCCTCAGAAAGACTGTCAGATAAAATTCTCAAGTTTTTCTTAAGAATTTCTCAAGTAATTCTCAAGTTTTAGGTTGTGCAATTTTTTTCAAGTTGACAATATATACTTCTCTGAACTTTTAAGCTAAGTGAAAAAAAATCTGCTCCCCAAATGTCAGTGATTTCCACTCAAGTTCCCTGGGGAGTGGAGCTGAGCCCAGGCTCAGACAAATGAGCCTGCCCTGAAGGCCAGTCCTCCCAGCAGCCCCTAGGGCTGGAGAATAGCCTGAGAAGCTCTGGGAGCCCTGGCCTGGCCTGCATTTCCAAGTCACTAGTAACAATAACACGGAGCAGCAGCTCAGGCAGCCTGTGCTGATGTGGGGTCAGAGGTTTCACAGTGGAGTTAGGGAGTGGAACTCCTTGATCCCATCCCTTTGGCCCACTCCTGAGCAGCCTCTGCCACTAGGGACCTTGGAGTCCAGTTAGATCAGCAGCTCCAAGGCTGCAACTGCCAAGGGGCAGAGGAAAGGAAGTTCTGCATTTGGAAAATGGAGTTTGAGGCCCTGGAAATGGGTGTGAGTTAAAATTCTCTGGCCTTTTTAGCTAATCTGGCCTGGGTCCCCCTGGGAGCTTCAGAGAAGAATGCAGTATAATGATACAATGTAGTAGCTGCTGGAAATGGAACTGCCAGCCCAGATTCTGCCTTTTCTTCCCCTTTCAGAGCCTCAGTTTCCTCATCTACAATATGGGGATAATAGTCCCCACTTCAAAATTGATTGCAAGGGTGACACGTGAAAGGGCTTGCTGCACAGTACATACTTAGAAAAGTTGACTTAAATTTAAAGATAGTTCATAGGTTGCTCTTGTTATCCTGGGCCCATGGCTTGGGCCCTCAGTTTCCTCATCCATAGAATGGGGTGAAATTCTACCTGCCCAAAGAAAGCCTAGAATTGGTGACATACTGTGGAGATAAAAAGACAGAAGGAAACACTGATATTACTACCCTTAGGCTCAGGAAGTGAGCTGTTTAGGCCATTCCACTCGCTCTTCCTATCTCTACCCTTATTCCCACTCTGGGTCAAACTAGTTCAGAGTCTGGAAAAGAGGCCCCATTCTGCTGTGGTACCATTACATCTCCCCTCTCCAGTCCCTTACTGCACTCACCCTGTCTAAGGCCCCTCTCCCAGAGGGACTCCCAAGCTCTAGGCAGGAAAGAGGGTCCCTGTTGGCTGGTGGGAAAATCAAATCTTTGGGATGTGACATTCCTGAGATTGTCCAGAGAACCCCTGGGAGTTGCAGCTGTTTGTGCTCTCTCTCTTTCCTCTCGCTGTCTCTCCTCTCCAGCCCAGCTCTCTGCCTCTTGTGGAGGTGGGGAGGGCAGGAGGGCATGAAGCTGGAGAAGGCTGGGGTGATACGGGCCCAAAGGCAAGGAGGCAGACCTGGCATGGCCTTGCAGGCCAAGTGAGGAGTGGGGAGTGGGGAAGGAGCAAAAAACACTCCACCAGGACTGGCAGGAAGGAATTAAGGCAAAAAGAGCCCAAGGCAGCAGGATATCTGTCAGTGGGTGAGTTAGAAAATGATATACAGATCAGCATCCCTGAGGCTACAGGTTGGATCCCCTTTTAGGGTTGGGTAGGTTATTAGACCATGGTAGTTCTGGTGGGTGGGAGAGGAGAGTCAGAACTTCTGAGAGGCTCACACATTTCAAGCTAGTCTGAGATAGCTTGCACCCTCAGAGAAAGGAAAAAAGAACACTCTGGGATTCCTCAAAATGCTGTCCCAGTTTGAGTTCTACAAAGGCCTTCCTGAAATCCTTTCTCACAGTGTCTTTTCCCAGCTGGAATTGTCCTTCACCTTCTTCCTTGTGATGAAAGGATTAGAATGATCATGGACCCACCTATCATTATAGGCAACAGGTCTGAGGTCTAGCAAAGAACTGGTCAAAGGCACATGACCAGAATGCCTGCTATCACTCAGTCCCACTTTAAATCTCTCTCCCATTTTAAATGTCTCTTCTGTTCTTTCCAGAGAAGAAATTGGCATCCCTCAGGACCACACCACCTCACACCCAGATTTCACACCCTACCCGTGAACACATGTTCCCAGGCCACTGCGATGGGGTTTAAAAGTGACACCATGACACCAATGCTCCAACTGAAGACCTGGTGGCAGGCTCAATCCAGCCCTCACCTGCACACCGCCCTCCACGTACCCAGCTACCTCCATGCTGGACTGTGAACTCCTTTAAGGATCCAACCTGTGTCTTATCCACCCCTGTGTCCAGCCCAACACAGCCTCTATTTTAGGCCCAGCCTAAAGGAAGTTGTCTGAGTGCATAGAACACACGTGTACTCTCATGCACATACAAGTAACCAAAGCCACTGAACCCTCTCCTGACAGAGAGACCCCAAGAGACAGAGGAATCAACTATGGAGGCATCAGGGAGTCTCTTTCCCACAGTGGCCACAGTCTTTCTTGGCAACACACAGTCTGGGCCTGAGGGTGGTGATGGCCCACTAAGGAGCGGGCTCAGGCTGTGAATGGGGCTCTGTGCGGTCCTGAGAAGGCTGGGGGAGGCTGGAATGTCAAGAACGTGCTCTCATGACCAGCCCTAGGCTGGGGCCTGTGGCACAGGACTGGCCAGGGGTTGAGGCGGAGCAGGGAAGCCAGGCAAGGAAAAGACGAAAAGTCCCCACTGACTTGCCTTCAGATAGCAGGGCAAGGACTGGGCATAGAGCCAGCAGGCCCAGCAGAGAGGATGCTGGAATGCTGAGCTCTGAATCCACCAATGATGCTGAGAACTCTTCAGGTCTGGACAAAGCCTGTCAGTAGTCTTTGTGGATGGCCTCCAAACTATCCCTCTCAGACCCCTTGACTTCTCATTCAGAGACCAGCTTCCTGTATCCATCCCCCTTTGGGCTCCGGCTCTCTCTTTTTATACTCTTTCAATAAAATTCTCTTTTTCTCTCAAAAACTCTGTATCTGTCTCTTTCTGTCTAGCTACTCTGTTTCCCACTAGTTGGCAAGCACCTCAAACACAAGAACCATGTCTGCTTCTGTGTAAGTTTGTATCTGCAGGTCCACTGCGGGGGCTACTGTACAGTTCTGAGCAGATGTTCCACACAGGCTTCAAATCTGAGAGGTTCAGAATGAGATTCATTACAAAAGGAAAATTACCCTCCCACTTAGCCCAATCAGGCCTTTGCCTCTGTTCCTGACCCCAGTTAATAGCACCTCCACCTGGTGCTGTTAACTGGTTGCCCAGGCCAGAAACTTTGGACTCATCCTCAACTTCTTTTTACCTCCCACATCCTGTCACTTACTGTGGTCCCACTATGTAGACAGCTCATATGTTAGTCCCTTCTGTTCTGATCCCAAAGGCCACTGACCCAATCTTCTCCAGCCTCGCTGTCTCAAGTTTTACCTAACCTCTCCCACTCGGATTCCCAATTCCTCACTCAACAGACAGAGTAGCATCCTGAAACATAAACCTTGATTAGCCCCCTTCAAGAGTTCCCCACTGGGCTCTGGATAAAGTTCAAGTTCTATCACACTGACCTACAAGTTTCTTCATGATTTGGCCCTGACCACTGCTCCACACCCAGTTCTTACTCTCTGTCTGGCACTAGGCTCTCCAGCCAGATATACACTGTTCCTCAAATCTCATGCTTCCATACCTCCTTGACTTTATTTATGTTACTCCTGTCATGATTTTTCCAGTATTTACATGGAATTGTGATGATTTGTACTTGTGGCCTACCCCTCGCCCCCACTTGACCGTGAATTCCTCAAGGGGAAGGAATATATCTAATTTTTCTGAAGCCCTGGGTACCTATCAAAGGGCCTGGCCCTTAGAGGCTCATAGTGAGTAAGTGAATGAATGAATAACTGAATGAGTCACTGGATGGTAACCAACTGGATGGGAACCAGTTGTTACCACCAATCCTGATCTTCCAGAGTGCCTATCTCTACAACTGCTGGGCTCCTGGCTCCTCTGTCCAGAATCTCCATGTAAAAGAATATGTTTTACAACCAAGAAACAAAAAGAATTTTCATCCTGTAGCAAACTCTGTGATGTAAAATTTCATACCCCATTTTCCCCTGTAAGCCTCTCAGCTACCAAAATAGTGCCAGGATCAGGGTCCAAAGCAGAGTGGATTTCATGGCCCAGGTTATCCTGGACCCCAGAGAGAAAAGAATAGGATAAAATAAAACTGGGAGTCCCATCAGCCTAAACTGTAAACTCGGTTCTGCCATTTACTGCTGTGTGGCCTTGGATAAGTAATTTCTCTTCTCTGGGCCTCATTTTCCTCATGTGTTACATGAGCATAAGAAAACCTACCTTGTTTATGACAGTCTACTTTGTGATAGCTTACTTATTTATAACCTGCAAATACCTGTGTAAATTTAAAGCCTAATTAGCTCCTGAATGATCCTTAATTCTCTTACATCTTTAGTGGTTAGGGTAGGAGAGGAGAGAATTTAATATGAATAGAATACAATTTCAGAGTAACAATGTGTCCTACCCACCAGTTCATCTCCTAATTTTCCAGAACTGTTACATTTAGGATCTCATGGGGCCCTGCTTCCACTTTCCCTCCCACCTCTTCAACCTTCTTTTTTACTCCCCTTTTGTCCACCACTGAAAATTATATTGACTTGCTTAATCATGGGTCCACTTTGGAGTTTTGTAGGAGAATTTCATTAGTCTCTCTCAACTGGGCGTTTCCCTCTCTTTATACCTATCTCATTCTAGAACTTTCCATCTCCATGAGACTAATGTCTCTTGAGGATTTTGCCAGTGAACACTCAAGGGGGACACCTCTTACCCCTACTCTCTCTTGTGGCCAATTGTGGGTTGGAGATTCACCAGATTTTGTCTTTCAGTCTACAAAGGTAGATCTGACTTTTTTCATTTCAGGGTCTCTAGGGCTTATATTCGGAGAAGGCAATGGCACCCCACTCCAGTACTCCTGCCTGGAAAATCCCATGGATGGAGGAGCCTGGTAGGCTGCAGTCCATGGGGTCGCTGAGTCGGACACAACCGAGCGACTTCACTTTCACTTTTCACTTTCATCCACTGGAGAAGGAAATGGCAACCCACTCCAGTGTTCTTGCCTGGAGAATCCCAAGGACAGGGGAGCCTAGTGGGCTGCCGTCTGTGGGGTCACACAGAGTCGGACACGGCTGAAATGACTTAGCAGCGGTAGCAGCAGCAGGGCTTATATTAATCTCCTGGAACTAGAAATCATTGTGGTCAAGTGTCTGCACCTGGTATAGCAATCTGTGCAAGGATAAGAGCGGTGAAAAGTACTATGGCAACTCATTTCCTTATAAGATTTTGGTTGGCTTGGAGACTAGCTGCTTGAAGGCAGGAGCATAGGCAAGAAATCTCTTCCACCTCTAAGAGGAACCCTTCTTTCTTCCTTAACTATTGCATTCACATTTTACCACTATCATTTTAACCTAAGCCACCAACATTGCTTACCTGCTCTACTGCAAAGGCCTTCTGAGAGAGACTCCCTGCTTCCTCTTTAGTTCCACAATCCATTCTGCACACAGCAGCCAGAGTGATCTCTCCATGATGTAAGTCAGCTATTGCCAGTCTCTTGTTCTATGCCCTCCAATAGCTACTTAACATCATTTGAATCAAAGTCAAAATCCTCACCCTGGCCTTCAAAACCCTGCATAATTTGGCACTTGACTCTCAACCTCTGTTCGGAATGTTCTGTACACAGATTGTCACATTGTTGGCTCCTTCTTGTCATTCAAGCCTCTGCTCAAACTTCAGCACCCCTGAGAGACACTCTCTGGTCACCTTTTCTAAAGCAATCCCTGCCTATTCCATCTATCCTATCACTCTCTACCTCATCCTGGTTTTAAGGTTTCTCCTTCTTGGATCTTACTGATAGCTATAATTTACTTATTGACTTATTTACCTATTTATGATTTGTCCCTGCTCCATGAGGACAGGGACCTTATCTATCTAAATCTATGCTATATTCTTAGCATCTATTATAGTGTCTTGTAGGGCATTGATGATGTTGTTATTGTTCAGTTGCTAAGCTGTAGCTGACTCTTTGCAACCCCATGGACTGCAGCATGCCAGGCTTTCCTGTCCTTCTCTATCTCCCAGAGATCACTCAAACTCATGTCCATTGAGTCAAAGAGGCCATCCAACCATATCATCCTCTGTCGCCCCCTTCTCTTCTTGCCCTCAATCTTTCCCAGCATCAGGGTCTTTTCCAATGAGTCAGTTCTTCACATCAGATGGTCAAAGTATTAGAGCTTCAGCTTCATCATCAGTCCTTCCAGTGAATATTCAGGACTGATTTCCTTTAGGACTGACTGGTTTGATCTCCTAGCAGTCTAAGGGGCTCTCAAGAGTCTTCTCCAGCACCACAATTTGAAATCATCAATTTTTTGGTGCTCAGCCTTATTTATGGTCCAACTCTCATATCTGTATAACTACTGGAAAAACCTGAGCTTGAACCATACAGACTTTGGTCAGCAAATTGATGTCTCTGCTTTTTAATATGCTATCTAGGTTTATCATAGCTTTCCACAGTCAATTTCTACAGTAATTTTGTAGCCCAAGAAAATAAAACCTGTCACTGCTTCCACTTTTTCCCCTTCTATTTGCCATGAAATAATGGGACTGGATACTATGATCTTAGTTTTTTGATGTTGAGTTTCAAGCCAGTTTTTTCATTCTCCCTTTTTACCATTATCAAGAGGCTCCTTAGTTCCTCCCTCTTCACTTTCTGCCATTAGAGTGGTATCATCTACATATCTGAGGTTGTTTATATTTCTTCTGGTAATCTTGATTCTAGCTTATGATTCATTCAGCCCAGCATTTCTCATGATGTACTCCGCACATAAGTTAAATAAGCAAAGTGACAATTTTCCACAGTTTGTTGGGATCCATACAGTCAAAGGCATTAGTGTAGGTAATGAAGCAGATGTTTTCCTGGAATTCCCTTGCTTTCTCTGTGATCCAATGAATGTTGGCAATTTGATCTCTGGTTCCTCTACCTTTTCTAAATGGAGCTTGTACATTTGAAAGTTTTTGGTTCACGTACTGCTGAAGCCTTGGTTGAAGAATTTTGAGCATAACCTTACTAGCATGTAAAATGAGCACAGTTATATGGTAGTTTGAACATTCTTTGGCATTGCCCTTCTTTGGAATTGGAATGAAAACTGACCTTTTCCAGTCTTGTGGCCACTGCTGAGCTTTCCAAATTTACTGACACATTGAGTGTAGCACTTAAATTGCATCATCTTGTAGGATTTGAACTAGCTCAGCTGGAATTCCATCATCTCCACTAGCTTTGTTCATAGTAATGCTTCCTAAGGCCCACTTGACTTCACACTCCAGGATGTCTGGTTCTAGGTGAGTGACCACACCATCATGGTTTTCTGGGTCATTAAGACCTTTCTTGTATACCTCTGTGTATTCTTGCCATCTCTTCTTAATCTCTTCTGCCTCTGTTAGGTCCTTACCATTTCTGTCCTTTATTGTGCCCATCCTTGCATGAAATGTTCCTTTGCTATCTCCAATTTTCTTGAAGAGATCTCGCATCTTTTGCATCCTATTGTTTTCCCCTATTTCTTTGCATTGTTCATTTAAGAAGGCCTTCTTATCTCTCCTTGCTATTCTCTGGGACTCTGTGTTCAGTTGGCTATATCTTTCCCTTTCTCCTTTGCTTTTTGCTTCTTTTCTTTCCTCAGCTATTTGCAAGCACTCCTCAGACAATCATTTTTCCTTCTTGCATTTCTTTTTCTTTGGGATGGTTTTGGTCACTGCCTCCTATATGATGTTATGGAACTCAATCCATAGTTCTTCAGGCACTCTATCAGATCTAATCCCTTGAATCTATTTCTCACTTCCACTGTATAATCATAAAGGATTTGATTTAGGTCATACATGAATGGTTTAGTGGTTTTCCCTACTTTCTTCAATTTAAGCCTGAATTTTGCAATAAGGAGTTCATGATCTGGGCCACAGTCAGCTCCTGGTCTTGTTTTCGCTGACTGTATAGAGCTTCTCTATCTTCAGCTGCAAATAACATAATCAGTCTGATTTCTGTATTGACCATCTGGTGATGTCCATATATAGAGTCATATCTTTAGTTGTTGGAAAAGGGTGTTTGCTATGACCAGTGTGTTCTCTTAACAAAACTCTGTTAGTCTTTGCCCTGCTTTATTTTGTACTCCAAGGCCAAACTTTCCTTTTATTCTGGGCATCTCTTGACTTCCTACTTTGGCACCCCAATCCCTGATGATGCAAAGAACTTCTTTGTGTTAGTTCTAGAAGTTGTGGTAGGTCTTCATAGAACCAGTCAACTTCAGCTTCTTCAGCATCAATGGTTGGGGCATAGACTTGGATTACTGTGATGTTGAATGGTTTGCCTTGGAAATGACTTGAGATCATTCTGTCATTTTTGAGATTGCACCCAAGTACTGCATTTTGGACTCTTTTGTTGACTATATGAGTTACTCCATTTCTTCTAAGAGAATCTTGCCCTCAGTAGTAAATATAATGGTCATCTGAATTAGAGCCACCCATTCCCATTAATTTTAGTTCACTGGTTCCTACACTGTTGATGTTCACTCTTGCCATCTCCTGCTTGACCATGTTCAATTTACCTTGATTCATGGACTTGACATTCCAGGTTCCTATGCAATATTGTTCTTTACAACATCAGGCTTTACTTTTACCACCAGACATATCCACAACTGTGTGTCATTTCTGTTTTGGCCCAGCTGCTTCATTCTTTCTGGAGAGCTATTAGTAATTACTCTCTGCTCTTCCCCAGTAGCATATTGGACGACTTCTGACCTGGGAGACTCATCCTCCAGTATCATGTTTTTTGGCTTTTTCATACTGTTAATGGGGTTCTCGTGGCAGGAATATTGCAGTGGGTGGCCATTTCCTCCTCCAGTTGACCACATTTTGTCAGAACTTTTCACTATGACCCATCCATCTTGGGTGGCCCTGCATAGCATGGCTCATAGCTTCATTGAGTTACACAAGCCCCTTCACCATGACAAGGCTGTGATCCACGGAGGAGAGGGTGCTCTATAAATATTTTCAATGAGTTAATTTATAATATTCTTTACCATTTAAAATATTTTTGTGTGTTGAAATTTCTTACAAAATATATGAACTTGGGATTATTACTATCCTAGGCTTATGGATGCAGAAAGTGAGTTTTGAAAGGTTATGGGTAATGTCCAATGTTGCATAATCAATAAATAGGGGAAGGGAGCCCTATTGGAACTTGAGCTTTCCAATTCCAAATAGTGCTTTTTCCACCAACATACCTTACTTCTAATCTGGCTGATGCTATGCCAAGGATGGTATGTTCCAAGCAAATGCTGACTGATTCTATGATAATTCTTATTGTCAGGCCTTGGAACAGTACTGTGACCTGCACAGACTGCCTCCAATCTCCTGACTTGGAGGTGCTCTTATTCTATGATAATGACATGAACCAGAGGAGTCAGTCAGTGGAGTGGGAGAAAGTAGTGTGGAGTGGGCAGTCAGGAGTCTGAGCTTCTAAGCTCCACTTTGCTCTCGACATGTACCTCATTTTCCTTTTCTGTGGGCCTCCATGTGCTTTTCTGTAAAATGGGTAGATTGAACTTGCTGACTTCAAGGATTCCTTCTGATTCTAATATTTTGTGGGGCTCTGCAATGCCTTAATTTCTTCTCTTTCTTTTACAGTGCTTCCCATTGCTTCAAGGGAGGAAGAATGCCGGTAAGTGTGTAAGGTGGGTCTCACACGTAGCGTGCAATAGCACTGAGCTTCTCAGTGATCCTCACAGATGAGCTGATCAGGTGTCTGGGCTTGGAGCTGATGTCCTAGTGCCGAAGCTGGAGATGTCCTCTGTCTCCCTCCAGTGGGCATTTCCCGAGCTCCTTTCCCAAGGTCCACTTCTGAGGTCTTTTGAGGTGAATGAGCATGCAGACCTTCTGTGTTTCTCAGATGGATGATTTTCTCCAGTCAGGGAACCAGGGGAAGGTCTCCCTATAGAGCTATCAGCAAGTGGCAGCCAGCCATATGCTTCCCTTTTTCTCAGATGCTTTCTTTTCACTAAAAAGTATATCAGGCATGGGAGATATGTTGGGAAAGGGAACAGGTAAGAAGAGGTGAAGGAAAGAGACTTGGCATTTGGAGTTCAATATCTGTGATATTTCCAATGCTTACTTTGTTTGGAAATCTACCAAGAGAGTCAGTTAGGACTAAAGGGATATACATAGCCTTGAGGGAGAAAAATCCCTGTCTTTTCCTCTCTTGCAAATTTCTTTGCTTAACTGTCTTCTGCCTCTGGTGTTCCACTTAGGTGTGAACAAGTGGGTGGCATTCTGGAGCACCTACCTTCTGTTGAAGAGGACACAGTTGTTTAGAGATGACTGCTTTGGGGAGAAAGAGAAAGAAAGATATTGGCCAGAAATGAATTTGCTGCCAGAGCCTGGACTCCTGGCATCAACTGGGCTTTTCTGAGGTCATCTAGGTCATCCTCTTGGTTCCAACCTGACCTCAGCCATTTCCACTGGCTACAGTTTTTCATCAGGATGAGCTCAGGACTTGAATGAGCATGGCTGC
Organism: Bubalus kerabau; assembly: GCF_029407905.1. Classification (NCBI taxonomy): domain Eukaryota; kingdom Metazoa; phylum Chordata; class Mammalia; order Artiodactyla; family Bovidae; genus Bubalus; species Bubalus kerabau. Next base: position 96,770,969 of record NC_073647.1, on the reverse strand, counting down.
TAGATGGCAGTTAGGGTTGGGGCTCAGGGAAGCAGAAAGACACCAATTAAGAACTGGGATGCTAAGAGCCTGCGCAGAGCATCTTGGTAAGATGTTGGAATAGACAACTGGAGTCCTTGCTCCTGAGGACCTCCCCAGGTCACTGGTCTTACAAGGAGGCCAGAGAAGGGATCTGGTGACCTTCTAAGGGCTTTTCCACCTTAGGACCCTGAGTTCTTGGGTGGTGGCTGCTCAAAAGGAAGAGCCAGCAGGGAGAGGTGTTTATTTGCATTGCCCTGACAGTGGATGAGAGGGGACCTGTTGTGGAGCAGGAACACTGCTTTGATCAGCATGCAGCATGCATCTGTTTCTCTCCACTGCCTCCCTCTCCCCAACCTCCCCCATCTCCTTCCAGAGCTTCTTGCTGAACACAGTTCCTACTTTGCAACAGAGACTTCTGGGGGCACAATATATGTGGGCTGCCCATAGTGGGGAAAGGACAAACTTCTCTATTTCAGAGACACCAGCTGCAAAGGCTAAAAAGAAACCCTCAGGTCCTGAAATAATGACTTTCCCAGAAAAAAGCACTGGCTGAAGTTGCCAGGTTGCCTCATTAGATTGTCTGTGCCAGGCTGAGTTGCCAGGGCTGCATCCCGGGAGGGTGGGCACCAGGTGGCTTGAGTGGTCTGTGTTTTCTAGAGGAAAGAGGAGTGTCTTTAAGAGGATAGGGCCAGGCAGAAGAAGTTGTCACCTACAGAACTGAGCTAGAACTGACTTTTGTGCTGCTTCTCTAGGTTAAAGTTTGAAAATGTCTATTTAAGGACAAATGTGAACGCATTGCCTTAGGCTGATTGAAAGCCAATCTGGAACAAATTAAGAGTTTATGTGGATATGGCAGTGGAAGCAGCAAGACACCAAAAATCAAAGGACCTGGATTGTAGTCCTAATTTCATAAGCAATTCACTGTGTGGGCCCAGGCATGGAACTTCCTCTCTCTGGACCAGTGTCCACATCTATAAAATGGAGCTTACTTCATGGGGTTCTTGCATGACTGTAAGAAATGGTGCATTAAAAATATCAAAGTGCTGAGCAAATATGATTATTTTTGAGATATAGCTCAGGGAGGGAGAGAACTCTTGATTTATTATTGATTTTGGGGGATGAGGTTATGCTTTCACCTGTTTTAAAATTCAGGAGATATGAAAATACAAAATCTCCCTATGCCTATCTCTTCACCACTCAGCAATCCTCTCTGATATGACCAATGTTACCAGCTTCTTGGGCCCTTGATGAGTTTAGAAGGTCTTAAAGAAAGGGAGCTGTACTAGCCAGGATTTCAGTGGAGGCTATAGATGCCTGCTTTGGGGTTAGATTGAGGAGACTGTGCCAAGAGGGCAATGAATAAGGAATTGAAGGGCAGCAAATGTGAAATAAGCATTTGGGAATCAAGAAGCCTGGGATCTAGTCTTGACTGCACAACTCATGTTTGAAGGATCTTAAGAACCTTCCCCTCTCTGACTCTCAGTGTTCTATCTGTACACTGAGCCTGTTCTGTTCTCATATGCCATTCTTGCAAGTTTCCACCAGAGTAGAATGGAAATAGTGAAGGGGAGGACTGACCAGGGACCTTTTAGAGAAGAAAAAGCCAAGACATTGACTCAAAGCTGATGACTGAGTATGCTTTGCATATGTAATCGTCTTCCTATTAAGATTAGTCAATCAAAGGTTTCTCTGTCTTGCTACTGCTTCTCTCCTAGTGGTTTCATGGACAGAGCAAATCTTTGGTGCCATCTGCACAGGAGAACATTCCGTTCAGTTCAGTTCAGTTCAATTCAGTCACTCAGTCGTGTCCGACTCTTTGTGACCCCATGAATTGCAGCACGCCAGGCACCCTGTCCATCACCAACTCCCGGAGTTCACCCAAACTCATGTGCATCGAGTTGGTGATGCCATCCAGCCATCTCATCCTCTGTCATCCCCTTTTCCTCCTGCCCCCAATCCCTCCCAGCATCAGGGTCTTTTCCAATGAGTCAACTCTTTGCATGAGGTGGCCAAAGTATTGGAGTTTCAGCCTCAGCATCAGTCCTTCCAATGAACACCCAGGACTGATCTCCTTTAGGATGGACTGGTTGGATCTCCTTGCAGTCCAAGGGACTCTCAAGAGTCTTCTCCAGCACCACAGTTCAAAGGCATCAACATTAGGAACATCTAACTGGCTTCGACATATATAATACTGCCCAGGCCCAGGAGGATGGCTTGAATGACCTTTGATGATCCTGCTATCATGGCCCAAGCATCCACTAACACAATATTCTCCAAGTTGCACTTATTGGTGAACCAACTTCACAGTTTTTGCCATTGTTTCATCCTGTACAGTATGTATTTACTATGTTTCTTTACTTCAGACTGATTTTAAACCATAACCTCACTTCAGTGTAGGAGACCCGGGATCCCTGGGTCAGGAAGGTCCCCTGGAAAAGGAAACAGCAACCCACTCCAGTATTCTCGCCTGGAAAATTCTATGGACAGAGGAGCCTGGTGCGCTACGGTCCACAAGGTCACAAAAGAGTTGGACACAACTTAGCAACTAAACCACCACCAAGCTGTAAATATCTATGAAATGAGGGATTGAGATACTGGTTACAGCTTTCCTAATACATAATGAATTCACATATATCTATCATAATTCAAAATATTGATGTATCACTCCAAATCACCCCTTGCATATATACCAAGCATTGGAAACCACAGGTGGTGATTATACAAACTGTCAGGTCAAACGGGCCTTTAGGCCTCTGTGGCTCACTCCAAGACTTGCTGAATGCTCCCGGGCTCCCTATAGCACTCCATACTCCTTATTCCTATTACTTAAGAATGAATTGCTCCTGAGATGGAAATAAGTTCTGGAGCCTAAAAGGAGCCCCTTCCCTCCAAACAAATTCTGACCTGAACCATTCTGAACTGCCTCACAGGTACTGAAGTGAGAACACTTGACCAGAGTACCAGAAGTTCTAGGTTCCCATTTTGTCTCTGTCTTTGACCAGTTGTGTGACCTTGGGCCTGTCCCTCCCCCTCTCTCGGCCCTAGTGTTCCCAATTATAAAGTGAAGTGCTTGGTCCAAATGACCTCTAAGGTATCTTGCTGCTCTGAATGAAATTCAATGACTTCTTGACTTATAGAACCTATAATTCTGTTTAACCCATTAGCTTCCCTTCCCAGCAGCCCACAGAGGTGAGAAGCCTGCTGACCTTCCCTCCCACTGCCCTACACCAAATCCTCCCTGAGGCCCCCTGTTCCCAGTGCACAAGACTTTTTTTGTTGCCTATAGCCATTCGGGACTTCTCTCCAAGCTCCTGTTGAAATGGCTGAGGTGACCTGGTGAGGGGGTGGGGGTAATAGTTGGCCTGTAACAAGAGTCCTGGATCCCCAACCCACCTGGCTTCAGCCTGGCTGCAGGTTTGGCCTGAACACCAGACTTCATCCATCAGATGCCCCAGACCCATCCCTCCAGCTCTGGGAGAGCAGAGAAGACTAGTTTAAAAGGGAGAAAATAGAAACAAAGACATTTATTTAAGTTGCTATTAAACATCACTTCTAAGGCTCAAGAGGAGAGTATACCAAAACATTGAGCCTATGAAAATTACCAGAATAATAATAATTAGCTCCCTTTCTTTTGAAAAAGACCAAAAAATTATTGTAACTAATTCTTGACAGATCTGGCCATTTAACATTTGCCTTTTGATGAAGAACATTGGCAGGCCATAGCTTATCTAGCAATTGACAGATATTTTACCCAGCAACTTGGAGTAGTATAAAAATCGACTGAGTTAGTGGGTTCCTGGAATTGATTATCATTTGAGACAGGAAATCTTTCAACTGTGGTCTACAGTGAATTCAGCCAAGGTAAATAACACTGGACTATGGGTTGAAAATTCCAAGATCTAATCCCAAATCTAACATTAACTCCTTCTGTGACCTTGAGTTAGTTGTCTCCCCTGCCTGAGCCACAATTTCCATGTATGAAAAATAAGAAAGTTGAACTAGAAGGTCTCAAGATCATCTGTACTCTACTCTGTGTCATCCTCCACCCCTTGTTCCTGCCAGAGTCAGACTGAAAGGAGGGAGAGGCAAGGATAGGGTCAGAGGAAAGGGCAATTTCAAGATGTTTTTTGGGATAAGGAAAGGATTTCCAGACCCATAGAGGAAAGTCTAATAGCTTCTTTTGGGGTCAAAAGGGGATGGGAATTCCAGGTCCCCAATGCTTGCTTTCAGGAATGCAAAATAGAAAGCCAGGCTTACAGATGGGCCAGGCAAATGTCCTGAGGCACAGCTTAGTTGACCACTTTTGCAGCCTGGGCCAATCCAGAAGATCAGAATAAGGGCTTTGTGGCACAGAACAGCTACCCACAGGCTGGGTGGAGGAATGGGAATTGCAAATGGAATGACAGATCTGGAAAGGACCTGAGAAGTGTTATTGGACACTTCTACCAGGAATTCACGTGAATCCTTCAAACTCAACACTAAAAGTCATAGTTCTTCATCATTCTCCTGGAAACCTTCTCCTTCTCTAGGATTCTTTTTCTTGTTTAATGTACTATCATCCACCCTGTAACTCAAGCAAGAATCATGGAAATTGCCTGGGCTCCTCCCTCTCTTACTGGCTACCATCCAGTCACCAAATCATGCCCATGAAACTTCTCTGTAATGTTTCTCAAATCTGTCCCTTCTTTTCCACCCACACTGTCATAGTCCTCCATTTTGGCCCTTAAGAGCTCTGTCATGGATGGTTTCTATGGTTCCTAACTGGTCTCCCTGACAGCTTGCTTTCCCTTCCAGTCCACCTCCCATACTGCTGTCAGAGTTCTCTCTTTAAAAGAAAAATTTGGTCATGCTCAAAAACCTTTGATTGTTCCCTACCTTTGGTCAAAATCCAGATTTTTTGCATTGGCAACTAAGGTTCTTCACAACTTAATGACCTATCTTTCTTTCTCCATCTGCCACCACACCCACACATTTCTGAGCCTCTTGGGACAGTATTTCCTGTGCATACAATGAACTCTCATATTGGACTCTCCACTGCATGTATCTTTGCCAGCCCCCCTACTTGGCTTGTCAAGCCATCTTCTGGTTCTCTGGACAAGCCCATCTTGTCAATATCTCTATTATAACACAACATGCTGTTCTGCATTTGCTTCTTTTCTTTTCTGTATATCCCATGGATCATGAGTTGTTGGTGTACAAGAGCTACATCTGACTGACCTCTATATTCCCAGAACTAAGTAAGCACAGGGCCTCACATAAACAATGAATCTGCAAGGACTGCCATTTATTTTTGATGGCATAGTGAAAGAACTGCTGGTAATTAGACTAGTGACTTCTTTCTCAGCAGACATTCTTCCCTATCTTTTCAGCTCTGAACTAGCTATTACAGATTAACACAGAGCCCCCACTGGCTCCAGATGACAAATTGTCTTGAGACAGGGCTTTGAAGGGCCAAGAGTTGCAGTCAATGGTACCGATCCATGTAAAACACATTTCCACCAAACCCTTGAAACTTGGAGGTTGCCTACACCTCAAGACAAGAAGGGCACTTAAAGACCATATTTATATTAACTGGTAGCTTACAAACTGAGTTCTGAGGAACTCTAGAGTTCCCAGAGATTCACTGGGAGATATGAGGGGAGGACAGAGCTGCAGGGTTGCTTCACTCAACCAAATCTACTTCACCTCTTGGAGGTTCCATAAAGGTTTCATTCGGAGACTGAAGTTGGTCACATAAAAGTAAATATTGGTGACTTCTAGTCATGTGGTCAATTGCTAACAGGCTCCCTTTTTACCATTCCTGCTATATATCCACTCAGGCTCAGTCCAAACTCCAGGTATGGTCAAGCATTCCTTTTCATTCTGTACTCAGTTGAAAGTCCTTCTTTATGTGAAGCCAGAATCTTCCTCACAACTTCCACCCAGTGGTCTTGTTTTCACCCCTTGCAGTCTCATCAAAGTTGTTATATTCCTCCTCTCTATGACCAATCTGCTGGCACTTAGAATTTCCCAAAGTCTGAGATGGAAGGAGCCTTGTAGCTCATACAGTATAATGCTCCCACTGCAATTGGTGAAACTGAAGCTCAGAGTAGGTAGGTCATCTGAAAAACAGAAGACAGCACTTAGTAGTAAAACTGAGACTAGAACCCAAGTCCCCACTCTTGTATAATATCCTCCTAGAATCTGTCTTTCCAGAGAGCGAACAGCACCAGCTCCCAATTTCTCACAGCCCTGATGATTCTCCCCTAAACTTGCTCCAGACTGACAGTACCCAAGGGCTGAAGATCAGTAGCTCAGCTGATAAAAGTTCCATGGCAACCTGGTTTTGATCAGCCTGGGGTAAGGGCAAAAGCAAAGAAGAACAAACAGGCATCAGAACCAGCATTGGCTGCTTCCTCATCACAGCCTGGATGCTGTTCTCCTCTTTCCATGGGACTAAAATTCCATCCCAACAGCCCTCCTCCCATGGCAGGGCAGCCAAGGGGCAGCTTTCAGAGGCCCCTTCTGACCTGTTTGCTAGAGGGTCCCTGCTGTGTGACTCTCCACATCCCCAAACCAGAAACAGGAAGAGTTGGTTTGGTTTATGTTTCAAGAGGAAAAATGAAAACATAGGAAGTAGGACTCCTGAGAACAGAGGCTTCCAACTCTGTGTCATGTGCCCCTGGAGCAGGATATTTCAGGGAATACATTCCACCAGGGAAGGGAAAGGCCTCCTTACTGAAAACAAAACACAAAGCTCTTCAAGATTTGGAAAAAGAAAAAGGCCAAAAGAGACTCTTAAGGAGTGGAGGAGAAATCGTTTCAGAATATCCAACGCTCCCCACCTCCCCCTTCTGCCACTTGGCGCTATTATACCTGACCTCACTGCTATTATCAGCACATCTGGACCCCAGAGATGCCCTGCTCCCTTTAACCTATGGCCCCAGAGAAAGTCGAAGCACCTTTTCTTGTTTCCCTGAAGATCATCAAAGTAGGCTGGCATGCAGAACCTTTCTCTAAAACAAAGAAAAAAAAGCAGAATGAATAATGAGTTCACTAATCCATTAACAGAGCATGCAAATGGCAGAACAACATTCAAACTTTATGAAACACATGCTTCTTGTCTTGAGAAAGCCATCAAAAACAGGGAAGCACTTTACCAGTCCCTAAATATCTCTCACAGGATAACTACTTCATCAACCTACATAAGCAGCTGTAAGCTTGCCTGATTTTCTCCCCTCTCAGCTCTCTGTTCCTGGGATGTGGATGCCATCTTGTCTCTCAATCACAGTCACCAAAAGGTCTTTTAGGAAGTAAAAAACCTTTGAGAATCCCTGGTGTCCTTTCCAGTTCTGGTTTCTGGGTTGAGGAACATGCCTACTTCACAGCTAGTTGGCAGGGTTGAAGTGTGGATTACCTGGGTGCCAAAGAAACATGGTCCTGCAAAGCAAACAATTCTGGCTACAGAGCTTCTATATGTGTCATGTGTGTGAATGCATGCACACACATGACCTCTTTACCAAAATCTTGACCTTCACCACACAAAAGCCTACTACTGTCTGTTGCTTTTCAATGGTGTCTCTGTCCCCCTGGGCTAGAGGTAAGCAGAAGATTTTCCCAGAAGATGTTTCCAAGAGCATCTGCTTGGATAGCTCATTCTCCCTAAAAGATCTGAAGGGAGGGAAACATCATTTTTAAATTAAAACAAGCATAAATGTAGGTAATGGAATAGCATGCAAAATTTACACGAATTTGTAAGATAAATATAGAGACGTCCAGGAAGTTTCTCACTTGTGACTGGCTACATGGGCTTCCGTGGCTCCTCGGGGCTGTGCAGGGAATGAGTTCATCCTGTTCAGTTGTTTGGGGGTACTATGGTGCAAAAGTTTGAGAAGCACTCACTAAGCAGGTAGGTTCCCTGAGGGTAGAAACTTTGTCTCATTCCCCTCTGTATCCTCATGCCTAATACATAGCCTCAGATCTGTATATCATATCTAATATATCAGATATCATATTGATATCATATCATATCAAATATAAATAACCTCAGATATTCAGATGACACCACCCTTATGGCAGAAAGTGAAGAGGAACTAAAAAGCCTCTTGATGAAAGTGAAAGTGGAGAGTGAAAAAGTTGGCTTAAAACCCAACATTCAGAAAACGAAGATCATGGCATCCGGTCCCATCACTTCACGGGAAATAGATGGGGGAACAGTGGAAACAGTGTCAGACTTTATTTTTCTGGGCTCCAAAATCACTGCAGATGGTGACTGCAGCCGTGAAATTAAAAGACACTTACTCCTTGGAAGGAAAGTTATGACCACCCTAGATAGCATATTCAAAAGCAAAGACATTACTTTGCCAACAAAGGTCCGTCCAGTCAAGGCTATGGTTTTTCCTGTGGTCATGTATGGATGTGAGAGTTGGACTGTGAAGAAAGCTGAGCGCCGAAGAATTGATGCTTTTGAACTGTGGTGTTGGAGAAGACTCTTGAGAGTCCCTTGGACTGCAAGGAGATCCAACCAGTCCATTCTAAAGGAGATTGGTCCTGGGTGTTCTTTAGAAAGAATGATGCTAAAGCTGAAACTCCAGTACTTTGGCCATCTCATGCGAAGAGTTGACTCATTGGAATAGACCCTGATGCTGGGAGGGATTGGGGGCAGGAGGAGAAGGGGACGACAGAGGATGAGATGGCTGGATGGCATCACCGACTAGATGGACGTGAGTTTGAGTGAACTCTGGGAGTTGGTGATGGACAGGGAGGCCTAGCATGCTGGAGTCCATGGAGTTGCAAAGAGTCGGGCACGACTGAGCAACTGAACTAAACTGAACTGAATACATAGCCAGCCACAGAGACAGTGTTTGAGGGCTATTTGCTTTATCCTTCCATCCACCCATCCACTTATGCGTCCTTCCCAAGATGCCAGTGAAAAAAGTAGTTTAAGGTTGATGAAAAGGGCTCGGTTTCTGAAGAATTCGGACATCTCTGGGTCTGATGTCTGACTCTGTCACTTATCAACTCTCTGAGCCTCAGTTGTCTCCGTTTGAAAGTAAAGATCCAAATACCCAATTCTTGGTTTGTTGTGGGAACTAAGTGTGATAGTGGGAGTGAGACAGCTCAATAAGCTCCCAAAGTGAAGGTGTTAGTTGATCAGTCATGTCTGATTCTTTGCGACCCCATAGACTGTATAGCCTGCCAGGCTCCTCTGTCTATGGGATTCTCCAGGAAAGAATACTGGAGAGGGTAGCCATTCCATTCTCCAGGGGATTTTCTGGACCCAGGAATCGCTTTCAGGCAATATACAAATAATAGTTATTAAATGATTATGAAAATTACCACCATGACCAGTCCAAGCAAGAGAGTGGGGGGAGGGAGAGATGTTTTCTCCAGTCCAGAAGTCTGATTTGAGATTTAAGAAGGCAGGAGCTGAGATCTCAGGAATGAGCCCCTGGGCCTCTGGGATGGGGAAGGCCCAGGTTAACTATCTTTGCTCTGGAGCCCCACCCCCACTCCAGGGAGCCAGTGTATAGAGGCCAAAGGGCAACTTTGGGTGGAGTGATGGAAGTATCAGATGTGCTTCTATTCACCTCCCCGTCTTCAAAGACCAGATGTGCTGCTTTCTCCTATTGGCCAATGAGCCCCTTGGAGGCCTGGCTCACAAGGGTCGTTTGTCAGTAGGGTGAAAGTTGCAGTCAGGCACAATGGCTTGGTGGCTAACAGCTCTGTGACCTTGGGCAACTGTCTTCTTCTCGGCCCTGACTTCCCAATCATTAAAATGAAGGAATTGGATAGAGCGGCCACTAAGGCCTTTCCATCTCCCACACACTATGGTTGTGTGACACTTAATTGAATAGGTGTTTGACCTTGTTTTTCCGAAAATGTGAGCAATCTGATCATCTGATAGTTTGACACTGATCCTGGACCTTAGGGAAAAGCAGTGTGGGAGGCCTGGCTGGGGCCCCTTCTGTATGTAAAGCCTCCTGGTCCCCATGGCTCCTTCTGCTCAAGTGTGGCTGGACTGGCCCACCCCCAGAGCCATTCGTGATCATGTTCCAGGTGAGGGGCAAGTGGGTGAAGCAGGTGTTTCCCAAGGCTGGGACTCAGGCCTAGGTACCTCGCAATATAAAATGAAGAAAGGAAAGAAAACAGGAAATCCTGCCCACTTTATGTACCTAATTGTTCAGGAAGAATTCCTTCTAGTCAGCACAGTTGTCTCAGAAGCTACTGACACCTGCTGAGCTGGAGTGCTGCTGGGGTCCCTGGGATTCACAGACTCCCACTTCCATCTCAGTCTGTTCAGACCTTTGCCATTCTTTGAAACTCAAGTCAAATAGTATGTCCTCCAACCTTTAAGTCTCTTGCATACTGTGTATACCTGTCTTAGAGAATGGATCATGTTCTGCCTTGTACTGGAGTATTTCCTTCACATGCTGTGCTGTGCTTAGTCGCTCAGTCACGTCCAGCTGTTTGCAACCCCATGGACTATAGCCCACCAGGCTCCTCTGTCCATGGGGATTCTTCAGGGAAGAACACTGGAGTGGGTTGCCATGCCCTCCTTCAGCATTGCAGGTGGATTCTTTACCTTTGGAGCCACCAGGGAAGCCCAAGAATACTGGAGTGGGAAGCCTATCCCTTCTCCAGGGGATCTTCCCAACCCAGGAATAGAACTGGGGTCTCCTACACTGCAGGCAGATTCTTTACCAGCTGAGCTACCAGGGAAGCCCATTTCCTTCACATACTGGTTAAGAATCATTCTCAGAGGAAAATCCTTAATGAATATCTGGATATAAGATAGACAGCCAAAGTCCCATTAATCTTCACTCCCATTTTCCAAGTTAGCCACCGTTAAGAAGTTATTCTAGTAGCTTCCCAGAAAGGTTCTATTATCAAGGTTATTGAAAATGTGAGAGAGCATGAGGCTTTGGAGGGAGCACTAGCTCTGAAGATTAAACACCTGGGTTTGTCTCTCAGCTCTCCACTCAGCTAGGGTGAATTCTCTCCTATCTTTGACTCTCAGTCCTTTGCTCTGTAAAATGGGATAACAGTTCCTCACCTGCTATCTCACAGCATTGTTGTAAGCACCAAATGAGACAAAATCAATAAAAGTGTTTGGACAACTGTAAAGGATGCTCTATTTATCTCCGTGCTGGTCTCTGTAACTTGACTGTCAGCACATTGAAAACAGAAATCTTGGCCCATCCAGGGTTGGGTCCCCATTGCCCCTAGGTCTGATGACTTGTCTGGAACAGGCAGGGGGTCACTCTTGGAAGGGATGGGGGTCAGGCATGGAGCTCAAGCCCTGGGGCTGTACTACACCTACAGGAGTTGGTGCTTTGCTGCTGCCCAGGTTCTAGACAGACACTTCCCTGAGCTTCCTCTGGAATCAAGCTCAACCTCAAACAAGGGAACCATTTTTCTAAAGTCACTTGGCTTTTAAAAGAGACACAGATGTGTAGAACAGTCTTTTGGACTCTGTGGGAGAGGGAGAGGGTGGGATGATTTGGGAGAATGGCATTGAAACATGTATAATTTCAAATATGAAACAAATCACCAGTCCAGGTTCGATGCATGATACAGGATGCTTGGGGCTGGTGCACTGGGATGACCCAGAGGGATGGTACAGGGAGGGAGGTGGGAGAGGGGTTCAGGATGGGGAACATGTGTACACCTGTGGCGGATTCATGTTGATGTATGGCAAAACCAATACAATATTGTAAAGTAATTAGCCTCCAATTAAAATAAATAAATTTACATTAAAAAAAAAATAAAGTCACTTGGCTTTTAACATGCTGACCCACTTTGTGAAGCTCCCAGTTCCTCAGATTCTGGCCCAAAGTCCTGTTTTCTGGGTTCTCAGCACACACACACAGACACACACACACACACACGTTCATATCAGTTCAGTTCAGTTCAGTTCAGTCGCTCAGTCGTGTCCGACTTGGCGACCCCATGAATCGCAGCACGCCAGGCCTCCCTGTCCATCACCAACTCCCAGAGTTCACTCAGACTCATGCCATCCAGCCATCTCATCCTCTGTCATCCCCTTCTCCTCCTGCCCCCAATCCCTCCCAGCATCAGAGTCTTTTCCAATGAGTCAACTCTTCGCATCAGGTGGCCAAAGTACTGGAGTTTCAGCTTTAGCATCATATACATAGATACAAATGAGAGAGAGAGAGAGAGAAGTGGTCAAGAATATTCAATTTTCTAAATGGATCAGATATAAAATGGTTGTAAATTAGAGCTAGAAAACTCCTCAGATATCATTTAGTCAAATCACCACCTCCCCTTCAACCTTTATCAGATAGAGAAACTGAGACTCAGAAAAGAGAGGGGATGCACCCAGGAAGTTAGTGGCTCTGACAGTCAAGCAAAGGTAGGCAGAGGGACAAAGCTTTGGGCTTTGAGTTCAAGTTGAGGGAACCAGCTGGGGAAGGTTAGTGAACCCCGAGAAGAGATGAATGTGGCCAGAATGTGATCATTTAGGAGAAGAAGTTAGGACCAGCTGTGAAATTCCCCTGGCAAGCAGAAATATAAGAAATATGAGAGTTCTGGTTTGGCAAGTTATTATGAGCCTTGCTGAGCAAGCAGAAGGAGGAGAGAGGAAGAGAAAAACAGAGGGAGCCAGAAAAGGAGATGAAATGGAAGAAGGAAGGCTGACCTGGGCAAATGGAGGGCAATTAGAGTGCTGAGTCAGTAAGGGCTGAACTGAGCACGTCAGCAGAGCCTCATCGCCTGTGGGACATCCAGCCACCTTACAAGTTTCCGCTGGTCTGCTCTCTGGTTTCCTCTAGGCTCTGAGCATGTAAGCCAGCACTTATTTTCTTAGCAAACTCACCCTTTTCCCATTGTGCACTGTTTGGGGAAGTGGCCTCAAACCATAGGCTTTAGCTCTGCAGATTTAGCTTGAGGGCATACTGAAGCCTGGCCTGGCTGCCAACACAGGAATGTACCTGCTCTACAGCCATGGTCTGGTTTCAGGCACACAGTCACATTGGGAGGTGGAACTCAGCCCATTTTGCAGATGAAGGATAAGAGAACATGCCAATGGAAACAACCATAAGAACAGCAAAAATAAATAAATATGTATTGAGAACCAATAGTAGGACTGATCAAGGAGGGCCCTAGAGTCAAAATGCCTGTATTCAAATCCCAGTCGCACCATCCATTAGCTGTGCAATCTTGGATAAGTTGCTTAACTTCTCAGTGCCTCAGTGTCGTATGTGTAAAATGAAAATAACAATTGCACCCTCTTGAGAAGATTTGGAAGAAACAAGTAAGTTGACTCTGGTACAACCTTTAAACAATGCCTGGCACTCAGTGCTCAATAAATAATAGCTATCATTGTCAACATTGTTACATGCTGAGCACGCTCTAAACGTTTGACTTGTATTATGGCCTGTAATGATCACTCGGAAGGGAACTGAGGCCCAAGTGTGAGGACATGTCTAGTCCATTTGCTTTTTTTAGGTGTAAACTAAATCCTATGTGGAAGCTCAAAGTATAAAACAAAAAGCAGCATGACTCTGACTGAAGCAAGGTGAGATACGCTCAGCCTTCCTTTGTTCTCCCTTCCTCCAACATCCCCACGATAGGCCTTAAGGCTCCTTCCTAGCCACTGTGAGGCACAAACTGCAAGCCTGCTGATCTAGTCCATCTAACCTTTTTATGATCAGATGAAGATATCATTAGACCTGAAAGGGCAAGTAACCTGCCCAAAGGTTATATAGAAGGTCAAAGGCCGAAGGGAACACAGATGGCAACACTGGGCTTGAAGGATAATAACTTGGTCAAAGAGAACAACCTCCTTGGTTAAACTAGAACATAGACCATCCAGGCTTGGATGGAGAAGAGCCAGGAAAAGAGGGTGAGCAGGAGGGAGGGGGGGGCTGACCCAGAGACCCTGTCTCTGGGCCCTGAGTGTGAACAGCCCCTCTGGACCCTCATATCTGGCTGGGCCCACCCCTGACTTTAAGACAACAAGACAAGGCCCTGTCCTCACAGAGCCTCTAACTACACAGGGTTTGGGGTTTTGTTCTGACAAGGGATGTGGTCCCTGTCCCTGAGCTCTCCAGTCTGGGGGATGTAGCTGACACAGGGGCTAAATCCTGCCATTTAGCCTTTCTGACTGAACTCTTGGCATGAGAGAACATTTTCACGAGACTCCGCCTTCAGGGTTCTGGAACAGCAGCCTGGTTTTCAACTCACTGTTGTTGGGGAAGTACAAAGGGACAGCCCGACTCCCCACTCCTTTCACTGCTACACTTTTGCAAGTGGTGTTCAAGGCTCACCACTGTTTATCTGACAACCTGCACTTTGTCAGCTTTTGTTTGCAGACTTTGGCATGGGTTAACTGAGGATACCACACAGAGAAGAAATTACAGATGTTCCCCTTAGAGATATCCCTCTCTAGTGATAGAATTCCAGCTCAGCTATTTAAAATCCTAAAAGATGATGCTGTTAAAGTGCTGCACTCAATATGTCAGCAAATTTGGAAAACTCAGCAGTGGCCACAGAACTGGAAAATGTCAGTTTTCATTCCAATCCCAAAGAAGGGCCGTGCCAAAGAATGTTCAAATTATCATGCAATTGTGCTCATTTCACATGCTAGGAGGGGCTTCCCTGATAGCTCAGTTGGTAAAGAATCCGTCTGCAATGCAGGAGACCTGAGTTTGATCCCTGGATTGGGAAGATCCCCTGGAGAAGGGAAAGGCTACCCACTCCAGTATTCTGGTCTGGAGAATTCCATGGAGAATTCCATGAGGTCACAAAGAGTCGGACACGACTGAGCAACTTTCACTTTCACATGCTAGGAAGATAATGCTCAAAATCCTTCAAACTAAGCTTCGGCAGTAAAGGCAGAAGAACCAGGGATCGAATTGCCAACATCCATTGGATCATAGAAAAAGCAAGGGAATTCTAGAAAAAGACATATACCTCTGCATCACTGACAACGCTAAAGCCTTTGACTGTGTGGATCATGACAAACTCTGGGAAATTCTTAAAAAGATGGGAATACCAGACCACCTTACCTGCCTCCTGAGAAACCTGTATGCAGGCCAAGAAGCAACAGTTAGAACCAGACATGGAAAAACGGACTGGTTCAAAATTGGGAAAGGAGTATGTCAAGGCTGTATATTGTCATCCTGCTTATTTAATTTATATGCAGAATACATCATGCAAAATACCAGGCTGGATTACTCACAAGCTGAAATAAAGATTGCTGGGAGAAATACGAACATCCTCAGATATGCAGATGATACCACTCTAATGGCAGAAAGCACAGAGGAACTGAAGAGCCTCTTGATGAGGGTGAAAGAGGAGAGTGAAAAAGCTGAATTAAAACTCAACATTCAAAAACTAAGATCGTGGCATCCAGTCCCATCACTTTATGGCAAATGGATGGGGAAAAAGTGGAAAAAGTGACAAATTTTATTTTGGGGGGGTTTCAAAACCATTGCAGATGGTGACTGCAGCCACGAAATTAAAAGATGCTTGCTCCTTGGAAGGAAAGCTCTGACAAACCTAAACAGTGTATTAAAAAGTGGAGCCATCCCTTTGCTACAAAAGTCTGTACAGTCAAAGCTATGTTTTTTCCAGTAGTCATATATGGATGCAAGAGTTGGACCATAAAGAAGATTGAGCACTAAAAAACCTGATGATTTCAAATGGTGATGCTGGAGAAGACTCTTGAGAGTCCCTTAGACTGCAAGAAGATCAAACCAGTCACTCCTAAAGAAAATCAACCCTGAATATTCACTGGAAGGACTGGTGCTGAAGCTTCAATACTTTGGCCAGCTGATGTGAACAGCTGACTCACTGGAAAAGACCCTGATTCTGGGAAAGATTGGGAGCAGGAGGAGTAGGGCAGACAGAGGATGAGATGGTTGGATGGCCTCATTGACACAATGGACATGAGTTTGAGCAAACTCTGGGAGATATAGAAGGACAGGGAAGCCTGGCATGCTGCAGTCCATGTGGTCACAAAGAGTCAGATATGGCTTAGTGACTCAACAACCCCTCAGAGAAATGTGGGACTTCTCTGGATCCCTTCTGACCTGATCATTTGAACCACTCAGACCCATAAGACCTCAGGAGGATGACAGAATCTGCAGGACAGGGCAAGGCAAGAGCAAATACTGAAGGGCAAAGCCTGGGTACAGGGCCCTGGGTTTCTTGCCCCTCCCTGGATGGGCCTAGGACCTCCATCTGTATAATGGGGGGGTGGAGCAGATGCTCTCTGAGGGCACACCAACTCCATGCTGGGCTTCGGTTGAGACCCTGGCCCATTGGGTGCTCTCTCATGCACTGGCCTGGAATCCCAAAGGAACACACCTAGTGATGGATGCAAACAGAGTCTGCTTACTTCCATGACTTGCCAGTCCTCCTGGCTAGTCACACAAAGGTGAGGATGTAGATGACTGACTTCCCCATCCCTGCCAAACTGCAAACTCTTTCCCTGACACAAAAGCCATTCATGGCAAGGCCAGCTGCTTAAATGGACTGAGTCCTGGACTCCTGAGCCAGACTGCAGGGTCCTTGTTCCTGTTTGGTGGTACTGCATCTTGCCAGGTAATGGAGAGAGGAGGAGGGCTTCTGCAAGTTCCATTGGGGTAAAATTGTGTGTGCTAAAGTTGGGGAGTGGGAGTGAGTGCGACTGTGGGTAGGTGCTATGACTACTTCCCACATAAAGCAGAAAGAATTAGTGAACACTAAACTGATCAGCCTGTGTGATACAGGCTGACAAGGAAGGAAGGACAGGAAGGAAGCAGCGAGGCAGGTGAAGGGCTAAGGGGTGGGTTTGCCACTGACAAGCTTATCTTACTGATGATATCTTATTTGGGTCACATGACAGTTTACAGAAGTAGGAGTTGAGTTGAGTTCAGCTCAGTTCAGTAGCTCAGTCATGTCCGACTCTTTGTGACCCCATGGACTGCAGCACGCCAGGCCTCCTGTCCATCACCATCTCCCAGAGCTTGCTCAAGCTCGTGTCCATCGAGTTGGTGATGCCATCCAGCCATCTCATCCTCTGTCATCCCCTTCTCCTCCTGCCTTCAATCTTTCCCAGCATCAGGGTCTTTACCAATGAGTCACATCAGGTGGCCAAAGTATTGGAGCTTCAGTTTCAGCCTCAGTCCTTCCAGTGAATATTCAGGACTGATTTTCTTTAGGATTGACTGGTTTGATCTCCTTGAAGTCCAAGTAGGTATTTACCATCTCCCTTTAATAGTGATAAAACTGAAGCTCAGAAAAGTGATATGACATGTCATCTAATAAGTAGCATTGATGCTGATGTTCAAAGTCCAGGCTGCTTTGATGGTTGCAGTTCTTAGGGACCTCTTTTCTGGAGCTGATAAAATCTGTGCAACTTATACACTGTTGCAGCCCATCCAGTTCTTATAAGACTAGTCTTCCAGGACCTAGGAATGATCCTTTCTATTTTACTAAGGCCCGGAAAAGGCTAATGATTGGGCTATAGTCAGACACAGCCAAGAGGAGACAGGAAAGACAGTCTCCATCTTTCACCTTTCTGCCTTCAGTTGGAGGCAGAACACTGATCCAAGAAGTACTCCACCACAATTCTGTATCTGGTCATTTTCCATTTAACAGTGCTCTCAGATCCATTATCTAGAGGTTTCTGGGGCAGGAAAATATTGTTTCCATTTTCTAGATGAAGTAACTGGGGTTCAGTAACTCGCCAAAAGTTACATAGCTACTGAATGGTGGAACCAGGACTTGAGGCCAGAGTTGTGCCCAAACTGCCCTCTACTTGTCTACAGAGTGCATTTGGCCAGTATGGGAAGAATAGAGCAAGTTGACTGAAGCATAACATTTGAGCCTTAAAGCAGCAAACTCCAACTCCCTGGGGGAATGACATTTAAGCTCTTTTCCATATGAACCTCTGAATTGCAGACAGTTGTGGAGACCTTGGGAGGGAACCACAGAAACCAGTGAGGTCAATTCTCTGGAGCAGAACCCAGAGCTGCCAGCTTTCATGGCTTGCTAGATGTAGATGCCCCATCAGCTCAAATGGCTCTGTGGTCAGGGTGCCAGGTTTGAGTTAACCACACAAAGGGCAGGAAAATTCTCCTCTCACCAAAGGTAGCTGCATTTCATGTTTGGTCACCAAGCCATCTTGATGTTCCTCTACCCTAGTAATGTTGGGGAGAGAAGACCTCAAATCTTTCTTCCATCAGTGAGTTTGGGCAAGGCTGCTTCTGAGTCATTCATTTAGCCCTTGAACAAATATTCCCTAAATACCTACTCTGTGCCAAGCTCCTTCCTGATCAATGTATATGCCATAAATAATAAAACACAGTCCCAGGCCTCAGAGGATCCAAATTCTTATTGGACAAGGAAGACATACAGATAATTCAATATAGAATTATTGCTGATGAAACTGATCTGAAGGAGTGACTGGAAAGGGAATGGCTTATTCTATTCATAAGAAGGGCTACAGGGTCTGTGGGACTTTGCCCAGTGAAGGAGATAGGGCAAATACCTTGACCTCTTTATGCCTCAGTTTCCTCATCTGTAAAATGGGATAATAATAATACCTACAGGGTTTGTGTGATGACTGTATGAGTTAAAATGTACAAAGAGCTTAGAGTAGTGCCAAGTACACTGAAAGCACCCTGTAAATGTGAAATGAGTGAAGGAAATAAGGATAAGTATTGTGTGTGTGTGTGTTGAGAGAAGAACACATGTAACACATTAGGATAGTTAATGAAGTTTAGTGTGTTCTGGGAGTGCCAGCTGCTTTGGCTGGGTGAGCTTGTGTGGAACTATGAATGCCAAACTTAGACGTGTGGACTTGTCCCTGTAGGTGATGGATAGCCCTTTGTGAATCTGGATCTTTGCTATGGAAGTTGGCAGAGGACTCCTGTGTGAAATGCTAGTGCTCTTTCACCAGCCCAACAGGTGCTGGGTCCAAGAGATTGCTGGAGCCAGGAAACAGTCAGTCGCCACACATGAATGGAGAACCAGCTCCTGGCTGGGTGGTGGGGAGGAGACACTACGTCTCTGCCCTCAAGGAACTTCTCATCTCATTCGAATAAGGTCTGCATCTGCCAATTCAATTTTCCTGGTTTGAAGTTGTGGCAATGCATGGGCGAAAGGCTCTGTTGTGGCTGGAGAGGCAGTGTATACAGTGATTACTAACCAAAGCTGAAAGATTTGTCTGGGTTTAAAGCCCAGTGGTCACTTCCCAACTGTGCAGCCTTGGGCAAATTACTTAATCTCTCTGTGCTGCAATTTTCCCACCAAAAATGAGGGCAATGATAATAATTTGACCTCCTCACAGAGCTTTCGTGATGCTTAAAGTGTGATTGTACATGGAAAGTGTTTATAACTTTGACTCACATAACAAGTGCTTCATAAATGTTACTGTCTATTCTCAGTGACTGAGGGCCTTCCATGTGCCCGGTGTTTGGTACCCCTGGGGTCTAAGGCAGGGGCTTAGAGGCGTATGGATGTACAGGACCAATGTGGCTCATCTTCCTGGAGTGTCAACTTTCCTCAAAGGCTTAAAGGATTAAAGCACCATTTTTATATGAAAACAATATGGATGCACACCGGAATTAACTGGAAAATTCAAGAAGATGTTTAAGAGCAGGTATTTTAAAGACATTCCCTGCTTGGATACAAAGTTACAACTTCAGCCCCTGGGGGTTCTACACATTCTTCCCCCTCAGCCTTATGGGTTCTTGGGTACAAAAGTTCCA
Source organism: Bubalus kerabau (assembly GCF_029407905.1). Lineage (NCBI taxonomy): Eukaryota > Metazoa > Chordata > Mammalia > Artiodactyla > Bovidae > Bubalus > Bubalus kerabau. The sequence continues at coordinate 96,751,245 of NC_073647.1, read as the reverse complement.
ACCAAACAAAAGTGAGCTCATGGAACTTTTACAGTGGATTATTCTCTGGGGTAAGGGTGATCTCCATGTCACATGGGTGAAAACTGAGGTTCAGGGTTCAAATTCTGCCATCATCACTTTTTAGTTGTGTGAACGTAGCAAGTTATATTATCTTTGTTGGCCCTCACTTTCCTCATCTATAAAATGGGATGATGATGATAATTAAATGATTTATTGGTTGTGGTAAGAAAATAGATTCATACACAAAAAGTACTTAGAACAATGCCAGGCATATATCAGGCTGGCCAAAAAGTTCATTAGGGTCTGTTCATAAGATGTTACAGAAGAAAGAACTTTTTGGCCAATCCTATAGTTAGTGCTTAATACATATTAGCTTTTATTTATTTTTTTATTTTATTTACTTATTTATTTTTGGTTGTGATGGGTCTTCACTGTTGTGCAGGCTTTTCTCTAGTCATCCAGACTCTAGAGCACAGGCTCAATAGTAGTGGCACATGGGGTTCATTGCTTCCCTGTATGTGGGATCCTCCTGGACCAGGGATCGAAGCCATGCCTCCTGCATTGGTAGGTGGACTCTTCACCACTGAGCAACCCAGGGATGCCCCGCATTGCTTTTATTAAATCCATTCTCACATTTCCTCCCACAACAACACTGTCAAGTAGGTGTCATCCTGTCCATTTGTTGAGACAAGAAGTTGAAGCTTTGACAGGAAGTTGAAGCTGTAAGAGGTTAAGTCAGATGCCCCCTCCTATTTATTAACAGAGGGCATTCCTGCAATGGGATGGAGATGGGAATAAATGATCTCTGGGGATCCTTTCTAGTTCCTAGGTCCTGTGATTCAAGTTAAATTTTGAAGCCCTTTCATATTACTGTTCTGGCCAGAGCCCAAGCAATGGAACTCAGGAAATAGGGGAAGGACTGGCCAGGGAGAGAGATGCCTTAGCAGGGTAGGAAATGACTGCTGCCATCCTTCCTTCTAGGCTGCTGCTGCAAGGGACTATTGCCTGCACGCCAGCCCCACCAGAGGGCAAAAGGGAAACTCCTGTCCTTGGATGAAGCTGAACAAGCTGAACAAGGCCTCCTTTTCCTCAGAAGGGACCTTGCCCTTGTGGCAGGCTCTGTATAGGGGCTCCAGAAACTCAAAAGTCAAAGGCTTGGCAGCACCAAGCTAGCCACAGATGGGGCCCTCCTGATGGCTGTTTTTCCAGAATGGGGACTCCTAATAGGCCAGTGGGTGCTGGGAGAGAAAAGTGGGCTCCTTACTGATTTGTGATCATACAAGGGATAAACAAGAACTCCACAAGGCAGAATGGAAGTAGACAGGAGATGTTTCAATTCTGAAATGAATTCACTGTGTGACCTTGGGCAAGTTCTCTTCCCCATGTGAAGAATATATTCATTCAATAAATATTTGTGAACACCTACTGTTGTGCCAGCTCTGTCCTGGCAAAGGGCAAATGACATGGCGATCATCATGTTAATCTTTCAATCCTTCCAACTCTGCCACTGATGCTGTGAAAAATGGGTGCAAATTTCAGACAAATAAGCACAAATCAATTCACAAACCTCTTCCTTTTCCCAGCCTTCCCCTCACAAATGGGTTTGCTAAGCTCTCATCTTGTGGCACAAAGAAAAGAGACAGTAGAGGGAGGGGCTGTGAACTTCAACTCTATATCCTATCCTTATTATCACCATGTCCTCATGTTGGAATTATTATCTTCATGTTGGAACTATTATCCCCATGTTACAGATGAGGAAACTGAAGCTCAGAGAGGAAAAATGGCCCAGGTTATGCTGCAGTTAAGGTAAAATCTCCACCCCCTTACTAGATACCACCAGAAGTGGAATAGAAATGGCCAGGTCTGTGAGTTGGCATCTTACTGCCTTTCATCCATTGTAAACAAAGGCTGATAGGACTGCCCACAATCCCCAGTCAGGTAGTGTAAGTTTGCTTGTTTAGGTGGAAGTTAAAGGTAAGGCAATGGGTTATATAACTTAGGGTCCTGGGTCCAGGCTCTTTTTGGTGGTAGATGCCCAGTGCTGATATCTTTGAGGATAAAAACAATTTTTTTTTTTATGGAGACTGTATTCTGTGCCAGGTACAATGATTAGCCCCTTTAGATTCTCATAACTGTCCTGCAACATATCGTCCCTTTCTTAAGTGATGGCTGAGTCATTTGTATTCTTAGATCTCAGTTTTGAGACTGTAACACAAAACAGTCTTTAAGGAATGCACCTGCTCATAAGCGGAGAAGGCAATGGCACCCCACTCCAGTACTCTTGCCTAGAAAATCCCATGGATGGAGGAGCCTGGTAGGCTGCAGTCCATGAGGTCGTTAAGAGTCAGACACGACTGAGCGACTTCGCTTTCACTTTTCACTTTCATGCATTAGGGAAGGAAATGGCAACCCACTCCAGTGTTCTTGCCTGGAGAATCCCAGGGACGGGGGAGCCTGGTAGGAGGCTGTCTATGGGGTCGCACAGAGTCGGACACGACTGAAGCTACTTAGCAGCAGCAGCAGCCTGCTCATAAGGTCCAAGGTATTCTTGGCACTAGGAGAGTTTCAAGGGGTACCTTTTGGAACCCAGGGTCCAGTTGCTCTTGTCAGACAGAAAGCAGGGGTGGTGAGAAATGTGGGAGTAGAGTAGGCTGAGGAGTGAGTCAGTCAGTCAGCCAAGAAGGCGGGAACCATTGTTTCCTTGACCATCTGGCTGTTGCACAAGGTCTTCCGTCATGCCACATGGTCTGAGAGATCTGGGGTAGACAGGAGGCGGAGGGGCTGATTTGCTGACAAAGAAGACCGTCACTATCTCGAACTGGAGTGGAAGAAATGGTGGTGGTGAGACACTTCTCAAATAGGGGGTCCGGTGGAGAAGGCCAGAGGGGGACTACAACATGGCCGGTTGGTGAGGCAGCACAGGGAAGCCAAATGACTTAAAGTTGGTGTAAGACCGCGAAGTGGGAGTTTCTGCTCAAGGTGGGGACGGGAGCTCGCTTGGCTCCTCCCACCCTCGGTGCTGCCAACCGCGCGCTGAGTCCCTGGCCGCCACCGGAGGCGCAAGCGCCGCCGCGAACTCATGGCCCAGGCTCTGGGCTGGGGGCGGAACTTGCAGATCCTGAAGCTCCGGAGTGGGACGCCGCGGGATGTGAAGGGCACCCGCTGGGACCCGCAGAGCTGGAAACCCTGGTGATCAGAGCCGAGCGGACCCTGCGGGAAGGCAGGGCTCGGCTGCACTGCCGCAGGCTCTGCACTCCCATTCTCCTCGCCGCCTCCCATCTCGTCTGTCCCATCTCAACCCCGCGCCTGACTGGCAGCCCACTCCCCCCACCACCCCCGTTTCAGAGCTTTCACCCCTGCAGTCCGCTTGCTTATAATTCCTAGCCATCTCTCGCTCTGTCCCTGGGTACACCATACTTTGATCCCTATAGTCCGTCTGGCTTTGTCCCTCTCCACCTCTCCTTGGGTGGGCATCCTACTCTCAGAAAGAGCAAAAACTGTCTACTATGATTATTAACTGTGGAAAATTCTGAAAGAGATGGGAATACCAGACCACCTGACCTGCCTCTTGAGAAGTCTATATGCAGGTCAGGAAGCAACAGTTAGAACTGGACATGGAACAATAGGAAAAGGAGTACGTCAAGGCTGTATATTGTCACCCTGCTCTTTTAACTTATATGTAGAGTACATCATGTGAAATGCCAGGCTGGATGAAGCACAAGCTGGAATCTAGATTGCCGGGAGAAATATCAATAACCTCAGATATGCAGATGACACCACCCTTACGGCAGAAAGTGAAGAGGAACTAAAAAGCCTGTTGATGAAAGCGAAAGAGGAGAGTGAAAAAGTTGGCTTAAAGCTCAACATTCAGAAAATTAAGATCATGGCATCCGGTCCCATCACTTCATGGGAAATAGATGGGGAAACAGTGGAAACAGTGTCAGACTTTATTTTTTTGGGCTCCAAAATCACTGCAGATGGTGATCGCAGCCGTGAAATTAAAAGATGCTTACTCCTTGGAAGGAAAGTTATGACCACCCTAGATAGCATATTCAAAAGCAGAGACATTATTTTATCAACAAAGATCCGTCTAGTCAAGGCTATGGTTTTTCCAGTGGTCATGTATGAATGTGAGAGTTGGACTGTGAAGAAAGCTGAGCGCCGAAGAATTGATGCTTTTGAACTGTGGTGTTGGAGAAGACTCTTGAGAGTCCCTTGGACTGCAAGGAGACTCCATTCTAAAGGAGATCGGTCCTGGAGATCGGTTCATTGGAAGGACTGATGCTGAAGCTGAAACTCCAGTACTTTGGCCACCTCATGCGAAGAGTTGACTCATTGGAAAAGACCCTGATGCTGGGAGGGATTGGGGGCAGGAGGAGAAGGGGACGACAGAGGATGAGATGGCTGGATGGCATCACCCAAACTCGATGGACATGAGTTTGGGTGAACTCCGGGAGTTGGTGATGGACAGGGAGGCCTGGTGTGCTGCGATTCATGGGGTCACAAAGAGTCGGACATGACTGACCGACTGAACTGAACTGATGGTTATTAACACGTAGTAGGCAGTTTTAATAAATAGTATGTTCCCGGCTCCCTATTCCTCTAGCACTTTGTCGCTGCCTCTGGCATGGCATTTGGACCCTCCTGATGTCTTCCTATCCCACTATATGTATTTTTACCCCTTCATTCATATATCTGTCCATCCTATCCCATGTTTTGTCTCCATGTCTTACTACCGAACCCATAGCTCCCTACACTCTCCATCACTCCAAGAGCACTTTCCTTCCCCACTCTGTCCCATAGTTGTGTGACACAGCTCAGCCACCCTGGCAGCACCTTTTTAGTCAGCTAGAAAAGCCTAAAAGCTCCATCCCCATGGTCTCTTTCCACTCCAGAAAGTCTCCAAGAGTGCCTGGCACTTTGTCTTTTTTAAAACGGAAAAAAATATATATTTCTTTGAGCACTGAAAAAAACCTTTCAGGTTCTGCCCATTCTTTTCCCCTGGTAATTTCCCCCTTGCTCCCACTCAAATGCCACATAAGGAATAGCAAACCAGGTTTAGATTTGTCATGGAATGTGTGAAAGCATTGAAGGATGGGGGCTGTGGAGATCCTCAGATCAGACCATCTTATTACGTGGGCACTGAAGACCAGAGAGGGCAAGATTCTCAGCCTAGTCACACAGTATCCTTGTGGTAGAAGCTGGGTAGAAGCCAGAGTTGCAGTGTCCTGGCCCCTGATCCAGGAGTCTTGGTGGGAATGGGACCCAGGAGAAGCTTTCCTGGTGTTTCTTGGGGGGCTGCTTGATTCAGACACATCAAATGTCCAACCTTGCTGTCTTTTCTTCTCTCCCTGTCCTTTGGGACCTTGCCTGGCTGCCTGCCTGCCTGGGTTGAGCATTCTCCATCTAGGGATGCTGTTGCCTTCTGCACTGGCGTGGTAGTTCCAGGAATGCAGGGATCCTTGTTGGGCCTATCTACCCTGTTCCCTACCCAAGCCCCTAAGAGTGCCTGGATGCCCACCATGTTGACTGACAGGTTGTTGGGTATGTGTAGGGGAGCCCTGGCCCTGGCTCAGGGTCGAATTAGAACGTGTGTGCGTGTGTAGGGATACCGGGGAAGGGGGAGAGCTGTGATTGCTTAAGGGCACACTGAGATGAAACAGGAGTCCCAAGCCAAAAATCCAAGCCATTGCTGAGTGACCTTGGAGCCACATCACACATCCCATGCCCTCTCTGATGCCATCCTGGGACCTCTGAAGGATACTTCAAGGGAAGGAGACAGGGTGGATAGGTGGCCACACATCTGGTACTGTCTGCCTGAATTGAGATTACCAAACCCCAGAGACCCATAATCACGGGGTTGATCTGGGCCAGGCTGTGGGCAGGAACTGTAAAAGCTACTCTCTGTCCCTTTTCACCCCCTCATCCCAGCAGCCCTCCAACTTTGTGGGCTGCAGCATGAGGTCAGGCTGTGGTGGGCTGATGGTGGACACTGTGGGTGGAAAAGAAGAACCCCTCCTCCTTCATCTCCTCCTCACACTCCCAGAGTTTGTCTTTGGAGCTGCTTCCCGGGAGGGACATGTGGAAGGGTCCTGGCAAGGGGGCAGGATTTTGAGCTTAGTTCAGAGGCTCTGGGTGTCCACTGCTGCAGGATGAGCTGAGGACAGCACTGGAGGCAGAGGATGAGTCTCCAGTCCTCTGGGCCAGCTTGGCCTCAGCCCCTCCCTTTCTCTGAATTTCATCTCAGCCCCCTCTTCCTTTTTCACTCTTTCATTTGCTCTTTCTTGCCTGGCCCCCTGCTAATCCCCACCCTCAGAGGACCCTCATACCCCACCATCCCTTCCTTTACAGAAGGTCCATGCATGTAATTTTCTGGGAGTCCTACTCCCATGGGAACACACAGAGAGATTCACAGGAGTAGAGAATAATCTGGAAAGAAGGGACCATAGAAACCAGGACCCAGTCCTGTTTTTTCAGATGAGGAAACAGCCTAGACAGGAAGGAGCAAGTTTGAGGACTGAAGCTAGATTGGACAGAGGTGGCTGTTGGGAAAGGTAGAGGGAGGTTCCTCTGACCTCAGCTGCTTGTTTGTGTGCATGGGGAAGGTGCAGGGCAAGGTGACAGTCTCTAGCTGGAAGTGGGCTTGCTTTTGCTTATTTCCCTTCAGAACACTGTGACCTTCCTCTGAAGGATAAGAATGGCGTGGGCCGTGGGGGCTGGGGGTGGACATCCTGCTCTGGGAGTGTGTACCCAGTGTGAACCCACCTATTTTTTTTGACTCAAGGCAGGCAGACCTCCCCAAGGGAACTGAGTGTGGGGATGGGGGTGGGACTGTGGGCCAGGGATGGGGGGCTTGCAGCAGAAAACCTCTAGCTCCTTTGAGACAGTCCTATAAAGCCAGACCAGAGTCGCAGCCTGGATGTGAAAGGGATCCATTGCTAGGTCTGTTGTGTGCATGCTGCAGGCCTTCAAGCTGACACTTTTATCTGGTGTTTGGAGGTGTTGAGGGGTGGGATGGGGCAGGCTCTTGGATGTCTGGGGAAGAGCTGAGGACAGGGACTAAGTGGGCCTGGGTTTTCTGCCTCCAGTTGCCTAGTCCAAGTGTCTGGAGGCAGTCATGAGCTGCCCCAACACTCTCCTCTTGATGGCTGCAGAAGGCAGGTGGGAGGTAATGATTGCCTCTGTATCCTAGCTCAGAGAAGGCAAGTGACCCTTGAAACTCCCCTAGCCTGTGCTTGGCTCAGCCAGTGCTCAAGCTCCCCTTGCAGCCAGCCCAGAGGTCCCAGCCCAGCACAGAGCTCCCCCTTGCAGTGTGCTCTGGCATGCGGGGTGAGCATAGCCATGCTGGTCCCCTGGGTTGTGGGCTGACAGGGGGGTCTTTGTGCTCGTCCCAGGACATAGCTCTCTGTCCCCCACCTCTTCTTGGCAGTGCTTAGTGAGGTGTGCCCCTCACCTTTGGAAGCCACTCCCCCCACTACATTCCCGCCTCCCTACTTCTGGCCTTACTCCAGCTGCCCCTCTGAGTGTGAATCCCCCTGACGTGGCCATGGCTCCTCAGGAATTTTTTAACAAGCTGTAACAATCCCACATTGTGGCAACCTGATCAGAAGTCCCCTTTCATGAGGCTGGGGGCACCCTAAACCTCCAGGAAGCAGGCCTTTACCCTCCCAGGCCTGACTGGTGGGCTTTCCATGAGGCCTGTTTGAATGTGTGTACAAGTGTGAGTGCATGTGTCAGGGCACCCATGGTCATGTGCTGGGTACTGCTGCTGCTGCTGCTGCTAAGTCGCTTTAGTCGTGTCTGACTCTGTGTGACCCCATAGACGGCAGCCCACCAGGCTCCCCTGTCCCAGGGATTCTCCAGGCAAGAACACTGGAGTGGGTTGCCATTTCCTTCTCCAACGCATGAAAGTGAAAAGTGAAAGTGAAGTCGCTCAGTCGTGTCCATGTGCTGGGTGGGGCTGGTCTAATTTATTTTTCCCTCACAGCTCCTCCTCCCCTTATTTTCTTCCCTACTGAGTTCCCTGGAATTATTTGCTGCTGCTCTTTAGCTGCATGGGAGAGAGTAGTGGAAGAGTCTTTTGGGTTATTTCCTGATGTTACCCTGGACCATTCTGGAGTGGGACTATGGGTCTGAGGGCAGTAGCCCGAGGAATTCCCATCTGGACAAGGAGGGGTGTAGGGACTGTTGTTAATTTCTCAGATAGGCACTTATTGAGACCCAAGTGTCTCAGAGTAAGACTCAGGGTAACAGCGTATGGAGTTTCTCTCTACCACTGCCTAGAAGGAAAGGGTTGATTGGCTTTGGCAAAAGCTTAGCTTTACAACACCTTCAGTGCCATCCTGTCACCCTTTATAGTACTCACAGCCATTGTCTCAACTTTGCCCACTACAGATTGTGCTCTCCCCTCATTTTATAGATGAAACTGATGGTTGGAGTGGCACAATGACTTTTCCTGGGTGACACAGAGAGAAAGCCATGGAGACTAGCACCCAACTTCCCTACTTCCTGATCCAGGACTCTCTCCACCATTGCTCAGTGCCTCTATCATCATATCTGACACTTAGAAGCACATTCTAGGTGCCAGTCACTGTTCTAGGTAATTTAGTCTAGTGGATCTGCTTAGCAGCAATATAAGGTCAGGATGTGATTATCGTCCACACTTTACAGATAAGGAGACTGAGGCACAGAAAGCTGGAAAGTAAATTTGCCCAAGGTACACAGCTAGTAAGTAGCAGAGTTGCACTTCTGTACCCAGGCTGTCTGACTCCAGAATCCACTGTCCTGCCTTTTGTATGACACAGTGGGCTATGGTAGTGATAGAATGAGGGCAGCCGCATGCCTCAGGCATAGAAACACATGCATGCACCCTGAGACTTAGTCACCTGCCCTCAGCCTACCCTCATGAAGACTACACTTCTCTGCCTGATGGTTCAGCTGGCATGTAGGGCAGCAGCAACACTATAGGACACACAGGAAATTGGGGGCGGGGTTATAGGAAAAGGGATGGCAAGAATCTGGAGGTTCCCATTATCTCCAGAGTCATTCAAGATGCTGCCCAGAAAGGGACCTGTGAAAAGGTACCATGTTCTCATCTTCCAGGAACCGTTGCTGAATATCTGTTCATGCAAGACTCTGGCTTAGGTTGGAGATCTTGGGGAGCAAGGGATGCTGGTGTTTGAAGGAGATGAGTTATCTTTGTTTTTCTGAAGAAACTGAGCTCTCCTTGCTTTTCTGAAGCTCATGGGATAAGGGAAAGAGATTTTTAAAAAAGACCCACAGAAATAGCCTAGACATCTGCTTGGGCCATTTCAGAATGTCACAGTGCACATCGCAAATATTAGGATTGTAGCTTTTGCTGACTATTGTGTTCACTCATGACCAGATGTTTTTATTGAGTACCTAGTCTATGATAGGCATTGTGCAGCTCTTGTTCTAATTATTTATAGCAATTGCTCCTTTTGTAGTTTTTCACTTCCTGTAGTTTTCCCTTTTGTAGTTTTCTGGTTTGATAACCTTTTTTTTTTTTTTTTTTTTTAAAGAATTGGGTGTCTCAGAACCCATTGTATCTGATTCACTTAAATTTATCTACCAAAAGGTAACTTGAGTTTTTTGCTCATCATTCATTTGATTTATTTATTCATGTATTTATTCATGGTTGTCCCTTGAGTATCTTTTAACATTCATTCACCCATTAGCAAACATTGAGAAGCTACTGTAGGCACTGTGCTTGGTGTCATGTGGTGGATGGAATCTGTTTTGATATGGTTTCCTGACCTTCAGTACAGATCAGATCAGATCAGTCGCTCAGTCGTGTCTGACTCTTTGCAACCCCATGAATCGCAGCACGCTAGGCCCCTCTGTCCATCACCAACTCCCGGAGTTCACTCAGACTCACGTCCATTGAGTCAGTGATGCCATCCAGCCATCTCACCCTCTGTTGTCCCCTTCTCCTCTTGCCCCCAATCCCTCCCAGCATCAGAGTCTTTTCCAATGAGTCAACTCTTCGCATGAGGTGGCCAAAGTACTGGAGTTTCAGCTTTAGCATCATTCCTTCCAAAGAAATCCCAGGGCTGATCTCCTTCAGAATGTACTGGTTGGATCTCCTTGCAGTCCAAGGGACTCTCAAGAGTCTTCTCCAACACCACAGTTCAAAAGCATCAATCCTTTGGCACTCAGCCTTCTTCACAGTCCAACTCTCACATCCATACATGACCACAGGAAAAACCATAGCCTTGACTAGACTTGTCTAGTCAAGACCTTCAGTACAGTTCAGTTCAGTTCAGTTGCTCACTTGTGTCCAACTCTTTGCAATCCCATGGACTGCAGCACTCCAGGCCTCCCTGTCCATCACCAACTCCCGAAGTTTACTGACACTCATATCCATTGAGTCGATGACGCAATCCAACCATCTCATCCTCTGTTGTCCCCTTCTCCCCCCACCTTCAAGCCTTCTCAGCATCAGGGTCTTTTCAAATGAGTCAGCTCTTTGCATCAGGTGGCCAAAGTATTGGACTTTCAGCTTCAACATCAGTCCTTTCAATGAATATTCAGGACTGATTTCCTTGAGGATGGACTGGTTGGATCTTCTTGCTGTCCAAGGGACTCTCCAGGGTCTTCTCCAACACCACAGTTCAAAAGCATCAATTCTTTGTTGTTCAGTTTTCTTTATAGTCCAACTCTCACATCCACACATGACTACTGGGAAAACCATAGCTCTGACTAGATGGACCTTTGTTGGCAAAGTAATGTCTCTGCTTTTTAATAAGCTGTCTAGGTTGGTCATAACTTTTCTTCCAAGGAGCAAGCATCTTTTAATTTCATGGCTGCAGTCACCATCTGCAGTGATTTTGGAGGCCAAAAAATAAAGTCTGTCATTGTTTCCACTGTTTCCCCATCTATTTGCCATGAAGTGATGGGACCAGATGCCATGATCTTAGTTTTCTGAATGTTGAGTTTTAAGCCAACTTTTTCACCTTCCTCTTTCACTTTCATCATTAGGGAACCTATAGGACCACTGCAGGACCCACATTCTTATATCCCTCTAGCCTTTTCCAGAAACATGGTAAGTTTGGCTCCAACTCAGAGCCTTAGGGATGCTTACAAATATAGCAACCCAGTGTCAGGAAGAAGGTCATCTCCCTTCCCACCCATGATAAAGATTTCTGACTCTGGGTTAGATTTTGTTTCCAGGAGTTAGTTCTGGGATTCAGGCTTCATCCACACCCAAGACCCAAGAGGACATTGCTCATTTTGAACAAAGTGCCAGCTGTGTGCAGTCTTGTCATTGAGAGGAACAGACATGTACACACCTTGCTTCACCATTTCTCCCCTCATTCTCATCAAGGCTGGCAGGGAAGGAAGGTGGAAGAATTCCAATTTGGCCTAGCGTACTGAAGGCCAGGCAAAAGGGGGGCACCTGGGGCTAGGTCTAGCTCTGCCATTGCCTCAGACGACTTTAAGAAAGTTGCAGTGTTAAAAAACATTAATTTTTGCTCTCCTCTGTGTTGTGTACTCTGGGCAACAAGTTGGATGCAGTCCTTGCTTTCTATGAACTTCAGCTTCATTTCTCCCATTTGTTAGGTATGAAATCTCCCATCTATTAGGAGAAAATGACTAGTGTGCAGGTATTATTCCTGCCATGGATTTGCTGGGAAAACTTGAGTGAGTCATTTCTTCTTAGTTTCTATTTTGTAAATGTGGAGGATAGTGATTGAATGGCATGGGGTCTTGGGTACTTCCATCCCTGACTAATAGGAGTCCCTGATTCAACAATGAAATGAAAGTGTGAAATTGTATTGGACCCTTGTGAGGAAAGGCAAGAGAGAAATCAAAACTTTACACTCGGTTTCTTACTGAATTTAAACAGGCTTTCTGATGGTACTTGTCACAACTCTTAGGAGCCTTCTCATTTCATGATTAATGCATCTTCCCAACCCAGGGATCAAACCCAAGTCTCCCTCATTTTGGGAGGATTCTTTACCGGCTGAGCCACAAGGGAAGCCCAAGAATACTGGAGTGGGTAGCTTATTCCTTCTCCAGCAGATCTTCCCGACCCAGGAATCGAACAGGGGTCTCCTGCATTGCAGGCAGATTCTTCACCAACTGAGCTATGAGGGATTTTTAACATGATTAATGCAGATACCCCAAATTTTCCCTACATTTCTCTGCACAGAGTTTGGACACGGGGCAGAGAGCTGGGAATCGTGGGGGAGTTGCAGAATGCTGAGGCCTGAACAAGGTGGGAATGGCAACTTCCTTCTCAAATACCTAATGTTCTTTTAGTTGACCCAACTAATCAGGGATCTCACTAAAGTTGTGTCTTCCGAACTCCTCGTAAATTATCCTCAGCAAGCAACTGAACCTTCCCGAGTGCATGGTCTAAGTATTTAAATCCCCCACACGAGTGCCAGACACAGAGCTCAATAGATATTAGTCTGCGCGCCAGTCACCCCGCTTGTTCACCCTTAGTTGCTGGCCCTGAGTTTATACCTTCCCCCAATGCCCCCCCCCCCCTCCCCAGCGGTGTGACCGGAGGTAGAGGCAGAGGCCCAGGGATTGGAAGAACTTGAAGGCAGAGCCCCACCCACCACAATTTGGGCCGCTTTCTGGGGAGTTCGGTGGGCCGGACTGCGCCCTCATTGGTTGAAGGTCCCATAGGTGGGCGGGGCGTCCCCGCCGCCGGACTCGCCGCTGCTCCGTCCCCACCTGCGCCGAGAGTGGCTCCGGGTTGACACCAGCTAAGGGGCCGCAGCAGCTGCTCCTCTGGCTGGCACCGTTACCCGCGCCCGACCCCAGGCTCCGCGCGTACCTCCCGCCCGCTGGTAGCTGCGTCGGGACTCGAACGCAAAGCGACGGACGCGGCCTTCAGGTGGGAGTTAGGGCGACGGCCGGAGGAGGTCGGGGCCGGCGAGGTGCCCGGGCTCCCTCGCCTCGCTTCTCCAGCGCGCTCCAGCCCCGCTCTTAGGGTTTCTGCTGCGCGGCGTCTGCAGGAGGCGCAAGGGGAGCGAGCCGAACCACTTGCGTCCCCGGGATTTGAGGCCCGAGTCGCCAAAATTGGGGGACTCCCGGAGCCGCCGTCCGCGATTCTCCCGAGAAAGCCCCGCGAGTCGGGTGGTTGAAGGCAGCTGTCCGCGCATTACCCCCGGGCCTGATTGGAGCCCAGAGCCGCGGCTCTGGGGCTTCTGAGGCGGGCTGAAACTGAGCGGGGTGGCGGGGCTTGGGCTCTGTGGTCGAGTCACACCACTTTTCCTCTCCTATTCTCCTTCCTCTTCTGTTGAGCGCATTTCCAGGAAGCCCCTTATTGGGCGGCCTGGGCTTTCCCCTCAGGCCACTGCCTTCCCTTCTGAGAAACGCCCGGACTTTCCTGATACTAAGACAGCGGCGGGGATCAAGCGAAATTCTTTGGATAAGTCGCGTCTTTCAGGCCTCCGTTACCCCATGAAGTCCAAGATGGTTTTAGATTAGAGAACCTGTGAGCCATTTAGTGGAAGCTTTGGGGATTTCCCCATTTAGATAGTATGAGGTTCTCTCCATTTCTGTTCTCCCAAGACTTTTTAAAGTACTGATTTACAACTCAGAAAACCAAAGTTCAGCCACTAATTCATGTGACCTTAGGCGAGTCATGCTACTTCTGTGGGCCAGTGTTTTCAACTGCACCTTGGTTAGTGGGCTGGATTTCAGTATATAAGGGGCCAGTCTCTTCCACCCTGACATCTGGTGACTTGCTGCATGGGTCCAGGCTCTTAAGCTGGCAGTAAAGTGTTGTTTCTGAGATGCTTGGGGTGACAGGAGCTATGCAGATGGAGAGCATTGTCGTGATTATGCAGCTAAGCCAGCTGGAAAACTAGTGGTACTGGGAAAGGCAACCAAGACAGCAGCCAGACTGAAGGTGGAGAGTAGTAGGCCAACCCTGAGCCCTGGGCCCCAGAGGTTGGGCTGGAGGGCCCTGGCTTGTCTCCATCTCACTCAGAGCACCGATGTTGGGGGGCCCTGCAGGAGACGGTGATGAATCATACTAAGGGCTATTTTCAAACCCTGACTCCTACTGTGGATTTGTTCCTGCCCCCACTCTAGGGGTTGATGTCCCCACCCATCGTCTGTCTTACTGCTCTGTGAATTTTCCCTTCACTTTCATCTTCCTGGAATAAAAGATAATTCTTGTCTGGGGATGAGAGGAGGCAGCACAAGAGTGTAGAGAAGTAGAGGAGATGGCATCTGCAGGTGCTTTCTGAGTGGTTGATGGAGTAACCCAGAAGAGTGTGATGGGAATGATGATTTTTGGGGAGTGGGGGGCTCTCACCCGAAGGCTACAGCTACCATATTGCTAGACATTCTGGGCTGGTCCTCATTTTCAGGATTTGACCTTTGTCCAACTATGTTCTGGATTTGAGATTTGGAATTTCTGTGCCTTAAAAGCCAGCAAGTCCCAAAAGGAGGAGAGGGAGTCTATAATGGGGATGCTGTGGCAGATGTCAAGGTTCAGCAGGTTACAGGTTTAACAAAGGCAGGGTGTGCCCCTACCTTCTTGGGGAAGGTGAGCCATGGGGTCTCTCACTAGAAGAAGGAGTTGCCTCTGGCTTGAATAGATTAAAGATAACTTTTTTCTTGGGCTCCCAGTTTGGGTAGGATCCAGCGTCATGGCCTTTGGGAGGCTGTTATCAGATAAAGTAAAGAGGGGATGTGAAAGATGCAAGGGCTTTAGGATGGAATGTGTGAACTCCTCCACCCTGCAACTGTTAACAGAGGAGTTGAGCACAGGGCTGGGCACATAGTTGTTGGTGTCAAGTGTTTATTGCAGCTTTATTCATCTGTGACTTGGGGCCTTGGTTTATGTGTGTGTATTAAGGGGGAACAGGTCCTAGTAAATTTGAGTCACTGGACAGGAGGCCCCAGTCTGGGTCCTTGTCACCAATCTGAAGTGCTGTGTGTGTTGAGCCTCCTCCTGCCCAGCCTTCCTCTTTGGAGCTTGCATGCCCCACTGTTGCTGTCCCTGTTTACCCCGACCTTGCTGGAGCTGCAGAACTGAAGGTAAAGTTCCTCAGGAGTCTAGCGTGGTGTCAGGCAAAGAACAGGGGACTGGGAGCAGGACACATGGAGGTTCTAATTCAGGTTCTGCTGTTCCATTCAATCTCTTCTCTTGGTTTCTCCCTGCTTTTTCCACTTCAGTAGATTAAATGAGAAGGTCCATGGCTAAGTGCTTGGTAAACTACCAAGTGCTGTATAAATTATTAGTCATTAAGTTCTTGGTACTAGTTCTTGTGAAGGACACAAAGTGTAATCCCCACCTTCCGGAAAGCTGCCATCTAGTAGATGGGAGTTAGTGGCATGGGTACATGACACACCAAGTCTTTACCTTGGTGAGGGCTTTAAAAAATTATTATGAAGAATTTCAAACATACATAAAAGCAGAGATGATCGATGGAGTAAAGTCCCATTAGCCACACATGGCCAATCCTTCCCTATTTATACTTCACTCTCTTGTTATTTTGACATGAATCCCAGACACCTTATCAATTTGTCTATAAATAGTCATATTACATATATATGTATGAATGCTGCTACTGCTGCTGCTGCTAAGTCGCTTCAGTCGTGTCCGACTCTGTGCGACCCCATAGACGGCAGCCCACAAGGCTCCCCCGTCCCTCGGATTCTCCAGGCAAGAACACTGGAGTGGGTTGCCATTTCCTTCTCCAATGCATGAAAGTGAAAAGTGAAAGGGAAGTCACTCAGTCATGTCTGACTCTTAGCGACCCCATGGACTGCAGCCCACCAGGCCCCTCCGTCCATGGGATTTTCCAGGCAAGAGTACTGGAGTGGGATGCCATTGCCTTCTCCGGTATGAATGATAGAGACTCAAATGATAGAAACTGCACCACTATCTCACCTGAAAACAGTTCCTTAATATCATCAAATACTCTAGCAGTTCATATTTCCCATTGTTGAGGATGTTTTGCCCTGGGAAGACTGACCTGGGCAACAGTGAGTTTTGACCGATGGGAAGGTGACTGACAGAGGCAGTGACATTTGAGCTGAACCTTGAAAGAGAGGCCTAGGAATGGTCTGAGTTGGAGGGATTATGGAGCCCTAGCCCCCTTGTTTTAAAGTGCCTGCCGCTGTCTCTGAGGTTTCAGCTCTGGGGCTTGGGCTCCCAAGGTTGACTTGTGGAGGCATCTTGTGGAAAGTATGTGCATGCCTTAGTTCTGTAGGGGTAAATGAGAGTTCTGACTTTCTTTCTGGCCTCCCCAGTTCCAGGGCCACCTGGGAGCTTGAGGTCGCAGGCCTGGGAGAATTCCTGGGAGGCTTCTCACCTCCTGGCCTTCCCCTGCCCCTGGCCCCCAAGGCCAGTTCCAGTTCAGAGCAAAACAGGATGCATTCAGGATGAGCGTCTTTCCCAGCTTGTCATCTAATCACCATGACCCAGCTTGGAGCTTCCTCTCTCATTCATGATAAAAACCCTCACTGTCTCGCTTTTCCCTCCCACCCCAGTAAGGGTGTGCTGACTTCCTCCATATCCGGGCCAGCCCTCCTCCACCCCCTTGTGTAGCTGAGGGAGAGTTTCCCTCATCCAGGCCTTGCTACCCCAGAGCCTCCTGCTCTTGGGCTGTCCTTGGGAAAGGAGTGGCTCCTTTTGAACAAACCCAGGGTCCTGCCACTGCGTGGTTAATGATTGAGCCACATAATAACCACCTTGGAAAGTCACCTCTAGGGATGGCCATTAACTAACTCTTTGTCCACCCCAGGCCTTAAAGGGACCCCATTTTAAGCCCTTACCGTCCCCCAAGGGGACATTAATGAACATTCAGGCATGAGAACTTCTGGGGCCAATTAAGCTTCTGCCCCTGTGTTTTCACTTGGGGAAACAGAAGTAGTCATTCACGTTGCTTGAAGGATACATACGCATCTTGGGTGGTATTATAGAGACAGGCAGGGAGTTGAATTAATAGGAATTCAGATGGACAATGGGGTAAGGTTTTTGTTTGTTTGTTTGTTTTAGGCGTCAGAGTCATAGGGGGTGGGGGTGTTTCAAGGAGCAGTTGAATCCCTGATCTCAATTTGAAAGTCTAAAAGAGTAAGAAATGCCCACTCAAAGGGTTCACCATTACTGGGGGTGGGGTGGGGCTGTGTGTGTCTGTTTTCAGTCCAGTTGTGGGTCCCTTCACACCAGACTGGGACATAAGACCTGAGGCCTCCATAGTGGAGGAGGAGGCATTCCTCAGAGAGCCTGTATCTTGACAAGCAGTGGGAATTGGGAAGGATCAAGTTAGGACACACGTCCAATATAGATAGCTCTAGACCAGGGGTTCCCAACCTTTAGGCCACAGATCGGGAGCAGTCTGTGGTCTATTAGTAACCGAGCCACACAGCAGGAGGTGAGTGGTGGGTGAGCGAGCAAAGCTTCATCTGTCTTTACAGCTGCTCCCCATCACTCTCCCATCACCCCCAGATGGGCCTGTCTAGTTGCAGGAAAACAGTCTCAGGGCTCTCACTGATTCTGTGTTATTGTGAGTCATATAATTATTTCATTATATATCACAATGTAATAATAATGGCAATAAAGTGCACAATAAATGTAATGCACGTGAATCGTCCTGAAACCAACCCCACCCCCCCCACCCCCATCCATGGAAAAATTGTCTTCCACATAACCGGTCCCTGGTGCCAAAAAAGTTGGGGACCACTGCTCTAGACCACAAGTTTTCTGCAGTTTCAGTGAGACAAGAAGGAACCAACATTTAGCGAACCCCATGGGCCTGCGATAGGGTCAGGAAACCTGGCTTCTGGTTGTGCCTCTCTCTAGCTACCTCTCCATGAGTGACTTCAGAAAAGACAATTTGCTTTCCGTGGGCCTAGCTTGGGTAGATGACATAGACTTGGTGGTCTCCCAGGCTTCCTTGACTCTGCATTCCCAGTCAAGAACATTTTCTTATCCACAAGGCAAAGGTGAACTGGTTTCAAATTGTACCATGCCTAGTCACTAAATACTCTCAGCTGGCTGGTCAGTTAGGGTTGACAGGGCCTTGAACTACCACAGCTTGGGTTTTCCTTGAGCGTGGACTTTTGTGCAGTTTGCTCTCTTGCCCCTCCTCATGCTTGCGTCTGCCCCAGGTGGCCACCCTCGACCCATTCAGCCGCAAGTTAATGAGTGACCTGCTCCCTCCCTGTGTAGTACCAGCCTGCAGTGCTCCTGAGATCCCAGGTCTCTGTGGGAACCGGCCAAGGGCCTAACCAGTTCTGGTCACCTTTATGCTTCTCCCGCAATACACTAGAGGTAGGAAGCAGACAGAGCTCAGGAAAGAAAGGCCTTTAGAGGGCACTGGGTCTAACTCTCCTTCAGTAGCTCGGGTTTTCCGCTCCAAGTATTCGAGCAGTTCCTGTCACCCATTTTCAATAAGCGGGAGCACAGTGTTTCAAGGCAGTTGCTTACATCCATGGAATCTCCAAAGTTTTTTTTTTTCCAATGTTGAGCTGATCTCTGTCTCCCTTTGGCTTTTACCCCTGGGTCCCAGCTCTGCCCCCTGGGACCACCTAGACCCTATCTGTTCTCTCTGATCTGTGGATGTCTAAGGATAGAACCCGAGTCCCTCTGTGTTTTCCCCAGGCCAAACAGCCTCAGGTCCTCCAAATGTTCCTCAGGGGACCTGGAGCCAGTAGTTCCCAGCCTCATTACTGGCCTTTGCACATTCTACCATTTGTGGCTCTGGGGAGCCCCTCACTCACCTCCATTTATTTGTACCCTCAACTTTTCCAGACTTCTCCATTACTTTTTCATGGTGACTCCAGCAGGTTGATTCTGAACCCCAGGAGTCCTGGGTCCAAACACCTCCTACAGTTCTCTCTGATTTGTTTGTCATTCTGGTCCAGCTAACTCCCATGACTGTGGTGCCCTGGGAGGGTAGGGCCTTCTTCTTGGTGTCCCCACATCTGAGGGCAAGCCTGAGGAGAGGAGGTGCTCACTGGGATGGGCTGACTACATTGTACTGTGTGGGGGCTGACTGTATAGCCTGCTTTTCTGCCACTTGCTTTTGTCTCTTGAGCTGGTGGGGGGTGTAGGAAAGGGATATTTTAAGGAGCATCAAAGCTGGAAATGAGTCTGAGCTATGCCCACAGTGGGGCCTAGAAGTGTGAATCAGATGGGGAGAAACACCAGCTCAGCCATGCCTCTAGCAGTCGATGATGATGACAGTGACGAGTCCTACCATTTCTTTAAAGTTTCCAAGGGACTTTCAGTTCCATGATCCCATTCTGTTCACAGAGCAACCCAGTCAGATAGACCATGTGATCCCTGCAGCAGGTTCCTGGCTGATCCCCACCTGAGGCCCAGAGAGAGGAAGCGCTCAGTCTCCAGGGAGGAAGGATTTGGAACCCATGTCTTCTGACCCTCAGCCTTCCCCGTTTCCCCCAAACCACACCCGGCAGCCAAGGCTGCTGGGGCTGACTTGGCAGCTTCCCCACTGCAGAGGAACCTCTGCCCAGGCTGTAGTTCTGTTCCCATGGTAGAGGGAGGGACCTCTAGGGGAGGTGCCTGAGGATTTCCTGTCCTTTATCTGGGCTGGCCAAAGGCAGGTCTGTCTGAGGTGCGAGAGAGGCACTTGCAGCCAACTTTTCTGCTCCAGGCTGAAGTCAAGTCAGGCAGGCAGGGGCAACGAGCTTGGGAAGCATGTTGCCCCAAACATCTGGTCTGAGCAGCCCCCACCCGAGTAGTTTCTTCTAAATGGGACAAACAGAGAGGGTCATGTGGGAAAGGGGCCAGAGTGGAGTCAAAGCAAAACACCCCCTGAAGTGTACACATGATGCCCGGGGCAGGAGAGGGTCACTGTGAGGAGTGGGGACTCTGGTATAATGCAGCACTGGGTGACTTTAAGCAAATTCTGTAACCTCTGTGAGCTTCCAGCCTCTGTCAGCTGTGAGATGAAGGTATGTACTTACCTCAGGGGTTGCCGAATATGAAATCCAATAGTATAAGTAGCACTCTCACTGTTATTGTTGTTTAGTAGTGCTTTCTTCTACCTTGTCACTGCTATTTCTCACTAACTTGGAGACATGCTATACTCAAACCTGCCACCTCTCGGGCCTAAGTCTGGACTTTTCTGTCATTTCAGATTCTGCCTCCTCCTGAAAAGCTCTTCCTGACTGTGCCTGCCTCCAGGGCTCCCTTCCTCCGGGCTCCTTTAGTGACATTTATCACTCTGAAAGAGACTTAGTAACAATGGTAACACCAAGAACAATACTGA
This sequence comes from Bubalus kerabau, assembly GCF_029407905.1. Lineage (NCBI taxonomy): Eukaryota > Metazoa > Chordata > Mammalia > Artiodactyla > Bovidae > Bubalus > Bubalus kerabau. The sequence goes on along the minus strand of NC_073647.1, from coordinate 96,731,011 downwards.
ATTCTTCTCAATTCTTGACACATTTGAATTTACTTAGCTCCCATGACACTTCAGTAAGGTGGGTACTGCTATAATCACCCCCATGTTATGTATGAAGAAACTGAATCAGGGAGAGGTTAAAAGAACTTCCCCAAGGTCACGCGGCTCGAGGATGATGGAGCTGGGATCAGGACACAGGCAGTCTGAGTCCACCACCCACATCCTTAGCGACTGTGTCATGCTTTCCCCTTCCCTTTCCCAGATGCCTGCCTGGGAGGCAAGAGCTAAATCTCGAGTCTCCCACCCCTGCCTGACTGCTCCCCACACCCACCAGCAATCACTGAGTCCTGTACATACAGTCCCCAGGTCCTTGCATGTTCCAGACCCCCCAGGGTTGACAGATGAAGAGGAGAGAAAACACTGAGGGCTGGGTATCCATGCTCTAAAGCAGAGCTGCACTGAGGTGGGAGAGGGTGTGCAGGAGGGAGTGGGGATTGTTCTGATGGCGGCAGGCCTGCCTGATTAGCACTTTCCTGCACTGAGGGTGGAGAGCAGGCTGCTAGGTGGCATTAGGAGGAGAGGCATTTTAGTGAGCTATCTTCACAACCAGATTGTATTATTTAGAAGGCGTGGGTGGTTAGGGGCACGTGGGTAGCTGGCTGGATTCACTTTTGTGAGCCCTCCAGCTGGCCTGGCACATGCTAAATTGGGTATGTATGTGAGGGGCTTTTGTCTAGATGCTCTAGTCCTCCCTCCAGTGTTCCCAGCTCAGGGCTCTCGGGTACTGCGAGCTTCCTTCCCTCAGGTTTTACCAGCTGCCAGCTCTATTACTTTCGAGCTCATTCTGTTTCTTGCCTCCAGATGAGCTCCAGGGGGTGCTTCAAGGACAGTCCATCTTAGCCTCTGCCTCCCTGAGAAGGAGGGCCTAGTACCAGCTCTGGCCAGGTACTCTAGGAGAGTTCAATGTTTGTTCAGTTTTCAGACCTTGGTGCCTACCATAGGGCCCAGTGCAGAGTAGGTGCTCAGGTAATATTGGTTGAATAAATACACAACCAAGGAGGAGTGGACTTGGAGGGGAGAGCCTGGGGATGCTGATGTGAGAACAGATCAACAGAAGGGCTGTGGGTATTTACTCAGTTTCCTGGTTTCATCTGTAGTCCAATAGAAGCCATTTGACCTTTCAGGGGAGCCTAGCATGCTGAAGTCCATGGGGTCACAAAGAATTGGACACGACTGAGCAACTGAACTGAACTGACGTTTCATAGCCTTAGTTTCCCCTTTTGTCCAGCAGGCCTGCCTTGGACAGGGCTGTTGTGGAGACCAAAGAGATACAGGATGATCAGGTGCTTCTCTACTACTGGGGACTTACTTCAGGTTAATGGTTCATACTGCAGAAAAACTGGTATATGTTTTTTTATGTCTGTGGCCTAGATGATTTCTCCTGTTTAATGAGGATTCTAATGTAGTGGCTCTGACTCTGGAGCCAGACTGCCTCAGTGTGGATCTTGGACCACCACTTCTTCACTGATGACCTTGGGAAATTACTCTGTAGCTGTGGGCCTCCGTTTTCTCATTGATCAAACAGAGATATTATCAGAGCACTAACCTCACAGGGTTGTTATGAAGGCTCAATAACATAAATCATATAAAAAGTACCTAATCTAATGCCTGGGACAATAATGATGACTTGTTGCCCTTTGGCTGCTATGATTATTATCTCATTTTATATTTGCAAATACCTCATGTTGTCAGTACTATGATTGTAATGCTATTTGACAGATGAGGACACTGTGGCATAGAGAAATAAAGTCTTATCCAGTATGATCTATATAAAGTCCTTAGCTCAGGGTCTGGCACATAGTAAGTAAATATTAGTGTCTATCATGAATTATTCTTAATACACAACATAATTACATTCAGTATCATAAAAATTGTTATCAATAATGATCACAGCCAGAGCTGAGAAGTAGCAGAGCTAGGACTAAAAGTCAGGTCTTCAGATCGCTCGCTTGTTACTCTTCCCACTCACCGTACTGCAGAACCTGTATGCTCTGGAGTCCTAACACGGCCACCAAGGCCACTCTTTGGGGTTTTCCTTCCCTTCACCTCACCATGGCCTGAGCATTCCTATCATCACCCCTGTCCCTACCTTCTCCTTTGAGCTCCTTGTCCCAGCCCTCCCTTTGGCCGCTGCTGGGCTCCAAGGCAGGCTTGTGTCTGTTGGCTTCCAGAGGAGAGCAGACCTGGCCTGAGGAGGCTACTTCTCTCAGGCCTATTTCCTTTCTGTCAGAGACAATTTTCTCTGGCTCTCAGGGTGGGGCCAAGCTCCTTCAAGGCATTTCCTGCCCAGAAGTTTATATTTGGCCTCAGCAAGAGGAAAGGGAAGTTGGGTTTAGGAAGGGGGGTTGGGATGTAGAAGTGGTGGTACCGGGTCAAAACAGGTGAGCACCAACATTTTGCAGAACAGGAAAGGGAAGCAGAAGATGGTGGATGTCCCTTCTCTTAAGTAAGTTTGCGTGCTCACAGGAGCTTGGGATGGGAGAGCTAAGTGCTCCATGAGGCAGAATGCCTCCACCCTCATCCAGAGTTTATCTTCTATTCTCACACCTTTGGTCCTTGGTTCCTGAATGTATGGTTTCTGCCCTGGGGCAAGGTGGGCTGCCAGTCAGCCAGTCTGCTGAGTTGCAGATGCGTGCTCTGTGGAGAAGGCAATGGCACCCCACTCCAGTACTCTTGCCTGGAAAATCCCATGGGCAGAGGAGCCTGGTAGGCTGCAGTCCACAGGGTTGCTAGGAGTTGGACACGACTGAGCGACTTCATTTTCACTTTTCACTTTCATGCATTGGAGAAGGAAATGGCAACCCACTCCAGTGTTCTTGCCTGGAGAATCCCAGGGACAGGGGAGCCTGGTGGGCTGCCGTCTATGGGGTCGCACAGAGTCGGACACGACTGAAGTGACTTAGCAGCAGCAGCAGCTCAGTTCTGTGTCCCCACTGTGGAGATGCCAGAGGAGGGGGTGAAGTCGAAGGTCTGCACGATGTTTAGTTGGGAAACAGGACTTCCTATCTAGGTGTTGCCAGAACATGCAGTAGCCTACACCACATAGCACTGGGGAGACTGAGATACAAAGGACCCAATTGCTAGAGCTCCAGTGGAATAGGGGACACAGTTACGTGCTGTCAAGAAGGTAATGGAAATATTCGGGGGGGGGGCACTTAATTTAACTGGGTGTTAGGGGGTTGGTGGGAGATCAGGGAATGAAGTCTTCATGGGATAGGGTGTCTGACCTTCATCGTGATAAATAATAGGAATTTGCAGCTTCAAGTCAGGCTGGGCCTTGAGTGTGGAGGTGGAAATCAGTTTGATGTCTGCCCCAGCTGTGGGCAATGGGGAGCCCATTAGGTTGCAGACTAGGAGAGTGGCCAGGTCAGAGCTGGGCTCTTTGGAGAAGAAGCTGGCAGGATGACCTGTTGAAAGGACAGCCTGGAGGCTGGGAACTTGCAGGGCAGAAATAATCCAGGCATGAGAACCTGGAGCACGATTGGGCATGGGAAATCGTGACTGTTGGATGGAAAAATGGATAGAAGTTGGTGGCTAAATACATGAGCAGAGAGAGGACAGACCAGCCCGACTAGAGGTTTAAGCCTTAATGTTTGGTGCCTTTGGAGGCCAGAAATCAGGAGAGCTGAATTGGAAGGGAAAGATGGGTTTGTTCTTGGTCCCTATTGAAGGTTCTTTCTTGAGTCTCCCAGAAGAGAGCATACAAGAGGAGGCTCCCCTCTCTACCAATCACACATGCTTCTGTTCTGGGTCTAGATTTTGGTGAGTGGCCATTGAAAGATAGGGAAACTGCCACTTAGATGGAGGTATTGGCTTGCCCAAGGTCATCTGACAGGTTCCTAGTGGAGCTAAGATCAGAATGTAGTTCTCCTGACTTTGGATCCAGTACTCTGTTCACCCATACCACAGTGGAGGGCAGTTCCATCTGCCCCATACCAGTTAGGCTGGTATCTCTTGCCTCCAGGCTGGGAACTGGAAGTGATGGAGTAGCACGTGGATTATTAAAACACCTGTCTTTCCTTGTCTCCCATGACCTTGTCAGAACACCTGGGATGGGGTAGGGGACAGGATCCCCTGAGGGCAAGAAAGCTAATGGAGCCTCTGTGGCAGAGCAGGTGACAGCTTTGACCTTCACTTTCATAAGGAAGCCCTGTGCCAGGCAAAATGTCAGCTGTCTGCTTTGGCTCTGCTGCATCAAGTGCTTGCCTAGGAGACCACAGACCAGGCTGCCTCTGGACCCAAATTCTCAAGCAGCCCCAGCAGGCCAGAAGTCTGGCTTAGCCACAGGGCCCTCATGGCCCTCCTCCACTTACAGCTGCATATTGCAGCTTGGGCTACAGCTTTGTGTATGTGTGTGGAGAGAGAGCACAGTTGGAAGTTCCTTGTATCACTTCCATATTTATAAAAACTCCAAAAATAAGAACTGTCACCTCCCCTGGCTGACGCTGAAAGGGGTCCACAGTGTCCAGAGATAAGGGACCTACAGCGAACGTTGCATTCATTCTTCACCTCACTTCTCAGGGCATCCCCAAGGTGGGCTGGGGCTGCCTGGAGGTGCTTGAGACCCCCAGGTAAGGTGGAAGGAAGCTGCTGTTCCTGGTATCTTACACTTCAGGTCTGGAGTCAAGCTTTCTTTTATTATGGGAGGTGTCCTGTGCATTATAGGATGTTTAGTAGCATCCCTGGCCTCTACTCGGTAGATACTAGCAGCATCCTTCCCCAGTTGTGATGACCAAAAATGTCTCCCAACATTGCCCAAGGTCTCCTGTGGTAGTGATGGGTAGGGGGTTAAATTGTCTCTGGTTGAGAATCCTTGTGGCCTCGTGGCCATGGCATGGACATGGAGTGTTAGAGAAGGAGGGCCACACCTGTGAACCTGCCACTGGCCAGCAAGTAGATTTTGTGGCTTCATTTTGTTGCCACCCAGTCCCGCAGTAGCTCTAGCTGAGACCAGGGCTCACATCCGAACAGGTGCAGCAGGGGGCCCGAGTTCTGCCCAGCCACCAGAGGCCAGTCAGTGTCTAGCACTATCAAGCTCGGCCACTTGACATCAGCAGTCCTTGCTGCGGCACCCCTCCTGCAACGGTTGGAATGTGGGATAAGAGCTATTTTGGTCTCAGTCTCCCTTTCCCCCTCCCCTGGAAGAACCTAGTTAGAGTTGTGATTCCAGCTAAGAGCAGGAGAAACAACCAGTACACCTGACCTCCCAGTAGACAGAGCATGGTAGACCCCGGCATGTCCGCTGCAAGGTCAGGAGGGGAAGTCTTGACAGTCTCGGCATCCATGACAATTCTTAGTCTTGGCCCTTGTGAAGGCCCTTCTTCATCAGTCTCCCAGACAGAGAGGTGCATATCTGGGTGGTCACCTGTTGCAGCACCTTTGCCAGGGTCAGAACAAATCCCACAGACTCCTTTGTGCAAATTCAAATGAAGTACTGCCTTGGGGCTGAGTGGACACATTTCTCGTGGCCAAGGCCCCTTAGTGTAATCTTATGGGAGAGTGGAAGGAGCAGGTCACAAGCACTTGGGGTCAGCTGAGATCCGAGCCCTCTGCTGGAAGGCCAACACCTCCTCAAGTGAGGTCCCTCTCTAGGAGTAGGGGTAGGCACAAGAACTGGGAGCTTCCAAGAGATCAACCAAGAGAAATGACCTGAGAGGCTCTTTGTCAGAACTTGGCATTTCCCAGGTGCAACAGCAAGATGAGTGGTCAGTGGCCCCTCTGCCTACCTTGGCGACCAGCTTGGCCTCACAGAGTCCACCCTAGAAACTTGAGTTGTCACATAGATACCTGGGAACTTGGGTTGTCACATAGACATCAGCCTCCCAGGGCTTTCTTCACCCCTCTGAACATTGGTTCTTTCCCCTAGGCTCACTGGAGGTAGGAGACACCATGCTGAAACAAACCTTGTTTTGGAGATACCCATCCTGCGTTCACCCTGGAGAAGGAAATGGCAACCCACTCCAGTGTTCTTGCCTGGAGAATTTCATGGACAAAGGAACCTGGTGGGCTGCAGTCTATGTGGTCACAAAGAGTCTGACATGACTGACTGACTATCACTCATCCTGCATTGAGGGCCACGGGGGAGATGCCCTTCCAAATAGGCAGCTAAGTAAGAGAAACAAAACCAAGTTTGTTGAAAGCTGCCTCATGGAATAAGTCAGCTAACTGAATAAATTGCCTTCACAGGCACCTGCAGATGTCTATCACATGCATTCACATCACTGTTCGTTGGCCCCAAAGAGAGCATGAGCCAGTGATGAGAACCGGCCTGAGTGTAGCCTCTGGATAGAATCTTTCTGAAGACCTATGCTGTGGCTTTTTTACCATGTTATGTCTGTTTTGGGCAGCGGTTCTCGATCCTGGATGTGCTTTCAAATCACCTGGAGAGCTCTCAAAAACAAAACAAAACTAATTATATCTCCAGAGAGTCTGATTTAATTGGTCATGATTTAATTGGGCCTCAGGCACTGGCATTTTCAAGTTCCCCAGATTATAATGTGTAGCCCAAATTGAGAGGGAACTGCTCTGGGAGTAACAAGAACACTTTGATCTGGGCCTCTGTGGCATCTACCCCTTTCTTGTCCTAGGCCCTGGATCTTGCCCAGTCCTGAGGCCTGAGCCCGATTTTGGGTTGCGAGGGAGCAGGCTGAACCAGGACTTGGGCAGCAGCTATCTCACAGCCCACAGGGTAACCAAAGGCATAAAGGGCTTGAGTTCCCCAACAGTAGTGTGAAGAGGGGTGACTGGCGAGTGAAGAGAGTGGCTGGATGAGACCTGAGCTCTGGCAGCTTAGTTGTTGATTGTCTTTTCTTCTCCTAGCTCACTTTCCCACTTCCTTATACCTAGGAACTGAACTTTAAAGACTCTGGATACAAAGTTCAAGTTGTCTTAATAAAAGCAGCCCTCTCTGATGATAACTTTCATACAGCCTCTCAAAATCAGACAGAACCCAGCCAGATGCACACAGTAACCTCAGAGGTAGGCAGTAAAGTTGTTAGTCCCCAAATTGTAGATTTGGAAACCAAAGCTTAGAGAGTAAGACAAGTTGCATATGATGATTTAGGCAGCAAGTGGGAGAGTCAGCTTGATTGGACAAAGCTTTTTCTCCAACTCAGGTATCATCTTTGGGTGTTATTGTATTTCCTCAGTGGGAAATAGTGCTGCCTTTTTCCTGAGTACATAAACTCTTCCCTTGTTCATGTAGAGTTTCTCTAAAACAGAAGCCCTGCTTTTCTCTTCATTGTATCCTTCTGTATAGAAAAATGTGCCGTGCTAAGAGGATCCCTGGGTGTGGCCTGTGGAAGTGTAGGTGTAGATACTGTCATTTGCCCCTGAGACAGTACACTGCTGCTCAGCTAGTGCTTCTTCGTCATTCCCTCTGGGAGACTGAGGCATGATTGACTCTGGAGCATTCTAGTATGTCCTCTCCCCCAACCCTTGAGGGGATTGGCTGGGCCCCTCCCCAGGGAATCTCGGCTTAAATCTTAGTGGAATCCAGCTTGTGCCAGCTGGATGCTGTCCCTAACCTGTCCTGGCATATTACCCTAGTCTTGGCCAGCAAAATGGCCTGCAGAACATAGTAGTTAAAACTGTTGGAATTCGCACATCTGGACACAGGCAGGACCAGGGGCCACAGACATTCCTCCATCACTCGTCTCAGCCTGCCCAGTGTCACTCTTCCTGCCAGGCACATAAGGCAATCCTTGGTCTGTGCTCCCTGAGCCTCAGCCCCAGGGAGACTGACTACTGGGGATGGGTGGTCACTCCTGGCCCCAGCCTGGCCAGGCTAGGATTGGTGGGAAGGACAAAGCAAAGCACCTTAGCTCAGCCCTTAATCACTAAGACAAAAGCCCCTGACCACTCCATCTGGGAGGGAGCCTCAGGGCCTCTCAAGCCTCTGTGAGGTGGTCTATTGTCAGGAGCCAATGTCCCTGACATCCTGCCAGGTAATAAGCCATTACATTCTTTAGATTCCTGCCAGGAGGTGCTGCTGAGGATTCATTCAGACCCTGCTTCTAACTCCTTGGCTGTTTTGTCTTTTGGAATTATTGTGGCCTCTTTGATAATTCTGCCTCCTACTCTCACTTCCTTGAGCCATCTAGTTCCAATTCTGACAGAGGTATAGATGCAGTCATTATCCAGGCCCAGAAAAGAATACTAGTTGGGTCTTTTTATCCCATTTTCTCTTCTTCCTTAGGACCCTCCTGTCAGTGTTGGGTAGGAACTCTGCTGAATGCTCGGTACAATGTGCCAGTGCTTTTTATCCCTGGTATTTTATTTAATGTTCTCAGTAGCTATTAGATGTGGATTCTATTTTTGTCATTTTACAGAAAAGAATACTGAGTCATAGAGAGGTTAAACAACTTGCCCAAAGTTAGAGAATTAGCTAGTCAGACTGCTTAGTCAGAGAGCAAGTGATTGACCAGGATTTGAACTCAGACTTGTCACTCCACTAGATCAGAAGGGCAGAAAAAAGTTTGGGGACCTGGAGTTGGTTCCTTTGAATCTAAGCCTTTTGTTTATGTGGCATCTGAAGGCAGGTGCCATAATACAATGGAAAGAGCACAGGACATGGAATTAAAAGATGGTAGTAATTTTAGTTGTGACGCTTAATTCTGTGTGATTTGGTAAAGTCCCTTGGGCCATTTCCAGTATGTCTATACTGTAGCTTTTAAAAAATACTGATTTGGAGAGTCTTACCACAGATCAATTAAATCGGCCTCTGGGGGTGGGGCTCCCAGGGATTGGTAGTTTTACAAAGCTTCCTAGTCGATTCTAATGTGCGTCCACAGGTGAAAATCCCTGAGCTAGCTGATTTGTGCCAGTGCTTCCCGAACTCTAATGTGCATGCAGATCACTCAAGGACTTACTTAAATGTAGATTCTGTTTCAGAAAGTCTGGGATTCTGCCTTTCTAACAAGTTCCAAGGTGAAGCCGATGCCGCTAGTCCAATGATCACACTTTGAATAGCAGGAAGCTAGAGGGCTCTAAGGGCTTCCCTGGTAGCTCAGCTGGTAAAGAATCTGCCTGCAATGCAGGAGACCCTGGTTCGACTCCTGGGTCAGGAAGATCTTCTGGAGAAGGGCTAGGCTACCCACTCCAGTATTCTTGGGCTTCCCAATTCTTGGGCTCCCAATGTGGGAGACCTGGGTTTGATCCCAGGGTTGGGAAGATCCCCAGGAGGATAGCAACCCACTCTAGTATTCTTGCCTGGAGAATCCCCATGTACAGAGGAGCCTGGCGGGCTACAGTCCATGGGATCGCAAAGAGTCGGATGAGACTGAACGACTAAGCACAGCACAGAGGGCTCTATGTATGAATAAAAAGCCTTGGCACCCACCTGAGTGAGCTGGTTCCCTTCCCACCAACCCTGGCCAGGGCTACTGCCAAGCATTAGGGGAGTGGGCAGCCTTCCCCTCTCCCACGGCCCCTTGTGACTCAGGTGAAATGTGCAGATGTGTAAGATCAGGACTTCATTTCTGCCGTCTTCCACCTCCTCCAGGCTCAGGAAGGGCATCCGGATGTGTCTCCCTCTGCTGCCTCCTCCTTGTTCTGCCTCTAGCCATGAGTGACCAGAGGCTACAGTGGTCTTGGAGTGTGTGTTCCTGACATGCAGACCTGATCCTGAAGGGTGGTCCCCCTGCCTGGGGTGGCCTTTTCCCGGGGGGCTGGTAGGAGCAAAAGACAGGGAAGTGGCTGTGGCAGCTGGCTCAGCTGTCCTACCAGCAAAACCATGTCCGTCAAATGCGGCCTGGGCTGGAGTGAAGTTCCTTAGGGCTGTTCTCACTATGTCCCCGGATCACCACTGACCTAGAGATCCAGATCCTTTTCTGGTCTAGCATAGCCCCCTGCCAGAGGGGCTGAGGTACTGCTAGCTGGGCTCTGTGGGAGCAAACACTTTCCAGTACCTCTCAGAGGTCCTCATGATTCCTCTGTCACAGGTTAGAAGGTTATAGTGACGTAAAACACGTGTGCACACAGATGCAGGTGTGGGTACAGACTGAGGTGGCTGAGGGGGAAGTGTATCCAGGTGCATGGTCCCACACTGATCTATGTGGATCACTGACATGAGCAAACTTGGCTACAGTTACTTGCGGAGACAGATACTGGGACGGCAGCAACCAATGCACACGCTCTCAGAAATGCAGAGTGTTCATTCCCACCCCTGCCCTGTTGGCCCAATAAGCCCTTAGGGGCTCCAGAGGCTTCAGAGCCTTTTCTTCTCTGCAACAACTCCTCATTAGTGACCCTTGGGCAGGCTATCTTTTTCCGACCAACTTCCACCTTCCCGCATTCTTCCTTCCCTTGTCTACCCACCTAGGATCTCTGAAATACATTTGTGTCCTTTACCTTATGATTCCTGGCTGCCAGAATCTCATCTTGGATTTCCCTGTGGGAGACCACTGGGGAGAGAGCTCTTCCTGTCTTGGAAAATCCCCACCAGTCTCCTTGGAGGCTCCTGGTTATAGTCTGTAAGGAAGTGGAAGAAATGTGGGGGCAGGAATCCATGGGCAGAGCAGCTCTGCAGAGGCAGCAGCCTCTCTGTGGCCCCAACATCAATGACAGCTCCCATGGGCCCAGCCCCACTGCTCCCTGGCACCATGGGTGGGGAATTGGGCAGTCCCAGGGTTCTGCTGCAGATATTCAGCCTGCCATGGCCAGGAGGGCCTCCACTGTGGCTTTAGTCCACCTGCAAGTCTCCACTGAGGCTAGCAGGGGTACCCCACCCTGTGCCAGGCACTCCCAGGGCAGAGTTGGGAGGCTAACCCAGCCATTGCCCTCCAAGACTCCCATAAGCCAGCACTGTCAGCTGGACAGTCAGCATTGGGTTGTGCCACAAAGAGGCCAAGCCATGGGGGAGGGCTGGAGCAGTCCGGGGAAGCCCCATGGGGATGGAGGCATCCTCGCCTGGACCTTGGTGATGGGGGAGAAGAGCTGCTTTGTTAGAAGGGGTCGGAACCTTGAGTGGGGATCACACTGAGCTTGAACTCTGGCCTCTGCACTACTGCCTTATGGTGTGAGACTTAGAGATGAGCCCTTCCTTTCTGAACCTGTTTGGATGTGTAAAATGAGCACATTAAAATCCGCACAGCTTATGGTGTCTGTTAAATGAGATTTGTTATCAGAATGCTGGGGAATACTAGGTATGATGATAGAAAACAGAATAACGCTGTTGAACATTTTGTATCCCTAGCTGGACCTGGACTGTGGAAGGGGGTGCCTCCCCGGTGGTGGGGGAAGGAGTGGATGAAGACACAGTGGTGGTTTCTTCCCTTGGCAGTATTCCTTGACCCCAGATGTTCCTTAGAGTTGTTGCTGGTGGTGGTCCTGTTCTTGGGCAGAGAATACGGTGTGAGAGAGGTGTCCCACCACATCCAGGGAATAGGGTTTGGGGAGCAGAAAGGAAATCCTAGCTGTGACATGGAGGGAATGCGATAGCCCCTTTGTGCTTCTCTTGTCATTTCCAGATCACCAGAGCTATAGGTGCCTCCCTGCTGGAGGTTCAAGTGTGCATACCCAGGGTGGCTTGCCGTCAGCACCTGCTAACCTTCTTCCTCTGCCTATCTCTCTTCCTCTCATCTGTTTTAGAAGCTGAGGCCAAAAAAGCATGCAGGTGGCTCCGAGCAACAGGCTTCCCTAAGTATGCTCAGCTTTTTGAAGGTAAGGTCACTCAGTGGTTCCCCCTGCCCCACCCCAGAGTTGCCTTATCCCTCCATTTTTCAGTTGGAACATGGGGCCCGTAAGATTTTTTTTCTCCCACCACACAAAAAGCTGTTTATCCTGGCCTGCTCCCATCGTTACAACCTCTGTCCTGTCTTTTCTCCTGCCTGCTTATCAGCTCTCACAAGTTCTGGGGTCTCCCATATGTTAAAGCGCCTTGTCTCAGGCAGGGCCGCTGCGCTGCACAGCTCCTAGGGATAGTATTTATGTAGACGTAACATGGAGGGTGCACTCGGGCAGCCCTGCTTTCACCTCCCCTCCCAACGGCCTTATTTCTCTGCTTTCCGTCATTTTTCTGTTTTTCTCTAGAGTTGTTCATACTTGCTGTTTCTATTCTTCCCACATCCCCACTTGTACCTTGGCTTCATCCCCACCTCACTAACAAAACAGTCCTTGTCAAGTTCACCAGGGACCTACATGTGGTCAAATTCAGTGGTCACTTCTCAGACCTGACTTAATCTCTCAGTAGCATTCAGTGCAGTTGGCCACTCCAGCTCCTGGACTGCCCTCTTCTCCCGGCTTTCTGGCAGCCACTCTCAGTCTCCTTTGCCGGCTCAGCTTCCTCTAACTGCTCTCATTGTTAGAGTGTCCCAGGACTCTGTCCTAGCCCTTCTTCTCTCTGGACATTTATCTCTGAGGAGATCCTTTTCTGAGCACCATGTATATTCTGATGACTCCCCAATGTCTCTCTGTCCAGACCTTAGGCCCAAACTCCAGATTCATCACTTCAACTCTCAATTCAGTATCTTTGCTCAGCTGTCTGACAGCCGTCTCAGATGTTACCACCTGATGGCGCCTCCTCCACCTAAGCCCCGCATCCCGACATCATCCTCTGGTTCTCTTTTCCTTTGTGCCTGTATCTAACCCTTCAGCAAGACCCTGCTCCCTCCAGACTATATCTTGAATTGATCCACTTCATACCACCTTAACTGTCACATTAGTGTGATCTGCTCGCCCAGCCTAGTGCTACAGCCTCCTTTCTACACTCCGTCCGCTACTCTGATGTTCAGCAGCTAGAGTGACCCAGGGAGTGCAGGCCTGATCACAGTATACCCCACTTCACTCTGTCACTCACTCCTCCGTGGGCTTCATGGCACACCCAAAATGAAGTGAGCGGCAACGCTTCGTTCTAGCCGACAAAACTGCATCGCCCAGCTTCCACGTGCTTCTCTCCACTTTGCTCACTACTGTCTGGGCTTCTTTCTACCACTTGCTCACACCAGACTCTCGCCCTCCTTGGAGCCTTAGTTTTGGTCCTGCTGGAGACTTTCTCCCAGACTCTTGGCCCAGTTGACCCCTTCTTGCTCTTCAGGGCTCAGCCTTAGTAAGGCCTCTCTTTACCCTGTCACCCTGGCTCATGTCTTTGCTAGCATTTGTAACAGCATACTTTGTTTCTCTCACATACTGTTCACCATCTGTTGCCCCTGTGAGAGTGCAAACTCCATGAAAGCTTGGATCATTTTTGTCTCATTCACTGTTGTGTCCCCAGTGCCTAGCAGAAAGTTGGTGCTCAATTAACATTAGTAAATGAGTTCATGGGCTTGTTTTACCAGTAGGCAGAGAGGTGTGAGATTTTGCAGGTATTCTCCCCTCTTCCTCTGCTCCTTCCTCTCCCCCTTTCCCTTCTCAAACCCCAGGGAGCAGGTGCTCCTGCTCTGAGCAGAAGGGAAAGGGAGCTATTGTTTGACTGCACAGTGTCCTTGTTCTTTCCCTGGTACCCCTGGTTCACCTTGGGCCAGAGAGGAGGTTCCCCATCTTGAGCAGCCTCCTGCATGGACCTGCCTCACTGACTGATGGGTCCTCTTGTCCAGCTCGACCTTCTGTCTTCTCCTTGATCTTCCCCTTATGGCCAACCGTGAGCTCCCTGGGTCCCTCCTTCACTGCAGCCTTTCTCCTCCTCCTCAGCTCTCGCCTGCCTGGCTCCCTGCTGCCTGCTCCCCCTTCTTCTCACTGCAGGGTCCCTGGCACTGAGTTTCTAACCTGCTGCCCTTGACTCATCTCTGCTTTTCTCTGCCATACAGAAGGTTTGTTTCCTGTGGATATTGGCTCTGTGAAGAAGGACCACAGTTTTTTGGACGAGGACTCTTTGGGGGCCCTGTGCAGGTAGGGGGGCTAAGGGCTAGGCCTGGGAGGTCATGGGCCTGGCTTGGGGCTTCCTCGTGGAAAAAAAGCCATCCTTGCCCCCCTGACAGAGTAACCTGCCTATTAACAAAGCTCATCTGCTGCTCTCATGCTCTTCACTCTTCACTCTGTCTCTGTGCCTGTGATATCCTCACTGCCCACCCCCAGGCACTAGAAAGCCAAGGTCTTTGGCCTTTTATTTCCCTTCAGTTAGAGCCTCCAAACATTCCTCTAATTTGTCCCCCTCTACTTTTTGAGGCCAAACCACGACTTCTTGGATCCATCCTTCTAACTGGCCTTCCTATCTTCCATCTGTGCATTCCCATCCTTGCTCTGATCCAACCCCACAAGAGCCACCAGAGTCAGCTTCCCAGTGAGTGCTCCTCTGCTTGAAATATGTTGCTGTCTGCAGAAAGAAGTCTAAAGCTTTTTTAGCATGATACCTGAGGCCTTTTGCAACATGGCTCTGACCAACCTTATCAGCCTCAGTCCTCCCCTCACACATGCACTGGTCTGTTTACTGACCATTTCCCTCTCTACCTTGTCACAGGCTTTGGTTGAAGACTGGGATAGGAGTCTCTGTCTCTCTGTCGATCCAAATCCCATTTCTGTTCTCCAGCAAGACTTCTCTCTGACTGCACCCCTCTGCCTTCAGGGAAGTTGCTCGTCTCACCCTCTGTGTGCCCTCTATGCCTTCTGTCTGCTCTGTTCTTGAATGTGTCCCATCTCTGTAGTGGTTGTTTTTATTTTTTGTCTCACATCTGTAAGTTCCTAGAAGACAAGAGCCGATAATCTCTACAGCATCATGTCTAGCACTGAAACCTTCATGAACACAGGGACTTGGGAGATGTTTTGATGTCTTGAGAACGTGAAGCAGTGGATGGCATCTTCCTAGTGTCCTAGGCTAGTCCCTGCAGGCTCGGTGGCTTGTGACCCTTGGGTGAACCCTGCTTTGTGTTACTTGCAGGAGGCTGATGACCTTGAACAGTTGTGCCTCGATGAAACTGGAGGTTCATTTTCAATGCAAGCAGGTGAGTTAGGGCAAGGATAGGGTCTGTGGTCTTGTGGCACCATGGCGAACCCAGGACAAACACAAACAACTTATGAAACTAGTCCAGTGTCCTAGGAGGCTGGGCTGTCCAGGGTGGTGCCTTGCTCCAGCCTGGGAGTAGGATGTACGTTTATGAGGCTGCTGGGTTTCGGCTAGCCTGGTCTCAAAGTTGGGGTATGAGAAAAAGTACCCTGACTCATAGCATCACTCAGCCTTATCAGCCCACCACTCCCTCCTGGATTTTCTAATAACTTGACCTAGTGATGGACACCCCTCAGGGAAGTCCATCTGCCTACATGCCTTCTCTGTGATGGCAAAAATTCCTTCACTGGGGGCAGAGACAGAATAATGTGATGGAAAATCATGGCCTATATGATCTTAGAAGATCTTAGAAGTCAGGATGTCCAATCTCACTTCACAAAGTCTTACACTAAGCCTCATTTTCTCCAGCTCTACAATGAATTGAGGGCAGCATTAATACCCTCCAAAAACCTTTCTGACTCTGCTAGTCTGGGATTGCAGGAACTAAGATGGCTCTGGGTCTGCATGTAGCCCTGGAAGGTGGGGAAATGAACCTACCCTTCCCTGGGGTCAGGCTTTATGGGTTTTTCTCTGGAGCTTTTTCCACCAGAGGCCTGCCGTCAACAAGTCGCCAGGGAAACAGGAGACCCTGGGCTCCTAGCCCCAGCTCTGCACTGACTTTTCAGTGACTTTGGACAAAGTTCTTCCCCTCTCTGGTCCTCAGCGTCCCCACTTTGCAAAGTAGAAAACTAGAAAATGTAAAATATCCTTTCTAGCTCTGGCATTCTGGGATTCTTATCTAAGACTATAGCCTCAAGACTCGCTGGGAGGCTGCTGAGGACAGGATGTCAGGGATGCTTGGATTCCAGCCCTGCTGTGTCATTCACTTGAAAGTGAAATTGTTAGTCCCTCAGTCATGTCTGACTCTCTGGAACCCCATGGGCTACAGCCCTTCAGGCTCCTCTGTCCATGGGATTCTCCAGACAAGAATACTGGAGTTGGTTGCCATGACCTTGGGCAAGCAGCTTCTCATTTGTTTAGGTTTCCCTGTCTGTAAAATGGGTAGGGATTTCATTGACCAGATGACCACTGCCCTCCGTCCAGGCTTTCTCCATGACTCCTGGCTTCTTCCGGTACTCCCAGAGTGTCGAGGAGTGCCTCCTACTCTGAGGATGTGTTCTCAGTCAGAGAGCAGGGCCCTTTGCCCCCAAGTCCCCAAAGAGTTTGGAGGCAGAGAGTGGAGCCCAAGAAAGGGCTTGTGGACTGGCTACCCGTGACCCTACCCTGTGATACTCTTCTCAGAATGAAGACTCAGAGGAGGAAGAGCACTGTACCATCAGCAACCACTGGACCTTTGAGCGAGAAAGTAAGCAGTGGTCTCGCATGGGTTCCTCTGACTTGTTGGCCCCACCAAGCCCTGGCCTGCCAGTGACCTCTAGCTGTGAGGGTGTCCTCACTGAGCTTAGTGCCACCTCCCTGCCTGCCATCACTGTGAGCCTACCACCTGAGCCAGCGGATCTGCCCTTGCTAGGTCATTCTTCCAGCCCAAGTCACTGGCCCTTCCTCAGCCCCACTCGGGGCCAGGAGGGCCCCCGGGACAAAACCAAGAAGCACCGTTCCCAGAGCTTCCTCAAGCACCTTGAGTCTCTCAGGCGGAAGGAAAAGGGTGGAGGCCGGCAAGCAGATCTGGAGCACAGCTCAGTCACCTCAGAAAAGGTTGCCAAAGCCTTCTCTTTCCGAAGTCGCCATGGCTTCCTCTATCGGGCCAAGAACCAGGCGGCCACTTCAGCCAGTGGCAGTGGCGCTGAGACTCAGAGGGCCTGGGAGGCCTGGCCTGTGGCCATGTTCCAGCATCCTCCGCGGGCACACCAGGGTGATTGCCTGGTGCATGTGCCCAGAGACCACAAACCAGGCACATTTCCTCGCTCCTTGTCCATTGAGAGCCTGTGCCCAGAGGATGGACACCGCCTGGCAGATTGGCAGCCGGGTAGGCACTGGGGCCATGAAGGGCGCCGGGGCTCCTGTGGCTCCACAGGTAGCCACACCAGCATCTACGACAACATGCCGGAGCTGTATCCAGCTGAGCCTGTACTGGCTGGGGCCGAGGCTGAAGAGGAGGAGGAGGAAGGTGGGGACAGCTACACTCACCTGGATGACATCCTCCAGCACGTGTGGGGGTTGCAGCAGCGGGTAGAACTCTGGTCTCAGGCCATGTGCCCAGACCTGGGGCCTGGAGATAAGGAAGAAGAAGAGGAGGAGGAAGTAGAGGAGGAGGCCACTTCAACAGTAGAAATAGCGACCGATGGAGTGGAAGGCCAGACCGGTGAGGCTCGGACCCAGGGAGAGGCTCCAGCCCTCAGGGAGTCCCTAGCCCTGGGCCAGGTGGATGTGCAACTTGGAGTCCTGGCTCAGCCTCAGACCCCTGCCAAGGCTGAGTTCCTGGCACAGTCAGAGACTGGGGCCCCAGGCTTTGCCCAGGATCATGAGGAGGAGACACATTCAGTGGGGGAACCAACCTCTTCCTCCAGCCTGTCTGTGGAAGAAGGACACGTTTCCGACACTGTGGCCTCCTCCAGTGAGCTGGATAGTAGCGGGAACTCCATGAACGAGGCTGAGGCTACAGGGTCCCCGACTGGACTCCAGACATCAGTATCCCGTGAGCGACGAGATTCAGGTGTCGGGGCCTCACTTACCAGACCCTGCAGGTGGGAGTTCAGGGTAAGGGTGGGCAGGGCTTCGGTTGTCTCTCTTTCTCCCTTCTCCCTTTCCCTCCCCCTCCTCTCATCTCTTCCCTTACCCCTTTTCTCCCCTCCCTTCCTTATCCGCCCTCCATATCCCCCTTTCCCACTGCCAGTTTTTTAGTCACAAGGTGCAGGGGAAAGTTCTTAGGGGCTGAGTGATTGCCTGCCTGCAGCCAGTCCCAGAAGAGAAAAAGAAATTACGGGACTCAGGGATCTAGAATGTAAGCTTTAGGACCTGCCTCTGCTACGGCCTGTGCAAATTGTAGCTCCTTTTGGGCTTTAGGTAGCCCACGTGTAAATCAAGGGCATTGCAGGAGATGGTCTCTGATCCCCAGCTTCACTATTCTGGGTTTTTCAGAGAAGCCCCTCCCCTGCAGTCTTGAATGGAACAGGGGCTCATACTGCTTGCTGGCACTAGATGGGCCCGATCTCTGTACCACCCTCCCTGACAACATCGTGGCCTCTGGGCAGCCCTGGAAATCAAGACTAAGCTTCCTCCACCCTGGAGCCCCGCAGCAGTGCTGACAGTGGTCCCATCTCTTTGTATATATTTTCTTTGGCGGGGGGAGAAAAAGGACCAGAAGAACACAACTTTTCCTAAGGTTTGCTGAAACCTGCTCCTCCAGCCTTCTCTACCCCCTCGCCTCTCACTAGGAAGCTCCGTTGGCACAGCTTTCAGAACTCTCACCGGCCCAGCCTCAACTCAGAGTCACTGGAGATCAACCGGCAGTTTGCCAGCCAGATACACCTCCTGCACAAGGGCTCACTGCTGCGGCTCACCACTTTCATGGAGAAGTACACCATCCCCCACAAACAGGGCTGGGTCTGGTGAGTCCTCCTGGGCCAGAGTGGGCACTGAGCTGCTTATCCAGGTCTTAGATCCCTCCCTGCCCCACTCCAGGGTCCTGGGAGGGTCACCCTCAGAAAGTGGGTCAGGCAGGCGGAGCCCTTATGTCAGTGGACTGGTGGGATGTGCTGGGAAACTGGAGAGGCCAGCATGACTCCAGGTGCCTTATTTTTTTTCTTAATCTCAGTTTTATTTTATTTATTTACTTTACAGTATTGTATTGGTTTTGCCATACATTGACATGAATCCGCCATGGGTGTACATGTGTTCCCCATCCTGAACCCCCCTTCCATGTCCCTCCCCATCCCATCCCTCTGGGTCATCCCAGTGCACCAGCCCTGAGCACCCTGTATCATGCGTCGAACCTGGACTGGCAATTCGTTTCACATGTGATAATTTACGTGTTTCAATGCCATTCTCCCATATCATCCCACCTTCGCCCTCTCCCACAGAGTCCAAAAGACTGTTCTGTACATCTGTGTCTCTTTTGCTGTCTCATATACAGGGTTATCGTTGCCATCTTTCTAAATTCCATATATATGTGTTAGTATACTGTATTGGTGTTTTTCTTTCTGGCTTACTTCACTCTGTATAATAGGCTCCAGTTTCATCCACCTCATTAGAACTGATTCAAATGTATTCTTTTTAATGGCTGAGTAATACTCCATTGTGCATATGTACCACAGCTTTCTTATCCATTCGTCTGCTGATGGACATCTAGGTTGCTTCCATATCCTGGCTATTATAAACAGAGCTGCGATGAACACTGGGGTACACATGTCTCTTTCAATTCTGGTTTCCTCGGTGTATATGCCCAGCAGTGGGATTGCTGGGTCATATGGCAGTTCTATTTCCAGTTATTTAAGGAATCTCCACACTGTTCTCCATAGTGGCTGTACTAGTTTGCATTCCCACCAACAGTGTAAGAGGGTTCCCTTTTCTCCACACCCTCTCCAGCATTTATTGCTTGTAGACTTTTGGATAGCAGCCATTCTGACTGGCGTGAAATGGTACCTCATTGTGGTTTTGATTTGCATTTCTCTGATAATGAGTGATGTTGAGCATCTTTTCATATGTTTGTTAGCCATTCCGGATGCCTTATGTATGTCTGTGGGAGATGCACGTGGGATTTACATGAGTGTGTGCCATGAATGAGGAGGGGGTGAAGGGGGACCCCAGGCCCCCCAGCTATACCTCTTCTATCTCAATTTCCGTGCTGCCACCAAGGAGATTGTCCTGAAATGCAGCTTTGGTGGTCATTTTCCTGACAAAACCCTCCTGTGTCAAAGAATAAGGTCTGGCTTCCTTCCCATCATGATCCTTTCACATTTCAACCCTGCCTCATCTGTCAGGGTCTTTATTCTACCACGCCCAAACACCACCACCATTCAGGCCAGCAGACCAGTCACCCTTCTCTGAATGTAGAATTTGGTTCCTGCCTCTTTACCTTTGACCATGCTCTTCTGTCTGCCTGGAATGTCTTTTTCCCCCATTTCTCCTCTGGGACAATGCCTACCTATCCCTCAAGAACTGGCTGAATTTCTACCTTCCCTCTGAAGCCTTCCCTGACCTGCTAGGTATAGTTACCCTCCCTTGTGGGTCTTCCTTAAGTTCTTGGCTCACTTCTGGCCATGTGTATTGTCACTGCCTGTCAATGCAGTCATCTCCTTGACCAGACTGAGAGCTCCCTGTGTTCCTCTGGGACTCCCTAGGACTGGGCCTAGAATGGGTGCTCGATGAATGTTGACTCTGGGCAGATGGCATGTTTCTTACCCCACCTGAGTTCCCAAGACTAGAGACAGTCTCCAAGCTGTGTCTGGGCCTACCCTGTCCCCATTCCTGATCTTTTATCTCTCCCTTGAATAGGTCAGTCCCCAAGTTCATGAAGAGGAACAAGACACCAGACTACAGGGGCCAGCAGGTATTTGGGGTGCCACCCCTCGTTCATGTGCAGCGCACAGGCCAGCCACTGCCCCAGAGCATTCAGCAAGCCATGCGCTACCTGCGTAGCCAGTGCCTGGACCAGGTGAGGCCTTCCAGGGAGCATGAGGAGAGATGGCAATGGGAAAGAAGTCCAAGGCTGAGGGATCGGGGAGGGAAGCCACTCTGGCCTTCCCCCTGGGTCGGGCTGGCCCAACGGAGACTTTTTCTATATTCATGAAGGCCAAAGAAGGATGGACCCAAGCTCCCTTTCACCTGGCTCTGTGCCAGCTTTTTCTCGCCCAAGTGCAGTAGCCCCCATCTACCAGGAGCCTGCCTTAGCCTAGGACCTTGTTTTCCTACTCATCTCCTTTAAGGCCATCTCTCTCCTTGGACCCAAAGCTATAAAAACCCATCTTTTTGATTTTTCCACTTTTCTCCTACCCTGCCTAGCAGGAAGCTTGCCAGGCTTGGGGGTCTCTGGGGTGGCCTACACTCCTGATACCCAGTCTATGGCTGGCCTCACAGTCTCCTTCCCTCCCCTCCATGGGCCAGGTGGGCATCTTCCGCAAGTCTGGAGTGAAGTCCAGGATCCAGACCCTGCGTCAAATGAATGAGACCTCCCCTGACAACGTCTGCTATGAGGGCCAGTCAGCCTATGATGTGGCTGACTTACTGAAGCAGTATTTCCGGGACCTGCCCGAGCCCATCTTCACCAGCAAGCTTACTACCACTTTCCTGCAGATCTACCAGCGTGAGTCACCCACCTATCCCCAGTAACTTGCCAGGTTCTCAGCCTTCCTGAATCCTAGGGTTTGTGGAAGATAAACCTTGTGCAGGCAAGTATAGCCATGCCCATGAGCTCAGTGAAAGATTTTCTATGCCGAGTTGTAAGGTTGTTAAAGACCACATTGTATTCCCCAAACCCATTATATGGAAGGATAGACTGAGGCCCTGAAGAAAGGCAGGGACTTCCACAAGGGTACACTTCACATTAGAGCCAGGCTTGATCTAGCACCCAGAGACCCCCCCCCCCCCCCCCCGCCAAGAGTCCACCTTCCCCCTCACCAATTTCACTTTGGGATTGCTGTGCCTTCTGCATTCTGCAGAGGCTCTTGGGGAATAAGGAAGCCCTTCTGTCATGCCTTCCTCACAGTCCTCCCCAAGGATCAGTGGTTGGCAGCCACACAAGCCGCCACCTTGCTGCTCCCCGATGAGAACCGAGAGGTACTACAGACCCTGCTCTATTTCCTAAGTGACATTGCCTCTGCTGAGGAGAACCAGATGACAGCCGGTAACTTGGCAGTGTGCCTGGCACCTTCTATCTTCCACCTCAACGTCTCCAAGAAGGATAACCCCTCACCCAGGTGAAACAGGGCAGGGCATGGCAGGGAGGGTTCGGGGCTCATTGGCTTTTTGGCCCTGGTTGGCTGGCACGGCAGTTCCCAGGCATCACCACAAGGGGTCAGTCTGACTCTTCAGGGGCCTGGGGCTGGTTGGACGCTGTGAAGCAGGGGCTTGGAAAGGGCAGCAGATTGTTTTGTGTTCAGGACTGGCAAGCAAGCTTCTGGGGAGCTTGTCTTGTGCCCTTATGCCATCTTCTCTTCCTGGCCCTCTCTTCCTGGCCCTTCCCTCCAGGATCAAGAGCAAACGCAGCCTAGTTGGCCGGCCAGGCCCTAGGGACTTGAGTGAGAACATGGCTGCCACCCAGGGCTTATCACACATGATCAGTGACTGCAAGAAACTTTTCCAGGTGAGCCACTCTAGGCCATGGTGCCTACTTCCCAGACCCAGTAGAACCAACATACCTGACCTTTGCACCCTAAATCAGGGATAGGGCCGATCTTGACCACATATGCCTCAATCTCCTACTTTCAGCTCTTCCCCTGTAGTTTTTCATCTACCACCCTGCAGCAGCCAGACCTCTGCTCCCTTAAAATGAACCTGGCAGACCCCACAGGCTCTAGGACCAGGGGTCCCTGACCCTCTGCCACTCCCCCTGGCCCCCAACCCAGTCTGTGTATGCCCTCCCAGGTGCCCCAAGACATGGTGCTGCAACTGTGTGGCTCCTACAGTGCGGCTGAACTCAGCCCTCCAGGCCCAGCCCTGGCTGAACTGCGGCAGGCCCGGGCTGCTGGTGTAAGCCTGAGCCTCTATATGGAAGAGAGCATCCAGGAGCTGCTGCACAATGCTGCTGAGCGCTTCAAGGGCTGGATGAGCATGCCGGGGCCCCAGCACACGGAGCTGGCTTGCAAGAAGGTGAGGACCTTGCTGCCCAGGCCGGCCATGGGACCAAGAGGGGGCAGAGCACAGGCTGTGTGCAAGGATCCCCAAGGAAGGAGCTGCCCCGCCTCTCACTGTGCTTCTGCATGGAGAATGGAGAATGGCAGGCAGCAGAGCAAGCACCGTAAGGAAGTGAGAAGCAAGCGACACCAGGGCTCTGTCTTGGGGAGCACCTGCTGGCATTACCTTCCCGAAGGCCTGCTCCAGACAGGTCACTGCTTTTAGGGCCTCACTCCCATCCCTCCCTGCACCGCAGTCATGCTGAGCTCCTTGCATTTCCACCTTTGTGCTTCTTACCGCTGCTGTTCTTCTGCCAGGACGGGCCTGCCCCAAGCATTATATTTCCCCAGCCATTTTCAGCCCCAACTTGATGTGCCCCCTCCTCTGTTCAAAGGCTCCAGTCATGCCCCAGGCTGGAGGTAACTTCTCTCTGTCCTTCTTGACATGAGCCATGTTCCTTCTCCAATTCGAAGTAAGGCTACAAGTCCGAGGTTTGCCATGGTCATAGTAAAAACCCCCTCACAGGATCAGGGTAAGAGGCTTGTACAGGGCCTGGCACATGCAAAAGGCACCAGGAGTGGCAGCTTTTGTTGCTTTGCACGTGCTCCACTTTCCATGGTAGGTGGAGGAGTTCATTGAGGATGACCATCATCATTGGTTCCAGAAATTCCAAGCACTGTGCCCATTGCTTGGTAGAGCCTAGTAGGCCTGGGAGAATATGTGTCCTGTCATCTTTTTGTGCTCTTGAGCAGGCAGAGGAGCAGAAATCTGAAAAGGAGGAAGAGGACAGGAAACACAGGGCTGGTCTGTCTGGATCTGGCTGGAGTTAGCAGAGTAGCCCTGCAGCCTTCCCTTGTTGGGGGCTGGAGTGAGGGCAGGCCGGTGCCCAGGGGTGGAGTGGGAGTTCTTCAGGCCTGACAGCTGCCCCTGTCCCCACTCTTGTTGCTCACAGGCACCAGACGGGCACCCGCTGCGCGTGTGGAAGGCATCCACAGAAGTGGCAGCCCCTCCAGCCGTGGTGCTACACCGTGTCCTGCGGGAGAGGGCCCTCTGGGATGAGGATCTTCTGCGGGCCCAGGTGTTGGAAGCCCTGATGCCGGGTGTGGAGCTGTACCACTATGTCACTGACAGCATGGCACCCCATCCCTGCCGCGACTTTGTGGTGCTCCGGTGAGGGGCATGAGCTGTCACTCTTGTGTGCTTGGGGGACTGGGGAGGTGGGGAGGAAACCAGTGCCAGGAAGCTGAATGTGTGCATCCCTTCCCCACAGGATGTGGCGCTCTGACCTGCCCCGTGGGGGTTGCCTCCTCGTGTCTCAGTCCCTGGATCCTGAGCAGCCTGTGCCGGAGTCGGGGGTGCGGGCTCTGATGCTCACGTCCCAGTACCTCATGGAACCCTGCGGCCTGGGCCGCTCCCGGCTCACTCACATCTGCCGTGCTGACCTCAGGTACAAAGCCCCCTCAGCCCTGGTGTCCCCTGCCCCTGCCCCGCCCCATGCCCCTGATCCTAGGAGGCAAGTCCTATCTTCCTTGTCCCTGGAAGGGGCTCAAAGGAAGAACCCACAACTCATGCCTTCCTGCTTCTACCTCCTCAGGGGCCGTTCTCCTGACTGGTACAACAAAGTCTTCGGACACCTGTGCGCCATGGAGGTGGCAAAGATCCGGGATTCCTTCCCGACCCTGCAGGCAGCTGGCCCTGAGACAAAGTTGTGAGCCTCAGCCTGATCCCAGAGTGCCACTGCTCAAGCCCCCTGGCACAAAGGCAGTGAGGGGGGGATGAGAGCAGAGAGCTCCCAGATGGATGCTGCTCCTAAGGGTAGAGGCAAGGCCATGCAGTCCCCCTTACTTCCTGAAGTTCCTCCATATGCACAAGGGAGGAAAAGAGAATTTCAGTGTCTGCTCTCCATTCCACCTCCACCCCTGAACTTGTGTTCTGCCCTTCTGAGAGAAAGGAGTCATTTTCAGAGCAGGAAGACAGCTACTGCCCTCTGGGTCCATGGGGCGACCAGTCAGTCTAAAGTCTTCTCAGCTCTCCTGCCTGTGGGTTGAGGAGGCAGAGAGCAGTGTGTGCTCCCAGCTCTCTGCTATTCCGAGAGGTTAAGTCATCCTGTTTGCTGCTAGGGTCCTTTTGAGGTTGGACAGGAGGTTCTGGCCTTGCCTTTGGGCCCAGCACTGATCCTGAACTGGCTTTTGCAGAGAAATTGAACTGGAGTGGACAGGCACAGGGGCAGAGCACAGCACAGCCCCAACCACCATGAGCTGTTTGATTTGTGTAAATAAGATGCTGATTTTCAGGAGGCTGATTTAAGGAGGGGGCAACGATGGGTCTTAGTAGGTGACATGACGATTTGGGTTAGCTTGGGATGTGAGAGTGGGGAGAACCTTCCTTTATCAGATCTCAAGAGACCAATGAACCAGGCTCCCCTGACTTGGGCCCACACTTTATCTGCCTCCCTAGGGCCCCACGTAGCCGTGGCCATGCACTGCCATGTCTAGTGAGTAAGCAGACACCGCACAGGCTGAATAAAAGCAGATGGTGGCGAGGAGACACTCTCTGTGTTTGTATCACTTTTTCTGCTCTTCTTGCCTGTGGTAGCAGGCTGATATGACAGCCCCTCCCTCCAGCAGAGACCTGGCCCCTGGTTCAAGCAGCCAGCCCGTCAGATGGAAGGGCTTAGTGTCATCTCAGCCCACTGGGACTTGATCCAAACCTGACCTATCCCACCTACCAGTCATGTTGGTTCACATGCGGAGTCAAATGCCAAACGCCAACTGGTGCTTTGTTATTTTTGGCTGAATAAACTGGAGTGGGATGGTTCCAGCCAACTAGTTGTAATGTTTAAACCTATCTATTTTATTTGTACCTATAAATACTGTACAGTCAGTATTGTATCAATATTAAAAATGTGTTATGTACATATAGATAAATATATATATATATATATATATTATACAGTCACATCTATCTATATATACACACACATATTCTATCATGAGTGTACCATAATTTGTGGGTGGGGGCAGAGGTCTAGCAAGCCTTGGGCGGCAGGGCACTTGAGATGAGACAGGGGAGGTGGAGAGCACAATCCATGTGATACCCCCCAGTGCAACAATAAAGCATTCCTAGAGATGCACTCTATCTGTGTGGTTGTCTTTGCGGAGGTGATTGACCAGGGACAAGGGACAAGTTACGATGCAGGTTCAGTTCAACTTCAGGTTCAGATGTTGTGAACATTAACACAGGACACCAGGGGAGGCCGCAGGAAAAATGGGGAAAGGCTTCAGTCTTTCTCTTTGGGAGTTTATTGGGGCTGGGGGGAGGTAGGATTCCAAGAAGTCAGGGCTTCAGTAGAAGCCACAAACCCTATTCCCTGACTTGACCAGGTTCCCTATCTGAGCAGCTCCTAAGCATGACCTCATGCATACTAATGATAGCCCTATGGAGGGATGCCTTTGGCTATGCTGTCCTTTCTTCCTCTGTTGCGCACAGCTCAAGCTGATGGATAGAGTTATGACCCAGTCTCAGGAAGCTTGGGGACCCTGTTCTACCCACAAGACATGTCTCAGTGCCTCAGGGCAGCCCCTGATTTGGCTCCAGTGACCAGCAAAGAGAGGCCTCCTCATATTGACTTCCTGTAGGAAGCACTTTTTTGGTCACATTGCTGTAGCCATAAAATTTCCAAGCTCTGAGGGGCAGCTGGAGAGAGTATAGACTTTCCAACCAGTCTATTTGCACCCTTTGAGTACTGTTGAGCAGCCTGGAGAAAACAAGTCCTGCTCGCTCGCTCTCGCTCTCTCTCTCACTCTCTCTCTCTCTCTCTCTTAGAACCTCGGCTTCCTCTTGGGCCAAACAGGCCAGTGATCACCTCATCACAAGTCTGACTTGGTAAATGTTCAACATGGCCATCCCAGTCTGTACCTCTACCCTGCCTGAACAGATCAGGGTACTTTTCAAGTCCCTTTCTCTGTCACCTTCTTCCAATCTCTTCTGGGTTCAGCCATACATACATGTCATTGGCCTTTCCTCACTGCTGCTGCCTAGGGGTCTTGCCTAGACCTGGAAGAGAGTAGAGCAGAGGGCCTGTTAGCCCCTTGACTTTGGGAAAACAATGAAGGCAACCCAGGTATGATGGTAGGATAGGAAATCACTCAAGCAGCTCTGGTGTTAGGCAACACTGGTGTGAAGCCCAAGCCAGTACTTTTCCAGGCAGGCAGCTAGGGGACCTTCTGGCACAGTGCTGCCCCACTTGGTCATGGAAGGAGGCATGGTGATGGTAACAGAGAATGAGGTAGAGCATGCTGTTCATGGGTGGCATGAAATTGACCTCCCAGGTGATGGCCAATAGGAGACAGAAAAGAGTTACAGAGGAGGCTCTTAGAAGGGCCAGAGAATTCTAGTCTTTCAGCTCTGGACTCTGAGGCCCTGGACCAGTTGCCTGGCGTGGCTCCTCCATGTTTGTCTTTCTGAGAGAGGTAGTACCAAGCAGGGGAGCTTCTCTGGGCCTTAGTGTTATTCCCCTGCGTAAAGCAGAGGCTTCCATTCCTCCATCCCTGCGTCTCTGCCTGGCCCACCATGCAGTCTGTGAATGGACTGCCATAGCTTATAGACGTGGGAGTAGATGTCATGATGATGAGGGTCACCCAGGCCGCTCCCACACATGGCAGGCACCACTCATGGCCATTTGTAACCCTCAGTCTTATATCTTGATTCACCTTGAGTTGGCCTTGCCCTGTTGCCAGAGAATTTTCATCTTCAAATTCCCAACCCATATAGTTTCCCACATCCACTACTTCAATGAAACCAGACTGTGGGTGAATCCCGCATGGGAACTGGACAATCTATCTGCGAGCATCAATTTGTTATTTTCTAGTCTCCAGTACCCTGTTGCCAGAGTGGCTGAGGGTAGATGGTAGACAAACCCAGACAAGATCTATCATCACCGGGTTCTGTGACTTTAAGTGGCATGTGAAACCTTTCTGATTTGGTTTTTCTCACAGAAGACAAGGCTAATGATTGTTTGTGTCTTGTAAGGTTGTTGTCATATTTAAATAAACCAATGATTGTGAATATGGCTACACAGTGCCTAGGACATGGCAGACATGAATAAATCATAGTCTCCCCTGTCCTGCCTCCTCCCTGCCAATCAGCCTCTATGGAGGGCTTGGGCCTGGGTGTTTGGCTGGGTGGGGGTGGGCTACATATGTATATCATTTCCTGACTTGCACCAAAGCCCCACCTACCCTTTTGACTCTCAGACCCCCACAACCTTGGCTTTCACCATTCTGGACACAGCTACCTCTTCACCAGGCCCTAAATATCCTGGTGATCTCTTTGTGTCCTAACCACTGATTGGTTTTCACCCTACTTCCTCCTGAAGAAGTTGGCCCCATGGGCTGATCTTCCTGCTTATCCTTCCATGCCCTCCTTTCTTATCCTGTCCTCTCTGTCTCACCTTGTTCATTAGGGACCTCGCTGACATCCATTGTTTCAGTTTAAACCTCTGTGCAGATGCCCCTACCATCATGACTGACAGCTCCATCACTTCTTTTGGCTCTGGCCAATATTTCCCACTGTATAAATGGACCTTTCCACCTGGAGGCCCCACCTGCATATGAAACTTAACAGGCTCAAGCCAAACTCACCATCTTCCCACACACAGTCTGCTCCTTGCTTCCTGCTCTGTCTCAACTTGTGGTGATGTCTCTTCCTGGCTGCCCAGCTCAGATCCCCACATCAGCCATGATCCCTCCTTCTTTCTCAACCAATGCATCCATCCATACATTCATTCAACTTCTTATCCATTCTGCCATTCGACATGTAGTTGTGGAATGTCAGTTAAGATTCTCACCTGCCTTTAGTGCCCATTCTAGTAGATGGATGGGTGGAGGGAGGTGGACAAGCTAACTTCAGCTATGATAATGGTGATGAAGGCATTAAAACCTGCTGAGGTAATAGTGACTGAGCACTTACTCCAATAGGGTGGTCACAGAGGGCCTTTTTGAGCAGGTGATATGGAAACCAAGACCTGAGGAGAAGGAATGGGCCATGCAAAGATTTAGGGTAAAGAGTTATGGGCAGAAGAAATACAGAGCAAGTACCATGACTTTAAGGTGGAGACAGAGTTGACATTCCCAGGTCAGGGTGGCTGGGGTGCAGGGAGTGGGGGAAAGTGGGAGAAGGTGGGGTCAAAGATGTAGGGCCAGATCACGTGGGCCTAATGAGGAAATAGCCACATCTGGTTGAGTCTTGCTGCAAGCCGTCCCCCTTTCAGCCCCTGCCCCAGTGTCTGCAACAACCCAATTCACTGTGCATTTCTTTCTACATGGATATTCAGCAGAGGTCCTTACCTCCTGTCTCTCCTCTTGCACCCTTTTCCACCTATACCTAGTACTAGGTTAATCTTTCTAAAGTCGAGTGTCTTTCTGACTCAAAAACTGTCAGTGCCTCCACTTTCCTTCCCCCTCCAGTTGACTACTAAACTATGGCATTCAGGACCCCACAATGCAGCCTTGATCTGTCCACCAAGTTTCTTCCCCCTTCACTTCTGTTCTCCAGCCATGTCCTGGGCATGCTCCTTTAGTTCCTTTATGTAGGACTATCTTGGACTCAGTAGACCCAGGTTCAAGTCTCATCTCTGCCAGTTCTTAGCTGTGGGGCTGTGGACAAATCATTTAATCTTTTGGGGCCCCAGTTTCCCTGTACATAACTAAAATGAGCTTCAGAGAGATGTGTGAACTACTTAGCAAGGTAGGTTGATTATTGCAAGGTACTCTCACCCTCCAGCCTCACCAGTCTGGCAACACTCAGGCCCAATATGTCTCTACAATAAAGTCATTCCCAGAACTTCTAGCAAGGTTTGTTCTGTCCCTCCTCTGAGTTGCCATTGCCCTTTGCATCTAAGACCTCCATCTTGCTGATGCCTCATCTTAGGATTCTTTGGGCACCAGTCACATTGCCAGTATCCCCATTAGTTTGGGAGCACCTGGGATCCAGATCCTGGTGAGATTCCTCTCTGAGTCCTTCATAGTGCCCAGCTTGAGGAGGCTGGGAGGTCCAGGGAAGACATCTGGAGACACAGAAGTGGGATCAAGTCCTGGTTCTGCCACTTGTTAGCAGTGTGAACTTGACTCTGAGCCTTATCTGTAAAATGGGTTCAGGAATGCCTACCTCTCTACGGTGTTGCAAGGAACCCACATATCCAGTACAGTGCCCAGTATAGTCCTAGGCAGAAAGGGACCACCTCCCTGTGTTTCCTGTGTAGGCTCCTTTACTCCAAGCCCTTGCTGTCCAAGTCCCACTCCCTGCAACTTGGTTTGCCCTCTTCTATCCTCTCTGTTTACACCCTTCCAGGCTCAGCTAGCCTCCCCCACCCAGCCTGCCTCTGAGCTCATGAAGTATTTTTTTGAGTGGAATTTTTATCACATAAAACTGACCTCAAATGTACAAGCTCATCTCTTCGTCTAGGCTATGACATCCAGGACGGGGCCAAGTGAGAGGCGTCTCTGTAGTTCCAGTGGCCAGCACCGGGTCTGGTCTAGAAGAGCCAACATCAGGGAGCTCAGGGAGTGTGTACTGAATGCAACTGAATGTGTGTAGGAGCAGGGAGACATGAAAGAACATGAAATTGGGGTTGTGGGAATGGCAAGGGGCCCTGGAGCTCGAAGGAACCCGGGGAAGGTTGAGTAAGGACGGCAACAAACTTCCGCCACCCAGGAGGGAGCACATAGATACTGATTGCTGACTCTATACCAGGCCCACACAGGATATCCTTTAACTTCAAAAGTACCCTGTGCATTGTTATCATCCCCTTTTCCTGGATGAAGATCTGAGAGTCTGAGAGGCAAGGAGACTTACCCTGGGGTGCACAGCAAGCAAGTGGCTCAGCTGGGACTTCCACCCAGACTCCCAAGGTTGTCTTCTTCCCACTCCCCCCTGAGAGCGAAGTGAGAGGATGCTCCCACCTCTTGCTGGTAGTGTCAGTGTGTCTGCTAGAATGGTGGAGACGGAACCGCGAGTGGTAAGCACGAGAGCTATTGAACAGGGGGGAAAAGCATTTGAGGAAAGCTGAAACCAGGATGGAGGGCAGAGGGACAGGGCTGCAGGGATGCACACTAGTCATGGAAGTTACTTTCCTCTGCCCCAGGCCACCCCCACAGGCTGCTGGGGGTTGGTTTGCCTGCCCCTAGGATTCCTGCCCTGCCCAAGAAGGGCCATAGGGTGGCCTTGGGGTGCTGCAGCCTCTAGACAGGTGGATGTTACCTCAAGCTAATGGAAAAGGCCTGGGATTGAGCAGAGACTGGGGTAGCATATGGACTTTCAAGGCCCTGCCCACTTTTGTCTTCATAGGCCCTTCCTTCCTAAACAATATTTTAAAATTGCATTGATATAAAGACAAATATTGTCTGGGCTAGACTAATCATTATAAATATATCCATTGGCATTCTATTCATTTTTCTCTTCTGATAATAAAATAAAGTTAAAACATTTTTGTGGGCCCTGGATGCTGGGCCTACAAAACTAATAATAAGCTGGACCTTGCAGAGGGCAACACAGAAGCTATAAATGAGTAAAAACACCTCTGCTCAGGGGGAGAGAGGTCCTGAGGCCTGAACAGCTGGGTGTCTATCTTTACATTTCTCTTTGGGCGCATTGAACAAGAATGTGGACACCCCTTATCATTTCCCGGCTCTACCCCAGCTATACTTCCTAGTCCAGAGAGGAAAGCAAGTGCCTGTCAGGGCCTCTAACTGGCTTATATGACCTTAGACAAACTCTTTGCTGTCAGATGACAGTGATTTATGGCCCCAAGCTCCTGACTGGGAGGCAGAGCCCCCAGTTCCTAGCTTCCCCTCTGAAGGGCTGGGGAAGAACTGAGCCTGGCCTAAGACTGGCCTCCTTCCAACAAGCTCCCCCAGGGGGCGGAGTCAGCTGAACCAGTGGCTCCAGCTTGTCCCTGGGGTGGGACATGTTGTCCAGGTCACAGAAAAATATCAGCATAAACAAGCACTGATTGTGTAGTCAGAGGAAATGGCCATGTCCCGGCCTGTGACAGCTTTATGAGGAGGGGAAGCAGAGTTAAGGGGAGACAAAGATGGGGAGTGGAGGGGCAGGGTGCTGAGAAGGGAGACAGAGCCCAGGGCCCAGGGCAAGGAGGGGGAGTCACAGAAATGAAACCCAGCCTGCTCCTCCTCAGTGTAGTTGACTCAATTTGCCTATCTGTTTTCTCATTAGATGCTCACAAAACCTCTGGTGGCTCAGACAGTAGAGAATCTGCCTGCAATGAGGGAGACCTGGGTTTGATCCCTGGATTGGGAAGATCCCCCAGAGGAGGGCACAGCAACCCACTCCACTATTCTTGCCTGGATAATCCCATGGACAGAGGGGCCTGGCAGACTGTAGTCCATAGGGTTGCACAGAGTCAGACATGACTGAAGCGACTTAGCATGCATGTGGGGATGGGTCTGGAGCAGAGGCTTGCCCCTACATGCCCAGAGGGAGACTTTTCATTTAATTAATCAGGAATTTCAAGAGGAGAAAGCCAGGAGCTTGGGGCTCAGCCATGGTGTGAGCACCTAGCAGGACAGGCAAAGTCTTAAAAAGACCCAGCTGGGCTACAAAATGTAAGTGATGCATTGGCCTAGGACTTGGCATTGAAAATCTAGTTTTACTACTGATATACTGGTGAGTCCCAGTGTCCTCTGCCAGCCTCTGTCCCCTTCCTTCCCACCAGCTCTCACCCCAAGCCACCTGAGTCCTGAGGTCTTGTGTGGATGGGAGTGTCCAGGCCTAGCCACCAAGTGTTAGCCCTGGAGTTAGAGGATTTAGTGGAAACAGGAAAGGAACATGGCAGAGAAGAGCCATCAGAGAGGTCCTGGGAGCTTTGGAGATGGACTAGCCCCCCACATGGGAGCCTTTCCAGAA
This sequence comes from Bubalus kerabau, assembly GCF_029407905.1. NCBI lineage: Eukaryota > Metazoa > Chordata > Mammalia > Artiodactyla > Bovidae > Bubalus > Bubalus kerabau. The sequence goes on along the minus strand of NC_073647.1, from coordinate 96,698,346 downwards.
AAGGGAAGCAGAACCACAGTAGCTGACTTCAGTCTAACCCAGTGCTTCTCAATGGAAGGCAATCTTGCCTCCCAGGGGACATGTGACAATATCTGGAGATGCTTTTGATTGTCACAACTAAGGGGTGGCAGGGGGGGAGGCGTGTGCCAATGGCACATGGAATGGCAGAGAGGCCAGGGATGCTGCTGCTTAGAACACAGGACTGGCTCCATAACAGAATTTCCCCAACCCCCAAACACCTATAGTGCCAGGGCTGAGAACCCCTGGTCTAACCCAAAGCCTTTTGGCTGTGATTGGGGTTAACTGGCCAAGACCGAAGTCTAGAGATCAAGAGTGAGAAGAAGATAAAGGGAGAAGAAAAGAAGGGCTACAGGGAACTGACTGTACCACATAGCCCTGCTCTCGGAGCTCTAAAGGAGCAGCCCTCACAGCCACTGAAGCTTGGGCAGCTGGGTGCAGAGAGAAGTGGCAGGATGTAAGGAGAGAATTGTCAAGCTGGTGCCTTGGCAGTGGCAAGCAAATAGACAAGATTGAGTACCCTCCAGGAGCTCAACACTTCACCAGACACCCAGGGAGGGACAGTACCTAAGAGTCATCTCTCACAGCCACACAATCCTTTACATCCAACTATGCACTGCTCTGTCCACTGGCTTCTGTGGTTCTCATCAGTGCTTCAGGGATAGGCAGGATGAAGGTGCTTCTGTCTGCTCTGGGGTAGTAGAAAAAACCCTACCCTATGAGTCAGGAGCCGTGAAGTTGTGAGGGGTCTCGACTCAACTCTTTTGCTTCTCAACTATGTGACCCTGAGCAAGACCTCTACAACCAGCTCTTTTTCTAAGCCCACAGGATCTAGGAGGCTGAACCAGAGTATGCCCTCCACATTCTCCATCAGAGGGTAGATGTGGGGGCTTCTGGGCTCCTGTTCCCTGAGAAGAAGCCCCTGGCCCTCTCCTGGGTATGGATATAGAGAGCTTCTTGTGGCTCAGAGGGTAAAGCGTGCCTATGCATATACACATGTGCCCATGGACATGTGTGTTGCACACACATACTCGTGTGCACACACAAAGTCATAGACACAACCCAGACTCTTTGTTCCCTGGCTCAAGCAAATGTGAGGAAAAGAATGGATAGAATCAAGAACTTACAGAAAGCAAGGATCTTAGCCCCAGGATGGATTCAGAAGCAGCTGAGTGAGCTTACTGCTATCCAGACTTCTTCAAGGAAGTGAACCTCAGCAAGGGGGTGCAGCAGGTGGCTGTTGCTCAGGCAGGAAGACCAGCTCTCAGGTGGGGTGCAGTCAGAAGCATGGCCTCCAGTCAGCCTTTCTTGGACTGCAGCCCTCCTCCTAGACAGCCTCCAGGTAAGTGTCACAGAGTTGCCCTGACAACATGGCCAAGAAGTTTGTAAACATCTGAGATGATGTCTCTTTCCAAGTGGGGTTCTTGCCAGGACCTCAGCCATGTGCTATCCTGGTTTGCCTACACACAGTGGGTGAAAACCAGCAACCAATGTGTGGAGAGGTCTCTCGGTGTCATTGTTCATGGGGTGCTCAGGCTGTGCAGCCAAGGTTAAAAAGCAAATAAGTGCCACCAGGGTAAGAGACCAGTGCACAATTCCAGGTTGCTGACAACAGAGGACAGGCACGCCAGGTTTTACTTATAGCAAGAGAGGAGAAAGGGTTCTCAGGATTCAGTCCCTTGCAGAGTGTGGGTCCCCCAGGGCTGGAGGATCTGTTCTGAAGCGTGACTACAGGTGCTACACTTCATGCTGCAGCAGAAGAACCCATTCTTCCCCTCCCTGCCTCCAGGGGCTGAAATACAGAAAGTTGGGAGCATACTTGAGGGTCACTGATGGTGGGGATTAAGCAGAACAAAGGAAAGTACATAAAGCCTGGAACAGAGAGAGAGTCCCTCACAAGGCTGTAAGCCCTGCACAGCATTCCAGGTCCAAGACCCAGGGTGGGTAGGGGGTGAACAGCTGCAGGAGACTGCCTTTCCCAACATTCACTGAGCCTTTTCTTATCTCCCCTCCATCTTGCTCCCATCCCCAGAAGGACAGAAAACTACTCATAGCCACTAGGGAAAAGTCCTGGAAAAACCAGGGAAGGGGTGCCAAAGAGGCCCCAAAAGCCAGAGCAGACCAGGGGCAAGAGCAGGGCTGGGTTTAGGGCTTATGTGGGCAGCTAGTGTGCTGGAGGGCACATGAGGGCTGGCTTGAGTGGAAATGTGTGTGGGCTGCAGCCTTATTGGATGCCAATAAGCCAAGAGCCATTGACCATTTCTAGAAAAGCTGCATAGAGCATCTTATATAATGTTCTGTTCTTCTATTTCAAATCCATTAGCTTGGTACATACAAACTGGGGCACTACAAGGGCTTACTGACCAAAGCTTTCATATACTTGCTTTTGCTCTCTCATTCCCTCTCTCTACTCCCCTTAAGCTCTCTTTCTCCTTTCTCTATTGCTCTTTCTGTCCCATCTCTCCATCTAGCATTCATCAAGGCTGGGCTCTGGGCCCAGAGTTGAATAAAGCCCAGACTGCCTACAAGGGCAAATATGGAAATTGTTCAATACATGGCAATAACTCACAAGTCAGACATAGGCACAGACTGGAGAGTAAAGGATGAAGAGTGGGTGGGGAAAGCCAGAGTAGGTTTCATAGAGGAGGCACAATCTAAATGTCTTCAAAGATGTATAGAACAGTCTTGTGGACTCTGTGGGAGAGGGAGAAGGTGGGATGATTTGGGAGAATGGCATTGAAACATGTATAATATCATGTATGAAACGAGTCGCCAGTCCAGGTTTGATGCACGATACTGGATGCTTGGGGCTGGTGCACTGGGACGACTCAGACGGATGGTACGGGGAGGGAGGAGGGAGGAGGGTTCAGGATGGGGAACACGGGTATACCTGTGGCGGATTCATGTTGATATATGGCAAAACCAATACAATATTGTAAAGTTAAAAAAAAAAAAGATGAGTATGAATTAGGTGACAATGGGAAGGCCAAGGAAGGCATTCCAGTTGAGGGGACAGCATGAGTAAAGACAAGAGAGCTGGAGGTGTATGCAAGCACCAGATTGTAAATGGCATTCAGAGCCAGTGTTTCTCAAACTGGGTTCTGCTGAGTCCTATGAGAAATATGGGATAGATGACATACATATTAGCACAGTACAAATGCTGATCTGCTCTACAATAAAGACATCTGTTTTACTTTTTTGAATGAAGCATTTTCCTAACATATTTGCCCTGGGAACCCTTTTTGTATCCAGATCTCAATGATCATCCCAGGCTACAGAATTTGGGGACTGTTGCCATAGACTCAAGGGAACAAGCAGAGGGTTTTAGGTTGCGAGTGACAAGATTGGGCCTGTTTTTTTGGAAGGCTCACTCTGGATGCTTGTGTGGGTTGTGGACATGAGAGGGCAAGAAGAGCTGCAGGGAGATCAGGGGAGATAACTGTAATCATGAAGGCAGGAGAATTAAGAGTCCCACTCATAGCAAAGGTACAGCAAGGCTGGTTCATGACATCAGAGCCAGCCTCGTCTTTGAATTGGGCCCAGTCCATGTGCCCTGAAGCTTGCCCAAAGCCCAGGACTGAGCCCTCATGGTCAGCCCAGTCCCACTTCAAGTCTGCCTGTACTCTCCCTGACCAGTCCTACTCCACCTTTCCAGCCTCAGTTCCTCCCAACTGCCCAGGATGCCAGTGTGCTGACAGTTGAGGAGGTTGGGTTTCTGGCTTCTCTCCATCTTAAAATCTTGAAAGACTGGGTTCCCACAACACCCACAGTCCTCAAATCCATTTCTCCCTAATGGAATTTGTAGTATGAATATGACTGGCCCCAGGCTTCCTTCTCTTTTATGAGACATTTTATGATCTCCCACTAGAGGGATTATTTTGGGAAGGCTGGCTGAACAGTGAGGATGGAGGTACAAATAGTAGCTCATCTTCCCATGGATTAGCCTCAGTTCCACACCCTGGTAAAGTGTGGAAACACTCTAATGGGCTATTGCTGTAGGCAATAGCAATGGGCGCCTTTCTCCACATGAACACACACTGCATACACTGAACAAGGCCCCCAGCCTACAGGCGCCTGACTGGCCCAAGTGTTCACAAAGAGCATGTAGCCAGTGACACTCATATACTCATTCACACACACACACACACACACACACACATAACATCTTGACCTGATTGCTTATATGAATTCATTTGGACACCAGGAATATTTTGTTCTGACTGCTTTAATGGGGTGGATTTGACACAGATATTTTTATAAGGCCTAAAATTAAAGCATTAAATTTTCACCTTAAAAATGATTATTATTATCAAGTTCTATTTGAATAGGACATCCCAAGTTAGATCCTGTAATTTGGTAATGGTAGTGAATAATTCTCTTAAAACTGTAGTTTAAAAGTTAAAAATCAATGTAGTAAGTATAATCATAGCTAGTTGTTATCCACAAGTTATTATTAGCTTAAAATAAGATGTTACAATTTTAAGATAGTTTATATATGCCTCATGGTAACTGGAAGAAGAAAACCTCTACAGATTTTTACATAAAAAGAACATTTAACAAAAGCACATGATAAAGAAATCAAACATACTGATACCAAAATACATCAAAACATGAAAAAGAGATAACAGAACAAGAAATAAGGAACAGTGTATCTTCAAAACAACCAGAATACAATGAATAAAATGACAACAGTAAGTTCCTAAAAAAATTACAATGGTAAGTCCTTGCCTATCAATAATTACTTTAAATATAAATGGATTAAATTCTCCAATCAAAGGACATAGAATGGCTAAATAGATTTAAAAAAAAAAAAAAACAAGATCCAATGATATGTTGCCTACAAGAAATTTGCTTTAGCCTTAAAGATGCAAATAGACATAGTGAACGGATGGAAAAAGTTACTTCAAATAAATGGTAGTTTAAAAAAATCAAGATATCTATAATTATACCAGACAAAATAGGTTTTAAACTAAAGATAGTAAAAAGAGACAAATAAAGTCATGACAAAATGATAAAGGGGTCAAATTCATCAAGAAGATGTAACAATTATAAACATTTATGTGCCTCATATCAAAGCACCTAAATATATAAAACAAAAACTAACAGAGCTAAAAGGAGAAATAAATAGCAATATAACAATAATTGGGGCCTTTAATATTCCCCTCTCAACAATGGATATATCATCCAGATAGACAATAAGGAAAAAGCAGATTTGAGCAGCACTATAGACAAAATTTATCTAACATACATATACAGAAAATTGTATCCAGCCACATCAGAATGCATTCTTCTCAAGTGCTCACAGAAAATTTTCAAGGAAAAACCATATATTAGGCCACAGAACCACTCTTAGCAAGTTCAAGAAAATTGAAATCGTACCAACTATCTTCTCTGACCACAATGAAATGAAACTAGAAATTAATAAGAGGAAAACTGGAAAGTTCATGAATACATGGAAATTAAGCAACAACCTCCTGAACAACAAAGGGATAAAAAGAAGAAATTAAAGGGGAAATGAAAGACTCTCTTGAGATGTATGGAAATTGCAACACAACAGACCTGAATTTATGGGATGCAGTAAAAACAATTCTGAAAGGGATGTTCATAGCATTAAACATCTACATTAAGAAACAAGAAGGATTCCCTAAGCAACCTAACACTACACCTTAAGGAACTAGAAAAAGAAAAACAAACTGAGCCAAAAGTTAGCAGAAGAAAGGAACTGATATATATGAAAGAAGAAATAAGTAAAAGAGGGAACAGAAAAGATCAACCAAACTAAGAGTTGATTCTTTGAAAAGATAAACAAAGTTGACAAGCCGTTAGTTAAACTAATCAAGGAAAAAGGGGAAAGAACCCAAATCAACAAAATTATAAATAAAAAGGAGACATTACAACTAATAGCTACAGAAATACAAAGGATCATAGGAGGCTGCTATGAACAGCAATATGCCAATAAACTGGTCAACCTAAAAGAAATGGAAAAAGTTTTAGAAATATATAACTTACCAAGATTGAGTAAGAATGAACTAGAAAATTTCAATAGACTAATTACTAGTAAGGGGATTAAATCTGTAATCAAAAATCTCCCAATGAAGAAAATCCCAGGATCAAATGGCTGCATTGGTGAATTTTACCAAACAATTAAAGAAGAATTAACACCAACCCTTTTCAGTCAGTCCTTAACCCTGACCCTTTTCAAATTCTCCCAAAAAACCAAAAAGGAAGAAATATTCCCAAACTCCTCTTACAAGGCCAGCATTATCCTGATACCAAAACCAGAAAAGGATACTACTAGAAAAGAAAACTACAGACCAATATCCCTGATGAATATAGATGCAAAACTTCTCAATAAAATACTCGCAAACCAAATTCAGCAACGCATGAAAGGATCATGAGCCATGATCAAGTGGGATTTATCCCTGGGATGCAAGAATGGCTCAAAATGCACAAATCAATAAATGTGATGTATCATGTTAATAGAATGAAATAATCATATGATCATCTCAATAGATGCAGAAAAAGCATTTGACAAAATTCAACATCTATTCATAATAAAAATCTTTAACAAATTAGGCATAGAAGGAGCATATCTCAACATAATAAAGGCTGTACATGAAAATCTCACAGAGCTTCCCAGATAGCACTAGTGGTAAAGATCCCACCTGCTAATGCAAGAGACATAAAAGACACAGGTTTGATCCCTGGGTCAGGAAGCTCCCCTGAAGAAGAGCATGGAAACCCACTCCAGTACCCTTGCCTGCAGAATCCCATAGAAGAGCCTGGAGGGCTACAGTTCATAGGGTCACAAAGAGTTGGATACGACTGAAGTGACTCAGCATGCATGCACATATGAAAAGCCCATAGCTAATATTCTACTAAATGGTAAAAGTTGAGAGCTTTTCCTCTAGAATAAAGAACAAGAAAAAATAAAACAAAACAAAACAGGATAACTATGTTCACTCTCACCACTCAATTCAACATATATTCAGCATAATGCAAGAAGTCCTAGCTAGAGTAATTAGGCAAAAAAGAAAAGTTATTAGAATTGTATAAGAAGAAGCAAAATTGTGTCTATTTGCAGATGTCATAATTTTATATTTAGAAATCCTAAAGACTCACCAAAAAAAAAAAAAACCATTAGATGGATTCAATAACACTGCAGGGTAAAATATTAACATATAAAATCAGTAGCATTTCTATACACAACACATTTTCTGAAAAAGAAGTTGATTTCATTTACAATAACATTGAAAACAATAAAATATTTAGGAATAAATTTAACCAGGAAAGTGAAAGATCACTACTCTGAAACTGTAAGACACTGATGAAAGAAACTGAAGAAGACAAAAATAAATGGGAGAGTATCCTGGGTTCATGGATTGGAAGAACCAATATTGTTAAAATGTCAATACTTCCAAAAAACAAATGTTGATACTTCCCACCAGGGAAGACTCAAGTTGATACTACCTAACTGCCAAAAAACTATACATTCAAAGCTTATTTATCAAGATTCCAATGACACTATTTATAGAAGTAGGAAAAAAACACTCCTAAAATTTATATGAAACCACAAAAGACCCTGAATTGCTGAAGAAATCCTGACAAAGAACACAGAGTCATCATACTTCCTGGTTTCAGGTTGTGATATACAGCTATAATCATCAAAATAGTATAGTCAGTTCAGTTCAGTTCAGTCGCTCAGTCGTCTGACTCTTTGCGAGCCCATGAATCGCAGCACGCCAGGCCTCCCTGTCCATCACCAACTCCCGGAGTTCACTCAAACTCATGTCCATCGAGTCAGTGATGCCATCCAACCATCTCATCCTCTGTCATCCCCTTCTCCTCCTGCCCCCAATCCCTCCCAGCATCAGAGTCTTTTCCAATGAGTCAACTCTTCACATGAGTATTGGAGTTTCAGCTTTAGCATCAGTCCTTCAAATGAACACCCAGGACTGATCTCCTTTAGAATGGACTGGTTAGATCTCTTTGCAGTCCAAGGGACTCTCAAGAGTCTTCTCCAACACCACAGTTCAAAAGCAGCAGTTGTTCGGTGCTCAGCTTTCTTCACAGTCCAACTCTCACATCCATACATGACCACTGGAAAAACCATAGCCTTGACTAGACGAACCTCTGTTGGCAAAGTAATGTCTCTGCTTTTGAATATGCTACCTAGGGTGGTCATAACTTTCCTTCCAAGGAGTAAGCATCTTTTAATTTCATGGCTGCAATCACCATTTGCAGTGATTTTGGAGCCCAAAAAAATAAAGTCTGACACTTTCCACCATCTCCCCATCTATTTGCCATGAGATCAGATGCCATGATTTTAGTTTTCTGAATGTTGAGCTTTAAGCCAACTTTTTCACTCTCCTCTTTCATCAAGAGGATGAAAGTGAAAGTTCTTCACTTTCTGCCATAAGGGTGGTGTCATCTGCATATCTGAGGTTATTGATATTTCTCCTGGCAATCTTGATTCCAGCTTGTGCTTCTGCCAGCCCAGCATTTCTCATGATGTACTCTGCATAGAAGTTCAATAAGCAGGGTGACAATATACAGCCTTGACGTACTCCTTTTCCTATTTGGAACCAGTCTGTTGTTCCATGTCCAGTTCTAACTGTTGCTTCCTGACCTGTATACAAATTTCTCAAGTGGCAGATCAGGTGGTCTGGTATTCCCATCTCTTTCAGAATTTTCCACAGTTTATTGTAATCTACACAGTCAAAGGCTTTGGCAAAGGCTTTGGCATAGTCAATAAGGCAGAAGGCTTTGGCATAGTCAATAAAGCAGAAATAGATGTTTTTCTGGAACTCTCTTGCTTTTTTGGTGATCCAGCAGATGTTGGCAATTTGATCTCTGGTTCCTCTGCCTTTTTAAAACCAGCTTGAACATCTGGAAGTTCACAGTTCACGTACTGCTAAAGCCTGGCTTGGAGAATTTTGAGCATTACTTTACTAGTGTGTGAGATGAGTGCAATTGTGCAGTAGTTTGAGCATTCTTTGGCATTGCCTTTCTTTGGGATTGGAATGAAATCTGACCTTTTCCAGTCCTGTGGCCACTGCTGAGTTTTCCAAATTTGCTGGCATGTTGAGTGCAACACTTTCACAGCATCATCTTTCAGGATTTGAAATAGCTCAACCGGAATTCCATCACCTCCACTAGCTTTGTTCATAGTGATGCTTTCTAAGGCCCACTTGACTTCACATTCCAGGATGTCTGGCTCTAGGTGAGTGATCACACCATTATGATTGTCTTGGTCGTGAAGATCTTTTTTGTGCAGTTCTTCTGTGTATTCTTGCCACCTCTTCTTAATATCTTCTGCTTCTGTTAGGTCCATATCATTTCTGTCCTTTATCGAGCCCATCTTTGCATGAAATATTCCCTTGGTATCTCTAATTTTTTTGAAAAGATCTCTAGTCTTTTCCATTCTGTTGTTTTCCTCTATTTCTTTGCATTGATTGCTGAGGAAGGCTTTCTTATCTCTCCTTGCTATTCTTTGGAACTCTGCATTCAGATGCTTATATCTTTCCTTTTCTCCTGTGTTTTTTACTTCTCTTCTTTTCACAGCTATTTGTAAGGCCTCCCCAGACAGCCATTTTGCTTTTTTGCATTTCTTTTCCATTGGGATGGTCTTTATCCCTGTCTCCTGTACAATGTCACAAACCTCCATCCATAGTTCATCAGGCACTCTGACTATCAGATCTAGTCCCTTAAGTCTATTTCTCACTTCCACTGTATAATCATAAGGGATTTGATTTAGGTCATACCTGAATGGTCTAGTGGTTTTCCCTACTTTCTTCAATTTAAGTCTGAATTTGGCAATAAGGAGTTCATGATCTGAGCCACAGTCAGTTCACAGCCTTGTTTTTGCTGGCTGTATAGAGCTTCTCCATCTTTGGCTGCAAAGAATATAATCAATCTAATTTCGGTGTTGACCATGTGGTGATGTCCATGTGTAAAGTCTTCTCTTGTGTTGTTGGAAGAAGGTGTTTGCTATGACCAGTGCATTCTCTTGGCAAAACTCTATTAGCCTTTGCCCTGCTTCATTCCGTATTCCAAGGCCAAATTTGCCTGTTACCCCAGGTGTTTCTTGACTTCCTACTTTTGCATTCAGTCCCCTATAATGAAAAGGACATCTTTTTTGGGTGTTAGTTCTAAAAGGTCTTGTAGGTCTTCATAGAACCGTTCAACTTCAGCTTCTTCAGCATTACTGGTTGGGGCATAGGCTTGGATTACCGTGATATTGAATGGTTTGCCTTGGAAACGAACAGAGGTCATCCTGTCGTTTTTGAGATTGCATCCAATTACTGCATTTCGCACTCTTGTTGACTATGATGGCTACTCCATTTCTTCTAAATAGTGTAGTACTGGTATAAAATTTCAGCTTCTTCGGCATTAGTAGTTGGGGCATAGACCTGGATTACTATGATATTGAATGGTTTGCCTTGGAAATGAATTGAGATCATTCTGTAGTTTTTGAGATTGACCCAAGTAGTGCCTTTTGGGATGGAGAAGGAAATGGCAACCCACTCCAGTATTCTTGCCTGGAGAAACCCAGGGATGGAGGAGCCTGGTGGGCTGCCGTCTGTGGGATCACACAGAGTCGGATACGTCTGAAGCGACTTAGCAGCAGCAGCAGCAGCCATGCATTTTGGGAACCTTTCTTGACTCTGAGGGATATTCCATTTCTTCTAAGGGATTCTTGCCCACAGTAGTAAATATAATGGTCATCTGAATTAAATTCTCCCATTCACTTCCATTTTTGTTCATTGATTCCTAAAATGTCGATGTTCACTCTTGCCATCTCCTGTTTGACCACTTTCAATTTACCTTGATTCATGGACTTAACATTCCAGTTTCCTGTGCAATATTCTTCTTTACAGCATCAGACTTTACTTTCACCACCAGACACATCCACAACTGGGCATTGTTTCTGCTTTGGCTTGGTCTCTTCATTTTTTCTGGAGCTGTTTCTCTGCTGTTCTCTAGTAGCATATTGGGCACCTACCGACCTAGAGGGTTCGTCTTCCAGTGTCATATCTTTTTGCTTTTTCATACTGTTCATGGGGTTCTTAAGGCAAGAATATTGAAGTGATTTGCCATTCCCTCCTCCAGTGGAACATGTTTCATCAGAACTCTCCACTATGACCCGTCCATCTTGTCTATTTTTGCTTCATTGATTATGCTAAAGCCTTTGACTGTGTGGATCACAACAAACTATGGAAAATTCTTAAGCAGATGGGAATACCAGGCTACCTTACCTGCCTCCTAAGAAACCTGTATGCAGGTCAAAAGCAACAGTCACATCTGGACATGGAACAATGAACTGATTCAAAATTGGGAAAGGAATACATTAAGGCTGTATATTGTCACTCTGCTTATTTAACTTATATGCAGAGTACATCATGCAAAATGCCAGGCTGGATGAAGTTCAAGCTGGAATCAAGATTGCCAGGGGAAATATCAACAACTTCAGATATGCAGATGACACTAACCTAGTGCCAGATAGCAAAGAGGAACTAAAGAGCCACTTGATGAAGGTGAAAGTAGAGAGTGAAAAGCTGGTTTAAAACTCATCATTTGAGAAACTAAGATCATGGCATCTGGTCCTCTCACTTCATGGCAAATAGATGGGTGGAGGAAATGGAAACAGTGACAGATTTTATTTTCTTGGGCTCCAAAATCACTGCGGACAGAGACTGTAGCCATGAAATTAAGATGCTTGCTCCTTGGAAGAAAAGCTATGACACACCTAGACAGCATATTAAAAAGTAGAGACATTACTTTGCTAACAAAGGTCCATATAGTCAAAGCTATGGTGTTTCCAGTAGTCATGTATGGATGTGAGAATTGGACCATGAAGAAGGCTGAGAACTGAAGAATTGATGCTTTCAAACTAGGGTGCTGGAGAAGACTCTTGAGGGTCCCTTGGACTGCAAGGAGATCAAACCAGTCCATCCAAAAGGAAATCAACCCTTAATATTCATTGGAAGTACTAAAGCTGAAGCTGAAGCTCCAATACTTTGGCCACCTGATGTGAAGAACTGACTCATTGGAAAAGACCCTGATATTGGGGAAAACTGAAGGCAGGAGAAGAAGGGGGTGACAGAGGATGAGATGGTTGGATGGCATCATCAACTCAATGGACATGAGTGTGAACAAGCTCTGGGAGATGGTGAAGGACAGGGAAGCCTGGTGTGTTGCAGTCCATGGGGTCACAAAGAGTCAGACATGACTGTGCAACTGAACAACAACATATATGAGATAATGGATGTTAGCTGAACCTATTGTGGAAAACACTTCACAATACAATTAAATCACACCATAACCTGTATGCCTTAAACTTGTAAAGTGATGTATGTCAATTATTTCTCAATAAAACTGAAACAAAATTGGAAATCATAAAATATGAATTATGGATATATTTTATGCGCACTAAAAAAGATGCATAAAATCAAGTAAAAGTCTTGGCCCTGCACTATAGAAATAGCAATTAATGAACATTAATGCTTTGCTAGGAAAAATAGAAAAGGGCATCCCCGAACTTACCCACTTCACCTCACTTTATTGATGACCCTACCTGTGATGGAGATTCATGAAGGAATTCGGGAGTGAAGGGAGGATCAAGGATGTCAGAAGAGTCCATTGCCTGATGATAAAAACAATGCTTTTTTGTCATAAACCAGCAGCTGTCTGGGCATAATGTGTTCAATGGCTCCAGCAGAATGTTCCTCAAAATGTGTGTTAAAATGTGCTAAAAAACTAAAAGTAGTTACTATATGAACTAGCAGGCCCACTCCTTGCTCTCATATAACTTTCCAGCTATATGAAGCTGGAAAAGATGAAAACTTTAAATCAAAAATATACATGCATCCTTATTTAGATTTTAAAAGTATCTTCAATATTAATCTCTCATTTTGATATTGATTTCTGACTTAAATGCTTTGTTCTCTACAATCACCCTCTGTGTTTTTTCATTCTTTTAACTTTATTGAGGCTTTCAATAGCTAAGTCAAAGATGTCTCTTGATAAATGTCACATTGCACTTGAAATTATGTGGGTTAATTTCAAATATGTTTTGATATTGATTTCTAACATAATTCCCCAGTGATAAGGGAACAGACTTACGATTTCAATACCTTTAGATTATGAAATTTTTGCACCTTGTGTTATGTCCCCGGATATGTTTCAGTGTCTCCTGGTTTATAGTCTATGAGAACTTGAATAGAATTTGTATCCTACTGCTATGTGAAATTTGTATAAATCTTAATTACATTGAGTTGGTTCATAGTGCTTTTCAGGTCTATTATATCCTTATACTTTTCTGTCTACTCATTCTATTAATTTTTGAGTTTGATATTGAAATTCTAACTAAAAATATGAATTTAACTACTTAAAAATAATTACAATATGAGTTTACTTAAAAATAATGACAATATATAGTGGAATTATATGTAACTTTGTTCTATATTTTTCAATCTTCTGTAAATGTGTTATCATACTTTCATAATTTAACAAAGAAAGAAAAAAGATACATGCATCTCAATATTCATAGCATCACCATTTTTGATAGTCAAGACATGGGAGCAACCTAAGTATCCATTGACAGATGAATGGATGTAAAAGATGAGGTATACATCCAGAATGGAATACTACACAGCTATAACTAGAACAAAATAATACCATTTGCAGCAACATGGATGGACCTAGACATTCACATACAGAGTGAAGTAAGTCAGAAAGAGAAAAATTAGTATCATATATCCATTATTTGTGGAATCTAAAGAAATGATACAAATGGACTTATTTACAAAACAGAAACAGATTCACACACATAGGAAATAATGTTGTGGTTACCAACAAGGAAAGGGAGAAGGGATGAATTAGGAGTTTGGGATTAGAGATACATACTACCATATTTAAAATAGATAAAAACAAGGCCCTACTTAGTATAGCAAAGGGAACTGTACTCAATATCTTGTAATAACCTATAATGGAAAAGAATCTGAAAAGGAATATATAATTAATATATGCATGCGTGTGTGTGTGTATGTGAGCCACTTTGCTGTACACCTGAAACTAGCACAACACTGTGAATCAACTATACTTAAGGGAAAAAAGGAAAAGATATGCTGATTATGGTCATGCATGGAGATGCAGGGCAACACAAGCACGTGTTCACACGGTGGCACAGAAAAACAAGTCCAGACACAAAGATGCACAGGTGCACACACAGGGAGACACATACCCCTGCACAAATGCACATGAGTCTCTGACTTGCACCCTCTCCTTTCTCATGTACTGGGTTCTACAACCCGGGGTTGTGGTGTGTCCTGTTGTGCCTCTGCTGGCATTAGATTGTGTGGGGGCACATCAGTCACAGCACAATAGCAGAGGCAGGCCAGCTCTTACACCCCTTCAGAATGTGGCTACTGGATGAACTGCTTGTCTGGGAGCCGGTGGAGCTGAAGGAGGGCTGGAGACCTGGACCTGGGCCCAGACACAGACCACCCTGTAGCCCTCACCCAGCAGTAAATCACATACGTGGTCAGTCCTGCTAACAGAGGTGACAAGGCTTATGTTGGATGGTGCTTTGCATGCCCCTTGCAGGGCCCAGGGAATGTCCTTATCTTCAACTACTCGCCTGTCAGGGAAGGAGGCAGCCTATCTGGGAAAGGGAAGGGAGGGGGCCTGGGCCTCTGGCCAGATGAGGACTATGTAGAGGAAGGAGACAGGAGGGCAGTACTCTTCAGGCTGAATGAGGTATTGGTCTGGACAGGTCCCAGATCAGGCCTTCTAAACAGACCACATTGACAGGGGACAGGGCTAGTGATATGCTTTCACCTCTTACTTGGGTGAGGCCCAGCAAGATTACAGAGGGAAGGGGCCTCTACTTCCCTGAGCTTAAAAATCTTCACAGCTGTTCTGTTACAGGCCAAGCTGGCTCTGCAGCTGAAGGGGATTGGCCTGGCACATTGCACCGTCTCTCACCACACCCCCATTCCCACACACACACACACACACACATACACACACACACACACACACACACACACACGCACACACACAGAGGCATCATGCCAGTCCAGCCAGAACCTTCTGTTCTGAGGGGACTGTTGCAGTGCTCCTGACTTTCCATCCTTATGGGAACTTTGTTCAATTTCAGGCGAACTTCTGACCTTATCAGTTTTATTTTCCCAGAGGCTTTTGTAGCTCCTTTTAGTCAACTGTCATAGAGTTGTTGTGAGGGTTAACTGAGGTAATATTTAATAAATAATTAGAACAGTGCCTGGCATATAGTGAGAGTATATTTATGTGTGTTAATAAAAACTCATAGCTACTATGCATCGAGTACTTCATAGGCATTTGGTACTTTACATATATTATTTCATTTCATCCTCACAACTGAACTCTGAGGTTGGTACTATAATTATCCCCATTGTAAAGATGAAGAAATTGAGGTCTATAGAGATTTAAGAACCTGTCCAAGGTCATTTATGTATTAAGGGGCAGAACAGTGTTTACAATCCAGGCAGTCTGGTTCCAGAGCCTTAATGTTTCATCTCTAGGCTATTGTGCCATGAGAGCTAGGTGTGCAACTCTGGGACACTCACCGTCTCTGCCTTAGGATCAAAATGAAGGATTCATGAGGTTGGCCCTTCAGTGGTTCCCTCAAGCCTTCAGGATAAAATCTCAGATTTCTGACGTGGCATACCAACCATCCCACAACTGGCCCCTGCACGTGCCTCATCCTCTCTTATGTTCTTTGCTCTGGCCATGCTTGACCTCTTGCAGTTCCTGGAATATGTCATGCTTTCATTTATTTCCTAGGCTCTGATCATGCAGGCCCTTCTTCCTGGAAAGCCCTTTCTCTTCCCTTTTCCCTGGTTAACTCTTATTCCTTACTCAGATCTCAAGTCAGAATTCATTTCCTCCGGTAAGCCTTCTTTGGTCTTCCTCCCAACCCTACTCTGGGGTATGTGTCCCGTGCCTCCTTCACATGACGCTGGCCTGTTTGTGTGCCTGTCTTCTCAACTATGGATTGTTAAAAGGCAGAGACTCAGTTCCTCAAGTCCCCAGCACTTAGCCTGGGCCTGGTCTGATCGGAGCTCAGGCCATGCTTTTGAGCAAATGACTGGTAATATCAGCTGAACAAGGCAGAGCTGTGACTCTAGAGAGAGGGGTGCAAGCCAACCATCTGAACTGACTCAGCCATTGAAGGCAAGAGAAGACATTTTGAAAGACTTTGTCACCCCACACTGGGCCATCAGAAGGCAGAAGCAGGAATGATTCTGCTCTTGTGGGTGAGATGCAAAAAACAAGGTCAATACTGAGGAGAAAGATGGCAATGAGGAGAGGGATGAAAGAAAGGAAAAGGAAAGAAATGTAAGAAGAGCATCTCCATCTACCAAATGAGTGCCAAATATATGAATGATGGGTTACTATGTTGCATTCGGACACTCCATCTACGGGTATCTTCTCTCCTAGAAAGAAGACACTTCTGGGGTTACTGATCTGGGGAAGTGGCAGATCCAGATACAGAAACTCAAACTGCTAGAGATGGCCCTTTGGTAAGACATAACCTCTGTGGCCCTATCAGATCCATGGATGCCATGGGTGGCGCCTGCATTGTGGAGGCAGGCAGGCCAGGAGCTGGAGTGGGACTGGCATGGGCCTCCGGAATAGCTTCTTTTGTAAGCCAGATAATGCAATTTTATGTCATTTCTATCCTATTATTCTTTTACCTGTAGGAAAGCCTTAACTATACATTCTACACTGAGGACAGAGAATGAAGGAAAATGTTCTAGATCCCCCCACAGTCCAAAGCATTAACTGGGTCCTGCCTGTGTGAGTATGAAGTCCAGGGAGACTAGATATAGCAGTAATTAATGAGAGGTCCCCAAGGTGAGTCTCCCTCCTCTGCCAACCCTGAGCCATCTGGGCTTTCTTATTCTTTTTTAACAGATGCCAAGTTGGTTCCAAATGGGAAAAGGAGTATGTCAAGGCTGTGTATTGTCACCCTGCTTATTTAACTTATATGCAGAGTACATCATGAGAAACGCTGGGCTGGAAGAAGCACAAGCTGGAATCAAGATTGCCGGGAGAAATATCAATAACCTCAGATATGCAGATGACACCACCCTTATGGCAGAAAGTGAAGAGGAACTAAAGAGCCTCTTGATGAAAGTGAAAGAGGAGAGTGGAAAAGTTGGCTTAAAGCTCAACATTCAGAAAACGAAGATCATGGCATCCGGTCCCACCACTTCATGGGAAATAGATGGGGAAACAGTGGAAACAGTGTCAGACTTTATTTTTTGGGGCTCCAAAATCACTGCAGATAGTGACTGCAGCCATGAAATTAAAAGACGCTTACTCCTTGGAAGAAAGTTATGTCCAACCTAGATAGCATATTCTAAAGCAGAGACATTACTTTGCCAACAAAGGTCCGTCTAGTCAAGGCTATGGTTTTTCCTGTGGTCATGTATATCTATACATGGATATAGAGTTAGATATGGATATGGAGTTAGAGTTGGACTGTGAAGAAAGCTGAGCACCAAAGAATTGATGCTTTTGAACTGTGGTGTTGGAGAAGACTCTTGAGAGTCCCTTGGACTGCAAGGAGATCCAACCAGTCCATTCTGAAGGAGATCAGCCCTGGGATTTCTTTGGAAGAAATGATGCTAAAGCTGAAACTCCAATACTTTGGCCACCTCATGCAAAGAGTTGACTCATTGGAAAAGACTGATGCTGGGAGGGATTGGGGGCAGGAGGAGAAGGGGATGACAGAGGATGAGATGGCTGGATGGCATCACTGACTCGATGGATGTGAGTCTCAGTGAACTCTGGGAGTTGGTGATGGACAGGGAGGCCTGGCGTGCTGCGATTCATGGGGTCGCAAAGAGTCGGACACGACTGAGTGACTGAAGTGAACTGAACTGAAGGGTAGTTTTTATAAGAAACAGAAAAGAGGGCCCAAGAGAATGAGAATAGGGGAAGAGAGATGGAAAGATGAGAGGAACAAAGTCTTATAAACACTTGCAGGGCTCCTAGGACCCAGATCTCTTTGACTGTTAAATAATGTCTCTTTAATAAGAAACAGTTAGGAAGAAGTCCTGGCAATCAGAAGCAAATAATAACCTTACAAAAAAGGCTTATGCAAATAGGCTGCCTGGAAATGCTCTCCATTCATAGGTTTGTGAGTCAAGAGGCTGGACGACCTGGCCCACTCTGAGTTACAGACTTGAGCAAATCTCTGAAGCGGTTGAAGGAGGGAGGGATGAAGGGAAAGGTGGAGGGAGAGAGATGGGGAAGGGGTGTGAATTGATTTGGAGAACAGGGTCAGAGCTGCCTGCTTGCCAAACCCAGAGCAGAATCATGTCCTTGTAGCTGAAACTTGAATATATCTGGGCCCAAGTCCCTGGGAGATGGCTCCATGGAACTGATTATTATGGATCCACCATTGTCTTATGGCTGACTGCATCAGTAGCCCACCAAGGTGGCAGGGTAGATATTATTCCCATCTTTACAGGCCAATGTACAGAGGCTATCAATGGACAAATGTCCAAGTGACCATAGCAGAGCAGTGGTACAGTCAGAATCTGAACCTAGGTCTCCTGATTCTAAATCTTAGGACATCCAAGGTAGAAGGAACTCAATGTCTAGGAGGAAATGGGTGACTTGGTATATTAGTAAGGGGTCTCTGGAGAAACACAACCAATACCATAGATAGACAGATAGACAGATATATAGATAGATAGATAGATAGATAGATAGATAGATTTATCATAAGGAATTAGGTCATACAATTACAAAGGCTGAAAAGTCCCAAGACCTGCCATCAGCAAGGTGGAGACACAAGAGAGCTAATGTTTAAGTCCAAAGACCTGAGAACCAGGATGACTGATGATGTAGATGCCACTCTGAAAGCTGGCAGGCTTTAGACTCAAGAAGAGCCAGTGTTACAGTTCAAGTCTGAAGGCCAGAACAGACTGATGTCCCAGCTCAAGCATTTGAGCAGAAGTTCTCTCTTATTCATAGCACAGGAGAGGGGGCATGGCAGCCTTTTTGGTCTATTCAGGCCTTCAACTGATTGGATGATGCTCACCCACATTCAGGAGGCAATCTGCTTTACTCAGTCCACAGATTCAAATGTTAATCTCATCCAAAAACACCCTCACAGACACACCACAATAATGTTTGACCACATAGCTGGGCAGCCTGTGGTCCAGTCAAACTGACACACAAGATAAACTATTACATCCATGGAGAGGATAAAGCTGAGCCTATGGCTCCCTCCCTGTTGGAAGTTACTCATTGCATGGGACTTGGAAAGTGTGTTTCTGGGGAGGTAAAAGATGAGGAGAGGGAAAGAACAGAGAAGCAGGCCTTTTGGAATGAATAAGGAGATAGTCCATGGGTCAGGTGCCAGGAGGTTAATGGGAGGCCATGGAAGACCAGGCCTTTATGAGTGTGTGTACATACATAAAATGATGGGGCCACTAGGGGCCCCTGAGTTGGGTGGGTTGGCTAAACATGGGAGAATGGGCAGGAAGAACTCACCAAAATCCTCCTCATCAGCCCTGATAGACACAATCCCAGCTCAACATGTACTGCAGGAGCTGAAGAACTATGGATGGAGGTTCATACATTTGTTATAGAAGACAGTGACCAAAACCATCCCAAAGAAAAAGAAATGCAAGAAGGCAAAGTGGTTGTCTGAGGAGGCTTTACAAATAGCTGAGGAAAGAAGAGAAGTGAAAGGCAAGGGACAAAGAAAAAGATATATCCAACTGAATGCAGAGTTCCAAAGAATAGCAAGGAGAGATAAGAAGACCTTCTTACATGAACAATGCAAAGAAATAGAGGAAAAGAATAGAATGGGAAAGATCAGAGATCTCTTCAAGAAAATTGGAGATATGAAGAGACTATTTCATGCAAGGACGTGCACGATAAAGGACAGAAACAGTAAGGACCTAACGGAGGCAGAAGAGATTAAGAAGAGGTGGGAAAAGTACATGGAAGAATTATGCAAAAAAGATCTCAATGACCCAGATAACCCCGATGGTGTGGTCACTGACCTCGAGCCAGATATCCTGGAGTATGAAGTCAAGTGAGCCTTAGGAAGCATTACTATGAACAAAGCTAGAGGAAGTGATGGGATTCCAGCTGAGCTATTTAAAATCCTAAAAGATGATGCTGTAAAAGTGCTGCACTCAATATGCCAGCAAATTTGGAAAACTAAATTTAAAAAATTCTGACAAAATATGGTCCACTGGAGAAGGAAATGGCAAACCACTTCAGTATTCCTGCCTTGAGAACCCCATGGACAGTATGAAAAGGCAAAAAGATAGGACACTGAAAGATGAACTCCCCAGGTCGGTGGGTACCCAATATGCTACTGGAGGTCAGTGGAGAAATAACTACAGAAAGAATGAAGGGATGGAGCCAAAGCAAAAACAACACCCAGTTGTGGATGTGACTGGTGATGGAAGCAAGGTCCGATGCTATAAAGAGCAATATTGCATAGGAACCTGGAATGTTACGTCCATGAATCAAGGCAAATTGGAAGTGGTCAAACAGGAGATGGCAAGAGTGAATGTCAACATTTTAGGAATCAGCGAAATAAAATGGACTGGAAAGGGTGCATTTAACTCAGATGACCATTATATCTACTACTTAGGACAAGAATCCCTTAGAAGAAATGGAGTAGCCATCATAGTCAACAAAAGAGTCTGAAATGCAGTACTTGGATGCAATCTCAAAAACGACAGAATGATCTTTGTTCATTTCCAACACAAACCATTCAGTATCACAGAAATCCAATGCTGAAGAAACTGAAGTTGAACGGTTCTATGAGGACCTACAAGACCTTCTAGAATTAACACCCCCAAAAGATGTTCTTTTCATTATAGGGGACTGGAATGCAAAAATAGGAAGTCAAGAAACACCTGGAGTAACATGCAAATTTGGCCTTGGAGTACAGAATGAAGCAGGGCAAAGGCTAAGAGAGTTCTGCCAAGAGAATGCACTGGTCATAGCAAACACCCTCTTCCAACAACACAAGAGAAGACTCTACACATGGGCATCACCAGATGGTCAACACTGAAATCAGACTGATTATATTCTTTGCAGCCAAAGATGGAGAAGCTCAGTATAGTCAGTAAAAACAAGACCAGGAGCTGACGGTGGCCAGATTCAGACTTAAATTAAAGAAAGTAGGGAAACTATTAGACCATTCAGGTATGACCTAAGTCAAATCCCTAACGATTATACAGTGGAAGTGAGAAATAGATTTAAGGGCCTAGATCTGATAGACAGAGTGCCTGATGAACTATGGATGGAGGTTTGTGAACTGTACAGGAGATAGGGACCAAGATCATTCCCAAGAAAAAGAAATGCAAAAAAGCAAAATGGCTGTCTGAGGAGGCCTTAGCTGTGAAAAGAAGGGAAGCGTAAAGCAAAGGAGAAAAGGAAACATATACCCATTTGGATGCAGAGTTCCAAAGAATAGCAAGGAGAGATAAGAAAGCCTTCCTCAGCAATCAATGCAAAGAAATAGAGGAAAACAATAGAATGGGGAAGACTAGAGATCTCTTCAAGAAAATTAGAGATACCAAGGGAGCATTTCATGCAAAGATGGGCTCAATAAAGGACAGAAATGGTATGGACCTAACAGAAGCAGAAGATATTAAGAAGAGGTGGCAAGAATACACAGAACTGTACTGAAAAGATCTTCATGACCCAGATAATCATGATGGTTTGATTACTCACCTACAACCAGACATCCTAGAATACAAAGTCAAGTGAGCCTTAGAAAGCATCACTACAAAGAAAGCTAGTGGAGGTGATGGAATTCCGGTTGAGCTATTTCAAATCCTGAAAGATGATGCTGTGAAAGTGCTGCACTCAATATGCCAGCAAATTTGGAAAACTCAGCAGTGGCCACAGGACTGGAAAAGGTCAGTCTTCATTCCAGTCCCAAAGAAAGGCAATGCCAAAGAATGCTCAAACTACCGCACAATTGCACTCATCTCACACGCTAGTAAAATAATGCTCAAAATTCTCCAAGCCAGGCTTCAACAATACGTTAACCATGAACTTCCAGATATTCAAGCTGGATTTAGAAAAGGCAGAGGAACCGGAGATCAAATTGCCAACATCTGCTGGATCATCAAAAAAGCAAGAGAGTTACAGAAGAACATCTACTTCTGCTTCTTTGACTATGCCAAAGCCTTTGACTGTGTGGATCACAATAAACTGCGGAAAATCTGAAAGAGATGGGAATACCAGACCACCTGACCTGCCTCTTGAGAAATCTGTATGCAGGTCAGGAAGCAACAGTTAGAACTGGACATGGAACCACAGACTGGTTCCAAATAGGAAAAGGAGTACGTCAAGTCTGTATACTGTCACCCTGCTTATTTAACTTCTATGCAGAGTACCTCATGAGAAACGCTGGGCTGGATGAAGCACAAGCTGGAATCAAGATTGCTGGGAGAAATATCAGTAACCTCAGATATGCAGATGACACCACCCTTATGGCAGAAAGTGAAGAAGAACTAAAGAGCCTCTTGATGAAAGTGAAAGAGGAGAGTGAAAAAGTTGGCTTAAAACTCAACATTCAGAAAACAAAGATCATGACACCTGGTCCCATCACTTCATGGCAAATAGAGAAACAGCGGAAAGAGTGTCAGCCTTTATTTTGGGGGGCTCGAAAATCACTGCAGATGGTGACTGCAGCCATGAAATAAAAAGATGCTTGCTCCTTGGGAGAAAAGTTATGACCAACCTAGACAGTATATTCAAAAGCAGAGACATTACTTTGCCAACAAAGGTCCGTCTACTCAAGGCTATGGTTTTTCCAGTGGTCATGTATGGATGTGAGAATTGGACTATAAAGAAAGCTGAGCACCGAAGAATTGATGCTTTTGAACTGTGGTGTTGGAGAAGACTCTTGAGAGTCCCTTGAACTGCAAGGAGGTCCAACCAGTCCATACTAAAGGAAATCAGTCTTAAACATTCATTTGAAGGACTGATGTTGAAGCTGAAACTCCAATACTTTGGCCACCTGATGTG
Organism: Bubalus kerabau; assembly: GCF_029407905.1. NCBI lineage: Eukaryota > Metazoa > Chordata > Mammalia > Artiodactyla > Bovidae > Bubalus > Bubalus kerabau. Next base: position 96,675,255 of record NC_073647.1, on the reverse strand, counting down.
AAGAGCTGACTCATTTGAAAAGACTCTGATGCTGGGAAAGATTCAAAGTGGGAGGAGAAGGGGATAACAGAGGATGAGATGGTTAGATGGCATCACTGACTCAATGTACATGAGTTTGAATAAACTCTGGGAGTTGGTGATGGACAGCGAATCCTGGCGTGCTGCAGTCCATGGGGTCGCAAAAAGACGGACCCGACTGAGCGACTGAACTGAACAGCAGTGGCCACAGGACAGGAAAAGTCAGTTTTCATTCCAATCCCAAAGAAGGGCAATGCCAAAGAATGTTCAAACTACCATACATTTGCCCTTATTCCACATGCTAGTAGGGTTATGCTCAAAACCCCTCAAGTTAGGCTTCAGCAGTTTGTGAACCAGGAACTTCCTGATGTACAAGCTGATTTATAAAAGAGGAACCAGAGATCAAATTGCCAACATCTGATGGATCACAGAGAAAGCAAGAGAATTTCAGGAAAAAACATCTATTTCTGCTACACTGACTATGCTAAAGCCTTTGACTGTATGGGTCACAACCAACTATGGAAAATTCTTAAAGAGATGGGAATATCTGACCACCTTACCTGTCTCCTGAGAAATCTGCATGCCAAGTCAAGAAGCAATAGTTAGAACTGGACATGGAACAATGGACTGGTTCAAAATTGGGAAAGGAGTGCAACAAGGCTTGTATTGTCACCCTGTTTATTTAACTTACATGCAGAGTACTTCATGCAAAATGCCTGGCTGGATGACTCACAATCTGGAATCACGATTGCCAGGAGAAATATCAACAACCTCAGATATGCAGATGGCACCACTCTAGTGGCAGCAAAGGATGAGAAACTAAAGGACCTCTTTATGAGGGTGAATGAAGAAAATTAAAAAGCTGGCTTAAAACTCAACATTCAGAAAACTAAGATCATGGCATCCGGTCCCATCATTTCATGGCAAACAGATGGGAAAAAATTGGAAACAGTGACAGATTTTATTTCCTTGGGCTCCAAAATCACTGTGGACAGTGACTGCAGCCATGAAATTAAAAGATGCTTGCCCCTTGGAAGGAAAGCTATGACCAACCTAGACAGCATGTTATAAAGCAGAGTCGTCACTTTGCTGACAAAGTCCATATAGGCAAAGCTACGGTTTTTCCAGTTGTCTTGTATGAATGTGAGAGTTGGACCATAAAGAAGGTTGAGTGCCCCAAAATTGATGCTTTTGAATTGTCTTACTATAGAAGACTCTTGAGAGTCTCTTTGATTGTAAGTAAATCAAACCAGTCAATCCTCAAGGAAATCAACCCAGAATCCAGGAAGGACTGATGCTGAAGCTGAAGCTCCAATACTTTGGTCACCTGATGCGAAGAGCTGACTCACTGGGAAAGACCCTGATGCTGGGAAAGATTGAAGGCAAAAAAAGATTAGATATCATCACTAATTCAATGGACATGAATTTGAGCAAACTCTGGGATATAGTGAAGGACAGAGGAGGCTGGCATGCTGCAGTCCATGGGGTAGCAAAGAGTCAGACATGACTTAGTGACTGAACAACAGAGAATGAGGATATGTATCAAGATGATTTCAGGACTTACCTCCCTGTGGTTTCTTGGTTCTCTATGGCTGTTCTCCAATCCATATGGTGGCTTCATCCTGAGTCTTGTTGCAAGATGGCTGCCACTGCTTTGGATATCCTTTTCAGTAGAACAACATCCCACAGAAAACAAGAGAGATCATCTCTTCCCACGTAGCTCTGTTATAAAGCAAGAAGATCCCAGAAGGGCCCTCCATAGGGCTCCCCAAAGCATCTCACTAGTCTGAACTTTGTCACATGCCCATGGCTAAGCCAATCATAGGCCATGGGTTGATACCTGTATGATAGGTTTAGACCAATCAGACCCATCTTTTGAAGCACATGATCATGCAGAGGAATACGGGTACTGTGAACAAAATCAAGGTTCCAATAAGAAAGAGAAAGGTATTGATGGCCCTAGTTTTCATACTTTGAATTGTACATAACCAGATAGATTAACTATGGAACACTATGTGCATCTGTAGCTGCTGTTGCTTATCAAGCTAAGTTTGGAGTGTGTACAAAATGTTTTGCTCAGACTTCAGAAGGCCACGCAATACTAGATCTAAGGAGATTACTGCTCAGATGGCTTATCTCCTATTCACAGAGGGCAGCTGTGATCTATCATGATTTTTTTATTGAAGTGAAATTCACATAATATACAATTAACCACTTTAAATGTACAATTCAGTATCATTTTATGCATTCACAGTGTTGTGCAATCACTACCTCTCTGTCATTTCAAAATTTTATCACCCCAGAAGAACACCCCATATCCATTAAATATTCACTCCTCATTCACCCCTCCCTACATTCCCTGACAACCAGTAATCTCTTTTCTGTCTCTATGGATTTGCCTATTCTGGATGTTTCATATAAAAGGAACCATAAATTATGTGGCTTTTAGTCTGGCTTCTTTCACTCAGCTTATGCTTTCAAAGTTCATCCAAGTTTCCTAGATAGATAGATAGCTCAGTGCTTCATTCCATTTTTATCTCTGAATAGCAATTCATTGTATGGATAGACCACAACTTGTTTATTCTTTCATCTATTAATAAACATTCTAGTTGTTTCAACCTTTTGCCTGTTATGAATAGTGCTGCCATGGACATTTGTGAAAAAGTATTTATTTAAAAACCGGTTTTAACTCTTCTGGGTATATATTTAGGAGTGGAATTGCTGAGTCATATGTTAACTCTATGTTTAACTTTTTGAGGAAGCAGCAAGGTGTTTTCAGTAGAGGCTGCACCATTTTATATTCCCGCCAATGGTGTGTACAGGGATTCCTATTTCTCCACACACTTGTCACACGTGCTGTTTTCCTCTTTAAAAAAAATTATAGCCATCCTAGTGGGTGGGAATTTGTATCCTACTGTGGATTTGTATTTCCTCAGTGATTTGCATTTCTTTAGTGATCAGTGGTGTTGAATGTCTTTTCCTGTGCTTGTTTGCCCTTTGTGTATCTTCTTTGGGGACATATCTGTTCAAGTCCTTTGCCCATTGTTGAATTGGGTTATTTGACTTTTTGTCTTTGAGCTGTAAGCATTCTTTTTTTTAAATTTAATTTAATTTTATTTTATTTTCTAACTTTACAATATTGTATTGGTTTTGCCATATATCAAAATGAATCCGCCACAGGTATACATGTGTTCCTCATCCTGAATCCTCCTCCCTCCTCCCTCCCCATACCATCACTCTGGGTTGTCCCAGTGCACCAGCCCCAAGTATCCAGTATTGTGCATCGAACCTGGACTGGCGACTTGTTTCATATATGATATTATACATGTTTAAATGTCATTCTCCCAAATCATCCCACCCTCTCCCTCTCCCACAGAGTCCAAAAGACTGTTCTATACATCAGTGTCTCTTTTGCTGTCTCGTATACAGGATTATTGTTACCATCTTTCTAAATTCCATATATATGTGTTATGTCCAACAGCAGATGAATGGATAAGTAAGCCAGAGAGCTGTAAGCATTCTATTTTGAGCATGAAACTGTTATCAGACATATGATTTACAACTATTTCTCCCATTCCGTAAGATATCTGTTCATTTAACTGTTAGTGTTCTTTGAAGTGCAAAAGTGTTTAATTTTGACGAAGTGCAATTTATCTGTCTGCAGATGGACTTATTTGCCCACAGATGCCCAAGGCTTCTGACTCAGGCACATTGTAAGAGAGGCACCACCAAGTACCCTGAGCCATTATGGAGTTCAGACTGGGACCCTTTGGGGTTAAGTTTGATTCTTTTTTTTCTCAGTCTCACCTTATTTTTTAAAATTTAATTTATTTTTATTGGAGTATAATTGCTTTACAATGTTGTGTTAGTTTCTCCTGTACAACAAAGTGTATCAGCTACGTGTGTGTGTATATATCTATATATCTATATCTATATCTATATATATATATCTATCTCCCCTTCCTCTTGAGAGTCTCACCTTTTTTTACTCTCTAGTCCAGCCTTGAAGAGCAGCATTTCTCTGTGTATTGCTGAGCCTGCTCACAGCATCAATTGTCTCAGTGTGTCTCACTGTGTGCGCTGTTTGCTGAATCCATGGTAGAGAAGGTGCAAGCTAAGAGGCTGGAAGGAGACTCAGGGAGCCGTAGGAACTGCAGACACATTTATTCTATCCTGGCTGGCCAGCAGCCGTAACCCAGCCTCTCTCCTGGCTGATGCAGCAGCCATAGCAGCAAACACACTTTATTGGGGCGAGAGAGCCTGATAATGCCATTTTTGCTAATTCGCTCACACCCCACACTCTGGGAAGTTTCTCCCAGAAATATGCTATTCTTCAAGGCAACCCTGCTTTTCTAAAATTTTCTACTCCCAAATTTCCCTTCTTTCTGAACATATGGTTCAGCAAACCCTTTCTTTCTTCCTTCTTTTCCTCCTCTACCCCTCTTTCCTTTCCATTATGCTTTCTTCGCAATCTCCAGGCTAAGTAGACTGAAGATGGAGGAACAGAGGTTTGAGTGAGGGAGCTTGAGCTGCTGAAGGTCACCCTCAGACAACTTTAGGGAGCCTGAAATCTAGGCCTCACACAGACATGGCCCCAGTGCCTGTTCTCTCACAAGAGGCACTAGTGGTAAAGAACCTACCTGCCAATGCACGAGACATAAGAGACAAAGGTTCGATCCCTGGATATTCCCTGGGAAGATCCCCTGTTGAAGGACATGGCAACTCACTCCAGTATTCTTGAGCCATGCGGTCTACAGTCCATAGGGTCACAAAGTCAGACAAGACTGGAGCAACTTAGCATGCAGCATGCGTGTGAGTGACCAAGGCAAGTCCTTACTCCTAAGATTCAATTTCTTCTTATCTATAGTATGAAAACATTGGAACTTATCTGTGGTTTCTACACTTAAAAGAATCCTATGGCCCAGTGAAATCTAACTCAGGAAAAAAAAAATGAAGCAAATCAAAGCAGATGGCCTCTGGTGAAGGGGGAGTGTCTGCTCAGCTCAGCCAGTCTGCCTCTCAACAGCTGGCCCTGAGATGTATCCTCAGAACCCTGAAACTTGGCATATTTATTTATTGAATGAATATTTTTTGAGAATCTACTATGGCTGGCCCTAAAGTTGCTGCTCTGCCATTCTCTGTGGCACTGGATATTAAAGAGATATGTTACAGATTCAGACTCTGGCATTTGTGTCTGTGGCTCTGTGTCTTCGATATCTGCCCTATGGGGGCACAATTCAGTGCCCAACCCGCACCTTACACCTAACTGTCCTCTTGCCACTCCCTCTTCCTTGCTTCTCTACCCCTACACCCAAATTCCTGCTTGTCTGCCCAGCACTGTCTCTTCCAAGGCATGAGGGGAAAGCTAGACTTATTGCGAGGTTCATTCCAACTCCATTCTCCTATGTTTCTCCCCAGGTTATTCTGGGATTAGCAGCTATTAAAAAAGTAGAAGAAGCATCCCCCAGGGTTGAGGCCTCATCTATACTTAATGGTTGCCAAGGCTTTGAGTATCTGCTTCTTGCTCAAGTAACATTCTATCATATAATGGTCCAGGGCAAATGGCTCTGTGAAATGCCCCACACCAACTCTTCACCACAACCTGCACACAGAGCTTTCCATGAGGCTCATCTCTAGTGGGGAGAATAGAAGGAGCAGGGGGAAGTAACATTAATCCTACATCCAGTCAGAAAGAGGCCCAACTAGATAAGGTAGAACCCCAAAATGTGAATGTTTAACAAGTATCCCAGGTAATGATTCTTATCACCAGGGATGTTTAAGAAACCCCAGATCAGGGCTTCTTAGCCCTGGTTGCATATCAGAATCACCAGATGCCCAGGTCACACCCCAGACCAATGATATCAGAGCCTCTGGACATGGAACTCTGGCATCAATATTCCTTTTAAGTTATCTAGGTGATTCTAACGTTCAAGCAGGACTGAAATCCATAATCTTAGATGATCTGTGAACACTTTCAGCCTCAAGTTATATGGCCTAGAAATGACATGTGGCTGATAAGTCCCCTAGAGGAGGGTGAGAGGACACTGAGGGGCAAGAAGAGCAGGCTTCTTTGGGGGAGGCAGCGTGTTGAAGGGGAGAGAGCACTGAAGTGTCTTTGATCACTAGCGTAGATGGTAGAAGACAGCAGGGAAGCCTGCCTGCCCAGGCAGAATGAATACCCAGCTTGAAAGCCCAATTTTTGGAGTGGTCAGCAACCCAGATGGTGTCCTCAAGGAAATTAAAGTCTAGTGTGGGAGTCTGATGGGCCTTTGCTCTGGACACTTCACCCGGAGCTCTCAGCCTTTCACAGAGCATCTCCCTTTCCACATCTCCGGTAGACAAGGACTCAGGCAGAGGGAGGAGCCTTGCTGAAGCCCACATCTTCCTAAGTGCTGCAGGTACTACCCACACCACCCCCTGCCTCTACAAATGCATCCAAGGCTCACCTTCACCTTCAAGACAAAGTCCTTACTTCTCAGGCTGAAATTGCAGGCTCTTCCCCATCTGGTAGTAAGGAAGAATAAATCTGACTTCATATTAGACTGGTTTATTTATTACTTTAACCTTTGTATTCTGCTGCTTTTGCTTCCAGTTAAGAATGGAATGATCTTTCCTTTTCTATTAAATATTAGTGCCAATTGCTATTTATTGAGATTTCAAGTATCATCTGTATACTATTTCAAGAGCTCTACATGTATTAACTCATCAAATTCTCATAGTAGCCCTATACAAAGGTCGGCTAACTGCTCCATTTTGTAGATGAGGAAACTGAGACCAGAGGAGAAAGGTAAATCTTCCATGGTTACACAGCTGTAAGGACAAGAGTTACAGCCTCCATCCATGATTAATGCTTTATTCAGTGTTCAACCCATCAAGCCATGTATCTTTGAACTGCCTTTTCACTTCTTTTCCCTTATTTTATCTATCTGAAATTATATAGGATCCAGGGCCTTGCTGGAAGGCTTTCCTGATCACCCCCATTCACACTGCTGTGAACATAGCAGTTCAGTGAACAGGAACTCTCTTGTGACTCTCATGTAGCATCATGAACCAAGCTTGGCTTTCCAAGACAGACAGAGCTGTCTGTGATAGCTGTGGCCATGGGCGAGTCACTTCACCTTGCTGAGCTACCTCATCCCTACTATGCAGCTAATGATAACATTTGCCTCAAAGGCAGCTGGAAAGATTGAGTGAGGCAGTGGATAAAAACAAGGCCTCTGCAGAAAATATAAAAACAGTAGATTAAATAAGTCAAAATCCTGGTTTTTTCAACCAAATCAAGAAAAGAAATGAACCACTAGCAAATTTAATTTTTAAAAAGGAAAAAGCACAAATAAAAGTACAGGAAAGAAATAACTAGTAATACACAGCAAATTTTTAAGAAGTAATAAAAGACTACTTTGTATAAATATTTGTATATAAGTTAGAAAACCTAGATGAAATGCATCATTTCATAAGAAAATATAATTTACCAAACTAACATGTTGATAGAAAGCATAAGCAGAGCGGTTATAACAGAATTAAAGCAAATTATTAAGAAATTATCCCACAAAATTCAGTAGGCTCAGATGATATCATAGGGGAATCCTGCAAAAGACACCAGATAGCTTTAATGCTATATAAATTGCTTCAGAGAAAATAAAGGAAAATGTCCACATTCTTTTTACAAAGTGAGTATAACACTAATATCTAAATATGATATGATACATGCTATGTATGTTTCCCTGGTGGCTCAGATGGTAAAGAATCCGCCTGCAATGTGAGAGACCAGGGTTTGATCCCCTGGTTGGGAAGATCCACTGGAGGAGGGCATGGCAACCTACTCCAGTATTCTTGCCTGGAGAATACCCATGGACAGAGGAACCTGGCAGGCTACAGTTCGTGAGGTCGCAAAGAGTTGGATATGACTGAGCAACTAAGCACATCACAGTACGTGCTATAATATGATAAAGATAATTTTAAAAGGACTAAATTTCAGATTAATATCACTTATGAATATTGACACAAAAATTTCAAAATTAAATTTTAGTGAGCATATTTCAACAGCAAGTTAAGAAAACATCATGACCAAGAACAGTTTATGAAGAAATGGGAAGTTGATTTAATAGCCAAAAATCTATTAATATAAATTGCTATATTAATACATTAATAGTTCTGAAAAAAAAACCTTTGAAAACATTCAACATTCATTCCTAAAAAGAAAAACTCAGAAGAAAATTAAAAAAAAATACAACAAGAACAAAAAAACCAAGGCCTCTGGCAGTGGAAGTAAAATCTCTTGACCAAGACCTGACTGTGGCTTGCTGGTTTCCTCACGCCATTTGGTTGGCTGTCTGAGAGAGTGAGGCTACAGGTTAGGGAGGCAAAGGCCCTCGAGTGGCTCTGTTCCTGGAGAAAGGTAAGGAAGTGGTCAATTACTGCAGCCTCTCCACAGGCAGCTCCATATTCTTGTGTTCTAGATAGCTTTTCTTTTGGACCTTCACAACTATCCTGTGGGGCAGAGTCACTATTCCCCTGTCCCAAATGAGAATGCCAAGGCCTTTGAAATGGAAGGGAGGGTACACAATAGGAGACAACCTGAGGCTCAGGCTCCCACCCTGGGAATCAGGCCCCAGTACATTGTGGGAGAAGTGGTTGCATTATCACAGAAGGGCCTAAGCCCTCCCACCTGCCAGAGTCTTGGTCAAGAAGAGGTCCCCTCTACTTGCAGGGTGGTGGTGCCCACTGTGTCTGGTGAGTGTTGCCCTAAAGGCTGCATGTGCCTTTGAAGCACACCTGGGATTCAGCCACTTACCAAACACTCCCGAGTGGACACCACCCACAATATGACTGAAGATCCCTATGCAGACAAATAGTCATGAATGATAAAGATGTTTCAAAACAATTTATAAAGGAGTGGTACATCCTGCCCAGGAGAAATGGGGCTGGCCTTGGGTGTAGGGCCCAGAGTGGGAACTACAAGTCTGGTGGTTTAGTTGTACTGTGTATTCACCTCTCTGCAAGTATATAGACATTAATTTATATATAATTTATGCATATATTTCCTATAGCAGATACTTTCAGAATTCCAGAATGTCCCCAGCTTGTGGCAGCCATGACCATGGAAAGCTGAGACAGAAGCAAAGAAGAAACCAAGCAGAGACACAGCAAATCTTCACCTACCACCTGATTTCTTTCAGATCCTAGACCTGTACCTGGTTCTTATTTTCATGAATGGAATCTGTTCTCACTAGCCACCTCTGCTCACTGGCTTCTTTCCTGGAATTATGTGTTCTTTGTATTTCTCTCTTACTCCAGAAAGTCTCACACAGCCTGGGCACTTGAAATACATACAGACTGTTAAGTTACCCAATTTCTATAATAACAATTATCCATCACCCACATATATGTATTACATTTAATGGTTTGGAAAGTGCTTTCAGATAAATTATCTAATTTGTGTCCCAACCCCAGTTGTGTAGAGAAGTACCATGAGAGTCAGATGGTAAGTGGAACACATATTGGACAGGGAGGCAGGAGTCTTGGGTGCAAGTCCTGGTGTGACTACTTACTCATTCTGTGGTTTCAAGAAACTTTTCTCCTTCCCTATAAAATGAGGAAATTAGATCAGATTGGAGATAAAAGGTTTTTTTTTAAATTGAAGTATAGTTGCTGTACAATATTATATAAGTTACAAGTGTACAATGTAGTGATTCATAATGTTAAAGGTAATATTCCACTTATAAAGTATTTGCTATATTCCTTGTGATGTATAATATACCCTTGTAGTTTATTTTATACCTAATAGTTTGTACCTCTTAATCCCCTACCCTTATATGACCCCTCCTCACCCATTGGTACCCACTAGTTTGTTCTCTACATCTGTGAGTCTCCTTCCTTTTTGTTATATTCAAGAGTTTGTTGTATTTTTTAGATTCCACGTATAAGTGATAGCAGGCAGTTTTTGTCTTTGTCTATCTGACTTATTTCACTTAGCATAACGCCCTCCAAGTCCATCCATATTGTTGAAAATGATGAGATTTCATTTTTAATGGCTAGGTAGTGTTCCATTCTGTATATATACCATATCTCCTTTATAGATTGAGAATAAAAATGTGCACAATAAGCACCGGCTGCCTGAAACACTGTCGGGAGGCAGATTCTGAGGACATCTGGACTAAGGGATAAGAAGTTCCATGACTGGACAAGTGATATCTGCTGTGGATGAGAAGAGAGGGTATTTAAGAGCCCATTTCAGATCTGAGTGTTTGGGATTTTCAAGTGCTGTCCCCCGAGATCACTCAGGGAGCTCAAGGCAGAGCTGGGACTGGGCTCATTCCTCTACCAAATAAGCTTTCCACTTCCCCTTTCAAGCTCCACTGGGGGCACTGGACTCATAATTTACTTCGGCCCTAGGTACCCAGTAGAGATTTGCTGAGTATTTACTTTGTAGTTTGTTGATAGCCATTCTCCCAAATGATGTTTTTAAGATACCTTCGTGTTGTAGCTTGGATTGGTACTTTAGTATTACATATATTTAATGGATAAAGTTTGGTGAGTATACAGTTCAGAGAAGAAACTAAAAATCATATTTAACTCCACCATCCAGGGTAATCAGTGTGACACTTTAGTGTATTTCTTTTCAGGCTTTCATTCATATATTATACTATATATCAAATATTATATTATATATCACATATTATATCATGTATTATATATATATACTGGAAAATGTCAGTTTTCATTCCAATCCCAAAGAAAGGCAATGCCAAAGAATGCTCAAACTACCGCACAATTGTACTCATCTCACACACTAGAAAAGTAATGCTCAAAATTCTCCAAGCCAGGTTTCGCGTGAACCATGAACTTCCAGATGTTCAAGCTGGCTTTAGAAAAGGCAGAGGAACCAGAGTTCAAATTGTCAACATCCGCTGGATCATCAAAAAAGCAAGAGAGTTCCAGAAAAACATCTATTTCCGCTCCATTGACTCTGCCAAAGCCTTTGACTGTGTGGATCATAGCAAACTGTGGAAAATTCTGAAAGAGATGGGAATACCAGACCACCTGACTTGCGTCCTGAGAAATCTGTATGCAGGTCAAGAAGCAACAGTTAGAACCGGACATGGAACAACAGACTGGTTCCAAAAAGGGAAAGGAGTACGTCAAGGCTGTATATTGTCACCCTGCTTATTTAACTTCTATGCAGAGTACCTCATGAGAAACGCTGGGCTGGATGAAGCACAAGCTGGAATCAAGATTGCCGGGAGAAATATCAATAACCTCAGATATGCAGATGACACCACCCTTGTGGCAGAAAGTGAAGAACTAAAGAGCCTCTTGATGAAAGTGAAAGAGGAGTGTGAAAAAGTTGGCTTAAAGCTCAACATTCAGAAAACTAAGATTATGGCATCTGATCCCATCACTTCATGGCAAATAGATGGGGAGACAGTGGAAAGAGTGACAGACTTTATTTTGGGGGGCTCGAAAATCACTGCAGATGGTGACTGCAGCCATAAAATTAAAAGACGCTTGCTCCTTGGGAGAAAAGTTATGACCGACCTAGACAGCATATTAAAAAACAGAGACATTACTTTGCCAAAAAAGGTCCATCTAGTTAAGGCTATGGTTTTTCCAGTGGTCATGTATGGATGTGAGAGTTGGACTATAAAGAAAGCTGAGTGCTGGTGAATTGATGCTTTTGAAGTGTGGTGTTGGAGAAGACTCTTGAGAGTCCCTTGAACTGCAAGGAGGTCCCACCAGTCCATCCTAAAGGAAATCAGTCCTGAATATTCATTGGAAAGACTGATGCTGAAGCTGAAACTCCAATATTTTGGCCACCTGATGCGAAGAACTGACTCATTTGAAAAAACCCTGATGCTGGGAAAGATTGAAGGCAGGAGGAGAAGGGGACAACAGAGGTAGATGATGGTTGAGTGGCATCACCGACTCAATGGACATGAGTTTGAGTAAACTCTGGGAGCTTGTGATGGACAGGGAGGCCTGGCGTGCTGCAGTCCATGGAGTTGCAGAGTTGGACATGGTTGAGTGACTGAACTGAACTAAACTGAATCCCATGAGGGAAGTAGGGCAGGGGCTTCATATATCAAGGGGGGCTCAGAAACGGAAATGTCCAGAGTCAGCAAAGCTGCCCATGGAATCCCAACTGCAGCACACAGGTGCACACAATTTTTCTCATGTGTTCATTTTATGGCATGCACACATAAATAAGCTCAGTAAAATGTGTTGCTGTGATGTATAAGAAATGGACCCTCATGTCAAAGAGCTTATGAGACCAGTACGGGGGTAGTTGAGTCAAGGGCTCACTTCTGTCCAAGAGATATGAGTTCCAGTAGTTGCTGGGTCTTGACTGGGGCTTTGAAGGATGAGCAACATTAGAAAAAGCAGAGCATACGTGTGAGTACATTAGCAGCAGTTTCACTCACACACATTCCTGCCATCCTAATAAGTGCAGGGATCTGAAATACCAGACATAATCTGCATTAGTTTATCAGACTTGTTAGTCAGACCACTGAAGAGCACCAGTCTCAGCTGAAAGGAAGTAAGGTGAAGCATGACACATAAGCCACCAAGAAGCAGCTCTGGGACTGTGGCAGTGGATGTGCTACTTCTACGTGTGTATGTGGTGAGGGTGGGGGTTCAGTGGGACATGGGAAGAGATGCGACTGCCGGCACCATGAAACTCCAGGATCAACCCAAACTCCAGGGTGTCTGTTCAGTCACTTGCTCCTCATCATAGCCTCCCTCCACCTGCAAGCCTGGTTGGGAGCTTATCACCACCCACACTGCCAGTCCCCTCTACAATGTTCCCTCCCCACAGAAAAGGCTTCTAACCTCCTGGAGTCCTGTGACTCCCCTATTTATAATTGATGCATACATCCCTTCTAGCAACTTCTTAATTCCCTTCCTTCCTTGATTTTTCTCAATAGATTTATAACCATCTAGCATTCTATAAATTTTATTTGTTTCCCTTCGGTCTGTCTCCCTTCACTATAATGTGAGTTCCACGAAGAAAAAGATTTTTTTTTTACAATTGAAGTATAGTTGGTTTACAATGTTGTGCTAGATTCTGATATATATATATATATATATATATGCACACACTTTTTCCAATCCTCTTTTTATTCTAGATTATTATAAGATATTGAATATAGTTCCCGGTGCTATACACTAAATTCTTGTTTCTCTATTTTATGTATAGTAATTTTATATCCATTAATTCCAAGCTCCTAATCTATCTCTCCCCTCCTCTTTCCCCTTTGTGGCCATAAATCTGTTTTCTATGCCTGTCAATCTGTTTCCATTTTGTAAATAAATTCATTTGTAATATTTTTAAGATTCCACATATGATATATATTTGTCTTTCTCTGTCTGAATTTACTTAGTATGATGATTTCTAGGATGATCTATGTTATGTTGCTGCACATAACATTATTTCACTCTTTATTGGCTGAGTAATATTCCATTATATATATATTTTTGTGTGTGTATATATATGTATATATACACATACACACACCTATATATATACTTTGTCTTCTTTGTCCATTCATCTGTCAATGGACATTTTTGTTGCTTCCATGTCTTGACTATTGTAAATAGTGCTACTATGAACATTGGGGTGCATGTATCTTTTTAAATTACAGTTTTCCTCTTTTCAGGGTATACACCCTGAAGTGGGATTGCTGGATCATATGGTAACTTTAGTTTTCTAAGAAACTTCCATACTGTTTTCCATAGTGGCTACACCAGTTTACCCACCAACAGTATAGGAGGGTTCATGAGGGAAGGAATTTTTGGATGAGTTTGCCTCTTATATTCACTGCTGAGTTCCTCAGTCTCTGTAATAGTGCTTGGCACAGCATGGGTGCTCAACTAATATTTGTGAAATGAATGAGGTCTCACAAATCCTCTACCACCCATCAAGCCTGCAAAACCTCCCAGTACGCACAAGCACACACCCAGCCCACAGAGTGGTGACTGAGCACTGTTGTTACAGAGAACCACCTAGTTTGCTTGAACAGCTAAATCTGGTGTCCTTCCTCCAGTCTCTGTGTCACATGTGCCCCACATCCACCCACACTTGTGACTTGGGCCAGCTTCCCCTTCCCTCAACTCACATAATCCTTCCTCAAAGGGACTTCAAATTCCAGTTGAAACTCTGCTCTACTACTTCAAACTTTTCCCTAGTCCCATCCAATTTCTTGACATCCCTATCTACTGCTTTTTTCCTGGATGACAATTCAAGCCAATAAACATTGGCTTACTGTAGCACAAGGCCCAAAGCTGTTTCAACATTCATTCAACACACAATTATTAAGCACCCATATATAAGATGCCATACAAGGACAAAAAAGACATGATTCCTGTCCTTACGGAGCTCCCAGTCTAGTGTGGGAGTCTGGAATGTAACCAGATAAATACTAGTCTGGGTGATCAGTTCAGTGACAAACACCCAAGAGTTGTGGGAGCCCAAAAGAAGACCCTCAACCCAGGCTGGCTCCCAGAAGGAGAGGTTGTATGGGATGAGGTTTGAAGGATGGGAAGGAATTTGCCAAGTGATGAAGTAGGAAGAAAAAAAATGTTTTAGGCAGAGGAGGAAGCATGTGCCAAAATGTGGAAATGGGCAAGAATTGTTTTGTAAGGTAGGAGTGTTCCCATCTACATGGGGAGTGGAAGAGATGAGGCTGAAGAGGAAGGCAGACACAGGGTCTTGCAGACCATGGAGAAGAGTTTGGATTTTATCCAGGGGGCACTAGAGAGCTCCCTGAGGGTCTTTCCGGGGGTGTGGAGCATGGGTTGGAGGAGTTAAGCATGAACTCAGGGAAACAGGAGTCATTGCGTTATTCCAAGTGAGGGGGTGGGGTGAGATAAATTAGGACTTTGAGATTAACATATACACACTACAATATATAAAATAAGGAAACAACAAGGATATACTTATAGCACAAGAAACTATACTTGATATCTTGTAACAACTTATGATGGAAAAGAATATGAAAATGAATATATATATATATATATATATGAATCACTTTGCTATATGCCTGAAATTAGCACAACATTATGAATTAATTGGGCTTCCCTGGTGGCTTAGAGGGTAAAGCGTGTGCCTCCAATGCAGGAGACCCGGGTTATGAATTAATTATACCTCAATAAAAAAATATGGACAAGTGAGTGGTGAAAGATGATGATGGTAGCAGTGTGGGTATGGAGGTGGGGACAGACTCAAACTTGAATGGTAAGGAGGAGAGAAAAATCCCTGGACTTGGGGACTGGTTGGCCAGAGGGGAGGGGAAAGGATGCTTCAGAAAGGGAGAGATGCTGAGCCGGGGTAGAACCATGGTGGCTTTGAGGTGCTTGTGGGATATCCAAGGGGAGATATCCAGCAGACAATGAGACTCATGAGTGCCAACATTTCCCTCTAGTGGCTCTGTCCTGTCCATCTTCAGATTTTCCCTCTCATTTTCACCCCTAAGCCCTGTCATTTCTACCAGATCTCTTTGTTCATACCTCTCTTCCCTCTTCTTTGTGAGGCCATCAACTTGTCTGCCCACTTCCTTCCTATTACCTTATTCTCTGTTCCACCCCAATTAAATATCCCTAAATATGTCTGAGTACAACTGCATATTTCTAATTAATACATACTCTTTTTCCTGTCAGTTTCTTTCTCATAGTGAATTTTTAACTGCAGGTATACATATTAAGTCTTGACATAGAATCATCTGATCAGAGAATGTTGAGGTACTATTAGTAAATAGAAAGGTCCTTAGAATTGTAAAGCCGGGAGAGGGGAAGCAAATTGTCAAGGTCACACACAGTGAGCTCATAGCTGAGACAGACTAGATCCTGGTACTTCTGTATCCCAGGCTAGTGCTTGAGTGCATAGAGTGGATTGTTTCTAGCATAAAAAGGGTGCTGGGATACTGAGCAACCACCGAGGGTGGTCACTTGCCATGAAGACAAAAACAGGAGTTAGGAAATCTTCTCTTCCAAACTCCACCAGCAGAGAGTTGCTCTTCAGTTGACTCTAGCATTCCTGCTTCAAAATATGGGTTGTACTAGGCTGACCTCTGTCCCCCATGTGTTCTCACTGGGGTGAATGCCACCTGGCAAGTATTAGGTGTGCTATTGGGACCAGCCCATTGGAGGAGAATGGAGACAGGCATCTTCTTCTTCAACAGTATCTTCTTCGAGCAGAGACATGGGTGCTTCATTGGCCAGTCCAGAGATGACCTAGGGTTTGACATCCTTGTTCAAACAGTAGTTTCTGAGAGCCAGGAGCCCTATGAAGAGCAATGAAGATTAATTACCCACAAGGACAGGGTCCATCTCTTCCAGACTTTCCCTAGGGAGAGGGAAGGCATCACAATGGGAGTGGGGGAACCCCTGGGGCCTCCAACCCACTTGGTGGCTTCTCTGAGACATAGAATCTGTTACAGAGTTCATCCAATTCTCACAGAATTGCCAGTAATTATCACCCAGGGCAGGACACTTGGAGTCAAATTTCTTCCACACAACTTAGTAGCTGTGTGATATTGGACAACTTATCTAACCTCTCTGAACCCCAATTGCCAACTCTGTAAAATATAAGCAATTTGTATCCACCTTACATTGTTGTGAGATGCTTAAAGGAGAGTACGGATGTAAAAGAGCTCTATAAACTATAAACCTCTGCAAAAATGAGACAAAATTTTATTGTCAGGAATTCTTCCTACTGTCTGACCTCTAGCATTGACTCCTCTTGCTGTAGTTTTAGTTCATAGTCTCTTACTAATCCTTCTTCTTCAAAGTGGAATGAGGTGTCCTCCAAACAGTACCACTGCCTTCCTGAATCTTGTGAAGCTCCCATATTCCTTTTACTTAAAAATCGAGACTCAACTGGACATAGCCTCTGACTTCAGATCTTGAAGGTGTGGTTCCAAGCAGAGGTTGTATATGGGATCTGGGTGGCCTCCAGGGTGGGAGATGAAGGATGTGTGCTAAAAATTTGCTTCTTCCCCCAGCTGCCCTTCTTCCAATAGCAGAAAACCAGTCCCACAAGACCACCTCAGAAATTTACATTTTGAACATGCACCCCATATAAGTCCAGTGAAGAGTACCTCAGAACTGGGCTTCAAGGATAGCTGCCCAGATTTTTCAACATGGCTGGAGCCAGGAAGTAGCCCTCCTGTGTTCTTTGCAACTTAACACAAGGCAATATGCTTAGTTGCTCGGTCATGTCTGACTCTTTGTGACCCCATGGACTGTAGCCCACCGGGCTCCTCTGTTCATTCTGTACCTCTGCTCAACTTGATTGGTCAAGTTTTGATATTTTCCAGGTGGAGATAATAGTAATGAATCTAACCTCGATTGAAAATATTAATATTATAAGCCCCAAACTCTTCTATGCCCCCTATGTATTGATCCAGTTATTCTTTTTTTTAGTTTTTTAAAATTAATTTATTTTTTTATTGAAGGAATATTGCTTTACAGAATTTTTTTTTCCTGTCAAACCTCAACGTGAATCAGCCATAGGTATGCATATATCCCCTCCCTTTTGAACCTCCTCATCTCCCTCCCCATTCCACCCCTCCAGTTTGATAGAGAGCCCCTATTTGAGTTTCCTGAGCCATACAGAAAATTCCTGTTGGCTATCTATTTTACATATGGTAATGCAAATTTCCATGTTACTCATTCCATACCGTCTCCTCCCTTCTCCCCATGTCCATATGTCTATTCTCTATGTCTGTTTCTCCATCGTTGCCCTGTAAATAAATTCTTCAGTACTGTGTTTCTAGATTTCGTATATATGCGTTAGAATATGGTATTTATTTTAGTCTTTCTGACTCAGTTCATTTTGTATAATAGGTTCTAGGTTCATCCACCTCATTAGAACTGATTCAAATGTGTTCTTTTTTATGGCTGAGCAATATTCCATTGTGTATATGTACCACAACTTCTTTATTCATTCATCTGTCAATGGACATCTAGGCTGCTTCTATGTTCTAACTATTGTAAATAGTGCTGCAATGAACAATGGGACACATGTGTCCCTTTCAATTTTTGTTTCCTCAGGATATATGCCTAGGGGTGGGATTACTGTGTCACATGGTGGCTTTATTCCTAGTTTTTTAAGGAATCTCAGTAACGTCTTCCATAGTGGCTGTACTTTTCTCCACATCCTCTCCAGAATTTAGTTTGTAGACCTTTTGATGAGGGCCATTCTGACTGGTGTGAAGTGATATCTCATTGTAGTTTTGATTTGCATTTCTCTAATAATGAGTGGTGTTGAGCATCTTTTCATGTGTTTGTTAGATATATGTATGTCTTCCCTGGAGAAATGTCTGTTTAGATCTTTTCCCCACTTTTTGATTGGGTTGTTGTTTTTCTGGTATTGAGTTGTATGAGCTGCTTATATATTTTGGAAAGTAATCCTTTGTCAGTTGTTTCATTTGACATTGTTTTCTCCCATTCTGAGGGTTGTCTTTTCACCTTCCTTATAGTTTCCTTTGCTGTGCAAAAACTTTTAGGTTTAATCATGTCTCACTTGTTTACTTTTGTTTTTTTTCCCCATTACTCTAGGAGGTGGGTCATAAAGGATCTTGCTTTGATTTATGTCATCGAGTGTTCTGCCTATGTTTTCCTCTAAGAGTTTGATAGTTTCTGATCTTACATTTAGGTCTTTAATCCATTTTGAGTTTATCTTTGTGTATGGTGTTAGGAAGTGTTCTGATTTCATTCTTTTACATGTAGCTGTCCATGTTTCCCAGCACCATTTATTGAAGAAACTGTCTTTGCCCCATTGTATATTCTTTCCTCATTTGTCAAAAATAAGGTACCCACAGGTGCATGAGTTTATTTCTGGAGTTTCTATCTTGTTCTGTTGGTCTATATTTCTGTTTTTGTGCCAGTACCATACTGTGTTGATGACTGTAGCTTTGTAGTATAATCTGAAGTCAAGAAGGTTGAGTCTTCCAGCTCCATTCTTCTTTCTCAAGACTGCTTTGGCTATTCAGGGTCTTTTGTGTTTCCATATGAATTGTGAAATTTTTTGTTCTACTTCTGTGAAAAATGCCATTGGTAATTTGATAGGGATCACACTGAATCTGTAGATTGCATTTGGTAGTATGGTCATTTTCACAATATTGATTCTTCCTACCCAGGAACATGGAATACCTCTCCATCTGTTTATGTCATCTTTGATTTCTTTCATTATTGTCTTATAATTTTCTGTGTACAGTTCTTTTGTCTCCTTAGGTAGGTTTATTCCTAGATATTTAATTATTTTTGTTGCAATGGTGAACAGGATTGATTCCTAAATTTCTCTTTCTGATTTTTCATTGTTAGTATATAGAAATGCAAGTGATTTCTGTGTATTGATTTTGTATCCTGCAACTTTGCTCAATTCACTGATTTGCTCTAGTAATTTTCTGATACTATCTTTAGGGTTTTCTACATACAGGATCATGTCATCTGCAAACAGTGAGAGCTTTACTGCTTCTTTTCTGATCTGTGTTCCTTTTATTTCTTTTTCTTTTATGATTGTTGTAACTAGGACTTCCAGAACTGTCTTGAATAATAGTGGTGAAAATGGACACCCTTGTCTTGTTCCTGATCTTAGGGGTAACGCTTTTAGGTTTTCCACCATTGAGAATAATGTGTGCTGTAGGCTTATCATTTATGGCCTTTACTATGTTGAGGTAGGTTCCTTCTATGTCCATTTTTGGAAGAGCTTTTGGGTGCTGAACTTTGTCAAAGGCTTTTTCTGCATCTATTGAGATTATCATATGGTTTTTATTTTTCAATTTGTTAATATGGTGTATCACATTGATTGATTTCCATATATTGAAGAATCCTTGCATCCCCAGAATAAACCCAACTTGACCATGGTGTATGAGGTTTTTGATGTGTTGCTGAATTCTGTTAGGTAAAATTTTGTTGAGGATTTTTGCATCTATGTTCATCAGTGATATTGACCTGTAGTTTTCTTTTTTTGTGTTGTCTTTTTCTGGTTTTGGCATCAGGGTGATGGTGGCCTCATAGAATGAGTTTGGAGGTGTTCCTTCCAGTGCAATTTTTTGAAAGAGTTTTAGAAAGATAAGCATTAGCTCTTCTCTAATGTTTGATAGAATTCTCCTTTGAAGCCATCTGGTCCTGGGTTTTTGTTTTTGGGAGATTTTTGACCACAGCTTCAATTTCAGTGCTTGTAATTGGGTTGTTCATAATTTTTATTTCTTCTTGGTTTAGTCTTGGAAGATTGAGCTTTTCTAAGAATCTGTCCATGTCTTCCAGGTTGCCTATTTTATTGCCATATAGTTGTTCATAATAGTCTCTTATAATCCTTTGTATTTCTGCATTGTCTGTTGTAACCTCTCCTTTTTCATTTCTAATTTTGTTGATTTGATTCTTTTCTCTTTTCTTCTTAATGAGTCTGGATAAAGGTTTGTCAATTTTGTTTCTCTTCTTAAAGAACCAGCTTTTAGTTTTATTAATCTTTATTATTGTTTCTTTCACTTCACTTTCATTTATTTCTGATCAGATCTTTATGATTTCTTTCCTTCTGCTAATTTTGGTGTGTTTTTTTGTTGTTGTTGTTCTTCTTCTTTTTCCAGTTGCTTTAGGTGTAAACTTAGCTTGTCTATTCGATGTTTTTTTTGTTTCTTGAGGTATGATTGTATTGCTATAAACCTCCCTTGAATTGCTTTTGCTGCATCCCATAAGTTTTGAGTTGTTGTGTTTCATTATCATTTGTTTCTAGAAATTTTTTGATTCCCCTTTTGAATTCTTCAGTAACCTGTTGGTTATTTAGAAACATGTTGTTTAATCTCCAAGTGTTTGGGTTTCTTACCGTTTTTATCTTGTAATTGATATCTAGTCTCATAGCATTGTGGTTGGAGAAGATGTTTGATACCATTTCAATTTTCTTAAATTTGCTGAGGTTTGATTTGTGACCCAAGATGTGGTCTATCCTAGAGAATGCTCCATGTGCACCTGAGAAGAAGGTGTATTCTTCTGCATTTGGATGGAACGTCCTGAAGATATCAATGAGATCCAGCTCATCTAATGTATCATTTAAGACTTGTGTTTCCTTATTAATTTTCTGTTTTGTTGATCTGTTCATTAGTGTGCGTGGGGTGTTAAAGTCTCCTACTGTTATTGTATTACTGTCATTTTCTCTTTTTATGTCTGTTAGTGTTTGTCTTATGTATTGAGGTGCTCCTATGTTGGGTCCATAGATATTTACAACTGTTATATCTTCATCTTGGATTGATCCCTTGATCATTATGTAGTGTCCTTCCTTATCTCTTGTAATCTTCTTTATTTTAAGGTCTATTTTTTCTGATATGAGGATTGTGACTCCAGCTTTCTTTTGCTTCCCATTTGCATGGAATATATTTTTCCATCCTCTCATTTTCAGTCTATATGTGTCTTGAGGTCTGAAGTGGGTTTCTTGTAGACAGCATATATATGGGTCTTGTTTTTGTATCCATTCAGCCAGTCTGTGTCTCTTGGTTGAAGCATTTAATCCATTTCCATTTAAAGTAATTATTGATATATATGTTCCTATTGCCATTTTCTTAATTGTTTGTGGTTGATTTTGTAGATCTTTTTTCTTCTCTTGTATTTCTTGACTATGTAAGTCCCTTTAACATTTGTTGTAAAGCAGGTTTGGTAGTACTGAATTCTCTTAACTTTTGCTTGTCTGAAAAGCTTTTTTATTTCTCCATCAATTTTGAATGAGATCATTGCCAGATACAGTAATCTTGGTTGTAGATTTCCCCCTTTCGGTACTTTAAATATATCCTGCCATTCCCTTCTGGCCTGCAGAGTCTCTGCTGAAAGGTCAGCTGTTAAGTGTATGGAGTTTCCCTTGTGTGTTACTTGTTGCTTCTCCCTTGCTGCTTTTAATATTCTTTCTTTGTGTTTAGTCTTTGTTATTTTGATTAATATGTGTCTTGAAGTGTTTTTCCTTGGGTTTATCCTGTATGGGACTCTTTGTGCCTCTTGGACTTCATTGACTATTTCCTTCTCCATGTTGGGGAAATTTTCAACTATAATTTCTTCAGTAATTTTCTCATACCCTTTCTTTTTCTCTTCTTATTCTGGGACCACTATAATTCGAATGTTGGTGCGTTTGACATGGTCCCAGATGTCTCTGAGACTGTCCTCAGCTCTTTTCATTCTTTTTACTGATTCTTTTATTCTTATATCCATAGGAGGTTAAGGTTTATATTACCCAAATTTTACAAAAAAGGAAACTGAGACACAGAAAGATTAAGTAACTTGCCCATGATTTCTGTTTTAGGTGACATAGGTCAGATTATGCTACAGTAATAAATATCACCCAAATCTCTGCGACTTCAAAAGAAAGTTTACTCTCTCATTTTATATGTCTACCATGGGTCAGCAGGAGGGTTCTATGACCCAGGCTGGGGGGACAGCTACCATCTTATAATACCACCATCTCCACATGGACTTTCTCCATCACCAAGACTGTGGAAGAGGAAGATGGATAATTGAAGACCTGCAACTAAACGTTTAAATCCTGCCTATCACAATCCCACAGCTAGCGAAAAATTGATGTTTTCTTCCTCGAGGAGTGGGGAGACAGGCATAAAGAAAGCATTGTTTGTCATCAGGAAATTCTCAGCATCTAAGTTTCATCTCTTCTCTTGTAGTTTGGGATGATGTCACCCCAGACTCCTTTACACAAGCCTCCCTCAGCTTCCTGACATCAGCTCAGGAGGATGTGGTAGGACATCACCTCAGGAGGATGTGGTAGGAGCTGCAGACAGCAAACTAAAGCTCTGCTAATGTTCTCTGCTCACCAGGACCAAGATCTCCCAATTTGCTCTGGCTTTCCTGTCTATTATGCTCTAACATTCTAAAAAATCAACAGAAAAGGATTTCTGTGAACCTGAGCTAGTGGCAGGGGTGGAGTGAAGTGCACCTCACCAGAAGCATGTGTACTCCTACCCCTCCAAGCTCAGAGAATAGAAGAGGACACTGGACTGAGACTTCTTCCAGGAGTAGGGTTGAAAGCACCTTGGGAACTTGAGGGGTTAGGTGGCAAGGGTCATGGGAGAGACACTGAACAGTCAGGGAGAGGCCCTACTCTCCCAACCCTTCCACTTTCCCCAAGCCATGCCCATTGCTGGCTGTCTCACGGGAGGTGCTATTGGCCATTTCTACTGGGGGCACAGGAAGAGAGCAGTGGGACACTGATAAAGAGGGAGGCTTGGGAATCAGGCAGCCCAGGGTTAAATTTTTGCTAGCTGTGGGATTGTGATAGGCATCACCAAGGGTTCATCAATGTCAAGCTTTCTGTATTTCCAGGTACACAGAGATTATATGTTTCCACTTGTTTAAAGTTAGATGTGGCCACAGGTCCTGCCACAGACCAGGCAGAATGGACTGTACAACCTGGTGCCTATAGATGCAAAAGCTTCTTGAGGGTGGTGACCATGCATCTCTTGTTCACCATTCCTATCACATGGCTGTTGCCCAGTAAAGAATAGGGGTCAAGCTGTATTCATCTTTGTGACCAGCACAGTGCCTGAGCTTGTTTGTCAAATGAATGGAAAGATGAGTCCTCCTCCTTGGGTAAGTTGCTTCATGTCTCTGAGATTAATTTTCCTTATTCTTCAAATAGGCATCATAATCCTGGTCTCATCTAGCTCCTGAGGACAGTCATCAGAATGAGAAAGGCAAAGTCAGTTGGCATACTTTGGAAAGGATCTGAAGAAATATTGGTATTATCTGTCCTTTTTTCCACCTTCTATTTACAGATGCAATGTCAGTTCAGTTCAGTTCAGTCACTGAGTCGTGTCCGACTCTTTGCGACCCCATGAATTGCAGCACACCAGGCCTCCCTGTCCATCATCAACTCCCAGAGTTCACTCAGACTCAAGTCCTTCCAGTCCGTGATGCCATCCAGCCATCTCATCCTCTGTCATCCCCTTCTCCTCCTGCCCCGAATCCCTCCCAGCATCAGAGTCTTTTCCAATGAGTCAACTCTTCGCATGAGGTGGCCAAAGTACTGGAGTTTCAGCTTTAGCATCATTCCTTCCAAAGAAATCCCAGGGCTGATCTCCTTCAGAATGGACTGGTTGGATCTCCTTGCAGTCCAAGGGACTCTCAAGAGTCTTCTCCAACACCACACTTCAAAAGCATCAATTCTTCGGCGCTCAGCTTTCTTCACAGTCCAACTCTCACATCCATACATGACCACTGGAAAAACCATAGCCTTGACTAGACGGACCTTTGTTGGCAAAGTAATGTCTCTGCTTTTCAATATGCTATCTAGGTTGGTCATAACTTTTCTTCCAAGGAGCAAGCGTCTTTTAATCTCATGGCTGCAGTCACCATCTGCAGTGATTTTTGGAGCCCAAAAAAATGAAGTCTGACACTGTTTCTATTGTTTCCCCATCTATTTCCCATCAAGTGATGGGACCAGATGCCATGATCTTAGTTTTCTGAATGTTGAGCTTTAAGCCAACTTTTTCACTCTCCACTTTCACTTTCATCAAGAGGCTTTTTAGTTCCTCTTCACTTTCTGCCATAAGGGTGGTGTCATCTGCATATCTGAGGTTACTGATATTTCTCCCGGCAATCTTGATTCCAGCTTGTGCTTCTTCCAGCCCAGCATTTCTCATGATGTACTCTGCATAGAAGTTCAATAAGCAGGGTGACAATATACAGCCTTGATGTACTCCTTTTCCTATTTGGAGCCAGTCTGTTGTTCCATGTCCAGTTCTAACTGTTGCTTCCTGACCTGCATGTAGGTTTCTCAGGACGCAGGTCAGGTGGTCTGGTATTCCCATCTCTTTCAGAATTTTCCAGTTTATTGTGATCCACACAGTCAAAGGCTTTGGCATAGTCAATAAAGCAGAAATAGATGTTTTTCTGGAACTCTCTTGCTTTTTCCATGATCCAGCAGATGTTGGCAATTTGGTCTCTGGTTCCTCTACCTTTTCTAAAATGAGCTTGAACCTCTGGACGTTCACTGTTCACGTATTGCTGAAGCCTGGCTTGGAGAATTTTGAGCATTACTTTACTAGTGTGTGAGATGAGTGCAATTGTGTGGTAGTTTGAGCATTCTTTGGCATTGCCTTTCTTTGGGACTGGAATGAAGACTGACCTTTTCCAGTCCTGTGGCCACTGCTGAGTTTTGCAAATTTGCTGGCATATTGAGTGCAGCACTTTCACAGCATCATCTTTCATGATTTGAAATAGCTCAACTGGAATTCCATCACCTCCACTAGCTTTGTTCAGAGTGATGCTTCCTAGGGCCCACTTGACTTCACATTCCAGGATGTCTGGCTCTAGGTTGGTGATCACACCATCATTATTATCTGAGTCATGAAGATCTTTTTTTATATTTCTTCTGTGTATTCTTGCCACCTCTTCTTAATATCTTCTGCTTCTGTTAGGTCCATACCATTTCTGTCCTTTATTATGACCATTTTTGCATAAAACCTTCCCTTGGTATCTCTAATTTTCTTGAAGAGATCTCTAGTCTTTCCCATTCTATTGTTTTCCTCTATTTCTTTGCATTGATCACTGAGGAAGGCTTTCTTATCTCTCCTTGCTATTCGTTTGAACTCTGCATCCAAATGGGTATATATTTCCTTTTTTCCTTTGCCTTTCACTTCTCTTCTTTTCACAGCTATTTGTATGGCCTCTTCAGACAACCATTTTGCCTTTTTGCATTTCTTTTTCTTGGGGATCATCTTGAGCACTGCCTCCTGTACTATGTCATGAACCTCCATGCATAGTTCTTCAGGCACTCTGTCTATCAGATCTAATCCCTTGATTATATTTGTTACTTCCACTGTGTAGTCATAAGGGATTTGATTTATATCATACCTGAATTGTTTAGTGGTTTTCCCGACTTGCTTCAGTTTAAGTCTGAACCTGACAATAAGGAGTTCATGATTTGAGCCACAGTCAGCTCCTGGTCTTGTTTTTGCTGACTGTATACAGCTTCTCCATTTTTGGCTGCAAAGAATATAATCAGTCTGATTTTGGTATTGACCATCTGGTGATGTCCATGTGCAGAGTCTTCTTTTGTGTTGTTGGAAGAGGGTGTTTGCTATGACCAGTGTGTTCTCTTGGCAGAACTCTATTAGCCTTTGCCCTACTTCATTCTGTACTCCAAGGCCAAATTTACCTGTTACTCCAGGTATTTCTTGATTTCCTACTTTTGCATTCAAGTCCCCTATAATGAAATGGACATCTTTTTTGAATGTTAGTTCTAGAAGGTCTTGTAAGTCTTCATAGAACCATTCAACTTCAGCTTCTTCAGCATTACTTGTCAGGGCATAGATTTGGATTTCTGTAATATTGAATGATTTGCCTTGGAAACGAACAGAGATCATTCTGTCATTTTTGCGATTGCATCCAAGTACTGCATTTCGGACTCTTGTTGACCATGATGGCTACTCCATTTCTTCTAAGGGATTCCTACCCACAGTAGTAGATATAATGGTCTTCTGAGTTAAATGCACCCTTTCCAGTCCATTTTAGTTCGCTGATTTCTAAAATGTCGATGTTCATTCTTGCCATCTCCTGTTTGACCACATCCAATTTGTCTTGATTCATGTACCTAACATTCCAGGTTCCTATGCAATATTGCTCTTACAGCATTGGACTTTACTTCCATTACCAGTCACATCCACAGCTGGGTGTTGTTTTTGCTTTGGTTCCTTCTCTTCATTCTTTGTGGATTTATTTCTCCACTGACCTCCAGTAGCATATTGGGCACCTACTGATCTGGGGAGTTCATCTTTCAGTGTCCTTTCTTTTTTGCCTTTTCATACTGTTCATGGGATTCTCAAGGCAAGAATACTGAAATGGTTTGTCATTCCCTTCTCCAGTGGACCACATTTTGTCAGAACTCTCCACCATGACCCGTCCATCTTGGGTGGTCCTACACAGCATGGCTCATTGTTTCAGTAAGTTAAACAAGGCTGTGGTCCATGTGACCAGATTGGTTAGTTTTCTGTGATTGTGGTTTTCAGTCTGTCTGGCCTCTGATGGAGGATAAGAGGCTTATGGAAGCTTCCTGATGGGAGAGATTGACTGAGGGGAAACTGGGTCTTATTCTGATGGGCGGGACCATGCTCAGTAAATCTTTAATCCAATTTTCTATTGAAGAGCAGGGCTGTGTTCCCTCCCTGTTATTTGACCCGAGGCCAATCTATGGTGGAGGTAATGAAGATAATGGCGACCTCCTTCAAAAGGTCCCATGCAGGCACTGATACACTCAGTGCCCCCAATCCTGCAGCAGGCCACCACCGACCCACGCCTCCACCAGACTCCTGGACACTCACGGGCATGTCTGAGTCAGTCTCTTGTGGGGTCACTGCTCCTTTCTCCTGGGTTCTGGTGTGCACAAGGTTCTGTTTGTACCCTCCAAGATTCTGTTTCCCCAGTCCTGTGTAAGTTCTGGTGGCTCTATGGTGGTTAATGGTGACCTCCTCCAAGAGGGCTTATGCCATACCTAGGTCTACTGCACCCAGAGACCCTGCCCCCGCAGCAGTCCACTGCTGACCCATGCCTCCTCAGGAGACACCCAAATACAGTTCTGTCTCAGTCTCTGTGGGGTCTCTGGGTCCTGGTGCACACAAGGTATGTTTGAGCCCTCTGAGTATCTCTGGCGGGTGTGGGGTTTGATTGTAAACGTGATTTCACCCCTCCTACCATCTTGCTGGGGCTTCTTCTTTGCCTTTGGATGTGGGATATCTCCTCAAAGTCGCTCCAGCACCATGCAGCCACTGCTCCAGCGCCTACCATCTTGTTGAGGCTTAAGTATCCCAGATAAAAATGACATGGAAAGCTTACTACAGGGTATCATACCCTTGGTAGATGCCACTCTAGTGTAGTCTTTCTGGAGAGATGGAAATGTCACGTGAGTGTATGTTCCTCGGTTCTTTGTCTCGTCACTACAAAGATTTGGAGCAACGGACATTAAAGCCCTTGGCGCATCACAGCTCTCGGGTCTTGGACAAACCGTGTTACAGCTCCATTTTATTTAAAAGATAGCAGGAGAGTGAGAGAGAGGGAGAGAGAAAGAGAGAGCGTGAGCACACGCGGGAGATAGAGTCCTAGAGAAAGCGCTTTGGCTCCTCCTTTTATATGTTTTTTCTTCCACCTGGGCCTGCCCTGTGCAAATTGGGCTTAGCCAGGAGTGCTGTTTGTTCTGCCTGAAGTTTTCACTCTGGTCCTCGGACCTTCCTTTGACCTTCCTTGTCTTTTAGCCACCGCCATTTTGGACTCCTTTTCCCTATTCTACCTACCTAACATTCCCCCCTCAAGAGATGGGAGGCCCAATTCTTTGGGAATAGGGGCGTCGAGGTCTTTCTGGCTACTTCCTGCTGAACTGGGGCGGCGAGGGGTATTGGGCCTCCCCCTCTTGCTAGTCTCAATCCTCAGAGTCCTTATAGCAGTGTCCAAGGGTGTGTGATATTTTCCGTGGTCAGCTGTAGTTTTATATCTTTGTTGAACTGGCACTGCATGTTGTAGCTGGTTGACCTGGGCAGAGACAAAACAGGTTAGACAATTGACAGTACATGGAATAATCATAGGCATCATCAATATAGCATAACAAGGACTAGTAGGGACATTGGTCAATTTTAAATTCACATGGCCAGGATGGCTCAAGTCCCTCTTTGTTCAGGGATCAGAAGATCTATCTCCTGTCTGTTTTGGAGTACAGTCTCTGTCAAGCTGTGTTGGCTCCTTAGAGTTATCCTGAGAAATCTTATCCCCAGAAACCAGATTTTGGGGGTGTCCATTAGAATGACACTCATTGGTAGTTCTGAATAGGTATCTGAGATCTCCCAGGGGCTCACAGGTGTATTGAGTGTCCTCTTCTGTTTTCTTCCATGGCTTGACTCGTGAGTAGTGAATCTAGGAGTCATGTCCTGGTACCTTGACTTCTGTGGGGGTAGAAAGTATTACAGGGTAGGGGCCCTTCCATGTGGGCTGGACTTTAATTAGGACTTGAGTCCCTGGAGCATATAGTGGTGACTCTTTAGAATCTTTTGGGTCCTGGTTCATACCCCACAAGCGTATATCCTGTTGGAATTGCCCAATGGCTATGGTATAAGACTGGAGGGTCTGAACCTCTGGATCTAGGAAGAGGTCATTGACATAAACAAAAGGTCTCCCATATACCATCTCATAAGGACTAAGACCAACCTGTTCCTTAGGGGCAATGCGGGTGCGGAGGAGAGCTATTGGTAAAGCCTCCTTCTATCCCAGGGAGGTCTCCTGGGTTATCTTTTTTTATCGCTGATTTTAAGAATTGATTGGCTCTTTCTACTTTTCCTGAAGATTGAGGCCTCCAGGCACAATGGAGATAATAAGTAATGCCCAATGCTTTCGAGACTCCTTGGGTGACCTTAGAAGTAAATGATGTCCCATTGTCACTTTGTAATGACTTGGGCAGACCAAATCTTGGAATGATTTCATGGAGCAGTTTTTTTACCACCTCCTCAGCCTTCTCAGTCCGGGTGGGAAAGCCTTCAATCCATCCTGTGAATGTATCTATCATGACTAATAAGTATTTATACCCTTGAGAAACTGGCATCTGGGTGAAGTCCCTCTGCCAGTCCTCTCCTGGGTACGCCCCACGTCATTGGACGGGCTGGGCCAGCTGGGGTCTTCGAGCTCCTTGAGGGTTGTTTAATTGGCAAATGGGACAAGAGGAGACCACCTGTCTTATAGTTGTTTGGAGGCCTGTTCCTCTGAAGGACCTTTTTAGTAATCTTTGGAGGGCCTTTTCTCCTAAATGAGTAGTGGCATGTAAGGAGTTAACCAACTTCCATTGGAGGTTTGCAGGCAGGAAAAGGAGTCCCTCCTTTTGGAACCACCCCATATGATCTTCTTGAAAGCCCTCGCTCTTAGCTTTAAGAGTCTCACCTTCAGTATATGAAGGAGTTTCTGGCAAATTAGTCTGTGGAACTAAGGTGGCAATCCCTATTAGGTCATGGTTCTGTAATGTTGCTCTCCTAGCTGCCTGATCAGCTGCTTGGTTCCCTCGTGCCACTTCCGTGTTCCCTTTTTGGTGTCCTTTACAGTGGGAGACTGAAACCTCAGTGGGCAGATGGACTGCCTCCAAGAGTCTAAGAATCTGATCACCATATTTGATTGGGGACCCTCGAGTGGTCAAGTGGCCCCTTTCTTTCCATACAGCCGCATGTGCATGTAGCACCAGAAAGGCATACTTGGAGTCAGTGTAAATGGCTATTCTTTTTCCTTTTCCCAGCTATAAAGCTCGAGCCAGGGCTATGAGCTCAGCTAATTGGGCTGAAGTACCTGGTGGCAGAGGCTTAGCCTCTATGGTCTCAAAATTGGAGACTACTGCATACCCGGCTCTTCTTTTTCCATCCAAGACAAAGCTGCTTCCATCAGTGTACCAGATTTCCTCAGGATTGGTCAGAGGATCTTCTGACAATCCCTCTTGGGGTTTTGTCCAGTGATCCAAGGTTTCTAGACAAGAGTGAAACGGGAGAGAGCCCTCGGGGGTAGGTAGAAGGGTGGCTGGGTTAAGAACCTCACAAGGGGATATAGTGAGGCCTGGATTTTCCATCAGCATTACTTGATATTTGAGGATTCTTTGATCAGACATCCATAAATGGCCTCTCCCATTTAAGAGTTGTTTTACTTGGTGGCTGGTAAAAATAGTTAGTTTGCCCCCAAAGGAGAGTTTTAAAGCATCTTCTATCATGATTGCAATAGCTGCAAGATTTCGAAGGCAGGGGGCCAGCCTCGGAAAGTTGGATCGAGCCTCTTGGATAAGTAAGCTACAGGCTGGGGCTCAGATCCCAACCTTTGAGTTAACACTCCCAAGGCTATTCCCTCTCTTTCATGGACATAAAGTTGGAATGCTTTTTCTGGGTCTGGCAACCTCAAGGCAGGTGCCTGAGTTAAGGCCTGTTTTAGTGTAGCCTCTGCCTCCTTTTGAGGAGTTCCCCACATCAGTGGGATTGAATCATCTCGTCCCTTTAAGCTTTCATATAAGGGCTGGGCAATTAGACCATAGTTGGGTATCCAGATTCTACAATAACCAGTTAGCCCCAGGAAAGCTCGCAATTGTTTTCGAGTCGTGGGGGAGGGCAACTGGAGGATTCCTTGTACCCGATCAGAGGACAGCCTCCTGGACCCGTGTGTAATCTGAACTCCCAGGTAAGTGACCTTTGTCTCGACCATCTGTGCCTTAGCACGGGAGACTTTATATCCCCTTTCTGCCAAGAAGTTTAGAACCTCAATTGCACGTTGTTGGGCACTTTTCTCATCTGGAGAGCAGATTAGTAGGTCATCTATGTATTGTAATATTTTCCCATTAGGTCCCAGGTCTAGATAGAAGATCCCGGCTAAGGGCCTGTCCAAACAGGTGGGGGCTATCTCTGAACCCCTGAGGTAATACTGTCCAAGTCATCTGTTGGTGTTTTTCTCCTGGGGCCTCCCACTCAAAGGCAATAAGGTATTGGGATTCTTTAGCCAGTGGTATGCAAAAAATGCATCTTTGAGATCCAAGACTGTAAGCCATTTGGCACTGGGTGGGATTTCTCCCAAGATTACATAGGGATTGGGTACTGTGGGATGGAGGGGGACTACAGCTTCATTTATAATCCGGAGATCTTGAACCATTCGCCAGGTTCCGTCTTTTTTCTTTACTGAGAGGATTGGGGTGTTACATGGCGAACTGGTGGGGACCAATAGCCCACAAGCAAGGAATTTATTTATTAAAGGCTGTAGTCCCTCCCGAGCCTCTCTTTTGAGAGGATATTGTTTCCGGTTAGGAAACCGAGTGGGATCTCGGAGGACAATGATGACTGTTTCAGCTTGGTGGGCTCGTCCAGGAATCCCCTGATCCCACACCTGGGGGTTAATTTTGTCTTCCCATAGTTTTTGGTCCCTCTCTATTGAAGGTATAATGGGTTCTTCAGTGGTAACCAGGAGCTGTAGAGCTTTAGGGGCTGAAAAACTTCCCATCACAAGGGTGGTCCCCAGTTTAGTGAGTATATCTCTTCCCAATAAGGGGGTAGGACACTCAGGGACCACCAGAAACTGGTGGGAAAATATTTGTCCATCCCAGCAACAAAGAAGTGCTCGGGTGAATCTTTTAGTAGTTGCTTTTCCTGTAGCACCCAAAATGGTACAGGTTTGGGAGGAGAAGGCTCCGGAGTAGGAGATCAAGACAGAGTAGGTAGCCCCTGTGTCAACCAAGAAATTCTCAGACCTACCTGCCACATCCAGTTGCACCCTTGACTCCAGCCCCATGATGGTTATCTGTGACAGGCGGGCGGGCTGGCTGGAGCAGGCCGCTTCAGTCCTCTTGAACCATCATGAGGGTAGGCTTGGTGCTTGACCTTGAGGCTCTTGGGTCCCGAGGGCAGAGTGCCACCCAATGTCCCAGTTGATGGCATTTGTGGCAAGCCATTCCAGGAGACTTGTCACGGTTTGGACACTCTTTGGCCCAATGCCCCGCCTGTCTACAGATCAGGCATCTGTCTCGTGCCTTGTCCCTCAAGGACTCGGGGTTTACCATAGGGCTTCTCTGGAGGGTGGCCAGCATCTGGGCATGCCTTGTCTCTTTCTTTCTCTCCTTCTCCTGGGCCTTGGCCTCCCTCTCCTGTTCTCTGTTATAAAAAAAAAAAGGCTGTCTGGACCATCTCATCTAAAGAGGCAGCAGGGTCCTGCTGTCGTAGCTGCTGTAACTTAATTCTGATATCTGATGCACATTGGGACAGGAATTTGTCCTTTAAAATCACCCGTCCCTCATAAGAGTCTAAGTCCAGGTTGGTAAACTTTTGGAGTGCCTCTTTTAGCCTCTCCAGAAAGGCAATGGGGTTCACATTGGGCTCCTGAGTTATTGCTGAGACTGGGCACAGTCCCACAAGTAATAGGCTTCTTTCTGTTTCCATAGGTAGACTTCCTTAGGGGTGAGTCTTTCTGAAGCTTATCCTACCCAGAACGGTTGCAACCTGAGAGCCAGGCGTCCCCCAGTCAGGGTGCAGATCCCCAGGCAGGCTGAGGCGTGACAGCCTCCTAGAGATCGAATCCCCGGGCAGGTCGAGGCATGACGGCCTCCCGAGGATTGGGTCCCTGGGCAGGTCGAGGCGTGATGACCTCCTGGGACCCCTGGAACTAAAGGATCCCCGAACAGGTTGAGGCGTGACAACCTTTCAAAGACCGATCCCTAGGCAGGTCAAGGCATGATGACCTCCTGGGACCCCCCGGACTGGAGTTTGGGCATCCCCAAGATCTCCAGTGTTACCAATGCTGGGTAGAATTAAGAGATTTGTTTTGCCCACTGTGGACAGGAATAGATATGATGTAAGTTCATCCTACCCAGTACTGTTGCAACCTGAGAACCAGGCGTCCCCGGGTCAGGGTGCAGATCCCCAGGCAGGCTGAGGCGTGACAGCCTCCTAGACATCGAATCCCTGGGCAGGTCGAGGCGTGACGGCCTCCCGAGGATTGGGTCCCTGAGCAGGTCGAGGCGTGACGACCTCCTGGGACCCCTGGGACTAAAGGATCCCCGAACAGGTTGAGGCGTGACAACCTTTTGAAGACCGATCCCTAGGCAGGTCAAGGCGTGATGACCTTCTGGGACCCCCTGGACTGGAGTTTGGGCGTCCCCAAGATCTCCAGTGTGACCAGTATTGGGTAGGATTAGGGGGTTGGATATTATAGAGTATTTCCCTCCCAAGGCCAACTATTTTCTGGTTGTCTCTCCAGAAGATTGTAGAAACCTTGTGGGTCTGGATGGGGCTCAGGAAAAGAGCATGAAACAGGAGGGAAGGGGGCAGAGCTCAACCTTTGAAAGAATGACATAGCACAAGGGTATAATGTAAACCGCTTAAAATCAGTTGGGTCCAAGATGACAAGTCAACTTCAAGTAAACCTTAATCCCCCATCTATAAGCCAACAGACACACCCAGAGGTGGCAAGATAGCTCCAAGTCACAAAGTCAAAAGAGGGAGGAGTGGGTGGTTCCCAAATGGCTGGGATGATCCTCTCACTCATTAGCATATGAATTTCATCCCCTCACAAAACCTAGCCAGGCCTAATACCATGACCGAAGCCCTTGCCCTCGGCAATGGTTCACACCCTGAAGAGTGGCTTCTCTCTGGATCCTAACAAATCTACTTCTTATTGTGTTGTCTCTCAATGAATTTTTGCAATGAGACATCAGAGCCTGAGTTTCATTAGTTTTGGCCAGGCTTGAGTCCCGGGAGAGAGCTGAAGGACAGGAGGAAAAAGCAGTGGGAAAAACATGCCCTTCATAGCCCGCCGGAAAATTTGCTAAATATCTGACCGGTGCTCACAGTTTCATTGGTCTGATCTTTGGCACAGAGAAGAGAAGGGACAGAAGAACCCCCAACTGGCTTGTGTAACAGCTACTGGGGCTCAGCAGATAGCGCCTTTGGGACATGCTGAGGAGTAGCCTCTCCAGAGTCCCTCAATTGTGCCCCTGCCGCCCGCCTGTTTGCGGGAGGTTCGAGGAAACAAGAAACGAGAGATTGTAAAGGTCCCTCCAGCCATAGGAGCGAGGACCTCTGGGAATCTGAGACTGGGCCGCGTGAGCTTTCTGCTGAGTTCGTTTTTTGCTGTCCTGGTTTCCAGCACGATGGGCCTTCCCCTGCGCTGGGTTTCTTCGCCTTCCGCTTCTAGCGCGGGAGTTTCGCTGAGTTGGGCTCCTGTTGTGCTTGGCCTCTTCCAAGTTATCTAACAGAAACAACCTAGCTCTACTAACCATCCAGGTGTCTGGCCTTCGGATTAACCTCTGAGTGGTTTCACTTAATTGTTAATCAGATGGGTCAGGCAGAGCTGCTGGTGATCCAACACAAGGAGGGAAAGGATACTTCCCAATCAGTTGGTAACAGTGCTCAGGGTCACGGTATATTGGGGACATAGTTTGCGGACACAGGGCTGGCATGTGGACGGTGATGGGCCAGACCTCAGTGAGGAAATAGAAATATGCCCTCTTAGGTGGACCCATGAAACTTAAGAATCAATCATCATACGTGACACAGCACTGAGCGCACTGTATGTGTGTAAATTTGTGTGCGTGTGGGTGTGTCTCTTGTTTTGGTGGTAGTGGGGAGAAATAAAAAGATAAACAAGGTCTGGTCTCTACCTCAAGGACTCACAATTTAGTAAGGGGAGATATAGAGATTCTTTAAGGGAAAGTGTGCCAAGTAAGGCTTTATAATCACCCTGGGTGTGGAGAAAGGGGTGAATGGAGGCAGTGTCACCTAGGAGACTTTTGCTATGGTCTAGGGAAGGGATGGTGGTGTCTTAGACTAGGGCAGAATCAGTGAGAATGGAGAGTAGGGCAAAGATGGGGAAACTATCATGGAAGTGACTGCAACCTCATTTGGCAAATGGTTGTTTGAAAAGGATGAGGGGAAAGGGGAAAGTTCAAAGGGTTTTCCAAATTTGCTGCTGCTAAGCCTCCTCTTCCCCTTCCTAGACTTGTGCAGTTGGATTGAGGGTGAGAGATGGGGCTAGACTATTTCATCCTGTCCATTTCAACTCATCATTTCAACCTATAGAGAACTCTTCAAAGCTTGAGTCACTGTAATCCTAAGGATCTATTAGTCTTTGGAGAAGGCAGTGGCACCCCACTCCAGCACTCTTGCCTGGAAAATCCCATGGATGGAGGAGCTTGGTGGGCTGCAGTCCATGGGGTCACTAAGAGTCGGACACGACTGAGCAACTTCACTTTCACTTTCATGCATTGGAGAAGGAAATGGCAAGCCACTCCAGTGTTTTTGCCTGGAGAGTCCCAGGGACGGGGGAGCCTGGTGGGCTGCGGTCTATGGGGTCACACAGAGTTGGACACGACTGAAGTGACTTAGCAGCAGCAGCAGTATTAGTCCTCAGAGTTTCACATAATTTGCAAACTTTCAAGAGCTGGGTGCTTGTGCTTCATTCCATTCTTTACTAGCTGTGCGATTTGGGGCAAGCTACTTAACTTTTCTAAAGCCACAGTTTCCTTATCAGTATTGTGAAAATAATGATAGCATTTACCATATAGGGTTGATGTGAGGATTGAATGAATTAATTCATGCAAAGGGCTTACTGCCTGTCACACTGTAAACACTTGATAAATGCTATTATCATTATTGTTGAATGCTTTTTACTTAGTACTTACATTGCACCTGGCTGTGCCAGCTGCCCTGGAGGAAGTAGAGAAAAATTAGGCCAGGTTTCTGGGAGAGAAATGCAGTTACTTGCCAGAATCCTAGAGCCTCAGGGATATAATAGAGAGAAGTTCAGAGTGCTGTTGGAGCAAGGGAGAGAAGAGGAAGTAATTGAATCCAGTGAGGTGGGGTAATGGTAAGCATGGTTAGTTGAATCAAGTTGTTCATCTGACCAAAGGTCAGTCGCCTTGGTGGTGCCTTGAAAGTGGTCTGGCAGGAAATTCTGTGCAGAAAGGATTCTGAACTGGAACTAGAGAAATCAAGAAGCTGACATCAGGAGTTGAATCTGAAAACAGGAAAAGAGAAGCTAAGAGTGAATATTTAAAATTCTGCTGCAGAGGTCTCCAGAATAGCTTAGGATTCACTTCCAACCTCCATGAGGCCAGATCATCCTAAGGTTCTATCTTTTCAAGTTCCATATTTCTTTCCTTATTGTTCTGTATGTGAAATCTCCACTACTTGAGGGCTTCCCTGGTGGCTCAGACTGTAAAGAACCCACCTGCAATGCTGGAGATCCGGGTTCGATCCCTGGGGGATCCCCAGGGGATCAGGAAGATCCCCTGGAGAAAGGAATGGTTACCCACTCCAGTATTCTTGCCTGGAAAATTCCATTAACAGAGTAGCCTGGTGGGCTAAAGTCCATGGGGTTGCAAAGAGTCACATAACTGAGTGACTAAGCGCACATGCACGAGTGGATCACAGCTTTTTTTGAGTCGTTGGGTATTTTTTTCATTTTCTTTTTTTTCAACTTTTTTTCCAACTTTCAACTTTTTTTCAACATTTTTCAATTTTTTATTTCAACTTTGTAATAGCAACATCTAAGAGTTTGTAAGCCTTAAAACTCTTCTCTTGAGGATAAAATATTAAGAGCAAGGAGTAAACTTTAATTTTAGGAATCTCAGTAAAGAATTAATTTGTGACTTTCAGCTCATCTTTTAAAAAATTTTTTATTTCTATTTTTAATATAAATTTATTTATTTTAATTGGATATTAATTACTTTACAATATTGTATTGGTTTTGCCATACATGAAAGTATGATAACACATTTACAGGAGACTTGGAAAATACAAGGTTACATTTAGTTTCACTATATATTACAATTATTTTTTAAGTAGATAAATCAAGATTTTTATAGGAGTTTCAATATCAAACTCTCAAAAATTAATGGAATGAATATACAGGGAAGTAGAAGGATATAGTAGACCAGAAAATCACTGTGAACCAATTTAACATAATTAAGATTTATGCAATTTTCACACAACAGTAGGATACAAATTCTATTTACGTTCCCACAGACTGTAAACTAGGAGACACTGGAACATATCCAGGGACATAAAACAAAGTGCAAAAATTTCATGGTGTAAAGTATTTAAATCATAGTCTGTTCTCTTATCACTGTGGAATTATGTTAGAAATCAATATTAAAAGATATATGAAAATAACCCACATATTTTCAAGGGCAATATGACATTTACCAAGAGAGATCTTTGACTTAGCCATTGAGAGTCTCAATAAAATTAGAAGACTGAAAAAACACAAAGAGTAATTGCAGAGAAGAAAGCATTTAAATGAGAAATTAATATCAAAGATACTTTAAAAACTTCATGCATTTGGAAATCAAATACCCACTTTTAAATGATGGATGTATCTAAGAAGCCATAACAAGGAAAATAACAATATTTATAACAGAATGAAAATCAAAAGGGAATTTATCATAATTTGTTGCATGCAGCTGAGGCTGCTCAATGCAACTGAGCACAATGTGGAATCTTGAATAAGATATGAAAACAAATAATGAATACTAGCATAAAACTTTGTGAAATTTGAACAAAATCTGTACTTTAGTTAATAACATTATATTACATGTTAATTTCTTGGTTTTTTTTTACAACATAGTATTTCTTTATATTTTCAGAATCAAATTAGAAGTTTCAAGCCTCAAATTTTTAAAAAATCACTAAGATAATAAACTTTCTAGTCTTTTAGCAGTAATATTAGTTGCCAAAGTATTAGATGCCAATATTAGATGCCACTCAAAGTTTTGAGTGAATATAAATTTGAAATCTAGCATTCTATTCATACTAAGTCAAACAAGTGGTATCAAAATGTCATAAATATTTTAGCTAGGCAAAAATCCATAAGTTTTCTAACATATATATTATATTATGCATACTATTTATATATGTGTGTGTACAAAGGCTTTTCTACTATGCTTGATAAAGGCTTGAGAAACAACAACAATAAAGAGACAGAGAAATTGGAAAACATAAACTAAATGAAATGGGAGCACTAAATATGAAATACAAAAACTGTAACAAACTATATAAAAGTAAAAAAAAAAATCATCATATACTCTAGTTGTTTTTAAACATGGATGCTCATTAGAGACACATTTGGTACTATGGAGGGAAAAAAGCAATATCTGGGCATTTGTATTTTTCAACAGTCCAAGATAATTTTGATATATATCTGGATTGTTAAAAGTGATTACAGGTTTTTCTATTAAATGGTAGTTTTAGTGATAAGGAATTCTATTATTTTCTGTTGACCAATCATAATACAATGGTATTAAGTGAATAATAGTTACATAATCACAATAGTAAAAGATGTTTATCAGTTTTTACACTCAATAGCCAGATGAAAAATAAAAGATAATTACAATCACAAGCCATAATGGAAACTTGATTAACCAAACAATATAAAATAATTTCATAAAG
Organism: Bubalus kerabau; assembly: GCF_029407905.1. Lineage (NCBI taxonomy): Eukaryota > Metazoa > Chordata > Mammalia > Artiodactyla > Bovidae > Bubalus > Bubalus kerabau. The sequence goes on along the minus strand of NC_073647.1, from coordinate 96,636,316 downwards.
TTTGGGGGTTAAGTAGAGTGTTGTAAGTGGAAGTGCATACATGAACATGTTTTTTTTATCTGCCCAGCCAGTCTATGTCTTCTGGTTGATGCACTTAATCCATTTACATTTAAGGTAATTATAAATATGTATGATCCTATTACCATTTTCTTAATTGTTTTGGGTTTATTTTCTGTAGGGCTTTTCCTTCTCTTGTGTTTCCTGCCTAGAGAAGGTCCTTTAGCATTTGTTGTGAAGCTGGTTTGGTGGTGCTGAATTCTCTTAACTTTTGCTTGTCTTTGAAGCTTTTGATTTCTCCATCAAATTTGAATGAGAGTCCTGCTGGGTAGAGTATTCCTGGTTGTAGGTTCTTCCCTTTCATTGCTTTAAATATATGGTGCCATTTCCTTCTGGCTTGTAGAGTTTCTGTTGAGAAATCAGCTGATAACTTTATAAGAGTTCCCTTGTATGTTATTTGCTGCTTTTCTATTGCTGCTTTTCATATTTTGTATTTGTCTTTGGTTTTTGTCAGTGTGATTACTATGTGTCTCAGTGTGTTCCTCCTTGGGTTTATCCTGCCTGGGACTCTCTGCACTTCCTGGACTTGGTTGACCATTTCCTTTCCCATGTTAGGGAAATTTTCAGCTATTTCTCTTCAGATATTTTCTCGAGTCCTTTCTCTCTCTCCTCTCTCTCTGCTGCTGCTGCTGCTAAGTCATTTCAGTTGTGTCCAACTCTGTGTGACCCCATAGAAGGCAGCCCACCAGGCTTCTCTATCCCTAGGATTCTCCAGGCAAGAATACTGGATTGGGTTGCCATTTCCTCCTCGAATGCATGCATCCATGCTAGCTCCTCTGTCCACGAAATTCTCTAGGCAAGAATACTGGAGTGGGTAGCCATTTCCTTCTCCACTCCTTTCTCTCTCTGGACCCCTATAATGTGAATGTTGGTGGGTTTAATGTTGTCCCAGAGGTCTCTTAGCCGGTCTTCATTTTTTTTCCCATTCTTTTTTCTATAGTCTAGTCTGTGACAGTGATTTCCTCCTTTTGGTCTTCTAGGTCAATTATCTGTTCTTCTGCCTCAGTTGTTCTGCTATTAATTCCTTCTAGTGTATTGTTCATCTCTGTTTGTTTGTTCTTCACTTCTTCTAGGTCTTTGGTAAAGATTTCCTGAATCTTCTCTCTTCTTTTTCAGAAATTCTGGATTATCTTCACTATCATTCTTCCAAATTCTTTTTTTCTGGGAAGTTGCCTATCTCCACTTCATTTAGTTGTCTTTCTGGGGTTTTATCTTGTCACTTCATTTGGGACAAAACTCTCTGCTTTTTCATTCTAATTAACTTTCTGTGACATGGTTTTCATTCTGGCAACTGCGTGATTATGGTTCTTGCTTCTTTTATCTGCCCTCTGGTGGATGAGGCTAAGAGGCTTGTGTAAGCTTCCTGATGGGAGGTACCGGAAGAAAAAACTGAATCTTGCTCTGGTGGGCAGAGTCATGCTCAGTAAAACTTTAACCCAATTACCTGCTGATGGGTGGGGTTGGTCTTCTTCCCTGTTAGTTATTTGGCCTGAGGTGACCCAGCCCTGGGGTCTACAGGATCTATGGTAGGGTTAATGGTGACCTCCAAGAGGGCTTACTCCAAGGGGCACCTTCCAAGACGCTGCTGCCAGTGCCCCCGTCCCTGTGGCGAGCCACTGCTGACCCACACTTCCACAGGAGACCCTCCAACACTAGCAGGTAGGTCTGGTTCAGTCTCCTGTGGGGTTACTGCTCCTGTCTCCTGGGTCTTGATGCACACTAGATTTTGTTTTTACCCTCCAAGAGTAGATTCTTTGTTTCCCCCAGTGCTACAGAAGTCCTGCAATCAAATACTGCTGGCCTTCAAGGTCAGATTCCCTGAGGATTCCTAATCCCTTTGCTGGATTCCCAGGCTCGGAAGCTTGGTGTGGGGCTCAGAACTTTCACAAGAGTGGGAGAACTTCTTCGGTATTATTGTTCTTCAGTTTGCAGATTGCTTACCCAGCAGGTATGGGATTTGAATTTATTGTGATTGCACCCTTCTAGCATCTTGTTGCAGCTACTTTTTTGTCTTTGGACACAGGGTATCTTTTTTGGTGGGTTCCAGTGTCCTCCTCTCCCAACAACACAAGAGAACACTCTACACATGGACATCACCAGATGGTCAACACTGAAATGAAACTGATTATATTCTTTGCAGCCAAAGATGGAGAAGCTTTATACAGTCAGCAAAAACAAGACCAGGAGCTGACTGTGGCTCAGATCATGAACTCCTTATTGCCAGGTTCAGACTTAAACTGAAGAAAGTAGGGAAAACCACTAGACCATTCAGGTATGACCTAAATCAAATTCCTTATGATTATACAGTGGAAGTGAGAAATAGATTTAAGGGACTATATCTGATAGATAGAGTGCCTGATGAACTATGTACTGACGTTCATGACATTGTACAGGAAGACAGGGATCAAGACCATCCCCATGGAAAAGAAATGCAAAAAAGAAAAATGGCTGTCTGGGGAGGCCTTACAAATAGCTGTGAAAAGAAGACAAGCAAAAAGCAAAGGAGAAAAGGAAAGATATAAGCATCTGAATGCAGAGTTCCAAAGAATAGCACGGAGAGATAAGAAAGCCTTCTTCAGCAATCAATGCAAAGAAATAGAGGAAAACAACAGAATGGAAAAGACTAGAGATCTTTTCAAAAAAATTAGAGATACCAAGGGAATATTTCATGCAAAGATGGGCTCGATAAAGGACAGAAATGACACGGACCTAACAGAGGCAGAAGATATTAAGAAGAGGTGGCAAAAATACACAGAAGAACTGTACAAAAAAGATCTTCACGACCAAGATAATCATGATGGTGTGATCACTGACCTAGAGCCAGACATCCTGGAATGGGAAGTCAAGTGGCCTTAGAAAGCATCACTATGAACAAAGCTAGTGGAGGTGATAGAATTCTGGTTGAGCTCTTTCAAATCCTGAAAGATGATGCTGTGAAAGTGCTGTGCTCAATATGCCAGCAAATTTGGAAAACTCAGCAGTGGCCACAGGACTGGAAAAGGTCAGTTTTCATTCCAATCCCAAAGAAAGGCAATGCCAAAGAATGCTCAAACTACCGCACAATTGCACTCATCTCACACACTAGTAAAGTAATGCTCAAAATTCTCCAAGTCAGACTTCAACAATACGTGAACTGTGAACTTCCTGATGTTGAAGCTGGTTTTAGAAAAGGCAGAGGAACCAGAGATCAAATTGCCAACGTCCGCTGGATCATGGAAAAAGCAAGAGAGTTCCAGGAAAACATCTATTTCTGCTTTATTGACTATGCCAAAGCCTTTGACTGTGTGGATCACAATAAACTGTGGAAAATTCTGAAAGAGATGGGAATACCAGACCACCTGACCTGCCTCTTGAGAAACCTATATGCAGTTCAAGAAGCAACAGTTAGAACTGGACATGGAACAACAGACTGGTTCCAAATAGGAAAAGGAGTACATCAAGGCTGTATATTGTCACCCTGCTTACTTAACTTATATGCAGAATACATCATGAGAAACGTTGGGCTGGAAGAAGCACAAGCTGGAATCAAGATTGCCGAAAGAAATATCAATAACCTCAGATATGCAGATGACACCACCCTTATGGCAGAAAGTGAAGAGGAACTAAAAAGCCTCTTGATGAGAGTGAAAGAGGAGAGTGAAAAAGTTGGCTTAAAGCTCAACACTCAGAAAACGAAAATCATGGCATCTGGCCCCATCACTTCATGGGAAATAGATGGGGAAACAGTGGAAACAGTGTCAGACTTTATTTTGGGGGGCTCCAAAATCACTGCAGATGATGACTGCAGCCATGAAATTAAAAGACACTTACTCCTTGGAAGAAAAGTTATGACCAACCTGGATAGCATATTGAAAAGCAGAGACATTACTTTGCCAACAAAGGTCCATCTAGTCAAGGCTATGGTTTTTCCAGTGGTTGTGTATGGATGTGAGATTTGGATTGTGAAGAAAGCTGAGCGCTGAAGAATTGATGCTTTTGAAGTGTGGTGTTGGAGAAGACTCTTGAGAGTCCCTTGGACTGCAAGGAGATCCAACCTGTCCATTCTAAAGGAGATCAGCCCTGAGTGTTCTTTGGAAGGAATGATGCTAAAGCTGAAACTCCAGTACTTTGGCCACCTCATGCGAAGAGTTGACTCATTGGAAAAGACTCTGACGCTGAGAGGGATTGTGAGCAGGAGGAGAAGGGGATGACAGAGGATGAGATGGCTGGATGGCATCACTGACTTGATGGACGTGAGTCTGAGTGAACTCTGGGAGATAGTGATGGACAGGGAGGCCTGGTGTGCTGCAATTCATGGGGTCGCAAAGAGTCGGACACGAGTGAGCAACTGAACTGAACTGAACTGAGTGTCATCCTGTCAATGGTTGTTCAACAGCTAGTTGCAATTTTGGTGCTCTTACAGGAGGAAATCACAGCTTCTTCTCTAAAAAAATATTCTAAGTGTTGATTCCTTTAAAAAGAACAACTTTATTGAGATATAATTCACACACAATTTATCCATTTAAAGCATAAAATTCACTGGTTTTTAGTATATGTGTAACCACTATCGCAGTCAACTTTTGAGCATTTCTTCACCTCAAAAAGATATCCTATACATGTAGCAGGCATTCCCCTTCCCCGCTGCCTCCAACTCTTGGAAACCACTAATCAACTTTCTGTGTCTGTGGATTTGCCTACTGTGGACCTTTCATATAATTGGGATCATACTATACATGGCTTTGTATGACTGGCTTCTTTCACTTAATGTGATATTTTCAAGATGTATCCATGTTGTAGCATGTATTAGCACTTCATTTCCTTTTATTGTGGAATAAATTTTCACTGAACAGATATAGAACATTTAATTTATCTGTTCATCAGTTGGTAGATATTTGGGTTGTTTATACCTTTTGGCTGTTTTGATTAATGCTGCTGTGAGCATTCATGAACAAGTTTTTGTGTGTGCTCCTGCTGCTAAGTCGCTTCAGTCATGTCTGACTCTGTGCAACCCCATAGACGGCAGCCCACCAGGTTCCCCTGTCCCTGGGATTCTCCAGGCAAGAATACTGGAGTGGGTTGCCATTTCCTTCTCCAATGCATGAAAGTGAAAAGTGAAAGTGAAGTTGCTCAGTCATGTCTGACTCTTAGCGACCCCATGGACTTCAGCCTACCAAGCTCCTCCGTCCATGGAATTTTCTAAGCAAGAATACTAGAGTGGGTTCCCATTGCCTTCTCCGAGTTTTTGTGTGTATATATGTTTTAATTTCTTTTGGGTATATGCCTAGGATTGGAATTGCTGGGTCATATGATGTGTGTGTGTGTTAGTCATGCCTGACTCTTTATAGCTCTATGTTTAACCATGTGAGGAACTGTCAAACTCTTTTCAAAGTGGCTACACCATTTACATTGCCTCCAGTAGTGTATAAGAGTTCTGATTTCTCCACATACTTGGCAACACTTGTTATTATATAGCTTTTTGTTTATAGTGATCCTACTAGATGTGAAGTGGACATTTCATTGGTTTTGATATGCATTCCCCTGAGAACCTTTTCATGTACTTATTTGTCAGGGAACGTTTAATTTTAAGGAATCTTACATGTTGTTTTCTGTTTTTCAAGGGCCTTTTGTTTTTTATCAGTTCCTGGAAAACAGGAACGAGCAGAGTTGTACCTAGTTCTCAGGACTGAGGTCATGAGATGGAACGCATACATGGATTTTTTTCAGTAATCTGTTCAGTTCAGTTCAGTTGCTCAGTCATGTCCGACTCTTTGCGACCCCATGAATTGCAGCATGCCAGGCCTCCTTGTCCATCACCAACTCCCGGAGTTCACTCAGACTCACGTCCATCGAGTCAGTGATGCCATCCAGCCATCTCATCCTCTGTCATCCCCTTTTCCTCCTGCCCCCAATCCCTCCCAGCATCAGAGTCTTTTCCAATGAGTCAACTCTTTGCATGAGGTGGCCAAAGTACTGGAGTTTTCTTTTACTTTTTTATAAAACTACTTAGTCATGTTCTTATTTCCAATACACGGATTGTCTTCTGGCCCTGTGATGATTGTTATTCTCCTAGTTACTGTTGTTATGGCCCTATGACTATTATTATTCCCTTAGTTACTGTTGTTATGCGTCTGGTTTTGGTGTTTTTTACTCAACTTTATTTTTCTGCCTAAAGCTTCCATGTATAACAATATATAAGCACACACCACCATGATTAAAGTACCCTTGTTCCATTAGAGACTTGGGTCCCACATGTCCTTCTTTTCTTCACCTTCTTTTTGTCAACTCCTGTCCCCAGGTTCCAGTCTGTCAAAAAGACCATAACAAGTGGTGCCTGAACAGAAGGAGTGTAAACCTTATACATACTCTGAAAATTACAAAATTTTGTTGGAAGAGATTTAAAGATCCTTTTATTAGTTATTCTTAAATATTTTATTCTTTTTGCTGCTATTATAAATGCAATTGTTTTCTTAATTTCGTTTTTAGATTGTTCATTGCAAGTATATAGAAATACCATTTATCTTTGTATATCCATCTTATATTTTGCAACCTTACTGAATTTGTTTATTAATTCTAACAGGTATTTAGCGGGTTTATTAGGATGATCTATGTATAAGATCTTGTCATCTGTGAATAAAAATGGGTTTATTCTTCTTTCCATTTTGGATGCCTTTTATTGCTTTTTTGGTGCCCAGTTACCCAGGCTGGAACCTTTAGTACAATGCTGAACACAGGTGGTAAGAACAGATATCTTTGTCTTGTAACTGATCTTATGGATGTTAGATGTGAGTATATCTTGCTGTTGTTTAGTTGCTAAGTTGTGTTCAACTCTTTTGTGACCCCCTGGCCTGTAGCCCGCCAAGTTCCTCTGTCCATGGGATTTTCCAGGCAAGAATACTGGAGTGGGTTGCCATTTCCTTTTCCAAGGGATCTTTTCAACAGGGGGATTGAATCCATGTCTCCTGCATTGGTAGGTGGGTATATCTTATATGTCTTCTATATAGTTAAGTAAATTATTTTGTATTCCTAATTCATTGAGTGTTTTTGTCATGAAAGGGTGTTATATTTTATCAAATGGTTTTTTCTGTACCCATTGAAATGACTTTGATTTTCATTTTCTATTCTATTGATATGGTGTATTAATTGTTTTTCAGATTTTAAACCATCCTTGCTTTTCTGTGATAAATCACACTTGGCCATGGAGTATAAATCATTTTATGTTGCTGAATTTGATTTGTTAGTATTTTCTTTTATGGCTTAAGCTATGATCTGTCCTGGAGAAAGTTCCATATGCTTTTGGGAAGAATGTATATTCTGTTGTTGGATGGCATGCTCTATACATGTCTGTTTTCTAATATCTTGTTGAGGATTTTTGCATCTTTATTTCTATGAGATGCTGGTCTTTAGGTTTCTTTTCCTGAGATATCTTTGTCTTATTTTAGTATCAGGGTAATACTGGCCTCAAAAAATGAGTTGGGAAATTGGGAAATATTGCTTCCTCTTCTATTTTTTGGAAGAGTGTCTGAAGAAGTAGTATTAGTTCTGTTTTGAATTTTTGTGTGATTCACCAATGGATCCATCTGTGCTGATACTTTCTTGTAGCTTTTTAAAAAATACCAATTCAATTCATATTATAGATACATTCTTACTATCTATTTCTTATTTAATCAGTTTTGGTGGTCTGTATCTTTCTAGGAATTTTTCCATTTCATCTGAATTATCTAATTTATTGACACAATCATTCATAGTATTCCTTTTTGTACTTTTGTAATATCTGTATTAATGTCCTGTCTTTTAGTTTCTGATTTAGTAATTTGAGTCATCTATGTTTTTTTTTCTTTGTGAATATAACTATAAATTTGCCAATTTTGTTAATCATTTCAAAGATTCAGCTTTTGGTTTCATTGATTTCCTGTAGTTTCTACTCTATTTGATTAATTTGCACTTCATTGCTTCTTTCCTTCTGGTTGTTTTACATTTAGTTTGGTTTTTTCCCCCAGAGCTTTAAGGTGGATATTAGGTTGTTGATTTGGAATATTTCCTCTTTCATAATGTAAGTATTTATAGCTATAAATTTCCCTAAAAACACTGCTTTAGCCACTTCTTAACTTTTGCAATGTTTTGTCTTCATCTTCAGTATTTTCTAATTTTTCCTTTGATTTTTTTTTCTTTCACCAAGTGGTTATTTAGGAGTTTTTTTTTTTTTTTTTTTTTTAATTTCCACATATTGGTGAGTTCCCAAAATATCTTTCCATTTTGATTTCTTAATTCAATGCATTGTGGTGAGTGAAAATAATTTCTGTGATTTCTATTCTTTAAAATGTGCTGAGGTTTATTCTATGGCCTACTAAATAGTCTATCACAGAAACTGTTCCAGGTGCACTTGAGAAGAATATATATTTTCATAAAAAATCATGGAAGCTTGTAAATGGTAGAATGACATACTGAAAGTGTTGACAGAAAAAAAAAGTCACCTAAGAATTTTATACTCAACAAAACTATTCAAAAATGAAGGAGAAATTAAGACATTCCCAGATAAACAAATGCTGAGGAAGTTTGTCACTGATAGACCTGTATTATGAGAAATGCTAATGGTAGTAATTCAGGCTGAAATAAAAGAACATTAGATAGTAAGTCAAAGCCATATAAAGTACTAAGAACAAAGCTGAGTAGGTAAATATAAAAGCCAGTGTTATTGATTTCTGCTTCATAAATCCTTTTTTTCATATACAATTTAAAAGAAAAACACATAAAATAATCATTACAAATCTGTTAATAGGTATACAGTGTATAAACATGTTATTTGTGAAAATAACATTATAAGGAAGATGGGCTGGATCTGCATAACAGCAATGTTTTTGTACACTAATAAAGCTAAGCTGGTATTACTTCAAACTAGTTGGTACAAATTTAACGTGTTAATTTATTTATTCTTTAGTCAGTTTTGGTAGTTTGAGTGTATCTAAAAATTCATCTATTTCATCTAAGTTATCTAATTTGTTGGCATACAATGTTTCATAGTATTTTTCTGTAAGTTTTTTTTTCTGTAAGGTATAACAGCAATGCCCCCACTTTCACTTATGATTTTAGAAATCTATGTCTTCCTCTCCTTCTTTCTCTCTCCCTCTCTTTCTTTGGTAAGTATAGATAAATGTTGGTCAGTTTTAATGATCTTTAAAAAGAAACAGCTTTTGGCTTTATTGACTGTCTCTATTATGTTTTTGTTTTCTATTTTATTTTCCTCAGTTCTAATCTTTGTTATTTATTCCTTTCTGATAGTTTTTGTTTAATTTGCTTTTCTGTTTTTACTTCCTTAAGGTATGACAATAAGTTGTTTATTTACAGCTATAAAATTCCATCTGAGCATGGCTTTCATTTCATCTTATAAGTTTTGGTATATTGTGTTTTCATTTTAATTTGTATCAGAGTACTTTATTGTCAGGTAACATTTAACAGGAGGATTCCTGCATGCTGTTTTCTATTTCTCAAGGATTCTCTGTTCCTTATCAGTTCCTATTTCGAGAATGAGTAAAGCTGCATGCAGTTCTCAGGACTGAGATCATAGGATGAGACATGCAATGACTCTTTTCAGTGTCAGCGACCTTGTATGTATTAGATTATCCATATTGTGGCTATTGATAAAACTTCATCCTGCGTAATAGCTGAGTAATCATCTTACTAAAGATATATAAGCCTACATTTCTGCTAATAAAGCACCCTTGCTCCATCAGAGCTTGGGTCCCCATGTCTTTCTTTCTCTCTCTCCCTCTCTCTCTTTCTCCTCTTTCACTTTCTTATTGTCAACTCTGGACCACCAGGTTCCGGTCCATTAAAGGACCCCAACACTTTATGATTTCCTTTCTGATTTTTTCTCTTTCACTCATTGGCTATTTATGTATGGCTTTATTTCCACATATTTGGAATTTTCCAGTTCTCCTAATCTTATTGATTTCTAGTTTCATTTCTTTGTGTTCAGAGCTTATCTTTTGTATGGTTTCAAACTTTTTTGTACTTATTAAGACCTGATTTGTGGCCTAACATATGTTCTATTATGGAGAATGTCCCATATGGAATTGGAAAAAAAATGTGCATTCTGCTGTTGTTGAATTCTATGGAGAATTCTGCATATGTCTGTTAAGTCTGGTTGGTTTATAGTGTTATTTAAATTCTCTATCTTCTTAATGATCTTCTATCTAATTTTTCTCTCCATTATTAAGAGTAAGATATTGAAATCTCCAACTATTAGTATAGAATTGTTTATTCCTCCCTTTGATTCTGTTAATTTTTGCTTCGTATCTATGGGAATCTGTGGTTGGGTGCATGTTTTCATAATTGTCATATCTTATTGAAAATGTGACTAGAGCAGTAACAAGTAATGGCATTGTATCAGTAATCAAAAAATTTCCATGCAAGAAAATGTCAGGATCAATTCTGCCCAACATCTAAAAATAAGTTAACACCAATTCTCAAAATCTTCCCAAAGAAGATGAGAGAATACTTTGTAAGTCATTCTGTGAGGTCACCATTACCCTGATACTAAAGGTAGACCAATATATCACATTAAAAGAAAGCCATAGATCAATATTATTTATGGATATATATCCCAAATTTCTCAACACGGTACCAGCAAATGGAAATCAGCAGTATATTAGAAGTATCATACACCAAGAATGAGTGATTTATGCCAAGTGTGCAAGGATGTTTCACCATATAAAAAGCAATCAATATGATAAATTATATTAATGGAAGAAAGGAAAAAAATCCACACGGTTATCTCAATTGATGCTGAGAAAGAATTTGACAAAATCCAGCACTCTTTCATGATAAAAAAAAAAAACCTTAACATACATACTCAGAATATCTATATATCAGGTATATATAGAATTTCCATCCAAAAGCAGCAACTACACATCATTGCAAGTTCACACAGAACATTCTTCAAGATTTTGTCATATGTTAAGCCAAAAAACAAGTCTCAGTAAATTAAAGAAGGTTAAAATCATGTCAAGCATCTATTCTGACCAGAAGACTTAAGGCTAGAAATCAACTACAAGAAAAAAGTGTATAAAACATAAAAACATGGAGACTAAAAAATACAATGCTAAACAATCAATGAATCACTGAAAAAATCAAAAAGAAATTAAACAATACCTGGAGACAAAGGAAAACAAAAATACAACAATTAAAAAATTAAAAAATCTATGGGACACAGCAGAAGTAGTTCCAAGAGAAAAGTTTTTAGCAATACAAGCCTATGTCAGTAGTCAAGAGAAATCGCAAATCAACAACCTAACTTTATACTTAAAGAAAATAAATAAATCAAAATATGCATAGAAACGAATGAAAATGAAAACATGACACCCCAAAACCTATGGGATTCAGTAAAAGCAGTACTAAAGGGAAGGTTCAGAGCAATACAAGCTTACCTCAAGAAACAAGAGAAAAATCAAATAAATAACCCAACTTTAGACCTAAACCAACTAGAAAAGAAGAAATTAAGAACCCCAGGGTTAGTAGAAGGAATGAAATCATATAAAGTAGGGCAAAAATAAATGAAAAAGAAACAAAGGAGACCATAGTAAAAATCAACAAAACTAAAAGCTGGTTCTTTGAGAAGATAAATAAAATAGACAAACTATTAGCCAGACTCATCAAGAAAAAAAGGGTTAAGAATCAAATCAACAAAATTAGAAATGAAAATGGAGAAGTCACAACAGATAACACAGAAATACAAAGGATCATAAGAGACTACTGTCAGCAACTATATGACAATAAAATGGACAAATTCTTAGAAAAGTATAACCTTCCAAAACTGAACCAGGAAGAAATAGAAAGTCTTAACAGACACATCATGAGCATGGAAATCAAAACTGTAATCAAAAATTTCCAACAAACAAAAGCCCAGGGCCAGATGGCTTCACAGGTGAGTTCTACCAAAAATTTAGAGAAGAGCTAACACCTATCCTACTCAAACTCTTTCAGAAAATTGCAGAGCAAGGTAAACTGCCAAATTCATTCTATGAGGCTACCATCACCCTGATACCAAAACCAGACAAAGATGCCACAAAAAGAAAACTACAGGCCAATATCACTGATGAACATTAATGCAAAAATCCTCAACAAAATTCTAGCAAATAGAATTCGACAGCATATTAAAAAGATCATACATCATGACTAAGTGGGCTTTATCCCAAGGATGCGAGGATTCTTCAATATTTACAAATCAATCAATGTGATACACCACATTAACAAAATGAAAGATAAAAAACATATGATTATCTCAATAGATGCAGAGAAAGTCTTTGACAAAATTCAACATCCATTTATGATAAAAACCCTCCACAAAGCAGGCATAGAAGGAACATACCTCACCATAATAAAAGCCATATATGACAAACCTACAGCAAACATTGTCCTCAATGGTGAAAAATTGAAAGCATTTCCCCTAAAGTCAGGAACAAGACAAGGATGCCCACTCTCACCACTACTATTCAACATAGTTTTGGAAGTTTTAGCCACAGCAATAAGAGAAGAAAAAGAAATAGAAGGAATCCAGATGGGAAAAGAAGAAGTAACACTCTCACTGTTTGCAGATGACATGATCCTCTACATAGAAAACCCTAAAGACACCAGAAGAAAATTACTAGAGCTAATCGATGAATATATTAAAGTTGCAGGATATAAAATTAACACAGAGAAATTCCTTGCATTCCTATACACTAACAATGAGAAAACAGAAAGAGAAATTAAGGAAACAATTCCATTCACCATTGCAACGAAAAGAATAAAATACTTAGGAATAAATCTACCTAAAGACACAAAAGACCTATTATAGAAAACTATAAAACATTGGTGAAAGAAATCAAAGAGGACACAAATAGATGGAGAAATATACCATGTTCATGGATCGGAAGAATCAACATAGTGAAAATGAGTATACTACCCAAAGCAATCTATAGATTCAATGCAATCCCTATCAAGCTACCAACAGTATTTTTCAGAGAACTAGAACAAATAATTTCACAATTTGTATGGAAATACAAAAAACCTCAACTATCTAAAGCAATCTTGAAAAAGAAGAATGGAACTGGAGGAATCAACCTGCCTGACTTCAGATTATACTACAAAGCTACAGTCATGAAGACAGTATGGTACTGGCACAAAGACAGAAATATAGATCCATGGAACAAAATAGAAAGCCTAGAGATAAATCCATGCACCTATGGACACCTTATCTTTGACAAAGTAGGCAAGAATATACAATGGAGAAAAGACAATCTCTTTTAACAAGTGGTGCTGGGAAAACTGGTCAACCATTTGTAAAAGAGTGAAACTAGAATGCTTTGTAACACCATACACAAAAATAAACTCAAAATGGATTAAAGATCTAAATGTAAGACAAGAAACTATAAAACTCCTAGAGGAAAACAGGCAAAACACTCTCTGACATAAATCACAGCAGGATCCGCTATGACCCACCTCCCAGCGTAATGGAAATAAGAGCAAAAATAAACAAATGGGACCTAATTAAACTTAAAAGCTTTTGCACAACGAAGGAAACTATAAGCAAGGTGAAAAGACAGCCTTCAGAATGGGAGAAAAATAATAACAAATGAAGCAACTGACAAAGAATGAATCTCAAAAATATAAAAGCAGCTCACGCAACTCAATACTAGAAAAATAAATGACCCAATCAAAAAATGGGCCAAAGAACTAAACAGACATTTCTGCAAAGAAGACATACAGATGGCTAACAAACACATGAAAAGATGCTCAAAATCACTCACTATCAGAGAAATGCAAATCAAAACCACAATGAGGTAGTATCTCACGCCAGTTAGAATGGCTGCTATCAAAAAGTCTACAAACAGTAAATGCTGGAGAAGGTCCAGAGAAAAGGGAACCCTCTTAAACTGTTGGTGGGAATGCAAACTAGTATAGCCACTCTGGAGAGCACTGTGGAGATTCCTTAGAAAACTGGAAATAAGACTGCCATATGACCCAGCAATCCCACTGCTGGGCATACACACTGAGGAAACCAGAACTGAAAGAGACATGTGTACCCCAATGTTCATTGCAGCACTGTTTACAGTAGCTAGGACATGGAAGCAACCTAGATGTCCATCAGCAGACGAATGGATAAGAAAGCTGTGGTACACAATGGAATATTACTCACCTATTAAAAAGAATGCATTTGAATCAGTTCTAATGAGGTGGATGAAACTGGAGCCTATTATACAGAGTGAAGTAAGCCAGAAAGAAAAACACCAATACAGTATACTAACACATATACATGGAATTTAGAAAGATGGTAATAATGGCCCTACATGTGAGACAGCAAAAGAGACACAGATGTAAAGAACAGACTTTTGGACTCTGTGGGAGAAGGCGAGGGTGGGATGAATTGAGAGAATAGCACTGAAACATGTATATTACCATATGTGAAACAGATCACCAACCCAAGTTTGATGCATGAAACAGGGCACTCAAAGCCGGTGCACTGGGACAACCCAAAGGGATGGGATGGGGAAGGAGGTGGGAGGGGGGTTTGGGATGGGTGACACATGTAAACCCATGGCTGATTCAAGTCAATGTATGGCAAAAACCACTGCAATATTGTAAAGTAATTAGCCTTCAATTAAATAAACAAATAAAAAGAAAATTAAAAAAAAATTTAGTAGAAGGAAAGAAATAATAAAGATTAGAGCAAAAATAAATAAAATAGAGAATAAAAATATAAAAGATCAATGAAACTAAGAGTCAGTTTTTTAAAAAGATTTTAAAAATTCATAAACTTTTATCCAGAAACATCAAGAAAAAAAGAGAAGGCTCAAATAAATAAAAACATAAATAAAAAAGAATTATACCTGACACCACAGAAATACAAAATATCATAAGAGATTTTTATAAAAAATTATACACCAATAAAATGGACAGGGCTTCCCTGGTTGCTCAGACTTCCCAGGTGCTCAGAATGCACCTGCCAATGCAGGAGATGCGAGTTCAGTCCCTGGCTTGGGAATATCCCCTGGCAAAGGAAATGGCAACCCACTCCAGTATTCTTGCCTGAGTAGACTGGTGGGCTGCAGCCCATTGGGTTGCAAAAGAGTTGGACATGACTTGGTGACTAAACAACAACAAACAGCAACAAAATGGACAACCTAGAAGAAATGGACAAATTTCTAGAAATGTATATTCCCTCAAGACTGAGTCAAGAAGAAATATAATATATGAACAGACTGATTCCCAGGAATGAAATTGAACCATTAAAAACAAACAAACAAAACAACAGCAAAAAAAAAAAAAATTACCAACAAAGAAGTCTATGACCAGATGGCTTCATAGGTGAATTCCACCAAACATTTAGAGAAGTGTTATCACCTATCCTTCTCAAAATATTTCAAAAAATTTCAGAGGAAGGAACTCTTCCAAACTCATACTATGAGGCCAACATCGCCCTGATACCAAAACCTAACAAAGATACCACACACAAAAAGGAAAATTACAAGCCACTGTCTGATGAACACAGATACAAATATCCTCTACAAAATGTTACAAACCAAATTCAACAATACATTTAAATGATCATAAACCATTATCAAGTGGTATTTATCCCAGGTTCAATATCCACAAATCAATCAATATGATATACCACATTAAAAATTGAAGAATAAAAATATATGATTATCTCAATAGGTGCAGGAAAAGTATTTCACAAAAGTCAACATCCATTTATGATAAAAACTCAACATAGTGGGTAAAAGAGGGAACACACATCAATATAATGAAGGCCATATATTACAAGTCTATAGGCAACAGCATACTCAATGATAAAAAGCTGAAAGCATTTCCTCTGTGATTCGGATCAAGACAAGGATGCCCACTGTCACTATTTTTTTGTTTGTTTATTTTTTAAATAATTAAAAAATTTTGATTCTACTCTCATCACTTTTATTCAACATAGTATTGGAAGTCCTAGCCATAGCAATCAGACAAGAAAAATAAATAAAAGTGATTCAAATTGAAAAGGAAGAAGTAAAACAGTCACTATTTGCAGATGACGATACTCTACATGAAAATCCTAAAGATGCCACTATAAACTATTAGAGCTCATCAATGAATTCATAAAGCTGTAGCATACAAAATTAACACATAGAATTCTGTAGCATTTCTATACACTAGCAATGAATCATCAGAAAGAGAAATTGAGAAAACAATCCAATTCAAAATGAACAAAATACCCAGGAATAAATCTAACTAAGGAAGTGAAAAAAAAAAAAAGGAAGTGAAAAACCTGTACATAGAACAGTATAAAACATTGACGAAAGAAACTGAAGATGACACAGACAGATGGAGAGAGATATTGAGCTCATGGATTGGGAGAATTAATATTGTTAAAATGACCATACTCCCGAAGGAAATCTATAGATTCCATGCAATCTCTATCAAAATATCAATGGCATTTTTCAGAGAGCTAGAAGAAATAATTCTAAAATTTGCATGAAAACACAAAAAACCTCAAATAGGCAAAACAATCCTGGGAAAGAACAGAGCTGAAAGCATCATGCTCCCTGACTTCAGACTCTGCTACAAAGCTATAGTAATCAAAACCAATATGATACTGGCACAGAAATAGTTACATAGATAAATGGAATAGAATAGAATATGAACCCACATTTACAATCAATCTATGACAAAGGAGGCAAGAATATACAATGGGGAAAAGACATCCTCTTTAATCAATGGTGCTGGGAAAACTGGACAACTACATGCAAAAGAATCAAACTGGACTACTTTTTCACACCATGTACAAAAATTAAGTCACAGTGGAGTCAAAGAATAAATTTAATGTTCAGCACTGTGAAATTTCTAGAAGAAAACAAAGGCAGTACACTCTTTGACATTGGTCTTAGCAATATTTTTTTGGATGTCTTCCCAAGCAAGGAAAATGAAAGCAAAAATAAACCAATGGGACTACATCAAACTAAAAAGCTTTTGCATGATGAAGGAAACTATCCACAAAGTGTAAAGGCCACCTACTTACACAATACTGTATGTCAGTTATATCTCAGTAAAACTGGAAGAAAAAAGAGAAATAGTAGCTTACTATATAAATAGGAATAAATGCAGGAACTAATTACCAGGAGAAACCATTAAAGGAGAAGAAAGTCTGGCATGGGAAAGGATGGAGCAAGGGATGGTTGGTTGTTATATTGACACTTCTGGTCTTTGATTTTTAACCATATACATGTGTAATATTTTGATTTCAAAAGTACTTTTTAAACTCTGCAATTCTAATCCTGTCCACTCCTGGCCTCAGATCCCCCTAGTGATACATGTTAAATTATAAATTCTTTACATATCATTCAAAACCCTTTAAGATCTGGCCCCAACCTACATTACCAGCATCATTACTGCTCTTTTCCTTAAAGTACTTGAGACTCTAGTCATAGCAATCTTTTTGCAGCATCTTGGGTGCCATATTCTTTCATGCTTCCATGATTTTGCATACTTTGTTGCTTCTGCTTAACTTTCCCCTCCTTCTTCTCTTCCCTCTCTACCTTCCCCTCATCTCCCTGATGAACCCACACTCATCTTCCCAGAGTCTGAAAATGTCATATGTCCTAGTAGGCCTTCCCTACCACTCCACAGTAAGAGTTTTGTCCTCTTTCCCCTGTGCTGTTTCAACATTTAGTACATTGCCCCACTATAGCACAGATCACATAGGATTTAACTTGATGAGTCTGCTTCTCCCACTGGATTGTGGGATGCCTGATTTCAGTGACCAGCTTTGCTTCATGTTTATAGTCCCAGGGCTTATTCCATGCTTTATTGAATTGAATGTATTTTAAAAGGGCATTTGAAAAAAATACTTCACCAAGAAACTAGGGAAAATCAAAATAAGTCTCAGAAAGCTAGTACAGGTGATTGTGTTACAGCATCACCATAACTATGAAGAAAGAAACGTTGATGGTATGGTAGTTCTTCAAAATGTTAGAGTTACCATATGACCTAGCAGATCCACTCCTAGGTATATAACAAGAGGAATGAAAATATATATTCACACAAAAACTGGTTTATGAATGTTCATAGCAACATTATTCATAATAGCCAAAAATGAAAATAACATAAGCACTTACCGACTGAAGATTGGATAAACAAAATGTAGCATATCCATATAAAGAATATTATCTGGCTATAAAAAAGAATGAAGTACTGATACATACTACAACTTGAATGAACACTGAAATCATGCTAAGTGAAGCCAGACACAAAAGGTCACAAATTGTATGACTTCATTTTTATGAAATGCTCAGAGTAGGCAAATCTATAGAGACAAAAAGTATATTAATGGCTACTTGGGCCTGGAGGTGAGTTGGAGGTACAAAGTTTCTTTTTGGGTGATTAAATGTTCTAAAATTAGATAGTGATGATCACACAACTTTGGGAACTATGCTAAAAAACATTATATTGTGAACTTTAAAAGGGTGAACTTTATGGTTTAAATGATATCTCAAAAGAGTTGTTTTTAAAAAGAAGAAATCTAGAAAAGATCCTGGAAAGAAATACACCAAAAAGTCAACAAGCTGTTAACTTTGAGTTGTGGGGTTTTGTGAAGGTGATTGTTATTATTTTTCTTTTGTTCTACTTTACATTGTTTTCCATACATTCTACAATGAACATGTAATTAAGATCGGACACTTCATGCTTTAAAACATCAAGGAAGAAGAGAATTAACATGTTCTGAGCACATGATATGTACTAGGTAGGGTAACCCCCACAGTATTTCTGTCAGGTTGCTATTTCTTTTTTCAACTTCACCAGGGTGAACGGGGGGGAAATGAGACTTAAGGAGTCACGGTCTTTCCTCATTCTCTCCCCCTTTCTAAAAAACTTCTTGGGTTTTCTGGCTTCATTTGGGGCCTTTGGTTTGTTGAACTGGTAGTAATGACTAAAGAAAAATTGAAAGAGACTTTGAAAGTTAGGACTGATTTATAGTAGAGTAGAGAGTGACCAGAGAAAGCAAAGAAGACTCTGGGGAAAGATCAGAGGAGAACAGAGAAAGAGAAGATGTGTCAAGGGCTGAACGTAGAGGGAATTACCATGTGTAGAAGGATGGACTAGATTCTGGATGCCTGGATTTTTTAATCATTCTGATCTCAGCTCAGACATGGCCTCCTCAAAAGCCCCATGAGGTTGTGATGCCCACTTCTGAAGGAGCCGCTCTCACCTCTATCTCCACCTTGTTCCATCCCATTACCCTGTGTTATCTTTTCCATAGTATTGACTACTATCTGAACATGTCCTGTCTTCTTCCACTGATGTGAGCACTGTTCCAGAAGCAGAACCTCCTCTGGCTTGTTCAGTGATCTGTTGCTGGAGTGGGAACCAGGTCTGGTAATGTGTGGTGCTCAGAATGTGAGAACTGTACTTTCTGTTATCATTCATTGACTCCTCTCTCCTCACTTTTCTCCACTTTTTCTAATGTTCATCCTTCAAAGCCCCAGTCAAAACCCAGCAACTACTGAAACTCGTATCTCTTGGCTAGAAGTGAGCCCTTGACCTTGACACATGAGCCCTCAACTACTCCCATACTGGTTTCATAAGCTCTTTGATGTCAGGGTTCATTTCTTATACATCACAGCAACACATTTTACTGAGCTTATTTGTGTGTGCATGCCATAAAATTAACACATGAGAAAAATAGTCATTTTAGACTGATAACTTATGAAGAAAATTTAAAAAGGTAAGATGATGACAAGGTAAGATGACAAAAAGGGTTGGGGGAATGGCACTAATTTCATCTGAATGGTTGGAGAAATTTCTCTGAGGAAGTGACAATTGAGCTGAGATTTGACTTGAATCTTTCTGTATCTCCCACAATGCCCTATATATTGCCTTTGCTGACTGACAGACCATGGAGTGTCAGGAGTGGAAGTTTCCTAAAGGTTCTCTAGTCCAGGTCCAATCTTACATAGGTTTCATCTCCTGATAGTAAGCTGCTGATCCCAGGTAGGGCAATCTGCCTCAAGGTCCCCAGTTTCCCATTTCAGTTGGTTCTTCAGACACCCTTATGAATAGCTACAGAACCAACATTTTCTAGGCACCTTTTGTGTGCCAGATACTTCCATGCTCAGTATCTTACTTACCTCTTACCTAGTAGTACTACTATTCTTATTCCTATTTGAAAGATGAAGCAAACTCAGAGAGTTTATGTAACTTGCCCAAGGTCACACTGCCAGCAAGTGTGTAGTGAATATGCCTAATGTCAAGACTGGTGCACCTTGCTATTATCTCTTGCTCTCCCATTATTCTGAAGTTTAAACTATCTTGTTCAGGCTTTGAGATTCCTAACTTTGGGACTGGCCTGATTTCATTGGAGCTGTCTCACTAGAGATATCAAGTTAACCTTTTCCATCAGCTGACCCTTTAGAGACAC
Organism: Bubalus kerabau; assembly: GCF_029407905.1. Taxonomy (NCBI): domain Eukaryota; kingdom Metazoa; phylum Chordata; class Mammalia; order Artiodactyla; family Bovidae; genus Bubalus; species Bubalus kerabau. The sequence continues at coordinate 96,615,843 of NC_073647.1, read as the reverse complement.
CAAGGTTTACTGTCTTTACTTTTTGTAGTCATTACATGAAGACTGAGATCATGTCTGACCCCAAATGTTCCTGGCTGGACAGTCTCATGCCTCACTCAGGCTCCTTTCTCTAAGTCTGGGACTCCCTCATAACCCGTGTGTGTGTGTGTGTGTGTGTGTGTGTGTGTGAGAGAGAGAGAGAGAGAGAGAGAGAGGCAGAGACAGAGAGACAGAGAGTAACAGACTGATGCTCTTTACTTGCCTGGTGCCCAGGCTAAGAGGTCATTCTGATCCCTGTATTGTGACTTCTTCTACCCACCAACCCAATCCTCAATCTGCTGAGTCTGTTCTATTTCCCCTTTTACTTTCTTCAGGGGGTCAACACCAGTATCTGCTCTTTTGTGCCTCAGAGAGTTACCTGTTAATCTCCTATATCTCCTCCCTCCCTCAACCTCCTTTTCAGTCTCAGCTAGGACCTAGAGGTGAAAACAGGGAGCAGGAGCCCAGGATTTGGGAATCTCTGAACCACCCCATTATGAGGGGTGCACGCCCTCATGTGTTCACCTTACATAAATTCAGCCTGAGATTACAACTTAAGGCCCTGCTGGCAGAGCCTTCTTTCGCTGACCTGGCCAAGGATCTTAGCCTTTCTCTGGCCTGTCTATGCCAATGCCTCCCTGGCATTTGAATCAGTCTAAGTCTTGGGGACTCCATCTGGTCTCACTCCAAATGGAACACCTTCTGGTTGTTTTCCCCTTTCGCTCTAACAACTGTAACTGTGCTGTGCTTAGTCGCTCAGTTGTGTCCGACTCTTTGCCACCCCAGGCTCCTCTGTCCCTGGGGATTCTCCAGGCAAGAATATTGGAGTGGGTTGCCATGCCCTCCTCCGGGGGTCTTCCAAACCCAGAGATACAACCCAGGTCTCCTCCAGGGGCTCTTCCCAACCCAGAGATCCAATCCAGGTCTCCCACATTGCAGGTGGATTATTTACCATCTGAGCCACCAGGGAAGCCCAAGAATACTGGAGTGGGTAGCCCATCCCTTCTCCAGGGGATCTTCCCGACCCAGGAATCAAACCAGGGTCTCCTGCATTGCAGGCAGATTCTTTACCAGCTGAGCTACCCAGGAAGCCCAACAACTGCAACTACACAATAATAATAGCCACTTTCTGGCAAGCATGTAATATGGACCAGGGGTTTATATTCATCAGCTAGTTCAAGCTGCACAGCACCCTGATAGGTAAGTGATATTTTCTTGGTACATGATAGGCACTTGTGAACGAATTAATGGTTTCTCCCCAGTTCATCATAGGGCCAACAGAAGCTTAGGGAAGTCACAGAAGTAATGGGTCAGAAACAGAATTGAAACCCAAGCCTAACTGATCTCAAAGCCTGGCTCCCAGCAGTCATATCAGGATGCTTCTCAAACAACTGCAACACCATGAATTCCAGTTCACAAGCCTGTTTGAGGGAGAAGCTGATGGATGTGGTTAGGGATACTGTATTCAAAGTCACACAGCTAGTAAGCAGGCACCACCACTTCCTTGTTCTGTGAGTGTGGGCAAGTTGCTTGACTTCTCTGTACCACAGCTTCCTTATTGGCAAATGGGGATAACAATAGTAACAACCAGAGGGTTGGGCCACTTTAATGAGATAATATACATAAAGGGCCTAGCATGGAGCTTGGTATACGGTAATTACTCAAAAAATGTTTATGATGGTGCCTGAGACAAACACAACATGACAGCCCCTTCTAGCACCTTCTCTCTGTCTTGTACCTTACTGCATGCCTTCCATCCCTTTATTCACCATACTGGGCTGAATGTGGCCACCACCATGTCCATGCCCTAATAGTTAGAACCTATGAATATTGTCTTATTTGGAAAGAAGATCTATCTTTGTAGATGTGATTAAGTTTAATGATCCTGAGATGAGGAGATTGTCCTGGATTATCTGGGTACATTCTAAATTCAATGACAAGTATTCTTATAAGAGAGGCAAAGGGAAATATGGGTATCAGTATTTAAGTATTGTTAACTTCCTATCATAATATTTAATTCATAGGATATCAAGGAAAAGAGTAAATAGCTTTCAAGAACTTTATTTCCTCCTCTGCAGAAGGGGTCAGTGTGCTTTGGGTGGTAGGCAGGATAGTTGTACTATGTTGGCAGAAATATGACCTTGTTATTATCTTTATCTGGAGATTAAGTATGGTTTAGAGATAAATATGGGTGCCAAGTAGACAAGGGGTGGGTGGGTTGCCTTGCGAAGGCATGTCTGCTTCCAGAGGAAGACCACTGTGCTTCTGCCCAGAAGTGGGCCCTGGGAGGCTCTTCTGGTAGGGCTGAGATTTCCTGCAGGAAGCAGTTCCATTCTGCTCTCATGTGAGGAAAACGGGTAATCAGAGTCATAGAAGCCTGTACCTTATTGCCTGGCTCTAGTCATTTCAGTCTGGACCATTTTAAAAGCAGGTGGTGCCAATCCACTTTAGTCATAATCCCTTCATGAAGTGCCCTTGGAAGACACCTGCAAGCTCTGCACCTTGGAGAATGTGCCTGGGAAATGGAATAGGCTGTCTGCTTTCCAGAGTTGTCAACTCCAAGCCAGGGCCTTGGGAGAACCCTAGTAGTGGATGCAGGTAAGGGAGGGGGGTTGAATCACCTCAGACTTCCACAATAGGTTCTTTTCCTTTTCAGTCTGGGCAGGTATTCTTCACACCAAGGACTGCTGCTGCTAAGTCACTTCAGTCGTGTCCGACTCTGTGCGACCCCATAGACAGCAGCCCACCAGGCTCCCCCGTCCCTGGGATTCTCCAACCAAGAACACTGGAGTGGGTTGCCATTTCCTTCTCCAATGCATGAAAGTGAAAAGTGAAACTGAAGTCGCTCAGTCGTGTCCGACTCTTAGCGACCCCATGGACTGCAGCCTACTAGGTTCTTCCATCCATAGGATTTTCCAGGCAAGAGTACTGGAGTGGGGTGCCATTGCCTTCTCCACACCAAGGACTACTAAGACCTAAGTGACTGAAAGAGTCTCAGGTGAGTGGCTTACGTGGGGAAGGGAAGAGGATAGAGTGCCTTGATTTCCAACATCACCAGGCTGGAGAAAGGCAAAATGGCTCAGGGAGGCCACAGACAAGAGTAAGGTTCAGGTTGATGGGCCCTCTACTCAATGGTGCATGTTGACCTGGGATGGTTTGCTATCAGAGTCTAGCACCTTGTAGGCTCCCGGGGGAGGCCTAGCAGTGTTTGTGAACTGACTGACCCATGTTTGTTCCTGAGAAGGTCTATTTTACAGATAGCAATCTCTGATGGACCCTCCTTCTGCAGGCCTGGATTCTTAAATTTTTGGGTTGTCCATCGTCTATAGGACTCTCCTAGTTGGCTCTAGCCTCCTTAGGTGACAGTAGCTGAGAGACTGCCCATCTTGGCTGAGCTGTCTGTCCTTCTGCCAAATGAGCAAACTGGAGAAGTGCCCCAAGACAAGAGAGAGAACAAGGAGGATAGATGCAAAGCCAGTTTCTCCATGCTGCACGGAGTTACAATCTTTGCTCTGCCCACACCATGTCATGTTGTCAGGGACTGCATCATAGTCATCCCTGTGTCCCTTACAGGAGTAAAGGCAGTGTCTAGTATGTAGGAGATGGAGGCAGAGATGGAGCCAGAGAGATCTGCACCAAACTTCAGGGCCTGTCAAATACTAGACATAAGATGCTATTTGGGTCACTTAACTTCTGAGAATGCCAGTTTTATCATTGGAATATAAAATGACTTTGAGTGAGAGAATAGATACAAAGTACCTGGAATGTAGTAGGTGCTCAGTAGATGGTGCCTGTCACCACCATCCCCACCATCATCATCACCAACACCATTAGCATTTATTGTGCACCCACTGTATGCCAGTCCTGATGCTTGGCTTTGATGCTTGGCAGAAGATAAAGGAAAAGCAGTCAGTGATTTCTGCCCCAGGTTAGAATATAGTGGGAGAGCTCAGGTACACAGTAATATTGGAAATCCAAGTGCTGATCAGAGGCACACAATCAGGAAATGGAGATCAAAGGAGAGAACAGATCTGCGGGCTTGGGGCTTCTAGGAAGGCTGCTCAGAGGAGGCGAGTGCTATGGTAGGCCTGGATAGATTGAATCTCTAGTACTTAGAGGAGGAGGGGGAAGAGAATAAAGGGATTCCCGGCTTAGCTCAGCCTGGGCCAGCACCTGAAGCTGGCAGTATCGTCTATCTTCCTTCAGGCTGTTGGGGGCCAGGCCCAGTACTGCAAATACTGGGCTGGCCACTGGGGGTCGACAGAGATTGAGGAATAGGGAGGCTACTAGGGAGAGATTTCCTTAGAGACTACCTCTGTGATTGAACAACCTGCCTAAGGTCTCATTTCCCCTCTGAAATTCCCTCCTCCTTCCTCCGCTGTCTATAGAGCCCTAATCCCCCCGAGACACTCTTGGTTCAGAAGCCCCAGAGCTTCCTGACTTCCCCACCCCTGCCCAGAACACCAACCCAAGGAGGAAAATTCCCTCTCTCTCCACATCCCCACCCCCATCTCCAGTTCTGGCTAAAGCCTGGGGCTGCCATAGTCTCTGCTTTGTGTCCAGGAGAGCAGCTGTGAAAGAAAAACAAGCCAGGCCAGGGAGATTTATCTTCCTCTGAGGAGGGGGTGGCTTCATTGTGAGGAAGATTCTGGGTGGTTTGTCAACTGAGGCCTCACCCAGCCCCAACTTGGTCAGCACTTGGAAGGTGGAGGTATGGCAGGGGTGGGGGTGAGGGAGGTTGGTTGGGAGACTAAAGGCTTAGAAGGAAATTGGACCTTCCCTGGGAGGTACATTGAGCCTGGGCACTGGGGTCTTGATGATTAAAGATGAGAAGGAAGGTCTCGAAACCAAGCTGGACTAAGTAGAGAATGGGGAGCGGAGGTTTCAATGTCAGAGATCCTGGCTTGGTTGGCTCAGGGGCAGCTGGAGGGTGGTGGGCCTGGGTCCCATATATTTGCCTTTGGTTATCTGGCCAGTTGTGTCCAGTCCCTTATCTCGCCTCAGGATGGCCCATGGGCTCATGACCTTTCTACCAGTAGGCTTGAGCTTATCAGTTGAGAAAGCCCAGACCTGACCCTTTAACCATTTTTTTTTTTACTTCACTGAAAAACTATGATTACATATTGCTGACCCTTTAACCCTTATGGTAGGTTGGGAGATAGGAAGTTAGCTCATAGACTAGTGAGGGGTAAGAACTAGGAGGGCTGGAGAGAGGAGGAAGCACTGCCTCTTCCCTTGGTTCCTCAGGTTGTTCAAATATTTGCTCTGCTTTGGGTGTTCCTCCAAGGGAATTTTATTCCCTGTGTTTATGGGGCTTGACAAGTCCAGTGTGTTCTTTAAGGAGCCAGGAGCAGGATTGGGCAAAGATGCCATTTCTGCAGCCAGCATTGTCCTCCTCGGGGCTTACTAGTTCTCTGAGATGGGAAGCTAAGCTGGGGTTAGTGACAGATGGGGACAATGGCTGATCCCCACCTTGAATTCCTGAGCCCCTGACAGTGATGAATGGCCCAGCCCCTCTTTGCACATTCCCCAGGTAACTGGAGTGAGAGAGTGACAGGTGGGCCAGACTGGAGTGCTGCAGAGTTTCCCCCACAGCTGCCCTCCCTGGAGCCAGAAAGCAAGGACAGGAGGGACTATTAGAGTAAGCTGAACCCAGATCAGTGACACACAGGGGCTCAGGGATATCCAAAGATGAGGCCTTCAAGGAGCCAAGGGTTCCAGCTGCAGTCCAGAGCCTGTGCTACCTGCCGTGCCACCGGTAGCCATGCGCTGGCCTTCAAATCCCCTGTTCTAGGCTCTTTTCAGGCACAAGGGAAGGTCATTTGCCTGTGTGGGCCCAAGGGCTTTGGACAGATTTCTAGGAGTTCAAGGTAGGGTAATGAGGTGCAAGGAGGGGATAAAGAGAGAGGGAGGGAGAGGGCAGGCCCATCTCAGGAAGAGAAGGTCTCTTATCTCTGGTGTCATCCTGCCAACAGCATGATCTGGAGCCAGGCTGACACCGGAAGATCAAGGTAATCTCAGTGCACACACCCATAAACCAGGCTTGAAGCTGGGGCAGGGACCAGGGATTGAACGTCTGGTTGAACTCTTGGTTTTTGGGACAACCCTCTCTTTCCCCAGCCACTGGGAATTGCCATGGCTACAGTGAAACTAGACTAGCAGGGCTTACCTACCTGGGGCTTGGTCTGGGGTGTGGTGCAGCCAGGAGAGGGATGGGAGGAAGAGTAGGAAGGCTCCCACCCTGGGCTTGCCCTGAGCCTGACCCAGAGATAGAGTGATTTGGGAAAAGCAAGATGTTCACTGGGGAGGGAGGACAGCCTGAGCTCAACACAGACCCCAGGTGGTCTCTGCTAGCGGGCAGTGAAGGCAGAGGAAGACCAGGAGAGAAGCGGCTAGTGGGATAAAGAAGTTGGCTGGGTAAGAGAGGGCTCTGCAGGCTGAGGGTGGTAGGGGCAGGGGATGCAGCCTGATTGAGCCTGGAGCCTCAGTTTTCTCTTCTCTAAAATAGGCCTATCAGTATCAATCTCACGGATGTTGTGAGAATTAAACAAAGATTGCATAGCATCAAGGGTGAGAGTGCCCAGCTACAGTGCCTGGCATACACATGGGGTTCAAGAAACACAACTCTCCTTCTCCCTGTAGGGATCAGTTGTGTACATCTGTGAAGAGGATGCAGGCAGAGGCTGTGGGTCTTCAAGAGGACGACAGGAGGATTAGGGTAGGCCAGAGATGACTGTAGACAGGAGAGAGGGCTGCTAGCCTCATGGAGTAGTCCCAGCTGGCATCACCCCAGGCCTCAGGGCAGGCTTCCTGTCCTCTGACCCTTCACTGTACAAGGTCCACACTTTGACACATATTTCTTTCCAGGGCCCTGGAGTATCCGAGTAGAGTCATGTGTCTAAGCTCAAGTTACGCAGCTCTATGGCCCAGGTTTGAATCCTGACTCTTCTTCTCCCTGGCTGTGTGGCTTCAGGTGAGGAAGTTCACTTCTCTTGTCTCAGAGTACAAAGAAGACAAGGAAAGGTCAAGGACAAGGGCCACGGTAGTAAGAGAGGGAGTGTGAGTGTTCATGCACATGGACAGGACAGTCCCATGAGAAAATGTGGAGGCTAGACTCTATGTCCCATAGGGTTAGGAACCAGGCCTGATAGCTGGTGCTGTGCGAATCAATAGGCAAGGAAGACAGTAAGTTCATATATGAATATGTACATGTGTGAGAATATGAGAAGAGCTAAAAAAATGTGCATGTGGCACATAAAGCATGTGTGAACGGGTGAAAACATGTGTGACTGGGAATGAGGGTGTCTGTGGGAGGCTCTGTGGAGGAGTAATAGTTTCCATTTAGTAAGCACCATGGTGGGCTGGCTGTGATGTTGAGACCTTTCTGTGCATTATCTCATTCCCCGCTCAGCACAGTTCCATGAAGGAGAGATGATCTCCAGGTTACAGAAGAGTTAACTGAAGCACACAGGGGAAGCGACTTGACCAAGGAGATACAACTGATAAGCAGTGAACTCTATGGCTCTGAAGTCCATAACTCCATGCCTCCCGAGGATGTGGGAAGCTGAGTTATGTAGCTCTCTGGGGGGCTGTTATGATACCTGAGGCCTCCTGCAGCTGCCAGTTGTTTTTTGGCACCCCTGGGTTCAGAAGGCCCCTACATACAGATTTCCATCTGCTTGGAGATTCTTGAAGGCAGGGCTTGGTGGGATTCCTCTTTGGATCTCAGCTCAGAGGCAATCACAGGATCAGTGCTCAGGAAACCCTGGTGGACTTTAACCCTGAGGGGTGTGTGTGTTCAGTGACACTGATCTGGGAGGCTTGGGAAGGTGTGTAACTGCCACTAGGATAGTGAGCTTGGATAAGAGAGGGTCCACACCCCCCACAGATCCTGACTTCCTTTTCAGCTTCCCTGGGGAGTAATTTTCCTTACCTTAGGGGGCATGAATCACTACCTAAGAGGCCCTGCTAGGGTGGGGCAGGAGGTGGGATCCTGGAGTCATTGGCCCTGGCTACAGCATGGAATAGGCCCAGCCCTGCTACAGAGGCTCCAGTAGGCAGGTTCAGGCAGAAAGGCTGCACCATGACCAGCGGTGACCAGTGTGTGGAGCAGGCCTAGACACAGAGTCCTCTCTTCTTTCCTCTGTGCCCTCCCCACCCAGGATGAGGTGTTGGCACACACAGGAGCTGCTGCTGTCTTCCCAGGCTTCCCAAGTCTGGCAGCATAGCTTCATCTGCCACATCCCCCACCTGATCAGCCCCCCACCTAGGCTCACCTCCTGAAGGGCACTCGGCATGTTAGCAGTGGAATCTGAGGCTGGTTCTGGAATTGATGGTGGTTGACTTTAGCTGGGAACTTGGGGATATGGCTAGGGACATAGATGAACTTCCCCAGGCCTAGAAACCCCTCAGAGGACTGTGAGTGAAGAGTGGAGTCCTGGCCATTCTGAAGGTTGCTGCTTTCCAGGCATGAACCAGCTTTTAACCAGGAATGAAGTAAGTAAGCAAGTAAGCAAGAAGAGGGGCTGGAAATGTGGTGACTCAGTATGGTATAGGAAACTGGGCACAGGCTTAGGAGACAGAGAAGTCTGGGGCCACATTCTGCTTCTACCATCAATCAGCTCCATGACCTCAAATGAGTCACTTCCCCTTGAGCCTTAGTTTTCCCTCTTACGTAAAATAGGGATCATGGAACTCATCTCAAAGGGTTGTGAAGGGAAATGCCTCTACCATGGTTCCTGGAACATAGTAGGCACTCAGTAAGTGGCAGGTTGTTTTCCATCCTCACAATTTGCTGTCCTTCTATGCCCTTTGGACAATCCTAGTCTCCAACTTTGTCTATTGGTGTGTCTCTGCACCTTGTTCTTATCTTTCCTTGCTCACACCCTAATAAGGAATCCAGCTGGGAGGTGAGAGACCCTAAACAGCTCCTCCTCTTCTATTTCTACCCATATCCTCCTCATCCTCTAGGCCCTGTTCCTGAAAGTGAGAGTAACCCACTTCCTCTCCTGGAAGTGAGAATAACCCACTTCCCTCTCTGTTTCCCCCAAATATAGGTCCACTTTATGAATCAAAGAGGTCATCAGAGGATCCAATGAGAAAGTCAGTAACTCAGCCTCCTCTTTAAGTGAGAGAAGGACAGGAAACTGTGTAAATGGCAGAGCACTTCGGAAATGTCTCTAATTATCTCCATAAAGCAGCAGCAAAGAGACTTTAAGTCCTCGGCAATCCCTGAGCCAACTCCAAACTCAGATCTTCCTCTAGTGCTCTGTCTTCCTCCCCATAGGGGACCGCGGTTCTAGCCAAGGCCACTACCCCTGTCCTGGGTCTTGTGCTCGAGCGCATGTGCCAGGCTCGTGTGTGCCACGCTCCTGTTGGAGTGGGTACTCTCAGTCGGTCCCAGGAGCCGGTAGTGTTATAAAAGTCCAGTAGAGGGAGACATTAGCATGTGGGTACATCTGTTGAGGTCCGACAGGGAGAGTGGGTCGGACCTGGAGGGTCTGAGCTATGGGATTGAGCCAAAGTTATAAGCAAAGAGGCGAGGAGGGGCGGGGAGAACAGGCCAGGGCTGGGAGACAAAGACCCAGATGGCGAGGCCGGGAGGCGCTGGAGTCTGGTGTGCTAGGGCCAGGGCATCTGCTTTTGCATTTTTTAAAGGTGCTTCTGCCCTATAACCTTTCCTCTTTGCGTCATTCTTTATCGAGGTGCCCTCTCATTCCCTCTGGCCTATCTCAGGGCCTTGCCCATACCTTCAGACAGGACAAGACTCGAAATCTGGGCCCCTGGTGTCCCACAAGGCTCTTCTGCAAAGTTGAGATTTCCAAGGCCTAGTCCCCAGGGGCGAAGAAATTCTCCCCCACCCTCCTCTTTCCCCGCCTTGACCCCTCTAAGATTCCACCACCCACCGATATCCATTTGTCTGTTCAGGACTCCGGGTCCGTGTGCAAGTGGACACTGCACTGCGAAGGTGAAAGGAAGAAAGCCTACCAGAGTCCTGCGAGAGAAGGGACAGGCAGTAAACAAGTTATCTTTGCCACAGTGGTGGGCATGGAGCAAAAACCTCAGGGCTCGCGTGTGTAACAAGAATGGCAGTACTTTCCCGGGATACTCGTGACAGGACCTGTCTGGCCCAGGGCAGTGGGCCGGAGTGTTGAACAGGCGCGCAGGGAGCAGAGCAGGCCAACAACTCGAGAGGAACGCCAACTTCCCACGGGCAGAGCGCTCTGAGAACAGGACTAGGCGGGACCCATCCCTAACCGCACGAGCCGCACACTCAGATTGGTGCCATCGAGAGTGCGGCGTCCTTAAGAGTTCCCGAAACCCCGCCCCCTTCCTCTTCTAGGGGCGTGGTGCGGGGCAAGGACCCCGTAACGGAGCTTGCTATTGGCTAAAACGAGTAGGGTTGGCCTTGCGTACGCCTGAGCAGGGGAGTAGACAGCTCAGCGGCAGCGGAGGGAGTCTATGCGTGCTGGACAGCAGTGGGAGGTGTGTGAGCCTCGCACTGAACGCAGACCCTCGGGCGCAGTCGCCGGGAAGCTAGGACTCGGCGACTGGGCTGCCAGGCCAAACGCCTAGGCTTCAGAGGCGCAAACTGATGGGACTGGCTTGCTCGGCAGCGTCTCCCCGCTCTTCTAAACACACTAAGCGGGGCCCGCGCTGAAGTCGAAGCTGTCGGGGGGCGCCCAGCCCGGAGTTCCAGTGTGGCCTGGAGGAACGGAGCCCGTGCAAAGACGGCCCGGTCGGGAGCACCCGGACCGAGCTTGTGTGGTGGGGAGACTCCCACTTCTTCCCAGGGGTGCCGATTCCAGGACGGTTGAGGCGTCGGGGCGGCCACCAAGTCCCCAGCGGGGAGACCCCGTCGGGGAGAGGGCACGCAGTCCCAAACAGTCTCGGGGAGCCGAGTGGAATCGGAGCGGATCCTCCGGTGGGGGGCAGAGCCCCCGTCGCGCTTCGTGTGGCAGAGAGGCCAGGCGAGCGAGCCCTCGGAGGCCGCAGCTCATGCCGGAGTTGCGGGCGGCTGCCCAGTGAGTCCTCCTGGCCGGCGGGGCGGAGAAGAGCGACACCAAAGCCGGCGGGAGGGGAGCACTTCAAGGCCGGTGGCTGCGGAGGATGGGCGCCTGAGAGGTTCGGAGCGCAGCGCGGCACGGGAAGGCGAGGCCAGCTTTGCTGAGGAGGTGCCAGGGGATCCCGAAGTGCAGTCTGCCCCCGGGAAGATGGCCCGTCCTGGCCAGCGTTGGCTCGGCAAGTGGCTTGTCGCGATGGTCGTGTTGGCGCTATGCCGGCTCGCCACTCCGCTGGCCAAGAATCTGGAGCCCGTGTCCTGGAGCTCTCTCAACCCCAAGTGAGTAACTTATCTCTTCTGGTCCCTGAGGGTGGGAGGCACTCCTTCGGGGTGAGGCCGCGCGCCCCCGAGCGCCTGTGGGAAGGTGTTCAGAGGAGGAGCGGCGCCCTATTTTGTCTCTGGCTTTTTCGAGTGTGTTTCCCTGCGGACGGGCGGGGAAGGGTGCGGCGGGGTTGGGTGGGGGCACTTGGCTGGATTGTGACCCCTCGGCTTCTCGGCTCTCTCCTCCGCACGTCCCAAATCAAGTCGAGATTGTCGCGCCGGGCAGAGCTGGGAGTCGGAGCGCTCTAGAGCGCACCGGAGAGCTGGGTAGGGGAGAGAAAGCAGCCCCCTTTAGGGCCCCTGGGAACGTGGCGGTTTTCGCGGAGAGCCGCTGGCGGAGTTGGGGAGTGGGGGCGAGCTTGACCTGGGCAAGGGAAGAGGCCAGAACACGGGTTCCCCGTTTGTTTAAGCAGTGAAGGGACCGCAGCGCGGGACTTCGCGCTTGGGGTGGGTGGCAGTGCCTGTATCCTGATTCGGGCTTCTCCCATTTTCATTTCTTTCTTCCCAATTCGCCTCCCTAGCTTTTCGTTTTGCTGCCTTTTCCAGCCCTCGCGCCCACCCCCCCGCCACCTTTCTCCCTGCTGGGGCCATGGAAGGGCGGGCGCCGCTCCCAGGCTCACAAAGGCGGCGGGTGGAGAGAGGCGGAGTGGGAAAGGGGTTTTGTTGGAGGGGGGGTGGGTTCGATCCATCGCCCGTCGGGGGTCCAATGGAGCCGACAGCAGAGCTTCCAGGGCTGGCCGGGGTGGAGTGTGGCGGCCGAGCTGGCGAGGGAGGTGGGTGGCAAATGAAAGATTCCTGCCCAGGCTGGTCCCATTGCTCCTCCCCATCTTCCCCGTCCCTCAGACTGGGGAGTTGTGCTTAGCTTTTCCAAAGGGGTTGGGGAGGCAGTTATGTAGAGGAGATCCTTTCTTTTCTCTATTCTCCTTCCCCTTCACAATCCTCGCCCAACCTCCCCCTCCCTCCCCCCCCCCCGCAACCCCAACCACACACCTTTCAGGGCGGTGGCTCAATGGTTTCTGGGCTGTTAGTGGGGAGTCGCTGGGTTGTGCAGTGACCTCTGGACCTTTTTCTCTTTTGGCATCCAGGACTTAGGTTGGAACCCAGGGTCAAAATTGCTTTTCCTTCCTGTTTTCTGGAGGGCCCAGCAGTGTGCGGACACCTCACTTAGTGGGAAACTGGGGGCCCTAGGCCTGCCCTATCGGTATGATTCCTATATCTGGAATCTCTTTCTGTCCACTCTCCTGGGCTCCCGCTAACTTCTCGAGCTCCTGCCTGCCTTGGCCTCTTAGGTTCCAGGGGCAGTGCATCTCTCAGCCCTGGAGTGGAAGAGGGCAGCTTCTTTAGTTCTCTTCTCTTTGAGTTAAGGTACGGTCCTATTTATTGGTTAGTGGGATGTCTAAACCAGGGTCAGGGTACAAGGAAAGGGATTGACAAGAATTTCTTCTTAACTCAGAAGCCAAACTGGACACAGTGCTCTGCTAACAGCAGGGACTCAAAATGGTCTTGGGCCCTGGGGCTGCTCAGCCCAAGGAGAAAGGTTGTGAAGCTCCCAGTTCTCTCCTGTGAAGGTGGAGGCTGGAAATGCTGTCTCTTGAGTGTGGAGAGCTGAAATCCGCCTGGGGTAGCCCATCACAGGGGCTCATGGGAGTGACCTAATTGCTCTCTCGGGTCTCTAACCAGAGATAGCAGGCTGCTCCACAGCTGGAAGGAAGCCCTCCTGCAGAGTGCGGGGGGTGGGAACTGGGAGAAACAAGATCTCCCTGAGCTTCACCCTTTTTGTGTTTTGAGCCTTGAGTGCTCTGGACCAGTTTACAGATTTTTGAGATCTGCCCCCCTCCCAGATCCACTTCAGGCTGAGGGCAGGCATCCTGGGGGTGGTGGGGGTGGTGGCTGGGGCCTCAGTAGGACCTGCACGAATTCCATCCTATAATTGAGCAGATTCTAGGAACAGTGGGGGACTGATCCTGGTGCCCCTATGGCCCCCCAATCCATGTTCCGTCTATACTCCGGGGTCTGGAATGCAGCCTGTCTGTGTGTGTTGGCACGGGTTGCGGGGGCGGGGTGCAGGAGGACAAGAGGAAGGCACTGCCCTCAGCTTCACTCTGAGCTCTGGGGGCTGCCTCTGCCACCGCGCCCAAGCCTTGAGCTCCCAGTCTTTCAAATCAACAGTCTCTTTCTGTCCGTGTCTCCCTCTTTGCCTCATGCCTGACTTCTCCCTCTCAGGCCCTTGTTGGTTCGCCCTCTTACACCCTGTGTGAGCTGCGTTCACCTCCCCTCTCCAGCTCGACTTGCCCGGCTCTCCCTCTTTCTCACACTCCCTCTCACTCTTAGTCACTCTCTGCCTCTTTTTCTCAAGTCCTTTTGTTTCTCGCACATGCCCGTGCTCTCCCTCACAGGCTCATTTTCTCTCTTCCCTCCCCTCTTCCTCCCGGCTTTTGGTTTCTCTCCTCAGTCCTGTCAGGAGCTGGCAACCCCCTCCCCCCAAAAAAATCTCCCAGTGCCTATAAACCCTGCTTAATTGCTTCCTCCTTGGGAAAAAAATCAAAATAAAGAAGTGGTGGGGCTGGGGGTATGTTTCCAGGTTCCAGGGTACAGGGAGCCCCAGCTCTGACCAGAAGAAGGGAGCTGGAAGGGCTGACTCCAGACTCTCAGCATCTTACCCCAATTGGTGCTGGGGCCTTCCAGGGTGATAGTCTCTGGTGGCAAGAGCATCTGTCTCCTTGGCCCCTCTTGTCAGATTTGCCCAGTGAGTGCAGTGTGAGAAGATGGGTCTGGGCCCACTAGAGGTTGGGAGGAACCAGAGTGCGTGAGCGTGCTTGGATCGGTGGGGGTGGGGGGCTGTGATGGAAGGTCCCAGGGCAGCCCCCTCCTCCAGCCTCCTCCCCTGAGAGCTTGGGGCAGCCGGCAGGCCTCATACTTGAGTCCTCAGCCAAGTCCAGCTGCTGCAGTTCAGTCTCTCAGTCCTGTTCTGACCCTTTCCTGCCCCCCACTCAGGTTCCCCCACCTCCAGGGAGTGGGAATGTGCCTGAGATCATATTACACCTTCCCTGCAAGGGGTGGGGGTGGGGGTTTCAGCTTGGCATCCAGGACCCTTGACTCCATCCAGCATGGGTGGGGGCAGCTGCAGACCCCAACCCAGGCTTGCCTGCTGTAAGCCAAAGTGTTGGTCCCAGCCCCCTCACAGCTGTTCCAGCTCACAGTCCTGGGGAGGCCAGCTCAGGGGGCCCCCTTTCCGGGGCGGCTAGGGACCTGACCTCTTACTCTGTGGCTGATTGGCCACAGGTGGGGGCCTGAAAGCGATGGGAACCCAGCAGCTCCTAAAGTTCCCTGTTCCCCTCCCTCCCTCCCCCAACCCCAGGCATTCAGTCCAGGGCAAGAAGGGCCTGGTGAGGCTGGGCCAGGAGCTGAATCTAGGGTTCCCTTTCTCCTCTCAGGCTCTCCACTGCCTCAGCAACTGTGGTGGGTGGGGATGGGTGGGCCCTGGATACTACTGTGCATCACTGTTTTTTGGTATTGGGGTTATGGAGCGGGTAGGCCAGCCAGGAGGCTGCTGGTTGCCATGGGAACAGTAGGTTTAGGGGGAGGATCCACCCTATGATTATTAGGGGAGCTGAAGTAGGGGGATGCTCACCAGCCATATTGGGGGTTAATGGCCCTGGGCTCTGTGGCAGCCCCTCCTGGGTGGATTTTCATGGTAGTCATTTTGGGTAGGGGCGCTGCAGCCAGGAGTGTAGTAAGCTTCTTCAGCTTCTTCTAAATGGTATTTGGTGTGCTAACAGTTGGGCAGTACCTTGCTACTTCCAAAGCATCTTCATTTGTGAGCTCATTGGATGTTCCCAACAGCCCTGGGAAGTTAGAATTGCCCCTGTTTTGCAGATGAGGAGGCATTTGCCCAGAAAAGGAAAGTGACTTGTTTCGAGTCAGTCAGCTCCTAGCGGGGAGAGCCGCCTTGTGCTGTTCTTTCCACACCATCCTGCTGCCTTGGGATATGGGAGAGACAGGGTTTGGGAAGAGGCGCTGGTCTAGCCGCCGGCTTCCCCTCTCACTTCACAGGTGTATGTGCATCTGTCCTTGTGACTCAGGCCCTGCCCACGTGGGATGAGCAGAGCTCCAGCTTCCTCATTTGACTTTCCTAGGCCACCATCTGAGGGCAGGCTGCTCGGGATGATCTAGATACAAGGCCCGGACACGCGAGACGTGCAGAGCAGACATAATGCCTCACGTGGACCCCAGGCCGCACCTGCGCAAGCAGCTAGCTCCATGCCTGGTACACTTCCTCCTGAGCTCTAAACAGCCCCCTTGGTTCCTCTCTGGGCCAGGAGTCTCCCTGCCTTTTAGGGACCCCACAGAAAGCAGACAACAAGGAAGGGGCTGTTGAGCCTCCAGTGGGCCCTAGTGTTGGCCAGATGGGACAGAGGGGAGGCATGGTTTAGTGTAGGTGTGTGTGTGAGGGGTGGCTTCCTCTGGGGCTGTCCTGGCTTCCCTGCCTCTGACAGCACTGTGTGTGTGCCAGGACCCAGCTGCTGTTCCTGCCCACCCACGCCTGGGCGGGCACTGCTGGGACACGCCAGGCCTGCTCCTGCTGCCTCGGGGGCTGGGTGGAGCTGGGGGAGTGAAAAAGGAGCCTTTAATTTGGGGACTCTCCACCCTTGCTGGAATGAGTGTAGACTTGAGCTCTGGCTTGGGGTCTGTCCTCCACTGGTCCTGCCACCCTTGGGGGTGCCGAAGTCACTAAATCAAAGCTGTGGCTAGAGTCTTCTACCAAACCTGTGGTGGCGTGGCCTAGGACCGGACTTGTCCTTTTGGGCAGTCTCTGACCACAAGTTCCTAGGGCCTGAGGGAAGGGTGAGAGGGACAGAAATGTAGAGCTGGTGGAATGTGGGCAGGTTTCTAGACACAACCCCCACAGATCCAAAACTTTCCCTGCTGTCGATTGTTGGTTTTTGGGTGAATAGGGGCTTAGCTGGACAAAGAAGCAGGGGGGTAGTTGGCCTCTGACCAGTACTGGCTACTGCGCCAGACCCTCAGGCTGCTCCCCTTCTAGAATTCTTTAAGCTCAGTAGGCAGCCTGGGGAAGAGACTTGGGTTAAGGTGGAGGGGAAGAGGCAGGCCACAGATAGGAGCCTGAATGCTCAGGCCACCTCCCGAAAGTCCTTCTACTCCCTGGGGTGGCTCTCTGGGGTCCCAGGGGCTATCAGAGGCTAAGGAGGGAAGGCCTCAGGGGTTACCATGGTGACCTGCTGCAGGCTTCCTGCTGGGCCATGTCAATCCCCTTATTTTCCAGAAAAGGGCTTTGTCTGGGGGTGGCCCCAGACAGAAAAGCTTGGTTTGATGATGAAGGGAGTGCTAGTTTTTGAAAACTGGGGGGTAAACAGTTTAACTAGGCACTCTCATCCTCTTCCTCTCAGCCCCTACTCCTGGTGGATATAAAGGGAGACCTGCAGGGTCCCTGCTGTAGAGGATGACTAGTGTATTACCTGACCTCAGGCTTCACTCTCACAGGCTGCATACCCATCCCTCATGGCCCCTCGCCACTTTCTGGGGCTTCTCACAGGCCCAGATGCACTTTTTTCAGTGGTGGGGAAGAAAGAGGCTGAGAAGGCACCATCATGGTGCACCAGGGTCAGGGAAGGCAGGTCTCATCAGGCTCCGCTCCATTCTGCATTTTAGAGGAAGGTGAGTTTCCCTCTGCCAGCTGCTATGCAAATAAACTCATGCATATTTATGAATCCTGTTCGCTGAGGTTGATGAGAGTCTGAGGGGTACTGGGGGCAATAGTCCTCTCTCTTTCCCATTCCCCCACCCCCTATGTAGACATCTGTTTCCTTGGTTGTGTCTAGGTTCCAGGGCTGCAGAACCCAAGTGGTGATGGGAGACTGCTCAGAGTTGACAAAACTCCCTGATGGGTAAGGTGAGCCAAGTGGTTAGAAAAGAGAGCTGGCCTGTACCCCTATGCGTGCTCTCTGTCTACCTGCTGTCATCTCCAGGTAGGGTCTTGTGGAGGAGAAGCTGCACAAGGATTCAGCCAATGTTTCAGGTACTCTTAGACCTCTGGGGGATAACATCCTGGGTGAGTTTAGGCTCCCTGGCTTGGCTTTGAGCACCCCTCAATAGGAACATTCATCTGGTTGCTCATTCCCTCACATGAAGAGCTTGGACTCAGTGGCTCTCAAAGGTTCCTTCTAGTTGTTAGAAGTTGTCTAATCCTACTGCCTGGCTGGAACCAGTATGAGGATTATAAAATGAAAAATGCCTTGGGAATTATGAAGGCTTTGGTGAAACTTCTTGGCTTTTTGTGGTGTATGGAGTTGGAGGTGTTTTCTCTCAAATGTTTGTGTGGGCCTCCATCCCATGCCTGCTTCCTTGCTGGCCCTCTGGAGTTTGGTAAAGCCAGGTACTAAGTGGGGAGACCTTCTCGTTGTGACTTTTACCCTCCTGCACAGCAGGATGGCAGATTCCAGCTTAGTGGAGCCTCCCTGGAAATGGAGAGAGGGCTGCTGTTCTTCATCTACTTCATCTGCTTGGTCTAGTTCCTTTACCTCCTTGGATCTCATTTCCCTCCCCTGATACTGAGCTCCCGTGTAGTCCCTGCTGTGGAATGGGTCCTTGGGGAGTGGAACCATGTTTTTCCACTATCAACTTCATTCCATTGAAGCACTACTTTCAGCTCTTCATTGCCCTTCCTGCTGGAGAGTCTGTCCCCAACTGGATGAAACCCACACTGATTGTTGTAACCCTTGCCTTTCAGTCTGACCCCAGCTGAGCTGTTCCGCCTCTTCTGCTCTTCTCTACCCATCACTGGTACAATCCCTGGCCTAGATTTTGTGTCCCAGCCAGTGCTGTCTATTATTGCTGAGTGTTGACTTCTTATTCCTCCCCTGGGACCTGCTTTCATCCTACTCTTTCTGTGGGACCATTTCTACACTTCATCCTAGCCAAAAGGCCAAGAAGCAATCTATGGGACCATTTCTGAGTATCCTGTCAGATGAGCTGTCTCCTTCCTCTCTCTGCTTCCAGCCCTTGCCTTTTGAGCCACCATCCTTGCATATAGCCTCCAGATAGCCGGGTGCTGTCCATTGCTGCCACATGAGCCATTTATTTTTCCGACCCACACGAGACAGTAAAGTCCTTATGGATGGAGCTGTATCATCTTTTCCTCTTTCCCACCCAAGAAACAAGACTGGGCTCATAGGTCCTTGGTGTTAGTGTCTGGTTTCCTGCCTCTTGGCAGACCAGACTATTTCTAAGCAGGAGTCAAATGGTTGAGTGCCAACTGTGTGCTCTGTACATGCCATCATGTCTCCCCTCCACCATCCTTAGAGGTGGGACTCTTACCACTCCCAGTTTATAAGTGAGGACACAGAAGCTTAGGGAGATCAGGCAGCTCATGCAAGGTCGCAGAGCTTGTAAGGGCCACTGTGTGTCTGATTCCAAAGCATGTCTTCTTTCTCCTACATTTCCCAGGCTCAGAAATGGCTGAGAGAACTTAGTGTGTGCTTAGGCAAGGACAGGATGATATGAATCAGTGGCCCCAGGCAGCTGCCATCCCCTTGCTATTTCCCAGTGCCTGGCCTTCTGGATCAAAAGATGGATCTGGCTCAGGAGGCATTTATCCATTTTCTCTCAGGATTGGGAGCAGAGTCAGTGTGTGTGTGTGTGTGTGTGTGTGTGTGTATGGTCAATAAAAGGCGGGTGAGCAAGGTTCTTGGGGCCCTGTCCTATATGATTTGTCATTCTTGCTTGGGCCTCTTCTCCCCTTTCTCTATTCTTCCTAGCAGTGAGACTGGTCAGATTTGGGCATTTGGGCTCTGGCATTATGGGGGTGGGATAAGTCCTGGTAGGATGCCAGGCAGTTGGAGTGGGGAGTGGAGAGAGCTGTGTGGAGCTTTACCTGGCTGGAGACTGTGCCCATTATCCCTTGGCTCTAGGCAAGGTCTGTTCCTATCTCCTTATCATGCCCAAGATTAGCACGAACTGGGGAGAAGACATGGGTCTTAGATAGGTTGTGCACCCCCAGCCGTTGACTGGAAGCTGCGGGGGTGGTTTCTAGGGCATGTGTGGGCTTGTTCTGTGTGTGTTTTTGTGTTCTGTGCACATAAGTGCATACACATGTGTGTGTGCTGAGGAGCTGGTAGCAGTGGCTATGAAGGAATGTGAGTGTGTTGGGGGTGAGAGGAGGACAGGGCCACCACCTCCAGGCAGCCCAAACCCGACACCTTGGTGCCCAGCCCATCTGCCACGTCAGCCCCCTGCGGAAATACCACATTAGGACAAAGGGCTCTCCCAGCTAGGTAGTGCCCTACCCTGCCGAACAGTCAAAGGCTGGCAGCCTTGCCCATGGGCCACCCCTTCCACGCCCTGTTGGCAGTGTGGTTCTCTTTCCCCACCCACAGCATAAGGTTGAAGGAACAGAATGTCTGTCCTCTCCATCTCCACCCAATGGGCCTAGCCTGGTCCTCACTGTCTGCTCTCCTGGTTCTGGGAATGGCCGGAGACCCCCAACCCTGAGGCTAACCATCTCTCTTTCTTTTTGGGCAGGTTCCTGAGTGGGAAGGGGCTAGTGATTTACCCAAAGATTGGAGACAAGCTGGACATCATCTGCCCCCGAGCAGAAGCTGGGCGGCCCTATGAGTACTACAAGCTGTATCTGGTGCGGCCTGAGCAGGCAGCGGCCTGTAGCACTGTGCTTGACCCCAATGTGCTAGTCACATGCAATAGGCCAGAGCAGGAAATCCGCTTCACCATCAAGTTCCAGGAGTTCAGCCCCAACTACATGGGCCTGGAGTTCAAGAAGCACCATGATTACTATATTACCTGTGAGTCCCTACCCACCGTGTGTTTCTGTCTTGTCCTGTAGTGGTGGGAGCTTCTGAGTAGTACAAGGAGACTACACACATTTCAGGCCCAGCCTGATCCAGTCCCCTTGAGGATTGACATGCTCTCCTCCTAGCCTGGTATTGGAATTCTGGCCCCAACAATTACCATGGGGTCTGCTGCCAGCTCGCCCTGGCTCTTAAGAGTTGAGAGAGGACTCCAGTCCATGGTGCTCTGTCTCTTATTTTCTTTGCCCACCTAAGATCTAATCTTGGGAATGGCAGAATTGGCAGACCTTCAGCCTTTCTCTTTATGGGAAACTGAGGCCCCAAGAGGTGAAGGGGCTTCTTGCTTTAGATCACACAGGGAGAGAGAGGATTGGGTCTCCAATCTAGTTCTCCTGACCTCCAATCTAGGATTCTTTCCAGTCTGTAGAGAAGCCTCCCTCACCTTGCGAGTTCTAATTGCTTGGCCTCTGAGCCACATTACCCAGTGAGGAGACGCACATAGTTTCAATTAAGAAAGAAGGGCCAAGGCCTGGTCATGATAGAGGAGCAGCATCTTCGTGGGAGGGGCTAGGTCCCAGACTTTTCCTAGTGGGAGAGAAGTAGAAAGGTTCACAGGTGGGTGGGACTGCTTGTAACTCCCAAGTTCCCAGTTCTATTCTTATGGACTCAGGCATCTCTAGGGCTTCTAGGTAATGCTGGCAGACCCCTCCTCCCTCTGACTGCTCTGGCCTCTTGCTGCAGCTACATCCAATGGGAGTCTGGAGGGACTGGAGAACCGGGAGGGAGGTGTGTGCCGCACACGCACCATGAAGATCGTCATGAAGGTTGGGCAAGGTGAGCATCCAGGCCAAGGGGTCCCCAGCTGGGCTTCTGCAACAGATGCTCCTGATTGGGTGTGGGGGTGTGGAGAGTAGTGGCAGAGGGGGCAGCAGGGATAGGGTATCTGAGGTCCAACATCTGGACCATTCTTGGCTGGGAGGTACTACATAACCAAGGCACCTGTGCTTCCGGAGTTTCCCTGGCTTACTTGCCCTATCCCCACCTCCAGACCCCAATGCTGTGACACCCGAGCAGCTGACTACCAGCCGGCCCAGCAAGGAGGCAGACAACACTATCAAGATGGCCACGCAGGCCCCCGGTGGTCGGAGTTCCATGGGTGACTCTGACGGCAAGCATGGTGAGTGTATGGGAGTTTTCAGAGGGCAGAAGCCATTGCTTGGCTGCCTGTTCAGGCGCTAGCTCTGAAGGAAGGCAGGGCATAGCCCAGCATCTGCCATGTATCCCTGCAACCCCTGGCTGACCTTTCTCCCCTCCCTCCCCCATCCGCAGAGACTGTGAACCAGGATGAGAAAAGTGGCTCTGGTGGGAATGGAGGCAGTAGCGGGGACCCCGACAGCTTCTTCAACTCCAAGGTGGCGTTGTTTGCAGCTGTGGGCGCTGGCTGCGTCATCTTCCTACTCATCATCATCTTCCTGACCATCCTGCTACTGAAGCTGCGCAAGCGGCACCGCAAGCACACACAGCAGCGGGCGCCCGCCCTCTCACTCAGCACCCTGGCCAGTCCCAAGGGGGGCAGTGGCACTGCGGGCACCGAGCCCAGCGACATCATCATCCCCTTACGGACTACAGAGAACAACTACTGCCCCCACTATGAGAAGGTGAGTGGGGACTACGGGCACCCCGTCTACATCGTCCAGGAGATGCCGCCCCAGAGCCCAGCGAACATCTACTACAAGGTCTGAGGGCCTGAGCAGCCTCAGTCCCGAGGGACAGTCAGCCGGGACTGCACCTCCCCTTCCTCACCTACACCCCTCCCTTTGCCAGCTGTGCCCACCTTTGTATTTAGTTTTGTAGTTTCTTGGCTTTTATAATCCCCCTTTTGCTGCACCCTCTGGGCTTTGGAGGGGGGTGCTTGTGCCCCCAGCCCCCATGCTCTTGTGCCTTCCCCCTCTGGCCAGGCCTCTGGGCTCTGCGGGGGTGCCCCTTCTTGGAGGGCAGGGTCGGACGCTGATGGACAGCAGGCAGGGAGATGCCCCCCTGGCCCTGCCCCACTTCGCCCCCTTTCTCCCTTCCCAGGACTGCTTGTCCGCTATCATCACTGTTTTTAATGTTTTGTGTTCATTTTTTAGCTGTCAACTCATTTTCATCTGTTTTTTTTTTTTTTTTTAAGAAAAATGGAAAATGCAGCCCCTCCCCAGGTTTTCTGAGCCTGGCCTACCCCAGTATCAGGGGCCTGGGGCAGGTTGTGACCAGCCAGGAAGCATAGGATGGCACTTCTTTTGTAAACTCCTTGACATTTTTTTTTGCAGGGGGGTGCATGGGGGGAGGCAGGCCAGGGCTGTTCTTGCCCATGAGGGAAGACAAGAGTGTCACTGGGCAAGGTGTCTCACCCTCCCCCACTGACCCTACTTCTACAGTGCTGATCTTGGCAATGGGGTAGTGGCTGCCACCCTTCCACCAAAAAAAAAAAAAAAATCCCTCCCTTGTGGGATTCTTGGGCATCTCCTGCCTCCCTCACTCTCACGGTAATTAACGTCTTAATTGGCTGTTGCCTGGGGAACAGGAGAGCTGCTGCAGGCAGATGACCTCATGGGGGGTGGAGGGTGAGGTGCCCAGGTGGCTATTTGCCCTGCAGAGCTGGGAGTTCCCCCCTCTCCCCTCTGCCCTGTTCTCCCCTCACCTTTGGCATCCTTGGCCTGGTGGGGAAACAGAAGCCCAGGGTGGAGAACTAAGCGGGTATAAGGCCAGGTGGCCTGCTCCTTTTCTGGGCTCTATCACAGGTGGGTGTCCCCCTAACCCAGCTCCCACTAGCCCCCCAGTCTTGGTCTGGGGCTTGGAAAGAGGAAGAGGCTTGCCCAGGGCTTGGCCAGCACGCCGTGCACTTTGACCCCGGCTCCTTGCCAGCACGGCTGCTAACAGACTGCCACTTGCAAGCGCCTTGCAGGCGCTCCCAGAGTGGCCATGGAAGGAGCTGGGCCTTCCACCATCCACCTCCACACTGCCTCCTGGCCAGCTGCCCACTCCAGAGCCAGGTGGGAGAGGGAGCAGAACAGCCAGCCCCTTCCAGGTGGCAGTCAAAAGGGTTTTTTTGTTTTTGTTTCTATTGCCATTTGTGTAAATACTAGTCTTTTTGGAAAAAAATAATGTAAAGATGTTTTGTATAAACTCTGAATTATTTTCTTGTTGCTTTTTTCTTAGAAAAAAATGAGAACTAAAAAAAAAAAAAAAAAACCACATGGAGAAATGGGTGTAAAATGATGTCGTGATGTTTGGGGAATGAAGTGTGAGTGTATGAGTGAATATATGAATGAGACACAGAGAGAGATTGAGTTGTGTGTGTGTGTGTGTGTGTGTGTGTGTGTGTATGATTTTCACCTGACCAAAACGCTGGTGATCTGGGCAGGTGCGGGAAGATGGTGACTATATCCTAGTGGAGCGAGATGCTGCAAGTGTTCTGTGCCCTTCCTCATCACAGATTCCTCTGCCTTCTTGTTCTGCTAGATACTGTGACCATATCCCCCTCTCCATCCTGTCACCACTGTGGCGTAGGCCACGGGCATCTGCCCAGTCTGGCATTAGGTTCAGCTAGAGAGGGTAGATGGGGGAGGGGCTGTTCCCATGGGGACCTGGGTGTGTCCGCAAGTACTGCCACCACCTGGCTGGGGCTAGATCTGGAACCTGCTGACAGGCCCAGCCCTGCCCTGCCTCAAGACACCTGGAGGTGGATGGAAATAATTTCCGAAGAGCTGGGCCTCAGCTTTGGCCCACTGGGTAACCAGGCTGCTTTAGGCATCCCAGTTCGCTTCTTAGCCAGAAGAGCCCTTTCTCTCTTGCACACCAGAGTTCTCAGCATGGCATACTCAGGGGCTTCTGGCTGACAGTTAAAGCCCTGAGTACCCAGTCTCCCTCCCACAGGCTGAGGGTCTGAGAGTGAAGTGAGCACCCTGAATAAGGTTTGGCCTCAGTCCCACAGCAGAGACTCAGGCTGACAGGGCCTGGAGCAGCCCACAGTCTTCTTGGTAGGGGATTAGCTATCGAGATGGCTGAGACAGATATCAGGAGAGGAGAACAAGTGGGATCCCAGCAGCTAAAAATGGGTAAGAAGGAACTAGAGGAAAGGAGGAGGAGGAAGGAAGGGGAGGGTTAGTTAGTGATCCAGAGCAGGAAGCCCCAGCACACCAGCCAAGGAGTAGGCAGGGCTGTGAGGGAAGTGGGAAGCGCACAGAGAAGGCTAGGGGAGGAGAATCACGGGACCTGCACGGTGAAGGGGAGGGAGGCTGGCTGGAGCAGGCAGGGCTGGGCCCGGCTGGGGCGCTCCTGAAGCCAGCTGGGGCAGAGGCTGTTTATTTGGTTTCTCATTAACCAAAGGAAGTGCCTGGATCAGATGGGGCCTCTGCTGCTTGACTGCCTGCCCAGAGCAGGGCCCCTGCCTGGGCCAGGGGTCTCTACCCAAGGCTGGTTTAGGCCAGATTGATTTCTCTAACTGAGGGGGATCTGAATTGGGTAGAGCCCTTCCCACACATCACCAACTGAGTGTCCTTGGGTAGCTCACCACCCAACCTGGGACACTGGCTGCCCCCACCATCTCAGTGGGGGATCGAGTTTCTGGGGGCCTGTTGGAAGTAGCTGTGGGGAATGTGAAGTAAAATCTCTGGGAGAGGGCAAAGCAAAGTATGGGGCAACTTCTCCAACAGCCTAGAAGGTTTGTGACCTCTGCTGTCACTTGCTCTGGCCTGGGAGCCGAGGCTGCTGTTGGTCTGAACTCCATGTCTGTGCTTTGCCGGCCACACAGCACCACTCAGTAGCCCTTTGTGGCAGAGTGTCCTTCACCTGGACAATGCCTGCCACTAAAAAAAAATGCACTTTTACACGTGTTATCTCATTGAATTTCATTAACTTCCCTGTGAGGGTAGGAGGTGAAGAATTCTTGGCCTCATATTTGAGATGAGGAAACAGACCTATTGCAAGAACACACATCAAGTGAACGCAAGTCCGAGGCTTCAAGCTCAGGTCTTTTTACTATACTGTGAGCAAACAGAAGTTGCTGGAGGGTGATTCTCCTCCACCCCACCCTTACACACACACACACTCCTTGCCCGCCTTGGTTGAGACTGAGGAAGTGTGCTTCCTTGTGGCTCTTGAAGAAGGGGAGCCATACCCTCCTCATTCCCTTACTGTCTGTGTGGGTCAGGGAGGGACCAAGCCTAGCTAGCTGGAGGCAGGGGGTGTGAGCTTTCTGTGGTAGGGCCCCAGTCCGGCCCCACCCTCAGCTCTCCTTCCTGTTCCAGCTGGGCCTAAACTCCCTCCCGGTGAGTCAGGGATAGAGGATGCTTCCCAGGTGAGGGTGGGGCTGCTTGGCTTCCTCCACAGGCTGAGTCCAGATCACCAATGAAGCCAAGCTGAGCAGGTGCTAATCAGGCCTCAGTTTCCCTGAATGGCTAGGCCTTGTGGGGCTGAAAGGCCAGGGCTCTTGGGACTTACTGCACTGATCAATTTTAAGCTCCCAGCCTCCCTGAGGCACCAGGGATGTGGATGGCCTGACACCCTCTAGTCAGGGACATGAGCATGAACTGAAGGACCCAAGAAAAGACCCGGCCCTACTGGGACCATCCTAGGTTGGGCCCTGCTGAGAAAGCGGCCCTTTGGCCACCTGGCATCAATCACTCTCGGAAATCCGGCCTGCCTGCCTGCCTGCCTGCCTGCCTGGTCTCCTGTCCTGCCCAGGCACGTCACAGTCCCACTGACACCCTAGCTGAGTCAGCCCCAGCCTGCTGGGGGACCCTCCTCGCCCATCTGCTGCCAGCCTCCTGTACAGCTGGCCATCAGATCTGGAGAGTGAGGGCCTCAGCTGGTGCTTGTTAGGTTGACTCCCCCTTTGGGAGGCTGCTGAGGGGGAGACCAACTCCCATCCAGGACAGGGGTCATAGAACCCAAACTGAAAGCAATTTAAGGGCATGGGGGAGACGGTAATTATAGGTTCTGTTTCCAATGGTTAATTATCTAGCTGGCAAAGAGAAAGGAAAGAGGGAAAGCTGGGCAGTGGGGGTGGGGAAGAGTGGATAAGGAATGTGTGAATGGGTAGGGAAGGGCAGGAAAAGTTTGCCATGGGGCCTTTTGAAAAAGCCCTGAGCTGAGGCTGGAGCCCAGAGCCTGTCCAGATCTACCATGACTCTTTCTGAGTAGGGGCAAGCAGGTCCCTGCCTCTTTGGGCCTCAACTTCCCTGTCTGGGTAATGAGTGGGATTATATTTCTTCAGTTATTCAGAGAATATTTACCGAGCACCTATTATATGCCAGTCAGCAATCTGGGCACTAGGGTACGGTGATGAACAGGATAGTCATGGTCTCTGCCCCCAAGGATCTCACATTCTAGAATGACCTTTAAGTGCCTGGTTAGCTCTTAAAGTGCTTCTATGGTGATGTGAGAGGCAGAATGGAGGATACAGAGATTAAAAGCTTGGGTACTAAAGTTAGCCTTCCATGTGTTCGTTCATCCATTTTTTAACAAGTGTTGAATGCCTGGCACCAATAAAGGGTAGCTGTTGCTTCTCCCACGAGGTGTGGAGTGGCCAGTTAAGCTCTGGGACTGTGCTTCCCAGGGATCATTCTTGCTTTGAGAGTGGCCCCCAAGCTCTGGCTAGTCCCATCTTCATTGACCAAAGCTGGCCTTTTGCAAAGTTCCTAAACATCATCATCAGAAGTTATCTTGAGGTCTCACTCCCAATCTGCATCCCCTATCCCCAGTCCCACCTGGGCTGGGGGCTGAGTGAAATATACCCATGATATATACATCCCAAAGCCAAAGTAGAAAAGATGTGTGCCCTCAGCCCTTACCTACTGCTGTGGCTCCATAGGTTAGTCTCTACCAGCCTTTCCCAGGAGCAGTAGGTAAATACCTGCATTCTGGCCAGGGCCCTAGGGCTCCAGGTGGCTCCTTTGCTCCCAGGGTACCAGGAGCAGCCAAGGAGACTGGGAGCCACCCTGCACTGGGGTCTGTCTGCCGGCTGGATTCTGATGGACAGAGCCCTTGTTCTTGGAGGGACCAGTGGGTTGCCTCCCTCACTGCCCTCATGCTTGTTCAGTAGAATCTGAGAGGTCAGAGGCCAGGAAATGGTAGAGCTAGGACTTTTCTGAGAGTCCTTTCTAGATCAAATGTGTCATGGGGAAACTGAGACCCAAATACCAGAAGGGACTTACTGAGAGGCCTATGAAGAGTGCTGATAGGGCCACCTCTTGTCCCTCACAGGTCACAGATGTGGGCCCTCTTTGCACACAGCTGTTTTGTTCTCCTGGAATCCCCAGGAGCCCTTTTGAGCGAACCAAACAAACCTGTATATACACAGTATTTATATTGACAAACTATGTAAGTTTATACAAGGCAATTACCAAAAGGACACATAATCCTGAGGAAAATATGGTCCTGAGAGGTTTATGCCTGGTCAAAGCAGATCTGGAAAAGCAAATGCACTAACAGTTGGCCCCCTCCCTGGGGCCCCTCTCTTGTGGCACCTCGTGCAGCTCTGAAGTCACTCTTTGACAAGGACAGCCTGACAGCCTGGAGGTCTCTGTAGCGGCCAGACCAAGGATTGGGCATCTCGAGGCTGGGTGGCGCCCTAAAGGTCTCGGGATTCATCCTTCCCTGGGAACCCAAGGCAGTGGTCCAGCCTCCCTTGCACACCTCCAGGACCTCCCTCGCTCCCTCCCCCACCTGGGCAGCAGGCCTTTCTGGAGAGCCTGACTGTTAGCTGTCCTTGCCCTGTCTTCAGGCCCCCTGCACACACTAATAGCCATGGCAGTAACATGCTTTCACATGCAAATTGCTATGGAATTCTCAGCCCCTGCCTGTGCCCCAGCCCCCAAGGCCTCCCCCTGGGCAGATTCAGAGAAGAGAATGGAATCTTTCAAGCTGTTTGGGCGTTTAGAGACCTACTAGTCCAGCCCCCTAGTTGGATGGATGGGAAAACTGAGGTCCAGAGAAGGGAAGAAGGAGCTGCCCAGAGTCACACAGAGAGTTTACCAGGACTGGCCCTCACCCAGGTCTTCTGACTTTCAGCCCAATGCCCCTTCACATCACCGCACAGCTTCCCAATCCCTCTTCTCCCACCCCACCCCCATCCAAGGCTGTTAATTGTGGGCTCTGGGATCCCTCCCTTTAGCACAGCCACTCATCCAATGCACTCTCAGTGGAGCCTAGGAGAGTAGAATCCAGAAAAGAAAAGGCCAGAGGTGCCCATGACTTAAGGGCGCTGCCAAGGGAAGGGAGCCTTTCTCCTTTCAAACAGGCAACAGGCAGGATTTGCTCACTTCTCTCTCTCTGTGTACGCCCCACCTCCAGTACCCTGATCCTGGCCAAACTGCTCTTGTCCCCCACAGCAGGCCTGCCAAGCCATGCCAAACCTTTTCCTGGGCTCTAGCCCCACAGATCTCCCAAGCTTTGTGTATCATCACGCTGCTGGAGTTGCCACCAGCAAAGCCTGGACCCTGGAAGATCCTGGGAGGCCCCGGGAACCCAGATCCCAGCTAGGGTATGGAAAAATCTCCTTTCTCTTCTGTTCAGCTGAAACAAGATTGGAATTTTCTGAATCAAACTTTACAAGGAAATGAAAATAAACACCGAAGAGGGGGAAGAGACCAGTTTACAAGAGCACAGGTGACTGTTCCCAGCTCAGCTGAGGTCTTGTCACAGATGGGTCTGAGCTAGAAACTTCTGGGTTATCCTTTAGTTCTGCCTCTTCAGCATCTCTTAACTCTGCTCACTTCTTATCACCCCCAATGCTGCCACACTGGTTCTCCTGCCTGGATTATGGCAATCACCTTGCAACTACAATCCCTGCCTCCATCTATCCCTCTCTCTTGCAAACAGCAGCCAAAGTGTTTTTTCCCAAACTCTATCCTGTCTTGTCAACCAACTTCAGTTTCCATTTCAGCATTTCACATTTGTCAATGATCCCTTAACTCCATAGCATGGTGGTTGAGGCCCTGGGTGACCTGGCCCCTGCCAACCTCTTGTTTCTCACCTCAACCCCTCCACATTGCATTCACCTCACATTCCAATCACACAAGTCTATTCACAGGTCCCTGAGCAGGACAGGGACCCTTAAGCCTCTGAGTCTTTCCATGTGTACTGCCACCAGCCAGAAATGCCCATCCCCTTGCTCCTGGCCTGCAACTCCTATGCATCCTTCATGTACACTCCCAACCCTCAAATCCAGGCAAAGTTGGTACTCTCTTCTCAGCTTCTGTGGTGCTTCTGCTTACACTATGTGGCCTGTGTCTGTTTCCCCAATATATTTTGAATTTCTGGAGAGCAGGAACTGTGTCTCATTTGTCTCTGTGTCTCATTTAGAGTGGGACCCAGAACAGAGCTGAGGGCAGAGCAATATCAATGAAACTTTGAAACATTTGTCCAATTGAATGGGTTTGGCTGGGCTGTCTCTGCCCTCTCTATCTGCTCACATTACTGTCCAGCCAATCTGAAGAGTCAATGCCTTATTATATTACCCTACAATAAAAGCAAACATTTATTGAGTACTTACTATGGGCCAGGCACCATGCTCAACACTTAGTCACATGCATTGTTCCATGGACACCTTATGTTTCAGTGAGGTCTCAGGGAGGTCCCTATCTGAGGTAGAACCACAATTAGCCCCGTCTTACAGATAAGGAAATGGAGGCTCATACAGGGAAAGTAGCTTGCTCGGGGGCACACAGCTAGGAAGTTGTAGAGCAGGGTTTGAAATCAAGAAGCCAGAATCCAGAGTCCACACGCTTAGGTATTTTGCCACTTGAGAGGAGTGAGGTGGCAGTGCCAGCATGGGGAGAGAGTGAGCTGGAGTCCTGTAGCCTGCAGCCTTGATGTCAGCCATGTGGCTTCAGAGGCCTCCTAGTACGGGGCTCCAGATCCCATACTCTGGGATCAGGCTGCCAGGATTACATCCCAGCTTTGCCACTTTCTAGCTATGAATTCTTGAACAAGTTACTTAACCCTCTCTGTGTTCCTGGTTTTTTCTTCCATAAGGTGGGGCTGAGAGTAGCAGTCATCTCATGAGACTGCAGTGAGGATAGAGTGAACGTGCACACAGGAAGCCCCGAGAACAGGGTCCTGGTGATTGCTCAGTACATGGATCTTCAGAGCCATGACAGTTGTGCTCCCCCTCCTCTCCATTCATGCCCTCATCACTTCCCTCTCAAGCTCAAGGCCCCGGGACTTGGCTGGCCTGACCTTGATTCCTGAAAGCCCAAGGGGAGGAACACCCAGTCTGCTGTGCCCCCAGAGGGATTTGCAGTCAGAGTTGGGAGCCCTGCATTGGAGGCCTGACTCTGGCGGTCATACTTGAATAAGTCATCTCTTCTCTTGAGGCCTGGGTTTCTTCTTCATTTGTTGGGAATGAAGTGATGTCAGCAAAACTGCTTTGTAAAATGCAGCAAGTATACCTCGATGCAAGGAGCTATCACTTCCCATCAGAATGTGTGTTCCTTTAGGGCAGTGAACCTGGTGCTCAGTTAAAAGCTGATGAACCCATGAATCAGTGAGTATCTCCCACCAGAATCCATGCTCATCCTCAGCCAGGATCCAGCAGCCAGAGGCCCAGATCTGAAGCAGAGACACCAGAGCTTCCAGGTACAGTTGGAAAGAAAGATGCACTACTAAATGGCTTTTTTTCTACACTCATTAGGCTGGTGGTGTTTAAGCTAGTACAGCCTTTCTGGAAGGCCACTTAGGTAATAATATATATGTATATATGTAAATTATATATAATATTTTATCATTTATATATGACATATATATGATATTCGTCAAAGTTGCTCAGTCGTGTCCAACTCTTTGCGACCCCATGGACTATACAGTCCATGGAATTCTCCAGGCCAGAATACCGGAGTAGGTAGCCTTTCACTTCTCCAGGGGATCTTCCTAACCCAGGGATTGAACCCAGGTCTCACGCACTGTAGGTGGATTCTTTACCAGCTGAGCCACAAGGGAAGCCCAAGAATACTGGAGTAGATAGCCTATCCCTTCTCCAGTGGATCTTCCTGACCCAGGAATCGAACAGGGGTCTCCTGCATTGCAGGTGGATTCTTCACCAACTGAGCTATCAGGGAAGCCCAAATATATGATATATATCATACACAAAAATTATGTGTGTGGCTCAGTCGGTAAAGAATCTGCCTGCAGTGCAGGAGACCCGGGTTCAATCCCTGGGTTGGGAAAATCCCCTGGAGAAGGAAATGGCAACCCACTCTATCCTTGCCTGGAAAATCTCATGGACAGAGGAGCCTGGTGGGGTGCAGTCCATGGGGTCACAAAGAGTTGGGCACGACTAAGCGACTAACATTTACTTACTTACATATATATATGTATCTCAAAAGTCTAAAACATTATCCTTTTACTTACATATATATATATATATATATATATATATATATATATATATATATATCAAAAGTCTAAAACGTTATCCTTTTACTGGGTTCGTCACCTCTTAGTAACTCAGTTTCCTCATCTGTAAAATAGGGCTGCTGATACTACCAATGGGTCATTGAGAAGGTGAAGGCATGGAAAAGGCATTGAGAAAATAAGACATGGAAAGCCCTTAGCACAGGGCCGAACACATCATGACCACTCAGTCAACACTATTATTACAATTACTATCTCCATGTGTGGTAGTTGCATAACTGCCTCTGTCATTAGAATATGATCTCTTGAAGGGTAAGAACTATGCTCTATTTTTTTTTTCTTTCTGAATCTCCAGGGCCCAGTATAGAGCTTGGCACATAGTAGATGCTGAATTTGGTAAAGAGAACAAAGCCCTCAACATGAAGAAGAGGCACCTGAAGCCCAGGAGAGGGCAAGTCAAGAGTTGGGCCTAGAATTCAGGTCTTCTGTCTTCAAATTGTGGTGTCTTGGGGTCTTGGGGGTACAGGTGGGGATTGGGGCAACCACCCAGGTTCATTGAGCTGAACTACCTGGGTTTTTTTCTGTACTTTGGGTCTGGGGTCCCTGTGGTCAGAGGATCTCCAGGGCTGGAGCAGTTGTGCAGCCCCTCCTCCCCATTCTTGCCCTCATTTCCTCCATCTCAGGCTCTAGCCTGGCCCAGTCAAACAGGAAGATTCATTAACCGTCTAAATATACAGAACCCAGGGGCCATGTGCAGCCTGCAACAGAGCTGGGGTCCCAGCAGGGCCAGAGCCTGAGGCAGTGGTGCTGGCTGAGGGCTGACTAGGAGGGGGTCTGGGAAGGGGGAATCCCCAGGAACAGCTAATGTGATGATTGATGGGAAGGTGAGTGAAGCCAGGCCAGTGCCAGGCCCCAGATCTCTCAGTCTCTAGTCCCCTTTGTAGCCACCTATCCTTGCACACCCTCTCTCCACCTGGCAGGTTCAATCCTGATCCTCACAACCAGTTTTGGTACCTGGTACCCCTCCCTGCACTCCCCAGCCCTTCAGTGCTGGTCCTTGAGCCTCTGAAGTATGGAGCCTAAGAGGTAGGTGACCAGGAGTGGGGGTGGGTTTCCCTAGGCTTCTGCCTGCTTATTATTGTAAGGGCTATTTCTCTAATCAAAACTTCCCAATTACCCAAGGGCCCCTCTGATTAATATTCCATGATAACAGGAACAGGTCACATCTGGCTGCAGGAGCTGGAATTCGACACTCCAGGAGTTCCATGATTGGTCTGCAGGAAGAATAATAAACTCTCTTTCTCCTGCCCCCCTTTTCCCTTCCTTCTCATTCAGAGGCTCCCCTTTTCCTCTGCCTCCCATTCCCCAGGCCCTGTCTGCCCCTCTGGATCCCCATCCAAGTTCTGTGCTTTGCCCTCTGCCCACCTCCCCAGGCTTGGGCAGCCTCCTGGCCATTACCAGCTTCTGCTTTGCTAGCTTGGCTCTTTGGCCCAGGAGTGTTTTACACTGAAATGTGGCAGGCTGAGCAGGTAGGGTCATTGCTGAGGGATTATGGGTTCTCCGAATGTATCGTCTCATCAAGTCCTTATTACCATCGTCCTACGAGGAGGTGGTGTTATCCCTGTTTATTGATGGGGTGTGTGTGGTACATCTGAGAAGCCACAGGACTTGTCCAGTGTCACAGGCTTTAAGTGACAGCACTGGGGTTTCAAACTCAGGGCTTTCTGCTTCCAAGGGTCCTCTTCTCTCCACCCCTCCCCCCGATCTTCTGAGGACAGTGTCCATCCCTGGATATCTGGATGGAGATGTGACCAACCAATAGGTCATAGTCAGTGTGATGGATTTTTAGGCAAAAATGATATGAGATTTTTTTAGTTGAATTTCATAGTCCAGAGAGGAGAAAAGACTTGCCCACATCCATGTGGGAAGGTAACACTGAATATGGGATGTGACCCAAGTTTTCTAACCCTCAGATGAAAACCCCTTCTGTTTGTCATTTTGCAGACAGCTTTCACACCACAGCTACATGCAAGGGACTGCTAGATGCCACCTTCCTTCCACCTGATCTGCAGAGACCTGCATAGGGCACAGCTGCTTGAGTTTGTTCAGTCTTCACTGGGGAGCTGGGCAGAAAGAGTTCTCTGCCTAGAGCTGGGTTGGAGGTGGCAGGGCTAGGGGTTGGAATAGATACTGGGGGACAGAAAGGATTTGCCCTGAGCCAGCCCTACCTTGGGCTTTCCAGGTGGCTCAGATGGTAAAGTGTCTGCCTGCAATGCGCGAGACCTGGGTTTGAACCCTGGGTCAGGAAGATCCCCTGGAGAAGGAAATGGCAATCCACTCCAGTACTCTTGCCTGGAGAATCCCGTGGATGGAGGAGCCTGGTAGGCTACAGTCCATGGGGTTGCAAAGAGTCAGACACGACTGAGTGAATTCAGCCCTACCCAAGGGAAAGTTGTGTGGCTCTCTAGTCGCTGCTTCCTCCTCCTCCTTAGCCACCGTCATTCTCAGTAGCCAGGAGGACGGGCAGTCCCGTGGGTATCTGGGACACCCATTTTCTGTTCCCCTTCCCAGTGGCGGGACGCAGGCTTCATCAGTGCCTTATAGCAGTTTGACTTTGTCGAGGAGGGGCAGGCCAGTGAGGTGTGTCCCCTTCCCCTTACTCCCTAACCTGGCCCATTTCTCTGCCTCTTTCCTCTCTCTTAGCTCCCCTGGCATACACCTTCATTCACTGCTGTTCAGAAACACCCTGGAGCCACCTTTCCAGTTCATCACTGGGTAAACCGAGGGCCCTGAATAAGGCGACTAACTAAGGCTTTGACTCAGTCATTGTCCCCAGGCTCCAAGAACTCTTTCCATCCCCTCCATCTCCCAGCTGGACAGTCCTGGCCAGAGGGCTAACACATGGGGCGGATCCATCCTCACATCCCGCCCCATGGTGGGGTTTGAGGCCCACTGTATTTTGTAGTGAGTGGTGAGGCTTCTGGGACACAACTACTCAAGATTAATAGAGGCCCAGATGGGACTTGAGAGATATTGAGCCGTCTCTGTGCAGTAGGGGCCCATGTCATCTATCCATGTCTGCTATCTCCCTGCGTCTGCTCTTAGTGCCCTAGCACCCCAGCCTCTCAACTCAGACTCCTGCCTCTGTCTCCTCCATGGTCCCACATTACCTTTGTCCTCTACACTGAGGGAAGCCTGACCTTCAGTTCCAGATCCAGGGTAGTAACAGAGCTTCTCTATGCCTCAGCTTCTTCCTCTTAAGGTGGGAATAAAAATCAGGTCTATCTCACAGGGCTGTGAGGACAAGCTGAGAGCATGCACATAAAGCATTAGGACCATTCCTGGAGTGGAGGAAGCCCCTGTCATCATCCAATCTGGTAAAAATGATAAAAGCTAACACCAAGTGAGGGGTTGCTCTGTGCCAGGCATTGTTCTAAGCATTTCACGTATGAGAGTTTATTTAATCTCCAGTGCAGTTTTCCACGGTAAGTGCTATCATTCCCATTTCAAAGATGGATATGCTAAGGTACACAGGTGTTATACAATGTGCCAAAACTCACATTTGCTAGTACTCTGTCAAGCAAGCATTTGAACCCATGTAGTCTGAATCCAGAGTTTGACCTCACCCACTGAGCCATTTTGCCTCCTAAGAAACAGTCCACGCTTCCGCAGTACTTACAGGATAAAGTCTAAATTCCTTAAGCTGCCACTCAAGGCTCTCCTCCCGACACATACACTATAAATCACCTTGAGAACTGAACACCAAGGGTACTCACTAGCTTCCAAGCCCTGGTTTAGGCAGTTTCCCCCACTTGGAATGGCCTCTTCCCACCATCACCACACACACACACACACACACACACACACACAGTCCCTGTATGTCACACGTGAGTGCACGCTAAGTTGCTTCAGTTGTGTCTGACTCTGTGCAACCCTATGGACTGTAGGCCAACACGCTGCTCTGTCCATGGCATTCTCCGGGCAAGAATACTGGAGTGGGTTGCCATACCATCCTTCAGGAGATCTTGCCGACCCAGGGATTGACCCTGGTCTTTTATGTCTCCTGCACTGGCAGGCAGGTTCTTTACCACTAGCGTCATCTGGGAAGTTGTGGATGTCCACACAGACACAAATCCAGTCTCTCCAGGTGTTTAACTCATTCCAAAGCCAACGGGTTCAAAGTAAACACCTGCAACGGTGGGGTTTGTGTATGTTTGTGTGGAGTGAGGGTGGAGGTGGGGGTGGTCTGGGGGAGAGGGGAAGTTTAGAGGCACATTTCAAGCCTGACCACCCTCATGAGGCTATATGAGACCTTAGAGGTGCCATGAGCCACGGGTCCTTAACCATTTCACCACCTAGGGCTGTCCTTTTTAATTATTCCTCCCCATTCTTCTCTTCCTCTTGTGCTCAATCCAAAGGCTTTAAAGATCTTGTCTACCAAAAACTGCATTTGAAAAATATAAAGCAGAACCATCAGGGAAGGCCGGTCTCCTGGCAAATCAGATACCACATTTGAGAGGTGTATGGATTTTACCTTCTCTCCCTACCCTGCTTCTTCTGCACCTGAGTTTGAATGACTTGATGTGACTTCTGGGCAAACCAGATGCTGGGACTGGGCCCCCTGCAAATGAGAACAGAAAGATCAGTCTTTTTCTCTCTGTTGTTGGTGTGATTCTATTGTCATGGTCTAGGACTAACTGCAACAGACAATTGATCCTACTGCCCAATTATTGTCAGAAAGCAGTCCTTGAGATCAACTACCTGAAAACCCAGATCATCAGCATTGGCATACAGCCCCCAGCATTCAATTGGTTTCTCTCCAACAATTTAATACAACAGGTCAAATCATTCAGTTACCTGGGGGTGCAATTTGCAACCAATTCATCTTGGAGGGCTCACCAGGAAGCTATATTGCCTAAATTAGATGTTCTTGGGGCGTTTTATTGAGAGTTTTTGAGAGTTTTTAAATGGCCACAGTGGCAATTGGTAACGCCTGCTTTGAAAATGTTCCAGACAGAGATGGCTGCAGGCCTGACTCTATGGCGGAGAACTTTGTATGTTGGAGGGAATTCAGAACTGTTTTCAGGGGAATGGTGTCCTCATCCATGGGAACCTTCTGGGTCTTTCTGTGAGAATCTCTCTTAGGCCCTCTTGACCCATCGAAGCCCTCCCTTCTGCCAGGCTCTCCAGTCAAGCACAGGGCTCTGCCCAGCATCAGTGACTCACCACAGCGACACTCTGGGATCCCTCTGGATGACTTAACCTTGAAGCCCCTGATGCCCCAGCCTTATCAAGAGCTCATTCCAAAGAATTAATATTTATGGTAGGCTGTCTACAAAGCAGGCTCCCCACCTATCTCCTGGAGTCTTTTATTATCCTTAGTTTAAGGCAGTTCATCAGTATTTGGAGTGCAACACTGTGGTCTTGCCAGAGGCAGAAAAGTGATTATTAGTTTGATTCTGGTAACAGAGAGACCTGGGTTTGCATCTAGCCCTACCACTTTTGGCCTGTGTGTCCTTGGGCAAGTGATTTCACCTGATGCTCAGTTTCCTCATCTATAAAGTGGGAAATAGCTATTAATAACAACAATAAAAAACAATAAGAATAATATCAGTAATAATTAATAACAACAATAAAAAATAATGCTCACTTCCTGAGTTGATTTGGGGGAATCTATGCCTGGCACATAGTAAATGGTGGCTATTATTGTTTATTTTTATTTTTGGAGAATTGCCCTGGGTCCCTGTAGCAGGTAGCTGGAGGGAATATTGTGAGAAAGTCAGCCTGGTCATTGCTAGCTGCAGGGATGTTATTGAAGACACCGCGTGGTAGCTTCTCCCAGGGTCCTCTTTGTGAAGGGTTAAGGGAAAGATGTGATTTCCTTTTTGACCAGGGAAAGCCATGCTTCCCTGGAACACTTGGTTTATTTTTATGTTACAGATGCTGTGAAGCTTATAATTGATGATGTTTGCCTCTTTAATGCGGCTACCAGGAGAGCTGAGAGCCAAATGCAGACTCTAGTAACTACAGAACTTTAGAGAAGGCATTTTGTGTGTGTGTCAATTTTACTTCCAGCTTTATTATTTTCCTACCTCATTTTTCTTTATCTTGATTTCTCTCAAGTACATATTTTATCATTTTCTATTTTATGGCATTTGTTCAGCTGTCCCAAATCTTTTGATGAATAACTTGTGATATAAGTTAATGTTCTAAAAGGCACCATCATTTGCTGAATGTTTTCTTTTACCAGTGCTTACCAAGAATTAAATTATTTAATCTCACAATCACCCTATCAGAAAGGTACAATTATTATCATCTCTCTTTCATAGATGAGAGAACTGAGGTTCAGAAGGCCAAGTTACTCACTCTAGGTCACACAGCTTGGTAGACCTGGGAAGCAATTTCTACTCTCTGAGTCCAGAGCTATACTGTCACTCTGCTGTGTGCCTCTGATAAGTAGGCAGGTTTCTACGGGATGTATGTCTATAGAAGACAGGTTAGATAAATAGGTATAGGCAGGTAAGGTAGGCATAGGCAGCAGACAGTGAGATGAAAGATATGATTAGTTTTTCCATAAGATAACTAGGGTTGCCTTATGGAGGTGATATAATTCTAGCCCAATGCAAAAAGAACTTGATGTCTTAGCCTAAACAATCCTACCACAAGGAAATGTTCATTTTCCCTTAGAGCTTTCGAAAATTGAGATACTTGTGGCTGTTCATTAACACCTTCATGGACCCCACTTCATTCATGCGTGTATCTGTTGTGCAGCTACTCTGTGGCTGGGC
Organism: Bubalus kerabau; assembly: GCF_029407905.1. Classification (NCBI taxonomy): domain Eukaryota; kingdom Metazoa; phylum Chordata; class Mammalia; order Artiodactyla; family Bovidae; genus Bubalus; species Bubalus kerabau. Next base: position 96,577,438 of record NC_073647.1, on the reverse strand, counting down.
ACTGGGGACACAGACTAAGTAAGGCACGATGGGTCCCCATCCTCAAGGGGCTCCTGACTCACTGAGATAGACATACATGATGACTAGAAATCACGGTACAGTTGCTGAAACCCAGGCCTCTCCAGAGTGTTTAGGAAGTACAAAGGTAGCCAGGGATGGGGAGCAGGAGGTCAGTGAGAGTCAGGAAATGATTTAAGTCATCATCTCATTGAGAAATGCTTCCAAGATGAGGAGTTGAGCTAAGGGTAGAGGATGATTAAGAGTTTGCTAGGCTACAGAAGTGCCAGAGGGCAGACAGAATCACATGGGAAAGGCACAAAGGTGGGTGAGACCAGGGCACTTTGGAGAAGCTGCAAATAATCTATTCTGGTTGGAAGGCAGAGGGTATTTCAAGTGGCCTAAGAGATGATGCTAGAGGAGTTAGGAGGCCAAATTATGAAGGGTCAAGGCATTTGGAGTTCACCTCAGGACTGATGAGGAGTCCTGGAAAGGTTAGAGTCAGGGAAGGGACCTGATCAGCTTGTTGTTTTAGAAACTTATCCACATCCTCAGAGCAGAGGGGGAAGGGGTCAAGGCAAGGAGAACAGCTAAGACGTAGTTTCCACTGTCCCATTCTGAGTTGCTATTAGATGTGCCGCTCTCTCAGCCAATATTTATTGAGTACCTATTAAGTGCCAAGCACCGTTGTGGGCACTGGAGAGATCTCAGTAAACAAAATAGACAAATGTTGTCTATGCCCTCAGAGACACACAATAAGCACTAGACATAATACATAAGTAATCTATATATTATATTAGAAGGTGATTTCAGTTACAGGAAGAGAAAATAGAGCACAGCTGGGAGGGATTGGGGGCAGGAGGAGAAGGGGATGACAGAGGATGAGATGGCTGGATGGTATCACTGACTCGATGGACGTGAGTCTCAGTGAACTCCGGGAGTTGGTGATGGACAGGGAGGCCTGGCGTGCTGCGATTCATGGGGTCTCGAAGAGTCGGACACGACTGAGCGACTGATCTGATCTGATCTGATCTAGGAGGTTCAAGATTGTCATGGTGGGGCTGGCTTCAGGCCTTATCGAGAACGTGATATTTCACTAAAAACATGAAGACAGAAAGCAAAGGTCATATGGGAACTCTTCCTGTGTTTGATTCCCACAGATGTTCACAGCCCAGGCCAGTGGACTTGGGCTTTAGCAGTCCTGGGTTCAAGTCCTGTTATACTGGGCAGGAAACCACCTTTTGGAACTTGCATTTTCTCCTGTGCTCCTTGCCTTGCGTGGCCGTGGTGACATGATGGGCACAACAGTGCTTTGTAGTCTGCACAGGCAGGGCCCAGAAGTAAAGTGGTTATCACGAATCTTCTCTCCAGCGTCCCTTCCCAGGCCTCTGGCGACCCCAAGGCTCTTTGCACCTGAGGAGCCAGTGGAAGAGACAGCCGTGGGAGAGTTGCTGACTGTCTCTTGCTCCAGGGAGGGTGAGCAGCTTCTCTCAGCTCCAGAAAGGCTGAAACTGGGCCATGGGCTGGGCCTGTGGCATTGCGGCTATTGCCTCTACCATGCACCACTGGGCATGAACCCACCATGTGGCAGAGCTGGAAGAAAGCCCTGACAAATGATCCGGCTCAGCCCCTATGGGACAGATGGGAAAGCTGAGGCCAGGGAGGGCAAGAGACTGACTCACAGGCACACAAGGAGTGATTTAGAAACACCTGGCCTTGGGGTCTAGGTCTCCTAGCTCCCACGTGGATTGAGGTAGAGCCAGGAGACTGCTTTGACCCAAGTGAGTTTGTTCATGGTTATGAACTACCCTGGAGTTTTTCTCCTACTAAGGCTTCCTTTGGGGGCTTGGCGCCCACTGCTAAAAATAGCTAACATTTAACATTCTTCCAAGAAAGTTTTACTCATTATCTCATTGAGCCTCTCGATAACCCTATGAAGCACTATTCTTACCTCTCTTCTTATTGGTGAGGAGACTGAAGCACAGGCAGGTTGACTTGTCCAAAGTCACATATTAGGAAGCAAGGGAGCTGGCTGATTTGGGCAGTTCTGTTCAGAGTCTTTGTTATTTAGCCATTAGGTTATGTAGGTGTGAGATGAGTGTGTGTGTACATGATGGTTGTGTGTGTGAAGATGTTTGAATGTGTGTTAGGAAGGGTTCCTGGCTAACTCTTGATTGCTCACTCATGCTCTGCACAGGGGTTGCCTGGGGGACAGGGCAAGCTAGCTAAGAGATATTTCCCTGGCAGGCGCCTGTGGGAGCTGGATGGGGGTGCCTGTGGTTCACATGAACCGTGACTTAGAACAACACACACAATGAGAACATGCACAGTTAGCATTTACAGAAGACACCGTTTGCACATGGTTCTCCAACTGTGGTCTCAGGACCAGCAGCCTCGGCATCACCTGGGAACTTGTCAGAAATGCAAATTCCTGGGCCCCACCCAAGTTATACTGAATCAGACAGTCAGGGTGGGGCCCAGCCATCTGTGTTTTAACAAGCCCTCCAGGTAATTCTGATGCATGCTCAAGCATGAGCTATAGGACAGATGAGAGGGGCCGAAAGTATGTTGGGGTGCCTGCTTCCATGTACATGTATGCATGTGCTCAGGGCACAGCAATTTACAGTCTGCAAAGGGCTTTCTCACCCATAACTTCTTCCGGTCCTCTCAAGAATGGGGATCCCGCCCACTTCCCAGATGAGTAAACTGACATCCAGGGAAATGAGGTCATACAGCAGCTGGTCACTGACAGACACCAAGCCTGGCAGTCTTCTGCCCGGCACTCAATGCTGATCTTAGATCTTCCCACCCCTGCCCCTATGCTGGTCTAGGGCTCCCCCTGCCCACCACAGCCTCTCAGAGAAAAGAGATAATAGAGTGATGGCCGTTCTTGGCTTCTTGCCCATTCTGCTCCACTCCCCCCTCCATCCAGTCCGCAGCACCTGTAGAACAAGTTCCTTCCCCAGGTGAGTTCACCTGGCAAGGCAGTAGAGAGGCATCCATGGAAGGAGGAGAAGCTCCAGGGGCCCAACAGCTGTTTTCTAGCAGATCCCTAGAAGTGGATCTGGGGCAGCAGAAGTCTGGGGCTTAGAGTCCCCTGTCCATTTCCTCTGCTGGATATGGGAGCTCCACTGGGGCTGGCCAGTCCCAGGGCAGGGTGAAAGCCAACTCCTGCCCAGGCCTGTCTTCCTCTCCTACCACACAGTTGCTCTGGGGGCCTTGGCAGGGAAGTGAGGGGCCTATCTAGCTTGCCAGAAGAGTTGGGAGTGATAGGAAGGGACGGGGAGAGAGGGCATGCCTGCATCTAAGGAAGTAAGGTGCACACACAATCAGTTCAGTTCAGTTCAGTCACTCAGTCATCTCCATCTTTTTGTGACCCCATGAACTGCAGCATGCCAGGCCTCCCTGTCCATCACCAACTCCAGGAGTTTACTCAAACTCATGTTCATTGAGTTGGTGATGCCATCCAACCATCTCATCCACTGTCGTCCCCTTCTCCTTCTGCTTTCAATCTTTCTCAGCATCAGGGTCTTTTCAAATGAGTCAGTTCTTCGCATCAGATGGCCAAAGTATTGGAGTTTCAGCTTCAGCATCAGTCCTTCCAATGAATACTTAGGGTTGATTTCCTTTAGGATGGACTGATTGGATGTCCTTGCAGTCCAAGGGACTCTCAAGAGTCTTCTCCAACACCACAGTTCAAAAGCATCAATTCTTCGGCGCTCAGCTTTCTTTATGGTCCAACTTTCACATCCATACATGACTACTGGAAAAACCATAGCTTTGACTCGACAGACCTTTGTTGGCAAAGTAATGTCTCTGCTTTTTAATATGCTGTCTAGATTAGTCATAACTTTTCTTCCAAGGAGCAAGCATCTTTTAATTTCATGGCTGCAGTGACCATCTGCAGTGATTTTGGAGCCCCCCCAAAAGAAAGTCTTTCACTGTTTCTCTATCTATTTGCCATGAAGTGATGGGACCAGATGCCATGATCTTAGTTTTCTGAATGTTGAGTTTTAAGCCAACTTTTTTACTTTCCTCTTTCACTTTCATTAAGAGGCTCTTTAGTTCTTCTTTGCTTTCTGCCATAAGGGTGATGTAATCTGCATATCTGAGGTTATTGATATTTCTGTCAGCAATCTTGATTCCAGCTTGTGCTTCATCCAGTCCAGCATTTCTTGATGTACTCTGCATGTAAGTTAAATAAGCAGGGTGACAATATACAGCCTTGACATACTCCTTTCCCGATTTGGAACCAGTCTGTTGTTCCAAGTCCAGTTCTAACTGTTGCTTCTTGACCTACATACAGATTTCTTAGGAGGTAGGTAAGGTGGTCTGGTATTCCCATCTCTTTAAGAATTTTCCACAGTTTGTTGTGATCCACACAGCCAAAGGCTTTGGAATAGTCAATAAAGCAGAAGTAGATGTTTTTCTGGAATTCTCTTGCTTTTTCAAAGATCCAGTGGATGTTGGCAATTTGATCTCTGGTTCCTCTGCCTCTTCTAAATCCAGCTTGAATATCTGGAAGTTCATGGTTCATGTACTCTTGAAGCCTGGCTTGGAGAATTTTGAGCATTTCTTTGCCGGCGTGTGAGGTGAATGCAATTGTGCGGTAGTTTGAGCATTCTTTGGCATTGCCTTTCTTTGGGATTGGAATGAAAACTGACCTTTTCCAGTCCTGTGGCCACTGCTGAGTTTTCCAAATTTGCTGGCATATTGAGTTCAGCATTTTCACAGCATCATCTTCCAGGATTTGAAATAGCTCAACTGGAATTCCATCACTTCCACTAGCTTTGTTCATAGCGATGCTTCCTAGGGCCCACTTGACTTCGCATTCCAGGCTGTCTGGCTCTAGGTGAGTGACCACACCATTGTGATTATCTGGGTCATGAAGATCTTTTTTTGTATAGTTTTTCTGTATATTCTTGCCACCTCTTCTTAATCTCTTCTGCTTCTGTTAGGTCCATGCCATTTCTGTCCTTTATTGTGCCCATCTTTGCATGAAAATTTCCCCTGGTATCTCTGATTTTCTTGAAGAGATCTCTAGTCTTTCCTATTCTATTGTTTTCCTCTATTTCTTTGCATTGATCACTGAGAAAGGCTTTCTTATCTCTCCTTGTTATTCTTTGGAACTCTGCATTCAAGTGGGATACAATCCGGAGACCATAAAAGTAGGCATAGGCCCAGAGGGTGTGGGCAAACATCTGGCTCAGGGCTTCTCAGCCTGGGCTTTGTGCAATGCTGGGGTGATCTACTGATATATTCTCAGGGGTCATGAGTTCTTTGAGAATTGAAATTTTATGTTCTTATTTTGATGGTAAGCTAAACACAATTTTTCTTACACTTACAAAGACAGCTATAATTCACAACTGGAAGACATTTTCATAGCCTATCTTCAGTTCTGAAGGCATTTCTCAAGTGGGGGCCATGCAGATCTGGGAGTGGGAGTTGTAGTTGTCCAAAGATTTCTTCTCAGGGGCTGTTTCAACTGAAACTTTTATCCTACCTATAAAGGGAAGACACTTGGATTCCATTCCAAGGCTGAGCGGCACTGATCTAGTCCAGCCACTTTATGTTTTAGTAAAAGGCACTGAGGTCCAGAGAGGGCCTGGCACTTGCTCCAAGACTTCCAGCAAGTCATGAGCAGAGCTGGGACTGGAGGCCTGGGCTCCCATACCCTGTCATTCTCTACAGGGGTTATGGCACACACCAGCTCAAGGGCAGTCAGGGTGGCAGGAGAGTGGGCCTCAGATAGCTCCATCATGGATTTGTCTCTCCTCTTTCTATTCATCAGAAATATATGGACTCATTTGGATCTTTTTAAGAGACCCAGTCAGCCAGATGGTGCATGGAGGAGAAGGACTCAAAGCTTCATGCCGTGGTGACTATTGTGTCTCCATTTGGTGAGAGATACATAGATAGGCAAAGTCCAATCCCTGCCTCCCCCCAGCTCCTGCACTGAGTGGGAAGACAGATATAAAAGTGACAATGCCTCACAAGTCTCCAAAGTGGACTTTTCCATTCATAGTGATAACAGACAGCTATTGAACATTTACTCTATGCCAGTAAATACCAGTATTTATACTTTACATGTAAGATGGCAAGATGTCATCGAGGAAGGTAAGGTGTGGCCCCATTCTGTAGATGGGAAAAATGAGGCCCAGGAAGCTTAAGTAAAATGCTTCTAGGCAGCAGAGCAAGGCAGACTGATTCCTGAGCACACTTTTCTTAACACTGCCCTGTCTTGTGTAATCCTTGTAATAAGCCTGGAAATGAATCGGGAAGGGCCATTTCTCCCCATTTCACAGAAGAGGAAACTGGCTCAGAGAGGGGGAGTGGTTGGCCTCACAGAGTTTGAAGCTTGGAAGTGTCCTGTCTGATTCCTCATCGCAGACCTGAGGCCATGAGACCTTCGAGGATTTGCTAGCATGTCAAACTTGTCAAACAAGCTTGCAGTGACAATGGCAAATTGGTTGAAAAGAAATATTTCCAGTCACCAGTTTTCCATGTAATAGTAATTTTCAGACACTATTGGAAGTTTTTTTTTTTTTGCCACCTTTGAGCATGTTTGCTTCTTTTCTGGAATTTTCCATTTTTATATCTTTGAGGAGAACAATTTGGGAATTCATTTTCAACTCACTCATCCTGCTCTGGTTGTTCAGCAATGTTTCCCTGAACTTTGAAATCTTACCTCTGGTTCTAAGTAAATTGCCCCCAAAAGCAAACAAGTTGAAGCTGAAATGTTTCCATTGCTGCTTTCAACTTCTCTAACTTTGTGCAATCGAGGATAAATATATAACCTTTAAATGCAATATAATCTGCTTTTCAAGTGATTTGCCTTTAAATTTTTCAAATAAGTGTTTTGGCCAGCAATGCCAACTATCTCTGTAGCTCATGTTCTCACTGATTTCAATATCCATCCCTTTTCAATGTAAGCAGCTTTTGCTTAGTATCTTTTTGACTGTGCCATGGTGATCATTTGCTCCCATTGGGAATGCTGCTCAGTGTCAGAATTGAAGTGCTGTGTGGTTTCCGGGACAGGGACAGGCTTAGCCTGAGCTTTGTTTGTGTAATGGTGCTTGAAAATATTGGCAAGAAAAATGCCAGTGGGCCTAATGTCTACACACACTTGGCACACCAGGTAGGGTGGGAGGTGAAGGAGGCATCTGAGGCTCTTGGAAGGAATCAGGGCATATCGTTCATTGCAGCCCATGTGCTGCTGCCTCAGTGCCAGTCTATGTTGTCCAAGCCACTTGGTGCTTCCAACGTTGGCCTTCCCTCAAAAACTGGTTTGGGCCCCTCTCCTGGATGGCAGTGGTGTAGATTCCAGGCTCGGAGTAGTTGGTCCAGTGGCCCTGTACACACTGACCCTTCCACCAAAAGAGATAACACCCCCAGTGCAGCTGGTCAGGAAGAATAGGAGTTTAAATGAATCAGAGATAACACCCCACAAATAAAAACCAAACTCCTCCCCTCAGCATGGACACTGAAGTAAAAATGCTTTAAGTTGTCAAAAAGTTTGTTAAAACATCTCCTTGTAAGTCAAAAGGATCAATGCCTAGAAAAGCAGTGCCTAGGAGTAGGAATTTTTCTCTAGTTTATCATTTACAGCCAACTTTTTTTCATAGTTTCATTTGGAGCCAGACCAGATGGGTTGGAAAAAAGGTCCTCATCTCCTTCTCCCTGGAGTTGCCCAGAGTGCTGCTGGGTCCATGGTTGAATTGAATTCAGCTGGGCCTCGTGCCGCTTTTGTCCACACACATGCACCACAATATCCATATTGAACTAGATCCTCTGGCTTTAGAATTCAGAGAAGAGATGTATGTAGACCAATTGAGGTCCAACTGAGGTCAAATCAACCCTATAGCCATTATGGATTCAAAGTAGATTTCTTCTTCTTTTTTCCAAAATTGTCCAGGTTTTCCAGATTTCCTACAATGACCATGCATTACTTTTGTGATCCCACAATAAAAAGTATCAAAGTACATACTCTAAATACAGAATCAAACTTACATACTTGACACCACGATAGGCATTTTGTGGTTGGGTCTGTGGGTCTCTGTCCTGGGCTGTCTCATCCGACTGGGAGTTTACTCTTCCAGCTAGTAACTGGGCTCCTCCCATCCCTCCCCTTTCCACACTGGCTACATCTGCCAAGAGAGCCAGGGAAGAAGGTGGGGGACTTGGATCTCCATCACTGCAAGGGTAAAGTGATTAGTCTAAGGGGACACATAGTAAATTGAGGCTAGGTTGGGATAAGACAGCAAAATTGAAGATGGCAGGAGTTAACTATTCAGCACATGTTTTCTGACTGCCAACTGTGTGCCAGCTATGGGGAGTGTTCAAGAAGGCAGAATTCTACCCTTTGAGAGGTGGTATGATGTATGGCTCCACCATTTAATGGCCTTGAAGCTTTGAAGGTCAACCCTTAAGCTCCTACAGATTCAGCCTCATCATCTGTGAGATGTGGACATTGATTATCACACTATTACTGTAAGTATGCATCCAGGGCTTACTAAGTGTTAGATACGTATGTACACTTGACATGCATGATCTCATTGCATCTTCATAGCAAACCTACAAGGAATGTACTCCTTCTCCCATTTGACTTGTGGGAAAACTGAGGCTCAGAGAGATGAAATGACTGGCTGAGCATCACACAGCAAGCAAACAATGAAGACAGAATTTGAAGCCAGGCAGGCTGACTCTAGAGTCTGCTCTTTATCACTCTGTTTTACTGCCTCCCATCACTGAGCTGGTGTCATGAGTCAATGGGGCATCTGTATATCAAATGTGCCCAAAGGTCCCAGGGTAGGACAAAGGGGTGGTTATAGCACCCCACTTCACTGCCCTGGCACACAGTAGGTGTTCAACACAAGCTGGTCCACTTCCCTTTCCAACATGAGGAGCAGAAGAAAAGGGCAGAGTTGTGTCCCACCCAGGAAAGCATTTCCATCGCAAAGACAAATCTCTTCTGCTTCCTGCTTCCCTGACCCTCAGGCAGACCTAGAGCCTCCCTTCTCCCTCCTCCTACCTACATTTCAGGGCAGACCTCTTCTGCCCCTCCCCATGGTCTGTCTGGGCCAGTCTGTCTCCCCGACCCCGGCAAAGCATTAAAAATTGAAAACTCCTTTGAAGAGAAAACAGTTTAATAAAAGCTCCATCCATTTTTCATGAGAGGATCAGGAGAAGGATGGTGAAGAGAGAAGGCAGGATGGAAGAGATGGGATTGGGGAGCAGGGAGAGCAGTGAGGGGCTTAGGGAATCCCTGGTGGGGGCTCAGCAGAGCAGAGGTGAGGAAGTGGAGCCTACCCTTTCCCTGAGCTAGGCTGGCCCCAATGCCCTCTTTTCTACCTCCTCTTATCAGGATCCATCCTGGACCTGTTGATACTGGGAACTGTAGCTTCTTCCTTGAGGGGACCTCCTGCCTTCCTTTGGGGGAAGGTTTCTGGGCTGTACTGTCTCAGGAAGGGGAGATAAGATGACCTCTGGCCTGGAGGGGTCTTTCTCCACAACTGAGCAGCCTCCCAGGTTGTGCACCATAAGATTGGTTTCTTGAGCCCTGGCCACATGTTTTGACCCCAGAGGACTGGGCAGGGCAGGGCCAGGCCAGAACACTAGGCTGAGCACTGGGCAAGGAGCTGAGTTTCAGTAAGAAATCCAACAGAGAGGTCAGAGCATGAGGGGTTGGAGGGAGTTAGAGCCAAACACTGGCTCATTTTCTTTGGACCCTAGAACATTTTCCAACCACAGGAGACACAATTATACCCACTCTTACATCCAGTCTCTATGTTTTCTTATATCTTCCACCTCAACAAAGATGGGTCCACCCAGGAAAGAAACTTCACAGACTGGCCTTGGCAGGAGAGTTATATGCCTGGATCTGGATAAATGTGTGTCTATTTTTGGCACAAGCCTGTGTGTGTGCATGTGATCTACAAGTTCCAGTATGTGTGTATAGTGGCATAAGTGTGAGTGTGGATAACCAGGGGAGTGTGTGTGCCTTTGTGTGTGTATGCATGTATGTATAAGGATGTGGGCTGGTGCCCATGTGTGAGGACTTGATCCTACTGCTCTCTGCTTCTGAGCACAAATATACCCTCCCTGAGCACATACCAGAGAGAAGGTGGGACAGGCAATGTAGATGAGAGGGTGATGGGACAAGCGGAAAAGAGGTTGGGCCCCAGAGAATTGAGCAGGCCTGGGGTCTTGATAGACAGGCAGACCAGATGTGCCAGCCCCAGCCACAAAGGTGTTCCTTGTGTGCCCTGGGAACTGAGAAGGGGTTTGCTTTATTAGTACCCCAATCAGGAGGGTAGCGGGCTGTGTGTATTTGTATAGGGGCAGGGGCTTCTGTTTCATCAGCAGGATCAAGGAGGGCTTCAAAGAATGTTCCTGGAGTAATGGTGGGCAAGGAGGCTGGGGGATGCATTGATGGTGACTCTAGGTTTTCCGATCAAAACCCCAAGCCAGTTTTGGCAGAGCTTCCTCTCCACCCCTCTCCAGCTTACGAGGAGTCGGAGCCTTGGGTTCTGGCCTCCAAATAGCAGAGTGGGGAGTGAGGTACTGGTTCCAGGAGGGGATTCTGGACCAGCACGGAGTCCTTCCTCTGGGCCTTCCTCTGGGTTTGTTCCAGATGTCTCCCCCTCGCTGTTCTTCCCTCCGTCCACCTCACATACATTCTCTGAGGTGTGACTCTCATGCCAGGCATTTTACCAGGATGTTGAACAGGCAGATATGTCCCTGGTCTCCAAGACTGCTGAGCCTAATGCATTCTTGGCTGTTCTCCTCCATGGCTTCATATACCCTGCCTCCTCCATGGCCCTGTAGGGTGGATGGCTGGCCCTGGTGCTGTCAGTTCACCCTGGTAGCCCCACAGGGAGTAGGGAGACACAGATCTTGACTCCCATTCACTGAGTGACCTTGGCAAATTGCTTTCCCTGCCATGTCCTCCATTTCCCCATTTGTCCTGGCACTGACTCCCCTAAGATGAGCTTAGAGGGCCTTTCCTGCTTCAGTGACTGTTTTTGCCTTTGGACACACACTAAGATCTAAGATCTTCCAATTCCTGGGGACTTTTCCCCTTGGTTAATGGCTCTGGGTAACCTTAGGCAATTGATAGCATCTCTTTAAGCCCAGTTCCCTCAACTGTAAAATGAGCATAATAAAACTACCTTGCTCATAAGATCTTTGGGGGCATTAGACTGTGTGTGCTCAGGTATGCAAAAGTCCTGGCACAGAGCCTGTGGGCCTAGAGAAGCATGAGACTGTTGCACCGGGGCTGGTGATGGCATTCCTCAAAGTGTCCCTAGTCTCAGGATCAGGCTTAGCTCCCCCTGCACATGCAGGCAGGGGTGTGAGTTAAGGCAGTGGGCATGGGGATTGGTGAAGGTGCTGTTCTGAGACTCAGAAATCTGACAAGGGATCCAGGGAGAAAGGCCACACCAGGCATGGGCTCCACTTGCCCTGGTCACCTGTGCCCATAGGCCCTAGGGCAGAAAAAAGGGGTGGTTATAACACCACACCTTATCACCCAGCTTCCCCATCATTCCTTAACTGTAAATGTCAGAACTGAAGAACAGCTGGCTGGCACTGCCCTTGGTGGTTAAGCCTAACAAGACAAGGAAAAGAAGGGATATAGTGGGAGGCTAATGGCCATGGGCTTGAGCCCCCTTTCCCCAATTCCCCTTCCCAACTGCCCTCCTCCCCTCCCTGCCCCCAAACTCCTCAGAAGAAAGTATGGTCCTCCTCCTCCTGAGTCTAACCAGCCCCTTCCCCAGGGGACCACACTCCAGTTATTTTCTCCCTTGTGCTGGCTCCCTGCCCTCAGCCTGCAAATATGTTCCATTTTTTCCCTGAAAGCAAAATATCCCCTCCTCCATGCTCCTCAAGCTCCCACCCTCCTGCTTGCCTCCCCTCTCACAATGGAGCATCCATGCTCACTGTCTTCTGGCCCGGTTTGCCTTCCATTCTCCTCTCACTGTGAAAGCCCATGATGTCTGCGTGACTAAAAGTTATCTCCTCCCCACTTGGGCCTGGACACCAACCACTTGCCAGTTTGGACACGGTTGTCCGGCCCCTCCTTACTGGGCTTCTTCAGAACTGCTCTGTGTCCTCCTTTCTCTCTACTAGACCTTCTCAGGCTTCTCTCTCTTTTTACCTACCGCCTCACATCTTCTGAGTGTTAATAATTATCCATTCTAAGAGTTTCATCATGTTGGAGGACTCACCAAGAAGGTGGGCGATGGGGTTGGAGGTGAACAGACAAGGGAGGCAGTTGTAAGGGATGAGTGGGAGACACAGGGAGGGCCAGAACAGACAGGGCCCTGCAGGCCAGGGGTGGGAGACGTGGGGCTTTCTTCTAAGCCAGAGTGAGAGGCCAGTGGTAAGCAAGAGAGTAATTTGATCTGATCTGCATTTTTAAAAGACTCACTCTGGTCTCTGCATTGAGAACAGACTGTGTGGGTGAGGGGAGGTCTGTTGGGGTGAGTGAGCATGGTTGCTTGAGCCGGGTTGGTGGAGGGGGAGGTGCTGAGGAGTGGACAGATTAGGAAACGTTTTGGGAGTAGAGTGGCTGGACTTTTCTGATGGATTGGATGTGAGGTGAGAAAAAGAAAAGATTCAAGGGTAACTCCCAGGTTTGGGGCTAAAGCAATTGGACAAATAGTGATACAATTTACTGAGCTGGGGTGCACTGGGGGGAAGGAAGATTTGGGAGGAACTCAGGATCTCTGCTTTGGCCATGTCAACTCTAAAATCATGTTAGACATTAAGCAGAGCTGTCAAAGTAGGTGGGCTTCCCAGGTGGCGCTAGTGGTAAAGAACCCACCTGCCAATGCAGGAGATGTAAGAGACATGGGTTCAATCCCTGAGTGGGGAAGATCCCTTGGAGGAGGGCATGATAACCCACTCCAGTGTTCTTGCCTGGAGAATCCCATGGACAGAGGAGCCTGGCAGGCTACAGTCCATAGGGCTGCAAAGAGTGAGACACTACTGAATTGACTTAGCACACACACGTGCACATCAACTACTGAATTGACTTAGCACACACACGTGCACATCAAAGTAGGCAGCTGTCTGGAGCTCAGTACAGCAGTCAGGGCAAGAGATATATAAACATGGTAGAGATCTGAGGTTTCACCTCTGGCCTTTGGACCTGCTCTTCCCTCTGTCCAACACTCTGTCCTCACTGAGCTCAAACATCACCTCAGTCTAAAGTCACCTCCTGCCCCCACTTGAGGCATGCTCTATCCCTCAACCCTATTTTATTTCCTTTCCAGCACTCATCACTACCTGAAGTTGTCTTGTTTACTTAATTCTTCACATGCTTCTCCCACTGTGCGAGATTATGAGTTCCATGAAGGCAGGGCTTGTCTGTCTTTTGTTCATTGCTATATCTCTGGGGCCTAGAACAGAGCCCACATAGTAGGTGCTCACTAAATCTTTGTAGACTGAATGAATAAGCACTTTACAATGTATCAGATCCATTCATCCTGACAACAACCCCATGAGAGTGGTAATCGTAACCCTGAATTTTGAGAGGAGGAAACTGAGGCTTTGAGAAAATCCAAATCCATACCTTCGGAAGGGGTGTAACTAGAAGTCAATCCCATGTCTATTTAACTCCAAAGCCCGTGCTGCTAATCACTTGCTTGTGCCAGAAAGTGCTTTTGAGACAAGGCTTGGGTTGAAGGCCATGTCTGCCACATCTTTGCTCTGAGATCTTGGTCAAGTTCTTAAGCAGTTCTGACTTTCAATTTCCTCTTCTCTGAGTTGGGCATGTGAATCTTCCTTTATTTACAAGATTGTTCCTAGTATGCCATAGGGGAATGCACAGGGAAGAGTTTTGTCCACCTTAGCAGTGCGGACCTAAATGAGGGACTAGTAACTTCTTTGGGCTTCAGTTTTCTTGTCTGAATAATGTGTAGGAACTGGGGAGAGTATAGAGGGGATTAGATGATTGCTGATCATCATTCTAGCATTGACATTGCAGGAATTCTGGGTCTCCACCATTTGTAGAAATGAATGGACTATAAATGCTCCAATCATGAGCACTGTGAACACAGGGAGCTCTACTGGGCCATTGAAGCTTCAGCCCTGTGGACGTGGGAGGCCTCTTTGAAGCTTGAGGGAGGTAAATTGAGGACAAATCAAAGGAAGTCCTTCCTCACCCCCAGCTTAATGAGCTTATGGCTTTCATTACACACAGGAATGGTCCAGGCAGGAAACAGGAATGGCTTTGGATGGAATGATAAATGCCAGAGGCTCTGAGCAGGAGCTGGCAGTGTTGACCTCTAAGGTCAATGGGATAGAAGTGGCCCCTTAGGGCCCAATCACAGAGTAGCCGTAGGCTTTCAGAGTGGCAGTTCTGGGTGGTGGGAATTGAGGATGGGGAAGTCAGAGCCCATCTACCTGTATTCTTTCCTCTCTACTGCCTTCGATTAGCCCCTGGAGGGGGATTGGTGGGTAGAGAGGGGGCGAAAATTGCAGGAGAGGCAGGAGGATGCAGAAATTCCAGCTTCCAACTTCCATCCACCTTTGAAGGAAGGCTTGGGCTGGCTGTGCCAACACTTACCAGCTGCTGTGGGGGACATATCTGGCATATGATCTCCCTTTCTTTCTGCCTCACCCCTACCCACACCTGGTGACATCAGCTGGAAGGAAAGATCTGTCCCTTCTATACACTGCAGGGCAAGCCAAGTTTGGTACCTTTGGGAAGTTGGTGGGGTTTGACTTCCGTGCCCTCCTCTCAACCCTATTCGACCCCCTCTATTTCTACTATCCCTGTCCTCCTTCTTCCAAAAGCCAGTCCTGCAGGGTCTTGCTCTCAGCTGGCTGTCAACTAAGGTGTTAGCTGTCAACTAAGGTGTTAACTGATATCTAAGGTGTTAGCTGATAACTAAGGTGTTAGCTGACAACTAAGGTGTTAGTTGATAAGGCTTAACACCCCCCAAGGGGTATGTGCATTTTAATAGGGGATTGTTGAAAAGAACTGGCCTTTAAGACTCAGATGATATACTCAATATTGGTGGAATTTTGGGCAATGGTGTTGATTAAGGGTGGAGGTGTGGGTAGTCCCCTTCTAAATCATACCACTTCAGTAATCACTTATTTGTAAGCTCACATGTGTGCATGCACGACCATATGCATGTATGCACATGTGTGTGCACACGTGTACACACACACACACACACACATATAGCCCTCTGTTATTCTCCCCAAAAGGTTCTGAATTGTATGGATATAGGTATATATTTTTATGACAGGTAGTAGTAATAATGCTTCCCTCATAGTTCAGTTGGTAAAGAATCTGCCTGCAATGCAGAAGACCTGGGTTCGATTCCTGGGTTGGGAAGATCCCCTGGAGAAGAAAATGGCAATCTACTCCAGTATTCTTGCCTGAAAATCCCATGGACAGAGGAGCCTGGCAGGCTACAGTCCATGGGGTCGCAAGAGTCGGACACGACTTAGCGACTAAACCACCAAATAGTAATAACAACAAATACATATAACACTCTATGACAGGCACTGTTCTGAACACTTTACATATTTATACATACTTATTTCCTCTTATTCTGATTCTATACTTGAAGAGGCTGAGAGAGGTGATGTAACTTGCCACCAGGCCACACACTACTAGTCTAGGTAGCTGGTGTGGCTCCACATCCCAGCTCTTACTACCACACTGAACACTTCTCATCTGGTAGACAGCAGGGTAGACCACTGTAGGGTGGGCAGATCCTAGGGTGTGGGGTTGTGTGCTTGCTTACAAGTGTTGACTCCAAGTCTTTAAACCTTAAAAGATAAGGGAGAGGCTTCTTTGAATTGAGAAAATGTGCACATTTTATGTCGGGGGTGTGCATGTGGGCAGAGATTGTGGAAAGTGCAGGTTGGTATACTTACTGTGTGGTATGAGTGCTCCATGTGCTAGGAGAGACACTGGCCACCTATTATGGGGGCATGCAAACTGTACAGGGCTCTGTGTGTGTGTGTTGAAGTTAACAGTCCCATGAGAAAGTTCCATGTTCATCTTTACCCCACACCCAGCCCCTACTTTGTGACTCACCTTGCTGCCCTTTGGAATTGCCTCTATCAGGAGGCTGGGCTCTACTAAAGTCTACTTCCGAACCACAAGAATCATCTTCTTGCTGGCCAGAGGAGAAGATGAACCCAATGCCCAAATGAGGGCAGATGGGAAAAATGGATTGGAAGTTGAATAAAGGATATGTATGCAGGGAGAGGGGAGAAGGCAATGGCACCCCACTCCAGTACTCTTGCCTGGAAAAATCTCATGGACGGAGGAGCCTGGTGGGCTGCCGTCCATGGGGTCGCTAGGAGTCGGACATGACTGAGCAACTTCACTTTCACTTTTCACTTTCATGCAGTGGAGAAGGAAATGGCAACCCACTCCAGTGTTCTTGCCTGGAGAATCCGAGGGATGGGGGGAGCCTTGTGGGCTGCCGTCTATGGGGTCGCACAGAGTCGGACACAACTGACGTGACCTAGCAGCAGCATGCAGGGAGAGTGGCATCTGGGAAGTCTTGGTAGGGATTTTGCCAAGTAGGGATGGGACAATAGTAGCAGAGGTGGGAAGTGTGTATGTGTGTGTTCCTCCTCTTTTGGGAACAGGAATCTTGGAAATGAGATTTACAAAGTTGCTGAAGGCCCATAGGTCCTTTTCTAGGACACTTTGCAGGTGAGAGAGACTTGGCTGGATGAACCTTTTAACAAAATTTCCCAGGTTATCATTGTGAGCAGGGTGGAGTGGAGCAGGCTAGAGGCTGCAGTAGTGCTGCCTGGGCATGGCTGTGGCTTCTGCTAGGAAGGGCATAGGTGGGGACAGCTAAAGTTGATAAATCACAGAACTACAAAAAAGGTCTTGATGACCCAGATAACCACGATGGTATGGTCATTCACCTAGAGCCAGACATCCTTGGATGTGAAGCTAAGTGGGCCTTAGGAAGCATGACTATGAACAGAGCTAGTGGAGGTGATGGAATTCCAACTGAGTTATCTCAAATCCTAAAAGATGATGCTGTTAAAGTGCTGAACTCAATGTGCCAGCAAATTTGGAGAGCTCAGCAGTGGCCACAGGACTGGAAAAGGTCAGTGTGCATTCCCATCCCAAAGAAGGGCAATGCCAAAGAGTGTTCAAACTACCATACAATTGTACTCATTTCACATGCTAACAAGATAATGCTCAAAATCCTTCAAGTGAGGCTTCAACACTATGTGAACCAAGGACTTCCAGATGTTCAAGCTGGATTTAGAAAAGGCAGAGGAACCAGAGACCAAATTGCCAACATTCATTGGATCATAGAAAAAGCAAGGGAATTCCAGAAAAACATCTACTTTTGCTTCATTGACAATTGCTAAAGACTTTGTGTGAATCACAACAAACTGTGGAAAATTCTTCAAGAGATGGGAATACCAGACCACCTTACCTGCTTCCTGAGAAACCTGTATGCAGGTTGAGAAGCAACAGTTAGAACCAGACATGGAACAATGGACTGGTTCCAAATTGGGAAAGGAGCACATCAAGGCTGTGTATTATCACCCTGCTTATTTAACTTCTATGCAGAGTACATCATGCAAAATGCCAGGCTGGAATTAAGTTTGCCAGGAGAAATATCAATAACCTCATATATGGAGATGACACCACCCTAATGGCAGAAAGCAAAGAGGAACTAGAGAGCCTTTTGATGAAGTTGAAAGAGGAGCGCGAAAAAAGTCAACATTCAAAAAACTAAGATCATGGCATCCAGTCTCATCACTTCATGGCAAATAGATGAGGAAAAACTGGAAACAGTGACAGACTTTATTTTCCTGGGCTCCAAAATCTCTGTGGACTGTGACTGCAGCCATGAAATTAAAAGACACTTGCTCTTTGGAAGGAAAACTATGACAAACCTAGACAGCAGAGAAAAAGCAGGGACATCACTTTGCCGACAAAGGTCCATATAGTCAAAGATATGGTTCTTCCAGTAGTCATGTACAGATGTGAGAGTTGGACCATAAAGAATGCTGAGTGCTGAAGAATTGATGCTTTTGAACTGTGATGCTGGGGAAGACTCTTAAAGTCCCTTGGACTGCAGGGAGATCAAGTCAGTCAATCCTAAAGGAAATCAACCCTGAGTATTCATTGGAAGGACTGATACTGAAGCTGAAGCTCCAATACTTTGGCCACCTGATGCCAAGAGCCAATTCATTGGAAAAGACCCTGATGCTGAGAAAGATTGAAGACAGGAGGAGAAGGGGATGACAGAGGATGAGATGGTTGGATGGCATCACTAACTCAATGGACATGAGTTTGAGCAAATTCTGGGAGATGGTGAAGGACAGGAAGCCTGGCGTGCTGCAGTCCATGGAGATGCAGAGAGTTGGAAACAACTGAGCAGCTGAACAACAACAAGGAGGAGGAGGAGCCTTCAGCCCTGTGTTCTGGCTCTGGTTGATGGGACAGCCAACAGTGGATTTCGGAGCCTGGAGGTCAAGAGAGAAGTCTGAGCTGGAGACAAACATTCTAAGAAGTGTTTTACATGTAACACTGTACTGCTTTTTGTCATTGCAAAAGTAATACTTGCATGCTGAAGAAAATATGGCAAATGTAGACAAGCAAAAAGAAGACCACAATAATTTGCAACATTCTTGTTAGAGATAACAAGTGTTAACATTTTAGTGTGTTTCCTCTTTCTCGTCCTTTTTTACTCCTGTATGTGTTTACTGGTTTGGTTTTATAAACTGATCTCCAAAGTATACTGTGAACATGTTCTGATACGAAATTTAATCTGCAATTTCTTTTTGTTACAAAGCATTCAACACTATAGCTAAACTAGAATTTGTATACTTAACTTCCTGTTGTTTGATATTCAAGTTATTTTAAAAATATCCTTATTATACTGATGGTTGTAATGAATATCTTTGTGGCCAGTGAGACAGAGATTTGTAGGCTGTTAGCTCTATGCCTCTCCACGCCCTCTCCTCCCAGGGCCCTTCAAGTGGGGTGGGGCAGTGATAGTCTGGGCTTGAGTACTTGAAATGCTGCCAGGGACAGGCTGTAGGGTCTTGGGCAAGTCCCTTTTTCTCTCTGGGGCCTGAATCTGCCCATCTGTGCAGTGGAAGACATCAGACTTGGTGAAGTTCTTGAATTTTCCTCGGCAATGTCAACACTGCCCTCATTGAGTGTCTGCTTTCATTCTCTTTAGTGTCTTTCTCTGGCCTCCATTTTCTTCCCTACCTAGACTCTCTATTTCCCTTTTTCATTTCCTCACTTCTGCCAGCCCCTGCTCTGGTCCTCTTCTCCTTGGCTCCCTTACTGGGTCAGACTGCCAATGAGCGGTGGCCTTAGCTGCAAGGTGGGGCGTTTCAGCAGAGATCTATCATGGACGTCAGGTTCTTGTGGCAGTCCTTGGTGCCCCAGAGGCTACAATGACACTGGGCTTTCATGGCCCTGGCTGTCAGGAAACGGAGCAGGCAGGCAAGGCGCTCCTGAAGTGAAAACTGAGGCTCTGGGAAGAGGCAGGGAAGGTTGAGGGTTTCTGGACCTCATCCTGAAGGGGTGATTTTCCTGATAGAGGCTGGCCCAATGCTGGGAAGAGCCATTGGATCAGAGTTTCTAGATCCAAGTTTATGCCAGGATCTCTGGACAGTTTCCAGGGGTCTGGGGACCAGTTCTTTGAAATGAATTGCAAACGGGTGTAGGTGTGTGTTTCTATAGTCCAGTTCTTCCTTCAAGATGCTCAAGAGTCATATGACTTCAGGAAAAGATTGAGGAGCCTTGGCCTAAAGGTCTTTTGGTCCCTTCCCTTGTCTCCAGGCAGGATCCATTCTTCAGTCCCCAACACACACATGCACAAGTCCAGGTACTGGGGATTGACTCCAGTGAAGTCATCCCTGGGATGGGGACCTCAGTGTTGCTTATGGAGGTACTCCCCACACATCGCTCTTGGAAATTAGTCTTTCTAGCCACCATTCAGTGACTTCTGCCCCTTCCAAAGTTTTCTGGGATGAGCAGAACCTGCTCAGCCAAGAGGCCAGGCAGGGAGCATCTACAGGAGAGGTAGCAAGGAGTGGAATATCTACAGCTTGGGGTCTCTGAAAGTGCCTGAGAATGCGAGTGTGTGGAGCAATGCAGAGCTGGATTGGAGAGGATTAGATAATTGACCTCATAATTGACCTAATTAGTGAGTGGCTGTGTGGAGAGCCCTTGGGGATGCTGGGCCTGCAGGTGGCACAAAGGCCAGGCAGAAACAGATAGAGGCTGTAAGAGCCAAAGCCTGGGTGTTTGCCAGCAAGTGGAAAGGGAGAGCATTGCAGGGAGAGGGCGAGACTTGAGGGCACCAAGCAGAGAAGGAAGGGCAGGTATAACAGGGGTGACTGAAAGGACAGGGAAAGTGGCAGGGAAGACCCTGAGGGCAGAGGCATAGAGACTGAGGTGGTGATGAGGGAAAGGACAGAGATATGGGCACACCAAGGGGCGAGGAGCTGGGACTAGGTAGACAAGTAAAGGGAGGGAACAAGTCCTGGGGGCACAGAGGTAGGGTCAGAGGAGGGAAAATGAAGACCTTGAGGGCAGAAGGCAGAGGCTCAGGGGCCTGGAGAGGAAAAGGGAGTCATTGGGGGAACAAGAGCAGCAGCTGAGAGAAACCTGGGAGGGGAAGTGCAGGGCCTGGGAGCTCCCTGGAATTCTGTGGACCAGCAATGGAAGCAAAGAACCAGACTTCAGTGCCCATATCTGGGCGATGTGTGTGCACATGTCCCCATACGTATGTGCATTTGTATGAATGGTCACTCTAATCCCTTTTGGGGCTTTAAGGAATCTAATGGCAGCTCGGTGGGAGGAAAAGGGGTTGGGAAGCACTGGGAATGAAGACCGGAACTCATGAAGCTCAAAGCAAGGTTTGGGAAGAACTTGGCCCTTGGGGCTCCCCCCTCAGGAGGAATTCTTTCAACGAATGCTCACTGTATGCTTACTAGATGCCAGAAAGTGTTTTAGGAGCTGGGAGACATCAGTGATTAGCCCTGACAAAGATCTCATAGAGCTTACATTTTAGTGAGAGGGGACGAATACTAACATAATAAATAAGTAAATCATGCAGTGTATTTGAATGTGGTTAGTACTATGGAGAGGAAAAGGACTAGATTACAGAGATTAAGGAGTACCAGGATGGGGTAGGCAATGATCTGCAATTTTAAATAGAGTGGTCCTGCCGGGTGTCGTTGAGAGAGTGACAAGAAGCGTGTGAGTAAAAAATGAAGGTGAGGGAAGGAGCCTTGTTTCTATCTGAGGGAAGAGTCCTCTGGACAGGAGGAGCAGTAGGTGTAAAGGCCCTGAGGCAGGAGAATGTCTGGTAGCTGGAGGACAAGTGATGAGGCCTGTGTGACTGGAGGGCAGTGAGCAAGGAGGTTAGGAGGAGAGGTCGGAGAAGTGATGGTGAGGCAGGGAGGGCATGTGTTACAGTGCCATGGTAAGGGCCACGGAAAGAATTGTGGCTTTTACTTTGAGTGAGGTGGAAGCTGCTGCAGGGCTTTCAGCAGAGGAATGACAGGACCTGACAGTTTTAATGGACCCCCCTCCCTGATGTACCCATCAGGGTACAAAGCCTGTGGATACCAGGCTTTGGTGGGGTCAAGCCAGAGAGCAGTGAGGAAACTCTGTAGCAATCTTGGTGAGACATGAAGGGAGCTCAGCCAGGATAGCAGTGGAGAGGCAGGTGGAAAGCCCCATCACTGCCAACCTCCCAGGCTTGCCTGGCCCCAGCTAGGGTTAGTCAGGGCAGAGTGAAACGCCCTGTCTAAGAAAGGAATATGAATCCAGGTCTTGGACTTCCTACCCAGCAGGAATCTGGCATATCTGATGAAGAGTTAGGTCTAGGGATGCTCTGTTGAAAGCTGCTGATCCTTGGTGCTTGTTGGTGGGCAAGTAATTTACAGGAGAAATAGCATCCTCAGTCCCTGTCCCCGGGGTGCTGGGAGTGTGGCTGAGGCAACTAAACACACACTGACACATCAGTGAAGGAAGACCCTTCATATACACGTTCAGGTGCAAATTCCCGTGAGCAAAGTGGCATCATTGTACATGCGCACAAGCTGAGCTGCACACTCATGCCTACAGCAATGTGTACCCATGGACACTGATGCCTGGCTCATACCATCATACGATGCAGAGCCTTCACCATGGGCAGCAGCCTGCTCCAAGCCTCATCTTCCACCAGCCTCTGTCTCTCCTTCCCCATCCCAAGCAAGCCATCTTCCTCAAACAGGCTATGTGTTTCACACCAGTCATTGTACTTTTGTACACGTTTCCTCTGCCTAGAGTAGCCCTCTTGTTTTCTCTGATCTCCTTCAACAACCATTGTGGAGCCTCCCGCTGCAGCATGGAGCACGTGAGTCTGTCAGCACCCGTGTGTTTCTCTCTCTCCTTTCCTGCCCTGAGGGGCCCCAGAGCCTTGTCTGTCTTCTTTACCACTAGGCCCCAAGATCAGTGCCTAGCACATTCTAAGTGCTCAACCAGTTGCTGGATGAATGCAGAACTTTAAGGAGTAGAGGGTCTGAGGTGGGCTGCAGGGAAAGACAGACCAAAGGTAAGGTGGCCAGAGCAGGCCAGGCCCCCTTGTCTGAGGGGTGGTCCTGATGACAAGCGGGATGTATCTGATGTCCCTGGTGCAGCCCCACAAGCCCCAGGGGTTAGCTTCCCTCCCCCTCCAGGCTGAAACAGCGGGGCGGGGATGTGGTGGAGGGGAGGGGACAGGGAGAAAGAGCAGATTAATCTGGGGATTAATTGAAGGACTTGGCGGCCCTGGCAGCGCGTGCTTGGGGCAGTGGCTCTAATGGCTTAATCAGATTACAGGCCTCGGCACATGGTCCGCCCCAGCAGCACCCGCTCCCCCTCAAGAACAGACCCGTTCCACGGCTCTCCAGGATGCAGCCTACACCCTGTGCCCAGGGCCCACTTTGAAACCTGGCATTTTGAGCCTCCATTGGGGAGACCCCCTGCCTGTCCAGGTGAGCCAGGTCCAGGCTCACTAAGTGAGCTGGTGAGAAGGGTGTGGATTTGTAGCCGAGACAGCACTTTTTAGCTGTGTGACCTCAGGTAAGTTAATTGACCTCTCTGAGTCTGAGCACGCAGGCTCCTGTTTCTGGCCTACCTCTTCCCCTCCACCCAGCCCAAGTCTCTCCCCAAGCCTGCCCAGTGAGCTTAGAAGTATCGCCATGATGCTGAAAAGAATCCTAGAAGAGGAGACGTCTGAGAGTCTGGGGCAGTAGCCAGTATTGATCAGAGGCCAACTGCCCCCGTGATTGTTTTGTGAAAGGGGATAGTAACTCCTCCCTTGAGGAACTGATGTGAGGATTAGACAAAATGTATGTGAAAGTGCTTTGCACTTACCTTTTATTGCTGGTAGAGTCCATTATTTCTTTCCTTCTACTGGTCCAGTCCAACTAAGGACAAAAGTGAAGGATACAGAAGGGACAAGAGTTAATAACCAAGAATTAATAACAATCATAATCAGCAGCCATTCCAACAACCAGCTCGTGTGTGGTGCTTTAAAACTGAGGCAGTGCTTTCCTGTCCATGATCCTGTTTAATGCAGAGGACAGCCCTTGGAGCACTGTCCGGGGTCTTGTGGGGATTGACAGCCTTCATGTGAAAGACAAGAAAGCAAGCAAGGCCAAGAGAAGAGATGATTTGCCTCAGCCAGTGGCCAGGAGCTATATCAACAAGGGAATCCTGTCTGCACATGTGCTGGTAGAATGGTCAGGTGCCAAATAAGCTGGGGTCTCCAATCTGAGCCTCTGGACCAGCAGTCTGGAGGTGGGAGCACTTGGTTCTGCTGCCTCTTCCTCTGTGTCTGGCAGAGCTGGGCTGAAACCCTGGGCTTCAGTGAAGGTGAGAAACCTCTCTGATTTGGGCAAGTCCCATGGTTCTAAGGCCTGGGAAACCTCAGATCCCAGGCTTGGGGCTGGTAAGGGTAGGGGTGGCTGGAGAGGTTTCCTGTGTAGGCCTCCCTGCAGGAAAGCCTCTGGCTGTCCTGGGAGTGGCCAGGCCAGCAGGGCATGGATGAAGGTGCTGTTTGGGAGCAGGTTGGCTTCTGGCCTCCCCTTCTCTTGCCCCCAGTAGTTTATTAGGAGTAATTTGTTAAGCTGTTCCAACTTGTCAGCAGCCACTTCAATGCCTCTGCTTCCTGCTTGCTTTTGGGGAGGGGGAGTTCGAAAGTGTCCAGAGCTGAGGGGTGAGCTAGAGAGGGGGAGGTCATTTCAGAAACAGGAGGTGCCCAGGCCTCTCTCCACCTGGAAGCCTTACCTCCATAGGGTGCCACATCTGAAGGGAAGAGATGGCCTAATCCACCCCTCTCCTTCACACCCCTGCCTCTTCCAGCTTTGCTCCAGTGTCAGGGAAAAGAAAGAGGTATCCAGGGAGAAATTGGTGGTTGGGGTGGGCTCAGGCAGTCAGGGTGGCCTCTGGTAAATATGGGTAGGGGGTGGGCCTGGAAAAGAGGTGGAGATGGCTAGGAGGCTCCTAATTGTTCTGTGCACTCTACCTCAGGTGGGCTGTCAGGAACATGCACAAAGAGTACACTAGATAGGGTCACATGGGGCCAGACACTGAACTCCCAGGTTTCACTGGAATTAACTCATTTTATCCTTGTAACCTTATCATTTTATAGATGGAGAAATTGGGGCTCAGACAGGTAAAGTGACTTGCCCAAAGTCACACAGCTCAAATGTGAACTGGCTAAATTTGAACATAGAACTGGCTGACCCCAAGGCCTTCAGAGTACCTAGGACTACATTGAATGAAAAAGAAATAAGAAGCTCAGTTACGGAGGCCCAAGAGTAGCTCACCAGTTTGCCAGGACTCTGGCTGATATGAGCTTTGGTTTCCCACCCCTGTGAGAAATGGGAGCTGGGCTGGGGCCTCCTGGTGAATCCTGCTCGGTCTTATGGTCAAGGATTTCCCAGTTCCGTCTTTTACTCCTCGCCATGGTGAGTCTGCCATCCAGTCATGGCTGGGGGCAGAAGGCAAACCTGGAAGAGCTTGAGCCACCTTGGGGTGAGGGAGGTGTAGGGGAGTATTGCTTCTGAGAGAGCAGGCCCATATCACCCGACCAGGTGCGTCTTTGAGCAAGACTTGGCAAGAAGAGACAGGTCTGAGGCGAGCTTTGGCTCTTAATCACTGCTCACCTCCCTCCTGTGTGTCCTGCTACCCTCCTGGGAGCTGGGCGCCATGGGGGGCTGGGAATGGGAATGTCCTGCCTGCCACATCCCCTCGCCCTGGCCCTGCCTCACAGACTCTGGGGGAAGCTCATTAGCTCGGGGGGCACCCTGCCCTCCCCTCACAGCTTGTCACACAATTAGCCACCCTCTCTGTACAAGTTGCTGTGTAATTATTGGGTCTTGGCGGGCTTGGGGCCATGTAATTAGCCTGCTCCAGCCTCCAACCAGCTCTCAGGGTCATTAGTAGGCCCACTGGGGGTGGACGGCTTGGCAAAGCATCTGCATGACAATGCGCACATTGTGGCACCTCTGCAGGCACCCAGGGCAGAGGGTCAGCTGGTGGCACTGTGCTGTGCGGCTCCTGGGCACATCTGCCTCTACCCCAACTGCCTGCTCAGAAGTGCTTTCAACGACTACAAACCCTTTCCCATACTATCTCTTCTGGGAGTCTCATTGCAGCCCTGGAGGTAGGGATTCTGCTTATCCCCATTTCACAGATGAGATAACCGAGGCTTAGAGTGGGGCCAGGACTCCCCTAAGCTCACTCGTCTCACAGGTGGTGCAACCAAGATCAGCACTCAGTCTTGTTTGCTTTTTCCTGCGGGGGATGCCTGGAAACAGACTTGCTCCTGAGGGTAAGGGCCTGATGCTGAGCCACAGGCTATACCAAGGAGCCTTGCTTGCTCCCTAGGGCCTCTGGCAGGGCCTTTTTGTTTGGTCCTAAGCTGCCGCCAGGCTCTTCCTGGACCCCCCTTCAGGAGCTCTCAGAATTTTTCCCCAAGCCAGCAAGAAGGCAGCTTTCCTAAGCCTTCCAAGGGAAGAGCTGCCAAGACCCTCTTAGTACCTCTGTCTGGAAATGTCTCTTCTATCCATTGCCAGCTGTGTCCTTGGAGGCCTAACAGTGGGCATCCCTGGTTTCACAAGGATATTCCTTCACTGAGACTCTGTTCCCTGTCCCCCTTCCAAGGTCCTTTCCCTGCCTTGAAAGGTCTTTCACCAGCTCTCAGACTAACCTGCTATCTGCGAGCCAGCCTGGGTTGTGTGGCCCTTCATTAGGACCCTCTGCCCAGTTGGTGGAGGTGAGGAGGGAGGTGACTAGGGCTCCTGGATGCTTAAGCCACTGTCTCTGCTTTGCAGGGCTTTTAGGGAATATTTACCACGGACTTTGGCAAGTCAATAGCACATTACTCTGACCATTTACAGTTGTTCTGTCTTGAGCAGGTTACCTAACCTCTGAGCTGTGCAGGAGTTGTATGAACTAAATAGCATTAAGTGGCAAATGCCTGGCTCTGCCAGCACATGGCACAAAGTGAGAAAGTGAGCCCTCTTCCTAGGGCTCAGCAGCTATTGGCCCCTGAAGCCAATTCCAGCTTCCATTTCTCCCAGGGCCCCGAACAAAGTCCCCACAGAGCCCCAGTGTTCTGCACCTTGCCCCCTCCCCTGCTGCCTGCCCCTGGCAACCCCCAACCACCTTCTAACTCCCTCTGTACCCCTTCCCCATTTCGAAGGCTGCATTATCCTGGCTGCAGGGAAATTAGTTGTTCCCTTGAAACCCCTGCCCCGCCCTCCCTGCCCCCCTTCCCAGGGCTGGTGACAAGTATGTGGGACTTAATTGGCTGGCATGAAAGGCAGCACTGACATTAATTGGCTACATTTGGCAGGCAGGCCCCCAGCCTCCCCCCTCCTCTTTCCAAACCCCTACCGCTTCCCAGGAACCTTATCAATCCCACCACAGGGACCAAGAGCTTCGAGGCCCCTGCCAATTAGGCACTTTTTGCTCCTTTTCTTCCCCTGATGGGGTTTCGTTAGAATTTATGACACTCTATAGGGCTGGGGGTGAGGGGGGTGGGAAGCAGGAGATGGGAAGGCTGGGGGAGGCCCACTCCTATGGAGAACAGGCTGGGGGAGGGGAAAGGAGGCGTGCGGATGTGAAAAGGACACTTGGGATAAGGCCCTGAAGTTGGAGGGGAGGGGGTTTGTGATACTGGATGGAGGGCCTGGAGGAAGGGGGAGGAGGGCTTTGGCCAGGCCAAGAAGACTGATTTAAAAGGCACACTTGGAGGAAGGTTTGAGAAAGTTTGAGGCAATCAGGTAACATGGCTATAGACAGAGCTAGAGGACCCAAGACCTGGCTTTTCTTCCCAGCAATCCCTGTGCACCCTTAGGTTAGTCACTGGCCATTTCTGGGGCATGAAGGGATGGGGCAAGGTCTATGGTTCCCATCTCAAGCCAGTGTCCATGAAGAGAAGAGCTGGAGAGGGATCTGAAAGTCCAGCACTGTACTTCAGGAAGCCCGTCCCAGCTCTGGGCTGTTGTGTCAGTGGCAGCTCAGCGTGCTCTTGGCCAATCTCACACTGACCAGAAGCTCTGACTGGCAGCCCAGGATGTCTGTATGATAAAACTAGAAAGACAAATAAATTGTTACTCCCCCAATTCTGTGTGTTTTGGAGAATGAATCTTTCAAAGCCCGAAGAAGCTGGTGAAAAAGATTCCCAGTGTTGCTAATGGAGGGCCCACTGGCCTGGATGGACTGGCACAGGTGGGGGAAGAAGGACCAGGGGGCCACTTATCATGCTCTGAAACCATGCTTGCAGCCAGCTTTGGTGCCCTGGGAGGGGGCAATGGGAACCGTTCAGCTGATTCAGGGTTCCCAAGTGCATCTGAATACCGATGTGCTGTTTTGAAAAAGGAAAGCCTTGGGCATTTCAGATTTATACCAGCAGTTTGGTGTTCACTAGTGGGTCAGACACTATTCTCATAGGCCTGCGGCAGTCTGGAGCGGGAACACCAAACTCCAACCAACATTGCTGCTCTGTTTTAACAGCTTTCAACTAGGGAAAGAGACAAAAATAAGACCTGTGTCCCCAAGGTTTTCAGTTCCATTACTGGGGTTTTCAGGTCCTTCAGGATTAATTTTGGGTTTTGTCTGATGGTCTCACTAGCCCACACGTGACTTGGCAGGACTGGGCAGTGGGAGGTGGTCCCGAGAAGTCTTGCTGGGCTCCTTTCAGATGCATCTTGTACACAACTCACCTCTCACATCTGCCCCTTCATCTCCTTGAACAGATGTTTCCCATTGCCCAAACTCATCCGTTTCTACTGAGATGGTGCTGTTACTATGATAAGGATTACTATTGAATAATTATAATAACCATGATTTTTGAGAGCACACTAGGTCTCAGGTATTATTCTAAGCATCTCATTTATATTAACTCATTTAATTCTCATAACAGCCCTATAAGATGAAAAGTGTTATTATTCACATTTTACAGATTAAGAAACCAAGGTAGAGAATAGAAAGGTCATTCATCTTGGGTTATACAGCTAAGTTGAATCTGGGCTTCGTGTGCAGGTCAGTGTGACTTGGAAGCCTTGGTCTCTTTGCCATTGGGAGGGCTGGGGATACTTCTTATGGAGCAGGGGAGCAAGGACTTCTGGTGTGGGTGGATGCTGATTGGAGTGTCCATGGGGAGCCCATGCCTCGATTCAGTGACATTGATGCCTCTCCAGGCCTTGGATCCTCTTTATTCTCGCGAGACATCTGGTACCCCATCTACAAATCCTGAGTCCCCTTTGATGGTGACTTGTATTCCACCTAAGAAAGTTGAATCTCCTCTGCAGATCCTGGGGCAAAGTGAGGGACATCCAGTGGAACACACACTTGGCCACAACCTTAGGCCCCAAAGCTCAGGGACAGAGACTTCAGTGACCACCAGGGTTAATACCTTTAGAGGCTTTAAGCTCTGAACAGATTGCACACCCCCTGCCCCCCACTGGCCATATATAATTAAAATTAAAACAATATTAACCCATAAAGTACGTGTAAGGAAATCCAACAAGTTTTGATTTTTTCCAAGATACTACTTTGATGCTTGAAAAAATATATAAAATTCTTTCAATTTTTTTTTCGCTTTCTGTCTCGTGTGCGCACACGGTGTGCACGTGCCCACCATTCCCAGTATCGTGCTGCCCTCAGTGTCGTCCCCACTTGCCACCGAAGCACTCCATTGTCACCTCCTCTCTGATACTGACTTCTGGACGTGAGTCCTGCACTGCCCTCCCCAGCTCTGTTTGCCTCTGCTAACCTTCCAGCATCTTGGTTGGGAAGGACTGTTGATGAATAAAGGGTCAAGCACTCCTCTGAGCCTTGCTTGCCAAAGTGTGGTCGGTGAAGCAGCAGCAGCAGCAGCAGCCGCACTTGGTAGCTCTTATAAATACAGAATCCCAGGCTCCACCCCAGACCCACTCAATCAGAATTTAAGGCTGCACAACTTGCACTGGTATGCTGTCTGCACGTCACAGTTGCTGTTCGAAGGCAGTGATGCTCAAAGTGTGCTTCCTGGACCAGCAGCATCAGCAGCCCCAGAACTTATTAGGAATCTAAAGTCTTAGGCCCTACCCTAGTTCAACTAGATAAAAATTCTATGGGTAGGGTCAGCAATCTGTGTTTTCATAAGCCCTCCAGGTGGTTCTGATAGGTCCTAGAGTTTGAGAAGCACTGTTGCTCTATGATACACGAAGCAGGAAGCTCTTGCAGAAAAGTCTCAGGCCCTTGGATTTCCCCGACCCCACGAAGATAAGTAGCAGGCAGGCTGCAGCATTCAAATGGGATCCTGTACTATACGGATGATTATTTACACATCTGGGGTAGACTGGGAAATGGTGCTATCAGTATTTGGGAGATTTCAAGAGGTTATCATCTATTGAGCACCTACTAAAGGCTGGGGATGGCCAGACACAACCATAGGCATCTTCATCTAATTTCAGTGTGTCCTGTTAAGAATTAGTCCACCACCTCCTTTAAAGATGAGGAATCTGTGGCTCAGTGAGATCAAGTGAGAAATGGAGGGTTTGCCCCCAGACCTGTCAGACTTCAAGTCCAATGCCTTTTCCATAGAACCTCTGCTGCCTAGACTCCAGTCTTTCAGAAACATTAAGAGCATTTACCCTATGCCAGTTGTAGTTATAACTGCTTTACCAATATTAAGTCATTTAATCCCACAGCACCCCACTGCACAGATGAGGAAATGGAGGCACAGAGAGGTTAACTTCCTTGTCCAAGCTTTCACAGCTAGGAAGTGGTAGAGCCAGAATTCCTATCTGGGCAGAGGGGTGCCAGAGGCTGTGCCTAAAAGCCAGAGTTCATTTGCTGTCCTTTTACAAGCCAAGTACAGGTCAGGCAATGGGAACAAAAGAGGGAGTTCGTTGGCCTTGACAGGTTTATTGAGGTGGTTTATGTTTTGTTTCCCCAATTTCCAGCTCAGCTGTTTCACTTACATTCCATTCATCCCTGGCAGGGTCAGCCTGGGGCTGAAGGCCCCTCCTAGCTCAGTCCAGGGCTCTCCCACTACATTCCCTAACCCCCTGAGGGTCCCCTGTAGGTATCACCCTCAGCTCAGACTGGTCCACTGAGCTCCCTGCCTAGCATTCAGTTGGCCAGCCCACGGCCCCCAACTAGCCAGAAAAGCAAGAAATAAGAATCATATAGGTCCTGGTATCCTTAGGGAAGAGCGTTAGATGGCAGCCAGATAGATGCCTTCTCCCAGTCTTCCCATGTTTCAGTTCAATTCAGTCACTCAGTCGTGTCTGACACTTCGTGACCCCATGGACTGCAGCATGGCAGGCCTCCCTGTCCATCACCAACTCCCAGAGTTTACTCAAACTCATGTCCATAGCGTTGGTGATGCCATCCAACCATCTCATCCTCTGTCGTCCCCTTCTCCTCCTGCCTTCAATCTTTCCCAGCATCATGGTCTTTTCAAATGAGTCACCTCTTCACATCAGGTGGCCAAAGTATTGGAGTTTCAGCTTCAGCATCAGTCCTTCCAATGAATATTCAGGACTGATTTCCTTTAGGATGGACTGGTTGGATCTCCTTGCAGTCCAAGGGACTCTCAAGAGTCTTCTCCAACACCACAGTTCAAAAGCACCAATTCTTTTTTTTTAATTTTATTTTATTTTTAAACTTTACATAATTGTATTAGTTTTGCCAAATATCAAAATGAATCCGCCACAGGTATACATGTGTTCCCCATCCTGAACCTTCCTCCCTCCTCCCTCCCCATTCCATCCCTCTGGGTCGTCCCAGTGCACCAGCCCCAAGCATCCAGTATCGTGCATCGAACCTGGACTGGCACCAATTCTTTGGTGCTCAGCTTTCTTTATGGTCCAACTCTCAAATCCATACATGACCACTGGAAAAACCATACCTTTGACTAGACAGACCTTTGTTAGCAAAGTAATGTCTCTGCTTTTTAATATGTTGTCTAGGTTGGTCATACCTTTTCTTCCAAGGAGCAAGAGTCTTTTAACTTCATGGCTGCAGTGACCATCTGCAGTGATTTTGGAGCCCCCCAAAATAAAATCTGTCACTGTTTCCATTGTTTCCCCATGTTTCATGTCATGAAGTGATGTAACTGGATGCCACGATCTTAGTTTCCTGAATGTTGAGGTGTTTTTTTTTTCAGTTCTACCAGTTTATTGCTACCAATCCATCTCCCTCCACCATCATGCACGTGTGCTCAGTAATGTAGCCCCATGGACTGCAGCCCGCCAGGCTTCTCTGTCCATGGACTTTTCCAAGAATACTGGAGTGGGTTGCCATTTCCTTCTCTGTGAATGTTTAGTTTTAAGCCAACTTTTTCACTTTCCTCTTTCACTTTCATCAAGAGGCTCTTTAGTTCTTCTTCACTTTCTGCCATAAGGGTGGTGTCATCTGGATATCTGAGGTTATTGATATTTCTCCCGGAAATCTTGATTTCAGCTTGTGTTTCATCCAGCCCAACGTTTCTCATCATGTCCTGGTTTCCCACCCCTTTCTCCGCTGGACTCCTACATGCCCAGGAGCAGCAGGTTCCCAGCCTGGTACAGGCCCTTAACTGCCTGCTTCCTGTACTGACAAGTGGGAAGATGGGCTGCTGGACAGCCAGACAAGCTAATGGGTCCACTGGCCTTCATCAGAGTGCCTGGGGCTATGGCCCTCCTCCCAGTAGTAGTGAGATGCTTCCAACTGATATCTCCGCAGTGCCTAAAGGTTTATGAAAACTTCTCAGAGCATTCTCTCAGTTAATCGTCATAACCACCTTGTGAGAAAAGCATTCTTACCCTGATTTTTCAGGTGAGGAAACCACTGAGGTACAGAGAGCAAAGCAACAGAATAGAACTTACACAGGACTGCTTACACTGTCCTGGGCCAATATGGTACTCTATCTACACCTCTGGAAACCCAAGCTCAATTCTGTTCAGGTGGTATTAGGGCCAACTTCTTGAGAAATGAAGTGGAGTACCTGGTCCAGCTGAGAAACCTCCAGGAGGCTGGCCATGCTTTGTGGTGATTAGTCTCAGGGACCCAGGCAGCCCTATTCTGTTGCCTCTTGCTTGTGGTTCTCCTGGGAGGAGTGGAGGATGGACTGGCTGCCGTGGTCATGCTGCCAGAGGTGTCTCATCTCCCTGGAGGCCCCCTTCCCTGATCCCAAGTCCTGTCACGTGACAACTATTCAATCAAGGACAGAGGGCTCTCAGTTGTCACCTAGTCTCTCATCCTTCTCACTAGGTCTGATCTTTCCCAATTAACACTTGGAGTGCTCTCCATGGAAACCTATTCTATTGGCCACAAAGCCACCCACCTCCATCTTCTCTCCAAAAATATCTCCCCTTTACCCTCACATCAGAACTAGAATTTGTGTCTGCCTTTAGCAACTCTCTCTAGTGGATGATCTGCTTTTACCTTTTCCCAGCTTGGCTTCTAGAGGCAGTAGGGAGACTGCTGTAGAAGTCCATGTTTACAATCGCTGTTTATGGCCCAGGGCTCTCATGCTTACTTCCAATGCCTCATCTTCCACAGAGAGCCACGTTATTGCTGTCAGAAAGAGTGATGAATCTTCCCAAGTTATATTATATGGTGGATGTTACTGTAAGGTATAGTTTGGGCCGAGGCAGAAAAGAAGGAGAGAGAGATAGCATTTGTAGTTGGGCAGGGGGTGGTAAGTCCCAGAAACTCTTCTCCCCTTTCTCAGTCTCACTGCCCACCAGAAAATATTGGCTGGTCTTCAGTTAACACAGCACCAGGCCCCTGGCCTTTCTCTCCATCTTGGCCCCTGCTGCCTTCCCCGTTGGCTTCAGCATCCTCATAGACGTTCCTCAGCCCAACTGCCAGCCACCCTACAATCCCCGTAACCTCATCTACGTATCCTCTCCAAAGAAGCTTCCCACTGGCTTGGCTACATCCTGAGCCTTGTCTTTACTTGGGAAGACTTCAGCCCCAAGATTTTCAGTCCTTGGCTCCTCTACCTCCATCCTTCAGATGACCAGCACCTTCATTCCTCCTAAACCTGGTCTTGGTTCCAGTGCTTGGCACTGGTCTGTTAAGTAACTGATTTTTGGATCAAGGGGGAAAAAATAAGTTGATCCCCTCAATTCTGAGCATTTCCGTCCCTTGCTGCCATTCCCTACTCTGTTCTCCCAGCTCTCAGTCCTTTTCAGGCCTCTTTCACCTCCCTGTGTTGTCTGCTCTAGATCCTGATGCCAGCCATGACCTTCGTGGTTTGAAGCCATTCAAGCTTCGCACACCTTCTGCTGGTGCTGCTGTCCCCAGCCCTGCCTGGTTAGCTCCTAGCACTTATAAGTTTGCCAGCCTCAATGGGAGGTCCTTGCTGACACTGATGTTCCACAATCCTTCAACTCATCCCATGGAGACTGCAGTTCTCATTTTCTACTTTGTTTACATTACAGCCTTATGGCTACACCCCTCCTAATAGTTGGCTTTCAATTTTGCTAAGACAAAGGCTGTCCATCTCAGAATTTTTCTGTATGTCCTCCCTCCAAGTCTCTTTCTCTCTCTCTCCCCTCCTCCCTCTGTCCCTTACTTTCTTCCTCCTTTTTCCTTTTGTCTCCTAGGGAGACATGTCTATCCTCTGCTCCATACCGAACCTCTAACTCCATCAATTATTTTCTTTTTCCTGTATCTCCATCACTCCCCCTCATTTGAGTGCTGTTTCCTCCTCAGCCTACGAGGATTTTTAGCCCTCCCTCATCCTTCAAAGAAACCCTCCCTTGACCCTGCCTCCCTCTTAAGCTATCATCTTCTCTCTCGCCTTCCCTTCTCAGCCAAACTTCTTGGGAGCATGGTCTCCCCTCACTATCTCTGCATCCTAACCTTCCACGCTTTCCTTCATCTACTGCATTATGGTCCTCTCCCTCTTGCCTGAAATTGCTCTTTAAAGATCACCAATAGCTTCCTTGTCAGCAAATCTAGTAGCCTTTTCTAATCCTCACATCTGACGCTGCCACACATCCCTTCCTGCTTGCCATTGTCTCTTCCCTTGGCTTGGAGACACCAAATGGCTCCAGATCTCTTGCATCTTGTGACTCCTTTACTCTCTACTCTTGCCACACATGAGTCAGTTTTGCTCTCGATTTTGTCTTTGTCTTCTTTTTTCTCTACACTCTCTCCAGAGCAATCATGTCCATTCTCTTGCTTTCAGTTATTCTGATCACATCCCATTATTTTTCACTAGTCCCGATCATTTATTCAGTTCCAGACTGAATTCAAGTCCCATGGTGCCCACTGGGCATGTTCATTTTAATGTCAGGCAGGGACCTCAGACTCAATGCCTCAAGCTTGAAGGTACCACCTTTTCCTTCAAACTGGTACCTTTCCTTATTGTCCAGTTTCACAAATGGCACAATCATCCAGTTAGTTAATAGAGCCCCAAACCTCATCACTGCCTCCTTCCTTCCTCTCACCACCCACATCCAATCCATCACCAAGTCTTATCATGTCTACTTCCTCAATATCTCTCCAGTTTGTTCCCTTCTCTCCAGCCCTATTTTCTATTTTCCTTCATTCCTCCTTTCATTCAGCAGTCATTGGATTCTCTGTGAAGTCACTGTGCCAGATTCTGGGGAAATCATGTTGAACAAGACTGTTGAGGTGTCTGCCCTCATGACATAGTCATACTACTGAGGGAAACAGACAGTGAAAAGACAAATGAACAAACATATAAGGAGTTTCAAAGGCAGCAAACGCACGGCTGTGGTAGAGAACAACAGGCGGATCTATTTTAGGTGTTTAGAGAAAGCCTTTTTAAGGAGGTGCTATTTAAGCTAAGACCTGAAGGCTGTCAAAGAGCCAGCAATGCAAAGAGCCACAGAGTCAACTTTCCAGGCACAGGGACCAACGACTGGCTCTTTCAAGGCCAGAAAGAGCTCAGCATGTTACAGAGTGGAAAAGATGCCACTGCGGCTGAAGTGAAGAGAAGGAGGGGGAAGCAGGGACCACACCTTGAGGGGCACTGTAAACCAGAGAAAGATGCTTGCATTTGATTCCAAGTAAAATCCAAAACCACCGCAAGATTGTAAGTTAGCGAGAGGTGTCATCTCATAACACATTTGGAAAAACTACAACTCAGCCATTTTGAGGAGAAAAAGATGGCAACCCACGACAGAAATCTTGCCTAGGAAATCCCATAGACAGAGGAGCCTGGGGGTGGGGGGTACAGTCCATCGGGTTGCAAAGAGTTGGACACGCCTGAGTTTACTAACAGCCATTGTGAGGAGCCTAGACTGCCGCAGGCTAGGAGAAGTAGCAGGAGAGTGGAGAGGAGACCTGTGCAGCTGTCCATGAGCCAGAAATGGTGATGGTGGGGGCAAGTGGAGAGAGGAGGACGGATACTTGAGGTAGAATAGAATCTGTCAATAGATTGAATGTGGGGAGTGAGGGGAAGAAAAGAATCAAGTAGGACTCCTGGCGTTTGGGACTGAGCAACTAGTAAATGCTGTTAAGATGGGAAGACTGGAGGAGAAACAGGCTTCCAGCTGAATTCATATTTTTTCCCTTTGGACATGTTTAATTTGGGTTTTTCTTTAAGCATTAAGTGAAGATATGAAATAGGCCATTGGTTAAATGAGGCTGGAGATCAGGGAGGTTTGGGATGGACATGAACATTTGGGAGTGACAGACATATATGTAGCATTTGAAGCCATGGGAATGGATGTGCTCACCTCAGGATGGAGTGCGGAGAGGAGAGGAGAGTTTGGATAGAGAAGGAGTGAACGGAGGGGCCAGTGAGGGAGGAAAAAACAAAACTAGGACAATGTGTTGTCCCTTGAGAGATGAGACATTTTCCAGAAGGAAAAAGTCAATCAGCATTGGGGGTGTCTGCCGAGAGGTGAGGTCAGATGGAGCCTGGTTGAAGCCAGCCCATGTGGAGCGTCTGCTGTGGACCAAGCACTGAGCACAGGACCTTAACAGGGGTACATATATACAATGGAATATTACTCAGCCATAAACAGAAAAAAATAATGGCATTGCATCAACCTTGTGAGGTAAGTGCTATGATTATCACCTCCACTTCAAAGATTAAGAAATTTAATGCCAGAGAAGTTAAGTATTTTTCTCAAGATCATACAGTTGGGTAGTGGTAGATCCAGGGCTCAAATGCAAGCATGCTGACTCTAGAAGCCCTGTCTTAATAACCATGCTGAACTGCTTGTCATAATATCAGCTTCCAGAAGCATCTGCTGGATTTGGCAATCTGGCAGGTGTTGGTGATCTTGACAAGAGAGACTTTAGTGAAGGGGTAAAAGCCAGACTGCAGTGACTGACAGATGAATGGACCCTCAGGAAGCAGAGATGGAGTGTAGATGGCTCTTTTGAGAAATTCTATGAAGGAAAGCATAGATGTGGGTCCATAACTGAAGGGAGATATGGATCAAAGGGAAGTCTAGTCTTTAAAAAAATTTCTTTTTTCCCTTCCCTCTCCTTTTGTTGTCTTTCTTCCCTAGTCACCTCCCCTGCCCCATTTTTGTTGAGAAGGAATTTATGGAAAGTATGTCTTTGTTAAAGGGAATGAGACAGAGAGTGGAAGGAGCTACGCCCCAAAATCTTGGGAAGGTGAGAAGGGTGGGCTCTAGAGTACAGTTTGAAGGGTTGGTCTGAGATAGGAGGAAGGCCTTGTCTTTCTCTTTTTAAAAAAATAATTATTTATTTTAATTGAAGGATAATTGCTTTAGAATATTGCTTTGGTTTCTGCCATACATCAACATGAGTTACCAATAGGCATACCTATGTCCCCTCCTTCTTGAACTTCCCTCCCACCTCCCACCCTTTCCCACCCCTCTGGGTTATTACAGAGCCTTGGCTTGAGTTCTCTGAGTCATATAGCAAATTTTCATTGGCTGTCTATTTTACATATGGTAGTGTATATGCGGAGAAGGCAATGGCACCCCACTCCAGTACTCTTGCCTGGAAAATCCCATGGACGGAGAAGCCTGGTGGGCTGCAGTCCATGGGGTCACTAGGGGTTGGACACGACTGAGCAACTTCACTTTCACTTTTCACTTTCATGCATTGGAGAAGGAAATGGCAACCTACTCCAGTGTTCTTGCCTGGAGAATCCCAGGGACGGGGGAGCCTGGTGGGCTGCCGTCTATGGGGTCACACAGAGTCGGACACGACTGAAGCGACTTAGCAGCAGCAGCAGCAGCAGCAGTGTATATGCTTCCATGCTACTGATTATCTACCTGGCAAGGATCTCATTCAAAATTGATGAAGAAATCAAAAGCTTTACGGACAAACAAAAGTTAGGAGAATTTAGCACCACCAAACCAGCTTGTCTCCCACTTTGATGAGGAAAGAAGGAGGAGGTGGGCTATGGAGTTTGTGGGGAGAAAAGGAAGTTCCTGTGTGATGGTGCTCGTTTTCTCAGTGCATAATGAGGTGAGGTTATCAGCAGTGAGGGTTGGGGGCTTGGGAAGAAACATCAGGACTGACTCATATCCCCATCAATTGTCCCCTGAGCTAAAGCAGTAGTCTCCTCCCTGCTTCTACCTTTAAATTTACTTACGTCTCCAATCTCCACACAGAAGTTAAGTTACTCTCCTGAAAGATTAGAAAGTTTAACCCCTGCTCCAAAAACTTCAACGTCTTTACCTGTGTCCTCCTCTGCCTGTAATGCCTTCTCCATGGCCCACCACTATATATTGAAGCCTTCTCTGGAACTCTCCAGGTGGATACAACCTTCCTATCCAGATGGAACTGATCACTTCTCATCCTCTGTGATCAACCTATCTACAAGCCTGGCTCTGAGCCCTCTGGGAGCAGGTACTCTACTATCTTCACCTCCGTGCTCCTTCCATGTCAACTCAGTGCCTTGTTCATAGTAGATGCTCTACAGTATGTTTATAAACGTACATTGACCTGAGAGCACGCATGAGAGTTGACAGACCAGGCTTCTGGTCTTTTTCCCTTCCTGTGCCTTGGTTTCCATCTTTGTAACATGAGTGGATGGGACCTGATGGTTTCTAATGCCTCAGTCCTGATACTTTGTGCCTCCGCTATTGGTGAAATTGCCTGACCCTTCTAGGACACCACTGACATTGCCAATCTATAACCTAAGTTTACAAGCCTCTGGATGAATAGGGATGACTTTTCAACCTACATGTCAGCCTCTTCCTGAATCGGCCCTTCTGGCTAATAATAATAATATCCAGCATTGTTTGAGCATTTCCTGTGTTCCATGCTAAGATATTTGTGGGGTTTTTTCTTGTGTAATCCTCACAACAATCATGAAAGTCACATTTTACAGATGAGGAAACTGAGGTTTGATGAGGTTGGGTAATCTGCCACACAGGAAAGCAGCAGGGTTGGGATTCTGACTTGGGCTTTCTGCTTTCTTAGCTCTGTCCTTAACCACTCTGCTGGGTGCTTGCCTCTAACAGTGGTCTCCACTATGACTGCACATTAGATTCATCTGACCGGTTTTAAGCTTATTGATGGCTGGATCATAGAGATTCTGACTCAGTTGGTCTGGGGTACAGTCTGGTCCTTGGGGATTTTTTGAAGCTCCCTAGGTGATTCCATTGTGCAGCCAGGATTGAGACTACTGACCTAGAAACCCAGCCCTCAGATCTGAAGCTAATCTTGACCTGGGCCACCTCAGCCCCAACAGGTTTTGGGGAAAACAGTGGGGAATGGAGGTTGAGATAGAGTCAAGACCCAGGGCCAGGAGTGGAGGAGGAGTGGTGTGATGGGAAAGGATCTGGAATTCCTCTTATAATAGGCTGGTGCTCAGCAGGCGCTATAGAGAGAATCTTGGGTCAAACTTGTGTCCATCGTGACTTCCTTGCCAACCCCACACAGGCATACATGGGTCCTAACCATAAAACTTGCTGTTCAAGGGGAGCGTATATCTTCCTCCCAAGGTTGATCCTCTTAAATCCCCCTCCCCACCCAAAGCCTTGGATGCTGCTTCCCATGTGCTTAGACCCTGGCTAGGACACTGTTGTCAGTACAGAGTATGTAGAATCCTATGACTCTGTTGTCAACAGACAGTCACGCACCCCCTGGCCTCTTGTCACTGGACCTGCCTCTATACTGAGTCTGACCAAGTTAAGGGTTAACATCCCATCGGACCAAGCTTCCTGCTTGGGAATCAGGTTCCTGGCCTCATGTTCCCCAGGGACTGGTCTCCTTCTTCCCCACCAGTCCTGATGGCCAAGGTCACAGCAAGCCTTACACACAAGCCCACCCAAGTTATGACATGACAGGGTCAGGCGATTTCTTTCCAGAGGACTGGAGTGCTCTTTTGAAAGCAGTGCCAGGCCAGGGCAGTCTTCTGCCCCTAGAAACTGGTCTCTGCATGCATGCATGCCAGGGTGGGGTACCCTTCAGGTGGAGAGGGCCTGGTCAAGGGAGGAAGGCTGGGAACTGCTGGGTGGGCCAGGTGGGTGTGGAGGAATTCTCTGTCCAGCTGCACATCTTTATTCATAATGCTTGATTGTTCCTGGCTAGGGAGCTGATCATGCTGTGTTGGGGCGGGGGGAGCCCTGGGCAGGCGGGCAGGCGGTGGGCTCACTCGGCTCCCTTCTTCTGTAACTGCAGTGGGAGTGGGGGTGGCCATGAGCCCAGGGTTCTCAGGCTGCTCACAGC
This sequence comes from Bubalus kerabau, assembly GCF_029407905.1. Classification (NCBI taxonomy): domain Eukaryota; kingdom Metazoa; phylum Chordata; class Mammalia; order Artiodactyla; family Bovidae; genus Bubalus; species Bubalus kerabau. The sequence continues at coordinate 96,537,300 of NC_073647.1, read as the reverse complement.
TGGTCCCGATTTGTGGACAATGGGAACTCAGCTCACAGTGCATATCCCATCCGAGCCCCCAGCTCAGTCTGGGACTGCTGGAAGGCTTGCACAGGAATGTGGAGTGGAAAGGCTCAGAGAGCATGCTGCAGAAGAGACTTCGAGAAAAAACTCTGCCAGAGAGGGGAGGGGAGCAGTGTGGGAGAGGGCGGTGGGAATGGGGTATGCCAGCTGACTTCTGCCCACTGACCTTGCTGAGCCAGGCAGGGCCTCAGCAGTGATCTCCACTTCTGCAGCCTTGGAGCTCGTGTTGCCTCCCCACTGGGGGAGGGGTGCCAGCTAACACCCTTATAGAATCAGGGACTCAGCCAAGGGCACACAGAATCTGCAGCACATCCGGGATTGGCAGCCAGGAGATCAGACCCCAGGCCAAGCTGGAGCTGGCTACTCCCGGTGCTGAAGCTCCAGTCCCTGACTCAGTGCCCAGGCAGCCTGAGCCTTTGTGGACCCAGCTCCCACGGGCCTGCCAGAGAGTGCAGGGAAGAGCCTGAGGGGGACATGGAGTCCTGTGGTCCCGGCCCAGCTCCCCTAGGGTGGTGACTCCCTCCATCCCCTCTGCCCTGCCAGGCCCGGGGCATCTGGGCTGTTCTGAGGGGATCTAGATCTGGGCTGAGCCAGATGGGGTGGGGGAGATGTGGGGAAATGGAGACGGAGGAGTAATCATAATAGCCCAGCATGTTCTCGTCACAGCAGAAAAAAAATCGCAACTGGGGTGATGGATGATAACTAAACTTATCATGGGAGTCATTTTTCAATATATACGTCTATAAATAAATCATTATGTTGTACATCTAAAACGAATACAATGTTATACATCAATTATATCTCAATTTTAAAAACAGTCCAATATATTGAGCATCTAGCATGTGCCAGGCACAGTTTCTAAGTGTTTTATACATATGATCTCGAGTCATCATCACAGGCACATACGAGGCAGCTGTGGTTATTAACTCCATTTTAGAGATGAGAATAGTAATGTTTAGAAAGGAGAGATAACTTGCTCAAGGTCTTATGACTAGTGATTTACAGGGCAGAGATCTGAATCCAGGACCATCTGACTCCCAGATGAAGGTTCTTACCATTTAGCTGTTCTTATGAATGCTTCGGGCTATAAGAGCTTTTGAAATGGCATTTAATTCATGTCCTTGAACTAGAGGAGGAGTCTCAATGCCCACCCCAAAGGCACAGATTGAAGTTAATTTTTTTTAACTTTTTATTCTACAGTGGAGTTGCTCAGTCATGTCTGACGCTTTGCAAACTCATGGACTGTAGCCTACCAGGCTCCTCCATCCATGGAATTTTCCAGGCAAGAGTACTGGAGTGGGTTGCCATTTCCTTCTCCAGGGGATCCTCCTGACCCAGGGATCGAACTCAGGTCTTCCGCACTGCAGGCAGATGCTTTACCGTCTGAGCCACCAGGGTAGCCCATTCTGTAGTGGAGTATAGTTAATTAACAATGTTGTGTTAGTTTCAGGCGTACAGCAGAGTGATTCAGTTATACATATACATGTACATATTATTTTTCAAATTCTTTTCCCATTTAGGTTTTACAGAATATTGAGCAGAGCTCCCTGTGCTCTACAGTAGGTCCTTGTTGGTTAACCATTTTAAATAGAACAGTGTGTACATGTCGATCCCAAACTCCCAATCTATGCCTCCAATATGTTGGCCACCTGATGAGAAGAACTGACTCATTGGAAAAGACCCTGATTCTGGAAAAGACTAAAGGCAGGAGAAAGGGACGACAAAGGATGAGATGGTTGGATGGCATCACGGACTCAATGGACATGAGTTTGAGCAAGCTCCAGGAGTTGGTGATGGACAGGGAAGCCTGGCATGCTACAGTCCATGGGGTCACAAAGAGTCAGACACAACTTAGCACTGAACTGAACTGAACGATGCCTCCCCGACCAATTCTGTCCCACCTCCCCATTTACTCTCTAGGTCTGTAAGTCTGTTTCTGTTTTGTAAATAAGTTCATTTCTATCATTTCTTTCATGTTCCACATGTAAGATATAGTCAGACAGAGAAAGAGAAATATCATATGAAGTTAAATCTTTAAAAGCCCTGTGGGGAGCTGGCAAATACCCTGTGAAGTACCCTCCTGCCTGGAGATGGCAGCCCCTGCTCCAGAGAAAGCAGGGGAACACAGGTCACTTGTCTTGCAGATGGAGAGGCTGAGGTCAGCCCGTGAGGAGGAGGAATGGGGTAGACATTCCAAACATCTCCCCAAGGCTAAGCTGGAGTGTTGTGAAAGGCAAGCTTGGCACCAAGCTGGGCTCCTGCTTTGGGAGAGGTAAGTTACTAAGAGACCAAGAATTCTGAGAGAGAGAGAGTAAACTAGAGTTAGTTCATTAGGAATATTTGGGACCTTTGTAAAGACACAGGGGCCTCCCTGCCCCGGGCAGCTTTGTCTGTTGCCTAAGCAATCGTCCATTTAGGCGGCCTGGGCTGGTGACGGGGCACAGGCCAGCAGGCCCCCAGCCCCTGTGCAGTGCTCTGGGAACAGCTCAGCTGGGTCTAAGCCTGGGAGGGCACTGGCCAGAGGCAGAGGTAGGCAGTGGAGGAACCCTTCTGTGCCCAGGTTCTGCACAGAGTGCTCCAGATTCATCCCACCAACCTTGCAAACTGGATACACTTCATGTGGCTCATGTGGACCCTGAGGTCCTAAGAGGGGATTAGCCGGAGGCCACAGAGTTCCTGAATTGCCGAGCCAGGATTGGAAGCTGGGCTGTGCTTGGTCCTTGGGCCAGCAGCCCTGGGTACTAGAAGGGAGGCCTGGGTTTCTGTGCCTACCTCTGACCTGGCCGGGCTGGGCCAGGGCAGGGCTGAGCTCGAGGAAGAGAGCTGCAGGCTGCCAGGAGGGAGAGCTGTGTGTGTTTGTGTGTCTCTTTGTGGGCGTGTATGTGCCTGTGCGTTTCTGTGTGTGAGTCTCTCCCGGCGGCTGTTCTGCTTCCTCAGCAGCCTTTCCCTCCCCCCTCCACTTCGTTTCTCTTTCTTCTCCTTATTCCTCATTGTCGTCTTCTTTTTTTTAATGAGACTTAATTAGCGTCGAGTTCCTCCTCCAGCTCCCTCTCCGCCCCCTCCCCGCCCTTGCCCTCCCCTCCCTCTTCTCCCTTCTTCCCGAGGTACAGGCCAAACGATCTGACAAATGCACTTGAGAACAAAGCACCAGGCTAATTCGAGGCCTGCTCAGGAAGCAGGAGCTGAGCTGAGATAATGGGTCTGAAATAGCCCAGCATGATTATGCTTCCTCAGCCTGTGGCCAGGCGGGTGCAGGCTCGGGCGGGCAGGCGGGTGGCGGGTGGACGGATAGGCGCCAAACTGCCACTTGCCTGAGTTCCCGCCCGTGAGACCCTCCAGGCCCAGTCCTGATCTCTTCCTTTAAAGCCTTCCTGATGCCCCCAGGGGTGGGGGGTGAGGACCATCTTTCTGCAGCAAAGTCAGTTCTCCACTGGCCTTCCCAGGAGCCTCTATCCCTCCTGGGGAACTTCAGACCCCAGAGGGACAATCTCAGATCAGCAGAGGGGCGGACACCGGACCACAGTCACCTGACAGGTTGATGGCAAATGTGCATCAAGGATCCAAGAGGCCAGGCCCCCTGGCTTCAATTCGTCTATCTTGGTGGTACTGTCCCCATCCCAACTTGGCAAGATGGGAGTGTGAGAGGTCATTATAGAGCAGGGCTTGAGCCCCTGGTCAGAGCCCTCTAGGAACTCGAGAATTGGGAAATATGGAGCCCTCTGAGATGTCCAGAGAAGAAGGGGTAGCTGGGTGTGTTCTGACATCCCAAGCAAGACAAGACTGGCATAGTGCCCACCAGAGGGGTGGGTCAGATGTCACTTGCATATTCTCTGCCTTGGTTTCCTGGAGCTTGTCCAGAACTTGAGGTCAGACTGAGGGAGGAACATTCAGGAGGATGGGACAATGATGAGCAGGAATCACCCTCCACAGCCCCTACCCCATCCAATCCCCCTGACTCTGGTGCATGCTTTCATTCTGATCCAGACGTGGCCTGGAGGCCTGAAATGAGAACAGTCATGGATCTTTACTCCCTAGCCCAGTTGAGTTCACTGCCCTTCCCAGACCCAGCAACCAGTGACCTGTGTGTGGACATGTATTCATTTTGCTTCATTCATTCTCTCGATATGCATTTCCTAAGCTCCTCCCAGCACCAGGCTCAGTGCCAGGCCCTGGGGACTCAAAGGCAAATTGGACAGAGGCCCTACTCTCAGGGGCCTTTAGTCTGGTGGGGGTGACAGACAAAAAACTGAGAGAATACAGTACAATGAGATCCGTGTGGTGACAGTTGGAGTCCAAGAAGCTGTGAGAGCTGAGAGGATCTCAGGGCAGGGGCTCAGGGAAGGCTTCACAGAGGAGGTAACATTTGAACTAGGCTTGGAAGATGAATAGGGCTCTGCCAGGGTAAAGATGGAGGGGGCTAGAGATTTGCTCCTTTCAAGGCACAGGGGAACTGGAATGTGAAAGTGCTAAACCAATGTGTTTTAATGTCTTAATGCTTGTTTACAACCCCAGGATCCTGGGGCTGGAAGGAGGCAGATAAACAGGAACAGTTGGGCTGAGCCAATGGGCCCCACACTCGCATGCAGACCTGCTGGGCCACTGCCCCTACCCTGAGAGTGATCTGATCTGACACAGGACTTCAAGTTCACTCCCTCTTCAGAGCAGCAGAACTGACCTTTCCATTCCTCCATCAATCCTTAGCCGTAACCACAATGCTGGAATCCAGACCTCAGCCCTTGACTCCTGTTCTCCAAACAGAACTCTAGGCCTTAGCCTTTTGGTTTACATTGTATACTTTATTTCTGACCCTGTTGTGCCAACCTGCCCTCAGTCCTGCATCCCCTCTCTAACCACCAGAGTCCCAGAGATGCCCTTGCCATCTGCACAATTGCTTTAGATGTAGCTGGCTGTGGAGTAAGCACCTTCTTTTGGTGCTTTTCCACCTCTTGAACTGTTGCAGAACTTAATATAACCTTCCTGGCTTTTCCTGAAGCAAGATCTCTGAAAGAGCCCAGTCCGGGCTTTCTGAGCATGCATTAGAATTCTCAGGCTGTCTCCCAGAGCTACTGTATATGGTTGCACAGGTTGCAAACTGCACAAAGGTATCTGGCCGAGAGCGTGAGTGAGGGCTGAAATCCAGCCTGCCTTCTCTTTGCCAATCATATGCACATGGGTGCATGCTACACCCCTTTTCTAATTAGCACAGAGGTGCTGAATGCCGTGAGCAGTCCCTCCTCTCCTCCCTCTGCCTCCACCATGACCCATCCTCATCTTTGCATTGGAGAAAGGAGATGGGAGATGGTGAACTCTGCAAGGCCCTTTCAGCTGAGAAACCTAGGTTTGTGAGCTGCAACAAATATCTGGTGAGCAGGGCCAGCTCCGGGACAGAGGCTGTTCCGGGCTGTGCAAAGGGACTGTGAGTGAGGATTAGTGAGAGGAAATGAAAATTGGGGATGGCCCTCAGGGGAATTGACTGCAGATGATGTCAGAGAGGAGGCTGCCTCCTGGAGAGCAAGGGACCCGAATGCAAGGCTGCGGAGATGGGGGTGGGGGCGGGGAGGTGTGGGAAGGAGGGGGCTATCTCCAGTGTCCCCAGCAGTTAGGCAGGCAGCTACCTTCAAGGCCCAGGCCCCAGTCGGCCCACCTGGCTTCCTGACCCCTAGCCGCCTCCTGGCTCTTCTGGCACCTTGGGAGCTGAGGAGGCGCATTCCTGTGGAGGCCTCCAAGGACCCTGGGTGGAGGGCAGGGAAGAGGGAATCATGAGGACAGGGTCTTACCTCCTGCAAGCACATTTCCCAGCTGGCAAAAGGACTCACTCTTCCAAACATGGATATATTCTCTCAGCCATGTTACAAGACGTGTGTGCCGTGTGTGCTTAGTCACTCAGGTGTGTCCGATGCTTTGCGGCCCCATGGACTGTAGCCCGCTAGGCTCCTCTGTCCACGGGGATTCTCCAGCCCAGAATACTGGAGTGGGTTGCCGTTTCCTTCTCCAGGGGATCTTCCCGACCCAGGAGTAGAACCAGGGCCTCCTGCATTGCAGACAGATTCTTTACCGACTGAGCTACCAGGGAAGCCCATATTACAAGATAGGTATTATTATTACAATTTTTTCCCCCATTTCACTCCCCTGTCAGCCATGGACATGAGCTGAGGGCCAAGTGTCACCCGTTAATGATTTCCAAAGCTCAAAACATTCTGTTTTGGAAGGATTAACTCCATTCTGCAGATGAGGAAAACTGAGGTCACATACAGCTATTAAATGGGAGAGTTGTCAATGACGGCCTTGGAGCAGAGCAGAGAGGGAGGAATGTTTTGAAAGAAAGCAAGCAAGAACGTGTATGTGTGTGCTTGTGTGTGTGTATGTGTGTGCATGTTCGGCAAGGGGCCAGGATGCCTCACAGAGCACCCACACCATCTGGTCAGAGAAAGAGAACTAGGAGGGCCCAGCTGGAAGTGGCTTTGTGATGGGTGGGGAGGGGACTGGGTGGTAGGGGGTCTGGTAGTGTGGCTAGAAGGTTGTGCCATGGAGAAGGGCAGGTTCCATTTATTGATATTTTCCCCTGAGTTTGAAAAGAGCTCTTTCTTCTTTTTTGGAGGCTGGGCTTTCTCTCCAAGGCTCCGATACCGCCTGCCCCTCTCTGGAAGCTCCTCCTGCTCCCAGGTCCCCAGCTGGTGCCCCCAGTATCACTCCCTAATTCCAGCAGGGCAGGCAGCGTGCCCGCATGCCCAATTGGTTCTTCCAGCACACGCAGGTAATTCATCTCAGCCTCCTTTCCAGGCCCCTGCCCCCAGATGTGCAGTCTTCCCAGCATCCAGAGGCCAGCTCACCCCACCCATATCACCGGCCAGCTGCAGCCCCTCATTTCCCGGAGAAGAGAGAACTAATAAAGGACAGTCTCTGAGCTGCAGCACCTCCCCTCCAATTCTTTCTTGCCACAGCCACCCCATAAAACTGAAGGGAGAGATATAAAGAGAGCAAGTGTGAGTGGAGATAGAGTTTCCATCTGAGGAAGGGAGTGGGGATATGTGGCTAGGGCTGGGACAAGAGTGGGGCCTGACAAAAATGGAAGCCCCTGTTCACAGCCACTTTGGTCCCGATGCCAGCTCCAAAGGAAAGAAGGGTGATATGGGCCGGAAATAGAGGGTGACAAATATGCCAAAGATGGTGGGTTCAGTGTGGGCACCCAGGATGGGGAGTCCTGAGGGCACCCTTACTCCCTTCCCCTTCCTTTCCTGGGTCCCTTCCAGAACCCAGAAGGAGAGTCAGGAGCTCTGGTCTCCAAGCCTAGCTCCACACCAACCCAGAATGACCTTGATCTGCTCCTATACTCTTCTCTGCAGGCCTCAGTCTCCCCAGCTGTGGAATGGGCTCTGCCAACCAGACATTTTTCAAGTCTATGAGTCAGGACAGGGTGTGCTGTTGGTTGTGCTCTGTGGGAACAGGCGGGAAGCCCCTTGTTTCTCACCTTTTGGGCCTGGCCTAGCCCTCAGGAGAAGGTGGGGTCTTCCAGGGGTTTGAGCTAGGTGCTCTGGGATGGGCAGAGTCTGAACTCTGCAGAAGAAATGCTCTGTCTCATTCCGTTCAGGAGAAAGAGGTGGGAAAATCCTTTAGGCTATGAAACCCTCCCATACCCCACTCATGGGGTATAATACTCATCCATATATTTACTCAATATTCATTTATTCCCTCAGTAATTACTCAACAATTTATTGAGTGCTACCAGTCACTGCCAGTCACTGTTGCAGGCACTGGTGATAAAGCAGTGAATAAATGTGAAAACCCCTGCCCTCATGGAACTGACGTTATAGAGAAGGGAGAGAAAGACAGAAGCAGATATAAACCATAAATCAGAGTTTGAGGATGGGGGCCAGAAGCAAGGCCAAGGGTCTCTGGGCCAGAACCTCTCCTCCCTGGCATTGCTTTCAGAGAGGAGCCCTGTGCACTTCTCTCACAGCAGCTCCTCTGCCAGCTCTAGGCCAGGTTGGGTTGAGTTCAGGATTTCGGGCTAGAGTGCAAGGACCAATTCTTCGGATCTGAATCCTGGCCTAGGAATCCCTTCCTGCCCTGCTTACTGGGCCCTGCCTGCTGGAGATGGACTGAGATTTGCCCTATGAGTGCAGCCTGAGCTGGCACTGCTGGAGCTCCATCCATGGCCAACACTGACCTTCCTAGTGGTAGGGGCTTGGTCTCCCTTCTGCCAAGAAGGGCATGATAGAGCCCTGGAGTGGGGGTTGTAGGACTAGGCCCTAACCCTTTCTCTGCCATCTACTCCTCAGCCAACAATGGGCATAAGGTTAGTCACCACTTACCTTGCTTATTAGGAAGGTGGCACATGTGAGAATACTTTAGAAACAGTCAAGTTCTTGCCAGAGATTAGTTTATTTGTGTCTGCCTTTGCATGTCTCTGGGTTCTTGTTCAAAGTGGGGCTTCAGTGTTTATCAACAGAGCCTTTGCATTAAGAGAGCACCTGCTCACTCCTTTGCCTAGCACACTCGTGGTTCCAGGAACGGTGTTGGGAAGGGACATCCAGAGCCATTGATCTTTGCTTGGCAGCTCTTACTCTTGCTCTAGATCTGTCATGGGCTGTATGTCCTGGGCCAAGTCCTTTGACTTCTTGGAAACCAAGGGGTCTTGTCTGTGAAGCAGACAGAAGAATCTCTTGCTCTGCCCTGCCAGAGGTTTCCAGTGATGATCAAGTCAGAGGTTATCTGAGTACTCAGCCAGTTGTAAAGTGGGGAGTAGATGGCACCAACTCCCAGGCCCCCAGGGCCAACAGGGTGCTAGGCTCCTTCCTGGCTCTCACCTGTCCCTGGGGTCTATCTGGGGTGGTTGTTTCTAGGACTTGATTCAGAAAAGGCCTAGCATGGGGGGAAGAGGTTCCCAAGCAGAATTAGGCCTACTGCCGCCAGTCCAAGCCCACTCAGCTTGGCCTCAGCCCAGGTGGGAGTCTGGGACTCTGAAAGCATTATCCGCACTTGTTCTGTGTACACTTGCTCACTCTGGGGAGGGGCCGAGGTGAAAGTCATCCTCAGTGCTCACTGAGAAATAGAAAGAGAGAAACGCAGAAAGGGTGCACAACCCAGAGATCCTGATGCAGAGAGAGAGGAACTGCCAGCAGCTGACAGAGGAAAGTGGGAGACAGGGAAACAGTGTACAAGATACGGACAGGCAGAGGGTACCAAGGCAGAGGAACTGAAATCGGGAGAGATGGGCTGCATGTGTGAGAGACAGACAGAAACTGGGAGACTGAGCAACAGATGAGGGTGAGGGCAAGATTTTGGAGAGAGACAGACTGAGACAGAGAGAGATGGAGGGAGCCTGTGAGAAGTTGATAAGTTAGAAAGAGGGCAAGTGTGAGTGCTGCTGTAAACCAGAAAGTGAGTCACTCAGTTGTGTCTCTTTGCAACCCCATGGACTGTAGTCCATGGAATTCTCCAGTTCAGAATACTGGAGTGGGCAGCCTTTCCCTTCTCCAGGGGATCTTCCCAACCCAGGAAATGAACCCAGGTATTCTGCACTGTAGGCAGATTCATTACCAGCTGAGCCAAGGAGAGCAAATCAGTTTTCCTTCTGCTGCCTCCCCACCAAGGTGTGGGCTGCCAGGCTGGGGGAGCAGGCCTGTGCTGGGCAGGGCTAAGCCCCTTGACGTAGGGGAGATGAGTAAGGTGGGCTCACAACCTCAGAGTCTCTGACTTCCTCAGCCAGGAGAAGCCCCTGGGGCTTGTCCCACCTCCCTGCTGCTTCAGAGGGTGGCTCAGAGTATGGTAGAAAAGGGGCCTATGACCTGGACTTTCAGATGTGCAAGCTGGATTTAGAAAAGGCAGAGGAACCAGAGATAAAATTGCCAACCTCTGTCGGATCATCGAAAAAGCAAGACAGTCCAGAAAAGCATCTACTTCTGCTTTATTGACTACACCAAAGCCTTTGACTGTGTGAATCACAACAAACTGTGGAGAATTCTTAAACAGATGGAAATACCAGACCACATTACCTGCCTCCTGAGAAATCTGTATGCAGGTCAAAAAGCAACAGTTAGAACTGGACACGGAACAACAGACTGGTTCCAAATCAGGCAAGGAGTACGTCAAGGCTGTATCTTGTCACCCTGCTTATTTAACTTATATGCAGAGTATATCATGCTAAATGCCAGGCTGGATGAAGCACAAGCTGAAATCAAGATTGCTGGGAGAAATATCAATAACCTCAGATACGCAGATGACACCACCCTTATGTCAGAATACTAAGAAGAACTAAAGCGCCTCTTGATGAAAGTGAAAGAGGAGAGTGAAAAAGTTAGCTTAAAGCTCAACATTCAGAAAACTAAGATCATGGCATCTGGTCCCACCACTTCATAGCAAATAGTTGGGGAAACAATGGAAACAATGACAGACTTTATTTTCTTGGGCTCCAAAATCACTGCAGTTGGTGACTGTAGCCATGAAATTAAAAGACCCTTGCTCCTTGGCAGAAAAGCTATGACCAATCTAGACAGCATATTAAAAAGCAGAGAAATTACTTTGCCAACAAAGGTCTGTCTAGTCCAAGCTGTGGTTTTTCTAGTAGTCATGTATGGATGTGAGAGTTGGACCATTAAGAAGGCTGAGTGCCGAAGAATTGATGCTTTTGAACTGTGGTGTTGGAGAAGACTCTTGAGAGTCCCTTGGACTGCAAAGAGAAGAAACCAGTCCATCCTAAAGGAAATCAGTCCTGAATATTCATTGGAAGGACTAATGCTGAAGCTGAAATTCCAATACTTTGCCCACCTGATGGGAAGAACTGATTCATTGGAAAAGACCCTGATGCTGGGAAAGATTGAAAGCAGGAGGAGAAGGGGATGACAGAGGATGAGATGGTTTGATGTTATCACTTACTTTATGGACATGAGTTTGAGCAAACTCTGGGGGTTGGTGATGAACAGGAAGCCTGGCCTTAGCCCATGGGGTCGCAGAGTTGGACATGACTGAGAAACTGAACTGAACTGATGACCTGGGCTAAGGAAAGTGTCCTGACTTGGGAGTTCTGGATTCTTGGTCCAACTCTGCCACTACTTGGCTTTGAACCTGGGTTTGGGCCTTTTCCCTTTTGGGGCCTCAGTCGGTCGTTCTGTAAAATGGGTGCACTTGGGGAGGGTTAGGGCCAGCGAGTTGAACTAAACAGTCTCTTCCTATTGTAATGTTCTAGAATCTGTCTAAGTGAAAGGCAGGAGAAAATGAAATCTTGCAACATCCAGGAATGCACAGGCAGAGAATTTCAAGTCTGCATAGGGAGATATATATATATATATATATATATATATATATATATATAAATTTTTTTTCTGTAGAGAAGGCTAAGAAGTTAGATTCTTAGTTTCTGAGAGGAAGCAAAACTGGTGTCTGAGAGAAGGGGATGGAAAAAAACTCCACAGAAGGGACTGCTTGGTCCTGAGCAGAGAGGGTCTCTAGCAGGCGGAGGAGAGCTTAGTTTTCCTGCAGGTGGGGGGACCACCAGGATCATCACAGAGCCCTGCCAGACTGCTTACAGGCATTTGGAGGGTTGCTGGGTAGGGGTTGGGTACCCCAGTGGCTGTGCCTTCCCTAGACAGCCTGGGGTCCTGGCTGCCATAGGGCTCAGTCTTGCCCCCTGCTTAAGCAACTGAACATTCCATCAAAAAGTCAAGGAATGCGGTGGGGGCCAGGATTGGTTCCCAAGAACGGATCAGCTTGGAGAAGGCTAACAGAGCCCTGTCATCCTGCCATGCTTCTGGGGCAGGGGTACCCACAGAGATGACACAGCCACCACCCCAAGCGCCAGAGACCTGGAGTGTGGCAATAAAGATGACAGAGCATCTGGCTGGCAGGTTTCGGCAGAAGCGAGGGTCACCCCATGTAGGTCCTCTCCAATATGCTCTGTGCTTCTCTTCCCCAACTGATCTTGCAGACCTGCCCTCTGCTCCCACTCCCACTCCCAGGGAGTGCAGGTCTTGTTCTCAGTGGGGCTGTTGTGGCCTGGTGGACAGCAGGAAGGTTTTGCCCAGCCCCTCCCCAGCTCCATGGCAAGGGGGTCAGACATGCTCACAGAGCTCTCATTTTCAAAGTTAATAAACTGAGACCACAAAGAAGTCACAGCCACATCCTCCCCTTTCTCTTAATTTGGCAGGAGAAAGCAGTTCTGATTGAGACTGTGGTCCACTTGCTTGCACCGTGGTGACTTTGGGGGTTAGAATGCCAGTTTCTCGACCTTTGTTTTTGATCTCACTTGAGGGATCAAAAGAAAAGATAAGTGGGCTCTACAGCAAAGACAAGGAATTGTGAGATCGCAACACTCATCCCAGAGGGGAGGCAGCTGAGACTCAGAGAGCCTGGGTGCTTGTCCACAGTACCCCGGCTGGTAGGGGCATGGCCATGACCCTCTGTGTCAGGCGCCAAAGCATCTGTTGATTTTCTTGGTTGGCTTGTTTTTGTCTTTCATTTTGAGGAAGGAGAGGAGGATGATAAAAGTCATACATATACATGATAGAAAATTTGCAAACCACAGAGTGTATTACCAAGAAAACATCACCTAGAATTACACTAACCAGGGAGAAATACTGTTAATTTGGGGTTATCTTTCTTTCTAGCTGTTTTCTTTCCCTCTGCACATGCACATGGTCCCTGTTTTTACCCACGAGATCATACTGGCATTCTGTTTTTCCTTTTTTAATTGTGGTAAAAAAAAAAAAAACATAACATGAGATGTACCCTCTTAATAAACTTCTAGGCATACAGTATTGTTAACATAGGCATTATGCCATACAGCAGATTTGGAAAAATTTTCCATCTTGCATAGCTGAAACTTTATAGCCATTGAACTGCATCATTATTTCCCCATCACCCCAGTGCCTGGAAATCACCATTCTACTTTTTGTTTCTAAGAGTCTGACTACTTTAGAGATCTCATACAGATGGAGTAATGTAGTATTTGTCTTTCTGTGTCTGGCTTATTTTGCTTAGCATAATGTCCTCCAGGTTCATCCATGTTGCTGCAAATGGCAGGATTTTCTTCTCTCTTGAGGCAGAATAATATTCACTTGGGTGCATATACCAAATTTTCTTTGTCCATTTATCTGTTGATGCATACTTGTTTCCATGTCTTGACTATTGTGAATAATGCTGCCGTGAACACGGGGCAGGGGGGCAAATATTTCTTTAAGATCCTGATTTCAATTAGTTTGGCTAAATACCTAGAAGTGGAATTATTGGATCATATATTAGTCTTGTTTTTAATTTTTTTTAGGAACTTCCATACTACTTTCTAAAGCAGCTTATGAACAGCATACAAGGGTTCCGATTTCTCCACATCCTCACTGACAGTTATTATTTTCTGTCTCTGTTGTTACAACGGCCATCCTCACAGGTCTGAGGTGATATCTCATTGTAGTTTTCATTTGCATTTCCTTGATGATGAGTAATGTTGAACACTTTTAATATACCTGTTGGCCATTTGGATGTCTTCTTTTGGCCATTCTGTTTTGTACCCTGAGTCTCCCAGAGCATTTCCGTGTCATTAAATAGTTTTTGCACTGCTCTTTGCTTTACCCTGAAGGCAGGGATCTGAACTTGGAGAGTTTTGAGGTTTTGTCAGGCTTCTGTTGGTACTTGCTACATCAGCAGGTCTATGGCCTGGCAGGGGCAGAGGTGGGAATAAGTCCAGGAGGGGCACTGGAACAATAATAGCTAAGAGCATAAAGTAGGCAGCAGACAGCCCTAGGCTCAAAGTCAGATTTTGCCATTTTCAGGCTGCCTGGCTTTGAATTGGTCACTTCCTCTCTGAGCCCCGGCTTTCCCATCCAGAAAATGGGGATAATAGTAGAATCTATTTGATCACCCTTTTGTGTGGCCCCTCAGAGCATGTCAGGATTTAATGTACATGCCAGGATGTAAGCCACAGGAAGTCCCTCAGGAACATCAGCTATTATTATTTCAGCAATGTCAGGAGGCCGGAGAAAGTCCCTTTCTCTGTCTCTGGTTTTAGTGTCTTCTTCTGTCCTATGGGGGACTGTACAATATATCCTCTTTTAGCTTTGACTGTCTTGAGGTCTCTATGAATAAAGGTGGAAGGAAAGTGGATACTAGCTGTGGAGGAGCTGGGAACTCTTCCTCTGACCTCCTTGTCTTTGTGGTCCTCATCCCTTTCCTCCAGCAGACTCTTCATCCTGGGGCTGAGGCCCAGACAGGCTCTGATGTGGCCCTGGCTTGGTGGGACCTCTGGCCAGAGTGCTTCCCTGATAGCTCAGTTGGTAGGAATCTACCTGCAATTGAGGAGATCCCGGTTCAATTCCTGAGTTGGGAAGATCTGCTGGAGAAGGGATTGGCTACCAACTCCAGTATTCTTGGGCTTCCCTGGTGGCTCAGCTTGTAAAGAACCCACCTGAAATGCGGGAGACTTGGGTTTGTTCCCTGGGTTGGAAAGATCCCTTGGAGAAGGGAATAGCTACCCACTCCAGTATTCTGGCCTGGAGAATTCCATAGACTATATAGTCCATGGGGTCACAAAGAGTGACTGAGCGACTTTCACTGGCCAGAGTAGGGCTAGGCTGGGCTGCACTGTCACAGAGAGCCCTCTGTGGGCCTGGATTACATCTATCAACAACACCCTGGAGAATGTGAGCTTTTGATTTTGGCACCTGTTGGGAGAGTCACATGGAGAGAGTCTGGCCCACCTGGTATCAGGCAGAACCAGGTTCACCTTCTTCTGGCTCAGAATTAGCTACTCAATTTAGTTTTATAGAGACAGAGCCAGTATCTAATATGGGGTTCCTGCCAGTCCTAGAGACTGGCTCTCTTCTTGCCTGCAGGAGGAACTCAGTCATGGGAGGGCCTTCATAAAATATTGAATCCAATTCTTCCCATTGTACAGATAGAGACACTGAGGCCAGGAGGGGAGAAAGGATTAGTTCATGCTGCCCATCTCTCCCATGTTATTGGGTGGAATGGAAAGATCAATTAGTTCTATTCTAGCTTTTCTGGAGATTATGGGTAAGTATAATCAGAGGCTGCATGGGATAGAGCTTAGGTAAGGCTTCCCCAGTAGAAGGGAATAGCTACCCACTCCAGTATTCTTGCCTGGAGAATCCCATGGATGGAGGAGCCTGGTAGGCTGCAGTCCATGGGGTCGCTAAGAGTCGGACACGACTGAGCAACTTCACTTTCACTTTTCACTTTCATGCATTGGAGAAGGAAATGGCAACCCACTCCAGTGTTCTTGCCTGGAGAATCCCAGGGATAGGGGAGCCTGGTGGGCTGCTGTCTATGGGGTAGCACAGAGTCAGACAAGACTGAAATGACTTAGCAGCAGCAGCAGCAACAGCAGCAGCTTTTCTGGAGGTAATCGGTAAGTAGAATCAGAGGCTGCATGGGATAGAGCTTAGATAAGTCTTCCCCAGTAGCTCAGTTGGTAAAGAATCCGCCTGTAATGCAGGAGACCCAGGTTCGATTCCTGGGTAGGGAAGATCCCCTGGAGAAGGAAATGTTAACCCACTCCAGTATTCTTGCCTGGAGAATCCCATGGACAAAGGAGCCTGGCAGACTACAGTCCATGGGGTCACAACGAGTCAGACACGACTGAGCAACTAAGCATACCATAGCACAGGACCTTGCCAGGAAGTTCACCTACTTGGTTTGGTGGTTTAGTTGTGTCCAACTCTTTGCGACCCCATGGACTGTAGCCTGCCAGGCTCCTCTGTCCATGGGATTTTCCAGGCAAGAATATTGGAGTGGGTTGCTATGCCCTCCTCCAGGGGATCTTCCCAACCCAGGGATCAAACATAGGTCTCCCGCATTGCAGGTGGATTCTTTACTGTCAGGCTTCTTTGCAGGTGTGACTGGGGGTGTTGCTGAAGGAGCAGCTAGCTTCAGGGCCAATGAGGAGACCTCTATTTGCCCACATTGGTGTCCCTCCCTGGACACATACAGTCATTCAGTTAAAATCCTTTGGCCTGCTCTCTGCCAAAATATGAACTCTCTGGGGACCCCAGGTTATTTTCTCTGTAGCATCTCTGCTTGTCCCCTGCATATGTCATATCAGGGGCACAGCTTTGTGTTGGCTGCCTGAATCTGTGTGAATCAAGGGGTATCAGACAGGGACGGACATGGACAGAGCAAGTGGGCAGAGACACAGCCCAGAGCCCACAGCTGTAGCTATCTGTGACCTGACATGAGAGGACCTCTACCCCAGTGGTGGTGACCTGAGGCCTTTCCTAGGCTGCCTCAAGTACCCAAGAGTTGCCCAGAGGGCTGTGCCCATGGTCCCTAGGCCACAGAATGCACTAGAAGGGGAGAAGTTGGTCCATCCAGCCCTCAACTCTGGCGCCTGAAGCCACTTCTGAAGTCCAGACAGGTGGCAGTGGGCGCTGCTGACATTAAAAGCCAAAGCTGGGAGTGGGGTGACAGGCCTGGTCAGGAAGCTTTTCGTTTCTCACCCAACTTCATTCAGCTTCCATTTTTGATAATTCCTTCTTGGAGGCCAAGAATGGCTGACCCCTGGTCTGGATGATATTAGAGGAGAAGCAGGAGATAAAGTTCATGAATTGAGCACCAATTATGTGCCAGGCATTAGGGTAGGAGCTTCTCTTACATGGCTTTATTTATTCCTCAAACCACTGCATGAGGCAGACATGATGGTCTCCAGTTCACAGCTGGATTAACCAAAGCCCAGAGAAGCAGAGCTGGGATGGAGCCTAGTTGGGTTGGATTTACCCCATAGCCAGTGCTCTATCCATTGCCCCTATCCATGAGCCTGTCAGAGAGACTAAGGAAGCTGCTGGCTGTTGAGGGTGGTGCAGGGAAAAGAGAGGGCCAAGGTTGGGAGCACTCATTGGGGTGCATGGGGCATTGGCTGCCTTTGATCTCTTCTCTCTGAGTTTTCCAACCTGGCAAGCAGCACGGGGGACAGGGGCTGGGAGGGGCTGAAAGGGGTTGGGGGATAGGAGAAACACGGCTGGAGGCTGCAAAGAGCTGCCCCCACCCCCCAGAAACTCCCTGCTTGGCCCCCTGCCAGTGAGGCGGCTCCGGAGAGACCTTCTGGGAATAGAGAGAAATTCATTAGCGGATGTGCAAGTCCCAAACCGATTAGCGATTTATACTCTGGCCTCAAACGGCAGGTGGCTTACGTTTATTATCTGATTTAGCCCAAAGGCCACCCAGTTCCACCCCTCCCTCTTTCTTTCCCTTCTCCCTGCGATCCTCAGGAATGGATCCTCAGCCTGATTTGTCCTAGGCCCTTCCTTTAGTCCCTGTAGCCTAGGCCAGTTCCCAGAAGAAAATGTGCTAGGGATGGGAGTGGTGGGGAATGACAGGGGGCAGTGTGCCAAAATGACCTCCTGAATAGCAGGAGGCTTTCTAATTTGAACTTTGTCCATTCAAACAGGAATTCATTTTCATTTGGAGGCAGGGCAAGAAGAAAGTGGGGTACTGAAGCAGCAAGGATGGAGGATAGATATCAAGGGGAACTTCTAGAGTACTCGAGCTTTGATTCCTTGGCTGCGATAAATGTACATCTTGAGAAGGGATAGGCTACCCACTCCAGTATTCTTGGGCTTCCCTGGTGGCTCAGCTGGTAAAGAATCCACCTGCAATGAGAGAGACCAGATCTTCCCTGGGTTGGGAAGATCTCCTCGAGAAGGGAAAGGCTACCCACTCCAGTATTCTGGCCTGGAGAATTCCATGGACTGTATAGTCCATGGGGTCGCAAAGAGCCAGACACGACTGAGCGACTTTCACTTTCTACACTTTCTTTCTTTCTGGCTGTGGAAAAGGGGTTGGGATGGAAATGACACACACAGCCTGGGCCTATAGCCAGTGGGAACTTCCCCACAGAAGATGCCACTTAAAAGTGTTATTAAACCCTCTGGACTTTTAAAGCAGAGAACAAGGTAACTATGAACACCCTTTAAAGAGCTATTGAGAGTTCCCAAGGGAGCTCTGTGTCTTTCTCACTCCCCTCTGCCTTGGATGGAGACATGTGGTTCCCTCATCCCCCGCTTCCACCACCCCCAACCCCCCTCCCCCACACTGTGTTGATGGTCATGGCCGTCATTCCCTTCTCTCTCCCCCAGCCTAGCCCCCTTTTGGGCCCTGAGCCAAGGGGCCATCATTGATTTCTGGGCTTCTCTAGTGAAGACAGACAACAGGGTCTGGGTCTGTCTGCCTCAGCTGAGTTCTTGGATGGCTTATGGCGAGAAAGAGGCCGTGGTGGCCTTGAGCTTCCACCTCCAATCAGCAGCCTCAGAACTGGACTGGGAACATTACCAGGTGCCACTGGCTCCAGAGCAGTGATAGGAAATGAGGTGAATTGATTCCCTTGCCCCAATCTGGGGAGCTCCTCTCCCTCCCGCCACCCATCAACACTGAACTCTAGGCTGGGTGGAAAAATTACTCCGCCAGCCTTTGCCCAGCTCTGAATGTTACTTCCCCATCCCCCATTGCACTTCCTGTTCAGGGCAGGAGACTTCAGAGTCCACCTGGATTGCTGCTTGTACGGGTTTCCACCTTCAGGAAGTTCTTCCTGGTGTCTGACCTTAAGCCTCCTGCTGTAACCAACTCATTTATTTTTTCTGGTTCTGTGCAAAGAATCATGAGGTGAAGCTTTCTTATTTAGGATCACACTATGAGTGGAGCTTAGAAGACTGGGAAGCATTGACTGGACCAGGAAGCCTAAAGGGGCTCAGAGTCTGCTGAAGTGGGAGCTGAGGTGGCTGGCCCCTCTTGAAGTTCCTACCCTAGTCCTGTGAAAAGAGGCATCATGGAAAAATGCTCAGTGCAGCTTCTTCTTAGCCCTGTGACCTTTGGAGTCAGTCCTAGAGCCCTAGTCATTTCTCTCCTGGTGCAGAGTCTTGTCTGGCTTCCTTGGTGGCTCAGCTGGTAAAGGATCTGCCTGCAATGCAGGAGATCCGGGTTCTGTCTCTGGGTCAGGAAAATCCCCTGGAGAAGGGAATGGTGCCTTGGTGCCTGTAGGATCTTGGCTGCTACCCACTCCAGTATTCTTGCCTGGAGAATTCCATGGGCAGCCTGGCAGGCTACAGACCATGGGGCATCAAAGAGCTGGACACGACTGAGTGACTAACACACACACACTTAGGGTCTTGTCACTCATGATCTCTCTCAGTACCATTAGTCCTGCCTGTTAGTCAATTATTCAGCCAAGGTTTGTGTGCCCACCCCAGAGTGAAGCAATGCTGATGGTGGGGGTGGCACTGACAGGAATGTGACCCAAGTGGCCAGGCCCTACCCTTCAGGAGGCTCCCAGCCTAGCAGCTCTTTCCAGCTTTCCCTCCTTCTAGATAAACAACCTGGGCTGGGGGTGTTTCCAGCCCAGCTGAATTGAGTAATTAAAATCTCTCCTCTTTCCCTGACAGATGACCTCCAAGGTCCGTTCCAGGCCTATGACTCTATGATTCCAGCTGGGGGTATCCAATTAACCCTTGTCATGCTTGGCTGGGCTTCATGGTCTGTGGAGTGGGAAGGGGTAGGGATGCATACGGCAGATGCACATGCCAGGATGCTCCGCCCCCTTCCACCCCTCCCCGCTCCCCACCTCCATCTTCCCCAAGCTGGTGCCAGGGTGGTGCTCACCTAGCCTGGGCCCTGTGGTCAGAGTGGCAGGGGAAGGACAGACCTGTCTCTGAGGAGTTGCCTCTCTTCAGCCTGGTCCTGAGGGCTCTGCATAGTACTTGCCTGCTCTTTGGTTCAGGCACAGGCAGAATATGTTCTCAGAGGAAGGCCTTGAAGGACTTGGCTGAGTTAGGGAGAGGTGGGAGCTTTAGAAGCAAATCATTGGCCAGTAAACAGATCATCCAGAAGCCTAACTTCTTGGGTCATATCTCCCCCCACCCTTCCAACCAGTGCCAGGGCAAGGCAGCCTCCTCCTGGTGTCTGGCTATTCTCCAAGGACATGAGATTTGGGTGAGGTTTGGACTTTGCTCAGGATGGTGGTGGAGCCACAGATGTGGCAATTGTCAGAGCTGGTGTGGGCCTTCGAAACTGCCATAAACAGGTACCTTATGGGCCACTTAAGATCCTCAGAGTGTTTTTTTTGGCTCACAAAGTACCTACATTGAGAAGAAATTAGCTGCCATCATTGAAAATTCACTAGATTTTTACATAAAAATCCAGATTTATAACTTCTAAAAAATCTGAAAATCTAGTAACACTGTGCCCACATTCCCAAAAGGCTACAGCTGGAGCTGAGTGGCAGTTGTCCTCTTAGCCAGGGCATATACTCTGCTTTTGCATGGTTCTCACCTGCCCAAGTTGACCCTTCATGGGAGCAAGTGGAGAAACTGAGACCCATAGAGAAAGGAGGGCTCTTGCCCACAGTCACCCGGCCAGAGTGGGGGACCGAGCCAAGACGAGAACCAAGGAGTCCTGCCTGCAGGCCATTGTGTCCCTTTGTCCTTCCCTCTTCCCCCAGGGCTCTGCAGAGGCTACGTGGCTTCTCTGCCATTGCAACCCCCTCCATTCCTGAAGCCTGGTAACCTCAGCGGCTGAGCTTTGTCTGATCGCTTTCCTGCACAGCTTCTACTGCTGCCCGGGCCCCAGCCCCGGCGCAGGCCCCCTTTGGGTGAGAGCAGAGACACTGCGGGGACTCTACAGCCTGGCCCCATCTCCCGCAGCTCCGAACAAGAATCTCATTAAGTGCAGGGGGCGGCCGCCGCCAGGCCTGGGGCGCCCTGACCACAGAGCTGGCTTCCTTCTGCAAACAGCCCCACTTGGGGCTGGGCTGGCCATGTGTCTGTGCGCGGAGGGGGCACTGTGGCCGCCCCCATCCAGCCCACCCCACCGCCTCCCCATGCTGCCTTTTGCTTCCCTCCCTGTCCAGCTCTCTGACCACCCCAGCCCTGTATATGTCTCCCCACTACTCCTCCTGCTTCCATCCCCTTTATTTCCCTCTCCCTTCAGCTTTTTCTTTTTGCTGTTTGCCTGGCTCCATTGTCTGTTGCTGTCTTGGTTTTGTCATCATCTCTCTCTCTAGCATGACCCCTGTTCTTCCTAGCATTCTGGTTTCCCATCACATCCTGAGTCCTGCTTGTTTCTCCATCTTGCTGCATCAACATCTTGCTGCCCCAGAGGGGCACCCTCTTAGCTTCTGTCTCTCACCCTCCATCTCTGAGCTTCACTCTCTCTCTTTCTCAGCTTCTCCCTCTGGCCTCCCTCCCTCAGGCCCTCTGGCCTCCTCTGAATCTGTGTTTCTGAGGCTGCCACAAGAAGCTTCTGGGTAGGTTTGCTGTACTGGATAAACATGGCCCCAGCAGCAGGACGTGAGGAATTCTGCTGACGGCAGTTTCTTCGGGTGCTGAGGAGGGGCAGTGTGAGCTGACGGCCAGGGGCCCCAAGGAGATGGCAGTGTCCTTTCCGTGCTCATGTCCCTGACTTTCAAGCCTATCAGCTAGA
This sequence comes from Bubalus kerabau, assembly GCF_029407905.1. Lineage (NCBI taxonomy): Eukaryota > Metazoa > Chordata > Mammalia > Artiodactyla > Bovidae > Bubalus > Bubalus kerabau. Next base: position 96,515,826 of record NC_073647.1, on the reverse strand, counting down.
GCACAGTGTCTCCCTAGCTGGAAAAAAAAACAGGCCACAAGGGACTGTTCACCTGGCTTTGCCCACTCACCAACAACTCCTCCCACCACACCACACACACAGACACACACACACACTATGCACACACTTCCCTGCAGTATCTACGGCCTAGAGCCAACTAAGTGGAATTCAGTTCTGTTTCTCCTGGCCTGGACTGCCTAGGCCTCAAGGGCAGGGGCTTTGGGGAGAAGAACAATCCCAGAGGCCTTGGAAACAAGGCAGTAGGTGCAAGAGCCCAGCCATTAGAGAGCAGTGCAGCCAGGCCTCTGCTTTCAGACAACACCCCACCCATTGCAACTGTTCTATATTTTAAATCCCTACTCTCAGAGGAAAAGTTTATAGACCTTCCCCTCTCACCTCCTCTGAGGCCTTATTCCACTGTCAAAGGTTCCTAAATCAAACTGAAATCCTTCATACTGAGACTCAGACAGAGTGTGGGTGTCCTGGGATGTGTATGGTGTATGGTGCAAGTGTGTGGTGGTGTGGGTGGGGCTGGGAGCCTAGACAAAGTGGAAAAGAGATCATTTATTTGAGGGTGTGTGGCAGGGGGATGAGATGGGATGTAGAGGGCTTGGAGAAGAAGCTGGTATAATAGTCCAGAGCAGAGACAATGGGGTGTGGTGGCAGAGGGGCTGAAGAGAAGAAGGCTTGATAGCATGGGGGAAGCTATGGACACAACTGCTGAGGAAGGGGACGCAGAAGGTGCTGTATGACGTGCATCTAGGAGGCTTCCTGAGGAAGCATGGGAGCAAATTTGAGAGAAGAGACTTTTAGTCTGAGGAATATCAAGTTATGTGGAGAAGTGAGAGGTAGGCAGTGGGGGCCTGGTTTCAGGAACAAACATTCATCTGACACCTATTCTGAGGGTAACGAATGCATCTTAATTTGCTCAGGACTGTGGAGATTTTAGCACAGAAAGTTCTACATCCTGAGAAACCCCTCAGTCCCAGGTAAACCAGCTGGTCGCCCTCCCCACCTACTCCACCTCCCAGGCAGTGCACACAGGATGGCTCCTGTCAACATCACAACATACCTGGGCGGGGGATAGAGTGTATTAGTCCCATTTTCCAGAGGAGAAAATGGAAGCTAAGAAAATTTAACTAATTATCTTTAAAGTCACAAAAGTGGCAGGTTTGAAGCCCAGGTCTGTAGTTTTACTGCATTGAGTCATTTTATCCTAGACTCAGAGACTTTCAGGGACAAACTAAGCAACCCTCCCCCCTCCCTCCTCCCCTACACACATTCCAAGCTCACAGAGTTTCAAAGGCCTGATGTGAGGCAGAGTCATTTGGACCTACTGTCTGAGTCCCACTGGGCAGGGGTTGCAAGCAGGGGTGGGCTAGGGGAAGGGGGGTGGTTGTCCCACTCAGTCAGTCCAAGTCCAACCAGGGCTTCCCTCTGGATCGCCACCTGTTGATTTTTTGGCTTCTCCCCCAGCTGGGGGCAGAACCAGCTGCTAGAGGGTGGGGGTGGGCTGCGGAAGCTGGGGGAAGTGCTGAGGGAGGGTGTCTCCAGGGCCTTGCTGGGTTCCTGGGCTCCAGGTGGTGGGTCTGGGGAGGGCTGGCCCAACATCTGAGAGCAGGCTGGGGGCCAGGCCCCAGGAGTCCTGCACTGCTGGTCAGCACCTCCGGTGTGCCTGGGTGTGAGGAAGCGGCCACAGAGCAAACAAACAGAGCCTGTGAGGACAGGAAGCAATTACAGACCACCCGGCCTAGGCTGTCGAAGCACTCAGAGTGGAGGGAGGGCAGGCTGAGGCGGTGATAGGCCACCAGCTAGGTGTGGCCTGAGACAAGGTCGGCAAAATGAGATGGAAAGGTCCTAAGCTGGTAGAATTCTGGGGAAGCCAGAGCAGGTGTTACCCTGCCTTTTGGGGGGCATCTCTTCCACTCAGAAATAACTCCAGAGAAGGGGCAACATTGGTGGGCATGGGGTGTTGGCTTTTGGTCAGGAGGCCTTGGTATGCAACATTCATGTGGTTAGTTTGAGGTCTATCACTTCTGCTCACTGAGCCTCAGTTTTCCCATCTGTATAATGGAGTAGGTAGAATAATTGATTTTCAACAGTTCCTCCAGGTTTGATAGTCCATTATGCCATAAAATAGCTGAGAGTTAAGGATTTCTTAGCTTACAAGGGTTTATCATTTACCACATGTAAGCAGACACTGGGGCTACGTGATGAAGTTTATGAAGAAGGAAATTTAGAAGCTGAAGACCTGGGTTCTGTCCTTGAGAAATAATATCATCTTAAAAAACAATATGTATTGAATGTTTACATGGACTGGGAGGTGTGTCAAAATGATCTCTGAATTTCCTCACAAATCCTGTGAAGTAGGTACTGTTATTATTCCCATTTTATAGATGAGGAGACTGAGACCAAGGGAAGTTACATGACCTGCTTAAGACTGTGTATCCAGGAAGGGGAGACCCAGACTTTTACCTAGATCAGTCTTACTCCAAAGCCAGTGCTCTGAACCTTGATTCTAAATTGCTTCTTCTGCAGTTGATAATGGGAGAAGGCAATGGCACCCCACTCCAGTACTGTTGCCTGGAAAATCCCATGGATGGAGGAGCCTGGTAGGCTGCAATCCATGGGGTCGCTAAGAGTCAGACACGACTGAGAGATTTCACTTTCACTTTCCACTTTCATGCATTGGAGAAGGAAATGGCAACCCACTCCAGTGTTCTTGCCTGGAGAATCCCATGGATGGAGAAGCCTGGTAGGCTGCAGTCCATGAGGTCGCACAGAGTCGGACATGACTGAAGCGACTTAGCAGCAGCAGCAGCAGTTGATAAACCAAGAATTGCCCACATTCTGTATATGATGTGCTTTTCTGTTCATTAGCTTATTTCAGCTTCACAGTAGCCACGTGGGCCTGGTGATATTATCCCTACTTTGCTGCTAAGGGGATTGAGGCTCAGAGATGTGAGGGCCTGGCTACCCATCTTCCGATGCCTGATGTGCACCAGGGTACGGCCAAACCTCTTTTGCCTCTACCACCACCCTGGCTCCAAAATAAACCCAGCAATGCTCCTGCAGCAACTGGGGTATGTCCCATCTTGTCACCACCATGGAGCTGGCAGATGGACAGGCAGCACTGGGCCCTTTGCTCTGGCCTGGGTATCTATACCCTGCTCTTTTCTCCCCTCTCCAATGATTTCTCGAGTACTTGTGATGCTTGAAGTGTTATGCTGGGGGGTTCTGTGCATTCCCTTCACCTCACAGCTACCCCATGAAGTAATTTGAATCCTCATTTTGCAGATGAGAAAACTGAGGCTTAGGAGATACCAGGGAGTCCCTGGGCATTGCAGCCTCCTTCTCTCTTTCCCCAGGCTGGGTTCAGGGACCACAGGAACCTTGGGAGCCTGTGCTGGCAGTTTTGCTGCCCTCCATGAACTGCCTAGCCAAGGCCAGATCTTCCTCTCAGCTCCAGAAAATGAGGCCATGTTTAGCTTCTCTCACAGCACCCTCCTTCCCTCTGTCCAACTCCAGCTCCATTTTCTGACTTACATTGAGCCGTGGCTGAGGCCCTTTAGGACCTGAGCCACAAGTGCTTCTGGGGCCTCAGCTCATAGGTACTGTCCGGAGCTTTGTTAACTGTATTACCTCATTTACTCTTCCCTCCACTCCCATGAGGTACATACTGTCATTATCAAGCAGCATTCCCATTTTCCAGATAAGGAAACTGAGGTACAGGGAGGTAAATGGATTGCCCAAGGTCATCGGCTGATAAGTAGCAGAGCCAGGATTCATACCCAAGCCAGCTGGTGCCACGCCAACCTGTAAAGGTCCTTAAGCACCACCCTTGAGCATGGCCTTGATCCTGAGGCAAAAGACAGTAATTGAGGGGCTTAGCCTAGGAGGGACATAATCTTCTTTGCCTAAGAGAACAATCTGTCTGATTTCTCCAAAGAAGACATACAGATGGCTAACAAACACATGAAAAGATGCTCAACATCACTCATTATCAGAGAAATGCAAATCAAAACCACAATGAGGTACCATTTCACGCCAGTCAGAATGGCTGCAATCCAAAAGTCTACAAGCAATAAATGCTGGAGAGGGTGTGGAGAAAAGGGAACCCTCTTACACTGTTGGTGGGAATGCAAACTAGTACAGCCACTATGGAGAACAGTGTGGAGATTCCTTAAAATCTGGAAATAGAACTGCCATACGACCCAGCAATCCCACTGCTGGGCATACACACCGAGGAAACCAGAATTGAAAGAGACACGTGTACCCCAATGTTCATCGCAGCACTGTTTATACTAGCCAGGACATGGAAGCAACCTAGATATCCATTGACAGAAGAATGGATAAGAAAGCTGTGGTACATATACACAATGGAATATTACTCAGTTATTAAAAAGAATGCATTTGAATCAGTTCTAATGAGGTGGATGAAACTGGAGTCTATTATACAGAGTGAAGTAAGTCAGAAAGAAAAACACCAATACAGTATATTAACGCATATATATGGAATTTAGAAAGATGGTGATGATGACCCTGTATGCAAGATAGCAAGAGAGACACAGATGTAAAGAACAGACTTTTGGACTCTGTGGAAGAAGGCGAGGGTGGGATGATTTGAGAGAATAGTATTGAAACCTGTATATTATCATATGTGAAATAGATGGCCAGTCCAGATATGATGCATGAGACAGGGTGCTCGGGGCTGGTGCACTGGGATGACCCTGAGGGATGGGATGGGGAGGGAGGTGGGAGGGGGTTCAGGATGAGGAACACGTGTACACCCGTGGCAGATTCATAAGAATGCATGGCAAAAACCACCACAGTATTGTAAAGTAATTAGCCTCCAATTAAAATTAAAAAAAAAAAGAAAACAATCTATCTGGCAGCAGTGAGGAGGGGACGTGGTGGGGCAGAAGCGAGACAGGGACACTAGTGAGAAGGCTGGGGAAGCTGGGATCCCAGGGAGGGATAGTGGGAGACTGACTTAGGGCAGTGACAGTGGCTGCGGATGGAAAGGGGCAGAGACGGGGGATGCCCAAAAGACGTGAAGACAGAGTCACTGCTCTGCTTCTCCTGCCAGCCTGTGTGTCCTGATGTGGAATAGCATCTGCCCTCTGAAGGGGGCACCCATTTCTAAATTGTCTACCCAGAGGAGCAACTTTTTCAAATTGGCTCCAAGTGCCACATGGGCTACCTGGGTACCTTGATTAGATGCCTTTGTGAGGGAAAGACCTCCAGGAGGCTTCTAAGGAGGATCCAGCCATCACCATTCCCTGTTATGCCCTGGAGTTCCCTTCAAGGTGGGACATATTGTGACAACAGGGGGAAATGCAATGTGTGTGTGTGTGAGAGAGAGAGAAGTCTACAGACAGATGGCAAACTGTCAACTGTGGTTGTGCTGGGGCGAGATAGGGGATGAGGAGAACTTAACTGCCATATACACTTAGGCATGGTGTGTATGAACATGTCTTGTTGAAAAAATAATAGAAGTATTTTTTTTAAAGGAAGAAAACCTTAATGCCCAGGGTTAATGTATCAATGCCAGTACTCTTGCCTGGAAAATCCCATGGAAGTAGGAGCCTGGTGGGCTGCAGTCCATGGAGTCGCTGAGAGTCGGACACGACTGAGCAACTTCACTTTTACTTTTCACTTTCATGCATTGGAGAAGGAAATGGCAACCTACTCCAGTGTTCTTGTCTGGAGAATTCCAGGGACGGAGGAGCCTAGTGGGCTGCCGTCTATGGGGTCGCAGAGTCGGACACGACTGAAGTGACTTAGCAGCAGCAGCAGCAGCAATGTATCACTGAGATAACAGACAGCACTTTGCAAATTGAGAGGTTGCTGCTGCTGCTGCTGCTAAGTTGCTTCAGTCGTGTCTGACCCTGTGCGACCCCATAGATGGCAGCCCGCCAGGCTCCACCATCCCTGGGATTCTCCAGGCAAGAACACTGGAGTGGGTTGCCATTTCCTTCTCCAATGCATGAAAGTGAAAGGTGAAAGTGAAGTCGCTCAGTCGTGTCCGACTCTTCGCGACCCCATGGACTGCAGCCTACCAGGCTCCTCCGTCCATGGGATTTTCCAGGCAAGAGTACTGGAGTAGGGTGCCATTGCCTTCTCCGAATTGAGAGGTTAGGATAACTGATTAGTGATATTTCCATCCCTCCTTCCTGTGAAAGAGGAAAGGGTGAAACGTCTTAGGGCTGACCATTCTCAGGCACAGAGCCCTAGCTGGGCCAAACCCTGGGGAATAGGTGGTCAAACAGCTTCCCTAGGCTCCTCAATGCTTGTTCTTATCCTATCAAACCCCTGGGGCCAGGCAGAGGTTGCACAAAAGGGAGCTTTAGTTGTAGGCCTTTGCTGGAGACCTGAGAATCACTGACAAATTGAATGGGATAATAAGTTAATTAAAGCTGTCCCATACAGAAGGCATCCCAGGGCAGAGGAAAGGGGTTTGGCCAGGGGGTCCCACTGGGCACCTGGACTCCTAACTCACAGACTCCTGGAGGAAGTCTAGGCCAGTCCCTCCCCCTCTCTGAGCCTCAGTTTCCCTATTTATACAATAAGGATACTGGCACACCTGGTCTCTTAAGACCATGCCAATTCTAACGTTCCAGGAGTCTCTAATTAAAACTGTCCCCTGTGTATTAATCTTCTTGTCAAGTTTTAATTATGGCTGATGGAGCCAGAGCAGGCATCAGCTGCCACCCCCCTGCTGGGAGGCAGGGGACACCCATAGGATGCTTGACCTGATAATCACTGCTAAGTGGCCTCTATCCCCATCTCTTCACCCCAGGCCTCTTCTCTTACCTCAATGCTTTTTCCACTACACCACACCACCCCGGGTTTGAGGGCTGCGGTGTGTACGTGTATTTGATAGTAGTAAAGCATATAGCCTCATCTTGGCTCTGCTACTAGCTAGCTCTGTGATCTTGGTTTGTAACTTAACCTCTCTGTTCTTGTTTCCCCTTCCATTAAATGGGGATAGCATTTGGCTGCAAGTAACACAAAAAAACACTCATAACAGCTTACACAACAAGCACATTTATTATTCCACAGGGGAAGTCGTAAAGATGAGTGCTTTAATTGTTGGTTTATTCAGAATCAGCAACTCCAGTTCTTCGTATCTTTCTGTTCCACCATTCTCTCAGCCCTTGGCTTTTGTCCTTAGGTCTGCCCCCTCATGGTCATAAGGCGGTTGTGGCAGTTCTGAGTATCACACTCTCAGTTCAGTTCAGTAGCTCAGTTCTGTCCAACTCTGCGACCCCATGGATTGCAGCACGCCTGGCCTTCCTGTCCATTGCCAACTCACGGAGTTTACTGAAACTCATGTTCATTGAGTTGGGGATGCCATCCAACCATCTCATCCTCTGTCGTCCCCTTCTCCTCCTACCTTCAATCTTTCCCAGCATCGGGGTCTTTTCCAATGAGTCAGTTCTTCGCATCAGATGGCCAAAGTATTGGAGTTTCAGCTTCAGCATCAGTCCTTCCAGTGAACACCCAGGACTGATCTCCTTTAGAATGGACTGTTTGGATCTCCTTGCAGTCCAAGGGACTCTCAGGAGTCTTCTCCAACACCACAGTTCAAAAGCATCAATTCTTTGGTGCTCAGCTTTCTTCACAGTCCAACTCTCACATCCATACATGACCACAGGAAAAACCATAGCCTTGACTAGACAGACCTTTGTTGGCAAAGTAATGTCTCTGCTTTTGAATATGCTATCTAGGTTGGTCATAACTTTCCTTCCAAGGAGTAAGCATCTTTTAATTTCATGGCTTCAGTCACCATCTGCAGTGATTTTGGAGCCCCAAAAAAGAAAGTCTCTCACTGTTTTCACTGTCTCCCCATCTATTTGCCATGAAGTGATGGGACCAGATGACATGATCTTAGTTTTCTGAATGTTGAGTTTTAAGCCAACTTTTTCACTCTCCTCTTTCACTTTCATCAAGAGGCTCTTTAGTTCTTCTTCACTTTCTGCTATAAGGGTGGTGTCATCTGCATATCTGAGGTTGTTGATACTTCTCCTGGCAATCTTGATTTCAGCTTGTGCTTCATCCAGCCCAGCATTTCTCATGATGTACTCTGCATATAAGTTAAATAAGCAGGGTGACAATATAAAGCCTTGACATAATCCTTTCCCTATTTGGAACCAGTCTGTTCATGCCCAGTTCTAACTGTTGCTTCCTGACCTGCATACAGATTTCTCAAGAGGCAGGTCAGGTGGTCTGGTATTCCCATATCTTTAAGAATTTTCCAGAGTTTGTTGTGGTCCACACAATCAAAGGCTTTGGCATAGTCAATACAGCAGAAGTAGATATTTTTCTGGAACTCTCTTGCTTTTTTGATGATCCAGTGGATGTTGGCAATTTGATCTCTGGTTCCTCTGCCTTTTCTAAATCCAGCTTGAACATCTGGAAGTTCACAGTTCATGTCCTGCTGAAGCCTGGCTTGGAGAATTTTGAGCATTACTTTACTAGCATGTGAGATGTGTGCAATTGTGTGGTAGTTTGAGCATTCTTTGGCATTGCCTTTCTTTGGGATCGGAATGAAAACTGACGTTTACCAGTCCTATGGCCACTGCTAAGTTTTCCAAATTTGCTGGCATATTGAGTGCAGCACTTTCACAGCATTATCTTTTAGGATTTGAAATAACTCAGCTGGAATTCCATCACCTCCACTAGCTTGGTTCATAGTGATGCTTCCTAAGGCTCACCTGACTTCACATTCCAGAATGTCTGGCTCTAGGTTGGCGATCACACCATCGTGATTATCTTGGTCATGAAGATCTTTTTTGTACAGTTCTTCTGTGTATTCTTGCCACCTCTTCTTAATTTCTTCTGCTTCTGTTAGGTCCATACCATTTCTGACCTTTATTCAGCCCATCTTTGCATGAAATGTTCCCTTCGTATCTCTAATTTTCTTAAAGATATCTCTAGTCTTTCCCATTCTATTGTTTTCCCCTATTTCTCTGCATTGATCACTGAGGAAGATTTTCTTATCACTTCTTGCTATTCTTTGGAACTCTGCATTCAAATGGGTATATCTTTCCTTTTCTCCTTTGCCTTTCACTTCTCTTCTTTTCTCAGCTCTTTGTAAGGTCTCCTCAGACAGCCACTTTGCCTTTTTGTATTTTTTTTCTTGAGTATGGTCTTGATCCCTGTCTCCTATACAATGTCACAAACCTTCGTCCATAGTTCTTCAGGTACTCTGTCTATCAGATCTAATCCCTTGAATCTATTTGTCACTTTCATTGTATAGTCATAAGGGATTTGATTTAGGTCATACCTGAATGGCCTAGTGGTTTTCCCTACTTTCTTCAATGTCAGTCTGATTTCAGCAATAAGGAGTTCATGATCTGAGCCACAGTCAGCTCCTGGTCTTGTTTCTGCTGACTGTATAGAGCTTCTCCATCTTTGGCTGCAAAGAATATAATCAATCTGATTTTGGTGTTGACCCTCTGGTGATGTCCATGTGTAGAGTCTTCTCTTGTGTTGTTGGAAGAGGGTATTTGCTATGACCAGTTCGTTCTCTTGGCAAAACTCTTTTAGCCTTTGCCCTGCTTCATTCTGTACTCCAAGGCCAAATTTGCCTGTTACTCCAGGTATTTCTTGACTCCCTTCTTTTGCATTCCAGTCCCCTATAATGAAAAGGACATATTTTTGGGGTGTTAGTTCTAGAAGGCCTTGTAGGTCTTCATATAAACATTCAACTTCAGCTTCTTCAGCATTACTTGTTGGGGAATAGCCTTGGATTACTGTGATAGTGAATGGTTTGCCTTGGAAACGAACAGAGATCATTCTGTCATTTTTGAGATTGCATCCAAGTACTGCATTTCAGACTCTTGTTGACTATGATGGCTACTCCATTTCTTCTAAGGGATTCTCGCCCACGGTAGTAGATATAATGGTCATCTGAGTTAAATTCACCCATTCCAGTCCATTTTAGTTCGCTGATTCCTAAAATGCGGATGTTCACTCTTGCCATCTCCTGTTTGACCACTTCCAATTTACCTTGATTCATGGACCTAAAATTCCGGGTTCCTATGCAATATTGCTCTTTACAGCATCAGACTTTACTTCCATCACCTGTCACATCCACAACTGGGTGTTGTTTTTGCTTTGGTTCCATCTCTATTCTTTCTGGAGTTATTTCTCCAGTGATCTCCAGTAGCATATTGGGCACCTACAGACCTGGGGAGTTCATCTTTCACTATTCTATCTTTTTGCTTTTTCATACTGTTCATGGGGTTCTCAAGGCAAGAATACTGAAGTGGTTTGCCATTCCCTTCTCCAGTGGACCATGTTTTGTCAGAACTCTCCACCATGACCCGTTCATCTTGAGTGGCCCTACATGGCATGGCTCATAGTTTCATTGAGTTAGACAATGATCAGACTGTCCATGTGATCAGATCATACTCCAACTGAACAAAATCCAAAGACTTAAAGAGGTAACAACCTTCCCTTAAGTCCTCTTTAGCAGTTTTCTGTCTATGCCTCCCACTGCCCATAATTGTGCCATGTGCCCAAGTGGAACCCAACCACAAGATAAAGATTGGAATTGCCATGACTGGCTTAGAGGATTATTCTCAACTTTGGCTATACATGAAAGTTTTCTGGGGTGCTTTTAAAAATTACCAGTGCCCAGACTGCCCTCCTGGATCAATTTAATCTCTGAAGGTGGGGCCTGATTACTAGTATTTTTCAAAAGTTCTCCAAGCAAGTCAAATAGGCTTAGACTAACCAAGATTCAATCCCTTTAGCCCAGCTTCCCATGCACTGGTTCTGATAAAAAAAAGTGGAAATGGTGGCAAATGGCTGTCAGCTACCCAATATCCACACACACCCTTTATCTCATGTTAGCACCAGGAGTGAGGTTTAAACCCATGCAAACATGTGTCTTCCTGAGATTTCTGCCATGCCCTTAGAATGTAAGGCTCCAGGAAAATAAAGGTTCCTAGGCATACTAATGGTTGTGGAATCAGAATCATTTAGAATAGAACCCAAGAATACATGCATGCACATATGCACACACACAAAAAAACATATATTTGCTAATTCCTCAGGCGATTCTTAGCCTCTTATCTACAGGGTGGTGTTTTGGAATGACTGCTCCACACATCTCCCTCATGGGCCTGAAATGGTGCTCTGAAGTCCACCATTAGGGTCACTTCTCTAAGCCATCATCTGTAGCATCTCCTCCCCCCCAATTAACATGTGTTACATTATTGGTTGTTCAGGAAAGGTAGCTGGAAAGTCACTGAGAGTCTCTTGGCTTTGGTTTCCTTTTTCTTAGGGTAATCATGCTCTCTTCACCTGTAATTGCAAAGGACTCAGGAGACCACAGAAAGTGGTTTGTCAACCTAAACATGCTAAGGGATGGTGTGAAAATATCTGTGGAGTGGGAGACAGGCAGTCAGCATTCCATCCTGTCATTGAGTCACGTTGGCTGAGCCCTTTCTACTCTCTAATCCCCAAACTTCTGTTTTTTAATTATTGAAATGTGAAGTATTGTGTGCATGGATAGATTTTTGGTGGGGGGGGGGAAGTGCTCTTAATGACAAGAATAAGAACCTCTTCCACAGAAATAATTTCCCGGTTTAGCAAGTTGCTCTGCTGTGTCCTGATGGGTAGGACAGAAATACCCCTGTGTTTGGCAGGATGAAGACAAAGGGAAAGGGCTGAATTGTAGGGTTCTGTTCAGAGAAGAAAGGCCTGGGAGTTATCCAGGGTGAGGTCTAGGAAAGCCTGAATTGAATGAGAAAGGTTTCCCATATCTTTGAAATTTCTACTATAGTCTACGGGGTCCTTAGTTTTGCCCACTGGACTTCCCAAAGCCCCTGCTCCAGAAGACACTCACTGCCTCAGTCAGCAACACTTGGGCTCAATGAGGGGTTGGTAAGGTTTGTGGGTCCCAACCTGGCCCCCAGGCTCCAGTCCCCCTCCAGGCTCTGGATCTCCTGCTTCCCCATTTCCCTTTGCTCTACATCTGGCTCCAAGTCAAATGTGGATTTTCTTTCAGTCAGTCAGCCTGAGAGTGTCCATCTGTTGAGCTGGAGCCAGAGGCAGTCCAACAAGGAGCTCATCCATCAGCTGAGCCCAAGCTGAAGCTGGGAATGAAGAGCATGGGGTGTCAGGACACCCAGGATGTGGGGCAGAGAGGGGAGCTTCTGGATCCTCCAAGGAAGTTTCTGAGTAGTGGGGGGATCCAAGACGGGGAGTAAGGAATCCTAGGTCTAGTCTTCTGAGTACCACTAACTCTTTGTGTGACCTGGAGCATAATCCTGCCTCTCTCTGAGCCTCAGTCTACTCATCTGTAGCATAAAGGGGTTGGATAGAATCCCAGAGATATGGGCTCTTGACATTGGAAGTACCCTTAGTGGCCACCTAGTCTGAACCTCCACCCAGGGCTTTTGAATCCCCTCTACAGCATCCTGCACAGTGATCACCTAAACTCTACTTGCATACATCCAGTGATGGGAAGCTCACTTCCTGTCTTATCTCAACATAGCCGACTGTTAGACATTTCACCTGAAATTGGTCTCCCTGTGGCTTCCATCAGTGGATCCTCGCTTTGTCTCCTGGAGCCACATATCTTGTCTCCCCTGTGACAGCCCCTCAGAGGTCTGAATTCAGAGTTCAAGTTCCCCTGAGTCTAGCCAAATAACCCCTTCAGGTCTGACTGTTCTCACAGAGGAGCCTGGTCTGTGACTGGACACAGACCCCTTGGAGGGTCTTGGCAAGGCTGCAAAAGGCCAGAAAATCACCTTGCTCTTCCCACATGCAATTGTTCTTGCAGCTGAACCTAAGCTCCCCTCAGATTTATCACCTAGAGAGTCTTTCCCACCCTGTGAGCTCTGTGAGGGTGGAGGCCTTCCTGGGTCCTTTCTGTTACCCCAGGGCCCAGCCCAGGGCCTTGCCCAGAGTTAGCATCACAACTTGTGTGTTGAAGTAGCTGAGAGTTAAGGCATGTGGGGATGTGTATATGTACACATAGGCCTGCAGCCCAAACTGGAAGAGTGGGCTGGGCCATGGAAGGGTCCAGATTATTCATATACATTCAGGCAGCCTCCTCCCTGCATGGGCTACAGTGCTCCACAGTGGGTTTGACATGATGGTGTTCATCAGTGCGCAAGCCCCAGGGAAGCTGGTATCTATGTCTACAGCCTCCCAGGGTTCCTGGGAGTCCTGCATGTCTCTCACAGCTCTGCATACAACCCCCCAATGTTGTATATGTCTGTGTGTGGCTTCTGGAGGTATCCCCTAGTGCATAACAGAAACAGGAGGAGGTGACTATATCCCATCCATTGGCAGGGGTGACATGGGGATCTGTCTGAGGCAGTAAGAAATGACTGTGGCCCATCAGTTGGCATGGGCATTCCTCGCTGGCTGAGGGGGAGGAGGACAACGGCTGAGCCCTGTCACTGACAGGGGTATTCCCAGCTGTCTGCATGAGGAGGGGGAGGCAGCTGCCCTGGCAGGTGGCTGGGGTATCCTGGCCATGCCCGCTTTGGCATGACCCTTCTTTCTGTGTCCTCTTGCCACTCAGCTGTCATCAACCCCAACACCACAAGGGAAGTTGACTGTGCCAGAGCTCAAGGTCATGGGAAGGACACTTCAGTTATTCTACCATCTTTTATCTGGGTCCCAGTGAAGTAGGCAGTCACTGACTTCAGGGCAGGCTAGAGGCAGTACATGCCAAGGAAGGACAGGTCAGATGAAGGGAAGAAGGGGGAAGACCACGAGGGGAACCTATGTGCCATCTTGAGCAAAGGGAGCCAGCAGAGACTACTCCAGATACATGGCCACAGATGAGGTCTTCCTAGAGCCAATTCATGCAGTTGCTGGAGTGGCAAAGGCAAGCGTGGGTTTGGGAGTCAGACAGACTGGGTTTCAGTCCTGGTCTAACTGCTTCCTGGTGGCCTAGCCATTTTCTCAGCTGTGCAAAAGCCCCCAGTGGGGACCCAGGCGATGGAAGTCCCTTCTGTCTGTCTTCTCTCTCTGAGGCTATCCAAGTGAGGCAGAAGGTGGGTGGCACAGGTGGGAATAGAAACTGCCTTGGGGAGCCTCCATCAGGCTTGTCCTGAGCCCAGTCTAAAGTCTCTTTTCTCCTGGCTGGGAAACCTAGTTGTCATCAAAGATAGGAAGGGGCAGGAGGGGAAGGGCCAGGGTCCCCGTGAGTAACTCTCTGTCCAGTTCTCACTGCTACCTGAGGGTTCTTGACATTCCCCATCTATGGGATCTTTCTAGAACTCTAGCCAGAAGTTGAAGACACACCAACTCCATAACCTAAAAGGGTCGTTTTCCATCCTCTCCCCAGAGGGCAGGGCAGGTGTTAGTGCAGATGAGAAAACTAGGGTTCTGTTTAGTGACTTGTCCAAGGTCACAGAAGCTGTGGGCTTGACACAGGCTTCAGCTTCACAAGACGGTGGTACTCAATATCCCTTCCATCTTCTTTATCATCATCCTACCTCCTCCCACCCTCCCCCACCCCAGCATCCTGGACCCCTGCTAGGATGGACCAGCTGCTCAGGATTTCCATAGCACTCTCACTCTCTGGGTTTTTTCCCCACCCAGTTCCTTTGGTCTCGAATGTCTAGGCAACCCTGTCCAGCCCCACTCCTCCTACTTGAATCCCTTTTCACCTCCTGGGCCTGTGAAAAACTTCCTTATTCTGCAAAGTTGTGATTCCTCTTCTGGTCTCCAAAAGCTGAAGGGCTTCCTGTGCCCCAGAGGGCTTTGCCGCACTGCACACTTGCCTTGTGTCTTTAGATGCTGTGCCCACAGAACAAGAGAGATCTTGGAGATGGGTGAGGGGAATCCTTTCTGTGCTCTGAGAAGCAGCCTAGGAGAACCAGAGAGAGGAGGGGGTTCCAATTCTCTTCAACGTTTCTCAACCCTTCGGCCACTGTTGCATAATCTCTTTCCCATTGGAGGCCCTGGGGCCGTTAGATGCTGTTTGACCCTCCCCTCTCTTTTCTACCTTTCTCACCTTTTGTGTGTATTAGTTGCTCACTCGTGTCTGACTCTTTGAGACCCCATAGACTATAGCCCACTAGATTCCTCTGTCCATGGAATTCTCCAGGCAAGAATATTGAAGAGGGTAACCTTTCCCTTCTCCAGGGGATCTTCCTGACCCAGGGATCGAACCCAGGTCTTCTGCATTACAGGCAGATTCTTTCCCATCTGAGCCATGGGGGAAGTCATCTGTGATAAGGTCTTAAAGATAATATTTCTAATTGCCTACAGGTCATCTCCACCAGGATGTCTCCTATCTACCTACCTCAAATTCAGCATGCCCCAATGAAATCCAGCAGCTGCCATCCTTTTGAGCCTGCACTTCTTCTGGTGTCCCTTCTCTCAATGAATGTCATCACTACATCCCCACCAGAATCCTGGAGGCATCCTCTGCACCTTTCTCCCCTGAACCCTATTACAACCAATCAACCACCAAGTCCTGCCCACCCTACTTTCAACACAGGCTGAATTCACCTACTTCATTCCAACTCCATGTTTTCCACCTTGGTCTAGGCCTTACCATCTGTTGCTGTGGTTGCCTCCTCCCCTCTTCCTGCTTCCACTCTGCCCCCTACCTCCAGCCTGTTTACTCACAAGGTAGTCAGAAGGAATGTTTCCAAAGACAAATCAGATCATGGCACTGCCATGCTCAGAAATCCCAGTGGTCAACAATAAAATTCAAGAGTCTATAGGATCTCACCTTTTCCCCTGCCATATTGAATGTGCCAGGGCATCTTCTGCTCCTGAGCCTTGCCCAGGACCAAACACTTGTCCATTTACCCTTCATTTGGCTAACACTTCCTCAGCATCTGGGTCTCAGGCCTCTGGGTCTCATCACTCTATATGCGTCCAGAAGGCAATGGCACCCCACTCCAGTGCTCTTGCCTGGAAAATCCCATGGACGGAGGAGCCTGGTAGGCTGCAGTCCATGGGGTCGCGAAGAGTCGGACACGACTTCACTTTCACTTTTCATTTTCATGCATTGGAGAAGGAAATGGCAACCCACTCCAGTGTTCTTGCCTGGAGAATCCCAGGGACAGGGGAGCCTGGTGGGCTGCCATCTCCGGGGTCGCACAGAGTTGGACACAACTGAAGCGACTTAGCAGCAGCAGCAGCAGCAAGATGCAACTCAGGTGCCACCTCTTCCTGGAAGTCCTCCTGGATTTCTCTCAACCCCACCCCAGTCTGGATCAGGTGCCCCTTCTGTGGCCTCTGATCCCCATCTGCCACTCTCCTCCACCACCCTGCAGATCTCTGTATCTTATCATTCATCCTGGATTGTATACACTTGGATATGTGTTTGTTTCTCCCACTAGAACAGGGATTGGTAAACTACAGTCCACAGGCCAAATCTGGCATACTGCCTGGTTTTGTAAATAAAGTTTTATTGGAGCACAGCCATACCTATTCCCTTACATAGTGTCTCAGACTGCTTTCATACCATAGCAACAGGATCGAGTGGTGTGACAGGCTGCAAAGCCCACAAACAAATACTATGTGAGCCCTGCTCTACACCATGAGCCCCACGAGGGCAAGGACAGTGTCTGTTTGGTTCATTGCTGGACCCTCAACACTCAGCACAATGGCCAGTTGAGAAATATTTGTCAAATTGCGTTCAAAGAATATACAGTCACAGGGTAAGTCTGAGACCTCCCTAGGGTTCCTGGATCCCCAAATAAGCTGTGACCTTTGATTTCCAGTTCTGTGTCCCCAAAGGACAAGAATGAGGTCAGACTCCTGTGTCACCACTGACCACCTGAGGAGCTCAGGGGAGGATGGCAGGACCTCAGGCTGCTCTGAAGGGGGTTCCAGCCCTGTGGAAGATGTGGACTTCTACCTCAAGGCTGTTCCTGACATCAAAGCAGTGGTTTGCAATCAAGGAGTATTTTGTCCCCCAGGGGCTAATATTCAATGCCTTGAGGACATTCTTGCTTGTCACACATGAGGGACTGAGGAAGGAGGTAACTGCTAGTGGCACCTAGTGACTAGAGGCCAGGGATGCTGCTAAGGATTCACAAACACACAGGACAGCCCCACACGACAACAAAGATCTGGCCCAAAATGTCAATAGTGTGAAGGCTGAGAAATTTTGTTCTGAAGTAAGGGTTCTCGGTCCTGCATGCACCTTAGAAATACCCAAGACTTGGGCTCCAGCCTAGATCAATGAAAACAGAACTTCTGGGTTAGGGCCCAGACATCGGCATTTTTATAATCTTCCCCAGGTGATTCTAATGTGAAGCCAGCCTTGAGAACCTTCTGACTAGAGCCTACTTCCTGGGGAAAGCGTCCAAGGATGGAGACGCACTAAGCCCCCAAATCACCCTGGATAGTCTTCACCTCAAACATTTGGCCCCATAGCCAGGCCCTGGGACCTGCCAGTCATTTTGGCAAAGCTGGCTGCTATGCTCATGAGGTATTATGGAGCACTGAGGGGACAGCAAAGCCCCTCTTCATCCCCTTCCATCCCCTGCCCATCTCTGAAGGGGGAGGGGTACTGGTGAAGGAGAGGGGAGGGGCTGGGAAGCACAGCTGGGATTCCAATCACCTCCGACCACAGAAATCCATATCAGGCTATCTTTTCCCCTTCCCCCCTTCCAAGCTTGGTTCTAGAGAGAAGCGCCCCCTTCCTGAAAGCAACCCAGAGGCCCCAAGCTGATGTGGAGAGAGGGGCTCAGCAGTTGTGGATGCTGGGGAGGAGGGGCGGGAGTCCATAGCTTCCTGAACTGGCTCTAGTTTGGGGAATGTGTGTGAAGCTCTCTGCACGTTTTGAATCCGATCAGCTCCTGGGCCTGAGCAGCTCCCTGTCCAGCGAAAGGAAGGCGCTGGGTGGGTGAAGACGGATGGGTTTCTCTGCCATGGGACGAACTTAACCTGTCCCTCTAAAATGGCAACTCTACTGAGCAGACTCAGTCTGCTCCCCTACTCAGTAGCTCCCCTACTCCCTCCCCAAGATGGAGCTAAGTATCCGTACCAGACTGTGGGCCTTCTTCAGGGAGAGTCCCCACCCACCTCCACTGCTTTCCTGGGCCACACAAGCCCCAATCCCAGCCTAGGCAGTGCCAGCCAACACTGCTTAGCATGGAGTGTTGGGAGGAAGGGAGGCTGGAGAGAGTGGGCTTCCATGGGACTCCCTGACCAGGAAGACTTCTTAAGTCCAGAGGCTGTAGAGATTCAAGATGGGGGAGGCCACAGTTCAACCAGGGTTTCACAGTAAACCTGCAAGGAAGTAAGTAAGTTAGGCCAGCCCTGGACCAGATCAGGGCCAATTCCTGAGGCCTAAACTGGGAAGCCAATTCCAGAGGGTCAGAGCAGAGGTACCAACGGAGTGAAGCTGAGAGGCAGATTTGTGCTGCACAGAGTTAACCCTGGAAAGAGCTCTCTGAAATTGACAGATGAGGCTCCCAAGAGCACCAAAGCATGATGCTGACTGCCTTGCTTGGGTGAGGGCAAAGGAAATGGGTGGGAAATGGCAGGCAGGTGACATTGGAGTCAGACCCTGAAACACAAGGGAGAAGTTGCAGAAGACAGGGATGAGTAATCAAGTGGGAGGACAAATAGGGGCAAATGCCCAGAGGTTAGCTGTTTCTGGGATGGGCACGTTGGGCCTTGTGGATAGAACACATGGTGTGAACAGGCCAAGGGTGACAGAACCAGGGCATGGGGTGGGTGTGTTGGAGTTGGAAGGTCTGTGTGTTCACCCAGATGAGAAACCAGACTTTATCCTGAAATTCATGGGGAGCTATGGATGTACTTGAAGCAGAGTAAGTGATGTGATCAAATTTGACAGATACAACATTTTTCCCCTCATGGTTGGAGGCTGGATTGGGGCATGAGAAGGTCTAAGACCTGAACACAAGGGACCAGCTGGAGGCCAGTGCAATGGTCTGAGTGTAGGCCCACGAGGTTGACAGAAAGCATCAGAGGTGGCAGAGAGACATAGTGGATCTACACTACTTGAAAGTCAGGATGAGGAAGACTGGGCTATCTTTTGGAAACTCCCCTCAGAGTTCCACTCACTTGCTTGAAGCATTCTAACAGCTCCTGATGGCTCTTAAAATCTAAACTCCTTCCAGTGGCCTATGAGGTCCAAGTGCCCTGATGCCTAGCCATTTCTCCAACTTCATTCTCCTCCCAGGCACACTATATGCAGCTTCTCTCAGTCCCCAGCTAGTAGCTCCATGCTCTGCCTTACTCTTGCCCATGCCACATGCTCCTCTCCACCTGGAACACCCCAGCGTGCCCTCACTTCCCGCCTCCCCCAGCCCAACAATGCCATGCACTGGGCTCCAGCCTCCTCACTGCTTGGGCCTCGGCTTTCTGGGAGGTACTCCACGATCCCCACCCCTCTTACAGACTCCTTCAACCTCTCAGACTGCTCTCATCTCAGCTCTTGGTAACCTGGACAGGGATTTTTCTGTCGGATGTGGGAAGGCAGGGAACACAATCATTTGTTCACCACAGTCTCTCAGCTCTGTGCCCAGCACTGGCTTGTAGTCAATGAACATTGGAGGGAGGAAGGAGAGAGGCATGTTGAGAATGATGCACGGCTGATGGGTGCTAACATTATTCCTGGAGACCGAGGATGGGTTTTATTTTGGGGGCTGGGGAGAGATGAGTTTAGATTAGACCCAGTTGAGCTGGAGTTATGGGAGGTCACTCCAGAGGCCATATTGAGTCAGCTGTCAAGTCTGTGGGCTTGGAGCTCCAGGAGCAGTTTGGACTGGCCCAGTCTCCTGTGAGCTGAGAGCTGAGGCTGTGGGAATGAATTTGAAACTTGATGTTTCTGATTCCTAAGTAAACAGCCAGCCAAGAACCAGTATGTTTTGAAACACTGGTAGCCAAGGAGGAGACAGGAAGAGGTGAAGGGAGGTGGTGGGAGGTGGCGCCCTCCCCTGGTGGGGTTGAGGGGATCCCACCTCTGGAAGCGCCCCAGCTGTTCCACAGTTCCTCCGGGAGAGAGGGCACTGGCTGGAGGGCCTGGCGTGGGAAGGAGGGCTGGACAGAATAAAGGTCCCCCTGGCCAATCTGTGCCCCACTCCTGACAGGTGCCCTGAGTTCTCCCTGGGTCCTTCCCCTGGTTAGAGCTTGTGGATCTTAGTTTGCTGTGGGTCCCCCATGTTCATTTACTCACCAACACCCCTTCTCCACCGCCTACCCGCTGTCCTCTGTAACTCAATGCTCTTGCTCCTTCCTTAGCTGGGCCTGGGAACCTTGCCAAACATTGTGCTTCCTGGCCTGAGGATGACTCAGGCTTCCCTCCCCAGCACCACCCCCAGCCCCTGAGCCATACCATAGGCCAAGCAGGGAGAAGAGCTGAGGGGACAGGCTGACTCAAGGAGCTGGATAGGCAGGCCCAGGCTCCTGTTCCTAGTGTCAGCCAAGTAGCATCCACCAGGGGCTGAGGGTACTGCAGACAAGGTGTCAAGGCTAGGAAGCAATGGGAGGCTTGGCAGGCTGGCATCAGCAGTCAGACATGATAGTACCCTAGGAACCAGCCTGTCAATAAGTACCTCTTCCATTGCAAGCTCAAACCCTGTTTGCAGCAGGCCAGACCTTCTCACTTATAGCCTGAGAGTTTTCCACTGAAAATGGAGGGGCCACTCAAGGGTTCTAGGGACCACAGACCTGACCTAAATTCCTGATGCCACCTCTTCTAGTGCTGGATAAGCAAGTCACTTTGCCTGAATAAGCCTCAGTTTGCTCATCTATACAATGGGGAGAAGAATACCCTCTTCCCAGGGCTGTTGGGAGGATTAAATGGAGGAACAAGTGGAAAGCACTCTGTAAACAGTCAAGGGCTGTAACAGGAAGGGTGTTATATTTATCTAGAGGGTTAGGATGGAGAAGAAGAAACAGGTGGCTCTCTGCTTTTCTGTCATCCGGGGGCACATTCCCCAGTCCTTTCCACTTGATACTATGGGATTCCTTGAGGCCTTGGCCCATGGAAGGTCAGGGCTCAGAACGGTGGTTGCATATTTTGCTGGAGGATCTTTGGCAAGTGACTTGACTTTTCTGCACTTTGGTGAGCTGTGTACAGAGGGGAAGAGAAAGGGAGAATTTCTCTTCTTACTCCTCTCCCAAACTCTCTCTCTCCCTGTGGCTGGTGTGATCAAAGGAGAGGTTCACACAGAGGTGAGGCCCAAAGGCCCAGCGTTCTTTCCCAGATGTGCTGGGTGCAGGAAGCGGTGGGGAGGCAGGGGGAGGGGAGGATGGGTGGAGGACAGAAGAAATGTGGACATGTGGAAGGCAGGGCCAGGGCTGGCCTGTGTATGTGATCAAAGGCACAGGGTGGGGTGGGGCAGGGGTGGGGGGTGAGTTCTTTGCATTGCTGAGGGTTTAGTGCTTTCTCTTGGTTGCTTGGATGCCTTGGTATTCTCCCCCTCCCCAGTGTTCACCACAGGCCTGTGCCTGTAGCCCCCACTCAGTCCTAGTGTGAGTGAAGGGCAGGCTGCTTACCTGGCCGCTAGCAAGCAGGTTGGCGGATCACTTGCTTGGCCAGCTTCCAGAACCCCACCAAGCTGACTGCCACCTTTCCTAACTGTTGTGTGTGTACCCATGGGCTACGAGCTTCCTGGACTCTCTGTTGGAGGACTGCCCTGCCAGCAAGTTGCCCGCAGCCCGACTATGTGATGCATCCCGCCGACCCACTGCCTGGCGCTTACCAGCCTCCAGCATGTGTGAGAAACGGCCTGTGCTGTGGGTGGCTCTGAGTCTCTTAGCCTCTTGGCTCAGGGCAGCAACCCCTGTGTGGTGGTGTGGGTGGATGCAAGCCCGTGTTCTAGGCCAGAGGAGGTAGAATTCAGCTCTGCAGCCCCTGCAGCCTCCTCCAAGGGCAGGAAGATGATAGTAGAAATATTGGCTTTGTTCTGGAGGACAGGAGGGAAGATCCAGGCCCTCTGGAGCCCACTCCAGTACCTCGGGGACGCTGACTGTAGACCCAGTCAGGAAATGTGCCTTCTAAACAATGCCTAGGCCAGCCTGTCACGAGCCCTACTTCCCATCCTTGGTGGGAGTCTTAGGGGAGACGCCTCTGAACCATTGTTCTCAGGGACAGCTCACCAGGGTCAGGTCCAGGCCAGGATGGTGTCTTGAGCCCCCACATCCTGGGATGAGGCACATGATGTCTCCTCAAGCCTTTGTTCTTGGCTGGGCAGACAGCCACTCAGGATGCCATGGTTTGCTGGGATGAAGGCTTAGGGTAGACAGTGCTCCTTTTTCTTTCCCTTGGGAAGAGTTTATGGGGGTACACTGAGGAAGGGAGCAGACACTCGATCATAGTGGAGTTGGAATCATACCACAAAATGGGAGAAAGCCCAACATGTGTGTAGCTGCCCTTTAGAGTTTCGGCTCTGTGTGGGTAGAGACTTTGCTTTATTTGGGGCTGTATCCTCAGAACCTAGAACAATGCCTGGCACATAGCAAGCATTCAAGAAATATCTATGACTGTATGAACCCCTCTGCTTTCCCATCTGGTGCTCTACCCACATGACTAAAGTCTGCCAAGTTGCAAAGTGCTCTGGACTCAGACAAACCTGGGTTCCAGTTTGGTCTACCTCACTTTCTAGCCAGATGACCTCAAGACTCAGTTTCCTTACCTGTAAAATGGAGATAGTTATTCTTATCTCTGAGTTGCTAGGAAGATTTTTTTTGAGATAACTTTTGGAGCTTTCCTGGCCCATAGTATGTGTTCCTTAAAGGTGAACCCTTACCCCTTATTCTCTCTGAGTCTTCTCTTGTCCGGGCTAAACAACCAGCAGCCTCAGGCATTCCTTATTATCTCCTTTTGAGCCCCACAACAGGCTCTGTCATGTGTGATGCTGTCTGTATCCCCATCTTACAGATATGGAAACTGAGGCTCAATTAGAGATATTCTGGTTACATAGTAAGTGCTAGAGGCAGACTTTGAATGCCATTCTATCTGGCTCTTGTCCTTTTTCTCTAATGCAACATTTGACTCTTAGCATTCACAATAGCATATACCTGACATTCTTAGCTGTGTAACCTCAGGCCCCTCACTACATTTCCATAATCCTCGGTTTCTTCAGCTGTCCAATGGGAATACTTATCCTGACTGCTGGGGCCTTGATGACAATCCAGGGCTGTTGGCCATATCAGCCATTCTTTGCCTGTCCCCTGCTTCTCTCCCAGTGATTGACAGACACTGAGACTCTGACCGCCATCCTCCCCAGGCATTTCTGGCAAAGGTGGCTGAGACTCCAGCCCTTTTGCTCTCTTTCCAGGAAACATATCTTGAATGCAAGTGAGTGCGAGGGACGTTATTAAGGGGATAACACTGGGTCAACTCTAGTTTATTAAAACAGCCGTAAATCATTTTTTAAGACTATTATTAGCAACAAATGACTTTCGCCACATTGTGCAACTGATTGTGACACACCAGTGGGTCATGGTCACGGGCCTCAGGGAGAATGGCTGGTGTTTCTGATAGGCTTTTTGTGAACACATATATGGAACTGCATTTGGCAATGCAAGTAATGATTAGTGTTGTTATAATAATTACCATTGTTCCTATCTTGGGAGACCATGTGGTACAAAGACTAAGACTATGGGTTCAGGAGCCAACTGATCAAGTTCAAAGACAGGCTCTGCCACTTTCTAGCTGTATGACATTGAGCAATTTGCTTAAATTCTCTGTGCCTCAATTTCCCCATCTAACAAATGGGAATAATAATAGAAGCATCTGCTTCCTAAGATTGTTTGAGGATCAAATGAGATCATGTAAATAAAGTGGTTAATACAGTGTTTAGTTGTTGACAAGGGTCAGCAAGCTACAACCTGCAGGTCACATCTGGCTCTCTGCTTGTTTTTATAAATAAAGTTTTATTGGAACCCAGCCAGGTTAATTTGTTGTCCATCATCTCTGGCTGCTTTTGTGCTACAAAAACAGAGTTGAGTAGTTGCAACAGAGGCTGTATTCCCTTGTTCAGTTGCTCAGTCATATCTGACTCTTTGCGACTCCATGGACTGCAGCATGCCAGGCTTCCCTGCCCTTCACCATCTCCCAGAGCTTGCTCAAACTCATGTCCATTGAGTTGGTGATGCCATCCAACCATCTTAACCTCTGTCGTCCCCTTTTGCTCCTGCCTTCAATCTTTCCCAACTTCAGTGTCTTTTCTAATGAGTTGGCTCTTCTCATCAGGTAGCCAAAGTATTGGAGCTTCAGCTTCGGCATCAGTCCTTCCAATGAATACTCAGGGTTGATTTCCTTTAGGATTTACTGGGTTGATCTCCTTGCAGTCCAAGGGACTCTCAAGAGTCTTCTCCAACACCACAGTTCAAAAGCATCAATTCTTTGGTGTTCAGCTTTCTTTATAGTCCAACTCTCACATCCATACATGACCACTGGAAAAACCATAGCCTTGACTAGATGGACCTTTGTTGGCAAAGTAATGTCTCTGCTTTTCAATATGCTGTCTAAGTTTGTCAAAGCTTTTCTTCCAAGGAGCAAGCGTCTTTTAATTTCATGGCTGCAGTCGCTATCTGCAGTGATTTGGGAGCCCCCAAAAATAGTCTCTCACTGTTTCCATTGTTTCCCCATTTATTTGCCATGAAGTGATGGGACCAGATGCCATGATCTTCATTTTTTGAATATTGAACTTTAAACCAGCTTTTCCACTGTTCTCTTTCACCTTCATCAAGAGGCACTTTAGTTCCTCTTCACTTTCTGCCATAAGGGTGGTGTCATCTGCATATCTGAGGTTATTGCTATTTCTCCCAGCAATCTTGATTCCAGTTTGTGCTTTGTCCAGCCTGGCATTTCACATGATGTACTCTGCAAAGAAGTTAAATAAGCAGGGTGACAATATACAGCCTTGATGGACTCCTTTCTCAATTTTGAACCAGTCTGTTGCTCCATGTCTGGTTCTAACTGTTGCTTCTTGACCTGCATACAGGAGGTGTCAGGAGGCAGGCAAGGTGGTCTGGTATTCCCATCTCTTCCCTGGTCTCTTACAGAAAATATCTGCCAACCTCTATGCCAGTTCATGGAGGAATTGCTCACTAAATGTGGGCTGTTATTATTTCATTGTATTTAATTCTTCTGAAAGCCCATTCATTGTAAAAAAAAAAAAAAGAAGAAGAAGAAGCAGGGGTACAAGTGTAGAGAAGGAGTCTAAGGCAAGGATGGTACAGGATTGAGTGTGGAATCCAAGCCCACTGACTTCCCGTCCAGGGAATTTCTAGTACATGACATTAACCTGAGATCCCCCATGCTTGGAGTCCTTGGGCTCAATGTTCTTCCTTTAGGACATGGAAGGAACTGGCCTAGTTCCCAGGCCAAGTGATGCCAGTTACGAAGCCCAGGGGTATTGCTCTCTCCCTGTGTCAGAGGCTCTGCCAGGTCAGCTGGCACAGAGCAGCTTTTTTGCCTCCTACAAGTCCATCAGGATCCTTCTGTGGCTTGCTATACTTGGGTCCATTGCCCTTATAGGCCAGGCTGGGCTTGGCAGCCTTTCTTGGTGATTAATGTTTCTGTCCCACTCTCAGAACTCTTATCTGCTTGCTGGCCTTGCCCTTGCTCTCGTAATGGGTTAGTTTAGGCCATTTACATTTCCTTTGGTCTGCTTTCCTGTCCAACAGCAACTATGACATAATTATGTTGCTCTCCCTTATCCTTAATCCTCTCAAGCTGCCTTGTTATCTTTAATTTCCTGTCCACTTCCCTTACTGGGGAGCTAAGTAGAGCAAACTCGGGTCCAAAGTGGTGGGATAGCATGAGAAAGCTGATAGATGTTCACCCAGGGTCCCTGGAGCCCAGAGAGGTAGCTTGGGCTCCAGAGCCTGTGAAGGCCAGCAGGACATAGTGCTTCCCAGTGTGGACCACCTTTGTTAACAAGCATAAATCATTGGTGGCACAGGGATGGAAGACCTCTGAGGTCCTTTCCTCCTAGCTTGCATGGTCTAGGAGTCTTGAGATGTCATTTTGATGGTTTCAGTAGTCTTTAGCCTGTCCACCTCCCCTTGGTACGTATGTTACACACTATTCCTGTCTCCTCTGTCTGTCTTGGGTCTCAGGGCTCCAGGAGTAGCAGACCCAGGACTAATTCTAGATAGAGTGAGCTTGAGTATGTGTATATGTGAATGTGTATGTACATAACACTGTATATGCAGACTCATGCATGCTCCTGGGACCAAGGACTCCTTTTGACATGGGGTCTGGCATATGGTAAGCACTCAGGACTGCTCCTTTTCTTCCTCTCTTGGGTGACTACTGCCCAGTGCTTGACACTGGGCAGAGCTAGCTGGGTGGGCACACAGTAGATAGTCAGTCAGTGTTTATCACATAAGTAGATTGAATAGGCGTGTTCTTCCTGGGGGTGGGTTCTGTGTATATGTGTGTACTTTATGAAATGTGTGCACTTTGAGTGTGGTGTGGTGTGCTCTGTGACCATGTGTACTATATGTATTTAGCATGTGAGCAAGAGTTTATAGTGTGCCGGTGTGTATGTCTACACAAGAGTGGGTGCAGGCAGAGTGCAGTAATTTGGAGTTCAAGGCACAAAGTCTGAAGTTAGTTTCACCTGCATTGGAATCCCAGCTCTGTACTTTTCACATGTGGTATATGGGTCCCTGAATTTATAAGTCCCAGTTTCCTCATCTGTAGAAAGAGGGGGTACACATGCCAAACTCACAGGGACATAGAGAACAGGAAATGTGCTAATGTAGGCAAAAGTCCTAGCATATGACCTGGCCCATGGTGAGTGTACAAAAGATGATAACTGCTGCTGCTGATAATTGGTATGTGGAGAGCTTGGCTGTCAGGGGCATCTATGGCATGCAGGGAGTGTGAGCATGTGCATGTACATGCCTGTATGAGGCCAAGTGTGTGAAGCAAGACCTGATGGGAGAGGCTGGAGGTATTGGGCAGACTCAGGGGATGCCCCCCTCACCCCAGAGGGAAGCAGGAGAAAAGATCACATGCACAGAGAGAAACCTGGACTTGGGTGAATGGCACTGATAACTTAAGAAGCCTCTTCCCCTCTCAACAGCAGGATTCACGGCATGAGAGTGGGAATGGACAGTTTAGCTTGAGATTCAGAAAACAGTCCTCAACGGGGCTATTTATTGGCTTAAGAAATGGTCTCTCCCAGGATGCTATCTGATTCTCACCCAGTGCATTTCAAAGCCCTGTTTGCCCAAGAGAGGGGAGGAGAGAGCTGGGAAGTTAGAGAAGAGACAGCAGGGAGCCAGGGAGCAGATGCTGGGTGGCAGGCTGGAGGGTAGACTGGGAATGGCGGAAGGTGTGCAGGCGGTGCTGGGAGAAGGCAATGAGAGAGGGGGGGTCTTAGAAGGAGGGAGAGAACAGGAGCCTCTAGAAGGGAGAGGAGAGAAGAAGAAAGCAGTGGCACTGGAAGAGCCACCTCCTCCCTCTTTTGGGGTCTAGTGGAATCTCTTTTAGGCTGGGTATAGCAGCTTCTCTGACTCATAAAGGCTGGTCCTAGGGCCAATCCATGATCAAGTAACTGCATTTGCTGTTGAGAACATGAAAGGTGACCCAAACTCCAGAGTGATCCAGGGACACCTGGATATGTGGAAGAGGTATCCTTCAGCCAAGGATTGAGTCTAACAGCCAACCACTCTATGCCTCCCTAACATCCCTCCACGGCATTTTCAGTCTACCCCTGTGCCCTGTACTTTGGCTTCTGTCTTTCAGGGTACCATCTCTCCTGGTCTGGCCCTGGTCACTCTTGAGGCTCAGCTGGGGCTGATTTGCCGTGTACTCTGGGAGTTGGTGTCTGGCTGCCCTTACCATCTGCTACTATAGGTCTGAAGTCTTGTCCTGTTTCCCTGCACTCTCCAGGATAGACCTGTATCCCTGAATGGGGACGCTTCCCTGGCCACAGTTAAGATGGACATCTGAGGATTTCAAAATTTCCACACTTTTGTCTCTATCCTTATCCTCTTTACTTTCAACCTGAGTACCTACCAGTTGTCTATGGGTCCCTGAATGCATGAACCAAAATATATTTCATTAATGATAAAAATGGTGGTGGTGGTGGTGATCATAATATTACTGCCAATGAATATAGTGAGCATGTCAACGGTGATGTTAATAGCGTTGGTGGTGATGGTAGGGATGAAGGTAAAGATGAGGAGGACAATAGAGGTGGTAATGATAGAAGCGATGATGGTAATGGCACATGTGGTAATGGCAATGGTGTTAACTTGGTCATGGTGATAAAGGCAGTGATAATGATGAAGGTGGTAATGTTACAGATATACATGGTGACGAGGAAGAGGAATGAGGGTGGTGATGATGATTGAAGTGGTGATGTTACTGATGATGATGGAAGTGGAGATAGTAATATGGAGAGAGTGATGGTGGTGGGGAAGGTGATGGGGATGGGATGGTGATTGATGGAAGAATTAGTGATGTTGA
This sequence comes from Bubalus kerabau, assembly GCF_029407905.1. Classification (NCBI taxonomy): domain Eukaryota; kingdom Metazoa; phylum Chordata; class Mammalia; order Artiodactyla; family Bovidae; genus Bubalus; species Bubalus kerabau. The sequence goes on along the minus strand of NC_073647.1, from coordinate 96,487,409 downwards.
GACTTATTGTGGAGGCTGTGGTGATGAAGATGGTAACGGAGGTGATGGAGAGGATGGTGATGTTGATGGTTGTGATAGCAATAAACATGGCCATGGGGGTGGAGATGGTGCTGGCAGTGGTGATGGCGATGAAGATTGGAGCAACTGACGATGATGATGGTGATGGCAATTATGATAGCCAAGATCCTATAGGACTTCTCACAAGGTCTAATGTTTTCTATATTGTTTTGGACTTTTCTTTCAATACCTCTATCTGGGCTTTACTTTATTTTCCATCCTTTACTATTTCTGGGGAATTTGAAAATTGGGCTAACCAATAAAGATACTGTGCAGCTGTTGGTTTTCAGAAGAGTAGCTGGGTCCTCTGGTCTTATTTGTTGTCGGGAGTGTTCAGGCAGTGACTTTCCCTATTTCCATTAAATTCAAAACAGCAAAGACCTGGCATCATGGGCTGAAGTTAGGTATTATGAAGAGCATCCTAACAGGGAGGAATGCCATGCTGAAAAGTTACCCCAGGAAGCCTATGAAGTATCCTAACTTTAAAATGGCACAAAACAAAAGAGAGAGAGAGCCCCATTGGTCTACATGAATCATGCCTAAAGGCAGGGAGATGGACACAATGATCTCTGTAGGTCAGAACCAACTGCAGGAGTCTGATTCTTTGCCTTGCTAGGTGGGAATGGAGGTGGATTTGTCTACAGAATTCTGGAGTTCCATCTCTGATGCAAATGGTGAGGAGATGAGGAGGTTTGGGGAAGGAAGAGGCAATGCAATCCAGTGGTTTAGAGAAATGTCAGCATTCTCATCCAGATTCTTTGTGGTTCTGAGTGGGAGGTGACCCAGGATGTGGGCCTCTGTGGCACTGCCTCCAGCCCTGCATCTGCCAAGAGGCTGTCCTTCAGGACAGTCGCTCCCATCCCCCAGCCAGGCAGTGGTAAGAATGAGGGAGAGGAAGGCAAGAGGGAGGGACAATGCTCACAGTTCCCAGGAGGAATCTTCTTTCTCCCACAGACTCTTGGAGTTCTTACCTCCTCTGCAGTTTTCCTTTTCCCTCCCTCCTCTCAGTTCCCTGATTTCTTAAGGCAACTCACTGAAGCCCATCAGGGATAAGCTTTCCTGTAGCAACTAGATGGGAGAAGGCAATGACAACCCACTCCAGTGTTCTTGCCTGGAGAATCCCAGGGATGGCGGAGCCTGGTGGGCTGCCATCTATGGGGTTGCAGAGTCAGACACGACTGAAGCGAGAAGCGACTTAGCAGCAGCAGCAGCAGCTAGATGGGCACTGAAGCAATGATCAATGCCAAGGGAAGAGGGTGCAGAATGTTGCCCAAATAGCATGGGCTTTAGAATCAGAACCAGGGCAAAGTCCTAACTTGATTACTTAATCATTGTGTGACTTTAGACCTCATGGTGCCACTCTCTGAGCTCTACTATAAAATGAAGACCAATCTCCCAGAGTTTTAAAAGGATTAAATGAGATAATGTATAGCAGGTACCTAATATTCTACTTGATACCTAGTAGATGTCCAAGAAGCATCTGCTTTCTTTCCCTGTTCTCTCATCACTTTCGGAAGGAGAGAGAGTAGTCATGGCCTAATCCACTTCCAGGCTCCTTGGCCATGGACATTTCCCACCTGGTTCTGCCATCTGAGCCTCCCCCTCACATTCCCCATGAGACCAGGAAAGTCTACAGAAGGTTAAAGGGAAAGACACCCCTTCCAGCCTGGGTGCCAAGTTTGGAGTTAGAAGACTTGCTAGTGGTATGACTTTGATCATTGCTTAACTTCTCTGGGCCTCAGTTTCCTCATCTGAAAATAAGGCTAATAACTCCTGCTCTGCCGGCCTCACAGGGTTGTAATGAGACTCAAATGAGATCATGCTTTGGGAAATGCAAAGTGCTGGATACATGTAGGGGTTATAGCTTAGTCTGGGATGGGGAGAGGGAAGGATTAGTCACTAGAAACTGGATTAGTGCCCAACTCAGAGGGTTTTTTTTCCCCTTGGGGATACCAAGGCGAAAGTATTCAGGGGTTCAAGGGTGACTAATATAGAATTGGAGTCTAGCCAGGAGGCCATCCATGTTCAACTTGGGTGGAGTGGCACAGGGGACATTCATTTATGTCCTCTACATATGTCACAGGTAAATATGTCAGTTATGAGGTTTAAGTCAACTGCCTGGGGACTTCTTGAGCCAGATGACAATCCCAAAGAGCCAAAGGCCTCCCTCCATCTCATCCTCCCACCCTCCGGTTTTACTGAGGTCAGAACTTGGCCAGTGTCTGAAATTAGCCAGTCCTTCCCCGCCTGCCATGGGGAACCGTGGGACAGACCTTCTGGGTGACCTGGAGTCAGAGTAGGGTTTTGGTTGAGCTGAGAGTTCTGATGGGGTGCAGCTGTTTGCGGTGCCCTCAGTCTACATGACCATGTGCCCAGTGTTGGTGTCCTGACAGCCCTCACCAGTGGTCTTCTTTCTCCCATGCCTACTTCCCCTTTCCTTCCCTGATCAACAGCCCACTCTTCTTTCTCTCCATAATGGCCAACTCCTTCACATTTTCAGCTCTCATCAGTGGGTCCGCTTCTTCCTGACCAATGTCTAATTCTCCATTCCCACTTCTGGGCAGCAAGGGTACCCATGCCTACTGAATGTTCCAGGCTGGTGATATGGCTTCCAAGTACATTTCTCTATCCTTTATTCCTTGTGTAGCAGGTTCCCAGCCTCTCACTCCTCTTTGAAAGCCTCATTTCCACGCGCCTATACTAGCCTCTGGCTCTGACTCCTCCTGCATCTTTTCTCAACTCCTGCCTCTAACTTCCCTGAGGGCAAGCCAGAGGCTCTCCTCCCAGCCCACCTCCTCTCCATTCATCCTCCTTTCTTTCTACCACAGCATCTCCTCTCACTTCCTGACTCTGCTTCTATCTCAGGCTCCTGCTGCTGTGGATGCATTCTTGTGCTGCTCCCGCCACAAGCAGCCTGACCTCAGGACGCCCCCTCACTCCAAGTCAGCTCGGGTCCTGCCTAGCCGCCACCCACAAAGCTCAGTCTGGTTGGCCCCTCCCTGTGGGCATCCCACAGCAGCTAGCTGCTGCCTGAAGTTCATTGGTGGGGACCACATGCCAGTCACCCCTGGAAGCGGAGTTCAAACATGGACCTCCTAGCCTGTGTTTAGTCAGCTGAGGCCAAATCCACAGCCATCTAGGAAATGGCTCCCACCAGCTCAGCTCTATTCTGGAACCAGAGTCCTAAGGCAGGCCTGGCATGGCCCAGCAGCCAAGACATAGAGACGGAGGGAGGGTGAAGGGAGGAAAGCTTTTTTTCTCTTTTCAGTGTGTTTGTGTGTGTGTGTGTGGTGAGTGGGGGTGGTGGTGATATATGTGTTGTGTCAATGTTGTCGGAAACTGCTGGGTGCCACAAGGGTGTTTGTTGGTCTGTCACTGTGCCGCACAAGCACCCAGCACTGACCCTGTGTGTTGTGTGCCAAAGGTTGGAGGGCTGCCATGCTGTGGGTATGGTGGGTGAGTCAGGTGACGTTATGTCCGGTGCCTGCTCATGCTGTGGCTGAAATGCATGCTGGCCCAGTGGTCTGGGGGATGCTTTGATGGGCGTGTTGTCTCACTAAGATGGGGTTGCTGTGGGGGGTTGCCCCACACTTGGCTGCTTCAGGACCTGGGTGTCATAGTGCTGATATGTAGGGGGGATATGCTGTGTGTTACTAGGTGTATGTGTCTGCTGGGAGGCTGTGACCCTTGTGGTGTGAGATTCATGAACCTCAAACCCAGCTCCCAGTGCCTGTAGCTCAGACCCGGGAGTCTCCAATTTCAGGTGAATTGGGGCCAAATTCTTGTATAAGTTGTCCTGCTTCCCACCCCACCCCCACCCTGCAGGTCAGGTCATCCTTCAGTTCCTGTGGTTTGGTCCAAACCATCAACTGAAGTTCCCTGAATACTCGACTTCTGATGACTGGAGTGGGAGGAGTTAGAGGAGAAGCTGTGGGCAGAGAAGGAGGGGGAGAGGAAGGAGGGGAGAAGCAGGAGGAAAAATGAGGTAAAAAGAGAAAGAGGGGAAGAAGGAAGAGAAGGAAGAGGAGGAGGAATAAGAGCAGAGGAAGGGTGGGGCATAGAAAGCCAATCAGAGGGCTTGCCTTAGCCCTGTAACACTCTTTTAGGCCCTGGAGATGCAGTAAATCCAAGTGAGGTCGGCACTCAGAAGACCAAGTTCATGGGGTGGTGGGAAAGTGAATCAGGTAGACCTGGTTTAATCTGGGGGAGCAGAAAAGATGTTCAAGAGGAAGAGATGTTTTGGGCTGATGTCTGAAGGTGTGATGTATGAAATCTGCTGTGGGTTTCTGATTCCGGCACTTGGGAACATTTCCACTTACTTTCTTGGTTACCCAGGCTCAGCTGAGGGTGTTATCTTTGGATGATTCTTCTTTCCCCACATCCAATCAAGTTGGCAGACATTTCAATGGCTCCTGTGTTTAACCGTTCACTTGACAAATAGTCATGGAGCCTGGACTCTGCTAGGCTTGGTGCCTGGCCCCAGGAAGCCAGCCATGAGAAAGCAGGAGGAATTTCTTGCCCACATGGGTCTCATCCTCTTGGTGCTGCCCTTTCTGCCACTGCTCTGCATCAGGCCTCTGGGCAGGACTCTGGTAGCCTCTTTACTTCTCCCCCATCTCTAGGCTTACCCATCTGGCCCATGTCCTCACTGCAGTCAAGGGAGCTTGAAAAAGCTGTGTTCACTCACTCAAGAAAATTCATTGTGGTCCTACTGCATGCAAGGTAGTTTTAGATACCTGGCATATATTAGTGAAGAAAACCAAGTTCCCTCACAGAGCTAACAGTGGAGCAGGAGATGAATGATAAGCACTAATATAATAAGTAAATTATATGGCATGTTAGAAACTGGTACATATTTTGGAAAAATCAAAGTAGAAAAGAACTAAGGATTGGGGATACTAGAGTGAGGGGCAAGATGCAAAATGACTTAAGATGGTCACAGTAGGTCTCATCAAGAAGGTGTTATTTGAGCAAAGACTTCAAGGCAATAGGAGAATTAGCCATCTAGCTATCTGGGTGAAGATCCTTCTGGATAGAGGGAACAGTCCGTGCAAAGGCTATGAGGTGGGAGCGTGCCTAGTATGGTTTGGGAACAGCCAGGATACTAGTATGGCTGAAGTCCAGTGAATGAGGGGCTAGAGATACTGAGGTCAGATTGCCTGAGGTTTGGAGACCAGTGTAGGGATAATAGCTTTTACTCTGAACGAGATAGAAAGACTTGGGAGGATCTCAAGCTCTGTTGTAAGGGGATCTCATGGGCTTCTTGGTGGGGGAATGTGGAAGGTACATGGGCATAGGCAGGAACCAGTCAGGAGGTTGCCACAGTGATCCATGCAAACTCAAATAGATCAAATGGCATGGATGGGTTTTGTGTGCTCTAAAAGTCTAGGCAGGTAGGCAGGGGCCATGGAGGTGTCATCATTTCTGGCAAGCAGAATGGCCAGACAGGCAGGCGGACCTAAGCTGGCCACTGACCACATGCAGGGTCACAGGAAGTCCTAAGATGTGCATAGAGCCCTTTCTGTTCAGGCCAAGCCTCTAAACCCACCCCCATTCCCAAATACAACCAGTGATGCTGGGCCAGATGCAGGCTGAACATACACACTCATCCTAGAGCTTATAGAGCCCTTGCTAAGCCACTGTCTTATTTCTTTCTCCTGCAGTGCTATGCAATATATGTTCTCATCCCCATTTCACAACAACAGAAATAGTTGCAACTCACATGGTGCTTGCTATAACACAGGCACTTATTCTCAGAGCTTTACATGCATCATTTGACCCTCACTATCATCCACTAGGTAGATACTGTTATCATCTCCTTATATCGATACATGTAATGAAACTGAGGCACAGAGAGGTTAAATAACTTGCCCAAAATTACACAGTTGATAACAGACAGAGCCAGCATTTAAACTGAAGCATTCTGGCTCCAGATTTTGTGCTCTTAACCCCTATGCTGATAGGAAAACAAAACCCAGAGACAGGAGTGACTTCCCAAAGTTACACAGCAAGTTTGTGGTGAAGTTCATATTTGCGCCAACACATCTGACTCACAGCCCAGCAATTCCTCCAACATGTCGCACATTTCCCCAGCTTTCCACCCTAGCACTCCAAGATCACACAGGCTCTGAGGGTAGGCTATTGTCTTTAGACTTTATCTTCATTTTAAAAAAATGTTCTTTTGCTTCTTCCGCTCCCGCACTTGCATGTTTCCAAGTAGAAACTTGATGCTTTCACACAAGCCCATGCCCTGAATGGCAGAGGCCAGGAAGGGAGGTTGAGCTGCCGACAAGTGGGTGGCATTTGCTGGAGGCATTTTTCCATTCAGTAAGTGTCTTCATCCCCCAAAGACTAAAGGAGAGATCTGAGTGAGGAGTGTTGTGGGCTGGACTGGAACAATCCCTCCCAAGCCTCCCCAAAAGGTACACACATGTTTGTGGTTGTTCATACATATGTGCGCCTGTGTTCTCACACATATGTCTGAACGAACAAGGTGTGGGGGGAGCAGTGTGTATAGGAGCTTCTGTATGTGTCTGGGCTTGTTTGTATTTATTGATGTCTGTGTGTGTAAAACTGCGGTGGGGTGGGGGAGTGAGTACATGTGAGCTTGCATGTGCCTGGTGCATGATGGGAGTGGGCTGGGTGTGTTCATGTGTCTATGTGTGGTGATGGGCATGTGAGGTTATGAAATGTGAGCTAACCTCTGGGCCCTTCTGATCTGGCTGATCTCAGCCTGCCCTGGCCATGTCAAACACATCTGTCAGCCCAGTTCTGTAGCCCACATCAGAGATTGCCTGCCTCTCGGCTGCAGCTTCAGTCTTCTTTTCACTCCTGCCCAGCTCACAGCCTCTCTCTCAAGATCACTGTAAGAGAGGTAAGCACACACTAACCCAGGATCCTGAGACTCAGCACGATGGTATTCCTGGAGGCCTGGGATCAGGCAGGGGCTGCCTCCATCGAAACAGGAAGGACTATTCATTTGGAAGCACTCTGACAACTCTACTTTCCCCATGGCACAGATGGGGACTGTATCTGTCAAAATGTAGTCAGGAAAACAGAAACCATCCTAGGTCTTTCAACAGAGGAAGTTTCATCCGGGGGTTTAATCCAGGTGGCACAGACTCAGGAGTCAGACAGGCTGATTTTCGGTCTTGGCTCTGCTGTTTATTTGCTGTTTGACTTGAGTAAGTTACTTAACCTCTCTTGCTTCTGTCCTCATCTGTAAGCTAGAGATGAAAATAGTGCTATGTAGCTCACAGGCTCGTGGGGAGGATAAAATGAGCCAATGTATGTAAAAGTGTTCAGAGCAGTGCCTGGCACAGAGTGCTGCATAAGTGCAAGTTGTTGATGGCAGCTGAGGAGTTGAGATGAATTTCTAGGTGTCTAGGATTTGCTCCACTTTAGGAGGGCACTTTCCTCTCTGTGGATCTCTGTCTGTCCCAGCATCTAGTCAGGAAATTCTTACACACTGCCAACATAGTGGCAGAATCAGGCAGTCGGCAGCACTTGGCTGCTTAGCTCTGAGCTGGGGCCTCACGCCCTCTTTTACCCATAGTGCTCTTCATCAGCTTCCAGATACGCACACACATCTGGATGAACATCAGAGGCTCAACCCACTCCAGGCATGGCCCCAACCCTGTAATCCCAACACCTTGGAACATCCCCACACACCTGCACAGCTCATGATTCACAAAGGACTCACCAGCCATTAGCTCATTTGGCAGGCATGACAATCCTGGGAGATGAAGATTTTTAACCTTCCCCTGCTCCCCGACAGTTGAAAGCTGAGTCTGAGAGGTTGAGCAACTTGCCCAGGGACACACAGCTAGTACATGGCAGAACCAGGGTGTGAACTCACAGCTGTGTGACTCCAGGCCCACATTCAAAGCCAGTCTAAGTCATAACCTCTGAGGGTCTGTAGACATGGTCTCCCCCACAGCAACCTAAACCCCTTGAGACTTCTGTGTCTGTCAATCAGTGTCCAGCAGTGCCTGGAAGAGAGTTCCGTGCCTGATGAGGTACATCCCACAGGCCAAACTCAGCCTAGAAATAGGTTTGGTTTAGCTTGTAGAGTATTTCTAGGAAGTTTAAGATCAGTAATCAAGATTGCAAAATGGGATTATTTTGTATAAAAATCCTACTTTCTTCTCCTCTCTAAAAATTTAGGAGCCCTGGGCTTGCATTCAAACATGGAAACAAGTGAGGAGCTGCTGCTCTAGGAGATGGGGCACATGTCTTCCATTTTACCCCAAACTTGAGCACTCCCTGCTGGAGCCCCAGCTTCCATTCCTCAACCTGCTTGTACCAGGCTTCCCTGTAACTTGGCCTGAATGGGCATATGGGCCAGTGCCTCCTGGGGCAGAGTGTGAGCCCAAGGGAAGGGCTGGGACCAAAGTGGCCGTCTACCCACATGACCTATCCAATATTAGCTATGTATTCATCTGCCCCCTGGCCTGTTCACCCAGGCCTCTCTCTCTTTCAACCCCATCTAGCAGAGGACTACAGGAGGACAGACAGGTTTTTGCTCATAATTCAAGGGCTTTAGGATGGTAGCAGATAGGGACATTTCTTCTGGCCAGAGTGAAATCAGGGGAAGCTTTCAGGGTGAGGCTGCATTTGAACCTGAAAGGATACACAGGCTTTTGGATGAATAGAGATGGTAGCAGAAGGGAGGGTAGAGTTAGCAGCAGGAGCAACAAGGCAAGGAGGGAACAATGTCTATGTTGTATGCTGATATGCTTGAATGGTTGAGTATGACTGGATCTTGGGGTGACGGAGGGGAGTAGGGGAAGAGGGAACGGGAACTAACATTTGCTGGCCCCTCATCTCTGGGCATCCTAGTCCCAGCCTGGCACCCTGTGAGGGACATGCCTGTAGTAAGCCACGTAATTCTTACAGTGATCTTGTGAACCCGAGACTACAGAGACAATCATTTTAAATGAGTGAATTGAGGTTCAGAGGTTGGGCCATTTGCCCCAAACCACACAACTAGTGGAAGAGCTAGAAATTTATCCCAGGTCCATATTGGAAGACAGCAATCTGGGGAGCCAGAGAAGGCTTTGAGCAGGCAAGTGGCCTGGTGTGTCATGCTATCTGGTATACAAGCAGGTGGCCCAGGGGATATGGGTGGGGAATCCCAGTGTGTCTCCTGCCTCCTCCCCCCACCTTCCACAGCTTACACTCACCAAGCCCATTGATCCCACCTTCTAAATAGCTCTGCAACCACACTGCCTTGCCTTTAATCCAGGCCCCCATTCCTCTCATTTGGATCATGGCAGGAATCTTCCACTTTAGTCTCCCCACTCACATTCTTTCTCTCTTCTCATCCACTCTCTGGCCACAGCCAGAGTGAACTTCCAAAAGGTCAGAGCTGACTGTGTCACCCCCACCCCACACTTACAGCCACTCATTTGCTGGAAACTCTCCAAACAACTCCCTGTTGTCTGAGGGTCTGTTTGTTCATCAGCTTCTGCCTCTGTCTGGACTGTCCTTTCACTCCTCCATGCCTTTCAGTGCCAGCTGTACTCATTACATACCCTAGGACTCAGCTCAGGTGCTACTTTCTCCTGGAAGCTTGTCCTGAGTTCTCTCTTTCTTCCATAGCTGGATTAGGCAGCCCTGCCCTGGATTCTCAGAGCTCCCTGGGCTCACCTCCATCACGGTCATTTCCTGTGCACCCTGCAATAACATCCCCTTCTTTCATAGTCTCTTTCAAGACCAGGCTTCCTCCCTGGCAGAATTGAGGGGCCGGTAGGGTACAGTGGTTAAGAGCATGAACTCTGGACTCAGAATGCCTGACTTTGAACACTGGAACTGTCATGTAGTAGATGTGGGCACTTGACTAAGTCCCTTTGCCATTCTATACTTCAGTTTCCTTCTGTAAAAATGCAGATCATAATACCTTCAATCTAGTTTTTACGAGAAAGAAAGGGGAGAGTCCACATAAAGCACTTAGAACAGTGCCCAGCTTACAATAAGTGCTCAATAAACGCGGCTATTAGTACTCATTTCTGTAGCCCCAGGGCTTGGCATGGAGTAGAAGTTTGGTGGCTTGATGGGGGGTCTGGAGTACCATGGGTCAGAGGAGACTGGTCTTCTTAGAGGGCGGTCTCACTGGAAGATGAGCTCCTTGCTAAGTGTCTGGAAAGGGGTTTGGGGGGGCAGATGTGCCCCCCCCCGAGGGAGCAACTTCAGAGCTAATGGCTGCTGCATGTGGCAGCTCCTATCTGCTCCAGTCGCCAGCCTCCCCCACCAATGTGGTTCTAATAGTCAGCTGACACCTCATTAGCCTAAGTCCAGGCCCAATTCTGCTGCTGCGCAGTGAGTGAGCAAGCCACTGGGGGGCCAGAGGCTCGTTAGGGCCAGGCCCTCATCAGGGCCAGAAGGCCTACAACCGCTCAGAGCCCAGTCAGTGTGTTTCCAATCAGCAATTAGTCTTTAATTAATGGGGCTGCAAAATGATTGTTTTCCCATCTGAATGGCGGAGTGGGCAGGGAGCTGGCAGGAATGGCCATATGGGGAGTGTTAGGCTGGAGTTACAAGAGGAGACATAAAGAAAGGAACCAAACAACCCAATTTGGGCCCAAATCATGGCCCTGGGCAAGCTGAATGGCACCCAGCCCAGTGGCAAATGAAAGACAGGCCTGGGCTCCTTGTGGCACCTGCTCTTGCCCAGGCTCCAGCATCCCCAGTGGCTCTGGGGATGAGAGGATATCCTGTGGAGCCTCAGTTTCTCCAGATGCACCATGAGAGGTTAACTGGTGGTTCTCCTGCTGCTAAGTCGCTTCAGTCGTGTCCGACTCTGTGCGACCCCATAGACGGCAGCCCACCAGGCTCCACCATCCCTGGGATTCTTCTCCAGGCAAGAACACTGGAGTGGGTTGCCATTTCCTTCTCCAATGCATGAAACTGAAAAGTGAAAGTGAAGTTTCTCAGTCATGTCTGACTCCTAGCGACCCCATGCACCACAAGCCCACCAGGCTCCTCCGTCCATGGGATTTTCCAGGCAAGAGTACTGGAGTGGGGTGCCATTGCCTTCTCCAGGGGCCCTCATAGCTCTGGGGCACTGACAGAATTGCCCATGTCACACATCGCTTAGTGGGAAAGCTGGTTCTCCCTGCCTGACATCCCATCCAGGCCTCATCTCTAAAATGATCATCACCATTTCTACCTCTTAGGGTCATTGGGGTGGAAAGGAATTCTGTAACCTGAGAAGTACTGTGCTGGGCTCCTGGGGCTTGGGACTGGGAAATCATCTATCAGCTTCTGGGAGTTCCTGTCCTGAGTGCCTCTAAGCCCGGTTCTCATACCCTTAGTCCCACCAGCCAGAGGACGAAGAGTCAATGAGGATGAAAGCCACTGTATGCATTGAGCAGCTGCTGAGTTTGTCCACTGTGCTATCCCATTGAGGTTTTGCTATAGGCCTCCTAGGCAGGGATTTTTTTTTTTTAATTGGAGGAAAATTGCTTTACAATGTTGTGTTGGTTTATGCCTTACAACAATGTGAGGGATTGATTTTATTGCCCCCAGTTTACAGAAGAGGAACCTCGGCTACTGGGCAATTTACTGAGTGAGCACTGAAACCAAAGAGGCCCCACTTTGGAGCCCAAATACTTAACTACCAAATTAGGGGGCAGCGTTTTTTTGGGGGGTGCCATCTTGGGTGACAGTTTGACACCCTTACACAACATCTAGAACCACAGGCAAAGGACATCAGCTTTGGCCAAACCATTAGTGATAAACTTATTCAGCCCTCCCATGGTGTGCATGAGGAAACAGATCCAGAAAAGGTAGAGATGTGTCCAGGATCATCCTGTAGACTCTTGACAGTTACAGGCTTGAGATCCAGCTTACTAACTCCTAGGTCTGTTCAATGGGAGCAGACTCCCATCCCCTGGGGCTTCTTCCTCTCCTTCATCCCTGCCAGCCTGTTGATTCTGGCTCCTAGATACACTGCTCATTCATCAGCGCCTCCTCATTCCCTCTGTGCCTTCCTTGGGGTCAAGTCTTCTCCTACTCTCCCCATCCAGAGCAGCTGCCTCAGCCCCCTCAATGGCTTCCAGATGAATCTTCCAAATGTACACCTCGGATCCTATTGCACACTTGCTCAGAAAGCCTCAGTGACTCCCTACAGCCTGCTGAATGAGGTACAAACTCCTCAGCCTGCCATCCAGGGCCTTCTACATAAAGCTCGAATTCACTTTCCCAGCTTTAACTCCATTTTCCCACTATTAAATATTATACGGCAGTCAACCTGAACTTATCAAAGATTGGTTTCTTGCTCTGTAGGATTGTTGTGAGGATTAAACTAGTTGTTCTATGTAAAGTCCTTGGAACAGTGCCTGGCAGAGACCAAGGGCCATATTAGCATTATTAAACAGATACAAAAATAATATGTGGACCTGCCTGATCTGTGCCCATCTCCAGGCTTCTCTGCTCACTGGGTTCCCTAGACTTGCAGTTGCCTTTTCACCACTCTCTCTGCCTAGCCAAACCCTACCCAGCCTTCAAGGCTTTCAGCTGTCCCATGTTACTTCCTCCAGAAAGGCTTCCTGATGCCCTCTGCCCTGGAATCAAACTGGCTTTCTCTTCATCCTCTCCCATGGTTGCCTGCTGCTGCTGCTGCTAAGTTGCTTCAGTCGTGTCCGACTCTGTGCAACCCCATAGACGGCAGCCCACCAGGCTCCCCCGTCCCTGGGATTCTCCAGGCAAGAACACTGGAGTGGGTTGCCATTTCCTTCTCCAGTGCATGAAAGTGAAAAGTGAAAGTGGGGTCACTGAGGGTCGGACACGACCAGCCTGCTGCTGCTGCTGCTGCTAAGTCACTTCAGTCGTGTCCGACCCTCAGTGACCCAGTGGACTGCAGCCTTCCAGGCTCCTCGTCCATGGGATTTTCCAGACAAGAGTACTGGAGTGGGGTGCCATTGCCTTCTCCCCCATGGTTGCCTAGTCAGCCTTTTATTAGCCTTCAGTGTTTACATATGCTCTTGAGTAGCCTCAAAGCAACTTAAGCGTAGGTGACACAGTGTTGGGAACGGAGCACAGGTGTGAGCACCAGACTGACTAGCATTTGAATCACCCCTGCCAAGTTCCAGCTGTGTGACCTTGTACCTAGTTTCTCTAAGCCTCAGTTTCCTCAGTGGTAAAATAATCCTTACCTGACAGGCGACTTTTGAAGGGTTTAGCCCAAGAGAGTGTGACCTCTCTGGCACACAGTAGGAGTTCTCTTCTCTTACCCTTTTGTGCTGAGGATCTAGAAAGGAGCCCTGGAAGTTTGGGGCTGAGGTCTGGCTGCTTTTGGCCTCAGAGGTATTTCATAGGTGACTTGACCTCTCCCCATATTATGAGGCCTAGGTGACTGAGTCCTTCCCCAGTCCTTCCCTGGTCTAGCCTTCAGAACTTACAGCAGTGACCTGAGCTGGTCACAAAAGCCAGCTGCCCTTGTGTTTCTTAAGATGAAGTCTGCCGTTGACTGAGAAGGTGTGGCCACCCTGAGTCAGGGCCTTCTGGCAAGCTCATCCTAATTACTACCATGGGAATCAAAGGAAAGGAACCCTAGGAATTCTCCATGGGTTCCAGCCCACCAGCCAACTCCCCATGGCCTTGCTGAGGCACTTTCTTGGTCAGACTTTGGGTCACACCTGCTCCTATTCCCTGCATAAGGGGAGCTGGAAAATGGGCCCATGTCTGGCCTCGCTTTCTGAGGATTCCCAGGTGGGCAGACTTGGAAACATACAGAATGCCCAGGAAGGCAAAAGGCCTGGATGTGGTTCTCACACTGAGGATGACCGGCCACGAATCCCGGGGTCACTGCTTTCCCCTCTTTGACCTTCAGATTTTAAATTTCTACCATGACACAGTCCTGGCCCCCGTGATCTCTCACCTCAAAGACTGCACTAGCCCCTGACTCATCTTTCTGCTTCCACCCTTTCCCATCTCAGTCTACTCTCAATACAAAATCCAGGAGGGTCCTGTTAAAACATTCACCATATCCTGTCATGCCTCTGCTCAAAACCATCCCTTGGCTTCTCAACAGCCATAGTAAATACCAATGGTCTTACAGTGATCTATAAGGCATCAAATCATGGATTTCCAATCTTGGCTGCACATCAGAACCATCTAGGAAGTTTTTTGTTTTTTGTTTTTAATGCTGATACCTGAGTCTCATCCCCAGAGGTTCTGGACTAATTGATCTGGGATGCAGTCTGGGTGTGGAGAGTTAAAAAAGCTCCCAAGATAAGTACTAGTGAGAACCACAGCCCAAGTGATCTGTCTCTACCTCCCCCCTCACCTCTCTGACTTTATCTTTTACTCTCCCCCCACTTACCCTGCTCCAGATACTGCTCTTGCTGTTCCTAAAACATTCAAGGAACACTTGCACCCAAGGACTTTGCACTTACTACTCTGACTGCTTGGGTTGCTTTTTCCCCAGCTACCTGTATGTCTAGCTCCCTCACTTTATTCAGATTCCTGCTCAGTTGTCACCTTCTCAGAGAAGCTTTCCCTACTCACCCAAGCTAAAATAGCACCTTCTGTCACCACCATTATTCTCTGACCATTGCCATGCCTCATTTTCCTTATAGCATTATCACTATCAGGCGTACTGTTTGCTTATTCATTTATCTATTTGTCTGGCTCCCTTCACCAAGATATCAGTTCCATGAAGACCAGGGCTTTGTTGCTCTATCTCCAGCATAGTACCAGAACATAGTAGATGTTTCAAAAAGGTTGGTTGGATAAGTGAATGAATCAAAACAATAGAAAAGGAAGCTTGGGAATTGGGTCCATATAGATTAGAATTTCCATATCAATCTTTTCTAGCTCTGTAACCTTGAGTAAATTATTGAACCTCTCTGATCCTCAGTTTCCTCAATTGTTAAATGGGCTTAGGAATGTCCCTCTTATAGAGTTACTATATAGACTTATTGTTCAAGCCAGGTTACTGGTTGTTTGCTATTTTCCTACACCCTAGCTTTCCTCTAACAATCATTTAGCGTTTTACTTTAAAATGATTATATATTCACAGGAAATTGCAAAGACGGTACAGAGATGTTAGCAAGAATGGCAGAGTAAGGACTTCTAAAAAACCACTCTGCCATAAAAACAACCATAACACTGGTAAAAACCATCAGAATCAACTTTTTCACAACTCTGGAAATTAAACAAAGGTTAATCTGGGGAGTGTTAATTCAGGAAAAAAGACTGAACCTTGGTAAGAATAGTGGAGTTTGGGGTATTTTAACTTGCTTCATCCTCATCCATGCTCCCCAGGTCTACAGTAGCTTTGAAAATGAACAGCTCAAAATCACAGTGTAAAACACCAGCCTGGCAACCTCTAGAGGAGGAAGAATAGGATTGAAGGTCTTTAAACGCCCCATTCTCAGAGAATTGCCATTGACCTATCTGGTGGTTCACGTGAAGACACCACTTGCAAGGCTTGTCTTTATTTAACCAGACTAAGAGCTCATCCAGTGCAAACAGCTTTTTCCTCAGAGATACTTGTTGAAAGCCATCAGTGAAAATTGTTTAATTGTTTAATATGATGGCTGCCTGAAGTAGTAGGTAAGAGTTGGAACAAACTATAGACTAACCAAAAACTTGAAAGGAAAAACTAAATAATGCTATGTTCATAGGAGTCTTGGAAAAGCTCTCATATAGTCTTAGAAATGTAGAAGGATACACAAGGCTTTGCACTTGCTCCTGAAATAACTAAGACGGTCCTAAGCATGTACTTCAGGCTGACTTTTAGGCTCTGCACAAGCAAGAAGTGAAGGCTAAGGTTGAATTGTAAACTACCTGGCTGAATACTGAAGATGTACCCCCAATATTAACACCTAAACCTGTGGCACAGCCTGAGAAATTTATTAGTTCCAGGCAATTAAGAAACTTTCTGTTTAATCATTATCTGACCACTAAACAAATCAAGCAGAAACTTCACTGGCCACATATGAGAAAGAATACACGCTTTATGGAACTCATTCCAGAAAACTCACTAAACAAGTGAATAGCAACAACCACAACAAAGAACTACAACAAACCCTGATGAAAAGAGAGAGTCTGTTTTTTCATAGGTACCATATTATATTATTTAAAATGTTCAATTTTCAACAACAAAAAAATGAAACATGCAAATAAACAAGTATGGCCTATAAACAGGAAAAAAAGGAACTCATAGCAACTGTCCCTGAGAAAGCCCAAACATTGCACTTACTAGACAAAGACTTTTATATGTTCAAAGAACTAAGGGAAACAAAATCTAAATAATTAGAGGAAAATATAAAAACAATGTCTCACCAGATAGAGAATATAAGGATAGATACAATATATGCAAGACCCAAATTCCTCCAAAGCCAGTCCCTCCCATTAGGAAGCTTCCACAAGCCTGTTATGCTTATGCATCAGAGGGCAGACAGAATGGAAACCACAATTACAGAAAACTAACCAAACTGATCACTTGGATCACAGCCTTATCTAACTCAATGAAACTATGAGCCATGCCATATAGGGCTATCCAAGACAGATGGGTCATGGTGGAGAGTTCTGTCAAAACGTGGTCCACTGGAGAAGGGAATGGCAAACCACTTCAGTATTCTTGCCTTGAGAACCCCATGAACAGTATGAAAAGGCAAAAAGATAGGACACTGAAAGATGAACTCCCCAGGTCGGTAGGTGCCCAATATGCTACTGGAAATGGGTGGAAAAATAACTCCAGAAAGAATGAAGAGATGGAGCCAAAGCAAAAACAACACCCAGTTGTGGATGTGACTGGTGATGGACGTAAAGTCCGATGCTATAAAGAGCAATATTGCATAGGAACCTGGAATGTTAGATCCATGAATCAAGGTAAATTGGAAGTGGTCAAACAGAAGATGGCAAGAGTGAACATCCACATTTTAGGAATCAGTGAAATAAAATGGACTGGAATGGACAAATTTAATTCAGGTGACCATAATATCTACTACTGTGGGCAATAATCCCTTAGAAAAAATGGAGTAGCCATCATAGTCAACAAAAGAGTCCAAAATGCAGTAATTGGGTGCAATCTCAAAAATGACAGAATGATTTCTGCTTGTTTCCAAGGCAATCCATTCAATATCACAGAAATCCAAGTCTATGCCCCAACCACAAATGATGAACAAGCAGAAGTTGAATGGTTCTATGAAGACCTACAAGGCCTTCTAGAACTAACACCAAAAAAGGATATCCTTTTCTTCATAGGGGACTGGAATGCAAAAGTAGGAAGTCAAGAGATACCTTGAAAACAGGCAAGTTTGGCCTTGGAGTATAAAAGGAAGCAGGACAATGGCTAACAGAGTCTTGCCAAGAGAATGAACTGGTCATAGCAAACACCCTCTTCCAACAACACAAGAGAAGACTCTGCACATGGGCATCACCAGATGGTCAATACTGAAATCAGATTGATGATATTCTTTGCAGCCAAAGATGGAGAAACTCTATACAGTCAGCAAAAACAAAACCAGGAGCTGACTGTAGCTCAGATCATGAACTCCTTATTGCCAAATTCAGACTTAAATTGAAGAAAGTAGGGAAAACCACTAGACCATTCAGGTATGACCTAAATCAAATCCCTTATGACTATACAGTGGAAGTGACAAATAGATTCAAGGGATTAGATCTGATAGACAGAGTACCTGAAGAACTATAGATGGAGGACAGTGACATTGTATAGGAGGCAGGGATCAAGACCATCCCTAAGAAAAAGAAATGCAAAAAGGCAAAATGGTTCTCTGAGGAGGCCTTACAAATAGTTGAGAAAAGAAGAGAAGTGAATGGCAGAGAAAAAGAAAGATATAAGCATCTGAACACAGAGTTCCAAGGAATAGCAAGGAGAGATAAGAAAGCCTTCCTCAGTGATCAGTGCAAAGAAATAGAGGAAAACAATAGAATGGGAAAGACTAAAGATCTCTTCAAGAAAATGAATGAAACCAAGGGAACATTTCATGCAAAGATGGGCACAATAAAGGACGAAATGGTATGGACCTAACAGAAGCAGAAGAGATTAAGAAGAGGTGGCAAGAATACACAGAAGAACTATACAAAAATAACCATACTGAGCCAGATAACCACGATGGTGTGATCACTCACCTAGAGCCAGACATCCTAGAGTGCAAAGTCAAGTGGGCCTTAGGAAGCACCACTACAAACAAAGCTAGTGGAGGTGATGGAATTCCAGCTGAGGTATTTCAAATCCTAAAGGATGATGCTGTTAAAGTGCCGCACTCAATATGCTAGCAAATATGAAAAACTCAGCAGTGGCCACAGGACTGGAAAAGGTCAGTTTTCATTCCAGTCTCAAAGAAAGGTAATGCCAAAGAATGTTCAAACTACCACACAATTGCACTCATCTCACACGCTAGCAAAGAAACACTCAAAATTCTCCAAGCTAGGCTTCAACAGTAAGTGAACTGAGAACTTCCAGATATTCAAGCCAGATTTAGAAAAGGCAGAGGAACAAGAGATCAAATTGCCAACATCCATTAAGTCATAGATCATAGAAAAAGCAAGAGAATTCCAGAAAAACTTATGCTTCACTGATAATGCTAAAGCCTTTGACTGTGGGGATCACAACAAACTGTGGAAAATTCTTAAAAAGATGGGAATATCAGACCACCTTACCTGCCTCCTGAGAAACCTGTATGTGGGTCAAGAAGAAACAGTTAGAACTGGACATGGAACAACAGACTGGTTCCAAATTGGGAAAAGCGTACTTCAAGGGCATATATTGTCACCCTGCTTATTTAACTTCTATGCAGAGTACATCATGTGAAATGCCAGACTGGATATAGCACAAGCTGGAATCAAGATTGCAGGGAGAAATGTCAATAACTTCAGATACTCAGATGAGTACCACCCTTATGGCCGAAAGTGAAGCAGAATTAAAGATCCTCTTGGTGAAAGTGAAAGCAGAGAGTGGAAAAGCTGGCTTACAGCTCAACATTCAAGAAACAAAGATCGTGGCATGTGGTCCCATTACTTCATGGCAAATAGATGGGGATACAATGGAAACAGTTACAGACTTTATTTTTGGGGGCTTCAAAATCACTGAAGATGGTGACTGCAGCTGTGAAATTAAGACTCTTGCCCCTTGGAGGAAAAGCTATGACAAACCTAGACAGCATATTAAAAAGCAGAGACATTACTTTGCCAACAAAATTCCATATCGTCCAAGCTATGGTTTTTTCAGTAGTCATGAATGGATGTGAGACTTGGACCATAAAGAAAGCTGAGTGCCGAAGAATTGATGCTTTTGAACTGTGGTGTAGGAGAAAAACTCTAGAAAGTCCCTTGGACTGCAAGGAGATTAAAACAGTCCATCCTAAAGGAAATCAGTCCTGAATATTCATTGGAAGGACTGATGCTGAAGCTCCAATACTTTGGCCACCTGATGCAAAGAACTGACTCATTTGAAAAGATCCTGATGCTGGGAAAGATTGAAGGTAGGAGGAGAAGGAACGACAGAGAACAGGATGGTTGGATGGCATCACTGATTGGATGGACATGAGTTTGAGCAAGCTCCAGTGGTTGGTGATGGACAGGAAGCCTGATGTGCTGCAGTCCATGGTGTCACAAAGAGTTGGACACAACTGACCAACTGATGTGAATTGATACAAAACCAAATATATGCTATAATATCTGAAATGGAAAATTACTTCAGGGGGTCATCATCAGATTTAAGCAAGTAGAAGAAAGAATCAGCAAACTTGAGGATAGGTCACTTAAGATTATTCAATCTAAAGAAGAGAAAGAATAATGAAAAGTGAACAGAAGCTCAGAGACCTGTGGTAAACCAGCAAGCATATCAACATATTCATGATAGGAGTCCCAGAAAGATAAGTTAGATAGAAATGGACTGAAAGAATATTTGAATAAATAATGGCTGAAAACATTCCAAATTTGAAGAGAAACAATAATCTACACATCCAAGAAGCTTAATGAAATCCAAGTAGGATAAATTGAAAGAGAATCACACCTAAAGAGGTTGTAATCAGCCAAAAGATGAAGCCAAAGATAGACTCTCAAAAGCAGCAAGAGAGAAGTGATTCATCACATAAAAGGAATTCTCAGTAAAATGAAGAGCTTATATCTCATTAGAAACAATGGAGTCCAAAAGAAAGTAGGATGATATACAAAGTGCTGAAAGAAAAATGTTGCTAACAAAGAATTCTATATCCAGAAAAACAATCCCTCAAAAAATGAAGTAAAGGGTTTCCCTGGTGGCTCAGTGGTAAAGAATCCACCTGCCAATGCAGGAGATACGGGTTTGATCCCTGACCCAGGAAGATCCCACATGCTGCAGTGACTAAACCCGTGCATCAAAATTATTGAGCCTGTGCTCTAGAGTCCAGGAACCACAACTACTGAGCCTACTGAGCCCATGTGCCATAACTACTTGAAACTCACATGTTCTGGAGCCCATGCTCTGCAACCAGAGAAGCCACCACGGTGAGAAGCTCATGCACCACAACTAGAGAGTAGCCCCAGCTTGCTGCAACTAGAAAAAAGCTCTCGCAGCAATGAAGACCCAGCACAGGCAAAAATAAACAAATAAATAAAATTATTTTTAAAATGAAGTAAAAATTAAGACATTCCCAGATACACAAAAACTGAGAAAATCCAACTTTTCCAGACTTGCTGTATAAAAGATGCTACAGAGAATAATACAGGTGTTGATGAAAGGGCACTAGATAATGATGTGAATCCACATGAAGAAATAAGGAACACCAGTAGTTTGGGGTTTTTTTTTGCAACATATCTTCTCTCCCATCTGATTTAAAAGACAACTGTTGGGACTTCCCTGGTGGTCCAGTGGTTGAGACTCCACACTCCCAAAGCAGGGGGCCAGCATTCAATCCCTGCTCAGGGAACTAGATCCCATATGCTGCAGCTAAAGATCCTATGTACCACAACCAAGACTCAGCAGAGCCAAATAAATACTTTAGGGATAAAAGAGAACTGTATAAAATGATAATTATAAATCTGTGTTGATGGATAAATAGTATATGATAATTTAACTTCAGTTCAGTTCAGTCAGTCAGTCGTGTCCGGCTCTGTGACCCCGTGAACTGCAGATTGCCAGGCTTCCCTATCCATTGCCAACTCCTGGAGCTTTCTCAAACTCATGTCCTTCGAGTCGGTAATGCCATCCAATCATCTTGTCCTCTGCTGTCCCCTTCTGCTCCTACCTTCAGTCTTTCCCAGCATCAGGGTCTCTCTTCCAATGAGTCAGTTCTTTGCATCAGGTGGCCAAAGCATTGGAGTTTCAGCTTCAGCATCAGTGTTTCCAATGAATATTCAGGACTGATTTCCTTTAGGACTGACTGGTTTCATCTCCTTGCAATCCAAGGGACTCTCAAGAGTCTTCTCCAACACCATAGCTCAAAAGCATCAATTCTTCAGCACTCAGCTTTCTTTATGTTCCAACTCTCACATTCATTCATGACTACTGGAAAAACCATAGCTTGGACTAGACAGACCTTTTTTGGCAAAGTAATGTCTCTGCTTTTTAATACGCTGTCTAAGTTTGTCATAGCTTTTCTTCCAAGGAGCGAGCATCTTTTGATTTCATGGCTACAGTCATCATCTTCAGTGATTTTGGAGCCCAAGAAAAGAAAGTCTGTAACTGTTTCCATTGTTTCCCCATTTATTTGCCATGAAGTGATGGGAGAAGGTGCCATGATCTTCGTTTTTTTAATATTGAGTCTTAAGCCAGGTTTTTCACTCTCTTCTCTCACTTTAATCAAGAGACTGTTTAGTTCCTCTTCACTTTCTGCCATAAGAGTGGTGTCATCTGCGTATCTGAGGTTATTGATATTTCTCCCGGCAATCTTGATACCAGCTTGTGCTTCCTCCAACCTGGCATTTAGCAGATGTACTCTGCAAAGAAGTTAAATAAACAGGGTGACAATATACAGCATTTACTACTCCTTTCCCAATTTGGAACCAGTCCATTGTTCCCTGTCCATTTCTAACTGTTGCTTCTTGACCTGCATACAGGTTTCCCAGGAGGCAGGTAAGGTGGTCTGGTATTCCCATCTCTTGAAGAATCTTCCACAGTTTGTTGTGATCTACACAGTCAAAGGCTTTGGCATAGTCAATAAAGCAGATGTTTTTCTGGAATTCTCTTGCTTTTTCTATGATCCAATGGATGTTGGCAATTTGATCTTATAACTTACATGACAATAAAAGCATAAAGGAGAAAGGAGGGAATGGAGCTATATAAGAGCAAAGATTTTGTATACTATTGAAATTAAGTTGTATTAATCTGAATTTGATTGCTATAAACTAAAATGTTTATTATAATCCCCAGGGCAACCAATAAGAAAATAACTAAATATTTATATATATACATAGTAAAAGAAGCAAAAAGAAGATTAAAATGAATCACCAGAAAAAGTCTATTTAGCACAAAAGAAGGCAGCAATGGAGGAATAAAGGAACAAAAAGACATGTATGTATATAATGTGTGTGTGTGTGTGTTTGTGTGTGTGTGTGTGTTTGTGTGTGTGTGAAAAGTTGCACAATGGCAGATACATGTGTGTGTGTCCTCAGTCACTCAGTTATGTCTGACTGTTTTCAGCCCCATGTACTGTAGTACACCAGGCTCCTCTCCCCATGGAATTTTCCAGCAAGAATACTGATCCTCCTACTCCAGAGGATCTTCCCGACCCAGGGATTGGACCCATGTCTCTTGCATCTATAAATCCTACCATATCAGTAATCACATTAAAGCAAACGGATTATACACTCTGATTAAAAGGGAGAGATCATCAAAATGGTTTAAAAATTACTTAATTCAGCTAATATGCTATATATATCAGAGTCAAAGTTAAATTCAAACAAAAATAGATTTAAAGCAAAAGAATGAAGAAAGATATACTATGCAAACAGTAACAAAAGGAGAGTTGAAATGACTATATTAATATAAAACAAAACAGACTTTAAAACAAAATTTGTTGCTAGAGATGAAGATTTTATGATAAAAGTCTCAACCCATCAAGAAAATATGACAATTATAAAAATATATGCACCTAAAAGCAGAGCCCCAGAACACATGAATCAAAAACTGACAGAATTGAAGGAAAAAATAATAGTTGGAGACTTTGATACCTTACTTCCCATAATGGATAGAACAAGACAGGAGATCAACATGGAGATAGAAGACTTAACACTATAAAGCAACTAGACCTAAAGATATTTATAGAACACTCTGCCAAACAACAGCAGAATACACATTCTTCTCATGTCCATGAAACATTCTCCACATACTCTATGTTAGGTCATAGAATAAGTTCCAATAGATTTAAAAGAATTTAGATCATGCAAATTATGTTCTCTAACCACAATGAAATGAAATTAGAAATAAATAACAGAAAGAAGTTTGATGATATCTCAAATATATGAAAATTAAACAGCACACTCCTAAGTAACCAAAAGTTCAAAGGAGAAATTGCAAGGTAAACTAGAAAATGTTTTGAGATAAACAAAAGCAACACAACATACCAAAACTTATGAGGTGTAGCTAATATACTACTTAAAGAAAAATTTATAAATGAAAATGCTTTTATGTAAAACTAGTGATTTCAAATCAATAAGCTAACTTTCCAACTTAAAAAAAAAAAAACAGAAAAAAAGGAGCTAAAACTAAATCTAAAGTAAGTTGAAAGAAGGAAATCATGAATGCTAGAGTTGAAATAAATAAAATAGACAGTAGAAAAATGACAAAGAAAATCAAAGAAACAAAATATTCATTCTTTGAAAAGATCAACAAAATTGTCCAAACTGTAGCTTGTCTGACCAATAAAAAAAGATGGAAATGTCAAATTACTAAAATTGAGAATGAGAGAGGGTACATTACTACCAACCCTACAGAAATAAAAATGATTATATGGTAATACTATAGATAAGTGTACTATAACAAATTGGAAACCCTAGATCAAAAATTGAACAAATATCTACAAAGGCACAAACTACTGAAACTGATTCAAGAAAATCCTAAGAAACACACACACACAAAAGCCATTAGAGATAACAATTGAGGCAATTGTAGCATACAAGGTCAATATAAAAATGTCTTCTCTATACACTTGGAATAAAAATTTTTAATGCAATTAAGAAAATGGTACTGCTCACAATAACATCAAAAATAATAAAATATTTAGTAATCAATTTAACAAAAGATGTTTAAGGTTGAACTCTCAGAATATTAAATTAAATCATGTCCTAAATAAATGGAAAGACATCTCATGTTCATGAATGAGAAGACTTCATATTGTTAAATGCTAATACTTAACAAATTGATCTTCAGATTCAACACAATCCCAACAAAATCCCAACTGTCTCTTTTGCAGAAATTGACAGGCTGATCCTAAAATTCAAATGGAAATACAAGGGCCAAGAATAGCTAAAACAATTGTGGCAGTTAATATTGTGTGTCAACTTAAGTGGTCAATAGGCTGCCCAGATAGCTGGTTAACATTATTTCTGGGTGTGTTTGTGAAGGTGTTTCTGGAAGACATTATAATGTCTGATGTTTTGTTTGAAATGATGGACTAAATAAAGCAGAAAGCTCTCTCCAACGTGGGCGGGCATTATGCAATCTGCTGAGTTCCTGAACAGAAGAAAAAGACAAAGGAAGGTCAAATTCACTTTCTGCTTAACTGCTGAGCATTGATTTCCTCCTACCTTCAGTGTTCCTGGTTCTCAGGCTTTTAGATTGGACTGCAATGGACACCACTCTCTCTCCAGCTCTCAGATCTTTGGAATCTACCACCAGCGATCCTGGGTATCCAGCTTGCAGATAGTAGATTGTGGGATTTAACCTCCACAATAATATAAGCCAATATTTATATCCTGTTAATTCTGTTTCTCTGAAGAAACCTGACCAATAAAACAATCTTGAAAAAAAATTTCTTCAAAACTTTCCAATTTCAAAACTTGCTACAAAGCTACATTAAATAAACTTTGTGTGACATACAGGTGAATAGAAAAGAATAGAGAATATAGAAATAAACTCAAAAATATATGTTTAATTAATTTTCAATTAGAGCATGAAGACCATTCAACAGGAAAGAATAGCCTTCTCAAACAAATGGTTCTGGTACAAATGGATGTCTACTTGCAAAAAAAAAAAAAAAAAAAAAAAGAATTTGGACTTCTACCTCATACCATATATAAAAAATTTCTCAAAATGGACCAAAGACCTAAATTTAAGAACTAAAACAACAAAACTCTTATAAGAAAACATAAGTGTAAAATTTCTTGAGTTTCAATTGCACAGTGGTTTTTAATATATGAAATGAAAAGGGTAAGCAACAACAAAAAAAATAAACTAGACTTTATCCAAATAAAGGCTTCTGTGCCTCAAAGGATACTATCAAGAAAGTGAAAAGACAGCCCACAGAATAGGAGAAAATATTTGTAAATCATATATCTGATAAGAGACTATCATCCAGAGTACATAAAGAACATTTAAAAGTTAGCAATAAAAAGAAAACACAGTTTTAAGATGGGCAAAGTATTTGAACATCCATTTCTCCAAAGATGATATGTTGTTGCTGTTGTTTAGTCACTAACGCCTGTCCAACTCTATTGCAACCCTGGTTCGACTCCTGGGTCAGAAAGATCCCCTGCAGAAGAGATAGGCTACCCACTCCAGTATTCTTAGGCTTCCCTTGTGGCTCAGCTGGTAAAGAATCCACCTGCAATGCGGGAGACCTGGGTTCAATCTCTGGGTTGGGAAGATGCCCTGAAGAAGAGAAAGGCTACCCACTCCAGTATTCTGGCCTGGAGAATTCCATGAAGTGTATAGTCCATAGGGTCACAAAGAGTCAGACATGACAGAGCGACTTTCACTTCACTTCACTTATGGACTGTAGCCCACCAGGTTCCTCTGCCTATGGGATTTCCCAAGCAAGAATACTGGAGGGGGTTGCCATTTCCTTCTCCAGGAAATCTTCCCAATCCAGGGATTGAACCTGTGTCTCCTGATTGGCAGGTGTATTCTTTACCACTGAGTCATCAGGGAAGCCTTAAATTTGATACACAGGTGGCCAATAAGATATGAAAAGATGCTCAGCATTGTTAGTCATTGTGTGTTCTGTTAAGTCGCTTCAGTCGTGTCCAACTCTTTGTGACCCTATGGACTGTGGCCTGCCAGGCTTCTCTGTCCATGGGATTCTCCAGGCAAGAATACTGGAGTGGGTTGCCATGCCCCTCTCCAGGGGATCTTCCCTACCCAGGGATCAAACCTGTGTATCTTATGTCTTCTCCTACATTGGCAGTAAGGTTCTTTACCACTAGCACCACCCGGGAAGCCCATTAGTCATTCAGTTTAGTTCAGTCACTCAGTCGAGTCCGACTCTTTGTGATCCCATGGACTGCAGCATGCCAGACTTCCCTGTCCATCACCAACTCCCAGAATTTGCTCAAACTCATGTCTATCGAGTTGGTGATGCCATCCGACCATCTCATCCTCTGTCGTCACCTTCTCCTCTGGCCTTCAATCTTTCCCAGCATCAGGGTCTCTTCCAGTAAGTCAGTTCTTCACATCAGGTGGCCAAAGTATAGGAGCTTCAGCTTCATCGTCACTCCTTCCAATGAATATTCAGGACTGATTTCCTTTAGGATTGACTGGTTTCATCTCCTTGCAGTCCAAGGGACTCTCAAGAGTCTTCTCCAACACCACAGTTCAAAAGCACGTGTATACCTGTGGCAGATTCATTTTGATATTTGGCAAAACTAATACAGTTATGTAAAGTCTAAAAATAAAATAAAATTAAAAAAAATAAAATCATATGATTAACATTTAAAAAAAAAAAACTACTTTGAAAAATAAAGTGCTGGCCTTGTTCACCGAAAAAAAAAAAAAAAAGCATCAATTCTTTGGTGTTCAGCCTTCTTTATGGTCCAACTTTCACAACCATACATGACTACTGGAAAAACCACAGCTCTGTCTAAATGGACCTTTGTCGGCAAGGTAATGTGTCTGCTTTTCAGTGTGATGTCTAGGTTGGTCATAACTTTTCTTCCAAGGAGCAAGCATCTTTTAATTTCATGGCTGCAGTCACCATCTGCAGTGATTTTGGAGCCCAAGAAAAGAAAGTCTTTCACTGTTTCCATTGTGTCCCCATCTATTTGTCATGAAGTGATGTAACTGGATGCCACAATCTTCATTTTTTGAATGTTGAGTTTTAAGACAGAGTTTTCCCTCTCCTCTTTCACTTTCATCAAGAGGCTCTTTAGTTCCTCTTCACTTTCTGCTGTAAGGGTGGTGTCATCTGCATATCTGAAGTTATTCATATTTCTGCATGTAATCTTGATTCCAGCTTGTGCTTCATCCATTCTGGCATTTCTCATGGTGTACTCTGCATAGAAGTTAAATAAGCAGGGTGACAATATATAGCCTTGACATACTCCTTTCCCAATTTGGAACCAGTCCATGCAATGAAGAAGGAAATGGCAACCCACTCCAGTGTTCTTGCCTAGAGAATCCCAGGGATGAGGGAGCCTGGTGGGCTGCCATCTATGGGGTCGCACAGAGTCGGACATGACTGAAGCGACTTAGAAGCAGCAGCAGCATTGTTACATGTCCATTTCTAACTGTTGCTTCTTGACCTGCATACAGATTTCTCAGGAGGCAGGTAATGTGGTCTGGTATTCCCATCTCTTGAAGAATTTTCCACAGTTTGTTGTGATCCACACA